>NC_086444.1:710674654-712048404 GCF_028390025.1 Pseudophryne corroboree | reverse complement strand
TCTGCCCGTGTGGCCTTAGTTATATTGGCAAATCCGAGCGTAAATTTAAAGAGAGGATGACTTGCCATAGATCTGCTATCAGAAATGCTTTGGAGTCAGGAACCAGCGAGCAGCCTGTGGCAAGACATTTCGCTGCGTGTAGACATTCTATTAGCAGTATTCGCTATAGAATGATTGACCATGTCCCTATGAACATCAGGGGGGGTGATCGTGCTACAAAATTATTACAGGTAGAGGCAAGGTGGATAGCCTATCTAGATGTGATTCACCCGAGAGGGTTGAATGAACAGTTTTCTTATGCCTGTTTTTTATAACAAATTGAGGATTACAGGGTTGAGTGAATATATGAAGGCTGACTCTTTATATCTCATGCTGTCTTTTCTTTTTGATCTATTTTCAGAATGTGGTGAAAACTGTCATGTATTACAGCATGCAATATCTTTTTAAGTATGCTAATGTTGATTTATATTATTGCTATATCACTGTTGGTAGTTTTCTATGACATAATCCAACACTATGTGTCTAGTGATTGTTACAATTTCTTAAACGCTGTATCAGTATCCATGTTCTGCTACTTCTAACAACCAGGTTTCCATGGTGATGGGCTTTGATCTTTCAGTGCGCTGACGCACTATCACATCATTTCCGCTTTCTTTTTCCGGAAGTCTGAGTCCGGACTGTCTATACAACATACACGTGGGTGTTCTATAAAGGTAGGACTGTTTTAATGTTTTATTAATAAAGCCTGACGACAGTGGGGTGCCACTGAAACGTTGCTCTACGCTAATACTGTGGTTGTGATTATTGAAACTTGCCGTGAGTGCCACGTTGTTTTCCCTTGCTATATATATATATATATATATATATATATATATATATATATATACACACACACACACACACACACACATATATATATATATATATATATATACATATATATAGTAAGCACATATACTAGCTATAACACAGACATGAGCTATATGACACAATCTCATATATATTACACATACATACAGAACTGCTAACACATATACACAGATGCTTACCTTTCATGCAGGAGCTGGTAAAACCCAGATTGCCGATGGGGATGGGGCTAGGCAATTCACATACTTAAGCTCCGCAACTGGTCATCAATCCATACAGGGGGGTTTCAGGGGGCGTTTTAGCTAATCAGAAACCCCCCTACATATGCCAGTGCCAGCCTACTCATCCTGTACCCTGGCTCCCGCCTCCCCTCCACCTCTAATACCCCAGCACCCCTCCGCCTTTTCCTGTCCCAGCATCCTCCTACTGTGTTCCCAGCTCTGCTTTCCACACATCAAGAAGGCGAGGAGCCATAATGAACTGCAGGTAGCGCACAGCGGCCCCAGTCAGTTCACATAGAATAAGATAAAGGTAAGAGAAAATACATTTTTTGTATATTTTTAAAATGTATTTGGGGGCCTATTTATTAAGACAGTTTTTCATAAAATTATGCAAACTACAGTTTCTGCACAATTGTATATATGGGATGTAGTCAGGATCCTGGCAGTTGGGATCTTGCTGGTCAGAATCCTCACGCTCACCACTAGGGTCAGAAGGGGGGCGGGGCCCGCATCCAGGTGTCACCATTGGAGGGGCTGACACCAAAATGCCGGCTTCTCCACAGAGACAGGAGCCAGGTGCTGCAGTGTAACATTCTCCGGCAGCACTCGGCTCCTGTCATAGCAGAGGAGTTGATACTGTATATGGATGGATGGATGCTGGGCACACCTACCGGAGTGATGAAGTAGGGAAGGCTGCCTGTGAAGCCACGCCTCTTCCTAGGTAGGTCACACCCACTGCTGTAATATCTTACTCTGCCTGGCACAGAGTGCTGAGAGTTGTCTGAGAACACTTTCAGGTGAACTGCTTTCAAGTGATCCAGGAGATGACATTACTTTCCATGCTATTTTCATTTCTCACTGGTTACTAGAAAAAAATAAATTAGGTGCTTAAGAGGTAAGCGTCCCCTCCTGACACGCTGGTGTATGTAGTTATCAGGTACTATAGCTGATTGCAAAGTTGACCTGTTTTCACATTATCCACCAAGACATCCTTTTGGATTGTTCTAGCTGTACCTGACAGTATAGAAGCAATTTTCCTCGGCTGTACTTCAACATGTTCCATTACAGTTTTCTTATTCACTTTCTCAACCATGGAACTATATCCATAATTGAAACTATCATACCCAGGAGATGAAGCCTTGTACGTAGATGGATATTGTCGTCGTCGAGTTGGACAAATGTGAATAATTCCAAAGTCTTTTGCATCTCCACTCCAAGACTGTAATTGCATTTTGAAAAGTATCTTTCTGCACATCTGGAACTTTTCTCCACTGGTATTAGTTAACTTTTCCCCAACTCATGATCCGATTTTAGGATTGGGAAGATTGTTGTCAGGTCAATATCTTTTTCTCCCCATTTCCCAGAGACCAGTACCACACCTGAAGTATAGCCAGACTGATATTTCTTGTTTCCTTATACGAGTCATCAGGATTACCACAACCCTTGTGGATGTCCCTAAAGATGTTGCCAAACTGAATGGGAGTCAAGTAAATTGAAAAATGTTTGCTCCGGAAACAGAAAATCATGTACACCTGACCATTACCTGGTAGGGTTTTAAACCATGAAGGGCAGGAAATCCTTTTTCTTATGCCCGCAGAATTGACTTCAGGATTTCATATCTCCATTTTTTTTATACATATATTTTTTTATATTATTATTATTTTAAATAAATGTATTACAATTTTTTTTTTTTGTTTGTTTTTATTCTGTTTCCTGAAATCCAATATTTTCCTAGTTGCCTTTTTAGGAAAAGACAATAGTAAAACACTTCTTTGTGTCAGAGGTACAGATCTTACTGCTTGTAAATAAATCAGTTTTCTTAAACGGTCTTCCAAACAGTCAATCTTTATTGCTGTAACTGCAATGTCTGAAATCATGCCTTGGTTCATTCTGGGTACTTCCTTGGATTCTATCTGGGATCTTCTATAGGACTGATAAAAAGACCATCCTGTCATCATGGAGCAATATCTTCTAGTCAGTGTATTGTTGACTTGACGTCTAATTGCTGGCCTTCCTGATGTTTGGGAGACACTGCTGATCTACCTCTTTTATGGTAGTAATGTAGTCTTACCTCCCTTCATTTCTAGATT
Source organism: Pseudophryne corroboree (assembly GCF_028390025.1). Taxonomy (NCBI): domain Eukaryota; kingdom Metazoa; phylum Chordata; class Amphibia; order Anura; family Myobatrachidae; genus Pseudophryne; species Pseudophryne corroboree. Next base: position 712,045,226 of record NC_086444.1, on the reverse strand, counting down.
ATTGAGTCAAGTTTATTTTACAAAATCCTCATAGAAAGTTATTTTTTTAGTGCACCCGTGCAGACCAAGCATAACCACTATTCTACTTACTACCAAATCTTTAAACAAATATTGATTTGAAATTCTGTCCTATAAATTGGTGCATATATGACTTCCACAGCCTTAAGACTTGGAAACAGCTGGAAAAAAAGAAATAGCTGTAGAGACATGCAACATTTTAAAATAAACTTATATCCATAGAGTCATAAAGCGATATTCCACCCTAAGGAATGGTTGTTCCAGCCATTAATTCTATACCTTCAACATCCATCCACATCAACTAAGAACTGCTCATATTTCACAGGCTCTGTGTTAAAGACCGCCTTGCTGTTTATCTACATTCCGACACTCTTAAATCAGCAACAGTCACAGATGAATGGTATTCACCAAGCTACAGAGGTAGGTATTAGCTAAAACAGAGCAATTAATGGAACAAATCATGATGACTAAAATACTTAAAGGTACATAGCAATCAATCACAAAGAAAAATGCTGAATACTTGTAATGGAAGGAAACACTGTAAGCAGGGTCCCAGCTGAAAAATCCTGGAGCCAGACCGGATAAACTTCAGACTTATTTGACCAGAGGAGCGAACCCGAGACTGCAGCTGGAATTAGCTGTGTGTTACATACCTTCAAAAGAGCTGTCAGTGCTTACCAAATGCTTTTAATTGCTATTTTTTCAGCCACTTGGGGCTTGCATCTGTTTGTGAATGCCCTCGTTTATATATTTTACTGATGTTTTTATGCTTTGTAATTAAATGGTATCACACTATATACATTTTCTCTTTCAATCTATTGGGGGTGATTGCAGAAAAGAGTGTACCAGACTTGCAGTAAAGTGGTGCGGTCCACCAACTAGAAGGAATGTGGAGGAGACTGCACATACTGTTTTAAAAATGCACAAGTATCCTTGTGTTGGATGAAGCGCTGGTGAAATCAGTTTTCTTCTGTCTGTGCATTATACACACACACACACACAGTAATGCCCCGTTCACACTGCACCAAAAACCCGGTATCAACCCGGTATTTTGCCTTTACCATAGATCAATACAATGCTTGAGAGAAAATTATCATCTTGCAATACTGTACACATCCGCTGACATAAGTGTAAAACAGTAATGGAGTGCGTAATGAAAGACTGGGCGTGTGCCTACGGCATGTCTTTTGAAGGGATATGCTACAACCTACCCTGTTGCTCCTAAATGCACCCCGTACAACTATGTGACACCAAATCAATGCAGTGAATAGAGCAGATCCGCAAACCGTAAAGTGAATCAACTGACTGTTATGCCTAAATTGGAACAGGAGGTATGAATGTTTTGGGATAGTTATATTGTACAATTATAAATACAACTGATCATCAAAATATATTTTTGGGATAAACTCTGTTATCAGTAATTAATTAAAGAAAAATAACATGAAAATATGGTTAAAAAAAAAAGCACCCTCCAAAAACTACCGTTAACACAGGAAGCGATTATAACGAAAATACTCACTAAGCGGCATTTAACTCTTTTTGGCAATGGCTCTTCCAACGTAAAGATCTCGTTGCGTTTTACCATCAGTTGAGATGCATCTTCAAACTCCACCTAAATAAAATATATTTAGTAGATTGGTATAAAATATTTTAGGATTTAAGAATACTGATGTCAATTTTTTTCACGTTTAAAGTTAATCTAATATCTGTAGTTTTAAATATTTACTCTTTCTAGTATGACTGAAGTTCTGATTTAATTGAATAACTAAATAAAATATTATAGTTGACTGGAAAACAAGGCGTGATAAGACCGTAGTAGATCTACTTTCTAACATTATTTCTCAACAACCATCCTGACCTAAACTATAGAAACCAACCACACATTTGCTTTTATTGTCTAAACAACGCTACACACAAAATTTAATTGCTAATGTTAGAATTAGCCCTCATGGTATACTATACTAAATAAATGGAAGTAGGCATATCATCATTAAATGAAACAGATTTTATTAGCATTAATTGATAAAATTACTGCAGATGCGATTTTGGTTGATGTCAAATTATGAGGGATTAGTGATGTAATAAGGTTTTAAAATATACGTTATGGTAATAACTTACCGTTGCTAACAGTATTTCTCCTATGTCCACAGGTTCCACAGGATAACAATGGGATATGATGAAGCGATAGCGGATTGGCACCAAACGATCACAAGCTTTCAGTCCTCCCAGGTTGCAAAGGGCCCGTCCATATATCCCCACCCACTGGCTCAGGCAAATCAGTTGGATTCCAAAGCATTTAGGCAGGAGCATCATGTAGAGCCCTAATCAGACGAGAAGAACACACATGCACATCCCTCTGTACAAGAAGGAGTAGAAAGATGGAGTAGAAAGATCCTCAAATCAGGTGTGCCAGGGTGGGATCCCTGTGGACATAGGAGAAATACCGCTATCAACGGTAAGTACTTACCATAACGTATATTTCTCCGGCTGGGTCCACAGGTTATCCACAGGATAACAATGGGATTTCCCAAAGCAATTTTTAGTGGTGGGGACGCTCCTGATTGGACAGGAGAACCCTTCGCCCGAATTCAGCGTCATGAGAGGCAAAAGTATCCAAGGCCTAATGTCTAATAAGTGTGTTAACGGAAGACCATGTGGCTGCCTTACCGATCTGTTCTGCTGAAGCACCATGCTGTGCTGCCCATGAAGGACCTACCTTAAGAGTAGAGTGAACAGAGACATTAGCCGGGACAGGGAGATCAGCTCGAGAATATGCTTCTGAAATAGTCATTCGAAGCCATCTTGCCAGCGTCTGTTTAGTAGCAGGCCATCCTCTCTTGTGAAATCAGTAGAGAATGAAGAGAGAATCTGTTTTTCTGATGGCACTGGTACGATCCATGTAGATCCTTAATGCCCGGACTACGTCCAGTGACGCATCTCCCGCAGAAAGTCCCGATACCTGAAAAACCGGGACTGCAATTTCTTCATTAAGGTGGAATCTAGACCCCACCTTAGGAAGATACCCAGACCTAGTTCTGAGAACTACTTTATCTGGATAAAACATCCGATAAGGAGATTAACATGACAGTGCTCCTAAATCTGACACTCTTCTAGCTGATGCCATAGTCAGTAGAAAGAGAACTTTAGCTGTCAACCATTTAAGATCCACTTAATTTAGTGGTTCAAACGGAGCAACTTGAAGGGCTTTGAGGACTAGACTTAAGTCCCAAGGCACTGTATGAGGAACAAAAGTAGGTTAAATGCACAGCATTCCCTGGAAAAAGTGCGCACATCCTGCAATTTGGCAATTTTCTTTCGGAACCATATAGTCAATGCTGACACTTGCATTCTCAAGGAAGCCATCCTTGAACCTTTCTCCATTCCTGCCTGAAGGAATGCTAGAACCCTGGAAACTCTGAAAGATTTCGGGTTCATACCTCTTCCATTGCACCAATGAATATAGGCTTGCTATATTTGGTGATAAATACGAGCCAAGGACATTTTCCTTGCTCTGAGCAGTGTTTGATTTACCTGTGAGAATCCTCTTAACTTCAGGATATAGATTTCAAGAGCCACACCGTCAAGACAGTCGATCCAGATATCCGAGATAACAAGGACCCTGCATTAGTAGATCTGGGCGTAGAGGAAGCAGAGATGGCACTCAACATTTTCTGCAAATCTGTGTACCAACGCCTTCTGGGCCAAGCCGGAGCTATTAGAATCATGAACTTTTGTTGTCTTTTCCTCAATATCCTGCGTAGCAGGATGATTTGAGAAAACACATAAGTGAATAGAAATTCCCATTGAAAAGACGTCCACAAAGATCACTCCCTGATCCTTTGTTCCTTACCCGATTATGGACTCTTTGTTGTTCAGATGGGACTCCATGAGATCTATCTCTGGCCAACCCCACTTGTCTACCAGAGTCTGAAATTACTTTTGGGTGCAAAGCCCATTCGCTTACCTGAATGGTGTGTCGACTGAGATAGTCTGTTGCCCAGTTTAGGACTCCCGGAACGAACACTGCGGACAAGGCTGGAAGATGGAGTTCTGCACACTTTAGTATGTGACTTACCTCCTTCCTTGCTGTTTAGCTGCGTGTTCCTCTCTGAAGGTTGAGGTACACTACTGAAGTTGCCTTGTCCCTGCGGATCTGGACTGGTTTTCCTTTAAGAGTGTCCCGTGCCTGAATCAGGACCATGTATATGGTCCGAAATGCTAACAGGTTTATTAGGAGGCAACTTTCTTCTGTGGTCCATAATCCCAAGAATCATAATCTTCCGGACAATGGCCTCCCCAACCCTGAAGACTGGTATTTGTTATCAGGATCTCCCAACCTGATATCCAAAAGGGTGTCCCCTGGTCTAGATGGAATGTCTGTAGACACCAGGCTACTGACTTTTCTTACCTTTTCTGACAGTGCCATGTACTTGTTTGTTTATCGTCCAACTGGCCCACCTACACCACCTGGTATCCACAGGTGGTCTATCAGAGAATTTAACCAGGCACAACACTGCTTAACTTCCAACATCCGATGAGATTGGACATATCCAGTGTGATGCGGCTGTAGATAGAAACAGATGCTGCATAGGTCTTCAGTGGAATTATGCACACTCCACCATGTCTATTGTTGACACCATCAAACCCATCATTCGCATTGCTGCATGACTTGATATTGTTTGACTGTGTAACAACTCCCCTGACTGTACATTGGATATCCTTTTCCGAGGTAATAATTTCTGCAGACTTGAATTCAGTACAGCCCTACCGTGAGTCATCCGTTGTGATGGAACCAGAGATGAGTTTGCCAATTTATGAAAAACCCGTGCCTCTGCAGACAAGTTATTGTGTGTTGGAGATGGCACAGAAACCATTCCTGTAATTTTGCCAGGATAAAAAAAGGTGGTCAAGGTATGGCAATTTTCTTATCCCCTGCTAGCGGAGATAAACTGCCATAATCATTTTGGTAAATACTCTGGGGCTGTGGCTAACCCAAAGGGTAAGGCCTAGAACTGAAAGGTTGCTAAAGGATGGTAAACCTTGAGATAACAATGATGGACAGTGCTATAGGAGCCTGTAGGTAAGCATCCTGACAATCCAGGAATACAATGTAATCTACTGGCTCCCAGCCAAAACTATGGAGCGCAATGTCTCCATGTGAACCGTGGTACCCAAACTTATGTTTAGACTTTTTGAGATTGAGAATGAAGCGAAGGATTCTTCTCACTCAAACCCAGGTTGGAGTAGAAACCCCCCATTGTGCATGGGTTACAGGAATGACTATTTCTGACAAAAGCAATTTCTGAACTGCTTCATGCAAATCCCTCGCCTTCGCCTCTACCAGAGACGGGCTGGAACAGAAGAACCTTCGAGGAGGATGCTTCTTGAAAGGAAAGCATAAACTAGAGATGCCACTTCTTGCACCCATCTGTGCAAACTGAAAAGGTCGGCCCGCTACCTGGGATCCCACAGAAGGAGACCTGTACCATCATGCTGATGGCTTATCCTCTTGTTTAGATGCTGGCCCTCTGGTTGCTGTTACGATCCTTTTCCTTTATGACCGATAAGGCCGAAAATCAGAACCCTAACCAGGGGCTATATGTGGAAGGAAACGTAACCTTCTTGGAGTCTGCTTCTGACTCCCGAATATCTGTTAATTCTTTACTCAACAGAGAGTTCCAGTCAAAGTTAAGTTCCCAGAACCTTCTTTGATTCTGAATCAGCTTTCCATGTATGTAAGCAAACTGCTCTGCGAGCAGCTATTGTGAAGGGCGACGCCTCCATGAAGCATTACCCATATCTATTTCTGCCGGTTACAAACCCAGGCAGCTATCTTGCTTCTTTCCACGCAAGCAGAAGTCATGGCTGGCCTTATGACTGCCTCAGACAGAGACATTATGTTTTTTTTAAAACCATTCCTCTTGACGTTGACGGCAGAGGTCATATAGATTTTTGCACAATCAAATGACATGTGTATCTATTTTGGGAGGCACTTCCCTATTTTAAACAGTCCCCAGCTGGAAAAGGATATTGGAATCCCAATTTACCGGGAATTCTATTTTATTGGGTGTAGCCCAAACCTTTTCCATGCATTCTGCCCTCGTGAGGAGGCCCAATTATTGTTTTGGGACGTTTAAACACAGGTGCCTTATTTTTAACCCAGACTCTGCTGCCTCTAATGACAGACTAGCCTTTTCTGCTCTCATTAATTCAGCTTATTCATTAAGCGGATACCTTTTACCTGTTCTTCGTATGCTGAAGTAGAGTATATAGAGCTTTCATCGTCTGATGATCATCATGTGTAGCCTGTGAAGTCGATGATTTATTTACATTCGGTTCATCAGCTTGTCTTATTGGAGAAGCTGTTGGGGATATACTGTAGGTAGGGAGCTGCCTGTTTGGGTTAATAATGAACCCTATTCCTGGTATCGAAGAAGAAGGCATTAACCTTTCAGCTATACTGGGCAAGGTCTGTGCAAACATCGCCCCCAAAGGGGATTTATCTATTATGCTGATAAGCAAACCATTTTACACATGAACCATCCTGTACCAGATCAGAGAGGATAATACAGTTATTGCAAGACAACATGATATGAGTGTTGGTGTTACTTTAAGTGTACTCTCGTCACCTTTGCCGCTCTTAGACATGATAAATAATCACACTTTCACAGTGTACTACACAATTTGTGACTGTAACCACTTTATTGTCCTAAAGTGATATCAATCTGACCCCTACCCATGCACCAGCATTCAGGATCAGAAGACCAACTGAGAAACATACAGTATATTAAAGTCAGCAATCACACTAGCAGTCAGTCACTGTTAGGTTCCTGGTGCTCAGAACAAGGGAGATGTTATGAAGCGAGTCCAGAGCACCAGGACGTAATGCTGGGAAAGGGGAATGGAAAGGGAATAGCCCCTGGCGCCCTATCTCCGTTGTCTCGCCCGTGCTGTCAGTACACTCTTGCGAGACTATGGTTGCTTGAGCCCATGGCAGCCGCGTTTGAAGGGCGGATTACGTCTGCCCAACTTCGATGCCCCCTCAGGTCTTAATGAGAGACAAAGAGTGAACCGAGACAGGGTGATAACAAGGGGCCCTCTGACTAAACAACAAGGCCAGGGGCTACTAACAAACCTAAAACCAAAGTATGTGCGGCTTGCCGCCAAAGGAAAAGAACAACAAAGGAAATGCTGACCACACGCCGACACAATACTTTTGTGTACCGGCGGTGACAGCATAAGCAGAACCCTCTGCAAAACACCAGTGACAGAAATAATAACGGAATACAGCGGCCTAGGCCGACGGACGCGGCAGAGCCGCTACTCACGGAACCGGTACGAATACTGGCAAACGGACAGGAACCCCCAATGCTGCCGACACAGACTCTCAGAACTGGAGGACAGGCAGAATCCCAAACGACAGACCGGTGGACACCAAGAAGCCAGAAACTCGACCAGGCATAGGCAAAGCCACCGGACTTCTGGACAGGAACGCTTCACGGCAGGACACGGGATCAGACACAGGAATCGACACAGGGACTGACACATGAATCGACAGACACTGCTACACAGAAGCTCAGGAACTGGCAGGTACAAGCTCAGAACTCAAGCAGACTGGAAACCTAGAAATATCACCAGCGTCTGTGAATAGCACTGAGCCAGCATATAACAGAGAGGCATAATTAATAATCTCATGCAGCTGCCCTGTTGCATGACTCCAAACTGACAAGATGCAATTAGCAGCCAGGTGAGGCTGAACACATGGGAACAAGCTGCAATTACACAGACTCACCAGCGGCAGCAACCAAGAGTACTCTTAAACAGAGCAACGGGAAATCCTGGCCTGCGAAACAACTTATAAACATAAAATAGGAATGAACCACTACCTGTGGTTCATAACAGTATCCCCTCCTTAAGGGTGAGTTCCGAGCACCCCATGACACCCACGGGGAACATGAACAGAAGAATAACATAAAATACCTAACTGACATGCAAAACAGGAATGAGCCACAGCCGTGGCTCATAACAGTCACATGTTATATATTAGTCATATGAGCACATAATCAACTACAAACACATTTTAAAGTATGTAGGAGTACATATGACTGAATTCTGTTTTACACAGATCTTCATGTATTCAGACGCTTTACGAAGAAAACCACAGTAATGTACACAGACTCATATGCAATAGGCACTTATACTTAACTATTCATACTGACAAAAGTAGATAGAAATTTAGTGCTGTATAACCCGTACTCGGTAGAATGGGATACAGGGAGACTCACCTCACTTCCAAGATCAATCAATACGTTAGCGAACGCTAAGTGGATCCAGACGCTACTGGTGTACACCACCGCTCCGGGAACTTTAAGTGAACACAGACGCACCGGCCATACAGACGCACCGGCCATACAGATCAAACAAGCAAAAAAAGAAAATAATGTTGCAGCGCATATAGATTAGAAATATTAAGAATCTATTTATTAAAACACATATATGAATAAAATATATTATACAAACTATGCAATTTATACCACCGGCCGGTCAGTACACTTTTACAATGATTATTGCACATATAAACTAGATGTAGCATATATTGTAACAAATTGCCTCCTATCCGTTCAATATATCTTGGCAACACCTATTGCGGTGATTGAAATATAATAAATCTGATTGATTATTCAGGCTGAATGATACACACAATATTCTTTCCTGTGAGGTTATATGACAGTCATTTTGGTGGAAAAATGATGAAATAAAGTTATTCCTCACATCAAGTGCAAGTAGATGTGCTGTATATAGCCACAGCCTGTAATAAACGTGAGCCAATGCTCCCTCTAAGAACGTGTCTGGCCAGACATTAATATGATACGGTCTCACCACTCCTGTGCATGGATAATTTAACCCGACATGTCCTCCCGGCTGCTGGTGCTTTTCAACCCTTTATCGCGCAGTCATCTCTGGGGGACCATATGAAAATGGTGAAGAATTCCAATAGCACCTTGCTGGAGTGTACGGTTTAGCTGTAGAATCCTCCGGATAGTGGTATATCAATTTAAATGAGTAATTGACGCGTTTCCCCGCCTCCCTCCGGGTTCAGCGGCTTCATCAGAATGAATCCATGCACAGGAGTGGTGAGACCGTATCATATTAATGTCTGGCCAGACACGTTCTTAGAGGGAGCATTGGCTCACGTTTATTACAGGCTGTGGCTATATACAGCACATCTACTTGCACTTGATGTGAGGAATAACTTTATTTCATCATTTTTCCACCAAAATGACTGTCATATAACCTCACAGGAAAGAATATTGTGTGTATCATTCAGCCTGAATAATCAATCAGATTTATTATATTTCAATCACCGCAATAGGTGTTGCCAAGATATATTGAACGGATAGGAGGCAATTTGTTACAATATATGCTACATCTAGTTTATATGTGCAATAATCATTGTAAAAGTGTACTGACCGGCCGGTGGTATAAATTGCATAGTTTGTATAATATATTTTATTCATATATGTGTTTTAATAAATAGATTCTTAATATTTCTAATCTATATGCGCTGCAACATTATTTTCTTTTTTTGCTTGTTTGATTTTTCAATCCAATAGGGGTGAGTAGCCCTATGTTGCTGGCAGCATATTGATTGGAAGTGACAGAGCGCTAGATTCAGTATTTGTTGTTCGGCCATACAGATGCCTGTATTGCAACCGGGTCTCCTCACGGTGGCGCTTAGTGAACACAGACACAGCAGCCTATGCTGCGACAGAGACCCCACGTGGTAGCGTCTGAGACGGAAGTGAGGCAACAGTTTACGGCGGGAGACTCACGGAAACTGGTCATGAACTGGGGGGAGGGGCGACCAGGAGAGCGTCTGACTCCCCAGCGCTGACATCAACTCTAGGGATCGCAGCCTCATACTATTCCTGGTGCCTTATGATCCCTAAGGCCTAGCGCTGAAGCACCCGTGGTGGCGGCACGTCAGCTACTGTTTGGCAGTCTCCTTCCAATACAGTGCGGCTGTGTCCGTATTTCCCGACTACGGGGAACCGATGCCTTACCTTCTCCCCATGCTCCGGCAACAGTCTGGTCACGTCTGCCGGACCTGCTAGTATATCAGACACAGACGCCCGGCGAGACAGCACTGTACACATGGGTAAGCGTTGTTGCGACCCGGCGGAGAGTTGTTGGAGCGACTCTTTCCAATATGTGTATGACACGCTGTTAAGAAAGATCGCTCAAAAACATAGTAAGACTATAAAAATAACATAAGAAAGCTTAGGGCTGCCCTAGAACAGCTGCCCTCTGACCATGGTCCGGCTCCTGCCGCACCAAACAAAAAACTGATTTGCCTGAGCCAGTGGGCGGGGATATATGGACGAGCCCGTTGCATCCTGGGAGGCCTGAAAGCTTGTGATCATTTGGTGCCAATCCTCTGTCGCTCCATCATATCCCATTGTTATCCTGTGGATAACCTGTAGATTCTGCCGGAGAAATATAATTAATTATAAATAGGTGATTTTAACCATATTGAATAGTATAGTGGATATATTTTATAGATATGAAATAGGTTTGAACATAAGTTAAATGTTTAGATGATTTAGGAAATAATGATTTGTATTATGCGTTTATATAGATATACTGTATATATTTGTGTTTTACTGCAATATTAAGAGTCATTGTGTAGAGAACAGGTTTTAGGCCATAAATGAGAATAGGCATGTGACTGAGAACTCTTTTGTTCACTTAGATTCTGGAATTCACAGGTGTGCATACAGTTAGACTGAAATCAAGCTTTAGAATACCTTTGGCAATCATATAACTGGTTTATCTATTGTCCAGTATAGGCCAAGCTAGGGACCATAAATTAGCTATTATGAAAAGAGATCACATTTATTGATAAAACATGGTCTAAACCACTTCAGGCAAACGTGTCAATACAACAGAACTATGGATGAAAAGACAATATAAATTTTACAATACTCTCAATGCTTGAGGCAGGGTGGGCACCACACGTTTTATGACACCATGCCTTCTTGAGCAGTTCAATGTTTGTTTAATGACACCTTGGACTGTAAATGGCAAACCTATAATTAGCTATTACATTGAAAACAGTGAAAATATACCAGCTAAATGTTAAGTTATGATTTCAGTCAGTGGTAGAATCAGAATAAGAAGAGGAGGAACAGGAGGAGGAAGGAGACATGTTCACGCAGAAGGAATGATCATTGGGATGGCAACCATGTACTTGCAAGTATACACTTTATGTTAGTAACTGAAACTGTGAAACTTATGTTACGTTTGTTCTATAATTAAGGAAGCATAAAATATTATTAGTATATATATCACTACTGTGTATTTCTTATTCTGTACAGTTTGATCTGTCTGTAAATAAACCAATCAGTATAAAAGGAGCAGTAATCTCAAGTTTGAACTCTCTTTAAGGAATCATAACTTCATAATTTCATAAGTCATATGTGTAAGGACTGCATATATGTATCAGCCAATTAGTTTGTAAGCCTGACATAATATATTTGCATATATATATGATAAATTCATATTAACTAAAATAGATCCATATATTAATAATCATGTACGATATATGAAATAATATCATTCATAAAGAGGATTCCATAAATCAACACCACTTACAATACAGACAGTCGACTAGCAGGAACTATTCCCACTCATAGGTGTCCACGACACCCACAGCGTGGGAATATAACCTGTGGCGAGCTTGTTGCGCTCACCCCCCGCTGGCATACCGCTGCCGGTATGGTGAACGGCGGTCACGCTGATCAGCCACTTCGAAGTTAAGTGAAGCACAGTTTAGCTATTCGGGAATGCTAAAACTGTGGCACAGCATGCTGGGATGTGTAATTTCACAACAGCTGGAGAGCCGCAGGTTGGCCAGGCCTGCACAAGGCAGTAGCTTGTGTGATAAAGTATTCTTTGGTGGGTATTCAATTAGTGCCGAAATTGGTGCTGAAAGTAAAAATGGGTACATCTGGTCGTACCCCCCAAAAAAGCTAAACTAACATTGGATAACAGTATAAAAGTTTATTATTAGTTATAATAAATGTCTTTCTGGTACTTAAATTGGGTCAAAAGGCTGTTATACGCATTTTTTTTTTTAAATGTTAAAAAATGATTGAAAGCAATTTTTTCCAGCAAAAAAGTGCTATAATTAAACTTGGGGAACATAAAAATGGGTATAAGTAAATATTTGTGTCCCTTTAGGGGAACTTAAAAAAAAAAAAAAAGTGGAAACAGACCGATTACTCCCATCCGCAGGCCTAAAAACACTAAAGCACCCCAGTATACCTGCCCCATACCTTATACCCCAATTTCCATAATTGTGCACTTTTTCACTCCAAAAATGACATATTATTGGGCAATTGAAATAATTAAAAACTTCTAAGTGCTTAGTCAGTCATTCAGGGGGGGTTGTCCCAGGGGTTCTGAACCAAATCCCGAAATGTTTAACTGAAAATAGGGATTTCCCCCAAGTTTATCACCTGCTCAGAGTTGGTGAATTGAAATTTGTGGCAAAATTACAGTAAAAATATTTTTTGCGGACAATTGAATAGGCGTTCAGTGAAATTACCACGAATCGTGGTAATATCACGTCTTTGTTACTGCGTAAACATATTTTTGACAGTAACTGAATACCCTCCTATATTGAAAACAGGATTTTTGGTACTCATCGTTAAATCCCTCTCTCTTATTTTATCTGGGATGAAGTAGAGTGCACTGTACAAAGATTAGTCACAAGTTCAAACAAACTTGTTTGTGGGTTGCCGCCTCCCTCTCTCCTTCCCATAGTTCAAAGCACCTTAGTTCCAAAATTAATAAGCCCAGAGGAGATAAAGATAACAAACGTAACAAGATCATCACTCAAATAAGAGAGAGTGAAAACTGGGTATCAGAGAAAAGGTGGGTGCACATGGTCCACCAGAAAGATTAAGAGAAATCGATTTAACAGTACCAAAAATCCTATTTGGCAATTTGGGATGCTGGCGTACCATGACCACTTTGGCCAGTCCGGAGTCACCGGGATGATGGGAACTTCCTCAGCTTTTTCCTTTTTCAGCACAAGAGGGAGCAGCAGATTTGGTAAAAACAGATACACTTGGTCAAGCTTCCAGGAGAGCATAATTGCATTCACCAGGATTGGATTTGGATCCCTTGTGTGCATGTTCTAGCTGTACCTTGTGGTTGTGTCGAGAGGCCATGAAGTTCACCTCTGGCAGACCCCATTGATCCATGAGTTGGTCAAAGACATTGTGATGAAGGGACCATTCTCTGGGATGAACCTCATGCTGGCTTAGAAAAACCACTTTCAAGTTGTCTACAACTGGTATGCCACTGCAGATATCCCCGCGTTGTGCATAACGCCCATCGAAGGAGCTTGCCTTTTCCCACTATACCCATGGTGCTGCATTTTCTGCCTTGGTCGTTAATGTAAACCTCCCCGTGGGATCTGGATCTTGAGCATCCTGAAGGCGAGACTGTGCCTGAACTAGAGCCAGATTAATTGCTCTTTACTCTAAGACATTTATTGGAAGTCTTGCCTCTGCCTTGCTCCAAACAACCTGGAGATGAAGACACTGCATCACTGCGCTCCAACCCAACAGACTGGCATCTGTGGTCACAAACACTGCTAGGTTGACAGAGGTTGACCATGTTTCAGGTTGAATCTGTTGAATCACCACAGCAGGGAGTGGCAAGTTGTCTGCGACAACCGAAACACTTAAGACGCCATGCTGGAGTTCGTACAAGACCAACAGGAAAGCAGTTGCAGTGAAAGGTCAATGAATTGAAGCATGCATAGAGAATCAATTTGAAGCAATATACCATCTTCCCCAGCAACTACACGAACAGCGCAATGGCTGAGAGCAGGACAAGAGCAGAGAGCAGGACAAGAAGCAGCTTCCAGACAGCCAAGATTTTGTCCTTCAGCAGCAATAACTTGCGACAACGGATGTCAAAGAGGAGACCTAGGAAGATCATGTGTTTTAATCGGATGAGGTTGGACTTCTGGAAGTTGATCACTATCCATGTCAATTCATTGTTTCCATGGTCAGCTGCAGATGAGACAGAAGCAGAGTTTCTGAAAAAGCCTTGTTGAGAAATAGTCCACATATGGGATGATCGCCACTCCCATAGATCAAGTGCAGAACCATGACCTTCACGAATACCTGCGGAGCTGTGGCAGAGCCATGAACTGGTAATGACCCCTGACCAAAACAAATCTTATTGAGGCAGTAAAGCCACTTCCCAACTGATATATGTGAGTGCACATCTTTTATATCAATAGCAGCAAGAAACTCATTTGCTCCATGGAACAAATGACTATGGACAAATGGACCACATCTTGAAATTGAGAGTTTTGAGGATCAAGATGGGCCAAAAGGCCACATCCAGTTTTGAGACCAAGAATAGGATGCAGTAAAACCCAAACTCCACCTCGGCTGGCAGAGCATGAATAAACACCCCTGACTGTAGTAGGGAAAATAATGAATTTTGAATAGCGAGACCAGTGGAAGTAGCGTGGTGAAAAAACAATTGGAGGAGGGACAAAGAGGTCTAGAATATAAACGTATTCGATGATGCCCCACACCCACTAATCTAAGTAGTAGCAGGCCACTGGTTGCGGAAGCAGAGCAGTTGGGACCCCCCCACAGTCTGGTACAGGTGGGGAAGAGCCCAGCCATAACCAACTCTTTCAGCACGCTTTGGCCAGGGATGCTTGCCCTGCCCTGACCACCCGCAACTTTGGTAGCCCCCACTAGTATCTGTGAAGTAGCTTTTTGGAAGAATACTGGAGATGCGAAAAGACCGATACTGTAGTCCTATGGGTTTCATGGCAGGCACTCTTACTTTTTGGGGCATCACTGATGATGGCATCAAGACCTGTATAAAAAAATAAAGACTCAGGAAAAATAAGAATTTACTCACCGGTAATTCTATTTCTCGTAGTCCGTAGTGGATGCTGGGACTCCGTAAGGACCATGGGGAATAGCGGCTCCGCAGGAGACTGGGCACAACTAAAAGAAAGCTTTAGACTACTGGTGTGCACTGGCTCCTCCCACTATGACCCTCCTCCAGACTTCAGTTAGGATACTGTGCCCGGAAGAGCTGACACAATAAGGAAGGATTTTGAATCCCGGGTAAGACTCATACCAGCCACACCAATCACACCGTATAACTCGTGATACAATACCCAGTTAACAGCATGATAACAACTGAGCCTCTCAACAGATGGCTCAACAATAACCCTTTAGTTAAACAATAACTATATACAAGTATTGCAGACAATCCGCACTTGGGATGGGCGCCCAGCATCCACTACGGACTACGAGAAATAGAATTACCGGTGAGTAAATTCTTATTTTCTCTGACGTCCTAAGTGGATGCTGGGACTCCGTAAGGACCATGGGGATTATACCAAAGCTCCCAAACGGGCGGGAGAGTGCGAATGACTCTGCAGCACCGAATGGGCAAACTCTAGGTCCTCCTCAGCCAGGGTGTCAAACTTATAGAATTTTGCAAACGTGTTTGACCCCGACCAAGTAGCTGCTCGGCAAAGTTGAAGAGCCGAGACCCCTCGGGCAGCCGCCCAAGAAGAGCCCACCTTCCTCGTGGAATGGGCTTTCACTGATTTAGGATGCGCAGAATGTGCAAGCTGAATCGTACTACAGATCCAGCGAGCAATAGTCTGCTTTGAAGCAGGTGCACCCAACTTGTTGGGCGCATACAGGATAAATAGCGAGTCAGTTTTTCTGACTCCAGCTGTCCTGGAAACATAAATTTTCAGGGCCCTGACTACATCCAACGACTTGGAAGCCTCCAAGTCTTTAGTAGCCGCAGGCACCACGATAGGTTGGTTCAGATGAAAAGCGGATACCACCTTAGGGAGAAATTGGGGACGAGTCCTCAATTCTGCCCTATCCATATGGAAAATCAGATAAGGGCTTTTACATGACAAAGCCGCCAATTCTGATACATGCCTGGCCGACGCCAAGGCCAACAACATGACCACTTTCCACGTGAGATATTTCAATTCCACGGCTCAAACCAATGTGACTTTAGGAAATCCAACACCACGTTGAGATCCCAAGGTGCCACAGGAGGCACAAAAGGGGGCTGAATATGCAGCACTCCCTTAACAAAAGTTTGAACTTCAGGTAGTGAAGCCAGTTCTCTCTGGAAGAAAATCGATAGAGCCGAAATCTGGACCTTAATGGAACCCAATTTTAGGCCCATAGTCACCCCTGACTGTAGAAAGTGCAGGAAACGGCCCAGCTGAAATTCTTCCGTTGGGGCCTTCCTGGCCTCACACCACGAAACATATTTTCGCCATATGCGGTGATAATGGTTTGCCGTTACTTCTTTCCTAGCTTTAATCGGCGTAGGAATGACTTCCTCCGGAATGCCCTTTTCCTTCAGGATCCGGTGTTCAACCGCCATGCCGTCAAACGCAGCCGCGGTAAGTCTTGGAACAGACAGGGCCCCTGCTGCAGCAGGTCCTGTCTGAGCGGCAGAGGCCATGGGTCCTCTGAGATCATTTCTTGAAGTTCCGGGTACCAAGCTCTTCTTGGCCAATCCGGAACAATGAGTATAGTTCTTACTCCTCTTCTCCTTATTATCCTCAGTACCTTTGGTATGAGAGGAAGAGGAGGGAACACATAAACCGACCGGTACACCCACGGTGTCACTAGAGCTTCCACAACTATCGCCTGCGGGTCACTTGACCTGGCGCAATACTTTTCTAGCTTTTTGTTTAGGCGGGACGCCATCATGTCCACCTGTGGCCTTTCCCAACGGTTTACAATCAGTTGGAAGACTTCTGGATGAAGTCCCCACTCTCCCGGGTGGAGGTCGTGCCTGCTGAGGAAGTCTGCTTCCCAGTTGTCCACTCCCGGAATGAACACTGCTGACAGTGCTAACACGTGATTTTCCGCCCATCGGAGAATCCTTGTGGCTTCTGCCATCGCCGTCCTGCTTCTCGTGCCGCCCTGTCGGTTTACATGGGCGACCGCCGTGATGTTGTCTGACTGGATCAGTACCGGCTGGTTTTGAAGCAGGGGTTTTGCCTGACTTAGGGCATTGTAAATGGCCCTCAGTTCCAGAATATTTATGTGCAGGGAAGTCTCCTGACTTGACCATAGTCCTTGGAAGTTTCTTCCCTGTGTGACTGCCCCCCAGCCTCGAAGGCTGGCATCCGTGGTCACCAGGACCCAGTCCTGTATGCCGAATCTGCGGCCCTCTTGAAGATGAGCACTCTGCAGCCACCACAGCAGAGACACCCTGGTCCTTGGAGACAGGGTGATCAGCCGATGCATCTGAAGATGCGATCCGGACCACTTGTCCAACAGGTCCCACTGAAAGGTTCTTGCATGGAACCTGCCGAATGGAATTGCTTCGTAGGAAGCTACCATCTTTCCCAGGATCTGCGTGCAGTGATGCACCGACACCTGTTTTGGTTTTAGGAGGCCTCTGACTAGAGATGACAGCTCCTTGGCCTTCTCCTCCGGGAGAAACACTTTTTTCTGTTCTGTGTCCAGAACCATCCCCAGGAACAGTAGACGTGTCGTAGGGACCAGCTGTGACTTTGGAATATTTAGAATCCAGCCGTGCTGTTGTAGCACCTCCCGAGATAGTGCTACCCCGACCAACAACTGCTCCCTGGACCTCGCCTTTATCAGGAGATCGTCCAAGTACGGGATAATTAAAACTCCCTTCTTTCGAAGGAGTATCATCATTTCGGCCATTACCTTGGTAAAGACCCTCGGAGCCGTGGATAGACCGAACGGCAACGTCTGGAATTGGTAATGACAATCCTGTACCACAAATCTGAGGTACTCCTGGTGAGGATGGTAAATGGGGACATGCAGGTAAGCATCCTTGATGTCCAGTGATACCATGTAATCCCCCTCGTCCAGGCTTTCAATAACCGCCCTGAGCGATTCCATTTTGAACTTGAATTTTTTTATATATGTGTTCAAGGATTTCAAATTTAAAAATGGGTCTCACCAAACCGTCCGGTTTCGGTACCACAAACATTGTGGAATAGTAACCCCGTCTTTGTTGAAGTAGGGGCACCTTTACTATCACCTGTTGTGAATACAGCTTGTGAATTGCCTGTAACACTGCCTCCCTGCCTGAGGGAGTGGTTGGTAAGGCAGATTTGAGGAAACGGCGGGGGGGAGACATCTCAAATTCCAGCTTGTACCCCTGAGATACTACTGGAAAGATCCAGGGATCCACCCGTGAGCGAGCCCACTGATTGCTGAAATATTTGAGACGGGCCCCCACCGTACCTGGCTCCGCCTGTGGAGCCCCAGCGTCATGCTGTGGACTTAGAGGAAGCGGGGGAGGACTTTTGCTCCTGGGAACTGGCTGTATGCTGCAGCTTTTTCCCTCTACCTCTGCCTCTGGGCAGAAAGGACGCGCCCTTAACCCGCTTGCCCCTATTGGGCCGAAAGGACTGTACCTGATAATACGGTGCTTTCTTTGGCTGTGAGGGAACATGGGGTAAAAATGTAGACTTCCCAGCTGTTGCTGTGGAAACGAGGTCCGAGAGACCATCCCCGAACAACTCCTCACCCTTATAAGGCAGAACTTCCATGTGCCTTTTAGAATCTGCATCTCCTGTCCACTGCCGAGTCCATAACTCTCTCCTGACAGAAATGGACATTGCACTTATTTTAGATGCCAGCCGGCAAATATCCCTCTGTGCATCCCTCATGTATAAAAGTGCATCTTTAATATGCTCTACGGTTAGCAATATAGTGTCCCTGTCTAGGGTATCAATATTTTCCGACAGGGAATCTGACCACGCAGCTGCAGCACTGCACATCCATGCTGAAGCAATAGCTGGTCTCAGTATAACACCTGTGTGTGTGTATATATAGACTTCAGGATAGCCTCCTGCTTTCTATCAGCAGATTCCTTCAGGGCGGCCGTATCCGGAGACGGTAGTGCCACCTTCTTTGACAAGCGTGTGAGCGCTTTATCCACCCTAGGGGATGTTTCCGAACGTGACCTATCCTCTGGCGGGAAAGGGTACGCCATTAGTAACCTCTTAAAAATTACAAGTTTCTTATTAGGGGAAGCCCACGCTTCTTCACACACTTCATTTAACTCTTCAGATGGAGGAAAAGCTACTGGTAGTTTTTTCTCTCCAAACATAATACCGTTTTTTGTGGTACCGGGGGTAACATCAGAAATGTGCAACACATTTTTCATTGCCTCAATCATGTAACGTGTGGCCCTACTGGAAGTTACATTAGTCTCATCGTCGTCGACACTGGAGTCAGTATAAGTGTCGACATCTGTGTCTGCCATCTGAGGTAGCGGGCGTTTTAGAGCCCCTGATGGCTTTTGAGACGCCTGGGCAGGCACAGGCTGAGAAGCCGGCTGTCCCACATTTGGTATGTCGTCAAACCTTTTATGCAAGGAGTCGACACTGTCGCGTAATTCCTTCCACAGTACCATCCACTCAGGTGTCGACCCCGCAGGGGGTGACATCACATTTATCGGCATCTGCTCCGCCTCCACATAAGCCTCCTCATCAAACATGTCGACACAGTCGTACCGACACACCGCATACACACAGGGAATGCTCTGACAGAGGACAGGACCCCACAAAGCCCTTTGGGGAGACAGAGAGAGAGTATGCCAGCACACACCAGAGCGCTATATAACACAGGGATCCCACTATAAATGAGTGTTTTTCCCTTATAGCTTATATTATATATACTGCGCCTAAATTTAGTGCCCCCCCTCTCTTTTTTACCCTTATGTAGCTTGACACTGCAGGGGAGAGCCAGGGAGCGTCCTTCCAGCGGAGCTGTGAGGGAAAAATGGCACCAGTGTGCTGAGGGAGATGGCCCCGCCCCTTTTCTGGCGGACTTCTCCCGCTTTTTCTGGAATTCTGGCAGGGGTATTTTTACACCTATGTAGCCTTCCTGACTATATATGGTGTAGATTTGCCAGCCAAGGTGTCTTATATTGCCCTCAGGGCGCCCCCCCCCCCAGCGCCCTGCACCCAGCAGTGACCGGAGTGTGAGGTGTGCATGAGGAGCAATGGCGCACAGCTGCAGTGCTGTGCGCTACCTTGTTGAAGACAGAAGTCTTCTGCCGCCGATTTTCAGGAACACTTCTTGCTTCTGGCTCTGTAAGGGGGCCGGCGGCGCGGCTCCGGGACCGAACAGCGAGGTCGGGTCCTGTGGTCGATCCCTCTGGAGCTAATGGTGTCCAGTAGCCTAAGAAGCCCAAGCTACCACCAGTTAGTCCCTCGTTGCAGTGAGTCTGTTGCCAGCAGATCTCACTGTAAAATAAAAAACCTAAAATATACTTTCTTTCTAGGAGCTCAGGAGAGCCCCTAGTGTGCATCCAGCTCAGCCGGGCACAAGATTCTAACTGAAGTCTGGAGGAGGGTCATAGTGGGAGGAGCCAGTGCACACCAGTAGTCTAAAGCTTTCTTTTAGTTGTGCCCAGTCTCCTGCGGAGCCGCTATTCCCCATGGTCCTTACGGAGTCCCAGCATCCACTTAGGACGTCAGAGAAAGTAAAGCTTCCAAAACCAGTTTTAATTCTGTGCCTGAATCACAGCATTTAAGAGTGCACCTGGCCGGGCGTGGCTTGGACGCTGGCCTGCAAAGTCACTCTGGGCTGGAGCTCTTGAAACAAAGTGCTCCTAAATACCCCCAAACCCGCTCACTATATCTTTAAACAGCCCCTACAGTGAGCCTGTGGGCTGCTGACAGCGGTGGGCTAACTGGAGAGGAGCCCCGTGCAGCTGACGAACCATTTCCGCCGTTACGAGCCCGCGGCTTACTCGACTTCCAGAAGCCGGGGCCTCGAGTTTGGAGGCATCCCGGCGACGAGCTCCGGGACCCGTTCGCGGCCGCGGCGGGACCCGGCGGACCTCCTGCGGGCGCCCCACATACCCTCTGCCAGAGGAAACCCTCCCCAGACCCTCAGGTACCTGCAGAGGGCTGAAAACTTCCCCCCTGAGCCGGGAAAAGGAATTGAAAGGAGAGTCTTTCAGCTGGGGACTATGGCGGCGGCCATCTTGGAAAACACCTAACAGCTAATACAGCCAGCAGCAGCAAACCTCAGGAACACTGCATAGCAGTTCTGAAAAAGCCTACAAGCTTACAAACCCTGCCTGCTGTGCATCTGCAAGAGGCCTTACCCTATAGAAGACATACAATACACTCCTGGCTGCCGCTAAAGAGGTACGTTTTATCATATAACTGTGCCCTTTCATACTAATCTGAGACTGCCCTGTCCGGCGCTTTCCTACCATCACTAACGGGTTTGGGGTGACCCTCGCCTCTACACTCCTACAGCCAGTCGCAATGTGACCCCTGATGGGAGCCTCTTCCACCCAGAGTCTTACCGTTTAACATGAGACTACGTTTAAAAACCAGCACCCTGCCTACTTTATAACGTACTAGCCTAGAGGGATCCGTCTACTGCACTGCTCTTAGGTCATTTATTTTTTCTTCATTTTTACTCCTATTACGTTATGGCACCTAAAAAAGCAAAAGCCACACTGCCTCCTCAGGTGTCTCTCCCGATCCGGAAACAACATCAGGCGTCCCCGCCACCTCGAGGAGTGCTGGCCTCTTCCACGAAAAGCCCCTATTCATCTGACCTGACTGGCTCGCTTTCAGTGTCGGGAGTGGACCCGAATTCTGATGCCCCCCTCACTGTGAAGACCCTTTGTCAGGTCTTGACGGCCTTCAAATCGGACTTAACTCACGACCTCACAGCTGCTATACGTGAAGTCAAAGTTGAGCTGACAGCCATCGGGGATAGAACCGACACTCTAGAGCGCAAATTGGAAGAGCTAGTCACGTCGCATAACGATCTTATTACAGCTCATGACCAACAACAAAACGAGTTGGACACATTTAAAAATAAAATGGCAGATATGGAAGATCGTTCCAGACGGAACAATATTAAAATACGTGGAATACCCGATTCGGTCGATAACTCGGATCTGATGAAATATGCCATGGCTCTGTTCCGTAAACTGCTACCTGGAGTACCCGATGCGGAACTACTAATTGACCGAATTCATCGCCTTCCTAAACCTCGGTTTCTCTCCAACACCTTACCTAGAGATACGCTACTCCGGGTACACTTTTTCACTGTTAAAGAACGTATTCTTCAAGCCACTCGAGCTGCAGAGAACTCTGATACCCTAGGAGGATTGCAATTGTTCCCGGACTTTTCTGCACTCACCCTTTCTAAGAGACGCAGTCTAGCCCCGATCACTTCCGCCCTCCGGGCCCAAGATATCTGATATAGGTGGGGCTTTCCAGTGAAGCTGATCGTCTTTCATGAAGGTTCTACGTTTATTATATCTGAGCTGGAAGCCGGGGTGAAACTGCTCGAGGACTGGGACATCTCTGTGAAATTACCATCCTCTCATGAGAGACGTCCCCCACCTCGCTCGGAATGGTCCACTGAGTGAGCACACTACGTAATTAGTGAACGATCTAACATGCCTTTATATATTTAATTAGAGATGTTGATTTTATTATATCTCTGTTATTGCTGCAATTATGGTTATAGAATCCCTCTGGGCGAGTTATATTTTCTCCGTGCTGGTTATCATAGTGCATACTCCCCTACTTAGAAGTGGTTGTTCAGTTTACGCCCCAGCTTACCTGTTTATATGTTTAAAGGCCTATCTTTATAGTATACGTTGATAACAGCAGACGGAGGAATCTCCGCTAGTAAGTAAGATAGGCCGTACCATTTTGGACTTTGTCCTTTGTCTGTTTAATGTATGTTTATTTCCCATGTGCCACTTTCATCTAGAAGGAGATGTATACTTATTCTCCCTACACATTAGCTATTTTTTTTTTTTTTTCCACTGACTCTGGGTGGACTGTAGAGTCCGCCTGCCCCCTCTTTATCTACTGCATTCATTTTTCCCCTGCAGTAGCTATGCAGACCCGATGTACTGGGTCGGTTTGCTTTTCCTTTCCCTTTGACTCCCTGTTTTTGAGTCTATCGCCCCTTCTCCCTGTTTTTTCTATCCCCCCTCTCCCCTCCCCCATTAGGATGGGATGCCGTCACTTGCATAGTATTTTCACTGAAAAATTATGGTTGGTATTCTTTCATTGAATGTGAAGGGTTTAAACTCCCCTAACAAACGGAGACTAGCTTTATCCTCATTCCATAAGTATAAAGCTGATATAGTCGCCCTACAAGAAACTCACTTTTCCTCCCACAATCCCCCTGTACTGAAAGACCACAGGTTCCCTATAGGATATTTCGCTAACGGCCCCTTTAAAAGAAATGGAGTAGCTCTGTTGTTTAGAGATAATGTTCATTTTACTCTCCACTCCCAAATTGCAGATAAAGCAGGCCGATACTTGATCCTCACGGGTGTTCTGGACAGTAAGTACGTCACTATAGTTTCGCTTTATGCACCTAACTCGAACCAGGTGGCCTTTATTCGGAAGCTATGCTTGCTTATTCAAAAGGTCAGGGTCGGCTCCCTAATCCTCCTAGGAGACTTTAACTTAGTATTAGACCCCAAACTAGATAAATCGTCCCAGCCCTCTTCAACTACATCTAAAACCCGCTCTGGCCCCTCATTAGCGCTACGCAATGTCTTAGCGGAGTTCGACTTATATGACATTTGGCGCACTCGCAACCCCACAGGTAGAGACTACACGTTCTTTTCACCGGTTCACAATTCATATTCCCGAATTGACCTGGTGCTATGCGATAAATGGACCCTACAGGATTCTGGTACGGTCGACATCCTTCCTATCACCTGGTCCGACCACGCTCCGATATATTGGAAGTGGCACATTAGGTCTGCTCCCATCCCCCCCAGATCATGGCGATTATCTCCCCATCTACTACATGACCCGTTGGCCAAAAAAATTATCTCCGATTGCCTGTCCCTGTATACAGACACAAATTCCCCATCAGACACTTCTTTACCAAATTACTGGTGTGCGTTAAAAGCGGTTGTCCGTGGTTCCGCTATCCAGGCTGGAGCTACACTTAAAAAGCAAGCTAAACAACTTCAACTAGACCTAGAACAGAGACTTAAAATAGCTGAAGATAAGAATAAAAAGCAACCCACCCGGCTTTTGCGTAAGGAATTGTCTGACATTCGCAGCCAATTACAAAAACTTTTGGTTTTTAGGACCCAAGCAGCCCTGAACAGATTACGACAGAAATTCTACTTAGTAGGTAATAGACCCGGTAAAATGCTTGCTCGCAGACTTCGGGCCCAACGAGCTCGCAACAGAATTAAATTTATTCTCTCCCCCACAGGCTCTAAGCTTGCCAACCCTCTAGATATCGCTAATCAATTCGCAGACTACTACACTAAATTGTATAATTTA
This sequence comes from Pseudophryne corroboree, assembly GCF_028390025.1. Classification (NCBI taxonomy): domain Eukaryota; kingdom Metazoa; phylum Chordata; class Amphibia; order Anura; family Myobatrachidae; genus Pseudophryne; species Pseudophryne corroboree. The sequence continues at coordinate 712,020,808 of NC_086444.1, read as the reverse complement.
CACTCTGACCCTCTCACATTCCAGCCTACTCCTGACTCTATACAAGCATTCCTTTCTTCGGTCCACCTCCCCACCTTGACTCCTGATCAGTTAGATGCCTTAAACGCCCCTTGGACTGCATTAGAGGTCGAAGCCACGATTAAATCCCTCCCAAAGGATAAGGCCCCTGGCCCTGACGGGTTTATTAACGACTTCTATACTTCCTTTACAGACCATCTCTCCCCCATCTTGACTACTCTGTTTAATGATATAACCAGTACTGGTGTCCTTCCTAAGGAAATGCTGGAGGCCCGGGTGGTAGCTATACCCAAACCTGGGAAAGACCCTGCTCACTGTCAGAACTACAGACCAATTGCATTACTTAATAGCGATGTTAAGCTCTATGCTAAAATGATAGCATCCCGACTTAGTGTTTATTTGCCGCTGTTGATTCATCCTGACCAGGTCGGATTCGTATCCGGAAGACAGGCCTCCGACAACACCCGCAGGGTCTTCAATTTAATTGATAGGGCCTCTGACACAGAGGGATTTTTGTTACTTTCGTTGGATGCTGAGAAGGCGTTCGACAGGTTAAATTGGCTGTACATGCGTACTGTTTTAGTTAAATTTGGCTTCTCAGCCCAGATTCTGGCGTCAATCTTAGCATTGTACACTCTACCGTCAGCAAGGGTATTAAGCAATGGATTCCTGTCGGACGCCTTCCCAATCACTAATGGAACCCGCCAAGGTTGCCCCCTCTCACCTTTGATATATGCTCTTGGCATTGAACCCCTGGCGGCTAAAATCAGAGCGGATGCTGCATTCCCCGGTCTGACCCATGGGGGACTTTCCCATAAGCTGTGTCTCTTTGCCGACGACGTTCTTCTCTTTGTATCTCGACCCTCTTCTTCTCTCCCGCATCTACATTCGATATTACACGGCTTCAGTGAGGCCTCATACTACAAACTGAACACAACTAAAACTGACGCTTTACCTGTCCACTTACCCGATACACTCACGGCTGCTCTCCGATCTCAATATCCATACAACTGGAAACTTAACTCACTTACATACCTAGGGATACATATTCCCCCTACCTCCTCTACTGTTTTCGATTTAAATTTTCCTCCCCTGATACTCACTCTCCAGACCCTGACATCCTCGTGGCTCTTGTATGAAATATCCTGGCTGAGTCGGTTGGCTGCCTTTAAAATGTCCCTATTACCCAAACTTATGTATCTATTTCGCACTATACCTTATACTTTCCCCAAACCATATCTCGATAAATGTAGAATTGTCTTGACAAAATACCTGTGGAAATCGCACCCCCCAAAATTGGCACATGCTAGAATGATACTACCTCGACACAGGGGAGGTCTTGCATTACCCGACCTAAATATGTATCAGGAAGCGTGTGTGCTTGCCCAACTGAAATCTTGGAATTCTTCCAACCCCATATCCTTGTGGGCCCACATTGAGGATGACGGTAGTACAAAATACCCATTAGCAGATTTGCTGAGGACTCCTAAAGCCCTACGTCCCAATGACTTGCCCATTCTCCCCTCTACAGCTTCCTCTCTACGAATATGGGATAGTTTGATGAGTAAGCTCCCTGGCAATACTACCCCCTACACTGCCCTTTCACTTAAAGCAGTGAGTAAATTGATTCCCAATTTACATGTCTCTACGTGGAATGCATGTAATATTCATACCCTTGGAGACTTATTAGATGGAACTGCCTTCATTTCATTTGCCCAATTGCAGGATAAATTCTCCCTCCCGAGTACTGAACTATTCCACTACTTCCAAATCAGACACTGGTTTAAGAGTCTACCCACTGTACAAACTCCCCCCAGCTCTCTAGCTCAGTCTATCCTATCCCGCGTGGCATTGCCTACATCAACTAAAGATATAACTTATTGGTATAATACACTCATCTCGTTGGTCCCATACCAAAAATCAAATGCTCAGAAACGCTGGGAGAGGGACTTAAGTATTTCCATAGCAGAGACACAATGGGAGCAATTATATAGATTAACATTCCGCATGTCTCGCTGCTTAAACCATTCAGAAATGCATGTTAAATTATTGAATAGGTTATACCTGACCCCGGACAGACTGCACACATTTTGTCCCTCCTGCTCACCACTATGTTGGAGAAATTGCGGAGAAATAGGACATTTGTATCACATTTTCTGGTCGTGTCCTCTTCTTCATACTTTCTGGGCAGAAGTATTTACGCTGATAAATAAAGTGCTATGTCTATCTTTAAGCCCATCCCCAACTTTAGCTCTCCTACATATGTATCCCCTAGAGGTCTCAGCCTCCCAAAAGGTACTTATTGGGACACATCTGTATAGCAGCAAGGGCAACCTTGGCCCAAGCCTGGAAACAAGCGGTAGTCCCTCCTACTCTAAAAGTGTTTCATAAAGTTCATTTCCACTATATCATGGAAACCGAATGTGTGCCTTATTCTTCCTCTGCTTCCTCTCCCATCATGCGATGGTTCCATTGGCATGAATACGTCACGGAGGGGGAAGGTTCCGCTCTCATATCACACCCAGGGAAGACATCCCCTTTACAATTTAGTCTGAATGAGGAGCCTTCTACTTCTTGATGCTCCATCTCCGATACTATCCCTTTGGTTTGTTCTGGCGGTTATCTGTATAATGTTATCAATTGCTTTCTCCCTAAAGGCAAAACCCTATCGAACTAGCCCTTCACATTTTCATCTGTTAATATGGCTAGAATACCTGAATGCCTGCTTGGCGATATGTTAACTGTCTCAAATGTATGTATGTTGCATTTCATTGACGTGTACATCCCTCCCCACCCTGTTTCTTCTCTTCTGTACCCCCCCCCTCCTTTTTTTTTTTTCCTTTTGGCATTTACTATAAAATTCAATAAAATTTATTGATGTTAAAAAAAAAGAGTGCACCTGGCCACCACAAGGCAGAAATCCAGGACACGTCCAAAACAGTGTCAATCTCAACTAAGGGCAACAATTCTGGTCTTAGAGCCCACGACTGTAACCCTTCACTGAGTTGCTGAGCCCATTTCTCTGCTGCTTTATTGGTCCAGGCAGCCACCAAGACAGGCCAGAGACGCGTTCCAGCAGTGACTAAGATAAACTCCTCACTTTTCACACATAAGAAATGGGGATAGTAGTGGCTTTAGCCTGTCGAGGGATGGTCTCCACTTATCCAATTCTCCTCCAAGAAGGGATAGGATAGAGTGAACTTAGCACTTAGAATTGCCAATGTGGCTTTTTCCAAGCCACTCCTAGGAAATCAGTAAGGTGAGGTATTGAGGGAAAATGAACTTTCTTTGGACGTTTCAACAGGGAAGCCTAGAGAACCTCAGATTCCACTTGATCCTGTAAATCCAAAGCCTGCCAGATTTCCAAAACCAATCCTGCTACACTTTGGTGACTGTAAAATGCTCCACTCCTGCAACAGGGTCTTCCAGATCTGAGCCCCCAACAACCTCTGCTCCAGAGAATCAAAATCCTCTGGATGCTGAACCTACATGGAGCCCTGGTGCTTGTGAGAGCATGAAGACAGACACCTCTAAAAAGTTATCCAGGTACAAGGCCATTGTCTGCTGCGTGATATTAACCCAGGGAGGAGCTTGACTCCCTAACTAGGAATCAACCCCAACTAAACACAGCAGCACTTGATAGGGAAGGGGACTATGAGTAGGGCCTCTACAGGGGACTGGTCCCTCACTGGATGCTGACAGTCTGACTCCTACTAAGCAAGTTTTGTGAGCCTTGAGACAATTTAACCTAGGACTGGAAACATTACTACTGTATGCACGCACAGCCCAGGACATGAAGGAATCCTCTGTTTAGACATACAGATGTCTTCTCCCACGTCTTGCCTCAATATATGACACAGTGGGAGATGACTGGCGTCAGTGAGTAGACAAGTCCTGTGCAAATCCATAAACATTGGGCATCTTTTTTTTTTTTGTCCCAAAAAAACACAAGCAGCTTCTGCTGATTGAAATGATATGCAGCATGCCTATATTCTCTGCGCGTTTGCGGCTTTAATTGCATCCAAAATGGTACGTTGCCTAGAAAACACTGTAATGTACCATTTCATATGCAGATAAAGCTGTGGTTACACACAGAATATAGGAATGCTGAATATCATTTTAATCAGCAGAAGCTACGTATTTGTACTATTTCACATCGTTTTGCAAATAAGGTGCATTGTAATGGAAAAAGTTGCATGTAAAGACGCTCGACACTACAGAGTCATGTCGCAACATGTCGCAACACGGCGTGACTAGAAGGCTGTTTCACGTGCAGGGAGGCTAGCTGTAAGTGGACACATCTGTAACAGAAGAAAGAAAAAAAAACAGACGTGACAACAAACTCCACAGGTGAGAGTGGATCAACAGAAGACAGTGTCAGACTGAAATTATTATTATTTTTTTATTATTATTTTTTTTTAAGAGGTTTTGAACTAAAGCCACCTTTGGGCACTGCCCAGTTATACAGACCTTGCAGGAGTTTGTTGAAAACAGAAGACGGAACATTTATGTGCATAATACGAATACAAATCTAGGCTTTAGTAACTGCAGGTGGTATAACCCAATCTGCCCTCCTAGAGCGGAAAAAGGGCACAGTATTAACAGGGAATCAGCGCACTCTAAGTTGTTTATTGTGTTGCCACCTGAGAGGAGCAGCAAGCACTAACACTTCTACCTCCACCCATAAAGTCGGAGCCCGGTTGGGGCCATCATAGGAGCCACTTCCACCCACAGAGTGGATAAGCATGAGGGAGATTTCCCCAGCCGAACAACCATGGTGACTGTTAGATGCTCTGTTAAAAGGAGGGCACAATCACAGTGACCGAGCCGCAGTCCTAGTGTCCACGAGTTAGTACACGTGGCACTCTTAGATGTCTCCCAGCCACCTATAGGTCCATGGCTACTCTCCGGGGTACACCACAGCCCAAAGGTGAAGTGCAGAGAAGAACCAACTCTGCATCATCATGGCAGAAGTATTGCTGGTAAATACACAAATAAAACCAAATCAGTTTAAGAAACCACAGACAAAAAAAACAAAAAACAAAAAACCATTCCCACACCTTGGGCAAAACCCCCCCAAAATAACAACAAGTTTAAGTTTACACTTGTGCCTGCTCCTGGGACAGCACCTTCAACAGCCCATGGTTTCCACTGCTTCCTAGATAGGATGCCAGATAAAAATATATTTACTTGGCTTTAGTACCAAGACAAAGGCAAATATGGTCTGAAAAACAATGCAAAATTCACTAAATAAGGCACAGATATGGCAAAAATATTTTCGTGAAAATATAAAGGAAGTAAAAAACAAATCTGCATTATAGCAGAATACAAAAACAGCTGAACTCATATGGCTGTATGTGGTTATCTACAGTGAGAAGATTGGTTTAAATTCTCATGTTGTTTTACCGCAAGTGGTGACACCTACAAGCCAGACATTACATTGAAAAGTAAGCCTTTTAGAGACATGGTCACTACACACATTTGTCTTACCTGGTAAATGAGGTTTACATTAGCGGAAATGAATTTAGCTTTGTAAATATTTCCATCTACCCATCTTAATTCCACCAACTCGCCCTCTGCAGGTGGGCCATCTTGTAAGCAATCTCTGCTCTAAAACATAAGCAGAACACATAAGTATGACAGTAGCAGAAGTCAGAGAAATTTGCCAATACAGACATCTTTTTAGGGCACATACAAATTGAAACTACTTGCTCCTATTAGACAAACTGAAAGGAAAAATAAAACCACATCAATATTTCTTTGTAATATAAATATTAGCAGATGAATCTTTATGTGGTGATAATTTAATCTATCAGCAGTTTAAAGTTAGTCTAGATTCTTGGGGGTAAATTTACTAAAGGTTCTAAAAATGAAAAGTGGTGTTGTTGCCCATAGCAACCAGATTCTGTCTAACTTTTTCTAGGGTGCAATAATGCAATAGAGAAATGATAGACGGAATCTGATTGGTTGCTATGGGCAACATCACCAATTTCAATTTTTAGAACCTTTAATAAATGTATCTCTTAGTCTATATAAATAACTGGAATACTGGAAGCTTTAAGCAGGTGCCTGCAATCCTTGAGAACCAAATAGTTAGTTGTTCCCAATCTCCAATAGAAATTGTTTTTCAAAGACATTTTACTTGAAATATTATTAGCACAAGTATGGATCATTTGTTTATCTCCTCACTTTTGTGATGTTTGTTTCAACTGAGGTCTCAGAGGCATCAACTGCTAAACAAAATGGTGTTCAAGATCAAGATGACCAGCATAGGAATTGTTTGGAATGTTTTTTAATTACCAAAAGCTTATTTTGCAAAGATGGACACTGAAAAGAACACCTTAGGTGCAAAAGTATGATGGGATGTGCAATGTTGAAAGAGTTCTTTTAAATGTGCTACAATAGGTCAAAAACTTAATTTGTACTATCTTGACATACTTGACCATTCCCCAAAAGTCTTGTTCAAATCAGATCCATCTGTATTGTAATTTAAAGATAATGTAATCAGTAATTCTACAGCCAGTGGTTCAAAGGAGCACTTTTCAAATTTAGTACATAAAATCAGTTCTTGGATATCTCAACACCGCTTACACATGGTGTAGTTGATTTGTTACAGTTCGATAATGGATCAAAATATTGTTAAGATAGATCACTACACACTGATCCAAAGATATCTTGGAAGACATAATTCCAAAACGCTGGAACATAGCTGGGAGTTTGCTGAGGCCAAACAGCATCACAATATACTTAATGGCCATATCACACGCAAAAAGAAGTTTTCACTCATCTCCAGGTAGTAATCAGACCAAGATCTAGCTTGGTGGTGACTTTAGCAGAGTATACTTGGTCAAATTATTATGCAATAATGGAAAATAAATATTATGGTGACAGCATTTACAGCATGGTAATTGCAAACAAGACCAAAGGCCCCCATCATTCTTAATAATGAAGAAGATGGGAGCACCAGCTAGTGATGTGGTTGACTGTATAAACCCTGTAGCTTCTCATTAAAATATCATCAATATATTACTTTTATGGTTTTAAATTCATGACCAAAAGAATTGTGGACGTGAAAAAAGGCCAATTGCTCAGTTTCATGGGCAATGTGGTCATGATGTATTAGCTTGTTTCTAGAAAAGATCTTGAAACGTCCTCTAAAATACAGGAATTTGAAGTCACAGTTATAACCACCTTAAGATAATTTTCCAAAATGGCTAGACAATGATGACTACAGAACCTCAAGTTGAAATCCCATTTGTATAATCTTCCAACTGATAGAGGCATTATGTACAGAGAGATTGGGAATTAACAAGACAATTTGAAATTTCAGTGTTTGGACCACATCTAGGATTATGATCCCATGAATGACATCCAGGGGTTTTGACACATAATGGAAAATGCTCTTTATTAATTATCCAAAGGCTCTGACATAGCCATCTTTGGGCTCTAATGGAACAACATTGGCTTTTGCATGAATATCACTGTCAACACAATTTCACACTCAACCAGAGTCTATTAGCATGTGGAATGACCTCAGCCAGATTTAATCAGCTAACTGACAAGGGACAGAATGCATAAATGTCACCCATTGCCTCTTCTTTTAAGGTAACTGGGTTTGGGCATGTCCATATAGTCTCCAATTGTTGGCCCAAAGGAACTATTTGGCAGCAAATGCACAGGATTGGTAAAGTAGAGGCACATAATCTATTTTGTCCTTCTAATATGTTTCTGAATTGACAAAGTAACAAATCACCTAGGAGAAAAAATAATTGGTAGTGTCTCTGTTTGTCTTGTTTTGTTAACCCGTGTCTATCATGATAAAATTAACTTCAAACTTGTTTACATTTTGAAGAGGACCGATATGGGCCAAGTTATCTTTGAAATGATTGTTGAGACCCTGGCAAAACTAATCAGTATCATTCATACATTGATGGAACACTACTACATATTCAATAACAAATGTCAACTTTAATGTAAAGTCAATAAAATAGATTCTGCAGTCACTGCTTGATGAAGGTCATTACATACTTTTGTTGAAAGCTTCCAGAAATGCTGTTAAAGAGTTCAAAAAGGGATATTGTCTTTTTAGCAGAGGAGTTTCCAAGGCTAAAGCTTCATATTTTAAATGGATTACTATCAAGGAGTAATAGAGGTCCAAAGGCACATTTCAAATAACAGCAGGCACTGGGCAAAAAAAATAATGGCACGATAAGTAAACTCCACATTTTAACAATAGCATAATCTTAGGTGCCACTTCATATTGGAAGCCAGTGGGGCTAGTGTGGTCCTAGATGTGGCCACTAGCAGTATAAAAACAGCTCCTATTGTTAGCGGTGGCTGCATGGCATGGACTAAGGATAGTTTTTTAGAAGATTAATGGGCTGAAATGAAAACCTTACTAGGTGGCTATTTTATTCTGGCTACAAAGGAGCACCAATATTAGTGCAATAACCAAGGTTGATGGACCCTAGTAGCCAATCCGCGAAGATATTTAACAGCATATTAATAGTAGCAAGCAGAGACCACTGTAATATGCCTGACTCCAGTTAATGCTCAGGAGTAGGATGTAATTTAAAATAAACTCAATTCAATTCAGGAATAAAAGTATACCAATGTCAATGACCAGAGCCAAATGGTCTAATACACATTAAGGGAGCCAGGTATAACATCTGTAGTTTATGTCAAGCCAGGGTCTGATACACAAAAACAAAAGCCAGGCCAGATACCATGATTAGAGTAAAAGACAGGGTCTGGTACACAGTTAAGGAATAGGCCTAGCAGTATCAAATAAAGAGGGAGATGTACTCAGCAGTGATAGTCACAGTGGGAATTTGGACACAATCTCTACATCTTCTGTGTCTCAGAGATGTCACACTAAAGACAAGGGGCCAGACGTAACGAAGTCCGTGTTGGCCGGAGGTGCTGGTTCCTGGATGAACTCTTGACTTTTTTTTTTAAAGTGCCAGTAATTTACAAGGCATGGTTTTGCCATGTAATTGATTGCTGCTTTAAAGAAAAAAAATCCAGGTTCGGCCAGGAACCAGCACCTCCAGACAACCTGGACCTCATTACATCCGGACCAACATGTGAGTAATATTTTAGAGAGCGTTTTCTACAGATTGATTTTGACTGCATATGTAATTTGATGTTGAAACACGAGACTGATTGGATTTGTGACAAACTGCACTGGCATACGTAATACCTCCCAACATGACCCTTTCCAGGAGGGACAAAATGCACTGTTCTAGGACTTCCCTCTTAGTTTATGACGGCATTTCTCCTAAGAAAGGTGTGTCAACACAAGTGAGGGAAGTCCAGGAAGCATTTTGTCCCTCTTGGAATGGGACATGTTGGGAGGTACTGTATGGGTTATGTTGCTTAAAACAAAAAGGTTCAAAAAAATAAAATAAAAAAAAAGCTAAAACAAAACAAGCAACTGTAAGAATATGTGAATGTATCTCCCCTTTCTATGTACTACTAATATAGGTTTTTATTTGACTTTTACAAAGAGTAGTATAAAAAACAAATGATTTAAATACCAGGTTATACGTGGCATTATAAATACAATTTTGTTTACCCCTGGTTAAACTACATGTTTCTCTGAATCTTAAAAGTGAAAACAGTTGAAGCCTCTGTAGGGCGCACATTTAAACATTACATATTACGGCACAATTGCCATTTGCTTCATTTAACAGCCTCAAAAATACAAAAATAATGAATGTGTCATGTGCAGAAGTTTTAAATAAACTAAAAACATTAACAGAAAAATAAAAGAATAGCAATAAAAATAATATGAAATAGTAAATTGAATGCAAAAAAACAAACAAACAAAAAAAAAAAGTCTAAATTCAATAAGCCCATTTAAGGTAATGGGGGTGAAAAAGGGTGGTAGCCTCAGGCTTTATAGCCTGTTACTATTCAATTCCAGACCCTTTTCCACCAAAACCCCTTTTTAACACCCAGTAATTTAATGTGTCAATGGGTGTTAACGGGCGTTACACACAGAATCCCAGAAACGTTCACGGATGTGCGTGTAAAATATGTGCCACCCGTTAATCCCTTCGATGTCTGGGATTTATTTTCGAGTCGGGGGAACAATTAGCCCATGGTAAATTACCGCAGCTAATTGAATTTCCCCTCATAGTCATATTATTTCAGTCTACGAAGCTCAATCCAAAAACGTATCTTCCATTTCTGTATTGTTTTGTTTATTTATTTATAGATCTCAACTAAAGGTCGGAATTGGCAAATCAGGAAATCCAACATGTTGGATTTCTTCAATCCCCCAGCATTGGCAGAACGGGAAATTGCCTTGATACAGGCTAGATGAACATATACTGTAGCATTTTGAAAACTATACTGTCACAGAAAACAATCAAAAAAATGCTTAAGATTAGTAAGAACAGGAGGAGAAAAATAATAATTGTACTTACAGGTCAAGATGAAAGTAGTTTAATCATCTGAAATAAAAGGTTAAACTACCCACTTCATGACTTTTCACAACATGTACTTATTTCATTGCCACTCTGACCTGTTTGATCACCAATGAAACATATTTAAATTTATGTATCATGATGTAACATTTCAGGATGTATTTTTTGTATAAGGTAATTATGGTAATCAGCATATTTTTTATTTTCTGCACTTACATTTTTCAATATACATATATATTTAGAATACAGTCTACAAATGAGAAAATATATTAAAAGTACTATGCCACAATACTGTTATTATATTTCTAATTTTTCTGAAAAAAAATAAAAAATACTCAAGTAAACTATCCTCACCATTATATTTTCAGGATACACATTATCACTGTACGAGCCATCATCAAAGTTGATTTCATAGAAAATGTGTGTAGCAGACCCAATGACCTGGCAACGATAGTACAGACCATTCCGATTTCGACCAATGACAGTTTGACCCACACTGACCTCCTTGGAGACAGAACTCTGCAAAAACAGGATTGTTCATTAAAATAAATCCAATATGAGTTGCACAAAAGACAGAACAGAGGGCTTTAGAAAATAATTTATATTTTCTTACATTTTTTTTTTAGCAAAAAATAGATTTTTATATTTGCGTAAATCTCTTCCTCGTAATCCCTCTAGGGAGCACTCTAGTCTTGATCATCCCCGCCAGTCTATATAATAACCCTCCTACCTACACACAACCTCACATTTTTACATATAACCAACCATATAGTGAAAGAACACACACAACTATACAACTATGTAGTCCTGCATAACGCGAACATAGGACAATAACATCAGTGAGCATTGGAGTGTCTACCAGATGAATTACAAGGATGGAATTTTGCGCAAGTATAAAAAAATGTTTTTTTTGTCTTACAGCCCTCTAGCCTTGATCATGGTACTTCCAAAACCAAGCCTAACAAGGGGTGAAGGGGGGAGCACCATTCATCTAAACAGCACATTAAACTTTATGTTCAAAACCGGTGTCACTGGAAACAAAGGTTTGTAATTGGTAACATTTCTTAAAGATATGCACTGAGGACCAGGTTGCTGTTCTACTTAACTGTGCAACTGATGCCCTGTAGCAAACAGTCCTAAAAGCCCATACTGCATGAGAAGCATGGGCCCAGACGTAAGCCTGGGACAGGCTTATTTGACAACGGATAAGTCTGTCAGATAGCCAAAGTAATCCATCTGGCAATAGAACACTTAGATGCAGGCCGACCCCTCTTTGGGGCATCTACTAACGCTAGAAGAGAAGTACACCTAATGAAGGTAGTATGGTCAAAATAAATCTGTAAAGCATGGACAACATCCAGCAGATCTAAGGTTATGGAAGTAGATGATGCATCCCCTGGAAAAGCTGGGAGAACAATATCCTGGTTCAAATGACACACTGAAACCACCTTTACTAAAAAAGAAAGTTTGTCTGAAAAATGACCCTGTTCAAATTAAAATAAAAAAAAAGTAAGCAGGGCTTATAAGATAAAGCAGGCAACTCTAAGATGCATCTAGCCGAAGAAATGCTGCAAGGAAAAACACCTTCCATGTGAAATACTGTATTCCACTCCAGAAGTTCAAATGGAGGTCTCTGAAGTGCTTCCAATGCCAAACTCGGGTCCCATGGAGGGATAGGTGGTATATACACCCTGAAAAAAAAAATGTATGTGCCTCTGGAACAGTCACTAAACATTACTGAAAAAACACTGACAAAGCTGAAACTTGGCCTTTAAGGGAAGACATGCGCTGTAAACGGAAAACCGCTGCAGAGAGACCCCTATGCTTGCACCATGCAATATAAAGCTTTCAGACATGATGATAAATTCTAGAAGTGAGTGGCTTACAAGCTTGAATCAAGGTCTGGATAACCTTTCTAGAAAACCAACAAGATTTTAGAATCTGCGTCTCAAAAACCATGCTGCCATAGCCAGTCGAGACAAATCTGGGTAACAAAAGGATCAGACTCGGCATGTCTGGATGGAGAGGAAGCCTGGAAGGAACCTAGCTCAGTATGTTCTGAAAAAGAGCGAACCACTGTCAAAGCCAGTCAGGAGCTACTATTACTGTCCGATTCTCATGCCGTACTTGAAGTATCTTATCTAATATGTAAAGGGATGGCAACAGGTACCCCAGCTGGAAAGACCAAGGTGCTGTTATTGCATCTACTAAGACTGCCTGAGGTTCCCTTGATCGAGTTCCCGAGTTCCGTATATATGGGACGCCATCACATCTATGTCTGGCAACCCCCAACAATGCAACAATTAGCTGAAACACTTCCTGGTGAAGCTCCCATGTGGTGAATGAAGTCGGCCTCCCAGTTGTCCACTCTGGGAATGTGGATGGTTGAAATGGCAGGAACCCAATTCTCCACCCAAAGCAATTTATCCGCTCTACCGTAGTGTTGTTGGATAGTATCTCAACAAGGTTTTACTTCTAATACATGTTGTGCTTAAATCAGGGTATACTTGGCTGCCCTCAATTCCACAATGTTTATGGAGAGGGTGGATTCAAAGTTGATCAAAAGACCCTGAATACAGGAGGTGTCTTCCTTCATCTTGCCAGCGATGCATTTGCATTGCCTCATGTGCTGTAGTGTATAGTAGTACACATGCTCCTGCTACCACAACAGTGCAGCCCGTAGACATGGAAGAATGAGGAGAGATGTCAAAAGGATAGAGAGAAGCTATACTCCCGCGTAGTTTAGTGAGCTCTGGCCGGAGGCTGTAGCAGATTTCGTGCATACCTATACTTTCAATGGGGAAACTGTAAGCTGTGGGAGGTCACTCTGTGGGTGCGGCAGCGCCATGGTATGCCGCCTTCTGCAGCCAACATGCAGAAGGACACATCTGTATGTCGGCCCTGGAACATGGCTCCCCAACCCCTAGGCTGGCATCTCAAGTTATTACCATCCAATCCAAGTTCCACACTGAAAACAGGAACCCCTTGATTAGGTTTGGGGTATGAAGCCACGACTGAAGTGACTGGTGTGTCTGCTAAGACAGTCTGAATAGCTGCCTGTCTAATCTGGTATTTGCCCTGTACCAACAGTGAAATATATGCATCTGAAGTGTCCATGAATGGAATATTAAAAATGGTACTGCTTCCAAGGAAGCCACCATTTTCCACAAGAGCTGCATACACCTGAGAACAGACACCTTAGGTATCTGAAGAATTGACATCCCCAATGACTAGATGTCTTGAAACTTTTGTATAGGGAGGAAGACTCTTTAACAAAGAGTGTGAAAGACTAGACCCAAGAAATCCATCCTCTGTGAAGGAATTAGGTTTGACTTGGGATAATTCAACCATGGGCCTCCAAAGTGTCTAAATAAGGAATAACCCTTATCACTCTGCGCCTTAACAGGGAAATCATATAGACCAATACATTTAAGAAAACCCTGGGGTGCTATGGACAGGCCAAAAAGGTAAAACCTGAAAATGCAAATCCAGATCTCCTACTGAAAAATAAGATTTGAATTACCTACCGGTAAATCCTTTTCTCGTAGTCCGTAGAGGATACTGGGGTCCACATTAGTACCATGGGGTATAGATGGGTCCACTAGGAGCCACTGCCACTTTAAGAGTTTGAGAGTGTGGGCTGGCTCCCCCTCTATGCCCCTCCTACCAGACTCAGTCAAGAAACTGTGCCCGAGGAGACGGACAACTCAGAGAGAAGGATTTTACACAGATCGTGGCGAGATTCACACCAGCTCACACATACAAGGCAAACCAAGCTAACCATCTTGAAAACTCAGGCTGAACAAGATTACTTAACCAAGCAACAATACAGTACTTAACCAAGAACTAAGCAGTACTGAACTAAGTAACCACTGCAGGATCACGAAGCGCTGGGCGAGAAAAGGATTTACCGGTAGGTAATTAAAATCCTATTTTCTCTTATGTCCTAGTGGATCCTGGTGTCCACATTAGTACCATGGGGATGTACCAAAAGCTCCCAGAACGGGAGGGAGAGCGCAGAGGCTCCTGCAGAACTGATTGACCAAACTTCAGGTCCTCAGAGGCCAAAGTATCGAACTTCTAGAACCTTGCAAACGTGTTCGACCCAGACCAAGTAGCCGCTCGGCAAAGCTGTAAAGCCGAGACACCCCGGGCAGCCGCCCAGGAAGTACCCACCTTACGAGTAGAGTGGGCCTTAACAGATGTAGGACATGGGAATCCTGCCGTAGAATATGCATGCTGGATAGTGAACCTGATCCAGCGAGAGATCGTCTGCTTAGAAGCAGGACACCCGTTTCTTCGGATCATACAGGACAAACAGACAGTCCAATTTTCTGTGACGATCAGTCCTTTTCACATAGATTTACAGAGTCCTTACAACATCCAAGGACTTTGATGAAGTTGAGGAGTCAGTAGCAACTGGCACCACAATAGGTTGGTTGATATTACAAGACTATGGGGGTAATTCCAAGTTGATCGCAGCAGGAAATTTTTTTAGCAGTTGGGCAAAACCATGTGCACTGCAGGAGGGGGCAGAAATAACATTTGCAAAGAGTTAGATTTGGGTGGGTTATTTTGTTTCTGTGCAGGGTAAATACTGGCTGCTTTATTTTTACACTGCAATTTAGATTGCAGATTGAACTCACCACACCCAAATCTATCTCTCTCTGCACATGTTACATCTGCCTCCCCTGCAGTGCACATGGTTTTGCCCAACTGCTAACAAAAATTCTGCTGCGATCAACTCAGAATTACCCCCAAAGCCCCCAACTCCGACACAGGTCTAGCAGAAGCTAAGGCCAACAAAGTGACAACTTTCCACGTGAGAAACTTGACCTCAACCTCCTGTAGAGGCTCGAACCAATCCGACTGGAGAAACTGCAACACCACGTTAAGATCCCAGGGAGCCGTAGGCGGCACAAAGGGAGGCTGGATGTGCAGAACCCCTTTCAAAAAAGTCTGAACCTCAGGGAGGGAAGCCAACTGTTTCTGGAAGAAAATGGATAGGGCCAAAATCTGGACCTTCACAAATCCCAACCTCAGGCCCATATCCACACCTGCTTGGGGGAAGAGGAGAAATTGTCCCAGTTGAAACTCCACCGTTGGTAACTTCTTGGATTCACACCAAGATATATACTTTTTCCAAATGCGATGGTAATGTTTAAATGTTACTCCTTTCCTAGCCTGTATCAGGGTAGGAATAACCTTGCTTGGAATGCCCTTCCGAGCTAATATCTGGCGTTCAACTTCCATGCCGTCAAACGCAGCCGCAGTATGTCTTGATAAGCGAACGGCCCCTGCTGCAACAGGTCCTCCCGAAGAGGAAGAGGCCTCGGGTCTTCCAGCAGAAGACCCAGAATATCCACGTACCAAGCTCTTCTTGGCCAGTCTGGAGCAATGAGGATAGCCTGAACTCTTGTTCTCCTTATGAATTTTAGAACTCTTGGAATGAGTGGAAGTGGAGCAAATGCGTATACCGACTAGAATACCCACGGAGTCACCAGGGCGTCCACCGTCACGGCTTGCGGGTCCCTTGACCTGGAACAATACCTCTGAAGCTTCTTGTTGAGATGGGAGGCCATCATGTCTATTTGAGGTAAACCCCAAAGATCTGTCACCTCCGTGAACACCTCCGGATGGAGGCCCCACTCTCCTAGATGGAGATCGTGTCTGCTGAGGAAGTCCGCTTCCCAGTTGTCTACTCCAGGAATGAAGATTGCCGACAGCGCCAACGCGTGCTTTTCTGCCCAGAGGATGATTCTTGTTACCTCCGACATTGCAGCTCTGCTTTTCGTTCCGCCCTGTCGGTTTATGTAGGCCACCGTCGTTACATTGTCCGACTGCACTTTAATGGCTCGATCTCACAGAAGATGGGCTGCTTGGAGAAGACCGTTGTAGACGGCTCTTAGTTCCAGAATGTTTATTGGAAGACTGGATTCCAGACTTGACCACCTTCCTTGGAAGGTTTCTCCTTGAGTGACTGCGCCCCAGCCCCGGAGACTTACATCCGTGGTTAGAAGGATACAGTCCTGAATCCCGAACCTGCGGCCCTCGAGAAGGTGAGACATTTGCAGCCACCAGAGAAGTGAAATCCTGCCTTTCGGCGACAGACGTATCCTCTGGTGCATGTGTAGGTGAGATCCCGACCACTTGTCTAGGAGATCCAGTTGGAAGGCCCGATCATGAAACCTTCCATACTGTAGAGCCTCGTAGGAGGACACCATCTTCCCCAGAAGGCGAATTCACTGATGAACAGATACCCGGGATGGCTTCAGGACATCCCGGACCATCGTTTGAATCACCAACGCTTTCTCCTGCGGCAGAAACACCCTCTGCACTTACGTGTCGAGGATCATCCCCAGAAAGGACAATCTCCTTGTCGGCTCCAAATGGGACTTTGGAAGGTTCAGGATCCAACCCTGAGCAAATGAGTCAGTAGAACAATGGACTGTAACAGCGTCTCCCTGGACGACGCCTTTATCAGCAGATCTCCAGATATGGGATTATGTTCACCCCCTGTCTGCGGAGGAGAACCATCATCTCGGCCATCACCTTGGTGAACACCCTCAGTGCTGTGGAAAGGCCGAATTGGCAGTGCCTGAAATTGATAGTGACTGTCCAACAGTGCAAATCTGAGAAAAGCCTGGTGAGGCGGCCAAATCGGAATGTGGAGGTACGCATCCTTGATATCCAGGGATACCAGAAACTCTCCCTCCTCCAGACCTGAAATTACTGCCCTGAGAGACTCCATTTTGAATTTGAACACCCTCAGGTAAGGGTTCAACGATTTCAAGTTCAAAATTGGTCTGACCGAACCATCCAGGTTTCGGTACCATGAAAAGGTTTGAATAACAACCCTTGTTTTGCATATGATGTGCAACTGGGACAATGACCTGTGACTTTTCCAATTTTAGGATGGCTTCCTGTAGGATAGCCCTGTCAGCAAAGCTGGTAAGCCTGATTTGAAAATACGGTGAGGCGGGAGATCTTGAAACTCCAGTCTGTACCCATGGTACACAATATCCTGTACCCAGGGATCCAGGTCGGACGACACTCAGGCGTGGCTGAAACGTCTGAGTCTCGCACCCACCAGGCCGTCGTCTAGGCTGTGTGGTCCTCCGTCATGCTGAGGATTTTGAGGAACCAGAAGCAGGTTTCTGGTCCTGGGAGCCTGCGGGTGCAGGCTGTTTAGATTTTGCACGACCACCTCTAAAGAAGGTGGTAGTAGGCTTGGACTTTTTTGTCTTAGCGGTCCGAAAGGACTGCGACACTGCTGAAGAAAATGGTTTCTTCGTGTAAGGTGTAGGAAAGGAGACTTACCCGCGGTTGCCGTGGAAATCCACGCATCCAATGCTTCCCCAAATAGAGCCTGACCTGTGTAGGGTAGGTTCTCCACACTTCTCCTGGATTCCGCGTCTGCAGACCATTGGCGTAGGCAGAGCACCCTGCGAGCTGCGACCGACATGGAAGATACCCGTGCAGTCAGCGTACCCAGGTCCTTCATGGATTCCACCATGAACCCCACAGAATCCTGTATGTTATGTAAAAACAATTCAATGTCACTTCTATCCATTGTATCCAAATCCTCTAGTAATGTGCCTGACCACTTTACTATGGCTTTAGAAATCCATGCACAGGAAATAGTGGGCCTTAACGCCAATCCTGAAGCAGTGAATATGGATTTGAGCGTAGTGTCAATCTTACGATCTGCCGGCTCTATTAACGCGGTAGATCCAGGGACAGGTGAAACCACCTTTTTTGACAGTCTGGAGACTGATGCGTCAACTATGGGTGGGTTTTCCCATTTTTTTCTATCCTCCTCAGGGAAGGGAAAAGCAACCAGAACCCTTTTGGGGATCTGGAATTTTTTCTTCGGGTTTTCCCAGGATTTTTCAAATATAGCGTTTAATTCTTTAGACGCAGGGAAGGTCAGCGAGGTTTTCTTATTGTCAACGAAGTAAGCCTCCTCAACCTGCTCAGGCGGCGGGTCAGTAATGTTTAACACATCTCTAATGGCCTTAATCATGAGCTGCACCACCTGTGCCAGGGATGACGCCCCCCTCAGCACGTCCCGATCACAGTCTGCAGTATCAGAGTCGGTATCAGTGTCATCTTGCATAATCTGGGCAAGTGCATGTTTCTGTGGGAACATGCTAGGGGAATTTGCCGGAATAAGAACAGAACCTGACCAAATTGCCATAGATTTCTTTAACACCTGAGTTTCAGTCTCAGTATGTGCTACCCTAGTAGAAATCTTAGAGATCATTCCCTTACTGGAGGTCAACCACTCAGGCTCAACAATAGGGGATCTGAGACAAGACATTACATTCCTGTGTACATGGAATGGATTCTTCCTGAAAGGAAACCTCCTCTGCAGCATATGATACAGAGTCCCTGGACATGGCTATGGGAGATAATAAACACCCACACCGGGAAATGTCAGACACAGTTTCCCCCCCCAAGTATGCCACAGAGAGAGACAGAGATTGGAGCCAACCCACACACAATGCTTCCTGAGTAGATATAACACAACTACCCAGCGCTTACTGTGTACCTTAATAGACTACACAGTATAATTATGGCCTAGCGATCGGCACACTCAGGAGCTAATGTCCTGTCAGCGGAGACAGTGGCTCAAAACCCTGCAGTGCGGACACTCCCTCCCCCATCCCCTTAGTCCCACAAAGCAGGGAGGCTGTTGCCTATACTAACTCTTAGAAAAAAACAAAACCAAAGAAGCTCTAGGAGCTCCCTTAGCGGTGACCAGCTCCTCGGGCACATTTTCTAAATGGAGTCTGGTAGGAGGGGCATAGAGGTAGGACCCAGCCCACACTCTCAAGCTCTTAAAGTGCCAGTGGCTCCTAGTGAACCAGTCTATACCCCATGGTACTAATGTGGACCCCTGCATCCTCTAGGACGTAAGAGAAATCTGAGAAATTGATGGTCCATCTAAAGTAATAAATGAAGATATGCATAATTTATATCTATTGATGCCAAAATTATTCTCCTTCCATGGTGTTAATCCTGAATTTTGCAATGTTAAGATGGGCCCTCTGAATGTCATGCAGTCTGCTTCTCATTTTGCCGCAAGACTGGAACATTGAGAACCTAGGTACACCCTCTGAAGGCTCCTCTACAAAAAGCCCCCAGATATGCCCCCAGTGCCAGATACACATGTTCCCATAGTGCCAGATATGACCCCAGTGCCAGATACACATGTCCCCATAGTGCCAGATATGCCCCCAATGCCAGATACACATGTCTCCATAGTGCCAGATATGCCCCTAATGCCAGATACACATGACCCCACAGTGCCAGATATGCCCCCAGTGCAGATACATATGTTCCCATAGTGCCAGATATGACCCCAGTGCCAGATACACATGTCCCCATAGTGCCAGATATGCCCCCAATGCCAGATACACGTCTCCATAGTGCCAGATATGCCCCCAATGCCAGATACACATGACCCCACAGTGCCAGATATGCCCCCAGTGCCAGATGCACATGTCCCTACACAGAGCCAGATATCCCAAGACCCCTCCCCCCGTGCTGCTCACAGCGTGTCCCTTGTTCTGAAGGGCGAGGAGGCTGAGGCTGCTGCTCTTTAGTTGAGGGCGGGGAGGAGAGAGCAGCGTGCGCCCCTCCTGCACCTCAGTCTCTAGTGGCCGCGGCGAGGTGTAGCTCCAACTAGGCACCTTTCCGTAAGTCAATCAAAGCTTGCGGTCCGGCAGCAAATCAGGAGCCTCAGCTGCCGGACCGCAAGTTCTGATTGGTTCACGGGCCGGCGCCGGTTAGTGGGGAGGGGGTTTACAAAGGGCTGTGGATGGGATGCAGTGCACGTCTCTGCTAGGAGGCGGACACTGCTGCTGCTGTATGGACGGCTCCAATATGGCGGCCAGAGCTAGCGACGCCCATAAAGTGTGGCGCCCTGTTCGGCTGCTCTATTGGAACGTACCTGGAGTTGGCCCTGCCAGTAGATAAGGGCTCTGTTCCTCAGTAAAACTGAGAAATAATCTTGGTCAGCTCAGGACCAAATGGAAACTCCCCTTCAAATTAGGAGGAGGAACTACAAAGAAAGAACCACTACAGATTCAAAGACTTCATCAGGAAGACTCTTTCCCACGTCGAAAAGACCCGATTACGTGACCGGACCAACCCGGAAGCCAGCAGCGCTGCTAGGATACCAGACAGCGGAGGAAGCCGGTGACGGAGCGCAGCGTGCGGCTGGATCGGGCGACAGGTGAGTTCTCTGTAAGCGGTGGGAGAGGCGCAGCTAGCCGCTCTCCAGAGCGGCATCTGAATTCTTTCCC
Organism: Pseudophryne corroboree; assembly: GCF_028390025.1. Classification (NCBI taxonomy): domain Eukaryota; kingdom Metazoa; phylum Chordata; class Amphibia; order Anura; family Myobatrachidae; genus Pseudophryne; species Pseudophryne corroboree. The sequence continues at coordinate 712,000,044 of NC_086444.1, read as the reverse complement.
CGCCGCTAGACAGGTCCACCTCTCTGACCGACCTGCACCCGGGGGGCGTCTGAACAAGTACGCACCACGGGCAGCAGGGGCAGAGAGGGGAAACCAGTCCGGAGACCCCCTTTTTTACCCCACTTATGCCACCACCGTAAGCTCAGGGCATCGTGAAGGTTTTAAAGATTTTTTACCAACACCAGCATTTGTTATTACAGGTTGAGTCTCCCTTATCCAAAATGCTTGGGACCAGAGGTATTTTGGATATCGGATTTTTCCGTATTTTGTAATAATTGCATACCATACTGAGATATCATGGCGATGGGACCTAAATCTAAGCACATAATGCATTTATGTTTCATATACACCTTATACACACAGCCTGAAGGTCATTTTAGCCAATATTTTTTTATAACTTTGTGCATTAAACAAAGTGTGTCTACATTCACACAATTCATTTATGTTTCATATACACCTCATATACAGAGCCTGAAGGTCATTTAATACAATATTTTTAATAACTTTGTGTATTAAACAAAGTTTGTGTACATTGAGCCATCAAAAAACAAAGGTTTCACTATCTCACTCTCACTCAAAAAAGTCTGTATTTCGGAATATTCCGTATTTCGGAATATTTGGATATGGGATACTCAACCTGTATTATTATTTTTTCCTAAAGACTTTTCAACAGCAGATGTGCGGGACGATGCAGTCTGTATTATAACCTGCATAAACTTTATAAGAGACAATATCGCCCACCTGCATGAACTTTATAAGAGACAATATCGCCCACCCTGGGCATTAACCGCACACCTTTAGATTGGCCAGTATACAATAAACACAGTGGCTCACAACAAATTATTCGCATCATATTGTTATTTTTGTGATTTCTATATCCAAGTGCAAACTCAAATTTGGGTCTGTTCATACATTATCCTTTATTACATCTGATGTGCATTCGTTAGCTAAACACACACACCTTAGGGGTTGAGCGCAGTTCTATTGTGGTATATCCACTAAGCTTCTCCCCTTCAAATTATACCGCTTCCCAAGCAAGTTTGGACTCTAGGGCAGGTTCCCATGTTCTGAGCCAAATAGCCTTTCTGCTATAGTCGAGACATGAGACTGTAGAAAAGCTGCGGCTAAAGGAGCATATCAATATAAACAGAAGTGTTGCGTATCTGACCCAGTAAGGCAAGGAGTTCAGTAGTTTCTTCTTCTGCCTGTAAACCAGACACCAGCTGCTTAGTCTAGGATTCTATCAGCTTATTGAACCATGCAATAGCCAAAATGGGACAAACAGAAGTTTACGCAAAAGAAAACGGTGTCTTTAGAAGGTTCTCTCTTTTCTGAACTGTAGTATTTTTTTTTATTGAGACAGACTGTACTGTAGGAATGGCTGTAGCCCTTGTTAATCTGGCTACTGGAGACTCTACTTTAAAGGGAATTTCCAAACACTGGTATCCCCATCTGCAAACGGATAAGAATATCTGAACCTTTTAGGAATCCAAAATTTTCTATGCAGTCTGAGCCAAGGCTCTTTCAAAATTTCTGAAAAATATGAAAAAGCCATAAAAGTGGATAATTGCTTCTCTTTACGTTTGAACAAGGAAGAACTAGCTTTGAAAACCTCAAAATCTTGAATTAAGTGTCTGTGTAACTGCTTCTAAATATTCACAGACACCAATACTGGGAGATATAGTACATCCTAGTCCCATCCTGATATATCTTCCGCTCCAAGATCCATAAATGCACACTCCATATGAGAAATAAGGAATCCGAATCGAACTGGAAAGCCACAGAAGCCTGTCTAGTCCACTTCTTAGCACAGGGGTGGGGAACCTTTTTTCTACCAAGGGCCATTTGGATATTTATAAAATCTTTCGGGGGCCGTACAAAAATTATCAACTTAAAAATGCCCCTGCCCCCCAGTAGTTATGCCCCTTAGAGGTACTGCGTGCTCGCGCTTAAAAAAATGGGGTGGCCAAAGAAAATGGGACGTGATACATATATGCCCCCAAGAGTGCAGTGCCAGATACACATATGCCAGTGCAGTGCCAGATACACAAATGCCCCCGCAATGCCAGATATACAAATGCCCCAACAGTGCCAGATATACAAATGCCCCCAGTGCCAGATACACAAATGCCCCCACAGTGCCAGACCGCTGACCGCTGCTGCAGCTCCATCCGGCGGCGGCGTGTCTCAGTTGTCGGGTCGGGACAGGGAAGAGAGCACGGTTATGTCGGGCGGCGGCGTGTAGGACCTCAAACCAGCCGCCGGTTCGTGAGCCAGAGTAGCTGCACTCTCCTCCCTGCCCTGACAGTTGCAAACGCCGCCGCCAGACTGAACGGCGACGTGTCTTGCTGACAAACAAGCGGGTGGACCTGAACAAATGGCTTTGCGGGCCTTATACGGCCCGCGGGCCTGAGGTTCCCCACCCCTGTCTTAGCAGCTATAGAACCAGAGGATGACAGCATATTATCCACAGATACCGACATTTATGAAAGGCATTTACCCATATTGCAGGCCCACAATGATTCAGCCGAAGACTCATACCCTCTGTGTCTGAGTCTCTCACCTCAGACTAACAATCTTCTCACCTTAACACTGTAGCTCTACAATGGCCTGCGCCATGGACTTAGCTCATTCCGGGATCACGACTTGCCAGTCAAACTTCCAGACAGCTGGTCCACAGCCTCTGATTCACATATCATGCAGAGGGCCCTATGCAACCTTTGGGACATTTTGGAACATGCATACATTGATGCCACAGAAGAGCTAAGCTTTGTTTTGGAATCCTTCTCTGCTTTCCCTGCCATGCCATACAACAGACACTGAGCAACAACAACTATTACAACGTACACCTGCTTCATACTCTCCAAGCAGTATTAAGTGCAGATGTACAGTAACCAGGCGGATTTATTAAATCCTAGTCAAAATGAAAAAAAATAAGATTTTACTTACCGATAAATCTATTTCTCATAGTCCGTAGTGGATGCTGGGGACTCCGTCAGGACCATGGGGAATAGCGGCTCCGCAGGAGACAGGGCACAAAAGCAAGCTTTTAGGATCACATGGTGTGTACTGGCTCCTCCCCCTATGACCCTCCTCCAAGCCTCAGTTAGGTACTGTGCCCGGACGAGCGTACACAATAAGGAAGGATTTTGAATCCCGGGTAAGACTCATACCAGCCACACCAATCACACCGTACAACTTGTGATTTGAACCCAGTTAACAGTATGATAACAATGAAGTAGCCTCTAAAAAAGATGGCTCACAACAATAATAACCCGATTTTTTTGTAACAATAACTATGTACAAGTAATGCAGACAATCCGCACTTGGGATGGGCGCCCAGCATCCACTACGGACTATGAGAAATAGATTTATCGGTAAGTAAAATCTTATTTTCTCTAACGTCCTAGTGGATGCTGGGGACTCCGTAAGGACCATGGGGATTATACCAAAGCTCCCAAACGGGCGGGAGAGTGCGGATGACTCTGCAGCACCGAATGAGAGAACTCCAGGTCCTCCTCAGCCAGGGTATCAAATTTGTAGAATTTAGCAAACGTGTTTGCCCCTGACCAAGTAGCTGCTCGGCAAAGTTGTAAAGCCGAGACCCCTCGGGCAGCCGCCCAAGATGAGCCCACCTTCCTTGTGGAATGGGCATTTACAGATTTTGGCTGTGGCAGGCCTGCCACAGAATGTGCAAGCTGAATTGTACTACAAATCCAACGAGCAATAGTCTGCTTAGAAGCAGGAGCACCCAGCTTTTTTTTGGGTGCCTACAATATAAACAGCAAGTCAGACTTTCTGACTCCAGCCGTCCTGGAATTATATATATATATATTTTCAGGGCCCTGACAACGTCTAGCAACTTGGAGTCCTCCAAGTCCCTAGTAGCCGCAGGCACCACAATAGGTTGTTTCAGGTGAAACGCTGACACCACCTTAGGAAGAAACTGGGGACGAGTCCGCAGTTCTGCCCTGTCCGAATGGAAAATCAAATATGGGCTTTTGTAAGACAAAGCCGCCAATTTTGACAATCGCCTGGCCGAGGCTAGGGCCAACAGCATGGTCACTTTCCATGTGAGATATTTCAAATCCACAGATTTGAGTGGTTCAAACCAATATGATTTGAGGAATCCCAACACTACGTTGAGATCCCACGGTGCCACTGGAGGCACACAAGGGCTGTATATGCAATACTCCCTTGACAAACGTCTGGACTTCAGGAACTGAAGCCAATTCTTTCTGGAAGAAAATCTATAGGGCCGAAACTTGAACCTTAATGGACCCCAATTTGAGGCTCATAGACACTCCTGTTTGCAGGAAGTGCAGAAATCGACCTAGTTGAAATTTTTTCGTGGGGCCCTCCTGGCCTCACCCACGCAACATATTTTTACCACATGTGGTGATAACGTTGTGCGGTCACCTCCTTCCTGGCTTTGACCAGGGTAGGTATGACCTCTTCCGGAATGCCTTTTCCCTTAGGATCCGGCGTTCAAACCGCCATGCCGTCAAACGCAGTCGCGGTAAGTCTTGGAACAGACAAGGTCCCTGCTGGAGCAGGTCCTTTCTTAAAGGCCGATGCCACGGTTCCTCTTGGAACAGACATGGTACTTGCTGAAAGCAAATCCCTTCTTAGCTCCCGAGGCCATTAGTCCTCTGTGAGCATCTCTTGAAGTTCCGGTTACCAAGTCCCTCTTGGCCAATCCGGAGCCACGAGTATAGTTCTTACTCCTCTATGTCTTATAATTCTCAATACCTTGGTTATGAGAAGCAGAGAAGGGAACACATACACCGACTGTTACACCCACGGTGTTACCAGGACGTCCACAGCTATCGCCTGAAGGTCTCGTGACCTGGCGCAATACCTGTCCCATTTTTTTGTTCGGGCGGGACGCCATCATGTCCACCTTTGGTCTTTCCCAACGGTTCACAATCATGCGGAAAACTTCCCGATGAAGTTCCCACTCTCCCGGGTGGAGGTCGTGCCTGCTGAGGAAGTCTGCTTCCCAGTCGTCCACTCCCGGAATGAACACTGCTGACAGTGCTATCACATGATTTTCCGCCTAGCGAAAAATCCTTGCAGTTTTGCCACTGCCCTCCTGCTTCTTGTGCCGCCCTTTCTGTTTACGTGGGCGACTGCCGTGATGTTATCCCACTGGATCAATACCGGCTGACCTTGAAGCAGAGGTCTTGCTAAGCTTAGAGCATTATAAATTTGCTCTTAGCTCCAGTATATTTATGTGGAGAGAATTCTCCAGACTTGATCACACTCCTTGTGTGACTGCTCCCCAGCCTCTCAGGCTGGCCTCCGTGGTCACGAGCATCCAATCCTGAATGCCGAATCTGCGGCCCTCTAGAAGATGAGCACTCTGTAATCACCACAGGAGAGACACCCTTGTCCTTGGATATAGGGTTATCCGCTGATGCATCTGAAGATGCGATCCGGACCATTTGCCCAGCAGATCCCACTGAAGAGTTCTTGCGTGAAATCTGCCGAATGGAAGCGCTTCGTAATAAGCCACCATTTTTACCAGGACTCTTGTGCAATGATGCACTGACACTTTTCCTGGTTTTAGGAGGATCCCGATTAGCTCGGATAACTCCCTGGCTTTCTCCTCTGGGAGAAACACCTATTCCTGGACTGTGTCCAGAATCATCCCTAGGACCAGCAGACGTGTCGTCGGAACAACTGCGGTTTTGGAATATTTAGAATCCACCCGTGTTGTCGTAGAACTACTTGAGATAGTGCTACTCCGACCTCCAACTGTTCTCTGGACCTTGTTCTTATCAGGAGGTCGTCCATTTTCTTTGAAGACGAATCCTCCTTTCGGTCATTACCTTGGTAAGGACCCGGGGTGCCTTGGACAATCCAACGGCATCGTCTTGAAACGGATAGTGACAGTTCTGTACCACGAACCTGAGGTACCCTTGGTGAGAAAAGGCAAATTTTGGGACATGGAGGTAAGCATCCCTGATGTCCCGGGACACCATATAGTCCCCTTGTTCTTTGCCATCACTGCTCTGAGTGACTCCATCTGGATTTGAACCCTTGTAAGTGTTCAAATTTTTCAGATTTAGAATAGGTCTCACCTAGCCTTCAGTACCACCATATAGTGTGGAGTAATACCCCTTTCCTTGTTGTCGGAGGGGTAAATTTATTATCACCTGCTGGGAATACAGCTTGTGAATTGTTTTCAATACTGCCTCCCTGTCGGAGGGAGACATTGGTACAGCAGACTACAGGAACCTGCGAGGGGGGAAACCTCTCGACATTCCAATCTGTACCCCTTGGATACTACTTGTAGGATCCAGGGGTCCTGTACGGTCCCAGCGTCATGCTGAGAACTTGGTAGAAGCGGTGGAGGGCTTCTGTTCCTGGGAATGGGCTGCCTGCTGCAGTCTTCTTCCCTTTCCTCTATCCCTGGGCAGATATGACTCTTATAGGGACGAAAGGACTGAGGCTGAAAAGACGGTGTCTTTTTCTGCAGAGATGTGACTTAGGGTAAAAAACGGTGGATTTTCCAGCAGTTGCCCTGGCCACCAGGTCCCATGGACCGACCCCAAATAACTCCTCCCCTTTATACGGCAATACATCTTTGTGCCGTTTGGAATCTGCATCACCTGACCACTGTCGTGTCCATAAACATCTTCTTGCAGATATGGACATCGCATTTACTCTTGATGCCAGAGTGCAAATATCCCTCTGCGCATCTCGCATATATAGAAATGCATCCTTTAAATGCTCTATAGTCAATAAAATACTGTCCCTGTCAAAGGTATCAATATTTTTAGTCAGGGAATCCGACCAAGCCACCTCAGCTCTGCACATCCAGGCTGAGGCGATCGCTGGTCGCAGTATAACACCAGCATGTGTGTGTATACTTTTTAGGATATTTTTCAGCCTCCTATCAGCTGGCTCCTTAAGTACGGCCCTATCCGTAGATGGTACCGCCACTTGTTCTGATAAGCGTGTGAGCGCCTTATCCACCCTGAGGGGTGTTTCCCACCGCGCCTTAACTTCTGGCGGGAAAGGGTATACCGCCAATAATTTTCTATCGGGGGAAACCCACGCATCATCACACACTTCATTTAATTTATCTGATTCAGGAAAAACTACAGGTAGTTTTTTCACCTCACACATAATACCCTTTTTTTTTTTTTTGTGGTACTTGGAGTATCAGAAATATGTAACACCTCCTTCATTGCCCTTAACGTGTGGCCCTAAAAGAAAATACGTTTGTTTCTTCACCGTCGACACTGAAATCAGTGTCCGTGTCTGGGTCTGTGTCGACCGACTGAGGTAAATGGGCATTTTACAGCCCCTGACGGTGTTTGAGACGCCTGGACAGATACTAATTTGTTCGCCGGCCCTCTCATGTCGTCAACCGGCTTGCAGCGTGTTGACATTGTCACGTAATTTCCATAAATAAGCCATCCATTCCGGTGTCGACTCCCTAGAGAGTGACATCACCATTACAGGCAATTTGCTCCGCCTCCTCACCAATATTTTCCTCATACATGTCGACACACACGTACCGACATACAGCACACACATAGGGAATGCTCTGATAGAGGACAGGACCCACTAGCCCTTTGGGGAGACAGAGGGAGAGTTTGCCAGCACACACCAAAATGCTATAATTATCCAGGGACAACCTTTATATAAGTGTTCCTCCCTTATAGCATTTTAATATATATACATATCGCCAAATCAGTGCCCCCCCTCTCTGTTTTAACCCTGTTTCTGTAGTGCAGTGCAGGGGAGAGCATGGGAGCCTTCCCACCAGCCTTTCTGTGAGGGAAAATGGCGCTGTGTGCTGAGGAGAATAGGCCCCACCCCCTTTTCGTCGGGCTTCTTCTCCGGAGTTTTAGATATCTGGCAGGGGTTAAATACATCCATATAGCCTCAAGGGCTATATGTGATGTATTTTTCGCCATACAGGTATTATACATTGCTGCCCAGGGCGCCCCCCCCAGCGCCCTGCACCCTCCGTGACCGCTGTGTGAAGTGTGCTGACAACAATGGCGCACAGCTGCAGTGCTGTGCGCTACCTGATGAAGACTGAGAGTCTTCTGCCGCCTGGTTCCGGACCTCTTCATCTTCAGCGTCTGCAAGGGGGGTCGGCGGCGCGGCTCCGGGACGAACCCCAGGGCGAGCCCTGTGTTCCGACTCCCTCTGGAGCTATGTCCAGTAGCCTAAGAATCCAATCCATCCTGCACGCAGGTGAGTTGAAAATCTCTCCCCTAAGTCCCTCGATGCAGTGAGCCTGTTGCCAGCAGGACTCACTGAAAATAAAGAACCTAAAAACTTTTTCTAAGTAACTCTTTAAGAGAGCCACCTAGATTGCACCCTTCTCGGCCGGGCACAAAAACCTAACTGAGGCTTGGAGGAGGGTCATAGGGGGAGGAGCCAGTACACACCATGTGATCCTAAAAGCTTGCTTTTGTGCCCTGTCTCCTGCGGAGCCGCTATTCCCCATGGTCCTGACGGAGTCCCCAGCATCCACTAGGACGTTAGAGAGAAAAAAAAAAAAGCAAGATACTGTAACATAAAAAAAATGACAAGCAGTGCAATCAAACAACAGTCTTGTGCAGTTTCTGAGTAGGTCTGAACTTACTCAGCCCTTGCGATCACTTCAGCCTGTCTGGTCCCGGAATTGACGTCAGACACCCGCCCGGCAAACGCTTGGACACGCCTGCGTTTTCCCAAACACTCCCAGAAAACGGTCAGTTGACAACCACAAGCGCCTTCTTCCTGTCACTCTACTTGCGATCGGCTATGCGAATGGATTTTTCGTTAAATCAATCGCTCAACAACAATCCGCTTTGTACCCATATGACCTGATCGCTGCGCTGCGAAAAACGGCAGCGTGCGAACAGGTCGGAATGACCCCCTTTGTACACAATTACTCAATATCTACTGTATAGCACAGGAAAGGTTAATCATTTTTCAACAGTGTAATAGTCTCCCCAAATGGTTAAACTGTTTCTGCAGTCTTTAACAACAGAGGCCCTCATTCCGAGTTGATCGGTCGCAAGGCGAATTTAGCAGAGTTACACACGCTAAGCCGCCGCCTACTGGGAGTGAATCTTAGCTTCTTAAAATTGCGACCGATGTATTCGCAATAATGCGATTACTAACTACTTAGCAGTTTCAGAGTAGCTCCAGACTTACTCTGCCTGTGCGATCATTTCAGTGCTTGTCGTTCCTGGTTGACGTCACAAACACACCCAGCGTTCGCCCAGGCACTCCCACCGTTTCCCCGGCCACTCCTGCGTTTTTTCCGGAAACGGTAGCGTTTTCAGCCACACGCCCCTGAAACGCCGTGTTTCCGCCCAGTAACACCCATTTCCTGTCAATCACATTACGATCGCCGGAGCGAAGAAAAAGCCGTGAGTAAAAATACTTTCTTCATAGTAAAGTTACTTGGCGCAGTCGCAGTGCGAACATTGCGCATGCGTACTAAGCGGATTTTCACTGCGATGCGATGAAAAATACCGAGCGAACAACTCGGAATGAGGGCCAGAGTACACAAATGCTATCCACCGTAAGGTTAATATTGAACAATTTCTACAGGCATTTATATCCTATTTTAAAACCAAACCAATTATACAAACCATTAAATACTTATGGGTTTATTTATAAAGAAATGGGTTGTAAAATCAGATACGTCTCAGCGTGTTTATGTTGAATACTAAAAAGGGCAATGCTTTCACTAGCTGTGTATTGCTAGTAAAAGTATTGCTGTTTAAAAAATAAATAAATAAAACATTGCCCCCCCCCCCCCAAAAAAAAACGTACTTAAACATGCGTCAGTCTTCAGCCACTTTACCATTAACATCACATTGCACCACACTTCTTTCATACTGAACAAAGTATTCAGTTTATTACTCTACTGAACTGATGAGGCAACAAATAAACCAAAATTAGTGGTCACTTAAATTAACCCTTTCATGCAGAGCCTGCCCATCTACAATTTATTAGCAACAGTACTGTAGGAAGGACTAGTGTGTATAAAGGGTATTCCATGTATGAAAATTACATTTAAAAATCAGTCAGTATGATGACAGTAAACATGTTAGGAGATGCTTTTACCGTACCTTTAAGTTTCCCTATTTATATTCCATAGCTTTAGATCCTAATGATCACTTGATTTAATAAGAACCTATACTTTTCATTCTCCATTTCTTCAACTTATTTGTGGGGCAGATGTAACATGTGCAGGGAGAGTTAGATTTGGGTGGGTTATATTGTTTCTGTGCAGGGTAAATACTGGCTACTTTATTTTTACACTGAAATTTAAATTTAGTTTAGAACACATCTCACCCAAATGTAAATCTCTCTGCACATGTTACACCTGGCCCACCTGCAGTGCAACATAGTTTTGCCCAATTGCTAACTTTTTTGGTTTGCTAACAAACCTGAATAAGGTCCTTAGTTTATTTCCCCAATGCATCTATTTATCAGATGTCACCACGTTTCAAAACACTAGAATAGACAGCAAGTCCAGCTGCTAGTTTCAACTAAATTATGTCTAGTTTGATGCAGTGGACAATAAAAGACACAGTGGTGCATAATCTTATTTAAAACGAGGAAATGCTAAAAATTCTAAGGGCGGTATTCAAATCTTTCTTCCCCCTTCAACACCGGTTCTGTTTCTGCTGATGGGCGTGGTATTATCATTTCAGCTCGCTAACCCCAGGGGTAGCGAGGTGCCCAAACCTTTACACAGCTAAACTTGCTATTGACGCTATATGGTGGATCACTTTAGAAAGAAGATTGGGCGTGATATATCATTTGAATACCACCCTAAGAATGAATTTAATATTCAGTCAAAAGAATAACAAAATAAAACATTACTCACATTTTGACTTGTTGCCTTGTGCTTAAAGCAGCTAACTGAAACAACATAGGGCCAATCATCAGGTTCCATAGAGATGCCAGCTATATGAGCGCATGTAACATGAAAGGAAGTGGAACATCGGTCAACAGAGCACTGTACACAAGCCCCAACCTCTTTGCGAATTTTCCTCCGACAATATACACATTTCTGTAATGAGAGAATTGGTTGTCAATGGACTCCAAATTCTACAGCACATATTCCTTATACAGTATAAGAACACCAAGCTTTCCTAATCAAATGGTTCCCAACTCACCAGTTTCCACCGTTGTTCTGGAATGGAGTTGACATTTACTGGGTGTCGCTCAATCACATTTACAAAGTGAGCCTCTGGAACTGCAACAGCACAGACAATATGCACCCATCTAAATGAAGACAGAGAGTTAAATACACTTTAGTTAAAGTTTTATACAGGATAAAGAGAAGATGGTTTGGCATGGAGAAAGGAAGAAAACTGTTACAACAAACAAGAAAAGTATAATGGCTCTAAATATGTTACGTAACTAGTACAAAATGAATGATGAGGCAGGTGTATATGAAACACAAGATTTGGGAACTAATTTACTACCGATTATATATTATTATATACATGGTCGAGTCACATTGTTATGACCACTAGCTAAAAGCCAGAGTAACCGCCGTGTGCAGCACATTTTAGACACGTCTGGTAGCCCCTAGGTTCATTTTGACAGCGAACTGTTCCACTACAGTGCTTCGGTTGCCCCTCGTGCACCTTCGTAGCCTATGTTTACTTCTCACATCAATGGCACGTTGTGCTCCGCAGTTTCCATGTCTGTTATTTGCAATGGTGCCATCTGTCCAGTCACAATACACCTTCACCACAGCAGCACACGAACAATTCACAAAGTGCACGGTTTCAGAAATACTGCACCCTTGGCATGAAAGCTAATACTTATCCCTTTTTGCAACTTTGATAAATCGTCCCTTTTACCCATGACAGCAACAAGTGATATGTGTGCAGACAGCCTATCACACACTTTATATACCCACCAAGCTACTGCACGACACGTGAGGTACTTCATGGGCTGACTCGACCATATATAATCTGTAGTAAAATAGTTCCCAAATTTACACCAATACAAAAATCTTAGAGATGTTTTATAATAAAGTTATTTAATAGTATCTAGTCTGTTAAAAGTACTAGGAAATGTTATAATATGTATAAAAATGTACTTTAGCATATCATTTCAGCAATAACATACCATTCAGCAATAACATTCACCTTATGAAGATCTGAGGAAAACTTGTACATTTAGCTTGCATAATGTTACAAATTCTTTTAAAAAATAAGAATTTACTTACCGATAATTCTATTTCTCGTAGTCCGTAGTGGATGCTGGGACTCCGTAAGGACCATGGGGAATAGCGGCTCCGCAGGAGACAGGGCACAAAAGTAAAGCTTTAGGATCAGGTGGTGTGCACTGGCTCCTCCCCCTATGACCCTCCTCCAAGCCTCAGTTAGGATACTGTGCCCGGACGAGCGTACATAATAAGGAAGGATTTTGAATCCCGGGTAAGACTCATACCAGCCACACCAATCACACCATACAACTTGTGATCTGAACCCAGTTAACAGTATGATAAAACGTAGGAGCCTGTGAAAGATGGCTCACAACAATAAACAACCCGATGTTATTGTAACAATAACTATATACAAGTATTGCAGACAATCCGCACTTGGGATGGGCGCCCAGCATCCACTACGGACTACGAGAAATAGAATTATCGGTAAGTAAATTCTTATTTTCTCTGACGTCCTAAGTGGATGCTGGGACTCCGTAAGGACCATGGGGATTATACCAAAGCTCCCAAACGGGCGGGAGAGTGCGGATGACTCTGCAGCACCGAATGAGAGAACTCCAGGTCCTCCTCAGCCAGGGAATCAAATTTGTAGAATTTAGCAAACGTGTTTGCCCCTGACCAAGTAGCTGCTCGGCAAAGTTGTAAAGCCGAGACCCCTCGGGCAGCCGCCCAAGATGAGCCCACTTTCCTTGTGGAATGGGCTTTAACAGATTTTGGCTGTGGCAGGCCTGCCACAGAGTGTGCAAGCTGAATTGTACTACAAATCCAACGAGCAATCGTCTGCTTAGAAGCAGGAGCACCCAGCTTGTTGGGTGCATACAGGATGAACAGCGAGTCAGATTTTCTGACTCCAGCCGTCCTGGAAACATATATTTTCCGGCCTTGACAACGTCTAGCAACTTGGAGTCCTCCAAGTCCCTAGTAGCCGCAGGCACCACAATAGGTTGGTTCAGGTGGACGCTGAAACCACCTTAGGGAGAAACTGAGGACGAGTCCTCAATTCCGCCCTGTCCGAATGGAAAATCAGATAAGGGCTTTTACAGGATAAAGCCGCCAATTCTGACACGCGCCTGGCCCAGGCCAGAGCCAACAGCATGATCACTTTTCCTGTGAGATATTTTAACTCCATAGAATTAAGTGGGTCAAACCAATGTGACTTTTGGGACCCAAAAACTACATTGAGATCCCAAGGTGCCACTGAAGGCACCAAAGGAGACTGTATATGCAGTACCCCTTTTACAAACGTCTGAACTTCAGGGACTGAAGCTAGTTCTTTTTGGAAGAAAATTGACAGAGCCGAAATTTGAACCTTAATGGACCCCAATTTCAGGCCCATAGACACTCCTGTTTGCAGGAAATGTAGGAATCGTCCAATTTCCTCCGTCGGGCCTTACTGGCCTCGCACCACGCAACATATTTTCGCCAAATGCGGTGATAATGTTTTGCGGTTACATCCTTCCTGGCTTTGATCAGGATAGGGATGACTTCATCCGGAATGCCTTTTTCCTTCAGGATCCGGCGTTCAACCGCCATGCCGTCAAACGCAGCCGCGGTAAGTCTTGGAACAGACAGGGTCCTTGCTGGAGCAGGTCCCTTCTTAGAGGTAGAGGCTACGGATCCTCCGTGAGCATCTCTTGAAGTTCCGGTTACCAAGTCCTTATTGGCCAATCCGGAGCCACGAATATAGTGCTTACTCCTCTCCATCTTATCAATCTCAGTACCTTGGGTATGAGAGGCAGAGGAGGGAACCCATACACTGATTGGTACACCCACGGTGTTACCAGAGCCTTTACAGCTATTGACTGAGGGTCCCTTGACCTGGCGCAATACCTGTCGAGTTTTTCCCAACGGTTTATAATCATGTGGAGGACTTCTGGGTGAAGTTCCCACTCTCCCGGGTGGAGGTCGTGCTGAGGAAATCTGCTTCCCAGTTGTCCACTCCCGGAATGAATACTGCTGACAGTGCTATCACATGGTTTTCCGCCCAGCGAAGAATCCTTGCAGCTTCTGCCATTGCCCTCCTGCTTCTTGTGGCACCCTGTCTGTTTACGTGGGTGACTGCCGTAATGTTGTCCGACTGGATCAACACCGGCTGACCTTGAAGCAGAGGTCTTGCTAAGCTTAGAGCATTGTAAATGGCCCTTAGCTTCAGATATTTATGTGAAGTGATGTCTCCAGGCTTGACCATAAGCCCTGGATATTCCTTTCCTGTGTGACTGCTCCCCAGCCTCGCAGGCTGGCATCCGTGGTCACCAGGACCCAGTCCTGAATGCCAAATCTGCGGCCCTCTAGAAGATGAGCACTCTGCAACCACCACAGGAGGGATACCCCTGTCCTTGGTGACAGGGTTATCCGCTGATGCATCTGAAGATGTGACCCGGACCATTTTTCCAGTAGGTCCCACTGGAAAGTCCTTGCGTGGAATCTGCCAAATGGGATTGCTTCGTAGGAAGCCACCATTTTTACACAGAACCCTTGTGCATTGATGCACTGAGACTTGGCTCGGTTTTAGGAGGTTCCTGACTAGCTCGGATAACTCCCTAGCTTTCTCCTCCGGGAGAAACACCTTCTTTCTGGACTGTGTCCAGGATCATCCCTAGGAACAGAAGACAAGTCGTCGGAACCAGCTGCGATTTTGGAATATTGAGAATCCAATCGTGCTGCCACAACACTACCTGAGATAGTGCTACACTGACCTCCAACTGTTCCCTGGATCTTACCCTTATCAGGGAATCGTCCAAGTAAAGAATAACTAAAATTCCCTTCCTTCGAAGGAATATCATCATTTCGGTCCTTACTTTAGTAAAGACCCGGGGTGCCGTGGACCATCCCTACGGCAGCGTCTGAACTGATAGTGACAGTTCTGTACCATAACCTGAGGTACCCTTGGTGAGAAGGGTAAATTTTTTGACATGAAGGTAAGCATCCTTGATGTCCCGAGACATCATGTAGTCCCCTTCTTCCAGGTTCGCAATCACTGCTCTGAGTGACTCAATCTTGAATTTGAACCTCTGTATTCAAAGATTTTAGATTTAGAATCGGTCTCACCGAGCCGTCTGGCTTCGGTACCACAATAGCGTGGAATAATACCCCGTTTCCTTTTGCAGGAGGGGTACCTTGATTATCACCTGCTGGGAATACAGCTTGTGAATGGCTTCCAAAACTGCCTCCCTGTCAGAGGGAGACGTCGGTAAAACCGACTTTTGGAAACGGCGAGGGGGAGACGTCTCGAATTCCAATTTGTACCCCTGAAATATTACCTGAAGGATCCAGGGGTCTACTTGCGAGTGAGCCCACTGCGCACTGAAATTCATTGAGAACGGGCCCCCACCGTGCCTGAGCTTGTAAAGCCCTAGCATCATACTGAGGGCTTGGCAGAGGCGGGAAAGGGTTTCTGTTCCTGGGAACTGGCTCATCTCTGTAGCCTTTTTCCTCTCCCTCTGTCACGAGCAGAAAAGAGGAACCTTTTGTCCGCTTGCCAACAAAGGACTGCGCCTGATAATACCGCGTCTTATTTTGAGAGGCGACCTGGGGTACAAACGTGGATATCCCAGCTGTTGCCGTGGCCACCAGGTCTGAAAGACCGACCCCAAATGCCTTTTTTAAGGCAATACTTCCAAATGCCGTTTGGAATCCGCCTCACCTGACCACTTTACTGGTAGAATTGGACAACGCACTTATACTTGATGCCAGTCGGCAATATTCCGCTGTGCATCTCGCATATATTTTAAATGCTCTATAGGCAATAATATACTGTCCTTATCTAGGATATCAATATTTCCAGTCAGGGAATCCGACCACGCCAACCCAGCACTGCACATACAGGCTGAGGCGATTGCTGGTCGCAGTATAACACCAGTATGTGTGTAAATACATTTTAGGATACCCTCCTGCTTTCTATCAGCAGGATCCTTAAGGGCGGCCATCTCAGGAGAGGGTAGAGCCCTTGTTCTTACAAGCGTGTGAGCGCCTTATCCCCCCTAGGGGGTGTTTCACACACCTCATTTTATTTCTCAGATTCAGGAAAACTACAGGTAGTTTTTCCTCACCAAACATAATACCCCTTTTTGGTGGTACTCATATTATCAGAAATGTGTAAACATTTTCCCTTGCCTCAATCATGTAACGTGTGGCCCTATTGGAAATCACGGTTGTCTCTTCACCGTCGACACAGGAGTCAGTATCCGTGTCGGCATCTGTATCTGCCATCTGAGGTAACGGGCGCTTTAGAGCCCCTGACGGCCTATGAGACGTTTGGACAGGCACAAGCTGAGTAGCCGGCTGTCTCATGTCAACCACTGTCTTTATACAGAGCTGACACTGTCACGTAATTTTCAACAGTACATCCACTCAGGTGTCGACCCCCTAGGGGGTGACATCACTATTACAGACAATCTGCTCCGTCTCCACATCATTTTTCTCCTCATACATGTCGACACAAACGTACCGACACACAGCACACACACAGGGAATGCTCTGATAGAGGACAGGACCCCACTAGCCCTTTGGGGAGACAGAGGGAGAGTTTGCCAGCACACACCAAAGCGCTATAAACTGTATAGGGACAACCTTATAATAAGTGTCTATCCCTTATAGCTGCTTATATATATTTTTAGCCAAATAAGTGCCCCCCCTCTCTGTTGTACCCTGTTTCTGTAGTGCAGTGCAGGGGAGAGTCTGGGAGCCTTCCTACCAGCGGAGCTGTGTGGGAAAATGGCGCCGTGTGCTGAGGAGATAGGCCCCGCCTCCTTCTCGGCGGGCTCTTCTCCCGCTTTTATCTGGAAAACTGGCAGGGGTTAAATACATCCATATAGCCCAGGGGCTATATGTGATGTATTTTTTGCCATAGGAGGTATTTACATTGCTGCCCAGGGCGCCCCCCCCCAGCGCCCTGCACCCTCAGTGACCGCAGTGTGAAGTGTGCTGGGAGCAATGGCGCACAGCTGCAGTGCTGTGCGCTACCTTAATGAAGACAGGAACGTCTTCTGCCGCCGATTTCTGGACCTCTTCACTCTTCAGCATCTGTAAGGGGGCCGGCGGCGCGGCTCCGGGACCCATCCAGGCTGTACCTGTGATCGTCCCTCTGGAGCTAATGTCCAGTAGCCAAGAAGCCCAATCCACTCTGCACGCAGGTGAGTTCGCTTCTTCTCCCCTTAGTCCCTCGATGCAGTGAGCCTGTTGCCAGCAGGTCTCACTGAAAATAAAAAACCTATTTAAACTTTACTTCTAAGCAGCTCAGGAGAGCCACCTAGCCTGCACCCTTCTCGTTCGGGCACAAAAATCTAACTGAGGCTTGGAGGAGGGTCATAGGGGGAGGAGCCAGTGCACACCACCTGATCCTAAAGCTTTACTTTTGTGCCCTGTCTCCTGCGGAGCCGCTATTCCCCATGGTCCTTACGGAGTCCCAGCATCCACTTAGGACGTCAGAGAAATATGTGTTATCATTTTATGAGACTTCTGAAGTCAGTTCTGACCAAACAAATGTGGTGCTTAGTGCAAGAGTGACCTAGAGGCGAAGCTTACAGTCACAAGCTCACACCCTGCAAGCGGTAAGAACAGCTAGCATATACAAACTACGACACTCTCCACCAATAAGGCCACATTGCATGCGTCATGTAAGGATTTATTTTATTTTTACATTTTAAACAAATAAACCAAACAAAGACGCTGATTGGCTGTCTCTCTTGGGAGTCTCCGGTGTTAGAGTGTCATTATAGAAATCATTTTGAACACTGGGAAACAGGACACTGGGAGTTCTACAAAAAAAATTTTTTTTTTACAACACCAGTGAGGGAGGCAATATTTTACAGACATGTATAAGAAAACCCACAAATAAATGCCCTGATAATCACTTGGGAAGGTAAGACCAACCTTTTGTCTGTGGTGATCTGCAGAGCACCTCCACGTAGATTACACAGACAGCACTCCTGGGAGAAAAAGTATATTAAACATAGTTATAAGAATTTTTCAATTCCTTTCTCTCAAACTTGTAATGACCAATTTCTGTATTTTCCGTTTATCAAAATCTTACTTTGCTACATGGTTTATTGGAAACTTACAGCATTCCAAGCACAGACTGAGCAACGTGAACAGATCCAGTGCTCCTTCACCAAATCTGGATGGATTCCATAACAGCCTGAAATAAATAGCATATAAAGGCATATAAAGTAAAGAACAACATTTTTACTGGGCATGCAAACATTGGTAACATTGTGAACAGTATATACAAAAACTATAAAAATTACAGAAACTCACTGGCATGAACCTGTACACAACACTTGGCACAGGATAGCAAGGGGCTAGTACCATCATCTCCAATATACGTGCTAACCGGTAATGGGTCCATATTACCCTGACTGGAGGTAAAACACATTTCTGGGATAACTGGCTTTGTCCGCTGGCCACGTTTAGACACGGAGCTGACTGACTCAGGCAGTTGTGAAATCTCCTGTTAATTGATTGAATATAGCATGAGTAAAGAGGGATGGCACCAGAATATAAGGTCACAAGAATGTTAGAGAACAGTGAAGAGCAGATGTATATCACATTGTTAGCAGTAGAAAAGTGACTATTTACCTGTCGGTTAGAAAAAAAAACAGTGCACACTGCACAGTATGGCTCTACAAGGGCAGCCACAGCGTTGAATTTTCGCTCAGTCAAAAAGTTGTGTGGCTTATTTTTCCACAAGTGTGAAAGAAGGTTAAGGAGCGTTTCAGGATCTCCAGCTTCTTCTTCACCAGAGAAAGGGATAGAATCTAAAAAACACAGGATACAGGAATACTTCAAAAACATAACACAAGCCTGAATTATGCTTTTTGCCTAAATTATATTTAGCAATGTACTGTAGAATTGTGGAGTGTAAATGTCATAGCACATATGCAGTAGTTATGCATAGCCAGGATTAACTTCCAATCTGGCCAAACAGATTATCTGACCTGCAGCAAATAGAGCCAATACATGAAGTTGGAAGGCAACTGCTCCTTTGGTCTTACTGTACATATCTTCTCTTTGCATTTACCAATATGTTTGATTGTGATCCCATTGGTTTGGGATATTATGTGGTATCTGGCTCATTTTGGGTTCATGCACAACAATTTCTAGCTTGCTACAGTAAACTGCTGCAGATGGAGGGGCAGCAGAAGCTAACACAGATACCTCATATGAAAAGGAAATACTCCAGAAGCTGATAGAAAAAGCAATACGTTAACATAAGCCACTAAGCAGGTCAAAAGTGGAGTGACTTCTTCATGCAAGTATGTTACACATAGCTGTAGTTGCAAATGCAAATTAAAACCCCTTTCACACCGCACGTTTGACTCCAGAAATTGCTGGATAAACCTAGGTCATGCGTCGGTGTGAAAGGGTCATCCTGGGTTAATTGTCCAGGGTCTGCGACCATGGTCATGACCAGGGTTACTCCCAATTCCAACCCGGATACCCTGAAGTATGAAAGGGGGGACTAGGTTTACTCTACCCAAGTTATGTTTAAAAGGTGCTCACTTTTAGCTTCTACGTGAAAGTGAGTGACAATCTTGACCAGGGAAATGCAGTGGATGTGGACTGGATTTTGCAAAAGCCTTCGACACAGTGTCTCACAGAAGGCTGATTTTCAAATTAAGAGAGCTTTGTCTAGGAGACACTATTTGTACTTGGGTAAGTAAAGGCTGGATAACAGGGTACAACGAGTGGTGGCTAATGGGAGGTTTTCCAGGGGTGTGGTATTGAAGGTCGACCACACTTAGGTCGACAGTGTCTAGGTCGACCACTATTGGTTCGATAGTAACTAGGTCGACAGGTCAAAACTTTGACATGAGGTTTTTAATCTTATTTGGTGTCGTTTTCATCGTACAGTGACCAGGAACCCCAAATAGTGCACCGCTTCGCTCGCCATGTTTCGGGCATGGTGCCTCGCTGCGCTCGCCACAGGTTACCGTTCCCAATCGTAGTCCAAGTGGATCGTAAAGTATGAAAAAGTAAAAAACAAACAAAAAAACTCATGTCGACCTTTTGACCTGTCGAGCTAGTTACTGTCGACCAATAGTGGTCGACCTGGACACTGTCGACCTAAGTCTTGTCGACCTAGAGACCGGATACTGTTTTCCACCTGGGCTAAAGTAAAAAATGGAATACCGCAGGGGTCCGTGCTCGTGCCACTATTGTTTAACATTTTAATTAATGATCTAGGAGTAGGTCTAGAAAGCACAGTATCAATTTTTGCAGATGATACTAAAATATGTAGGGTAATCAACTCAGACGTGGATGTTGAGTATCTTCAGAACGACTTATTTAAACTGGAAGTTTGGGCAGTGAAATAGAGAATGAGGTTTAATGTAGCAAAATGTAAAAAGTTATGCACTTTGAGACTTCGAATAAACATGCAACCTACAAATTAAATGGGGAAAATGTAGGGGAAATGGTATTAAAAAAAGATTTGGGGGTGTTCATTGATAGAAGACTTAGCAGCAGACCCCAATGTCAAAGTGAAGCAACAAAGGCAAACAAGGTATTAGCATTCATAAAACGGGGAATTGAGACAATGTGTGGATGCTGGTGCAGGAGACGCTGACCAGAAAGCTGATGGAGAGCCGCTGGCCAGAACCAGAAGTGACGGAAGTGCACGTGCAGGAAGGAGCCGGGAGCGAAAGGCTGAGGATGGGGGAGCTGGAGCCAGGTGCCAGGAGCGGGGGAGCAGGAAGGTGAGGAGCTGAGAGGAGCTGGCTGGACAAAGAAGCTGAGGCAGTGGAGGCGGGGGAAGCTGCGACCTGGAAGCAGTGCTGCTGCAGGAAGTCCTGACTACCTCTGGACACGCAAGTATCATTACTGTTTCAATGGTCACACTGTTACACATTCCACTGGGGTACACTGCTACACATAGGGGGATTGTAGTGGTATAAGGGAATTGTGGTACTTTTCATATAGGAAAATTGTAGAGCTATAAGGGGATTGTAATACTATATTGTATAGGAGGATTGTAGAGCTATAAGGAGATTGTAGTGTCTGGACAGGTCTCTACTTATTAGAAGGGACATATTTCGGTTTAAAGCTATCTACTGTTAGAGGGAGTTAGTTCACCATTTCAGGATTAGTGGGAGCAAGATTGATGATCTCACCCAGTGCATATCTTGTCAGATGTATGCATACCCAGAGCAGCCGCCCCAGGGTGAGTACCTCTGCACTAGATGTGAGCAAATGGTATCTTTGGAAGCCCAGATAACCGATCTAAAAAAGACCATTGCAACACTGAAGGATATCGCAACTGTAGTTCACCATGGATTCATGTGTGGAACAGGATGGATCTAGCAAAGATGAGGATGAACAGGTAGGTAGCTGGGTTAGTTAGAAGGGGTAGAGGTAGGAGAAAGGGGAAGGCCAGCTCTGAGCGAATAATCACCAAAAGGTAAATCAAGCAATACACAATCAAAAAAACGGGAATAACTAAACTAAAGTGTATGCTTGCAAATGCATGAAGCCTAACAAGTAAAGTGGGGGAATTAGAAACGATAGCCCTTAAAGATCAATACGATATCATTGGCATTACGGAGACATGGTGGGATGATTCTCATGACTGGGCAGCAAATTTGGAAGGATATACTCTTTTCAGGAGAGATAGGACAAACAAAAAGGCAGTAGGTATATGTCTATGTTAATCCATTTTTAAAACCGTATTTAAAGGAGGTTATATATGAGGGGACTGGAGATAATGTGGCATCATTATGGGTTGAGACTTCCAGTGTGGGGGGGGGGGGGGGGGGGGGGAGATGCAAAAAACAACAACTAATAACAGGAACATGCTACAAACTGCCAGATATTGGTGTGACTGAAGAATTACAACTCTTGCAGCAAATCGAAAAAGCTGCAGGAGTGGGGGAGGTCCTAATCATTGGGGATTTTAATTATCCAGAAATAAATTAGAACACAGAATCACGCAATACTGCTAGGGTAAGCAGGTTCTTAAACATGCTAAAAGATCACTACTGGTCTAAGGTAAATTGAGGAACCAACTAGATTTAGGACTATACTGGATCTAGTACTAACCAATAATGTTGAGATTACATCAAATATTAAAGAAGGGGAGACCTTGGGAAATAGCAATCTTAGGGGTATATGCAATTGCGGTCGTATTGCCGCAAATGTCAAAAAAACGGGGCATTTTTGACACAAAAAAAATGATTCAACAATGCAATACAGTACTTTTCGACAAAAAAAACGGCCGTTTCGATTTCGACTTTTTGCAATTCGACAGTTGTCAAATTCGACATGTCTGCAATGGTAAAAATGCGGCTTTTCGGCAAAAGTATATTCAATTGAAGAATGTCAATTCGACAACAGCGCTTTTCGACAGTCATTTCGCCAATTTCAGTCCGCCTCATTTTGCTGGCGGGATCTAATAAAAAAAATGTTAAAACTTTTTTTTGTGTTTTTTTTTTTTTATTGCTAATAGCATATCTATTTATATTAGAAGGGATTATGGGGGGGGCGTGGCCTAGAAGCCATTCAGAGCGGACGTGTTCTCCTTGGGCTCCTACTCACTAGTGGATATAATCACTCATACTTCCCCCAGGCACGCTCCAGATCCCTGAGTTTTATTCCCCCTTTGCCTTACCTATCAGGGGACAGTGCTCGCGGAGCCGGGAGAGGCTCTAGGCCTCTCTGCGGGTTGCGGGTTGCGGCCTGCTCCCCCTGCACGGACCGGGACCTGGAGTTTCAAGTCTGCCCAGCTGACGGACCGCGGGATACCGCCGGCCCTCCTGATCCCTTCCGAGACCCGGCCCGACCCCTCTTACACTTACCGCACGGGCGCAGTCCTCTCTACCTTCCGCCTTGGCTCTCTGCGGCTGCCACAACTGCTCGTCTCCCCGGACCGGGCTAACTCCCGCCACCCTCCGTCACCCCGAGACGGCTCCCGGAGCGGTGCTTCCTGCCGCGTAGAGACAGAGCGGCGGCTTTGCAGGTCGGAGCACCCGGCGTCTCACCTGCCCTCTGCAGCCTGACGGGGGATCGCGTGGTGGACGGGAGACCCGGCGGCGGGAGGTGAGGCTCGCTGGTGCGCGGCGGTGGCTGGCTGACGCCCTTGGTGCGCTGCTCCCCGCCCGCAATACCCGGCCCTGCAAGTGCCGTTCAGTAGCGGGAGCCGGCGGATGAGAGCGGCCCCCACTAAAAAGGTTTTCCAGCAGATTAATAAAGCTGGTGACGGCGTGGCCTGGTTACTGACATACTCTGAGTGAGCTCCTGTAGCTGGGATTCCTAAATCCCTTATTTATCCCCTCTCAACACTCTTTTTGTTCCTGCTGGCTCCCTTGTCTCCCTCTGTTCCTCTGGGGTGTCCCTGGTGGTGCTGCGGAATCGGGGAGCGGCACCTAAAGCTCCTGCGGATTGTGGCCTACAGGAATCCCCAAAGCCGGGGCCTCAATTTACCTAGGCTGACGGAGGTGCTCGGGGCTTCGGAACTGAGCCGCTGGTCCCACGGCCGCCTCCTGGTGCCTGTGCTGCAGCCGACGCGACGGGACGACATCCCCTGCCGCCCCCTGCTTGCTTCTTCTCCTCGGAGGTGTCGGGACCCGCGGTGACCGGACGGAGCCGCGTGGAGCCCGGCGGCCATCTTGGTGGATCTCTAACTCTGACCACGGATTCACATGTTACTATGGGAAGACCCCTAGCTATTCTCTGAAAGATGTGTCTGCTTGCCTGATGTCGCCTTAAAGCCACGTGGGGGGCTACGGCATGGCGACGACCCGCGCATTCTTATATTGCCGGGGCTATGTGAAAGTGTAATACCGCAACACTTTCCTTACAGACCGATCTCATGGTGAGAGGCACGAGGAAGAAAAAGGCCAAAACCAAGCCGGACGAGACTACAAAACCCGCGACACGTCATTCGTCGGACCTGCGTCAGTTCTTAACTACGCCGACCTCAGGCCCTACTTTCATCTCAGCGGCACCGGATTCCCCGACTCCTCAAACTCCGAAAAGCGGCATGTCGGTCTCCAAGGACACATATTCCCCGTTGGCCTCCTCTTCGTCTGCAGAAATCAGTGAAATTCTATCTCACGTCAAAACGCTTCCCACCAAACAAGATTTCTCTGCATTAGAGACTCGCTTGCGCTCTACTATTAAACAGGAGGTGGCTGCACTCCAACAGGATATATCTCAAGTAGCGGCTCGTGTTGATATATTGGAACGCCATGAGACGTCTAGCGTAGACACTCTAACTAAAATTCAAGAGGTGCTTACTCATCAGAGGGGTGATATTGCCTTTCTCAGGGCACGTATTGAGGATATGGATAACCGCGGGAGGCGGAATAATATTAGGGTCAGAGGTCTCCCCGAAAGTGTCCAACAGGCTGACCTAACGACGGCCCTAACTACAATATTTGGAGAGCTTATTAAACTAGACCCGAAAGAGGCAATCACGTTTGATAGAGCACACCGAGCTCTCCGCCCTCGTGGTATATCGTCAGACAAGCCGCGGGATGTGATTTGCAGGCTCCACTATTATGCCCAAAAGGAGGAGATAATGAGAAGGGCCCGTCAGCTGAATGACATCGACTTCCAAGGGGAAAAGATTCAGCTATTTCCAGATCTCGCATGGTCAACACTGCAACAACGCCGTGCCCTACGGCCTCTCACCGATTCCCTACGGAAACAGGAGCTGAAATATAGATGGGGCTTCCCTTTTTCCCTCCAGGTTTCCCTCAATGGCAGAGCAGTTATCCTATCCAGACCTTCAGAGTTACCGGCCTTTCTTACGACTTTAGGTCTGCAGCCGGTATTGTTACCTGACTGGGACTCTTTTCACTACCAACCTGAAATACCAGCCGTGACCCCTCCGGATGACGTGCGGCAACAAGTACGATCCCCGCGGCCGCGGGGAACCTGCCCTACCAGCACACAATCTGCTGAGCCTCCATGACTTAGACACCTTGCTCTATGGTGATGTAATTGTTTTTGTTATCGCAGTTGCATAATTGGTTTCTTTTACTCCTCTGTGGTGCAATACGTCATTGATATTTACAATCGGTTCTGTAATGGTTTTTTCTAAAATAAGCAAAAAGTTTTCATTAGGATGTGTTTCAATTATATCTAGGCCATACTTTTGCTAAAGATGTTAATACTTTCCTCATTCCTTGGTAATTCTCTCTACATAGAATAGCCTTTCGAACCGCGGGAGGTCGCTGTCCGTAGCCCCCCGTAGGACCCCCATTATGCTGCATCCCCTGTCTCTTCGGGTTGGGAGCTGGCAGGATTCCGCTCCTGTCCCTATTGCAGCGGCCCTTTTTCTAATACTGCGGTTAGCTATGTTTGTTATTATGGCAATTTGTGGTGTGGATACCCACACTACGCTCCCCTTTCTTCTTTATCTTGGTCACATTTTGACTTTCTTTCTTTCCTCTGCTGTCCTATCTTCTTCTCTTTCTTCTATTACGGTTGGGATGTCTAATATAAATCTGCTGGGCTTAAGCTATAATGGGTCAGGGTGATCTGCATATTACTTCCCTTAATGTGAAGGGCTTAAATATCCCCGAGAAAAGGTCTAAACTTCTCAAATGGCTCAGGGATGAGAAAGTAGACGTGGCCTTTATTCAGGAAACTCATTTCAAGATTGGCCATGTACAGTCACTTAAGTGTCATTATTACCCTCATGTCTTTATGACCAATAACCCTTCTGGTAAGACATTGGGTGTGGCCATCCTATTTGCCCGTCACCTACCTGTCCAAAATGTCACATCTCACAGATTAGTTGAAGGCAGGGGGTTGCTGATTAAATGTGATATCCATAATCAACGTTTTTCCTTTTTGACTGTCTATGCTCCCAATACGAAGCAGCCTTCCTTCCTGACCTCGGTCTTGGAACTCGCCGAGCCTCTTTTGGAAGGAGTGGTGGTGATGGGAGGCGACCTGAACTGGACCCTTGACCCTCTCCATGACACCTCTAAAAAGGTTTCTCTTAAGCCAGAGAAGGAGTATAGGAGGGTGAGGCGCGCTCTGCTCGACCACCAGCTGATCGACACGTGGAGACTGACACACCCCTCGGAGGTAGACTATTCTTTCTTTTCTCATCCCCATCAGACATATTCTAGAATTGATTACTTGTTTTTAAGCCACCGACACCTGCACTTAATGTCTGACACTTCCATAGGACAAATTGTATGGTCCGATCATGCCCCTGTTAATCTCACGATACGCCTCCCCTCAAGCCCAAAGCGCCAATGGTCGTGGCGCTTCAACGACACACTTTTACAAGATGTGGTGTGTCGCTCTCAAATAGAATCTGCCATTGACTCCTATATTAACACCAATGACTTAGATGATATATCTAAACTTTCGGTATGGGAGGCACACAAATGTGTCTTAAGGGGGGTCTGCATTCAGATAGGCTCTCTTCGCAAAAAACAGAGGGAACAGCTTAGGGATGACTTGTTACTTAAGATAAAAACCTTAGAACTTCTACATAAGAAATTCCACACTCCACAACATTATACAGATCTCGAGGCGGCTAGGGCGGACCTGAATAGACTGCTCTCTGATAGAGTCAAGTTCTCCTATCGGAAGTGTCGGAGCAGGTACTATCAATGGGGCAATAAACCGGGGAAATTATTAGCCAGGGCTCTTCGTGAACAACGAGCTATTACTTTTATCCATTGCATCAAAGATGGTCGGGGGAAACCCCACCACGAGACACCTCACATAGCTGGAGCCTTTCGGGCCTATTATTCAGCCTTGTACAACCTTTCTGGGCCATCAGGGAGGGCGGATAGGATAACACACCAAACGGCCATAGCAGACTACTTAAAACTCATAGGTTTCCCTAGTTTGTCCAGAGAAGACGCAGAGGGTTTGGATGCCCCCTTCTCCCCGGAGGAGGTTTTGAAAGTTATTGAATCCTCCCCCAATGGCAAAAGTCCGGGCCCCGACGGGTATACCATTGCCTACTATAAAGCCTTTAAGGAGAAATTAACCCCTCTTCTTACAAGAGCATTTAACACAATTTCCGAAAAATCACAGTTCTCTTCTCAATCCCTAGAGGCACATGTTACAGTCTTACCTAAGGAGGGTAAAGACCCCAGCCTCTGTTCCAGTTATCGGCCGATCTCGTTGTTAAATATAGATATAAAACTCTTTGCAAAACTGATTGCAAACCGCCTTAAATTGCTGTTGCCAGATTTGATTCATGGAGACCAGGCGGGTTTTGTCCTGGGTCGGGAAGCCAGGGATAATACCTCCAAGGTGCTTAATATGATTTACTATGCCAACCAGGCCACACACCCCTCGATTATATTGTCAACTGATGCTGAAAAGGCGTTTGATAGGGTGGACTGGGACTTCCTGTCCGGCATTCTAAGACACCTGGGGCTGGGCAACGCCTGTCTCCATAGAATTTTATCTCTCTACTCTACCCCGTCCGCTAAAATTAAGATTAATGGTTCCTTATCAGACCCCTTTACCATTTCCAATGGCACACGACAGGGATGCCCATTATCCCCTCTACTTTTTGTATTATGCATGGAAGCTCTGGCGAGAAGCATTAGGGCTAACCAAAATATCTCCGGTTTGTTAATGAGAGGAAGCGAATACAAATTGGCTCTTTATGCCGATGATTTGTTGGCTCTGATTTCAAACCCGGTTACTTCTCTCCCAAATCTGATGCAAGAATTTGATAAGTTTGGAGCCCTTTCTAATTTTAAGATAAACTATTCCAAATCTATCGCAATGAATCTAACTACTTCCCCTGATGTAATAGAGGGTCTGAAGGGTTCCTTCCCTTTTACCTGGCATGACCATAAAGTTAAATATTTAGGGGTTATGCTATCTAACGATTTATCTAAAATATTTTCCTTAAATTTTAGCCCCTTACTGAAAAAGCTTCGTATAGAAATTGCATATATCCTGGTTTGGCAGGATTAATATAGTCAAAATGAACGCTCTCCCCAGGATCTTACTTTTTCTCCAGACCCTCCCCATACACATCCCTCCTCTATGGTTCAGAGACGTTCAGAATCTCATTCGAACGTTCGTCTGGGGCGGTAAAACACCTAGATTTAAACATGACATCCTATTCCGGAGAAAACACCAAGGGGGACAACAGCTCCCACATATTCCCAGCTACTACCATGCTGTACAGTTAAATAGAGTTTTAGAATGGACAAGGGCCAAAGACTGTAAACAGTGGGTGCTTTTGGAGGAGGGCTGTCTCCCACATCATATAGAAATCGCTCCATGGTTACCCACCCTCCCGAAAGTCACCCACCCCACGGTCTCCCCCACGCTTAAATTATGGAACAAGCTCAGGTCGAGGAGCCATATCTCCTCTAAGTGGTCGCCCCTAACCTCTTTTCTTTACAACCCCGAATTTGTTCCAGGACTCCATGGTTTGGCTTTTGCTCCATGGGCCGAAACTGGGCTTTTTAGGGTCGGTCAGCTGGTGAGTTCAGGTGGGGTGCGGTCATTTTCAGATATTCAATCTCATTGGAATATCTCAAGCATTGATTATTGGAAGTTCATTCAGGTCCATCATTTCCTAACTTACTCTAAGAATCTCTCCGACATCACTAGAGATCTCACTAATTTCGAAAAATTATGCGTTTCCACTCGTTCTCCTACACATACCATCTCCCAAATTTACACACTTATTGTGGAGGATCTATTTTCTCAGCCCCCTGCCTTCATGACTTCCTGGGAGAAAGATATACCTAGGTTAGCTATACAGGCCAATTGGGACACTATATTTCGTAATGCCCAGGCAAGCTCTCTATGTCTGTCAACGAAGGAAACACTATATAAGCTCATATATAGATGGTACAGGACTCCTCGTGTCCTTAATAAAATGTTTCCTACCCTTTCGAATCTCTGTTGGAGATGCAAAGGGGCCTCAGGGAGCTTTTTACACATTTGGTGGGATTGCCCTCTAATAACCCCTTTCTGGAATGACGTTTTTAGATGCTCTGAGTTGATAGTGGGGGATGCGGTACCCAGAGGGCCGGAGTTTTGGCTTTTTAATCTTACCTCAGCAAGTGTGCATTCTTATAAAGGTTCACTTTTGAGGCACCTCAGCAATGCTGCAAGGGCCGTGATACCGGCTCTTTGGAGGTCCACCTCCCCGCCCTCGATCAAACAATGGTTTAATAAAATCACCTACTTCTTAGACATGGAAGACCTTGTCTCCTTCTCGATGGGAAGAACCACCGACTTTACCGCTATTTGGTTCCCCTGGTATGACTTTATGGAGTCACCGATATATCGGTCCTGTGTAGTGACCTAGTTGTCTTCCCAGTATTCATCCTGACAATTCCTCGACCCCTTATACACCTCCAGATACGTAACCCATCCCATCTTACTCCTTTAGGACTCTTTTTCTCTTTCTATTTCTCACACTTTTTCCTTTTCTATTCTCTATTCTTTTTCTACATTTTTCTTAGCTAATTCTTTATAATGTCTATATTCAAGATATATCTTTGAATGTTGAACAGACAACCTTTTCTATGTTGCCTTACATGCTTAAAACAAAGTTAATAAGAGTGTACGACTAGAGATGTTTTATGTTGTTTTTATTTCTGGATATTATTGTCTGAAAATGTTGTACTATCGATATATCTACAGCTTCAATAAAAACAGATTAAATAAAAAAAAGAAGGGATTATGTACTTGGTTTGTCTATTAGGAGCCACAAGTATTATTTATATATTTTTTAAAAGAATATATATATTTTTTTTTACTGACTAAAATAGTATGGAGAGATCAGAGCAGGTTTTTCAGTGGGAAGGGGTGGGAATGTGTAAAAAATCCTGAAAAAAAATGCGTGGGGTCCCCCCTCCTAAGCATAACCAGCCTCGGGCTCTTTGAGCCGGTCCTGGTTGTAAAAAAATAAGATTTTAAACCTACCGGTAAATCTTTTTCTCCTAGTCCGTAGAGGATGCTGGGGACTCCGTAAGGACCATTGGGAATAGACGGGCTCCACAGGAGACATGGGCACTAAAAAAGAACTTCAGGTATGGGTGTGCACTGGCTCCTCCCTCTATGCCCCTCCTCCAGACCTCAGTTAGAGAAACTGTGCCCAGAGGAGACGTACAATACGAGGAAAGGATTTTGCAAATCCAAGGGCAAGATTCATACCAGCCACACCATTCACACCGTATAACATGGGATATACGAACCAGTCAACAGTATGAAAAAAAACAGTATCAGTCCAAGACTGATCCAAACTGAAACATAACCCTTATGTAAGCAACAACTATATACAAGTCTTGCAGGATGTTGTCCGCACTGGGACGGACGCCCAACATCCTCTACGGACTAGGAGAAAAAGATTTACCGGTAGGGTTAAAATCTTATTTTCTCTTACGTCCTAGAGGATGCTGGGGACTCCGTAAGGACCATGGGGATTATACCAAAGCTCCAAAACGGGTGGGAGAGTGCGGATGACTCTGCAGCACCGAATGAGCAAACATGAGGTCCTCCTCAGCCAAGGTATCAAACTTGTAGAATTTTGCAAAAGTGTTTAAACCTGACCAAGTTGCCGCTCGGCAAAGTTGTAATGCCGAGACGCCTCGGGCAGCCGCCCAAGAAGAGCCCACCTTCCTAGTGGAATGGGCCTTTACCAAATTCGGTAACGGCAATCCAGCCGTAGAATGAGCCTGCTGAATCGTGTTACAGATCCAGCGAGCAATAGTCTGCTTAGAAGCAGGAGCGCCAACTTTGTTGGCTGCATACAGGATAAACAGGGCCTCTGTTTTCCTAACCCGAGCCGTTCTGGCCACATAAATTTTCTATGCCCTGACCACATCCAGGGATTCGGAATCCTCCACGTCCCTTGTAGCCACAGGGACCACAATAGGTTGGTTCATATGAAAAGAAGAAACCACCTTAGGCAATAATTGAGGACGAGTGCGCAACTCAGCTCTATCCACATGGAAAATCAGATAAGGGCTTTTGTGAGACAAAGCCGTCAACTCCGACACTCGCTGCGCCGAAGCCAAGGCCAATAACGTGACCAGCTTCCAAGTGAGATACTTCAATTCAACTGTTTGAAGAGGTTCAAACCAGTGAGACTTAAGAAACCGTAAAACCACGTTAAGGTCCCATGGTGCCACTGGAGGCACAAAAGGAGGCTGGATATGCAGCACCCCTTTCACGAAAGTCTGGACTTCTGGAAGAGAAGCCAATTCCTTTTGAAAGAAAATGGATAGGGCCGAAATCTGAACCTTAATGGAGCCTAACTTTAGGCCCAAATTCACTCCAGTTTGCAGGAAGTGGAGAAAACGGCCCAGATGGAATTCTTCCGGAGCAGCAGTCTTGGCTTCGCACCAAGACACATACTTCCTTCAGATACGGTGATAATGTTTCGATGTCACCTCCTTCCTAGCCTTTATCAGAGTAGGAATGACCTCATCAGGAATGCCCCTCTCCGCTTGGATCCTGCGTTCAACCGCCATGCCGTCAAACGCAGTCGCGGTAAGTCCTGGGCGCTTACATGACTCTCCGCCCATCGAAGAATCTTTGAGGCTTCTGCCATTGCCACTCTGCTCATTGTGCCACCTTGGCGGTTTACATGTGCCACTGCTGTGATGTTGTCTGACTGAATCAGAACCGGTAGTCCTCGAAGTAAAGTCTCCGCTTGACGAAGGCCGTTGTATATGGCCCTTAATTCCAGTACGTTGATGTGTAGACAAGCCTCCTGACTTGACCGCAGACCTTGGAAGTTTCTTCCGTGTGTGACTGCTCCCCATCCTCGGAGGCTCGCGTCCGTGGTTACCAGAACCCAGTCCTGAATGCCGAACCTGCGACCCTCTAGAAGGTGAGCACTCTGCAGCCACCACAGGAGAGATACCCTGGCCCTGGGGGACAGGCGGATCATCTGATGAATCTGTAGATGTGACCCGGACCACTTGTCCAGAAGGTTCCACTGAAAAGTCCTTGCATGGAACCTGCCGAATGGAATGGCCTCGTAAGACGCCACCATTTTTCCCAGAACTCGAGTGCTGTGATGTACCGACACCCTGTCTGGCTTTAACAGGTCTCTGACAAAGCTCTGAAGTTCCTGGGCCTTTTCCATCGGGAGAAAGACCTTCTTCTGTTCCGTGTCCAGAATCATGCCTAAGAAAGGCAACCGGGTCGTTGGAACTAACTGTGACTTCGGTTGATTGAGAATCCAACCGTGTTGATGCAATACCCTCAGGGAGAGTGATACGCTGTCCAGCAACTGTTCTTTCGATCTCGCTTTTATCAGGAGATCGTCCAAGTATGGGATAATTGTGACCCCCTGCTTGCGCAGGAGCACCATCATTTCCGCCATTAATTTGGTAAAAATCCTCGGGCCGTGGAAAGCCCAAACGGCAACGTATGAAATTGGTAATGACAATCCTGCACAACAAATCTCAGGAAAGCCTGATGATTTTGATATATGGGGACATGAAGGTATGCATCCTTTATGTCCAGGGACACCATATAATCTCCCCCTTCCAGGCTTGCGATGACCGCTCTGAGCGATTCCATCTTGAACTTGAACCTCTTTAAGTATAGGTTTAAGGATTTTAAATTCAGAATGGGTCTGACCGAACAATCCGGTTTCGGGACCACAAACAGGGTTGAGTAATAGCCCATCCCCCGCTGCAGCAGGGGAACTTCGACCACCACTTGTTGAAGGCACAACTTTTGAATTGCTGGCAAAACTACTTCCCTCTCTGGGGAAGAAGTCGGTAGTGCCGATTTGAAAAACCGGCGAGGAGGCACCTCTTCGAATTCCAGCTTGTACCCCTGGGAAACAATGTCTATTGCCCAGGGATCCACCTGAGAGTGAACCCAGACTTGGCTGAAAAGACGAAGACGTGCCCCCACTGGAGCGGACTCCCCCAGTGGAGCCCCAGCGTCATGCAGTGGATTTAGTAGAAGCCGGGGAGGACTTCTGTTCCTGGGAACTGGCTGTAGCTGGCAGCTTTTTCCCCTTGCCCTTACCTCTGGCAAGAAAGGAAGATCCCCGAGCTCTCTTGGATTTATATGACCGAAAGGACTGCATCTGATAATGTGGTGCTTTCTTAGGCTGTGAGGAAAAAGTAAAAAAGCTGATTTACCTGCCGTAGCCATGGAAACTAGGTCCGTGAGGCCTCCCCCAAACAGTTCCTCACCCTTGTAAGGCAAAACCTCCATATGCCGTTTCGAGTCGGCATCACCTGTCCACTGTCGGGTCCACAATGCTCGCCTGGAAGAAATTGCCATAGCGCTCGCTCTGGATCCCAGTATGCCCACATCCCTCTGAGCCTCTCTCATATAAAGGACCGCATCCTTAATATGGCCCAGTGTCAACAAAATAGTTTCCTTATCCATCGTATCAAAATCAGCAGATAAGGTATCGGTCCACGCTATTACAGCGCTACAAACCCAAGCCGACGCTATTGCCGGCCTGAGTAATGTACCAGTATGTGTGTAAATTGACTTCAAGGTAGTCTCCTGCTTGCGATCAGCAGGATCCCCGAGGGTTGCGGTATCCTGACACGGCAGCGCCACCTTTTTGGAAAGGCGCGTCAACGCTTTGTCCACCCTTGGGGATGATTCCCACTGTATCCTGTCCTTGATCGGGAAAGGATACACCATAAGAATCCTTTTTGGGAATCTGCAGTTTCTTGTCTGGAGTTTCCCAAGCCCTTTCAAATAACTCATTTAATTCAAAAGAAGGTGGAAAGGTAACCTCAGGTTTCTTTTCTTTAAACATGTGGACCCTTGGATTAGGTACAGCGGGGTCATCTATAATATGCAGCACATCCTTTATAGCAATAATCATATAATGAATACTCTTTGTCAATTTTGGCTGCAACCTCGCATCATCATAATCGACACTGGATTCAGAATCCGTGTCTGTATCTGTGCCTACTACTGGAGAAAGTGGGCATTTTTGAGACCCAGAAGGCTCCTGTGACATAGGGAAAGGCAGGGCATGACCCCCTGTACAATCCCTGGACTCTGCTTTGTCCAAACGTTTGTGCAATAAATTTACATTTGCATTTAAGACATTCCACATATCCAACCAGTCCTGTGTCGGCGTTGCCGACGGAGACACCACACTCATGCGCTCCACCTCATCCCTAGGAGAGCCTTCCTCTTCAGACATGCCGACACGCACGTACCAACACTGCACACACTCAGGGAAATCTCTAATCTGGAGATAGATCCCCCACAAGGCCCTTTGGAGAGACAGAGAGAGAGTATGCCAGCACACACCCAGCGCCAATAACCCTGGAAAAAAATTACCCAGATATAGCGCTCTTTTATATATATATATATATATATATATATATATATATATATATATATATATATATATATATATATATACATATACACACACATACATACATACACTGCGCCAATTATGTGCCCCCCCCCTTCTTTAAAACCCTCTGTCACCGGTGATCAGCAGGGGAGAGTCCGGGAGCCAGCTTCTCAGCGTGTGCTGTGGAGAAAATGGCGCTGGTGAGTGCAGAGGAACAAGCTCTGCATCCTCAGTGGCGGACTTCGGTCCTGCTCCTTTAAACATACTGGTGGGGAATTCTCATAAATAACACCAAATAAAGTGTATATATCTATATAGCCAGTCCTAAAGGGATAACATTGCTGCCCAGGGCGCCCCCCCTGCGCCCTGCACCCAACAGTGTGCGCTGTGTGGGAGCAATGGCGCACAGCATTCCCGCTGCACGATACCTCGGTGAAGCTCTGAAGTCTTCTGCTGCCTCTGAAGTCTTCTGCCTTCCTATACTCACCCGGCTTCTATCTTCCGGCTCTGCGAGGAGGACGGCGTCGCGGCTCCGGGACGAACCGCAAGGGGAGACCTGCATTCTGACTCCCTCTGGAGCTAATGGTGTCCAGTAGCCTAAGAAGCAGAGCCTAACATTTAAGTAGGTCTGCTTCTCTCTCCTCTGTCCCACGTTGCAGGGAGTCTGTTGCCAGCAGGTCTCCCTGAAAATAAAAAACCTAACAAAATACTTTTCTCCAAGAAACTCAGGAGAGCTCCCTGTAATGCACCCAGTCTCCTCTGGGCACAGTATCAAACTGAGGTCTGGAGGAGGGACATAGAGGGAGGAGCCAGTGCACACCCATACCTAAAGTTCTTTTTTAGTGCCCATGTCTCCTGTGGAGCCCGTCTATTCCCCATGGTCCTCACGGATTCCCCAGCATCCTCAAGGACATAAGAGAAATACGGGGAAAAAAAATAACAGGGAATCCCCCGTATTTTCACAACCAGCACTGGGCTCTGCGTCCGGTCCTGGTGCCAAAAATACGGGGGACAAAAAAACGTAGGGGTCCCCCGTATTTTTAACACTAGCACCGGGCTCCACTAGTCAGAGAGATAATGCCACAGCCGGGGGACACTTTTATATCGGTCCCTGCGGCCGTGGCATTAAATCACTAACTAGTCACCCCTGGCCGGGGTACCCTGGAGGAGTGGGGACCCCTTAAGTCAAGGGGTCCCCCCTCCAGCCATCCAAGGGCCAGGGGTGAAGCCCGAGGCTGTCCCCCCCCCATCCAAGGGCTGCGAATGGGAGGCTGATAGCCAAGTGACAAAAATAAAGAATATTGTTTTTTGTAGCAGAACTAGAAGTCCCAGCAAGCCTCCCCTGCAAGCTGGTACTTGGAGAACCACAAGTACCAGCATGCGGGGTAAAAACGGGCCCGCTGGTACCTGTAGTTCTACTGCAAAAAAAATACCCAAATAAAAACAGTACACGCACACCGCTCCATTATATTCAATGGTGGGAACTTTGCGGTCAGCGGTGAGGTTACTCGCGGTCAACCGCTGACCGCAAAGTTCCCACCATTGAATATAATGAAGCGGCATAGTGCTATGCGCCGTCTGACAGCTAAGACGCGCACAGCCAATCAGGAGAGTGCCACGACGTGGCGCTTCCTGATTGGCTGAAGGGACCCACTGTGACAGGAGTCACGGGGGGTCTCAGCAGTCGGGGAAAGGGGTCCCATGTGTAAACATGGGACCCCTTTCAGTGCGTGGTCCGGGTTTGGCGTTTTATTATTTTGCCAAGTACGTGGATTACAAACAAGAAGAGGACAGATCTACACTGGATTTTTGAGAGTATAATTTTATTTACAGGTACCCCATGGATTCTACTGGTGAAGGGGACCGAGTCGGCGTGTGAACACAGGTGAGTATGTGTGTGTCGGCGTGCATGTATGTAATAAAGTTTTACTTTCACGGTGTACGTGTACTGTTTTTATTTGGGTATTTTTTTTGCAGTAGAACTACAGGTACCAGCGGGCCCGTTTCCCCCCGCATGCTGGTATTTGTGGTTCTCCAAGTACCAGCTTGCGGGGGAGGCTTGCTGGGACTTATAGTTCTGCTACAAAAAACAATATTCTTTATTTTTGTCACTTGGCTATCAGCCTCCCATTCGCAGCCCTTGGATGGGGGGGGGGGGGGGGACAGCCTCGGGCTTCACCCCTGGACCTTGGATGGCCAGAGGGGGGACCCCTTGGTTTAAGGGGTCCCCACTCCTCCAGGGTATCCCGGCCAGGGGTGGCTTGTTAGTGATTTAATGCCATGGCAGCAGGGACCGATATAAAAGTGTCCCCCGGCTGTGGCATTATCTCTCTGACTAGTGGAGCCCGGTGCTGGTGTTAAAAATACGGGGGACCCCTAAATTTTTTGTCCCCCGTATTTTTGGCACCAGGACCGGACGCAGAGCCCGGTGCTGGTTGTGAAAGTACAGGGGATCCCCTGTCATTTCTTTCCCCGTATTTTTACAACCAGGACCGGCTCAAAGAGCCCGAGGCTGGTTATGCTTAGGACCCCACGCATTTTTTTCCAGGATTTTTTACACACTTTTGTGCCATCCATGAAGTCGAATCCAGGACGCACACTATCGTCAATTGGTCCATTTTTCGACAGCGGGACTGTCGAATCAGTTTTTTATTGAATATGTCGAATTCGGGTCCCGGCGGGAGGGTGTCTGACTGTCGAATTGTGTTGAATTTAAAAACGGTCGAATTACCGCAACTGCATATACCCCATAATATGATAAGATTTGAAATTAGATTTCAAAAACATCATTATAAGGGTCAAACTAAAACTTTAAACACTAGAAAAGCTAATTTCATCATGCTGAGACAACCACTAAATGACACTGATTGGGAAATTTTGTTCCATGGTAAGAGTGTGGCTGAAATGTGGGATGCTTTTAAAATGTTGATCGATGAGTACACTCATATATACACACCCATGGGCAGCAAACACAGGAGTATTAAATTAAAACCTATATGGTTAATAAAAAGGAAGAAATTGATAACAAAAGGCTTGCTTTCAAACCATTTAAATCCAACTGGGAGATGGGGTCATTCCAGTACTACAAGGAATGTAACAAAAAATGTAAAAAGAAAATCGGAGCGGCTACAATAGAAAACGAAAATCGAATCGCCAGGGAGACTAAAACCAACCTTAAAAATAGGATTTTAATTACCTACCGGTAAATCCTTTTCTCGTAGTCCGCAGAGGATGCTGGGGTTCACATTAGTACTATGGGGTATAGACGGGTCCACTAGGAGCCACTGCCACTTTAAGAGTTTGAGAGTGTGGGCTGGCTTCTTCCTCTATGCCCCTCCTACCAGACTCAGTCTAGAAACTGTGCCCGAGGAGACTGACAACTTCGAGAGAAGGATATTACACAGATAGTTGCGAGATTCACACCGGCTCACACATACAAGGCAAACCAAGCTAACCAGCTTGAAAAATCAGCTACGACTGAACAATATTACTTAATCAAGTAACCAAACAGTACTTAACCAAGAAAAAAGCAGTACTGAACTAAGGAACCACTGCAGGATCACAAAGCGCTGGGCAAGCGCCCAGCATCCTCTACGGACTACGAGAAAAGGATTTACCGGTAGGTAATTAAAATCCTATTTTCTCTAACCTCCTAGAGATGCTGGGGTCCACATTAGTACCATGGGGATGTACCAAAGCTCCCAGAACGGTAGGGAGAGCACGGAGGCTCCTATAGAACTGATTGACCAAACTTCAGATCCTCAGAAGCCAAAGTATCGAACTTGAAGAACTTTGCAAACGTGTTCGACCCAGAGCAAGGAGCCACTCGGAAAAGTTGTAAAGACGAGACACCCCGGGCAGCAGCCCAGGAAAAACCCACCTTACGAGTAGAGTGGGCCTTAATAGACGTAGGACATGGCAATCCTGCCGTAGAAATACGCATGCTGGATAGTGAACCTGATCCAGCGAGAGATTGTCTTAGAAGCAGGACACCCAACTTTCTTGTGATCATACAGGACAAATAGAAATTCCGATTTTCTGTGATGAGCAGTCCTCTTCACATAGATTTTCAGAGCCCTTAAAACATCCAAGGACTTTGATGAAAATGAGGAGTCAGTAGCGACTGGCACCACAATAGGTTGGTTGATATGAAATGCCAACACAACCTCTGTAAGGAATTGCTGTGTCCGGAGCTCAGCTCTATCTTCATGGAAGATCAAGTAGGGGCTCTTACAAGACAAAGCCCCCAACTCCGACTCACGTCTAGCAGAAGCTAAGGCCAACAAAGTGACAGCCTTCCACGTTAGAAACTTGACCTCAACCTCCGGTAGAGGTTCGAACCAATCCGATTGGAGGAATTATTTATTAATAGTTTCTTATATAGCGCAGCAAATTCAGTTGCGCTTTACAATTGGAAATAACAATGATATAACAAACTGGGTGATAAACAGTCAGAGGTAGGAAGGCCCTGCTCGCAAGCTTACAATCTCTATAGGAATCACATTAAGATCCCAAGGCGCCGTAGGCGGCACAAAGGGAGGCTGAATGTGCAGAAAAGTCTGAACCTCAGGTAGGGAAGCCAACTGTTTCTGGAAGAATATGGATAGGGCAGAGATCTGGACCTTTACGGATCCCAACCTCAGGTCCATATCCACACCTGCTTGCAGGAAGAGGAGAAACCGTCCCCGTTGAAACTCGACCGTAGGAAACTTCTTGGACTCACACCAAGATACATATTTTTTCCAAATACGATGGTAATGTTTAGACGTTACTCCTTTCCTAGCCTCTATCAGGGAAGGAATAACCTTTTTCGGAATGCCCTTCCGAGCTAAAATCTGGCGTTCAACCTCCATGCCGTCAAATGTAGCCACGGTAAGTCTTGATAAGCGAACAGCCCCTGCTGCAGCAGGTCCTCCCGAAGAGGAAGAGGCCTCGGGTCTTCTAGCAGTAGATCCAGAAGATCCGCATACCAAGCCCTTCCTGACCAGTCCGGAGCAATGAGGATTGCCTGAACTCTTGTTCTCCTTATGAGTTTTAGAACTCTTGGAATTAGTGTAAGTGGAGGAAACACGTACACTGACTGGAACACCCACGGAGTCACCAGGGCGTCCATCGCCGCAGCTTGCTGGTCCCACGACCTGGAACAATACCGCCGGAGTTTCTTGTTGAGATGAGAGGCTATCATGTCTATTTGAGGTACACCCCAAAGATCTGTTACCTCCGGATGGAGGCCCCACTCTCCTGGATGGAGATAGTGTCTGCTGAGGAAGTCCAGCTTCCCAGTGGTCTACTCCCGGAATGAAGATTGCGGACAGCGCCAACGCGTGTTTTTCTGCCCAGAGGATGATTCTTGTTATTTCGGACATTGCAGCTCTGCTCTTCGTTCCGCCCTGTCGGTTGATGTAAGCCACCGTTGTTACATTGTCCGTCTGCACTTTAATGGCTCGATCTTGCAGAAAATGGGCCGCTTGGAGAAGACTGTTATAGATCGCTCTTAGAACGTTTACTGGAAGGCTGGATTCCAGGCTTGACTACCGTCCTTGGAAGGTTTCCTACTGTGCGACTGCGCCCCAGCCCCGGATACTTGCATCCGTGGTTAGAAGGATCCAGTCCTGAATTTCCGAACCTGCAGCCCTCCAGAAGATGAGGTACTGTAGTTGCAGCCACCAGAGGAGTGAAATCCTGGTTTTCGGCGACAGATGTATTCTCTGGTGCATGTGTAGATGAGATCCCGACCACTTGTCCAGAAGATCCAGTTGGAAGGACTAAGCATGAAACCTTCCGTACTGTAGAGCCTCGTAAGAGGCCACCATCTTCCCCAGAAGGCGAATGCACTGATGAACCGAAACCCTGGCTGGCTTCAGGACATCCCGGACCATTGTTTGTATCACCAACGCTTTCTCCTCCGGGAGAAACACCCTCTGCACTTCTGTGTCGAGGATCATTCGCAGAAAAAAAGACAACCTCCTGGTCGGCTCCAAATGTGACTTTGGAAGGTTCAGGATCCAACAGTGTTCCCTGAGCAGACGAGTCGTGAGAACAATTGTCTAAAACAACATCTCCCTGGATGATGCCTTTATCAGCAGATCGTCCAGATATGGGATTATGTTCACCCCCTGTCTGCGGAGGAGAACCATCATCTCTGCCATCACCTTGGTGAACACCCTCGGTGCTGTGAAGAGGCCGAATGGTAGTGCCTGAAATGGATAGTGACTGTCTAACAGTGCAAATCTGAGATAAGTCTGGTGCGGCAGCCAAATCGGAATGTGGAGGTACGTATCCTTGATATCCAGGGACACCAGAAACTCTCCCTCCTTCAGACCTGAAATCACTGCTCTGGGAGACTCCATTTTGAATTTGAACACCCTCAGGTAAGCGTTCAATGATTTCAAGTTCAAAATTGATCTGACCAAACCATCTGGTTTCGGTACCACGAAAAGGTTTGAAAAATAACCCTTGTTTTGCATATGAGGTAGAACTGGGACAATGACCTGTGACATTTTCAATTTTAGGGTGGCATCCTGTAGGACAGCCCTGTCTGTCAGCAAAGTTGGCAAGCCTCATTTGAAGAATCTCTGAGGCGGGAGTTCTTGAAACTCCAGTCTGTACCCCTGGGACTCAATATCCTGTACCCAGGGATCCAGGTCGGACGACACCCAGACATGTCTGAAACGTCTGAGTCTCGCACCCACCAGCCCGTCCTCCAGGCTTTCCGGTCCACCGTCATGCTGAGGATTTTGAGGAACCAGAAGCAGGTCTCTGGTCCTGGGAGCCCTGTGGGTGCAGGCTTTTTGGATTTTGCATGACCATCTCTAAAGAAAGTGGTAGTAGGCTTGGACATTTTTGCCTCAGCGGTCCGAAAGGAATGAAGCACAGCTGAAGAAAATGGTTTCTTCGTAGAAGGTGTAGCAGAGGGAAGAAAAGGTGACTTACCCGCGGTTGCCTGCTGAAATCCACGCATCCAATGCTTCTCCAAATAGAGCCTGACCTGTGTAGGGTAGGTTCTCCACACTTCTCCTGGATTCCGCGTCTGCAGACCATTGGCGTAGGCAGAGCACCCTGCGAGCTGCGACCGACATGGAAGATACCCGTGCAGTCAGCGTACCCAGGTCCTTCATGGATTCCACCATGAACCCCACAGAATCCTGTATGTTCTGTAAATACAATTCAATGTCACTTCTATCCATTGTATCCAAATCCTCTAGTAATGTGCCTGACCACTTTACTATGGCTTTAGAAATCCATGCACAGGCAATAGTGGGCCTTAACGCCACTCCTGAAGCAGTGTAAATGGATTTGAGCGTAGTGTTAACACGGTAGATCCCGGGACAGGTAAAACCACCTTTTTAGACAGTCTGGAGACTGATGCGTCAACAATGGGTGGGTTTTCCCATTTTTTCCTATCTTCCTCAGGGAAGGGAAAAGCAACCAGAACTCTTTTTGGGATCTGGAATTTTTTCTCCGGGTTTTCCCAGGATTTTTCAAATATAGCGTTTAATTCTTTCGACGCAGGGAAAGTTAGCAAGGCTTTCTTATGTTCAGTGAAGTAAGCCTCCTCAACCTGCTCAGGTGTTGTGTCGGAACATGCTAGGGGATTTTGCAGGAATAGGAACAGAACCTGACCAAACTGCCATAGTGTTCTTCAACACCTGAGTTTCAGTCTCAGTATTCGCTATCCTAATAGAGATCTGAGAGATCATTCCTTTGATAGAAGTTAACCACTCAGGTTCTACAATAGGGATCTGAGACAAAGCATTACAATCCTGTGTACATGGAATGGATCCTTCCTGAGAGGAAACCTCTTCTGCAGCATATGACACAGAGTCCCTAGACATGGCTATGTGAGATATTAAACACCCACACACACAGGGAAATGTCAGACAGTTTCCCCCCAAGTATGCCACAGAGAGACACAGAGATTGGAGCCAACCCACACACAGCGCTTTCTGAGGTAGAACTAATAAAACTACCAGCACCAACTGTGTACCTTAATAGACTACAGACTTTACACAGCCACCCCCCCCCCCCCCCCCTTCTACAACCCCGTGGTACCGCACAGGATAGCTGGAGTTGCTTGGAGGGACAGCTCTCCCTATTAGTGTCTGTGTACAGGCACTGCAAGCAGGAAAATGGCGCTGAACGCTGCTGGGTCCGCCCTGCAGAGAAGCTCCGCCCCCTGAACATGACGCTGCTTCCCGCTCTTCATTATATTATACTGGCCTGAGGATTTCTGCTGGCAGCGATCCAAGGACCCTGACAGGCTTGCTGACCAGTGTAGGGAATAGGCGCTGGATCAGGGCTACCCTCACAGCACCGCACTATGTACCGCTGAGCCCCGGAGCGCAGTTAGTACTGCGCTCCCTACCCTGTTGTCGCAATCTTCACACCTGCTCCCCGCTTGCCAGGGGGGCCGGTGACTCACTCACCACCGAAGTCTTCTGACTCTGTAATGGGGGGACGGCATGCTGCGGGAGTGAGCGGTCGCCTGGAGCGGCTAACGATCAGCACCCTCAGGAGCTCAGTGTCCTGTCAGTGGAGATAGTTGCTCAGACCCCGCAGGGCGGACACTACTCCCCCTCTAAGTCCCACGAAGCAGGGAGACTGTTGCCAGCAGCCTCCCTAAATTAACTCTAGAAAACAATAAAACTAAAGAAGCTTTAGGAGCTCCCTTAGCTGTGACCGGCTCCTCCGGGCACATTTTCTAAATTGAGTCTGGTATGAGGGGCATAGAGGGAGGAGCCAGCCCACACTCAAACTCTTAAAGTGCCAGTGGCTCCTAGTGGACCAGTCTATACCCCATGGTACTAATGTGGACCCCAGCAACTTCTAGGACATAAGAGAAAAGATTAATTATATAAACGGCAAAAGGTTAAAGGAAAACATAGGACCATTAAAGGGTGAGTTGGGTGTCTTGATAAATTATGACAAAGATAAAACAGATTTATTTAACACATTTTTTTCATCAGTGTTTTCTAGAGAGGACCAGTTGGGAGGAGTAGTGCACAGCAAAAGCTGTGATAATGTCCTTTTGCTAAGTACTTGGTTAAATGAGGAAGTAATCCAGGAGAGACTAAAGGCCCATACACACTGGCTGATTTTGAGCTCAAAGTAGCTCACTTTTGTCGTTTTGAGCTACTTTGAACTCAAACTTGGCCAGTGTATACAGCCGGGTGATGAGCAGTGAGTGCTGATGCACGCTCCTGCATCATC
Organism: Pseudophryne corroboree; assembly: GCF_028390025.1. Classification (NCBI taxonomy): domain Eukaryota; kingdom Metazoa; phylum Chordata; class Amphibia; order Anura; family Myobatrachidae; genus Pseudophryne; species Pseudophryne corroboree. The sequence continues at coordinate 711,956,356 of NC_086444.1, read as the reverse complement.
GATGGCTGCCGCCATCCATCGGGCTGTTTGAACAGCTGAGTGAAGCACTTTCCACAGTCTCCTACTGTGGAAAGCACTTCACCCCCGTGAACATCGCTGGGCACAGGGAAAATCGCTCAGTGTGTATGCACGGAGCTATTTTCCTGCCAGCGATGTGAACATCGCTGTGCATACACGCTGGGCAAAAACGCCCGGTGCATATGCACCTTCAGTAAAATTAAGATAAATAAATCTCCAGGTCCAAAAGGACTTCACCCAAGGGTGCTTATGGAGCTTAGGGGGTCATTCCGAGTTGATCGCTCGCTAGCTACTTTTAGCAGCCGTGCAAACGCATACTCGCCGCCCACGGGGGAGTGTATTTTCGCTTTGCAAGTGTGCGGACACGTGTGTAGCTGAGCAGGACAAAAATGTTTTTTTGCAGTTTCTGAGTAGCTCTGGACTTACTCAGCCCTTGCGATCACTTCAGTCTTTTTGGTCCCAGAATGGACGTCAGACACCCGCCCTGCAAACGCTTGGACACGCCTGCGTTTTTACAAACAGTCCCAGAAAACGGTCCGTTGACACCCACAAACGTCCCTCTTCCTGTCAATCTCCTTGCAATCGGCTGTGCCAATAGATTCTTCATTAAATCCATCGCCCAGCAACGATCTGCTTTGTACCCATACGATACGCGTGCGCTTTTGCGGTGCATACCCATGCGCAGTAGTAACCTGTTCGCTGCACTGCGAAAAACGGCAGCGAGCAAACAACTCGGAATGACCCCCCAAATTCCGAACTAGCAAAGCCTTTATATCTGATTTTCTTTGATTTGTTCGAATACATCGGGCATGATACCGAAGGACTGGAGAATAGCGGAGGTTGTCCCAATATTAAAAAAAAAAAAGAGAATTAAATCTCATCCCGTTAACTATAGACCAGTAAGCTTGACATCTATAGTGGGGAAATTACTGGAAAGTATATTAAGGCATAGCAGTCAGGAACTCTTGGAAAACTCCAAGGTTATATATAGGAACCAGCATGGTTTTGTGAAGGACAGGTCATGTCAAACTAACTTAATAAGCTTCTATGAGAAAGTGAGTGAAAATATTGAATAGTGAAAGGCAGTGGATGTGGTCTATTTAGACTTTGCAAAAGCCTTTGACACAGTGACACAAGTGACTTTCAAATTAAGAGAGCTTGGTTTAGGAAACACTGGGTCTATTTCAGATCTGATCACAGCAGCAAATTTTTAGCCAATGGGCATAGCCATGTGCACTGCAGGGGAGTCAGATATAACATGTGCAGAAACAGATTTGGGTGGGGTGTGTTCAAACTGAAATCTAAATTGCAGTGTAAAAATAAAGCAGCCAGTATTTACCCTGCACAGAAACAAAATAACCCACCCAAGTCTTACACTCTCTGCACATGTTATATCTGTCTCCCCTGCAGTGCACATGGTTTTGCCCATTAGCGAACAAATTTGCCTTCTGCGATCAGATCTGAATTAGGCCCTTTATTTGTACTGGGGTAAGAAATTGGCTGGATAACAGGGAACAGCGAGTGTTGGTTAATGGCATGTTTTCCGACTGGGCCCCAGTACTCCGTGGAATACCACAAGGGTCCGTACTCAGGCCACTACTGTTTAACATATTAATAACCTAGGAGAAGGTTTGGAAAGCACAGTGTCATTTTTAGTAGATGATACTAAACTGTGTAGAATAACTCAGATAAGGATGCAGAGGGGGTAATTCCAAGTTGATCGCAGCAGGAAATTTAACAGTTGGGCAAAACCATGTGCACTGCAGGGGGGGGCAGATATAACATTTGCAGAGAGAGTTAGATTTTGGTGGGTTATTTTGTTTCTGTGCAGGGTAAATACTGGCTGCAATCTAAATTGCAGTGTAAAAATAAAGCAGATTGAACTCACCACACCCAAATTTATCTCTCTCTACACATGTTATATTTGCCCCACCCTGCAGTGCACATGGTTTTGCCCAACTGCTAACAAAATTCCTGCTGCGATCATCTTGGAATTACCCCCAGAGTCTCTACAGAACAACCTATTTAAATTGGAAGTTTGGGCAGATAATTGGAGAATGAGGTTCAACATAGAAAAATGTGAAGTTATGCACTTTGGGACGAAAAAGAATCATGCAACCTATAAACTAAATGGAAAACATTTAGGAGAAACGGTAGCTGAAAAAGATTTGGGGGTGCTCACTAATAGTAGACTTGTAATCCTGCCATTGTACAAATCATTGGTACGGCCGCACCTGGAATATTGTTTTCAGCTCTGGGCACCGCTCCACAAAAAAGACATCTTGGCACTTGAAAGGGTGCAGAGGCGAGCCACTAAATTGATTAGGAGGTTAGAGGCACTGGATTATGAGGAAAGGCTTTCTAGGTTAGATATGTTCACACTAAAAAAAAGGCAGCTAAGAGGAGACATTAATATTTACAAATATATAAAGGGACATATACAAAGATCTGTCAGGAGATTTGTTTATTGAAAAATCTCTGCACAGGATACACGGACACCATCTGAGATAAGAGGAGAGAACATTTTATACCCAACGAAGGAAAGGGTTCTTCGCAGTAAGGGCAATAAGGATTTGTAATTCACTACCTGAGAAGGTTGTAATGGTGGACTCAATCAATATGTTTAAAAATGGATTAAAATTCCTTACTGAAAGAAATATACAGGGATATAGCATCTAAAGGGAGTGACTTATTAACTTCATCTGGGTCAGTATAGTTAAAATAGTGTTAAATACAGTTTAGTATAAGAATTATAAAAACAGGTTGAACTAGATGAACATTTTGTCTTTTTTCAACCTCAATAACTATGTTACTATGTATAAATCATTGATACGGCCGCATCTTGAGTATTGTGTATAGTTCTGGGCACCAAACTATAGAAGAGACATATTGGAACTTGAAAAGGTTCAGAGGAGAGCTACAAAATTGAAAAAGGGGTTGGAGACACTGGACTATAAGGAGAGGCTTTCTAGGTTGGATATGTTTACAGTAGAAATGAGACGTCTTAAGGTTCATACACACTGAGATTTATCCTTGCAATTTTGACTATATAGTCAAATATCGCAAGGAAAGTTAGTGCAGATTGCAAGATTTTAGCCACCTTGCGATCCCGATGCGCTATCCTGTGGGGTTGGTATCGCAAGGCTAGATAGACTGTGCAAGCAAGTCAATCTTAACTATCTAGTGCTAAAGTATATGGTATGATTAATATTTACAAATATATAAAGGGTGAATACACAGAGCAATATCAGGTGACTTGTTTATCAAGAGATATCTACACAAAACACGAAGACACCCGCTAAGGCTTAAGGGGAGGAAATTTCGTACTCCGCGCAGGAAGGGATTCTTCAGTCAGGGCTATACGGATTTGGAATTCTCTGCCAGAGAAGGATGTAATGGCAGACTCAGTCAATGCGTTTAAAAATGGGGTAAATGTTTTACGGATGAAGATATCTGGGGATACTGCATTTAAGCAGAATAGAATAGGGAATATTATACTCGATGGACAATGTATCTTTTTTCAACCTCACTAACTATGTTACTTTTCATGAATAGTCTTTATGAGCCTATGTCCCCTTTTAATGACTTACACAGTTTTGCAGGACAGACTCGGGGTTGCAGTATGAAAGGCAATGACGTGGTAATAACCTGGGTCCAAAGTGTGATGTGAGTGGGATTTGAGAAGCTGTTATACGGGTTCATTAACCCAGCTCAGACCCAGGATTTAGATCTGAAAGGGGTATATGTTAATGTGCAGGATATCAACTACTGTATGATTACAGTCATTTCCTCACTTTGTCTAGTGCTGAATGGAAAACAATGCAGTGTTCTTACTTTTACACAGTAAGGGACTGGAACAAGATCAATTATGATCTCTGTGTTGTGCTCCGCCATAATACTGACATGTGTGTTCAGTCACTGTATTAAATTGATGCTAGACTTGTATATGTGGGAGTTTCCTGGTCACTTATGCCCACCAAAGGGTTGGCCAGGGAAAACAGTAAGAGCATGGGGTAGAAGATGTGTAAATGCCAGAATTAGCACATCTAAACTCTGACAGGGAGAAAAAGAACGCGAACAAGTGTATATAGCACAATTATCACACGAAAAGGATGGGAGTGGAAATATTATAGATAATGAGGGTAAGGATTTAGAAACACAGAGAAAATAAATATTTTATTATAGCTTTTGCCAAGCAGATATGTTACTTACCATCATCACTAGACACTTCCTGTTTGACAACAGACATAGGAGAGCGGGCTGGTGGCCTACCCAGTGGATGACGTCTGCTCTTTTTAATCTCCATTTTAGAGAAAAAGACAGGATGCTGATAGAAGGGAAATTTGTAACAGTTAATTTAATTTTCTCAAAATCACCAAAGCAGAATTAAATCCTAAGCAAGCTGAATAGAGACAAAAAAAAAAAAACATTCACGTATATAATGTGATGACTCCTACTTTCCCTGGAGTTTGAGAATTTTCCTAATGTCTGAAATAAAAAAAATGGATTTTGAAACTTACCACTGTCTTGGTATTGGTGGACACCGCTCACCTTGGGTTGCTGGAAGAGACTGCAAGTAGCTGGCACTTAAAACAAACTATCACTTTGAGACCGAAGATCCTACCCTCTACATTCCCTATGAATACTGCAACTTTAAAAAAAGACTCCCCCCCCCCCCCCCCCAAAAAAAAAAAAAAAAAAAGAAGAGAACGTAAATTACTAAAACGAAAACGAGAAAACGTTTGTGGGTAGGAATGCAGTGTCCCCAGATGGATTCAGGGTAAAGGACTTAACAGCACGTACAAAAACAAAACAAAACATTTTCTCATTGATCCAATTGGGGGGACACTGCTCAGCATCAGACGCTCAAAAGCTGCCCAGAGCTCAGACAACCAGTAAACAGAGGAACTGAACAACTCAGCAAGACAAGGCGCTTGAAACCTCTGTTGCAGAAATATGGTTGATAGCCCAGAAAAGGGCCAATCAGTGAATCAACAGGAGTAATGGACCAAACACAAATGCCTAAGAAAACCATGCAGTCCCTTGACTCCCATAAATGAAAAATGCAATGGCAAAGCAAACTGTAGCCTGAACAAGCACGGACTATCGCCTCAAGAATGATGAGCCAAAAAGAAATGGGTCGTAAGCAGACCACTGCTAAGACGAATCCAAAACAACCAGCAATTCATTCTAGCGTGACCCAGCCCTTGTACAGCATAAGCTGATGACATACACACTGAGCCATCAAGGCTCATATTGGACTACAGAATGTTGTTGGGAAGAGAGAAAACTCAAACCCCCTGGTCAGAAGTGCTATCTTTCCCCCAATACAGCCAATGTTGGAGGTAAATTTTAGAGACTTACACTCCAGTAGCACACACTTGGATCAGGCTCTGTACTAAGGCAACCAAGAAAGTGACAGAGACAATGATGGACTAACATGAACAGGCCAGCCAGAGAACATTGTGGGCCCCAGAACAAAGCAGGCACAACAAGACGGCCTGAATGAGGAACTCCAGAAAATTAATGCTTGCGCCACCCCAGTCTTAACATATAGCAGCACAGAGGTAGAACTAGGAGAAAAGAGACCAGAAGCACAGCTACCATCCCATTTGCTGAAGAAAACAACCAGAAATCCAACCACTGTAAGCAGAGTGGAGCCTTCAGGGCCACAGGCATGCAAGGTTGCAAAGCAGAACAAGTACATATGCAGAAGAGCTGTAGGATGGATGGTTTTGACATGGTCCAATAAAGAATCCAACAACCCAACAGTGATCGACCTCAACTCTCTGTTCAGCTGCCATGATGAAAAGCCACCTAGAAGCTGCATGTAAAGACATTTCAGGACACTCATGTCAAAACCCACAGGTTCCCTGAATACACTCTACAGTGAGCAGATCAGCAAAACAGGTTAGAATGCCCAAAGATCCCTAAAGTGAACAGGAGGGACTCACATGCAGAAGCCCTGCCACTGCCAAATCAGATCCACTAGATTTTGGAGGTAGACCATAAATACCAACTTGTTGTGGCACCAGGACCTCAACATAGGACTCAATGCCAACTCAGGGATTACTGTGAAGAACCCTGACCTAGCCTCCCCAAACAAAGAAGAAAAACCTGCCAAACAAATGTTCAGAAATTATAACCTAGGAACATATGCCTAGGCCTAGGGAAAAAGAGCTAAGCAGCCATAGCCCAAGAAAAAAAGGTCCCGTAAGGATGATAATAGCAGACAACCTGGGCTACAGTTCAAAGGATGTTGACATGTCTCAAATCAGTACACAGTAAGGCAGACCACTCTGAAAATGAGCCATTGCCTGTCTATGGCAGCCCTAACTACAGTGCTGGCCACCGATCCAGAAACTGGGTTGGTGGTGTAAGCCTGCAGACACTGTTTTAGGGCACTGAGAAAAGTCAAAGGCAGAAACACCACTGCAGCTCAAAGTCCAGTCCTGTACAAAGCTACCCCTCCTTTCCAAAGAAAGATATAGCGGTAGGAGTAGAACCTTCTGAAGCAACGCTGAAGCAAGAAAAACACATATTAGGCAGATAAAAGGAAAGCTAACCCTAAGAGCACCTGAACCCAGAGGTTTGTTACCCTTGGGCATACCATTTAGAACACCCACGGTCACACCAAGGTAGGCCAGAAGAAAAGTGCTCATGTTCATTAAAATAACATGCTTCACCTGTGGCCAGCAGATTCCCCACAGGTACAGATGTAGCCACGCTCATCCAGTCTGTGGTATAGTGCAATGGGCAAATGTGCCGCATCTAGGCATGTGCACCCAAGTATGCCACCCATGTATTCCCATGAGCGCGCATACTTACGGCAAGCTGCAGGCTAGATGAGAGTGTCTACATCTGTAGTGGATAATTGAGGCCTAAACCGAGGAAGGGTAAATTCCCAACTAGAGACAGCCTGTGACATCATAAATGTCTGCATCACCTGTAAAAAACAAAAAAACACTCAATAGTAGCCCCAGATACTTGGTTGCACTCGAGACACTATGATGTGTATTCAACGGCAAATATAAAATACCATGCTAGACAATATGATCAATTAAAGAAAGTGCGTGTTTAGTCTCCAGGGTCTACTACAGAGGACCAGCACCTCCCACAACCCCATTTGCGACCGTAGCTACATAGATATCATAGCGACCATAATTTATATTTGTCCGGCATCTTCCGATCATTCACTGTTGCTATACATTTAGAATGGCCAGGAGGATGAGCCCCAAGCCAATGCCTGGCCACAATAATCTTAGGTAATGTCAGCTATTTAAATATTTATAAGACTCTTCCAGGAGAACACCAGATAAGACCACAAGAGGGTGAAGCGGAGACAAGGCAGGATTTATCACACATGCACTTCTAGACCCCCGACCAGAACAGTTGAACATCCCTGCATGCCCGCAGTAGATACCAATAACCAGCATCCAAGGTACCACATCTCAAGCAAAGGGAATCCAACCGAAGACTCAATACTAAGGACTGAGAGTGGTGTAATAAATTCTGTGGAGAACATAAAAGTATATTTTTCACAACTTATATTTTGATTTTGTCATCAAATTTGTGTTTACCTTTAACCTCTTCATTGGTATGCCCGGAAATCTTCTGGGCTACCCCGGAAGATTTCCGGCCATGCTACTAACTGATTCCCTGGGTACAGCCGTGCAGCGTGACGGCGCCCGGGAATCAGCATAAGCCATTATGGAGTTAAGCCCACCCCCCGGACTCCTATTGGCCGGGGGGCGTGCTTAACAGTGTAATGAATTAATGCGACCGGGAATCAGCGCTAAAGCGGACGAATCCCGCGGGCGATCCCCGCCTGCTCACTCCCCCTTGCACTTTAACCCCTGCACTGCCGTGTATTTGAAAACACGTTCGGTGTGTATATTTTAAATAAAAAAATAAATAAAAAAACACTGAATAAGGGTTTTAGCAATAAGCTCTGACGGTGGCATGTCCGCGGGCGTCCCCCATGGGCGATCGCCCCTCTGCACTCCCCCTGTACTTTAACCCCTGCATTGCCTAAATTTAAAAACACACTATGGGAGGTGTGTATTTAAAAAAAAAAAAAAAAACACCACTGAAGGGGTTAATATTCTTATTGTCATGATGCTGCTCCTATTAGGCATATGTTTAGTTAGCTCTGGCTTTTGTTCTGTTATTGTTTTTTGCGTGTAAAACTATTAAAATCGCTTGTTTAAAAACAAAAAAGCAAAGAAAACGAATGTCTACATCCTCTCTAAAGGTGTGTACACATGGTGAGATAAATCTAAGATAGTCAAAATCTTAAGGAAAGTTAATGCATATCTCAAGGTGTAGGCAGCTTGCGATACCAATTCGATCCGGTTGTGCACTCCCATGGGGTCGGTGTTGTAAGGCTAGATAGACTGTGCAGACAAGTCAATCTTGACTATCTAATCTACTATCTAGTACAAAGTATAGTCAAAATTGGCACTGATGGTGCCCATACACTTGTGAGATAATCGGTGCGAACCTTCGATTTCGACCGCATCTGTGAGAGAAATTGAAGGATTGTATGCACATTTTAGGTACCTTTCGATGCGATGTGCGGGCACGCCGGTCGAATCTCACGTCTCAAGATAGTATGTGCTGCACTTAATATTTATCGAATCGCAGTGCGATCACATGTGTTTTTAAAAACACATGCTATATAATCGCACTGAGATGTGTGATGGGCACCCGCCGGGAGCGGTCGGCGGTGACGTGCCCATCATGTGACTACCATGCGATCCTATCGCATGATAATCACTTAGGCAGTTCAGGTGCGATTTCCTCGCACCTGAACTGCCGGTGCAATGCCCCGCTATGTTGCGTCGCGGGGCATCGCACAAGTGTATGGGCACCATTAGTCAAAATCGTACATAGACAAAATTTCAAGCACAGATAGTCAAAATCTGTACTCTCTGTGCTAGCTGTGCTCTATGGGAGTTCAAGTCAAAATTGGGCATAGTATTAGCAATGATCTCATCGTGTGTACAAACTTTAAGGTTGGAAATCACAGGCTCAACTCAGTCAGATGCTTTACACACCAGTGTATCCAGAGTGGAAGAAAAGACCAGTGAACCCACCACTGTATATGGTTGAAAGACAAGGTCCTTGCTTATTAAAAGTGCAGAAAAAAACACACCAGACTGATTATAAACTCTCTCTCTGCTGAGAATGAGACCCAGACCTTAGTGTATAGAACAGTACAGTACAACAGTTGAGACCATTGTAGATTCATGGGTTTTATAGAAACCTATATTATACATATCAGACATAGCAGACAAGTCCGATAACCCAAAGAATTTTGGATGGCTGCACACATCTGCTCATTTATACCATATATACCAAAAAATCTGTTATAACCCAAAGCAAACATGTTAGATATCAGACAGAGGATGCAGGCAGGCTAAACCGACCTACTGTATCTCCCAAAGTCACTGAAATCTACGGTTACTAATTAGGACAATAGACAATAGGGGTCAGTCTGGCTTGATCGCACACTGCTGTTCTTAGCAGCGCAGCGATCAAGTCAGTACTGCGCATGCACCGCAATGCGAATGCGCGTTGTATGGGTACAAAGCGGATCATTCCTGTGCGATGGATTTAACAAAGAATCCATTCGCATAGCCAATCGTAAGGAGACTGACAGTAAGAAGGAGTTTCTGGGTGGCAACTGACCGTTTTCTGGGAGTGCCGTGGAAAACGCAGACATGTCCAAGCGTTTGCAGGGCGGGTGTCTGACGTCAATTCCGGGACCTGACAGGCTGAAGCGATCGCAGTGGCTGAGTAAGTTCAGAGCTACTCAGAAACTGCACAAAAACTTTTTGCACAGTTCCTACACAAGCGATCACACATTCGCTATGCTAAAATACACTCACCCATAGGCGGTGACTATCTGATCGCACGGCTGCAAAAAACTGCTACCATGCGATCAACTCTGAATGGCCCCCAATGTACTCAGCGGAATCGGAACCCAGTACCTTGTATGTGAGCATGTTAAGCCACAGCAGTGGAGTAAAGGAGAAGCACTCAGCTGTCTATACCTCAAGCTATTTGATGTTAAACTTATGCGGGATATCATAGGTACATTGACAGTTGTTTTACTGTCTCTCTCTCTTCTCCCGACACCACCATGAACTTCCCTTTAACAGGGAAAATAGGATTTTGGTACTTAGCAGATAAATCCTTTTCTTTGAATCCACAGGGGGCACTGGAGTACTCTTGGGATATGGACGGGGCGTTAGGAGGGTTAGGCACATTTAAATACTTAAATTAGTAACTCTCCACCCCCTCCATACTCCCAAAAGGTACCTCAGTGTCTTTACTGAGCCGAACAGGAGTGATAGAGCGGATGATCAATAGAGAATTACATATAACATTATAACATAACTGATAACAATAAAGTTGACACATAACGTAACGGCAAATAAACAGTTGGCACAATAATAGATATCACCTTAACATCTGAAAATGTTGGTGAGAATGTGTTACCATAAGATCCACTGAACCTACCACAAGACAGGTAAAAACTGCTTTGGGCGGGCGTCCAGTGCTCCCTGTGGATTCAAAGAAAAGGATTTATCTGGTAAGTACCAAAATCCTATTTTCTTTTTCTCCGGCAGGGTCCACAGGTTATCCACAAGATAACAATGGGATATGATGGAGCGACATCGGATTGGCATTAAACGATCACAAACTTACAGTCCTCCCAGGATGCAACGGGCTCGTCCATATATCCCCACCCACTGGCTCAGGCAAATCAGTTTTTTGTTTGGTGCGGCAGAAGCCGGCAGCACTGCTGTTTTTGACAGCCCTAAGTTTTCTAATTTTATTTTTATAGTCTTACTTCTACGTTTTCTGAATGATTTTTCCTAACACACATATTGGAAAGAGTCTCTCCAAAAACTCTCCGCCGGGTCGCAACAACGCTTACCCACGGTACAAATGCTGTCTTGACGGGCGTCTGTGTCGGATATACTAGCAGGTCCAGCAGACGTGACCAGGCTATGGCCAGAGCACGGGGAGAAGGTAAGGCATTGGTTCCACTTGGAAAGGGAATAACTGACACAGCCGCACTGTATTGGGAGGAGACTACCAAACAGCAGCTGGCGCGCCGCCACCACGGGTGCTACAGCGCTAGGCCTTAGGGATCATAAGGCACCAGGAATAGTATGAGGCTGCGATCCCTAGGGTTGATGTCAGCGGTGGGGAGTCAGACGCTCTCCTGGTCGCCCCTCCACCCAGTTCATGAACAGTTTCCGTCGGTCTCCCGCCATGAACTGATTGCCTCACTTCCGTCTCAGACGCTACCAGGGGTCTCTATTGCAGCGTAGCCGCTGCGTCTATGTTCACTAAACGCTACTGCGAGGAGTCTCGGTCGCAGTACAGGCGTCTGTATGACCGATGCATCTGCATGCACAGTGCGTCTGTGTTCATTAAAGGTTCCCAGTGCGACAGTGTACACTAGTAGCGTCTGGATCCACTCATCGTTCGCTAACGTATTGATCGATCTTGGAAGTGAGGGGAGTCTCCCTGTATCCCACTTTACTGAGTACGGGTTATACAGCACTAAAATTCTATCTACTTTGGTTAGTATGAATAGTTACGTTTAGTGCCTATTGCATATGAGTCTGTGTACAATACTGTGGTTTTCTTCGCAATGCGTCTGAATACGTTAAAATCTGTAAAAAACAGAATTCAGTAATATGTACTCCTACATACTTTGAAATGTGTTTGCAGTTGAAAATATGCTCATATGACTAAAATATAACATGTGACTGACTGCTAGTGTGATTGCTGACTTTACATATGTTTACCGGTGGTTTCTTCTGAGCCTCAATGCTGGTGCATGGGATTGTTGTCAGATTGATATCACTTTTATATGGTAAAGTGATGACAGTCACAAATTGTGTAGTACACTGTGAAAAGCTGATTATTTATCATGTCTAAGAGCGGCAAAGGTGACGAGGTTACATTAACAGTAATACCAACACTCATAACATGTTTGTCCTGCAAAGTGGGATTATCCTCTCAGGATCTGGAACATGATGGTTTATGTAAAAATTGTTTTGCTTTTCAGCACATTGCAATGCAGATCCCTGTTCAGCAGCAGGTAGATCCACCATGGGCTATGTTTGCACCGACCTTGTCCAGTATAGCTGCACGGGTAATCCCTACAGCTTCAATACCAGGAGTAGGGTACACTATTAACCTATACATGCAGCTCCCGTCTTACGGTATATCCCCAACAGCTTCTCCAAGGAAACAAGCTGATAAACAGAGTGTAAATATATCATCAAATTCACAGGCTACACAGGATGATACATCAGATGATGATAGTTCTATATACTCTGCTTCAGCATATGAAGAACAGGTAGAAGGTATCAGCTCAGTGGATATAGCTGAATTAATTGGAGCAATGAAGGCTATTCTATCCTTTGAGGATTCAGCAGAGCCTATAATAAAAACTAAAGCACCTGTGTTTAAATGTCCCAAAACAGTTAGGGTCGAGTTTCCAGGGTCAGATCAGCTGCGGAAATCATGGAGGAAGATTGGGCTACACCCAATAAAAAATATAGAATTCCATAAAAATGGGAATCCTATTACCCTTTTCCAACTGGGGACTGTTTAAAAAAAAAAAGAGAGGTGCCTCCTAAGGTTGATATGTATGTCATTAGATTAGTGCGAAAATCTATATTGCCTTTGCCGTCAACATCATTAAATGATGTCAGACAGAAGAGTAGATGGGTTTTTGAAAAACCTTTTCTCTGTCAGGGGCAGTCATAAGGCCAGCTATGGCTTCAGCTTGGATGGCAAAAGCAGTAGCTAAATGGGCTGAGGTGCTGGAAGATTGGCTTTCAGCACCTACTAGGGAGCAAGAATCCCATACAGCTCACATGAAGCAGGCTGCAGTATTCTTAGAAGAAGCGGCAATAGATATGGGTACTATTGCTTCCAAAGCGTCAGCCTTAACGGTAGCTGCTCGCAGGGCAATTTGGCTACGTACATGGAAAGCCGATTCAGAATCTAAGAAGGTTCTGGAATCTTTGCCTTTTGTTAGGAATATTCTGTTTGGTAAGGAATTGACAGATATTTTGGAGTCGGAAGCAGAATCAAAGAAGGTCAGGTTTACTTCCAATTATAACCCCAGGCCTAAGGGTTCGGGTTTTTCGGCCATTTCGGTCGCAAAGAAAAACAAAAGGAAAAAGTGAGATTCTAAGCAGCCCCAATACAATAAGTTTGGTAAGGCAAAGAAGCAACGGGCCACCAGCTTCCAAACCAGAAGATAAGCCATCAGCCTGATGGTGCGGGTCTTCTCCTGGGGGACCCCATGGTAGGGGGCAGACTTCTTCAGTTTGCACACATATGGCAGCAGTCGACAACAGATGCTTGGATGCAAGAAGCAGTGTCTCTGGGTTATGTTTTCCCTTTCAAGAAGCAGCCTCCTCGAAGGTTCTTCTGCACCAGTCCGTCTCGAATAGAGGCAAAGGCCAGAGCCCTACAGGAAGCAGTTCAGAAATTGCTTCAGTCAGGAGTAATTATTACAGTTCCTCCTGCACAACAGGGACAGGATTTTTACTCCAACTTGTTTTTGGTTCAGAAGCCAAATGGGTGTTTCGTCCCATTCTCAATCTCAAAATGTTAAACAAATACATTTGGGTACCAAGGTTCCACATGGAGACGTTACGCTCCATAGTTTTGGCCATGGAACCAGGGGATTACATGTTATCTCTGGATATACAAGATGCTTACCTGCATGTGCCTATAGCATTGTCTCATCAGTGTTACCTCAGGTTCGCCATTCTTCAGCAACATTTTCAGTTCCAGGCCTTACCCTGTGGGTTAGCCACAGCCCCCAGAGTATTTACCAAGATTATGGTGGTTATGGTAGCTTATCTCCGCAAGCAGGGGATAAGGATTTTTCCATACCTTGACGATCTGTTAATCCTGGCATAATCCCAGGAATTGCTCTTGGACCATCTCCAACAGACAATAACTTGTCTACAGAAGAACGGGTGGCTCATAAATTGGGCAAAGTCATCTCTGATTCCGTCACAATGGATGATTCACTTGGGGGCTGTATTGGATTCAAGTCTGCAGAAAATATTTTTACCTCGGAACAAGATATCTAAGGTGCAGTTAAGGACTCGAGAGTTGTTACACAGTCAAACAATATCAATTCACGCAGCAATGCAAGTGATGGGTTTGATGGTGTCAACATTTGACATGGTGGAGTATGCACAATTCCACTCAAGACCTCTTCAGCGTCTGATTCTGGCCAGATGGAATGGAGTACATCAGACAATAAAGAAACAGACCATAGTACTTTCAAAAAAGGTAAAAAGGTCATTAGCCTGGTGGCTGCAGACTTCCCATCTAGACAATGGGAGACCCTTTTGGATATCAAATTTGGAGATCCTGACAACGGATGCCAGTCTTCAGGGCTGGGTAGCAGTGTCTGGAAAATTATGGTTCCAAGGACAGTGGACCACAGAAGAAAGTTGCCTGCCAATAAACTTGTTGGAACTTCGGCCCATATACATGGCACTTGTTCAGGCAAAGGACACTGCAAGGAAAACCAGTCCAGATCCGACGGCAGTAGCGTACCTCAACCATCATGGAGGAAATCGCAGCCAAAAAGCAATGGGGGAGGTAAGTCACATACTAAAATGGCCAGAACTTCATCTTCCAGCATTGTCCGCAGTGTTCATTCCGGGAGTCCTAAACTGGGAAGCGGACTTTCTCAGTCGACACACCATTCAAGCCAGCGAATGGGCTCTACACCCGGAAGTCTTTCAGACTCTGGTACACAAGTGGGGTTTGCCAGAGATAGATCTCATGGCGTCCCGTCTGAACAACAAAGTACCAGTATACGGGTCAAGAACAAAGGATCCTGGAGCGATCTTTGTGGACGCACGGTCAGTGAAATGGGACTTTCATCTGGCATATCTGTTTACTCCGATCATCCTGCTACCCAGAGTGGTGAGGAAAATAAAACAAGCAAAGGGTGCCGTGATTCTAATAGCTCCGGCTTGGCCCAGAAGGCATTGGTACATAGATCTGCAGAGGATGTCGATGGATGCGCCAATTCTTCTCCCTCAACTTCCAGATCTACTGATGCAGGGTCCTTGTTATCACAGGCATCTGGATCGGCGGTCTTTGATGGGGTGGCTATTGAAACCTCTATCCTAAAGTCAAGAGGATTCTCACAACAGGTAATTCAAACTATGCTCAGAGCAGTGAAACCCTCCTCAGCTCGGATTTATCACCGAATATGGCAAGCCTATATTCATTGGTGCAGTGAAAGTAGTATGGACCAAAATCTTTCAGAGCATCCAGAATCTTAGATTTCCTTCAGGCAGGAATGGATAAGGGTTTGAAGGTGGCTTCCTTGAGAGTGCAAGTATTAGCATTGACTGTATGGTTTCAAAAGAAAATTGCAAATTTACAGGATGTGCATACATTTTTCCAGTGAATGCTGAGCATTCAACCGCCTTTCGTTCCTCCTGCAGTGCTTTGGGACTTAAGTCTGGTTGTCAAAGCCCTTCTAGTAGCTCCATTTGAAACCCGTAATAAAGTGGATCTAAAATGGTTGACAGCTAAAGTTCTCTTTCTGCTGACTATGGCATCAGCTAGAAGAGTGTCAGATTTAGTAGCGCTGTCATGTAAATCTCCTTTTCTGATTTCTTATCCAGATAAAGCAGTTCTCAGAACTAGGTCTGGTTATCTTCCTAAGGTGGTATCTAAATTTCACCTTAAAAAATAAATTGTAGTCCTGGCTTTTCAGGTATCAGGATTTTCTGCGGGAGAAGCGTCGCTGGACGTAGTCTGTGCATTAAGAATCTCCTTGGATCGTACCAGTGCCATCAGAAAGACAGATTCTCTCTTCATCCTCTACGGATTTCACAAGAGGGGATAGCCTGCTACTAAACAGACGCTAGCAAGATGGCTTCGAATGACCAGTTCAGAAGCATATTTTCGAGCTGATCTCCCTGTTCCGGCTAATGTCTATGCTCACTCTACTCGTAAGGTAGGTCCTTCATGGGCAGCACAACATGGTGCTTCAGCAGAACAGATATGTAAGGCAGCCACATGGTCTTCCATTAACACATTCATGAGACATTATGCCTTGGATATTTTTGCCTCTCATGGCGCTGAATTCGGGCGTAAGGTTCTCCTGTCTAATCGGGAGCGTCCGCACCACCAAAAATTGCTTTTGGAAATCCCATTGTTATCTTGTGGATAACCTGTGGACCCTGCCAGAGAAAATAAGAATTTACTTACCGATAATTCTATTTCTCGTAGTCCGTAGTGGATGCTGGGAACTCCGTAAGGACCATGGGGAATAGCGGCTCCGCAGGAGACTGGGCACATCTAAAGAAAGCTTTAGGATCACCTGGTGTGCACTGGCTCCTCCCCCTATGACCCTCCTCCAAGCCTCAGTTAGGATACTGTGCCCGGACGAGCGTACACAATAAGGAAGGATTTTGAATCCCGGGTAAGACTCATACCGGCCACACCAATCACACTGTACAACTTGTGATCTGAACCCAGTTAACAGCATGATAATAGAGGAGCCTCTAGAAAAGATGGCTCACTACAACAATAACCCGAATTTTTTGGTAACAATAATTATGTACCAGTATTGCAGACAATCCGCACTTGGGATGGGCGCCCAGCATCCACTACGGACTACGAGAAATAGAATTATCGGTAAGTAAATTCTTATTTTCTCTGACGTCCTAGTGGATGCTGGGAACTCCGTAAGGACCATGGGGATTATACCAAAGCTCCCAAACGGGCGGGAGAGTGCGGATGACTCTGCAGCACCGAATGAGAGAACTCCAGGTCCTCCTCAGCCAAGATATCAAATTTGTAGAATTTTACAAACGTATTTGCTCCTGACCAAGTAACTGCTCGGCAAAGTTGTAAAGCCGAGACCCCTCGGGCAGCTGCCCAAGATGAGCCCACCACCTTCCTTGTGGAGTGGGCATTTTAAGATTTTTGGCTGTGGCAGGCCTGCCACAGAATGTGCAAGCTGAATTGTACTACAAATCCAACGAGCAATCGTCTGCTTAGAAGCAGGAGCACCCAGTTTGTTGGGTGCATACAGGATAAACAGCGAGTCAGAATTTCTGACTCCAGCCGTCCTGGAAACATGTATTTTCAGGGTCCTGACCACGTCAAGCAACTTGGAATCCTCCAAGTCCTTAGTAGCCGCAGGTACCACAATAGGTTGGTTCATGTGAAATGCAGAAACCACCTTAGGTAGAAAATTTGAGGACGAGTCCTCAATTCTGCCCTTTCAGAATGAAATATTAAGTAAGGGCTTTTATATGATAAAACCGCCAATTCTGACACCCGCCTGGCTGAAACCAGGGCTAACTCGTCACTTCCATGTGAGATATTTTAAGTCCACAGTGGTGAGTGGTTCAAACCAATGTGACTTTAGGAAACTCAACACAACATTGAGATCCCCAAGGTGCCACTGGAGGCACAAAAGGAGACTGTATATGCAGTACCCCTTTTACAAATGTCTGAACTTCAGGCACTGAAGCCAGTTCTTTTTGGAAGAAAATCGACAGGGCCGAAATTTGAACCTTAATGGACCCTAATTTTAGGCCCATAGACAGTCCTGTTTGTAGGAAATGGAGGAAACGACCCAGTTGAAATTCCTCTGTAGGGGCCTTCTTGGCCTCACCCCACGCAACATATTTTCGCCAAATGCGGTGATAATGTTTTGCGGTTACGTCTTTCCTGGCCTTGACCAGGGTAGGGATCTTCAGGATCCGGCGTTCAACCGCCATGCCGTCAAACGCAGCCGCGGTAAGTCTTGGAACAGACAAGGCCCTTGCTGGAGCAGGTCCTTTCTTAGAGGTAGAGGCCACGGTTCGTCCGTGAGCATCTCTTGAAGTTCCGGATACCAAGTCCTTCTTGGCCAATCCGGAACCACGAGTATAGTTCTTACTCCTCTCCTTCTTATGATTCTCAGTACTTTTGGTATGAGGGGCAGAGGAGGGAACACATACACTGACTGGTACACCCACGGTGTTACCAGAGCGTCCACCGCTATTGCCTGAGGGTCCCTTGACCTGGCGCAATATCTGTCTAGTTTTTTGTTTAGACGGGACGCCATTATGTCCACCTTTTGTTTTTCCCAACGGTTTACAATCAGGTGGAAGACTTCTGGGTGAAGTCCCCACTCTCCCGGGTGAAGGTCGTGTCTGCTGAGGAAGTCTGCTTCCCAGTTGTCCACTCCCGGAATGAACACTGCTGACAGTGCTATCACATGATTTTCCGCCCAGCGAAAATCCTTGCAGCTTCTGCCATTGCCCTCCTGCTTCTCGTGCCGCCCGGTCTGTTTACGTGGGCGACTGACGTGATGTTGTCCGATTGGATCAATACCGCCTGACCCTGAAGCAGGGGTTTCGCTTGACTTAGGGCATTGTAAATGGCCCTTAGTTCCAGAATGTTTATATGAAGAGATGTCTCCAGGCTTGACCATAAGCCCTGGAAATTCCTTCCCTGTGTGACTGCTCCCCAGCCTCGCAGGCTGGCATCCGTGGCCACCAGGACCCAGTCCCGAATGCCGAATCTGCGGCCCTCTAGAAGATGAGCACTCTGCAACCACCACAGGAGGGATACCCTTGTCCCTGGTGACAGGGTTATCCGCTGAAGCATCTGAAGATGCGACCCGGACCATTTGTCCAGAAGGTTCCACTGTGCGTGGAATCTGCCGAATGGGATTGCTTCGTAGGAAGCCACCATTTTTACCCAGAACCCTTGTGCATTGATGCACTGAGACTTGGTTCGGTTTTAGGAGGTTCCTGACTAGCTCGGATAACTCCCTGGCTTTCTCCTCCGGGAGAAGCACCTTCTTTCTGGACTATGTCCAGAATCATCCCTAGGAACAGAAGACAAGTCGTCGGAACCAGCTGCGATTTTGGAATATTGAAAATCCAATCGTGCTGCCGCAACACTACCTGATATAGTGCTACACCGATCTCCAACTGTTCCCTGGATCTTACCCTTATCAGGGAATCGTCCAAGTAAAGGATAACTAAAATTCCCTTCCTTCGAAGGAATATCATCATTTCGGTCATTACTTCAGTAAAGACCCGGGGTGCCGTGGACCATCCCTACGGCAGCGTCCGAACTGATACAGTTCTGTACCATAACCTGAAATACCCTTGGTGAGAAGGGTAAATTTTGACATGAAGGTAAGCCTCCTTGATGTCCCGAGACATCATGTAGTCCCCTTCTTCCAGGTTTGCAATCACTGCTCTGAGTGACTCAATTTTGAATTTGAACCTCTGTATGCAAGTGTTCAAAGATTTTAGATTTTAGATTTTAAAATCGGTCTCACCGAGCCGTCTGGCTTCGGTACCACAATAGTGTGGAATAATACCCCGTTCCCTGTTGCAGGAGGGGTACCTTGATTATCACCTGCTGGGAATACAGCTTGTGAATGGCTTCCAAAACTGCCTCCCTGTCAGCGGGAGACGTCGGTAAAACAGACTTTTGGAAACGGCGAGGGGAATACGTCTCGAATTCCAATTTGTACCCCTGAAATATTATCTGAAGGATCCAGGGGTCTACTTGCGAGTGAGCCCACTGCGCACTGAAATTCATTGAGAACGGGACCCCACCGTGCCTGAATTTGTAAAGCCCTAGCGTCATACTGAGGGCTTGGCAGCGGCGGAAAAGGGTTTCTGTTCCTTGGAACTGGCTGATCTCTGCAGCCATTTTCCTCTCCCTCTGTCACGAGCAGAAAAGAGGAACCCTTTTGTCCGCTTGCCAACCAGAACTGCGCCTGATAATACGGCGTCTTATTTTGAGAGGCGACCTGGGGTACATCCCCTCTTTTAAGGCAATACTTCCAAATGCCGTTTGGAATCCGCATCACCTGACCACTTTACTGGAATAATTGGACAACGCACTTATACTTGATGCCAGTCGGCAAATATTCCGCTGTGCATCCTGCATATATAGAAATGCATCTTTTAATTGCTCTATAGGCAATAATATACTGTCCTTATCTAGGATATCATATTTCAAGTCAGGGAATCCGACCACGCCAACCCAGCACTGCACATCCAGGCTGAGGCGATTGCTGGTCGCAGTATAACACCAGTATGTGTGTAAATACATTTTAGGATACGCTCCTGCTTTCTATCAGCAGGATCCTTAAGGGCGGCCATCTCAGGAGAGGGTAGAGCCCTTGTTTTTACAAGCGTGTGAGCGCTTTATCCACCCTAGGGGGTGTTTCCCAACGCACCCTAACCTCTGGCGGGAAAAGGTATACTGCCAATAACTTTTTAGAAAATATCAATTGTTATCGGGGGGAAACCCACGCATCATCACACACCTCATTTTATTTCTCAGATTCAGGAAAACTACAGGAAGTTTTTCCTCACCAAACATAATACCCCTTTTTTTTGGTGGTATTCATATTATCAGAAAAGTGTAAACTTTTTCCATTGCCTCAATCATGCAATGTGTGGCCCTATTGGAAATCACGGTTGTCTCTTCACCGTCGACACAGGAGTCAGTACCCCTGTCGGCGTCTGTATCTGAGGTAACGGGTGCTTTAGGGCCCCTGTATGAGACGTCTGGACATGCACAAGCTGAGTAGCCGGCTGTCTCATGTCAACCACTGTCTTTTATACAAAGCTGACACTGTCACGCAATTTCAACAGTACATCCACTCAGGTGTCGACCCCCTAGGGGGTGACAACACAATTTCAGACACTCTACTCCGTCTCCTCATCATTTTTCTCCTCATACATGTCGACACCAACGTACCGACACACAGCACACACACAGGGAATGCTCTGATAGAGGACAGGACCCCACTAGCCCTTTGGGGAGACAGAGGGAGAGTTTGCCAGCACACACCAGAGCGCTATATATATACAGGGATAACCTTATATAAGTGTTTTTCCCTTTATAGCTGCTGTATTGTTATATACTGCGCCTAATTTGTGCCCCCCTCTCTTTTTTAACCCCTTTCTGTAGTGTAGTGACTGCAGGGGAGAGCCAGGGAGCTTCCCTCCAACTGAGCTGTGAGGGAAAATGGCGCCAGTGTGCTGAGGAGATAGGCTCCGCCCCTTTCTCTGCGTCCTTATCATCCTTTTTCTGTATGTTTTGGCAGGGGTTAAATGCATCCATATAGCCCAGGAGTTATATGTGATGCATTTATTTTAGCCATATAAGGTTTTTTTATCGATTTATTGCGTCTCAGGGCGCTGCCCCCCCCAGCGCCCTGCACCCTCAGTGACCGGAGTGTGAAGTGTGCTGAGAGCAATGGCGCACAGCTGCGGTGCTGTGCGCTACCTTATCTGAAGACAGGATCGTCTTCTGCCGCCGATTTTTCCGGACCTCTTCGCTCTTCTGGCTCTGTAAGGGGGACGGCGGCGCGGCTCCGGTGACCCATCCAGGCTGAACCTGTGATCGTCCCTCTGGAGCTAATGTCCAGTAGCCTAAGAAGCCCAATCCACTCTACACGCAGGTGAGTTCGCTTCTTCTCCCCTTAGTCCCTCGACGCAGTGAGCCTGTTGCCAGCAGGTCTCACTGAAAATAATAAACCTAAACTAAAATTTTCACATAGAGCTCAGGAGAGCCCCTAGTGTGCACCCTTCTCGTCGGGCACAGAAATCTAACTGAGGCTTGGAGGAGGGTCATAGGGGGAGGAGCCAGTGCACACCAGGTGATCCTAAAGCTTTCTTTAGATGTGCCCAGTCTCCTGCGGAGCCGCTATTCCCCATGGTCCTTACGGAGTTCCCAGCATCCACTAGGACGTCAGAGAAATATACGTTATGGTAAGAACTTACCGTTGATAACGGTATTTCTCCTATGTCCACAGGTTCCACAGGGATCCCACCTTTACGCACCTGATTTGAGGATCTTTATACTCACTAAACTCTTCCCTCTTGTATGGGAGGGTGTGCATGTGTGTTCTTCTCGCCTGAATAGGGTTTTACATAATGCTCCTGCCTAAATGCTTTGGAATACAACTGATTTGCCAGAGCCAGTGGACGGGGGATATATGGATGAGCACTTTGCATCCTGGGAGGACTGAAAGCTTGTGATCGTTTGGTGCCAATCCACTATCGCGCCATCATATCCCATTGTTATCCTGTGGACATAGGATAAATACCGTGATCAACGGTAAGTTCTTACCATAACGTATATTTCATCCACTAGGGGTCACTGGAGCACTCTTGGGACGTACCAAAGTTTCCCCCTTGGGCAGGAGAGCTCTTTGGCTCCTGTAACCCTAGATGGCCAAAGCTAGATGTTGATGCCGCAAACGTATCAAACTTGTAAAAGCGCACAAACGTGTGCACTGATGATGTAGGCGGTTGTAGCCTAGCATGAAGGTAAGCCTGACGTATGGTCAGCTTAATCCATCTGGACAAGATCTGCTTGGAAGCTGGCCAACCCATCTAGACTGTATCATAAAGAACAAACAATGTATCTGTTTTACGTACTGTTGATGTTCGGGTTACATAAACGCGTAGTGCGCGTACCACATCCAAAGTAGCTGGAGTTCCTGCACTTCCTGATAATACCGGAACTACGAATGGTTGATTGATGTGAGAAGATGATACCACCTTTGGTAGGAAAGTGGGATTCATCCGGAGTTCCGCTCTATAATAATTAAACACCAAATACGGTGGCTTGCATAACAAGGCACCCAATTTTGAAACACGTCTTACTGAAGCTAAGGCTAGGAGAAAAACTTTTTCCAAGTGAGAAACTTAACATACACTTGTTGTAAGGGTTCAAAAATTGAAGACTGTAAAAAATCTAAAACCAGATTCAAGTCCCATGGAGCTGTAGGTGGTATAAACGGAGATTGTACTCTGAGGACACCTTGCAGGAAAGTGTGCATGGTTGGCAAAAGGCCAAACGCCTTTGAAAGTAAAGGCCTCTCCTAGTCAGCAGGACACCCATCCTGTGAAGCTTGATCCACACAAATGATATTGTGGCTTATAGTAAACTCAGCGATATTGTGTCTGTTTTGCTGTATTATGTCGGCATGACCAACATTGACGTGATTATGAATAACTGTGATCTCAACGTTTTTTATTAATATTGTGTTTTATCGATTTTTATTGTGGGAGCTGCTCGACCATAAGGTTGGCTATTTGCCCCCCCCAAAACTCTTCCAAACCATTTGATATGAGCCCCTGATGAAGTCCAATCGGACGAAACGAGTTGGGTTTGGTTTGGATGTGAAAACATTAGATATGTATTAACTATAAAGTATCAGTGGATTGTAAAGTGTTTTATATTGCATCATTTGTACATCTGATGTTCACATTTTAATGTGGATGTGTTAGCCATTTGACACTATTTTATATACTGCAATTTATTGTTCAATGTAATATTCAAATAAATTAATGTTTTATAAGAATTGTGGTCAAAATCTGGAAGAGGACTCATAGATCACACAACACAGCTCCCTTGGACATCCCCCTTTTTTCTAGCATTTTCATTCATGTTCATCTAACAGGGAGTATGTCACAGGGTTGAGCTTTAATTATAGCGCAGAATTAGGTCTATTCCACACATACATACATAATATATATATATTTTCATACACACACACACACACACACACACACACACACACACACACACACACACTCTAACTAGACACATTCTCTGACACACACGCGATATCACATACCTTGGAAACGCTCACTTTCCGGGTACTATCACTAGAATGTTCTCCTTCTTGTTCTCTGTCAAATTCTTTTCTGTTCCAGCTGTGAGCTTTTTCTGTAGCAAAGTGTTCAAAAGCTTCTTGGCAAGACATTTGTGTCTTTTCAAACACAATCTTCTTGGCCTCCGGTACAACATAGAGCTTTGGAACAATACGATGAGCCTTAAATTCACTTTCTTCAGAAAGTTCCAAAGGAGAATCAGTGCTTTTAATATTGGGATGGTTAAGGATGTGGTCTTCAGATAGAGTCTGAATCCCTGAACACTTATTCTTTTGCTTTTTGCCACATCTTGCATTCTTGGGTTTCAAAACACATGGGAAGGGTGTTAAGTCACTGTCCGAAATGCCTGTACCAATAAAGAAAAAATACTTAGAATTTATGATACTGTGGAGAAAATATACAGTTTTCATAAAATATAAAAAGTGGTCACATTTCTTTGCGCATGAAATACTGGACCTCTTTCAGAGACTACTAAGAGCAAGATAAAACGAGTTAAAACAATATTATTTAAATGCAAACGACACACAAGCAGGCTCTGCTGATTAAAATAAGCAGCATGCCCATATTTGCTGAGCGACTGCAGCTGTATCTGCATACAAAATACTATGTTACAATGTTTTCCTGGAAACACTAATATGCATGTGGCATATTTTAATCAGCAGAGTCAACTTTTGCAAACTATTCGAATGGCAATTTCAGCATAAAAAGGACACACTATGTTAGAGTTGCACGGGTACTGCCTGCTCACTCTCGCCAGGCATCTCGTGGTGCATGGCGTATTGAGGCTAGATGTTTGAGGACACATCTGTATGCATCTGGAAATAAAAATATGAAATGGCTCATAAGAGCATAAAACAGCTCTCTCAATCTAGGTTATATTTACTTTCATACAGGCATATCTGCCATTATTATAATCATGGTTTCCATTATCATTGTTAACAGATCACCTGCCCCTAACCTAGCTTTCCATCACCATCCCTACAAATAAATAAATAATATTCATTTTATGTATTTCTTTAGATTAAAGTGTTTCGTCTATTGCTGGAAATTTTTTAAATTGTCTGCTTTGCTGAAAAATCTGTAGTTATGGTAACTCCTGTTTCTTCGAGGTCCATGGGCTGCACAGGACTGACCATGGGGTATAGGTGGTTTGGAGAGAAGCGGGCACCAAGCAGTTAAAGTTTCAGGTCCCAGGATGTACTGGGCCTTCCCCCCTGCATATCTGACTGGTAACAAGTTACTGCTCCCCATCCACGAATACTGGCAATCGTGGTGAGGAGCACCCAATCCGAGATCCAAAGGGGATGCCCCTTGTTCAAATGGGAAGTGACGAACAAGGGTTTTTGATCCAACACTAATCAAATGAGATAAGTCTATTTGTAACTATAGACCATTATTTCGTAGCATATTGGGAGACCACTCCCTGATTGTACAGAGCTGGTGGTGCGTCTCGAGTCAGTAATATAACAGCGAACAGGGTTAGAGAAAAGAAGACTCTTGTGTGGGCGCAATCTTGTTTAACTTGATGGTGGAAGAAGTATGTTAGAAGATTAAAATGTAACTTTTATTTATTTTTCACATAATATATGTTTTGTATCACATGATCAGAAAAACAGACATCAATAAAATTTATTAAAAAAAATATATGGTGTGTTCTGGGTTGTCTATATCTGTAATAGATTGGCAGAAGAATGTAGACACCAACAGCACTACATTCGTGTCCTACCACACCAGTACAAGCAAAGCTTGTATTAATGAGATCTTAATTGATCTTGTTATTTGTAATGGTGATGGAACCTTGTTTACCAGGTTCACACTGTCCTTATCATATAAGGTGTCCACATTTGAGAATCCTTACATTAATTGTACTCCTTGCTCAGTTGATAATTTATCAATCGTTGTTGATCAAAGTGTCCATAGTGCAGGACTGAAGATTATGTGGGAAAAAAGGGATATTGGTGAGCCTGATGTTAGTATTGTGTCAGAGTAAACATTTATACCACACTACTACACTTAGTATTCCCTGGGGGTCACCCTTCCAGGTACAGACCCAGCCCACCACCATTTAGCTTCCAAGATCAGATGCGATTGGGCACGTGCGGTGAGGTATGGCAGAAGAAAAAGGTGGCATATGTTTCTGATGCACTAATAAGAGCACCTGGAATTAAACTATGAAATCTCAAGAAAGTAAGCGAGAATGTAGCTTACAGATGTGGATCTGCTATCCGTGTTAGACCAAGGATTTCCCCTGAAACACGGATGAGAGTCAACGTATTTAAGTGAAGATTAGAAAAGAAATCAGCATAATGGTATGATATGGCAGTATCACCCTATATTCATAAACAGACCTGAGTATCAAAAATAGAGCCACCTTACATAGCATTAAGACTATATGCGGTATGATGCATCCATATTTTTATACTGAGATTGCGGGTACCAAGTTGCCTTTAGATATTCAAGGGATGGAGATAAATCCGACAGATAAATGCCTTGGATGGAGATAAATCCGACATATAAAGTACCGGCCATTCGGCTCCTGTCATTTTTCAAACCCAGCCTGTGACATGGCAGTTAGGAGCCGATTGGCTGGGACTTTATCTCCATCCAAGGCTTAGTAAATAGACTCTTATATCCTGTTTGTACAACAGATCATCATATGCCTTACCCACTAGGTACTGAGTGATAGGGAAGAGCAGAGGTTTTTTTTTTTTATAGATTTGAAGTACGATATCAGTGTCCAAGTCAGGATCAACTGATGTTCAGATGGCAGTCAGTGTCCATGTTCTATTCACTAGGACGGAGTACCCCAAATAACATAACGAATAATTCGGTAATACGGTTATTATTGTGATATCACAGTTGCCAATATCTCACATAGGATACAGTCAGCGTTGATCCTGTTATGGGATATTGGAGGTACTCATTTGATTGTTCATAATGAGGTATAGGTTGGATTCTGCATAGTTGAATTCATAGCTATTTAACCATATTAGATCCTGTACATGGATTCTATGTGTACACTTATTGGTGATAAAGACAGTAATAGTAGAGTTATGTACTGTATCTATACCTGTTGACGCCAAGAAGTAGATAATTGAGTATGCTCAAAGATTGAGTGAGTATACACAGGTAGAACAGTGAAAATTATGCATGTGGTACATTCAACATAAAGTATGTGTTCACAAAGCATAATGCAGAGGTTAGTACATAAGGAACCCCATAAGGCAGAGATGCATTATACTTGCAAGATAGCAATAAAGGCTCATCTGTATTTCTCCCAAGGCTGTAGGTACATAATTAAATATCAAGTATATATTATTCCAGTAATTACTGGAAGTGAACAAGCACGGCCAAACGGGGGAAACGAGTCTTCCTTTTTTTACTGGATGGACCCTCTTTTTTCATTAGGATGCCCATACTGACTTTCAGGACTCTTAGCTTGCCCAGGGACCTGGGCAGCAACCGGAATAATTTTTCCAATTCACTCTATAATATATACTTGATCTTTAATTATTATGTACCTACAGCCTTGGGAGAAATACAGATGAGCCATTATTGCTATCTTGCAGGAATACTGCATCTCTACCTTATGGGGTTCCTTATGTACTAACATCTGCATTATGCTTTATGAACACATACTTTATGCTATATGTTGAATGTACCACATGCATAATTTTCACTGTTCTACCTGTGTATACTCACTCAATCTTTGAGCATACTCAATTATCTCCTTCTTGGCGTCAACAGGTATTGATACAGTGCACAATTGTACTTTCTTTTTTATCCACTAGGAGTCACTGGAGTACTCTTGAGATATGGACGGGGCGTTAGCAGGGACAGGCACATTTAAATATTTAAATGTGTAACCCTCCTTCCCCTCCATACTCCCAAGATGCCTCAGTGTTTTTTGTGCCTTCACCAGGGAAAAGCTCATTCTAGAAGTCTCCAGACTTTGCTTACTTTTTCTTTTTTCCTTTCACAGTCCCTTCCCAGCTTACTAAGAAGCTTGGGTCCGGGTCTGTGTGCTGATGTGCAGCAGCAAGGCTTGTCGGTGCTCATACAGAGGAGCCCCGCCATAGACCTAAATCAGCGTTCGTTGATTCAGCCTTGGCTGTAAAGGAGCTGGACAGTGCTAAACAGAGAAGCATCAGTCATAGCCTCCCCATTACACAGAGGTAAGGAGCGGGTCCAGCCCAGCTCACTGCCGCAGCTCTGTTGAGCCAGTTGAGGGGCAATCAACTCATGATGCCGCCCCACTATGTCTCAAAAGCTGCAGCCCGCCTGTTCCCCAGCGCCCAGCCGCAGTTAGTCTCACTGCCATCGCTGGGTGCCCGCTGCTCCCCGAAAATCCACGGTCAGCTCTCAGTGCTAGCCGCCCATCACCACTGCCCTCAGCCCACGGACAGCTCTCACTGCTGCCGCGGGCCGCACGTTCCCCTAATTCGGCCACGGACAGTGTTCACTGCTACCGCAGGATGCACAGTGCTCCCGTTTCACCAGCGGACAGCTACACTGCTGCCGTGGACCACCATCACCGCTCTCGCTCAGTGGCATAGCTAAAAGGGGAGATAGCACTTGGTAGCTGAGCACAAATTACCAAAGCCGTGGCTCACATACCCCTCAAAGGGGAGGGAATGTAAGAAGTTAATGCAGTCTATTAACTACAAGAAGTGCCTTATGTGTTTAGGATATTAAGCATACAAGAAGTGCTTTATGTGTTTAGGATAGGGGTGGGCAAAATGCGGCCCGCAAACTGATCCTGCCCAGCCCATTGCTTCCCTCTAGCGCGCAATGACAAGCGGCCCGACTGGCTGAGCTGCTTGTCATTACACTGTAGTACCTTCAAGCTGCCAGCGCCTGCCTACCCTGCGCCTGCCACACTTATCTTGCCTTGTAGCCTCCTCCTCCCGCCTCCAGAGTCCCTAGTGACAACATGCAGTGTTCAGCCGAAAAAGGGGTGGAGCTATGCAGTGACGAGGGGGGCTACACAGGATCTCAGGGGGCGGAGCTACACGGGACAAGAGCCACTGCTACAGATCCATCCTTCCTGCCACTGCCAGCAAGATGAGTAAGGTAATGGAAAAAGTGAGTGAGAGAAAGAAAGTTTATTTGTGTGTATGTGGGTGTATATGTGAGAGTGTGTGTTAGTGTGTGCATATATATGTGTGTGCGGGCAGTGGCGAAAGACTGTTTTTAGGTTATGGGGAGATCATTAGCGCTTGCTGGGCCACCCACAACCCCCCGTGTTCTGTCGCCGAGTCGCCCCCGTGTTCTGTCACCGTGTCACCCCCACCATGTTCTGTCACCATTTCACCCCCACCGTGTTCTGTCACCATTTCACCCCCACCGTGTTCCGTCACTGTGTCACACCACCCCATGTTCTGTCACTGTGTCACACCTTTCCCCAGGAGCCATAAGACACTGGATAATTTGCTTGCTGCGCAATGATTATCCCAAATAAAATGTGTAAAAGGGGACTCTACCTGCCGTAATGTGTAAAAGGGGGCTCTACCTGCCGTAATGAGTGACAGGGGCACTACTGTGTGGCATAATTTGAATAATGGAGACTACTGTGCAGCCTAATATGAATCTGTATTATTTTATGTCCATGCCCCTTCCACATGAAGCCACGTCCCTATATTTTTGGCACGTGGGGGAGCTGCTATTTTGTGTGCGGCCCTCGAATACTGACAGGAAAGTGTCAAGTGGCCCCTCAGCTGAAATAATTACCCACCCCTGGTTTAGGCTATTAAGACTACAAAAAGGTCTTTATGTGTTTAGGCTTTTAAGCCTACAAAAAAGGCTCTTTGTGTTTAGGCTATTAAGCCTACAAGAGGTGCTTTATACTGTATATGTTAAAGAAAAAGCACATGATGGACACCATTTTAATCACTTCCTGCTTCGTCCAACAAGAATTTGGTGTCGGTCCTACAACACGGCCACTGGAGGGGGCAGGGGTGTTAGTAAAATTTTCAGTGAAGCTCAACTTTAACAGAAGGTGCACTTGGTCTAATACACACTTCATTTCAATATTGTACTGTCTGTGTGCATGGGAGAAGCTACTGCAAAATCAAAGACAGCTTGTCTGTGATATCTGTGACTGTGTGTTACATGAACTTCCACTTGCACAGTGTGTCTTGAAAAATACGGTCCTCTGCCCTGATCCTCCTTGGGGGATGATGGCAGCTGTGATGGCTGATTTGAAGTCTGTTGGCCGCTGCACAGAAAAATCGTGAGGTGGCTATATCCGATTCTCGGTGAATACCGTCTGAGTAGCCACAGTGGGCTCAGGATATTTCTAGAACTTTCCAAGGTTTACAAAGGTCTATGTATAGTTCAATGCCTAGAAGTAGTCATTGTTTGTATCATAATGTACTGGTATCCTCGGTGTTGCATTCTGACAATTTAATGCCAGATCTGATATCATTAGGGCAGTTCGCCAGGTATTACATTTCACGGAGACAGGGGTGCCTCTGTCAACATTTTTATTTGCTGCAAGACTGTGCGTGTTTCTTATTCAGATTTTTTTAATAAGCAGTTGACGGAAGGCGGCGAAATCCAGATAAACGTTTTTCTATACCAAAGCAATTTCTGTCTAACTATCCTTTACCACAGGCTATGACACCTAGATGGGAAAATACGCCACCAGTGGAGCTTCCATTTCAAAACTTTCAAAGAAGTTAACTGGCTGCCAACAACGCTTAAAGACCCATCTGAGCGTAAGCTGGAGGCCATGCTAAAGTCCATGTATACAGCATAGACCTGCTTTAGCTGGAGTTTTGTTAATAAGGCTGCAGTTGCATGGGTGAAACAGCTCATGTTAGGCCTACAACAGGGTCTTTTTCTCAGACAGCTTATACGTCTCACCGATCACAATTGTGAATCGGTTGACTATTTAGGTACGACTTCTCTAAATATTGGAAAAGCTAGTTCTGGGCTTTCAGCTTCAATAATTGCGTTCCGATGGCCGCTTTTGTTACGTTCTTGGCAGGCTGACGCTGGTTCAAAATGAGACTAGAGATGTTGCCTTATACTGGTGATATGTTATTTGGTCCTCATTTGGACAAATGTATTTCTAAGGCTACTGGGGGAAAGTCCGTTTCCCTACCGTTGCCTGCACCAGTTCCAAAACGGAAATACGCAAGACCAGCGTTCAAGTCCTTTGGTTCTCAGTCCTTTCGAGCCCGTGCTCAAGGAATAACCGTACAGAGTAGACGTGGTAGAGAACGTGCTTTTCAACAAACCACTAATCGTCGTCAATACAATAAGACAGATGGCAAACCAGTAGCATCACGGGCTCCCAGCCAATCTCGGATCTTCAGTTGTGGGAGCACGCTTTCAAATCAGGTGTGGTTTCAGAAATCCACAGTTCAGTGGTCCACACTTTAGTGTTCAGACAAAATACAGTTCAATGGTCTACCACCAATGTGGTTTTTCAAGACAGGTCTGTCTGTGTCAGCAGACAAGACTGTAGTTCTGCAGGCCACTATTCAGTCTCTTGTAGATTCAGCAGTTTAATGCTGTTACCAGTATACTTACGAGATCAGGGGCTAAGCTGGACAGCTCAGTCAGACCGATATTGAACCTAAAAGGGCTCAATCAGTACGTTACTTACTACAGTTTCAAGATGGAATCCTTGCGGTCAGTGATTGCAGGTTTAGATTCACAGGAATTCGTGATTCCGCTGAATCTCATAGATGTGTACTTACACATTCCAATTTGGCCACTGCAACAGGCGTACTTAAGGTTGTCAGTTTCAACAAAACCATTATTAATTTCAGACACTACAGTTTGGCTTCTCATCAGCGTCTACGGTATTCACAAAAGTTATGTCCGGAATGATTGCTTCTCAGGTCTCTGACAATGATAATTCTGCACTCATACGACCTTCTCATCAAGGCTTTGTCTCAACAAATGCTTCTTCAGAATGCCTTACTGACGTACAATGTACTATTTCAGCACGGATGGATTGTCAACTTAAAAACAAACAAACATAATCCTGCTCCCGTCTCAAAGAATTCACTTTCTAGGAACGATTCTGAATATGGTGGATCAACAGATTTACCTGCCAGAAGCGCAAAGTATTCGTCATCTGGTACCATTAGTGCTCACACCATGGACAGTATCGGTGCACTTGTGCAATAGACTGTTAGGAAAGATGATGGAGTGTTTCAAAGCACTCCAGGTCTGAATATTTCCTCACCTCCTTTTCAGCTAGATCTTCTAGCACAGGGGTCAGGCTCTCATCTACAAATTCATCAGATGGTGCAGTTGTCTCCAAGGTCCAGAGTATCACTACTCAGGTGTCTCCACATACAACATTTCACCGCAGGAAAACGGTTCAGGGTCTCTGGTCAGACCGAGAAAGATTACCGTCAATAAATGTCCTAGAACTCAGGGCAATCTACAATGCTCTGCATCAGGCAGTTTAAATACCTGTCTCAGACTGTTCAGGTTCAGTCAGACAACGCGATGGCAGTCGCATACATCAACAAAAAAGGAGGGACTCGAAGTCGCATGGCCATGCGAGAAGTTGCTCGAATCCTGAATTGGACAGAGCATTACCAAATGATATTGTCGGCAGTGTTCATTCCAGGAGTGGACAACTGGAAAGCAGATTATCTAAGAAGTCAGGATTTTCAGAATTGGCTTTAAATCCAAAAGTGTTCCAGATGTTAGTGCAGCGGTAGGGTTACCCACAGGTGGATCTAATGGCATCGCCAAAATCATCAGGCACACCAGAATGTGTCCAGAAAAAGAGATCCAAAAGGCAATGGCAGTGGATGCTCTCACAATAGCGTGGTCATACAGCCTCGTGTATCTATTTTCACCATTTCTGCTGCTTCCTCGGTTGCTAAAGCGGATCAAAAGAGAAACCACGACAGTCATACTAGTTGCGCCTCACTGGCCTCGGAGAGCGTGGTTCTCGGATCTCCGCGGTCTACTCGCAAACGATCCGTAGCCGCTTTCGCTACATCCAGACCTACTACAACAGGGTCCGTTCCTTTACCCCGATTTAGCGTGGCTGCGTTTGACGGGGTGGCTGTTGAAACCTCCCTCTTAAGACGAGGGCATTCCAGAGTCTGTTATACCAACCACGTTACGTGCTAAGAAACCCGTTACAGCAGCTCATTATCACAGGATTTGGCGAGCTTATATTGGTTGGTGTGAAGCTAGAAAGTTTCCAACATCTTGTTTCAAGTTATCCCATCTTTTGCAATTTCTACAGACGGGGTTTAATGGAGGACTACGTTTGGCGACACTATAGGTCCAGGTCTCTGCCTTGTCAATTTTCTTTCGAAGGCGTTTAGCTCTTTTACCAACAGTTCACACTTTCCTGCAACCTCCGTTTATTCCACCTACAGCTCCATGGGACTTGAATCTAGCTTTAGATTTTCTGCAGTTTTCAAATTCTTACAAGTGGATGTTAAGTTACTAACTTGGAAAACAGTGTTTCTCCTAGCCTTAGCTTCGGCAAGGCGTGTTTTAGAGTTAGGTGCATTGTCATGCAAACCACCGTATCATGATGACAAAGCAGAAGTTCAGACGAATCTCGCTTTTCTATTAAAGGTAGTATCTTCTTTTCACATCAATCAACCAATGGTAGTTCCTGTTTTTTTGAGAAGGTTCAGGAACTCCAGCTACTTTGTATGTAGTACGCGTGCTTCGCATTTAGGTAGCCAGAACATCAACAGTACGCAAAACAGATACATTGGGGTAAATTTACTAAAATTCGTATTTGTGCCGATTTGGAGGGAGAATCATCACGAAGGACATCGAATGTGTGATTTTGCAACTTTTTGAAAATTTTACGCCTAATTTACTAAGCTGTCGTATTTGTATTTTTCTTGTTTTCCGATGTCGATGTCATTCGTGGTTTTGTAAGCTAGAATGCGGCCGATTTTGTGGTTTTGCGGCCGTGTTCTCAGATTTTTTTACGACTGCGTCACATTTCTGTTACGGCAGTGTTTATCCGTTCCCGGCCGCGTTTTTTTTCTAAGTTTCGTTTTTGTCACTCGTCCGTGATTGGTTTGATTCGTGATGGAGGAGTGTTTGTGCACATTACTATAAGAACTCCCCAAACCGTCCGAACCTCGTGGGTTTAGCTAGTGGAGACTTGAGAGGAAGGTGTGTTAGGAGTTGGTGAGTTTTTTGGAGTTTGTGGAGGATTTGAGGAGGTTATTTTCGATTGTTGAGTGCTGTACTGTGTGTGTGTGTGTGTGTGTGTGTGTGTGTGTGTGTGTGTGTGTGTAAGTAGTATTGTCATACTTGTTGTGTAGTTATTTAAAAGTCTGTCTAGTTTTTTGTCATTGTTTTTTTTAAACGTCTATTGTCATTGTGAGTGAGTGTGTGTGTGTTTGGTGTATGGTGTGTAGTGGTAGTGGAGGAGTGTGTTTACTGTTTTTTTTTTCTCAGTGTTATTTGTTGTTTGTCCTGATTATGTCCCAGTCAGAGGTGAGTGAGGTGGAGGATGTTAGTGAGGTGGAGGAGGTTAGTGAGGTGGAGGGGGAGGTTGCTGCTGTGGCCTCCAGTAATAGTGAGAGTGATGGTGTTGGTGCTCCGCAGCCACACACCACTAAAAAGACGGGCCGCAATGTTAAATTCAGCTACGCTGAGAATATGGCTTTGGTGCGGGAGCTGATGAGGCATCATCGGCAGTTGTTTGGCCATGATGCTGCAAAGGTGCCGTCACACAGGAAGACTGTTCTGTGGGGGAAGGTCGTTGTGGCTGTTAATAGTGAGGGTGTGGTGAGGCGGACCGAGGACACGTGTCGTAAGCGTTTCTACGACATAAAGCGCCGTGTCAAGGCGAAGATGGCCAAGGAGGCTAAATCAGCCCGCCAAACCGGGGGTGGACACCCCTTCCGAGCGTCTTATCGGGATTGGGAGGAGCCTGTGCGTACTCTCATTCCGCCAGAAGTGGTTGGTGCGACTCATGTCCGGGATTCGGATCGGCCAAGGCAGGATGGTGAGTTATTTGTCTTGTTGTTTAAAATTTAAACATCTGTGCTTTGTCCTTAGTTGTCTGAAATGTCTTCTAGCTAATTGTGATTGTAAGTTGGTTCATTCTTCTAATGTGCCTGGCCAACCTGTGGCTCTCCAGCTGTTGTAAAACTACAATTTCCATCATGCCTTGCCACAGTTTTGCTATTAGGGAATGCTAAAACTGTGGCAGGGCATGCTGGGATGTGTAGTTTCACTACATCTGGAGAGCCACAGGTTGCCCAGGCCTGATGTAGTGTTAATATCAATTATGTATGTTTTTATCCTTTGTATAGTATTTTTTTCTGGTTGCCTTGGCCTTTTTCTGGTGTTTTATGTCAAAAGTAAATGTTTGTAGGTGTATTTTAAAGAAGTGTGATGAATATGTTTTATGCAAAGTATTTTTTTTTTTTACAATTTCATAGGATTTATGTTTATTGTGTGTTGTTCTGGGTTGTCCTTTGTGTGCTTGATGTGATTTTTCATGCATATTTGGTTTTGATGTTTACAATTTTTTGCAGATATTTGTGGCTAGTGTTTTCTTGTTAGCATCAAAAATTGGTACCTTAGCGTGCAATATTGAGGTTGTGTCAAGTTACGACGTTTGGTTTTTAAGTAGTATAATATTGTGCATTATGCGCCTTTGTGTATGAATTATTTGGTGAAATTGTTTCTTATTTAAAGTATACACACCCAATGAAGTCAGGCAGAAAAGCATAAGCATCGTTCTCATCAGGTTCCACATATGTTTACATCACAATAAGGAATTTGCATAAACATATCAACAAAATAGTATGTTCATAAGGACATTCTCCATATTTCTACAGTACGAAAGAAGCAGCACAGCCAGGCCACATCCAACACTGCCAAGAGATGCAGATGGTGGCAATGCAGGTAAGATTTTACTGTAAACACATATTCTGCAAACACATAGAAATACAAAATGTTAATGTTTATCTTATCACATAGGTTCTTCTTCTGCAAACCCCCCTCCACTAAGGCGCCCATCACAGGGCTCGGTTACTGTGGCTAGGAGGCCAACCAAGAGACGCTGTCTTGAGGCTGAATCTCCAGCACCAGCATCACCACCCCAACGGCGCATCTCCGCAGTGTCGGCCCTGCCACCACTAGCTCTTTTGGCCAGCCCACAAAGTGAGGATCCACAATCCCCTCAGTTGTCTGGTGAGTAAACATAACAATTACCTGTAAATAAGTAAAAAAACAGTGGGGTAGATTTATTAACCTGGAGAAGGCATAAGAAAGTGAAAAAGCAGTGATATGTGCAAGGTGATAAAGGCAGCAGCACAAAATAAACACAACTGTTAATTTACATATTGGAGCTGTTTGCCTTGTGCCTTTATAACCTTGCACATATCACTGGTTTTTCACTTCCTTATGCCTTCTCCAGGTTTTCACATCTGCACCACTGTTTGTGCACAGCAAAAAAAATTACACAAATGACCAGTCATCCTTGTAATAATCACCAACAACAAGCACATGGTGGTAAGGTTTTTTTTAGATGGTTAATTGTCAGATGTGATGTTGGCCATATCAACAAATATTTATAGTTTTAATTTTTGCTAAAAACACCAACATAAATGTTCAGTCTCATCCAATTGTTTTGCATGGCCAACATCACCAGTTCGAAACATAGGGCACCTTAATACTTTTTCACCCATTGTTAATGTGTACATTTTAGACCACCATATTTGTGTTTTTTTTTTTTTTTAATAATTTTTTTATTGAAGCAATACATGCAATACATGAACATTCACTATATTTCAAAACATCAGTATAAGGGTGTCGTGTGAAAATAGAGCAAAGAAGAATACAATTGAGTCTTTAAGCATGGGACACTTTCAGTATAAGCAAACAATAACATCGCATCTGCATGAAACAAGTCCCCGGAGACCATTTGCTCCACTGATTTAAAGTTTGGTTCAATCGATTGACCCAAAGTTATACAATCGAAGATGAGAGAAGAATAAAAACAAAACAGACAAAAAAAAAAAAAAAAGCCCGCATACGTGCCTGGTTTCCCCACCCATCGGCCCACAAGACCCCGACTGTTATTCAATTCTCAAGCATAATCGGCGGATCTCCAGCAGCCAATCTAGTCAGAAACCATTCTGTGTTTGATAACGAGTCATGGAGCTGTTTCCTAACCGTTAACGATAAAGTCGTTATGTAACTCTCCCAAACTTCAAAAAAATTATGTATCTTGGTGTCTTTTTCCAGCAAAACGCCTATCCATTCCATCCTAAAGAGATAGAATAGTTTGGCTTTAAATAATGATAGAGTAGGTGGGTCCTTCGCTATCCACACCTGCAAAATGGCTTTTCTGGCTGCTAAACTAACTGCCAGCAACAGTTTTTTACTGCCCAGAGAAAGGCGTTGATTCGGTGGTAAGATACCAAAAAGCGCCCACTCCGGAGACAACCTCCAATAGTTCACCAGCTTGGCCGTCAGGCAGTTTCTTATTTGGGTCCAAAACTGTCTGACCAAAGGACATGTCCACAGGCAGTGAAATAAGTCTGCCTGAAGAGTGCCACATTTCCAACATGCATGTGTGTCAGCAAGTCCTATCAGGTGTCGTCTGTGGGGGGATAAGTAGGTCCTATGTAAAATATTGAGGGACATTTCTTTATATCTAGAAGAGGGAAATAATTTGCAGGCTTTAACGTTTGCCGCCAGTAAGTCTATAATTTCAATGTCTGGGAGACAGTCCTTCCAAGACATAATACCTCCCAGTCCCGTGAGTAGTCTAGGACGGTTCTAAAATACCCATATGCCGTTGAGATTGCCTTCCGAGCCTTGGGGGTTTGTCTCAGCAATTTATCCAATGGATTGTCCCAATCCCCAGGTGAAAAACATCTAATAGTGGATGAAACATAATGTTGAGCCAATAAAAAGGCCACAGGATAGGCCAGCAAAGTTGGGTATCTAGTAGTGGCCTCATGGAACGTGAGCGGCCTCGAGCCCCGCATGTCCACTATATCGCCGATCCTGGACACGCCCCCCAGTCGCCATATGTTAAACGGATATTGTGCCTGGCCATCTTGGAAGTCCGGATTAGCCATGAACGGAAGATGTAATGATTTGTGGACATTTAGATTAAGTTTATTTCTCATATCTGTCCATAGTTTCTTGACGTTCCACAGTAAGGGGTTACTCCTCTGCTCCTCGGACACCTCCCGGTCGTGCATATGTAGGAAGGTAATTAGGTCCCCCCCATTTACAAATTCCCTATCTAAGGCTGTGTTTGTGTACGTGTCGTCATTGTGCATCCAGTCATGTAGGTATCGCAGTTGGGCCGCCTGTGAGTACCAGAGGATATTAGGGAAGTTAATTCCTCCATTTTTTGTAGTTTGCTGGAGTTTGATCAATGCTATACGCGGTTTCCCTTCCTGCCAGATAAATCTCCTAAAAAGAAAGTTAAGACGTTGAACGTCTTTAGGTAGAAGTGCATGTGGCATGGCTTGAATGAAGTACATCAGGCGGGGGAATGATATCATCTTAATTAAGCTAGCTCTCCCGAAATATGATAAGGGCATAGACTTCCAGGTCTCAAGTTATGTTTCAATTATTCGAATGGCCGAGGTAAAATTTAGGGTGTATAATCGCTCCGGCTTTCTCGGAATTTGAATTCCCAAATAAGTTATGTGGTCTGAACTCCATTGTAATGGTAGATTCCTCACCCCGTGTTTCAAAAATGAACCATTCCCCAATCTGAGTGCCACCGATTTTGCCCAATTTACGTTGAAGCCTGAGACTTGTCCATAAACCTGCAATATATTAAATATATGGGTCAAAGAAGCCTCCGGGTCTGAGATATATAGCAGAAGATCATCGGCAAAAGCAGTAAGTTTTAGTTCTCTGCGACCAACCTGAATTCCATGAAATTGGGTATCGCTTAACAGCAACCGATGTAGGGGATCTATGGCTAAGTTAAACAGCAGGGGAGACAGGGGGCAACCCTGCCGTGTGCCACGGCACATAACCACCGGGCTGCTAATATGTCCATTGAGCAAGAGGTTAGTAGAGGGAGAATCATATAAGTAGCGAATAATATCAATGAAGTCCTGATGGAATAGTCTTCGTTCTAAGACCTTGAGTAAATGGGGCCAGAGTACCGTGTCGAAGGCCTTAGTGGTGTCTAAGCTAAGGAGTATATTTTTGGATTGGGGCGATTGAGCAGAAGTTACAACTGCCGCGACCGCCGCCCTAATTCCCTTAACCGAGTGGGTATTGCGAACAAAGCCAAGTTGGTGACTAGTTAAAGTGTGGGGGAGGATAGTTTGCAGCCGGTCTGCTAGAATTTTAGTAAATAGTTTTGTGTCAGTATTTAACAACGTGATTGGCCTATATGAGGACACCAGTTGCGGGTCTTGTGCGGGTTTAGGGATTAGAATAGTATGTGCTGTTGTGAAGTGGTGAAAAGGGGAGCGATGCTTCAAAAGGCTGTTGAACACTTCTAGCAGAGTCGGAACTACGTGAGGCTGAAGGATTTTATAAAATTCATTAGAGAGGCCGTCGGGGCCCGGAGATTTATGCAATTTGAGCTTGGACATTGCCGAGATTAGCTCTTCCTCGGTGATAGCTCTCACCAGCAAGTCCGACTGTGCATTCGTTATTGGTGGTAGCACTGTGTCTGGATGGAGCGTGTTATGGGTGGATTCATTGAAGGGGAGATCAGCGTATAGGTCAGCAAAGTAGGATTCAAATTGATTCAATATGTCCGGGGAGTTGGTAAGGAGTTGTCCCGAGGCTCGGTGTTGTACAGCTGTTATGAATTTGCGAGTAGTTTTTTTCCTGGCCATATTTGCCAGTAGTCGACCGGATTTATTTCCCCATTGATAGTATTTATGGGAAGAAAATACCACGTCACGTTTCGCTTGCGCTAGCAAATGGTCATTTAAGAGCTGCTTGGCCTGTACATATAGCTGCAAAGACTCCTCAGTCTGTAGGGTAAGGTGACGCTGCAGTGCATCAGTTAAATCTGAGTGTAGGGTGTTATAAATTGCCAAGTTTTTCTTTTTCATTCTATGAACATATTCAATAATTTGACCCCTTAGAACTGCCTTTGCCGAACCCCAAAGAATATTTGGGCGGTCCCAGTGTTCCAGGTTATCGTCTAGATAGTTGGCCCAATTGGTTATCAAAAATTTCCTAAACTCATCACAGTTATAAAGATAACTCGGAAATCTCCAAATCCTTGAGCCTCCCGAGTGGAGAGTTCTCTGCAACGTCAGCG
This sequence comes from Pseudophryne corroboree, assembly GCF_028390025.1. Taxonomy (NCBI): domain Eukaryota; kingdom Metazoa; phylum Chordata; class Amphibia; order Anura; family Myobatrachidae; genus Pseudophryne; species Pseudophryne corroboree. The sequence goes on along the minus strand of NC_086444.1, from coordinate 711,916,351 downwards.
TCACAGGAGAATGATCTGATCTCAGAATGTTGTGGATATCAGCTTTCTTAACTAGCGTCGCTAGGGAGTCTGCAACTAGTATGGAGTCAATCCTGGACCAGGAGCCATGAACCCCAGAGAAGAAAGTAAAAGATTTGTCCGTTGGATTGAGGAGGCGCCAAACATCAGTGAGCTGAAGGGAGGTTTTCAATGTCTGGAGATGTGTCCAAGAAGGCGAACCGGAATTGCGCGGGACAGGGCGTTTGTCAATAGTGGGATCGTCAACAGTATTCCAGTCACCTCCCAGGATAAGTTGGGAATTATTACGTTGAAGCAGTTGAGAGCTCAGTTCCTGGAGAAAATCAGCAGTCTCGCAATTTGGTGCGTATACATTTACCAGTGTGTATTTGTTACCCCAGATTTCTACATCCAAAATTAAATAACGCCCCTCCGGGTCAGCAACAGAATTTAAAACTGTGTAGTGTAGGTGTTTGCTAAAGAGAATCGCCACCCCCCTAGTCTTCCTCGTGTTGTCTGCAGAGACACAGCTATCTAACCATGTTGCCCGAAGAGCAGAGGAGGCGCCCGCCATCCAGTGGGTCTCTTGGAGAAATATAATTTGAGGTTTGAACCTTTTCAGGTGTGTGACAACTCTCTTACGTTTTATCGGGGAGTTAAGGCCACCCACGTTCCACGACATAATCTTAAAGCTAGAATCTGCTGAAGGGGTCCCTACTCTAGGGTCAGTCATTAGTCTACTAACCTACCCCCACCCGCGGGTAACGCTTCAGCAGGAATGTCATGTCATATCGTCGCCCTCCTCCTTCCCAGCGAGCGGGGAGGAACGACCGCAACCAAGCAGTATCGTAGAGCCCAGGAACAGATCGGGCGAGGAAGGCACGACACGGGCAGAACAAAAAATAAATAAACAAACAAAAAAACACACATTGCTTCATATAACATTTTCCGTTTTTTCCAAACCAAACTAGTAACCACGCAAGTGCTAAACCCTCCGGCAGCACTGGCGAAAAACTTATCAAAAATGTTTGTAACATTAAGATTCAAGCTGAGTAGCATAGAGAGAGACCCATTGTCTCGTTCGTGTGAAAGTTAAACCGAGTCAGGCATAAATTATCTAACGTCAAAATGTCTAGTCTTGGTGCTGTGGATTTCCAGGATTCAACATGTGTTTAACATGTGAGTGTGCGGTGGCGGGGTCAACAAATATCAGTGTGCGGCCATTATCTTGGATGCGTAATTTAGCGGGATACATCAATGCGAATCTAGTATTGCTCTCATGGAGTATTTTGCAAACATCTGAGAACTCCCTTCTCTTCTGTGCCACAGAGGCTGAGAAGTCTTGAAAGATCAAAATACGTTTTCCCTGCACTACCAATTGCGGGAGTTTGCGATAGGCGCGCAATACATGTTCCTTCATACGAAAGTCCATGAATTTCGCAATAACTGGCCTCGGTTTCGTTTCAGCATCAGGTCGAGCAGGACCTATTCTGTGCACCCTTTCAATGAGTGATATAAGAATGGGTCATATGTGATACCCAACGCCTGAAATATATCAGACGTTACAAATTCTGATAGTTGTCTGTCTTTAACTGCTTCGGGGACGCCAACAAAGCGTAAATTCGATCTTCTGTCCCTGTTTTCAAGCTCATCTATTTTTGCCTGTAGAGTTCTAAGAGAGGAATCTTGAGTGTCAGTAGAGCGTTGAAGTGTGTGTATCTGATCCTCCCCATCGCTAACCCGCTGTTCTAATGAGGTGATCCGTGAGGTGTTGTGGTCAATTTTCGCAAGTGTCGAATCTAGTAGTGTCTGTATCTGCTCAAGCCTTTTATCAATTAAAGGGATATTTTCAAGTTTTTTTTATCAATTTGGGGCATGAGGAGGCGGGAGAGCTCCTGCGCCATATGTATTAATGAGGTTTGTTCAGGAAGCGCCTCCACCTCATGAATTTGGTCTCGGGAGTTCCCTGCCTCCGGGGGCGAGGGGGGGCTAGGCTTCCCCGCCGTATTCTTGGTCTTACTCATTCTTGTGGTAACGGAGGACTGGGAAGATCTAACCGCTGGAGTTTTATGGACGTATTTGTCCATCCCCCGGTCCGTGGACCACTATCTGCAATAAGCTAGGGGCTCCTATACCAACACACTGCAGTATATGATAATAAAACACCTCACGTAAGGGCCTGAATCAGAAGATATGTTAGTGCTACTCAGCGAAAAAAAACACAACAATTATAACATTTAAGTGGACATTAGTTTACACCGTATACAGATAGGGGTAATGTAGGGGCATCGCACCTTAAAATCTCCCGGTTGGAGCCTAAGTCAGGGCAAAACAGCTGTGGGACGACTATTAAGAAAGGTAGTGTAAGTTTCTCCCATACAAGGGCTTTTTAAAGGATAACAGTGGATGAGTATAGCCAATTCACTGCTAATTCTAAGCAGCCACCAGATGGCGACGTACCCTCAGAAATTGCTGCTCAGAGATCTCCACACACTCCTGTAACAGTGTCGCATAGGGCACTTATCACAAATACTTATAAATACAGAATTAATGGAGGGCAGATAGGGACAGAAGAAGAAGGATTAAACTAAAAGGGTAGAGACCAGCAAGATGTAAAGGGAAGAGTGCGATAGAGGTCCGGGCCCCCACTCCTCAGTACCAAAGAGCTAAAACAAATATGAGAGACTGAGGATCCCTCTGGAAAAGGGTATAGGGCACTGGAAGCAAGCTTAGGGAAAGGCACACATCTGGTATGCATCAAGCATCATACAAGAGGGTATTATAAGTTTCTTGTGTAGTGTTGCAGTCCCGGATATTAGGACCGCGCAGTCAGCGGCCAGCAACAGGCAGGACCCCAAACCGCCACCCCCCTCCAGAGTAGTGTTAGCTCTGATAGCGTGATTCTGGGGACACTTCCTAGCCTATTGAACCAACCACGTTTGAAGGGTCCACTTAAACCGGCACCGGGCTCCCCTTAACGATCACTGTCGTTGTGGAGTATGGGGACACAGGCAGGGCTGAAGAAGGTCTGCGGCACTCCGGGTTTCAAGGGCAACAGCGTTCATCCCCCGGTACAGCAGGCAGCCTTGGTTCAGCAGGCACTCACTTCACCCACGATGAGAGGTGATTCCCAGGGTCTTCCGTCTCCTCTCCGCCAGCGTCCGCCACGGCAGCCGAACACCCTCCTCCCGTCTCCTCTCCGGACTCCTCAGCACAGACGCTGAAGCAGGGGACAGGCCGTTGTCTTCCGCTTCTGTCACAGCGCTTCACTGTCGCCAGCTCCCTCTCGTCCCGTCCCTCGGATTCGTCTTCATACACCGCCGCGCCGCTCGCGGAAGCGGGGGGAAGCCGTGTAAGTCTCTCCACTCCAGAGGCGATCTCGCAGCGCCGTACCTCACCAGGGGTAGCCGAGCGTCAGGGAGCAGGAGCCGCCGGACCGCCAGCCGCACACGGATCCTCAGCACCGCAGCAGAGCGGAATCTCCACCAAAGTATTGCAGGTGTTGGGGTGTCTCCTCGTGAGCGGCTAGGGACGGTTAATGCCAGGCTGTTTGTTTTCGCGCCGGGACCCACGCCGGCGGTCATGCAGGCCGTCTCTCTGAGGGCCAAACTTCGGGGGCACCCTTATACGCTCCTACCCTTGCAGGGTATCTCCCGGTTCCCTAAGGTGTAGGGGTTGCAATGGAGTGTCTCGCAGGAGACTAGAGGGCAGATAGCAGGGGATGCTTGTGGATTTCCCTCCTGCACGCCGGAGCCCAGCTAAAAAGCAGCCATGCTGGATGGCCCGCCCACCGGAAGTCCCGACCACCATATTTGTTAACGTTTTGGGCAGACCACTGACTGCCTTGAACAATGTGTGAGTGTATTGGTCAACACATTTATTGTATTGTGTGTGTTGTTCCAAAGGAAGCTTCATACCCAATATGTAAATGTAGTAATTTGTATTTGTTAGAGTTCTTCGTGTTCGCACATTAATTATGGCTCAGAATCCAACAATTCCCACAAACTTTTTACAACTGAGTAGTGAACGTTAGAAGGCACATATTTTTACAAAAAGGTGAACAACATAGTTAAGTTTAGGCCACAATCTATTTAGCAATTACAACATGAATATTAAGAAGTAATGCATGTTGACGTAAAGCTATAGTAACACCAATGCTAAATATTTACTAAATAGTGGCTGTCTTCAACCCCATACAGACCCAGCCATCATCACCGAGGATGTCCAGCAGGAAAGTGACCAGCAGGATACTTTCACACTACACCTGCAGGCCATCGATCCTACCCAGCCAACCACGCCGCAGGACATACCCCAACCACCCCAAACATCCCACAGCCCCCAATTGAGCACACCACCACCCCAGACACAAATGGGCCCTGAGTTTTGGAGCCGTTGGGCCACACAACAGGCGCAACACTATGCGTGCCTCAACACCCACAGCCAATACCTGTCAAGTCTGCCCCATCATCTGCCTAGACTGAGTCGCAACTCAGGCAGACTTATAGTGCAGGTGGGCAGAATTGCCAACTCAATGGAGCAGATGAGGGCAGACAACAGCCAAATGCAAGCAAACCTCCAACGCATCATGGATGATCAACAGCGGCAGCAACAATCCCTAATCCAGATAATACAACACAACCAAATTATCAACGACAACCTCTCAAGAATAATAGCAAGCAACACTGCCGCTAATACGCAACTCACTGCAAGCTTAAACATACTTAGTCAAAGCCTTAATGTGTTGGCATCACAACAAGTCACCTCTAGCTCGGGGACAACTACACTAAGCCAGACCCCAGTTCAATCCCCAGTTAGACGCTCAAGTCGAACCCGGACCAACGAGCCAGCCCAATCCTCGGCACCCAGCACACACAAAAAAACTAATAATAATCATGCCTGCTGATAATAGTTTGTACATTAAAAAATTATGTTTATTTGTTTGACCAAAAATGCCTGTGTTCAACTTAATAAATTATTAACACGGAATATGTGTATTGTTTAATTAGCTACACAAACCACCTGCACATTAGTGTCTTGGGCCAGATGTCTATTGGTATAAATATATTGCCTGCTCCTAGGTGGCCTCAGCTCAACGTGTGTGTAATCTATGGCACCCAGCACATTGGGCATGGCCGCAAGATCAGATAAAGCTACCCTGACTGCATGCCACTGCGACTCCTGGGTAGGGAAGCAGAGAGAGGCATCTATGTGGCCATCCAAGACATCCAAAACCTGAGTGGACATTCCTAAATTAAAGGTGAGTGTCATGACCTGTAATCAATACAATACTGTGTTATATTACATTACAGAAGCACCACTTAGACATAGACGTGTATGTATGTTTTAACTCACCTGAATTAAATATTTAGAAAAGGTGGCCTGTGAGATACTAATGACATCGCCAGTCACAGGCTGGAAGCTGCCAGTAGACATAAAGTGCAACACAGCCAGGAGTTTGTGCAGGCCTGAGACAGAGCGAGAGTGTGCTGTCTCATGGTCTAGGTTCAGTTTGGCAAGGTCATACAGACGGAAAATGTTATTTACATTTAGTCGGACCATCTGTATAACATGGTCATCGGCCAATTTGTTATAGTTTAAACGCCCACTAAAAAAACAAGCCATGCCCAGCCTACGCGGAACCTGTACAACCTGCTGACCATGTTGATTTTCCTGGCCTGGGTTTATTGTAGCCTCATGGAGCAGTGTCAGGTATCCCCCAGCAAACAAGACAGCAGTACTACACACAGTAGCAGCCATTTCAGAGTGAGAGAGGAGAAAAATGTGTTGGGGCCCCTTTTAAAGGTCCAAAAAGTCAGGTGTGAGTAATGTAGAATTGGCAACACATGTAAACACGCTTCTCAAAAGCAGGTCTATTTTTTTTTAGGCTTTTTGTACGATTAGTATTTTTTCACGGCCGCACATGCATTTTCACGGAAGAGATTTCAAATACGAATGGTTAGTAAATGACCGTGTTCAATACCTAAACAGCCGCGTTTGACCGATGTTGTATTCATTCGTAATTTTACTACACAGCCGTAATAAAAATACGAATGCCATCATCACTGCCGTGATTTGCGTTTAGTAAATTCCCGAGATGACACTTTGAAGAAAAAACACCATCTCTGTCAAAATCGGGAGCTTAGTAACTATACCCCATTGTTTGTTCTCTATGATGCAGTCAAGATAGGTTGGTCAGCTTACAAGCAGACCTTGGTTAGATGGATTAAGCTGACCATTCCTCAAGCTTACTGTCATGCAGGTCTACAATCAGCTGCATCTATTTCAGCACATTCCACGTGTTCTGTAGTAAAGTCATGGGCAGCAGGTTGTGAAGCTTCTACGACGCAACTTTGCCGGCCGGCTACATGGTCATCAGTGCACACGTTTGTGCGCTTTTACAAGTTTGATACGTTTGCGGCATCAGAATCTAGCTTTGGCCGTCTAGTGTTACAGGTGCCAACCAGCTCTCCCGCCCAAGGGGGAAACTTTGTTACATCCCAAGAATACTCCAGCAACCCCTAGTGGATGAAAAAGAAAATAGGATTTTGGTACTTACCAGATAAATCGTTTTCTTTGAATCCACAGGAGGCACTGGATACCCACCCAGAGCAGTTTCACCTGTCTTGTGGTAAGTTCAGTTAATCTTATGGTAACACATTATCACCAAAATGTTTGAATGTTAAGGTGATTGTGAACTATTGTCGTGTCAACTTATTACTTACTGTCATATTATAATGTTATATTTAATTCTCCATAGTTAATACTCTCTTTCGCTCCTGTTTGGCTCAGCAAAAAAACACTGAGGAATCTTGGGAGTATGGAGGGGAAGGAGGGTTACACATTTAAATATGCCTGACCTGCCAACGCCCCGCTCATATCCCAAGACCACTCCCGTGCCCTCTACGGATTCAAAGAAAAGGATTTATCTAGCAAGTAGCAAAATCCTATTATTACTGTCTTTATCACCAATAAGTGTACACATAGGACAACGCTGAGCTTATGTGAGATATTGGCAACTGTGATATCACAATAACAACAGTATTACCAAATTATTCCTTATTTTGTTACTTGGGGTACTTCGTCCTAGTGAATAGAACATGGACACTGACTGCCCTATCTGAACGTCAGTTGATTCTGACTTGGGCACGGATATCGTTCTTCCGATCTATAAAAAAAAAAACCTCTGCTCTTCCCTACCACTCAGCACCTAGTGGTAAGGCATATGATGATCTGTTGTAAAACAGGATATAATATCTTAAAGCAACTTGGTACACGCAATCTCCGCACCAAAATATGGATATATTACACTCCATATAGTCTTAATGCTATGTAAGGGGGCTCTATTTTTGATACTGATCTCATGTCTATTTATGAATATAGGGTGATACTGCCATATCATACCATTATGCCGATTTCTTTTCTAATCTTCACTTAAATACGTGGACTCTCATCCGCGATTCTGTGGAAATCCTCGGTCTAATGCAGACAGCAGATCCACATATGTAAGCTACATTCTCGCTGACTTTCTTCTTGAGATTTCATATTTGTATTTTCAGGTGCACTCTCAGGGTCAGAAACCTGTCACCTTTTTCTACTACCATACCTCACTGCATGTGCCCAATCTTGTCTGATCTTGGAAGCTAAACGGTGGTGGCTGGGTCAGTACCTGGAAGGGTGACCCCCAGGGAACACCAAGTGTAGTAGTGTGGTATAAATGTTTACTCTGACACAACACTAACAGCAGGATCACCAATACCCCTTTTTTCCCCACTTAATCTTCAGTCCTGCACTATGGACACTTTGATCAACAACGATTGATCAATTATCAACTGAGTAAGGAGTACAATTAATGTAAAGATTCTCAAATGTGGACACCTTATATGATAAGGACAGTGTGAACCTGGTAAACAAGGTTCCATCACCATTACAAATAACAAGATCAAATAAGATACCATTAATACAAGCTTTGCTTGTACTGGTGTGGTAGGACATGGATGTAGTGCTGTTGGTGTCTACATTCTTCTACCAATCTATTACGGATATAGACAAACCAGAACACACCATATTTTATTTTTTTTAATACATTTTATTGAAGTCTGTTTTTCAGATCGTGGGATACAAAACTTATTATGTGAAAAATAGTTACCTTTTAAGCTTCTAACATACTTCTTCCACCATCAAGTTAAACAGGAGTGCGCCCACACAAGAATCTTCTTTTCTCTAACCCCGTTCTCAAATGGGACGTGTGTAGCCACCATAACAGGGAACACCGGACCTCTTGTGCGATAGCACCGTGGTCTGTGTACTAATGAGTTGGTTTTGCCCATTCCAACATGACAAGATCAGAAGCTGTAGAGGCCAGGAGTGGAATTGGGCATATTCCACCACGTCAAAGGAGGAGACCATGGACCCAAAAACCTGCTTGGGCGAGTGGATGGACACTTGCCTTCGTTAAAGAAGGCAGCGCAGGAGGGCGTGAAGGGTTGATATCTTGCTTGATGGCAGGAAGATTCTCTGTACCTGTGAATCTTGGATGGCTCCTAGATGAAATATTCTCCTAGAGGGGGACAGGAAGGATTTTTTCCAGTTCAGAATCCAGCCATGTGCCTGTAGTAGGGCAATGGTCAAACCAAGATGTTGCTGTAACGTCTTTGGCAACAGTGCTAGAATCAGCAGGTCATCTAGGTAGGGAAGGATACGAACCCCCTGACGCCTGAGATGTGCGGACATAACTGCTATAATTTTGGTAAAGATTCGAGGGGCCATGGTAAGTCCAAATGGCAGAGCCCTGAAATTATAGTGTTGCTGATTGACAGAAAACCTGAGGAAGCACTGATGGTTGTGAGTAATAGGCACATGCAGGTATGCATTCTGGATGTCATGGGAACCATAAAGTCCCCAGTCTCCAAAGCCTAACAATTGAGCGAAGGCTTTCCATGCGAAACCTGGGCACCCTCATGAACCTGTTGAGTCACTTCAGGGTGAGGATTGGTCAAAAGGACCCATTGGGTTTTTGGACCAGAAACAGTGTGGAATAAAACCCTTTACCCTGCTGTTTGTAGGGGGACAGGTATTATTACCCGTAATTGTAGAAGTGAGTAAATAGCCTGTTGAAGAGTAACAGCCAGGAAAGAAGTCACCTCTGAAAGGTGAAGATGTACCCCTTGGGGACTACTTCCTGGACTCAGGCATCCGTAGTATTTGGCGCAAAGTCTCTGCAGACTGAAGAAACCGGCCTTCCACCCTGGGGTCTCCCAGGAGGAGGCCCGTACCATCAGGCAGAGGGTTTGTCGTCCGGCTTAGAGACTGGACGTCTGGCAGGCCAATATTGTTTAGATCTAGGCTTATTGGACTTATAGGAACTGGACTTTTTAGGGAACGACTGTCCCTTAACCTTTCCCTGCAGACAAGAGGACCCAAAGGACGATATTTTGGCCTTGGGAGCCGTAGCTAAAGGCAGAAAAGCGGTCTTAGAAGCAGCAACGGTGGCTACTATCTTGTCCAGCTCAGCACCAAATAATATATTCTCTGTAAAGGGTAATAACTCCAATGCTTTCTTGGAAACAGAGTCCGCTCTCCAGGAGCAAAGCCAGAGCACTCTTCTAGCAGCTGACACTTTAGAAGTGAGTATCCCTGTATCAAGGGCTGCATCTTCAATATAGGAGGCTGCAGGAGAGAATATAGATGTAATGTAGAGCTTTTCACTAGACAAGCTATATGAGCATCTACTGGGAGAGGGTAGAGAGGAGCCAGCTTTCTTGGTAACAAACATCCTGTTAGGTGTACTCCAAGCCTAACGCACGAGTTCCAGGAGCTGGTCTGACAGAGGAAATTCCGGCTTAACGATCCTTTGTCCCTTAAATACTGGACCCTTAAATGATATAAATTGGGCACTGAATAAACTACACAAGCCTCAGAGGCTGGTAGGATAAGTGATTTATAACCTGGCCCATGGGAGAGGTATACAGGGAGACTGGACCCAGCTCCTGAGACTTGCTGTGGTAGGCTTGTGTAATAATGGCTGCTGAGCGTCTCACTGGGGGAGGAGGGTAGAAGTAGCAGCTCAAAAAGGTGGAAAAATACTCAGAAGAATCACACTCTGGGCTGGGGGAAGGGCTAACAGGGAGAGCCACCTCCCTTAAGTGACATCACCTCCAGGGCTGACCTGGCCTTTACAAGTGTCTCCTGACACCAGATACATATTATAGCCCTGATAGTCTAGCAGAGGAAAGCAAGCAACCTGGTCCCTGCCGCCAGTGCCTATGGTGGTCTCCCTCACTGTAGGCTAGTGGTCACTGTGCACTATAGTACACTTACTTACCTGATCCCCTGTACCTCTGGTTGTGGCTTGGGTCCAGAAGGAGCTGTTTGCTAGAAAGATTCAGCTGGCGCCTGCTGAGATCACTGGCCCAGCCGGCAGGGGTTGCTGGAGCAATAGCACAGGCGCTCTATAGGACGTCCCTGCTACTTGCTCTGAAGATCAAACAACTACAAAGTAACAGCAGCTCCCCTGTCTAAAGCTGCATACTGGTACTGCAACACCAAACAAAAACTAGATAGCTTGGGGCTGGGAAATATAGGAGGAAGGCTCAGTGCATCTTGGGACCTGAATGTTTAACTGTTTTTGCCCGGTTCTCTCCAAACCACCTATACCCCTCGGTAAATCCTGTGGTGCCTATGGACCCTGAAGTAGAAAAATTCTTTCACCAGTGGATTGGTATAGCATAAATGTAATTCTTAAACATATAATGCAGTGTTTCCCAACCTCGGTCCTCAAGGCACACTAACAGTCCTGGTTTTAGTGATATCCAGGCTTGAACACAGGTGACTTAATTAGTACATCAGTTAATTTGATTTAACTATCTGTGCTGAAGCCTGGATATCACTAAAACCTGCACTGTTGGTGTGCCTTGAGGACCGCGGTTGGGAATGCCTGATATAATGCGTCAACAACAAAAAGTAGAAAGCAGAAAACACAAACCTTCACAGCAAATTTTAATATTGTTTTCTTCCTCACACTTCTTGCCATCATCCATTCTTCCTTCTGAGATTACATCAGTACCAAACACTTCCCTTAATAGTTTCTGATCTTGTACCTTCTGTCTGCGTGGCTGAGAACGTTTTCTGTAAGGCCTAGAAAAGATCAAATAAAAAATTGCTAAAGGCTATGACCTATAAGGTGGGAGAATATAAACAATATCAAAGTTTAGCCTCCTGAACATACATAAAAAGGCTAGTTCACATTATTAATCTGTTGGTGGCAATTCAGAGCAATTTACAACAAAATTCATTCAAAACATCGGACGTATACACTGAAGTGCTAAAAAGTCATGCGATAGCCGACTAGTATCGCGTGGTACCCCCTCTAGCCCGCCGAAGTACAGCAACGCGACATGCCACTGATTCCGCAAGTAGACAGAAGACCGATGGAGAGAAGATGACCCATTCCGTCTGGATAGCTTCCACAGCTCTCTGATATTTGTAGGTGTAGGATCGTAAGTCACATGATGCTCGATTGGGTTCATGTCGGGTGAATATAGTGGCTACACCATTCGTCAAAACTTTCCAGAATGCTCCTCAAACCAATTCTGGACAACTTGGGACCAATGACATGGTGCATTATGCTGCAGGAATATTCCATCGCTGTGGGGATATATGAAGTCCATGAAGAACTACAAATGGTCATCAAGCAATGCAACACTGCTGTTACTGTGAATTACTTGTTCAGGCGGACCAGCAGACCCAACTCATGCCACGTGCACACACCATTATGAAACCTGAATGGTGCCTTGTTAACATGTACATGGCCTCCTAGGGGCTGGGTCACACCCGATTCCTACTATCAGCTTGAAACAACTGGGACTGCAACTCATTGGACCCTGCCGCACGTTGCCAGTCCTCCATAGTCCAAATAGCTATGTCAGCAGCCCAGCTGAGGCACTGTGTCCGGTGTCACAGTGTTAACATGGGCACTCTGGTGGGTCTTCAGTTCCAATATCCCATGGACGCTAAAGAAAGCTGCACTAACCTGCTGGATATGTGTCTGGTACCTCCTGTATTGATTCTGGATGTGACTTGAGCCAGGGTCTATCACCAGGAAAATTTCTGGCTAGATGCCACTGGTCACGATCAATGAGCACCTGTGGTCAATCACTGCGCTGTCCAGGGTGGGTGGTAATACCTTCCAGGAGATATTCCTGGTACACATGTGTATGCGACACCGTAGATCGAGGAAAGTTGAATGTCCGCACAACTGCGGAAATGAAATGTCCCATCCATTGGGCGCCCACTATCCTGCCCGGACTCTGATAATTCACATCACCTTGCCATGAACAGCCTGGCCGGTGTTCAAACGGACTTACAAAATGTCAGAAACAAGTGATGCTGGTCTGGGCATTTTCATGACGTCACAGTACGGTGGCACCACCTACAGTACCATTACCTTTACATACTGCTATCCCATGACTTTTGGTACTTCAGTGCTTATGTACATCGAAACATAATCCGACCACAAGGAATTATGTTTACATGAGAAACGTTTTACCTTTGCACTAACTATGTAAATTAGATGGTTTTCTCCAGTGGAATGATAATTTTAAATAGGATTTTAAATACAGTACCTACCAATAAATCCTTTTTTCATAGTCCATAAGGGATATTGGGGACACATTAGTACGATGGGTATAGACGGGGTCCAAAGGAGCCAGTGCACTTTAAATTTCTTCAACTGTGTGTGTTGGCTCATCCCCTCTATGCCCCCTCCCACAGGAAGTTATAGGTAAAATAGTGCCTGAAGGAGATTCACACACCAGCACACCAATAACATAAAACAACCAGCAACGGCTGGTAACAGAACAGCAACAGCTGAATAGGTAACCATATAAGAGACAACCTGCAGAAATGTCAACGCACTGAGGCGGGCGCCCAATATCCCTTATGGACTACGAGAAAAGGATTTACCAATAGGTAATTAAAATCTTATTTTCTCTAGCATCCATAAGGGATATTGGGGACAAATTAGTACGATGGGGATGTCCAAAAGCTTCCAGAACGGGCAGGAATGTGCGGAGACATCTGCAGCACTGCCTGCCCAAACTGGGTATCCTCTTTGGCCAGGGTATCAAACTTGTAGAACTTCACAAAGGTGTTCTTCTCCGACCAGGTAGCCGCTCGGCACAGTTACAGGGCCGAGACTCCACGGGCAGCCACCCAGGAAGACCCCACCGAACTTGTAGAGAGGGCCTTCGGAGACTGTAGAACAGGTAAGGCTGCCGACACATAGGCTTGCTGAATAGTGACCTTAAGCCAACGAGCAATGGACTGCTTTGAAGCAGGGCAACCCTTTTTCTGTGCGTCATATAACACAAACAAGGTATCAGCCTTTCTGATCAGAGACGTCCTTTTGAAATAGATCTTCAAGGCTCGTACAGCATCCAACGCTTCTGGAGGGGCAGAAGCGCCAGAACTCGGCGGGATCACAATAGGTTGATTGAAGTGGAACGCAGAGATGACCTTCGGCAGGGACTGCTGCCTAGTCCTAAGCTCCAGAGGCTCTGTCCTTGTAAAAGACCGATAAGACCCACCATTCTGAAACACATCTAGCAAAAGCTAGGGCCAGCAACATCACCGCCTTCCACGTGAGGTACTTGTCTTCTACCGTCATCAGAGGTTGAAACCAGGAGGACTGTAGAAATGTCAACACCACATCCAAATCCCAAAGTGCAGTAGGCAGCATAAATGGAGGTTGAATGTGACGCACCCCTTGCAAGAAGGTCTGAACTTCAGGCAACATAGCCAACTTCTATTGGAAGATTGAAAGAGTTGAAATCTCCAGCCTTAAGCCCTTATCTACACCAGCCTGGAGGAAACAGAGGAACCTCCCCAAGTGGAACTCTGCAGGCTGATATGTGCGCTCCGCGCATCAGGAGACATATCTCCTCCAGATATGATCATAGCGTCTTGACGTCACAGGCTTTCTGGCTTGCACCATGGTGGCAATTACCTTCTTGGAAAGTCCCTTATGAGCTAGGATGTTCCGCTCAACTTCCATGCCGTCAAACAAAGCCGCCGTAAGTTCGGGTAGACGACGGTCCTTGTTGAAGAAGATACCTTCTTATTGGCAGAGGCCAATGGTTTTCTACGGACATGCCCAGAAGATTTGCATAGCAAGGTCTCCAGGGCCAATCCGGGGCAATTAGAATTGCTTGCACTCCTTGATGTCTGATCCTCTTGAGCACCCTGGGATCAACGGAATCAGAAGAAATAGCTAGACCAGCCGGTAAGGCCAAAGAGACATAAGTGCATCCACTGCGCTCACCTGAGGGTCTCTGGTTTGTGGGCAATAACAGCGAAGTTTCTTGTTGAGGCGAGATGCCATCATGTTGATCTGTGGGCATCCCCACCTGTCGAAACACCTGGAGGTGTAGTCCCCACTCTCCTGAGTGAAGAGCGTGACGACTCAGGAAGTCCGCTACCCAGTTGTCCACACCCGGAATGAAGATTGCGGACAGTGCACTTGCATTTCTTTCCGCCCAGTGGAGAATCCTTGACGCTTCTCGCACGCAGGCCCTGCTTTTCATCCCTCCTTGTCGATTGATGTACACCACAGCCGCGGCGTTGTCAGACTGTACCTGGATCACATGATCCCTGAGCAGAGGGGAGGCCTGAATCAGAGCACTGAAAATAGCCCAAAGTTCTAGAATGCTGATCGGAAGTAGGATCTCTTGGGCATCCCACCTGACCTGGAACTGCGCCCCTTGGGTGACAGCTCCCCATCTTCGCAGACTTGAGGAGGATCCAATCCTGTATCCTGAAGCATCAACCTTCCAGGAGATTGGAAGATTGTAGCCACCACAGGAGTGAAATCCTGGCCTGGGGTGAAAGTTGTATCATCTGGTGCATAAGATGATGTGAACCGGACCACTTGTACAGGATATCCAATTGAAAAGATCTGGCATGGAACCTTCCATACTGGATTGCCTGGTGGGAAGCTACCATCTTCCCCAACAACTTTATGCAAAGATGAATGGATACTCAAGCAGGTCGGAGAACCATGCAAACCATTTCCTGGAGTGTTCTCGCATTTTCCTTTGGGAAGAACACTTTCTGTGCTACAGTATCCAGTAGCATTCCCAGAAAGAGGAGCCGCTGAGATGGCTCCAGGTGGGACTTCTGTAAGGGACCACGTTGACCCCCTGGACACGGAGCTGGAACATCATTTCTGCCATCACCTTTGTGAACACCCTCGGAGCCGTAGACAGGCCGAAGGGTAACGCCTGGAACTGGTATTGATCGTTCAGCAGGGCAAACCTCAGATAGGCCTGATGAGGAGGCCAAATCGGGATATGGAGATAGGCGTCCTTGATATCCAGGGAGGAAGTCCTGTTCATCCAGGCCTGCAATCACTGCTCTCAAAGATTCCATCTTGAACTTGAAAAAACTTTCAGGTAAGGGTTCAAGGACTTCGTAGTGCCAAAACCAGACGGGTCAGTAAGACCCATTTTGAATCTGAACAGATTGGAGTAGTAACCCTGTTCTTGCTGTTGTAGTGGTACTAGAACAATGACCTGGGACTGAACCAGCTTGTTTATGGCCAGCAGCTGCGTAACAGGCGTATCCTCCAAAGCTGGTAAGCTTGTTTGAAAAATCGTTGCAGAGGAGCACCGTCGAACTCCAGCTTGAATCCGTGAGTGATGAGGTCTCTTACCCAGGCATCCTGGCAGGAACTTTCCCAGATGTGGCTGAAGTGACGCAACAGAGCTTCTACCTCATGTTTCCCCCGGGGTGGGCGGGCATGGTCATGCTGAGGCTTTAGTGGAAGCTGAACTGGTGCCCTCTTCCTGAGAGCCGGCAACGGATGGTTTCTTAGGCTTACCTCTGGTGCCCCTAGCTGTGTTGGAGGCCCCTCTGGCCCTAGATTGAAATCTGGTGGACCAAAATTACTGAGTAGACGGTCCCGGATAGGTACGTCTAGCTGGCGGGGCCCCTCAGGGAAGAAACGTGGATTTTCCAGCAGTAACCTTAGAGATCCACGCGTCCAATTCGCCCCCGAACAGCCATTCCCCTCTAAAGGGAAGGTATTCCATATTGTGCTTGGATTCTGCGTACGCAATCCACTGACGCAAAAACAAGGCCGTGCGTGCTGACACTGACATAGCAGTAGTCCTAGCATTAATATTGCCAATCTCTTTGAGCGAGTCACAGAGGACGCGTGCCACGTCCTGAATGTGTTTTAGGAGTATCACTGTAGTAACCAGGATCATATCCTCACAGAGGCCCTCCTGAATTTGAGTAGCTCACATATGAATAGCATGTGTAATCCAGCAACCTGCTATGACCGGTCGTTGAGATATACCTGCAGCTGTGTAGATAGATTTCAGAGTGGTCTCAATCTTCCTATGCCCGGGGTCCTTCATGATGAAGGAGCCCGGAGCAGGGAGTACCGCCTTCTTAGAGAGGCGAGAGACAGAGACGTCTACAGCCGGGGATTCTTCCCAGAATTTCTGCCTTCAGGGGCAAAAGGGAAAGTATGCAAAAACCGTTTTGACACCTGATATTTCTTATCTGGATTTTTCCAGGCTAACTTAAATAAGTAATCTAATTCTTTGGAATCAGGGAAGGGGACACTCCGTTTGTTTTGTGTGAGGAAAAACGACTGCTGTGTTGCAGTGTCCTCTAGAGGGAGTTATAACACATCTCGTATAGCCAGAATGAGGGGTTCAATACCCTGTGTATGAGTGAAGTCCCCACTTACGGGGTCCACATCATCCCCATCCTCCTGTATATCCTCATCAGAGGATGATAGTAACGCACGTAATCCACATTTTTGTGAACCTGCAGCAGAGAGGGGAGGATGGGGGAACATCAGCCCTAGCAGTTAAATTTGCAACAGCCTGCTGCAATTCTTGCGTTTTATGGGCATTTGCAGTGAGCTGAGATGACATATCAGACATCCTAGTTTTGATGGCACCGAGCCAGGGAGGCTCTTGACCATCCCCCACAGTTTCCTCAATGTTTTGTGAGGACTGACTACATTGTTCACAAGAAATGGAGCCAGAAGAAAGTAGGGAGAACCTGGTGTTACACACACACACTACATAACTTGTGTTTACCATGAGGACAGTAATACACCAACATATACATACAATACAGACTAATGCAAGCCTGCTTCACTGTATGTGAGAGGAGACAGAGAGAAGGTACCAGCACACCCAAGCAATATAGCCTCAGTGAGGCTGCTAGCTGTAACTCAATGAAACACTGTATTTACATATCTATCTACCTTAACGGGATGTAGGAATGTGCACAATAGTGGCTCTCCCCCTAAAATACACCCTGTACCAGTTATCCAGCGTGTCCCAGCGTCTGGAGGAGCTGTGTGAGGCTGCAGCTGCTGTGCAGAGGAAGGGGCCAAAATGCCGCTGAGCATGCTCTGAGGTAGCTCCGCCCCCTCCTAACTCCCACGGTGCAGGTATGCTGTTGCCCCAACAGCATACCAAAAATAATAAAAGTGTGAAATAAAACTGAAGAAAACTCTGGAGCGGCAGAGATGTGCATCCTCTCCTGATGTCACTTTTTTCTAAACTGCCTGTGGGAGTGGGCAAAGAGGGGAGGAGCCAGCACACCCAGATGAAGAAATTTAACGTGCACTGGCTCCTTTGGACCCCGTCTACACCCATCGTGCTAATGTGTCCCCAATTTACCTTATAGATGCTAGAGAAAATATAAAAGACATTATTAACACAATAACATCGGGCAATTAAAAATATTCTAGCCATCAAAAAATTGTTGTACCAAGCAATGGGAAAACTAGCTGTACTATACCAGGAACCAGGGAAACTAAAGTAAAGTACAAAGCAATGTCATACTGGTTAGTCTCCATACCAGCACATTAAGATAAACAATCCGATGATTGCAGAAGAGAGAGTAAAGCCCAGTACACATTAGAGAGATGTGTGCTGAGCGATCTGTCACAGACTGCTCAGCACAGCGGGTGAAATGAGCGATGTGCTAGGGAGGCATACACGCGAGAGATCCATGCTTAAAATCTAAGCAATCTAGTCTAATAGAACATGAAATAAAATGCTATCTTATGCAGCCCTTGTAATTTTAACTTGTGAAATTAAGGTTAAGGGCGAACCTGTAAAATTAAAATAAGGGAAATTATTAACTGATACATGCCCTTCCCGGCCCCACTAAAAAAATCTTACTTGTTCTTAGATTTTACAACTTGGTGCTTCAATTCTGCTTTGTTTTTCACCTCACTAGCATGATGAGGAACTGTGGAATGTGTTGTTTGCTCATGTGCTAAGTGAATACATATGCTGCCATGTATTAAAGAGTGTACGGGGGATTCGTTCAATATGCCTGCTGTCGGGATCCCGGTAAAACAGGGCTTTTCCCACTCGTGGGTGTCCACGACACCCCTAGAGTAGGAATAGATCCTGTGGAGAGTGTAACGAGCCACCGAGCCCGCAGCATGGAGATCATAGAGAAGACTTGGTCTCCAAGGAATTGTAATCTCAAATAAGTGATGGAATGAGACCTCAATGATAAAGGTACATTTCTGAGAAAGTCCCCAAGCCGAGTGTCACGGATTTTGACCAATTAACTTGAAATTACTCAATGGTTGCTCAATTACTTGATCTCCAAAAAATTGAAGGATTCCACCAACTCAATGGTCAGGCTATCTAAGATTACTGGTAGCTTAGGCATTCTATTTTCCTCCCTAAAATCAACAACGAACTCTTTAGTTTTAGAGGCAATGAGAAGTAAATGATTATTCCACTATGCTAATTTTACTACCTGTTCCTCTAATCACCCCCATCCTCATCACTTAAGCCAGAGGTTCCCAAACTGTGTGCCGTGGCTCCCTGAAGTGCCTCGGGACACTTGCAGGGGGTGCCCTGGGTTGGTGGTCCAGGACCAATTCAAATTATTCATTATCAATATAATAGGCAAAATCAGTGCTGGTGGCTGCCAGTCATAAAATATGTGGCCAAACAGAAACAAATCTTTTCCCTCACCACACAACTGACCCTAAGGATGACATATAAACGCGATCTACTTAATGTAATATTTCTTTCTAAATTTGTCAATAAGAAATTTTTGGCAAAGGGATGCCGTGAAAAAAATTCTGATATTCTAGGGCGCCGTGATTCAAAAAAGTTTGGAAACCACTGACTTAAGCCCACAATAGCGTTATTGTCAACAAATTTTTAAATCATAAGAGAATGCGAAGATGATATGCAATTGTTGGTAAATACGGACTCTACTAAGAGGATGAGGGTACAACCATGTGCACCGCCTATTTTTAACAGTACTTAGCGGGGTAAAAGAGTTGATTGCAGCAGCAAATTTGTTAGCAGTTGGGCAAAACCATATGCACTCAATGGGGGGCAGATATAACATGTGCAGAGAGAGTTAGATTTGGGTGGGTTATTTTGTTTCTGTGCAGGGTAAATACTGGCTGCTTTATTTTTACACTGCAATTTAGATTTCAGTTTGAACACACCCCACCCAAATCTAACTCTCTCTGCACATGTTATATCTGCCCCCCATTGAGTGCATATGGTTTTGCCCAACTGCTAACAAATTTGCTGCTGCGATCAACTCTGAATTAGGCCCTTAATCCGCAGTGAATTTTCACAACTTGCCCACTATAATACTTCACCTGATAGAGCTCTGCTTTTATTTAAGTAGTGTATATGGAATATGTGCGTTTCATAAATTATGTATCCACTAGTTACCAGCTCATCAAAATGATGGATCAACATAACAGTAATGTCAGCGCCGGTGGTTGTGCACACCTGAACAAAGCAACACTTGAATTACTCCATTGGGTGCCATCTAGTGGCTGCCGGCAGACACTTTAAATCCCCCCAAAGGGAAGAGGAGGGAGGGGGGGATGGGGAAGCATTAGAGGTGCAGCATTAAGTCTTTTATCATATAGGATAAACTACCGTATTGCTTATATGGTTATGTAGTGTTTTCAATTTCTTTACTTTAAAAAATAAAATAAAATAAGAATTTACTTACCGATAATTCTATTTCTCGTAGTCCGTAGTGGATGCTGGGAACTCCGAAAGGACCATGGGGAATAGCGGCTCCGCAGGAGACAGGGCACATCTAAAGAAAGCTTTAGGATCACCTGGTGTGCACTGGCTCCTCCCCCTATGACCCTCCTCCAAGCCTCAGTTAGGATACTGTGCCCGGACGAGCGTACACAATAAGGAAGGATTTTGAATCCCGGGTAAGACTCATACCAGCCACACCAATCACACTGTACAACTTGTGATCTGAACCCAGTTAACAGCATGATAATAGAGAAGCCTCTCGAAAAGATGGCTCACTACAACAATAACCCGAATTTTTTGGTAACAATAATTATGTACCAGTATTGCAGACAATCCGCACTTGGGATGGGCGCCCAGCATCCACTACGGACTACGAGAAATAGAATTATCGGTAAGTAAATTCTTATTTTCTCTGACGTCCTAGTGGATGCTGGGAACTCCGTAAGGACCATGGGGATTATACCAAAGCTCCCAAACGGGCGGGAGAGTGCGGATGACTCTGCAGCCCCCAATGAGAGAACTCCCGGTCCTCCTCAGCCAGGGTATCAAATTTGTAGAATTTTACAAACGTATTTGCTCCTGACCAAGTAACTGCTCGGCCAAGTTGTAAAGCCGAGACCCCTCGGGCAGCTGCCCAAGATGAGCCCACCTTCCTTGTGGAGTGGGCAGATTTTAGCTGTGGCAGGCCTGCCACAGAATGTGCAAGCTGAATTGTACTACAAATCCAACGAGCAATAGTCTGCTTAGAAGCAGGAGCACCCAGCTAGTTGGGTGCATAGAGGATAAACAGCGAGTCAGATTTCCTGACTCCAGCCGTCCTGGAAACATATATTTTCCGGGTCCTGACAACGTCTAGCAACTTGGAGTCCTCCAAGTCCCTAGTAGCCGCAGGCACCACAATAGGTTTGGTTCAGGTGAGACGCTGAAACCACCTTAGGGAGAAACTGAGGACGAGTCCTCAATTCCGCCCTGTCCGAATGGAAAATCAGATAAGGGCTTTTACAGGATAAAGCCACCAGTTCTGACACGCGCCTGGCCCAGGCCAGAGCCAACAGCATGACCACTTTTTCTGTGAGATATTTTAACTCCACAGATTTAAGTGTGTCAAACCAATGTGACTTTTGGAACCCAAAAACCACCTGGAGATCCCAAAAGTGCCACTAAAGGCACAAAAGGAGGCTGTATATGCAGTACCCCTTTAACAAATGTCTGAACTTCAGGGACTGAAGCTAGTTCTTTTTTGGAAGAAAATTGACAGAGCCGAAATTTGAACCTTAATGGACCCCAATTTCAGGCCCATAGATACTCCTGTTTGCAGGAAATGTAGGAATCGACCCAGTTGAATTTCCTCCGTCGAGCCTTACTGGCCTCGCACCACGCAACATATTTTCGCCAAATGCGGTGATAATGTTTTGCGGTTACATCCTTCCTGGCTTTGATCAGGATAGGGATGACTTCATCCGGAATGCCTTTTTCCTTCAGGATCCGGCGTTCAACCGCCATGCCGTCAACGCAGCCGCGGTAAGTCTTGGAACAGACAAGGTCCTTGCTGGAGCAGGTCCCTTCTTAGAGGTAGAGGCTACGGATCCTCCGTGAGCATCTCTTGAAGTTCCGGTTACCAATTCCTTCTTGGCCAATCCGGAGCCACTAATATAGTGCTTACTCCTCTCCATCTTATCAATCTCAGTACCTTGGGTATGAGAGGCAGAGGAGGGAACCCATACACTGATTGGTACACCCACGGTGTTACCAGAGCATCTACAGCTATTGCCTGAGGGTCCCTTGACGTGGCGCAATACCTGTCGAGTTTTTCCCAACGGTTTATAATCATGTGGAAGACTTCTGGGTGAAGTCCTTACTCTCCCGGGTGGAGGTCGTGCTGAGGAAAACTGCTTCCCAGTTGTCCACTCCCGGAATGAAAACTGCTGACAGTGCTATCACATGGTTTTTCGACCCGCGAAGAATCCTTGCAGCTTCTGCCATTGCCCTCCTGCTTCTTGTGGCACCCTGTCTGTTTACGTGGGTGACTGCCGTAATGTTGTCCGACTGGATCAACACCGGCTGACCTTGAAGCAGAGGTCTTGCTAAGCTTAGAGCATTGTAAATGGCCCTTAGCTTCAGGACATTTATGTGAAGTGATGTCTCCAGGCTTGACCATAAGCCCTGGATATTCCTTCCCTGTGTGACTGCTCCCCAGCCTCGCAGGCTGGCATCCGTGGCCACCAGGACCCAGTCCCGCATGCCGAATCTGCGGCCCTCTAGAAGATGAGCACTCTGCAACCACCACAGGAGGGATACCCTTGTCCCTGGTGACAGGGTTATCCGCTGAAGCATCTGAAGATGCGACCCGGACCATTTGTCCAGTAGGTTCCACTGGAAAGTCTTGCATGGAATCTGCCGAATGGGATTGCTTCGTAGGAAGCCACCATTTTTACCCAGAACCCTTGTGCATTGATGCACTGAGACTTGGTTCGGTTTTAGGAGGTTCCTGACTAGCTCGGATAACTCCCTGGCTTTCTCCTCCGGGAGAAATACCTTCTTTTGGACTGTGTCCAGGATCATCCCTAGGAACAGAAGACAAGTCGTCGGAACCAGCTGCGATTTTGGAATATTGAGAATCCAATCGTGCTGCCGCAACACTACCTGAGGTAGTGCTACACCGATCTCCAACTGTTCCCTGGATCTCACCCTTATCAGGGAATCGTCCAAGTAAAGGATAACTAAAATTCCCTTCCTTCGAAGGAATATCATCATTACGGTCATTACTTCAGTAAAGACCCGGGGTGCCGTGGACCATCCCTACGGCAGCGTCTGAACTGATAGTGACAGTTCTGTACCATAACCTGAGATACCCTTGGTGAGAAGGGTAAATTTTGACATGAAGGTAAGCATCCTTGATGTCCCGAGACATCATGTAGTCCCCTTCTTCCAGGTTTGCAATCACTGCTCTGAGTGACTCAATTTTGAATTTGAACCTCTGTATGTAAGTGTTCAAAGATTTTAGATTTTAGATTTTAAAATCGGTCTCACCGAGCCGTCTGGCTTCGGTACCACAATAGTGTGGAATAATACCCCGTTCCCTGTTGCAGGAGGGGTACCTTAATTATCACCTGCTGGGAATACAGCTTGTGAATGGCTTCCAAAACTGCCTCCCTGTCAGCGGGAGACGTCGGTAAAACAGACTTTTGGAAACGGCGAGGGGAATACGTCTCGAATTCCAATTTGTACCCCTGAAATATTACCTGAAGGATCCAGGGGTCTACTTGCGAGTGAGCCCACTGCGCACTGAAATTCATTGAGAACGGGCCCCCACCGTGCCTGAACTTGTAAAGCCCTAGCGTCATACTGAGAGCTTGGCAGAGGCGGAAAAGGGTTTCTGTTCCTGGGAACTGGCTGATCTCTGCAGCCATTTTCCTCTCCCTCTGTCACGAGCAGAAAAGAGGAACCCTTTTGTCCGCTTGCCAACCAGGACTGCGCCTGATAATACGGCGTCTTATTTTGAGAGGCTACCTTTTTTAAGGCAATACTTCCAAATGCCGTTTGGAATCCGCATCACCTGACCACTTTACTGGTATAATTGGACAACGCACTTATACTTGATGCCAGTCGGCAAATATTCCGCTGTGCATCATGCATATATAGAAATGCATCTTTTAATTGCTCTATAGGCAATAATATACTGTCCTTATCTAGGATATCAAATTTCCAGTCAGGGAATCCGACCACGCCAACCCAGCACTGCACATCCAGGCTGAGGCGATTGCTGGTCGCAGTATAACACCAGTATGTGTGTAAATACATTTTAGGATACACTCCTGCTTTCTATCAGCAGGATCCCTAAGGGCGGCCATCTCCAGAGAGGGTAGAGCCCTTGTTCTTACAAGCGTGTGAGCGCCTTATCCCCCCTAGGGGGTGTTTCCCAACGCACCCTAACCTCTGGCGGGAAAAGGTATACTGCCAATAACTTTTTAGAAATTATCAATTGTTATCGGGGGGAAACCCACGCATCATCACACACCTCATTTTATTTCTCAGATTCAGGAAAACTACAGGAAGTTTTTCCTCACCAAACATAATACCCCTTTTTTTTGGTGGTATTTATATTATCAGAAGAGTGTAAACTTTTTCCATTGCCTCAATCATGCAATGTGTGGCCCTATTGGAAATCACGGTTGTCTCTTCACCGTCGACACAGGAGTCAGTATCCGTGTCGGCGTCTGTATCTGAGGTAACGGGCGCTTTAGAGCCCCTGTATGAGACGTCTGGACATGCACAAGCTGAGTAGCCGGCTGTCTCATGTCAACCACTGTCTTTTATACAAAGCTGACACTGTCACGCAATTTCAACAGTACATCCACTCAGGTGTCGACCCCCTAGGGGGTGACAACACTATTACAGACACTCTACTCCGTCTCCTCATCATTTTTCTCCTCATACATGTCGACACAAACGTACCGACACACAGCACACACACAGGGAATGCTCTGATAGAGGACAGGACCCCACTAGCCCTTTGGGGAGACAGAGGGAGAGTTTGCCAGCACACACCAGAGCGCTATATATATACAGGGATAACCTTATATAAGTGTTTTTCCCTTTATAGCTGCTGTATTGTTTATACTGCGCCTAATTTGTGCCCCCCTCTCTTTTTTAACCCCTTTCTGTAGTGTAGTGACTGCAGGGGAGAGCCAGGGAGCTTCCCTCCAACTGAGCTGTGAGGGAAAATGGCGCCAGTGTGCTGAGGAGATAGGCTCCGCCCCTTTCTCTGCGTCCTTATCATCC
Organism: Pseudophryne corroboree; assembly: GCF_028390025.1. Classification (NCBI taxonomy): domain Eukaryota; kingdom Metazoa; phylum Chordata; class Amphibia; order Anura; family Myobatrachidae; genus Pseudophryne; species Pseudophryne corroboree. The sequence continues at coordinate 711,891,497 of NC_086444.1, read as the reverse complement.
GTTTTCTTGTATGTTTTGGAAGGGGTTAAATGCATCCATATAGCCCAGGAGTTATATGTGATGCATTTATTTTAGCCATAAAAGGTATTCTATCGATTTATTGCGTCTCAGGGCGCTGCCCCCCCAGCGCCCTGCACCCTCAGTGACCGGAGTGTGAAGTGTGCTGAGAGCAATGGCGCACAGCTGCGGTGCTGTGCGCCTACCTTTATCTGAAGACAGGAAAGTCTTCTGCCGCCGATTTTTCCGGACCTCTTCGCTCTTCTGGCTCTGTAAGGGGGCCGGCGGCGCGGCTCTGGTGACCCATCCAGGCTGAACCTGTGATCGTCCCTCTGGAGCTAATGTCCAGTAGCCTAAGAAGCCCAATCCACTCTGCACGCAGGTGAGTTCGCTTCTTCTCCCCTTAGTCCCTCGATGCAGTGAGCCTGTTGCCAGCAGGTCTCACTGAAAATAATAAACCTAAACTAAAACTTTCACAAAGAGCTCAGGAGAGCCCCTAGTGTGCACCCTTCTCGTCGGGCACAGAAAATCTAACTGAGGCTTGGAGGAGGGTCATAGGGGGAGGAGCCAGTGCACACCAGGTGATCCTAAAGCTTTCTTTAGATGTGCCCTGTCTCCTGCGGAGCCGCTATTCCCCATGGTCCTTACGGAGTTCCCAGCATCCACTAGGACGTCAGAGAAAAGAAAATAAGATTTTACTTACCGATAAATCTATTTCTCGTAGTCCGTAGTGGATGCTGGGGACTCCGTCAGGACCATGGGGATTAGCGGCTCCGCAGGAGACAGGGCACAAAAATAAAGCTTTAGGATCAGGTGGTGTGCACTGGCTCCTCCCCCTATGACCCTCCTCCAAGCCTCAGTTAGGATACTGTGCCCGGACGAGCGTACACAATAAGGAAGGATTTTGAATCCCGGGTAAGACTCATACCAGCCACACCAATCACACCGTACAACTTGTGATCTGAACCCAGTTAACAGTATGACAAACGTAGGAGCCTCTGAACAGACGGCTCACAACAATAACAACCCGATTTTTTTGTAACAATAACGATGTACAAGTATTGCAGACAATCCGCACTTGGGATGGGCGCCCAGCATCCACTACGGACTACGAGAAATAGATTTATCGGTAAGTAAAATCTTATTTTCTCTGACGTCCTAGTGGATGCTGGGGACTCCGTCAGGACCATGGGGATTATACCAAAGCTCCCAAACGGGCGGGAGAGTGCGGATGACTCTGCAGCACCGAATGAGAGAACTCCAGGTCCTCTTTAGCCAGGGTATCAAATTTGTAGAATTTTACAAACGTGTTCTCCCCCGACCACGTAGCTGTTCGGCAGAGTTGTAATGCCGAGACCCCTCGGGCAGCCGCCCAGGATGAGCCCACCTTCCTTGTGGAATGGGCCTTGACAGATTTAGGCTGTGGCAGGCCTGCCACAGAATGTGCAAGTTGAATTGTGCTACAAATCCAACGAGCAATCGTCTGCTTAGAAGCAGGAGCACCCAGCTTGTTGGGTGCATACAGTATAAACAGCGAGTCAGATTTTCTGACTCCAGCCGTCCTTGAAATATATATTTTCAATGCCCTGACAACGTCCAGCAACTTGGAATCCTCCAAATCGCTAGTAGCCGCAGGCACCACAATAGGCTGGTTCAGGTGAAACGCTGACACCACCTTAGGCAGAAACGGAGGACGCGTCCGCAGTTCTGCCCTGTCCGAATGGAAAATCAGATATGGGCTTCTATACGATAAAGCCGCCAATTCTGACACTCTCCTGGCTGAAGCCAGGGCCAGTAGCATGGCTACTTTCCATGTAAGATATTTCAAATCCACCGATTTGAGTGGCTCAAACCAATGGGATTTGAGAAAATCCAAAACTACATTAAGGTCCCACGGAGCCACTGGGGGCACAACCGGGGGCTGTATATGTAGTACTCCTTTTACAAAAGTCTGGACTTCAGGAACTGAAGCCAATTCTTTCTGGAAGAAAATCGACAGGGCCGAAATTTGAACCTTAATGGACCCCAATTTGAGGCCCATAGACAATCCTGTTTGCAGGAAATGTAGGAATCGACCCAATTGAAATTCCTCCGTGGGGGCCTTCCTGGCCTCACACCACGCAACATATTTTCTCCAAATGCGGTGATAATGTTGTGCAGTCACCTCCTTCCTGGCTTTGACCAGGGTAGGAATGACCTCTTCCGGAATGCCTTTTTCCCTTAGAATTTGGCGTTCAACCGCCATGCCGTCAAACGCAGCCGCGGTAAGTCTTGGAATAGACACGGTCCCTGCTGAAGCAGGTCCCGTCTTAGAGGTAGAGGCCACGGATCTTCCGTGAGCATCTCCTGAAGTTCCGGGTACCAAGTTCTTCTTGGCCAATCCGGAGCCACGAGTATCGTTCTTACTCCCCTTTGCCGTATAATTCTCAGTACTTTTGGTATGAGAGGCAGAGGAGGAAACACATACACTGACTGGAACACCCACGGTGTTACCAGAGCGTCCACAGCTATTGCCTGAGGGTCTCTTGACCTGGCGCAATACCTGTCCAGTTTTTTGTTGAGGCGAGACGCCATCATATCCACCTTTGGTTTTTCCCAACGGTTCACAATCATGTGGAAGACTTCTGGATGAAGTCCCCACTCTCCCGGGTGTAGATCGTGTCTGCTGAGGAAATCCGCTTCCCAGTTGTCCACTCCCGGAATGAACACTGCTGACAGTGCTATCACATGATCTTCCGCCCAGCGAAGAATCCTTGCAGCTTCTGCCATTGCTCTCCTGCTTCTTGTGCCGCCCTGTCTGTTTACGTGGGCGACTGCCGTGATGTTGTCCGACTGGATCAACACCGGCTGACCCTGAAGCAGGGGTTATGCCAGGCTTAGAGCATTGTAAATCGCTCTTAGCTCCAGTATATTTATGTGAAGAGACATCTCCAGGCTTGACCATACTCCCTGGAAGTTTCTTCCCTGTGTGACCGCTCCCCAGCCTCTCAGACTGGCATCCGTGGTCACCAGGACCCAGTCCTGTATGCCGAATCTGCGGCCCTCTAACAGATGAGCACTCTGCAACCACCACAGAAGAGACACCCTTGTCCGTGGCGATAAGGTTATCCGCTGATGCATCTGCAGATGCGATCCGGACCATTTGTCCAGCAGATCCCACTGAAAAGTTCTTGCGTGAAATCTGCCGAATGGAATCGCTTCGTAAGAAGCCACCATTTTTCCCAGGACCCTTGTGCAATGATGCACTGACACTTTTCCTGGTTTTAGGAGGTTACTGACTAGCTCGGATAACTCCCTGGCTTTCTTCTCCGGGAGAAACACCTTTTTCTGGACTGTGTCCAGAATCATCCCTAGGAACAGCAGAAGTGTCGTCGGAAACAGCTGCGGTTTTGGAATATTTAGAATCCACCCGTGCTGTCGTAGAACTACTTGAGATAGTGCTACTCCGACCTCCAACTGTTCTCTGGACCTTGCCCTTATCAGGAGATCGTCCATTTTCTTTGAAGAAGAATCATCATTTCGGCCATTACCTTGGTAAGGACCCGGGGTGCCGTGGACAATCCAACCGGCAGCGTCTGAAACTGATAGTGACAGTTCTGTACCACGAACCTGAGGTACCCTTGGTGAGAAGGGCAAATTGGGACATGGAGGTAAGCATCTGTCCCGGGACACCATATAGTCCCCTTTTTCCTGGTTCGCTATCACTGCTCTGAGTGACTCCATCTTGATTTGAACCTTTTTATGTAAGTGTTCAAATATTTCAGATTTAGAATAGGTCTCACCGAGCCGTCTGGCTTCAGTACCACAATATAGTGTGGAATAATACCCCTTTTTCCTTGTTGTAGGAGGGGTACTTTTATTATCACCTGCTGGGAATACAGCTTGTGAATTGTTTCCACTACTGCCTCCCTGTCGGAGGGAGACGTTGGTAAAGCAGACTTCAGGAACCTGCGAGGGGGAGACGTCTCGAACTTCCAATCTGTACCCCTGGGATACTACATGTAGGATCCAGGGGTCCACTTGCGAGTGAGCCCACTGCGTGCTGAAACTCTTGAGACGACCCCCCACCGCACCTGAGTCCGCTTGTACGGCCCCAGCGTCATGCTGAGGACTTGGCAGAAGCGGTGGAGGGCTTCTGTTCCTGGGAATGGGCTGCCTGCTGCAGTCTTCTTCCCTTTCCTCTATCCCATGGCAGATATGACTGGCCTTTTGACCGCTTGCCCTTATGGGGACGAAAGGACTGAGGCTGAAAAGACGTTGTCTTTTTCTCCTTTATACGGCAATACTTCCATGTGCCGTTTGGAATCTGCATCACCTGACCACTGTCGTGTCCATAAACGACTTCTGGCAGATATGGACATCGCACTTACTCTTGATGCCAGAGTGCAAATATCCCTCTGTGCATCTCGCATATATAGAAATGCATCCTTTAAATGCTCTATAGTCAATAAAATACTGTCCCTGTCAAGGGTATCAATATTTTCAGTCAGGGAATCCGACCAAGCCACCCCAGCGCTGCACATCCAGGCTGAGGCGATCGCTGGTCGCAGTATAACACCAGTATGTGTGTATATACTTTTTAGGATATTTTCCAGCCTCCTATCAGCTGGCTCCTTGAGGGCGGCCCTATCTGGAGACGGTACCGCCACTTGTTTTGATAAGCGTGTGAGCGCCTTATCCACCCTAAGGGGTGTTTCCCAACGCGCCCTAACTTCAGGCGGGAAAGGGTATACCGCCAATAATTTTCTATCGGGGGAAACCCACGCATCATCACACACTTCATTTAATTTATCTGATTCAGGAAAAACTACAGGTAGTTTTTTCACACTCCACAAAATACCCTTTTTTGTGGTACTTGTAGTATCAGAAATATGTAACACCTCCTTCATTGCCCTTAACAAGTAACGTGTGGCCCTAAAAGAAAAATACGTGTGTTTCTTCACCGTCGACACTGGAGTCAGTGTCCGTGTCTGTGTCGACCGACTGAGGTAAAAAGACGTTTTAACGCCCCTGACGGTGTTTGAGACGCCTGGACAGGTACTAATTGGTTTGCCGGCCGTCTCATGTCGTCAACCGACCTTGCAGCGTGTTGACATTATCACGTAATTCCTTAAATAAGCCATCCATTCCGGTGTCGACTCCCTAGAGAGTGACATCACCATTACAGGCAATTGCTCCGCCTCCTCACCAACATCGTCCTCATACATGTCGACACACACGTACCGACACACAGCACACACACAGGGAATGCTCTGATAGAGGACAGGACCCCACTAGCCCTTTGGAGAGACAGAGGGAGAGTTTGCCAGCACACACCAAAACGCTATAATTATACAGGGACAACCTTTATATAAGTGTTTTTCCCTTATAGCATCTTAATATATATAATCATATCGCCAAATAAGTGCCCCCCCTCTCTTTTTAACCCTGTTTCTGTAGTGCAGTGCAGGGGAGAGCCTGGGAGCCTTCCCACCAGCATTTCTGTGAGGGAAAATGGCGCTGTGTGCTGAGGAGAATAGGCCCCGCCCCCTTTTCGGCGGGCTTCTTCTCCCGTTTTTCTGAGACCTGGCAGGGGTTAAATACATCCATATAGCCCCAGGGGCTATATGTGATGTATCTTTTAGCCAGTATAGGTATTTCATTGCTGCCCAGGGCGCCCCCCACAGCGCCCTGCACCCTCAGTGACCGCTGGTGTGAAGTGTGTGACAACAATGGCGCACAGCTGCAGTGCTGTGCGCTACCTCATGAAGACTGAAAAGTCTTCTGCCGCCGGTTTCTGGACCTCTTCACTTTTCGGCATCTGCAAGGGGGTCGGCGGCACGGCTCCGGGACCGGACTCCATGGCTGGGCCTGTGTTCGATCCCTCTGGAGCTAATGGTGTCCAGTAGCCTAAGAAGCCAATCCATCCTGCACGCAGGTGAGTTCACTTCTTCTCCCCTAAGTCCCTCGTTGCAGTGAGCCTGTTGCCAGCAGGACTCACTGTAAAATAAAAAACCTAAAAACTTTTTCTAAGCAGCTCTTTAGGAGAGCCACCTAGATTGCACCCTGCTCGGACGGGCACAAAAACCTAACTGAGGCTTGGAGGAGGGTCATAGGGGGAGGAGCCAGTGCACACCACCTGATCCTAAAGCTTTATTTTTGTGCCCTGTCTCCTGCGGAGCCGCTAATCCCCATGGTCCTGACGGAGTCCCCAGCATCCACTAGGACGTCAGAGAAATAACATTTCTAATTGTGTTGTTAGATAGTGAATAAAAAACACTCAAGTTAATTTGCACATCCTAATAGACTCTAAAGAAAGAAGTCCAGCTAAATAAATTGTATTCATAAACTCCTCCCACCATACTGATAACATTGTGCATACCTACTTGTTGCAGTAATGGTTGTTAGAACAATCTGAAAGTACACAGGCTTAATTGATTATTTGTTATCAATAATGGATTGGATACTTTTGTCTTATCTAATCCTCTTCAGCAAGAGTCAACGTGGCCTTTGTACTTTCCAATCTTGTTTTTTTTCTGGAGCAGCATTATACATAGAACTAGTTGCACAGCAGTAATGCCATATGCAAGTACCGTACAAAACCATACAATTATTGGCAGCGATTATCCCACTGCAAATGGTATCTAACAGGCTGGAATAAAAGTATTTAGGAATTAGTCCATATACTGATCAAAGGTTCACTCTGTCATATACACCATTTTGTAGTGTGCGCAGGCACTGACAATAATAGTTGTTCGGAGTAGTTTCTTTTGTTAGGTAGAAAAAACCTCTATCTAAAAGGCTTCTTAGAGGCAGTAAAGGATTAGAGGTTATATCCTAATTATGAGGTTTGATTAAAAAAAAATATGATAATAATTGTTGTCTGATACCTGCGGGCTATTTTCCCAAGAGGTTTTCTCCCCAGCCAAGCCTCTAATTCAGGACTGCTGAGCTCAGTTGGTTTCAAGTGGTCCAGAACAGTCAAATCCTTTCCTTGCTTCCAAACTTCATAGCGATCAGGCTGAAGAAATTTTACAAACACATCCATAGAGATCTTTACCATGTCTTTCCGACATGTACACTAAGAACAGAAAAATTGTTAGGATTAGTTTAAGCGCCACATAAAATCTGATTTTTGATAAAAGAAAGATGAACAAATTAAACCATACTACCTGTGTGGCCATTTTCCCATAATCAATCCAGCGCAAAGTAGCAAAATTGGTGGACTCCGCACAGTTGAATCCATGGTTAAATCCAGCATGGTATCCATATGGAAATGTTATCATAAACTCGCCTGCCTCTTGAGTGATCTATTTATGGAAAGAGAAAGGATACGTTTAGAATACAGTGGGTTGAAGTTATTGTGGATAGAGAAGTCAAAAATGAGAGATTCTTTCTAATGTGGGAGGCATATATAGCCACCCTATCACTTCCAATGAGAACACAAATTAATAATAACTTAAAGGATTCGACCTGGTATATGTTACAAATGGCAGCTAATGACCCTCCAATTCAATTGTAAAACAATCCTTCAGTTAATGGATGAAGCCAGCCGAAGTGCTTTATGTACATCCTTTTTGGTTGTTGTGGGGGTGGGGGGATGGCTGGACACCAGTTCCATAGCAACTGCTCAATTTGGTTATGCCAAATGTATCTGTTATTGTTTGTAATGTATATGTATTGTACGTTATCATTGTGACACTATCAATTTGCAGTCTTATGACGGATCGTATTTTATGGTATTTGATTTTCGAAAAACTATTAACTACTTGTCACATTGTACATGAATTTGACACTTGATGCTACATTGTATGTGAATTTGACACTTGATGCTTCAATAAAAAAATTTTTTTTAAAGAAAGACTAAGCAAAGCAAATGTTTCTAGAGCCAAAAAGCAATTTCTGCCATTAACCTTATTACGGAACTTACCCGATCAAATGGAATCCCATACTTTTTTAGAATGGATGGAGAGATCAGAGTCATTTTATGCCTAAGAAAAGCATCACAACCTTGAGAACTACCAGGAAAAAAACCTGTGGGAAGAAAGCCATCATGAGTAGGGAATTCACAGAATAAGAAATGCATATTGATGCTGAAAACTGTAACAAGTCTTAACATTTCTATACAATTATTAGTATTTTTAATTGTAAGGTCACTACCTCTTTACGTGGACTCCTCTGTAAGCAATCACTGAACTGGCTCTTTACCCAAAATCTAAAGACCTAGGGGTATATTCACAAATTGTCACTTCAACAAACTGATAGTCAGAGATTTTGCCACTGGAGATAAAGCAGTTGTTTAACATTGGGGAATATTATTAACAACACTACAAAGAAAGATGTTGAACAGTGCTTCTTAAACTTGGTACTTCACACACCCATATAGTCCAGGTTTTAAGGCAATCCATGCTTGAGCACAGATGGTTAAATAAAAATGATTGAGAAACTAATTGAATCACTTGTTCTCAAGCATGGATAGCCTAAAGAACATGGACTGTTAAGGTATCTCAAGAACCAAGTTTAAGACGAACATTTCTAAAAGATGGAAATATCTCTGCCTAATATTGTTGGACATTAGTAGGAAGTATGAAAAACTAATTACAAAATGTATGCCAGCTTTCAATTTTTTGTCCGACTAATACACAATTAACACATGCATTGCTGTAGCAATCAAATCACACAGCTAAAACCTGGTTATTAGAAACTATTTTTTTTTTTTTTTTTGGGTGCATTTGTTTTTTGTTGTTTTATGAAAACAGGTCAGACATTCAATTGCTGACAAACACTTTACCTGTGAAGAGTTTGTATGTTTGTGTGGGTCTCAATCACAAGCAGAAACTTAAATGTATTAGAGCACTGGTTCTCAAACTCGGTCCTCAGGACCCCACACAGTGCATGTTTTGCAGGTTTCCTCACAGAATCACAAGTGAACAAATTAGCTCCACCTGTGGACCTTTTCAAATGTGTCAGTGAGTGATTTATGCACCCGTGTTGGTTACCTACAAAATATGCACTGTTCGGGTAATTCAGAGTTGATCGTAGATGTGCAAAATTTACCACATCTACGATCACTTAATGACATGCAGGGGGGGTGGAAGACGCCCAGCACGGGGCTAGTCTGCCCCACGCCAGGCCCTACCCCCTTCACCGCACAAGTACAAAAGCATCGCACAGCGGCAATGCTTTTTTACTTTACAAGTAGCTCCCTGGCAGTGCAGCTCCTGCGCTCTGGCAGGGAGCAACTTATTGCATCCCAGGTCGCAGCTGCTGCATGTGACATCACACAGCCCCCCCCAATGGTCCAGACACGCCTCCATTGTCTGGAACGCGCCCCTGATTGACAGACAGAGGCGATCGCACCAGTGAGATGCTGATTGCCTCCATTGTCTGGACTGCGCCCCGCCAACGGCATCCTAACGCCGTTGGCGCGCCCCCTCCTGCCCCGTGACCACCTCTGCCTGTCAATCAGGCAGAGGCGATCGCACCAGTGAGATGCTGATAGCACATAGTAATTCAGACTGCGATCGCTGACCCTGCATCGATCCAGTCTGAATTACCCCGTGTGGGGTCCTGAGGACAGAGTTTGAGAACCTGCGTATTAGAGTGATAATGATAGTATTTAACTGTATGTATTTCAATTTGCGCCTAGGACTTTTCCTATTGAAGAAAAGGTTACCAGTTACACAGTGTATACAAACAATGTCAGATCTTTCTAGATCTGTATACATTACACCTGAAGGTTTAAAGAAAACTCTTGAAATCACAAGTTAAATCAATATTTTTTTCTCATAGTGCATGAAAAGCTCTCTTTCAACTGTATACAATTTTTTGAAAGAGTTTAAATTTATTAATTTTAAATAATAATTATTTATAATGAAGTGCCAAACCGCATGGGATAGATGCCTAGTAGGATGTAGGATGCTCTCTAGCCCAGCGAAGTGCAGCAACACGACGTGGCATCAATTCCACGAGTGACTGGAAGTCGTCTGGAGAGATGTTGACCTGAGCCATCTGGATAGGTTACTACAGCTCCCTGTTATTTGTAGGTGAAGAATCATGGGTGCGAATGGACCTCTCCACCACGTCCTGTAAATGCTCAATTGAGTTTATGTTGGGCGAATGGGGTGGCCACTCAATTCTTTATATATCTCTCCAGAATGTTCCTCAAACCAATTCTGGACAACTAGTGACCAATGACATGGTGCATTATCCTGCTGGAATATTCCATCGTTGTGGGGGTATATGAAGTCCATGAAGGACTGCAAATGGTCATCAAGCCCTGCAAAGTAGCTGTTACTGGTCAATGACATGTTCAGGTGAACCAGCGGACCTAACTCATGCGAAGTGAACACATTCCACACCATTATGGAGCCACTATTAGCTTTGTGGACAGGTGGGCCTACCATAAACCTAAAACAACTTTAACAGTGACTCATCAGATCATGCCACATGTTCCAAATTAGACACGTTACAAGTCCAGGCGAGGTTCTGTGTCTGATGTCGTAGTGTTAACAGGGGCACTCTGTGGGTCTTGTGTTGCCATATCCCATGGAAGCTAAAGAAGCTGCACTGACCTGCTGGATATGCGTCTAGCACCGCATGTATTGAATGTGGGATGTGATTTGAGCCAGTGTCACCAACTAAATATACCCCCTGCTTCCTGCTGAAGACCTTGACGGAACACAAAAAAACCTCAGGATCAGAGCTTTTCATTACCTCATCATCCTCCAGGAATACAAATTTGAAATCAAATTTTAAAATGTCTGTCCTGTTAGCCTCCCTGTGATGAGTCCTGGTCTGCTACAACAACCAGCCTGCACTCATTCATCTTTTCTACGCAATATCATGTGCCGATTATCATTTCTGACCTGCTTCCTCATGCCGCTTACTCGGCTGAAGAGTCTCCCTATGGCACTGGATGCTAAAGATCCAGGTCACTATCTGTGGTGGCAGAGACAATGTCCCAAAGAGGTGGTAGTGGACTGCAAGCGAAGGCTGAGACAGACAAGTAAAAATAATAACATAAAATAGCTATTTGGCTCAGGTTGTACAGGACAGTTAAACAAGCACCCAGCTCTGGAAACATTAAAAAAACTGAGGCAAGTAGCCAGTAAAGATTGAGGCACAAGTAGCCAATAGAGAAACTTTAGATTTTGGAGACATATTTAAAGTGTCCAGGGTTCCATGATCGTACGCTGTACCCCAGTGTTTCAGTGTCTACCATGGATGAAAGAGAAAATTGTATAAAAACAAAAATACCGTAGTTTGCTTTTTTTTGTGTTTTTAATTATTATCTATAAACAGAATGGTTAAAAAGGTATGCTGTTTATAGTTACTATGCTGCTGAGCTCACAATTTATGTATTTGTTGCTTAAAGCTAATGAATATAGATATGTGATAGACTAACTTATCGCGCCATGCAGTGACAAAATTCTGAATGGATTACCGCAATCAAAAGGTCTTCAGACATTTGGTTGAAAGACCAACACAATTTTACAGTCCTTTACAGATGTATACATTGTTTCTGGGGTTAGTCACACTTAAATACCATCTCAGAGATATAAAAATAAAACATGACTGATTAACAGGCACGGCTGCCTTGTAAATGTAAAGGCCCATACACACTGGGCCATTTTGAGCTAAAAGCAGCTCATATTTGGTGTTTTGAGCTGCTTTCAGCTCAATACCGCCCACTGTGTATGCTCCGGTGATGAGCGCTGATGCGTGCCCCCGCTACATGAATGGCGGGGTGAATGGCTTTCCATAGTGTCCGCTGACATCGCTGGGCAGGGGGGAAAAGCGCTCAGTGTGTATGCACCTTACCTAGTAGCTGCAAAAAGAAAAAAGAAAAAAAAAAACACACAAAATAAACAAAAACCCAAGAGACAATTAAGACAAGTTATATATTTGTCCTATTAGAATAACACTAAAGTTTTATGCATAAACTATGCATTTATGTAAATAAATTACAGATTACAAAATGAGCAAAGAAAATGCTCCAAATCTTACCTTTTGCCAGACGTTCTAGTCTTTTTCCGTGTTCAGGAGGAATTGCGTACCTGCATAATATCAAGACATTTAGATTAATTCATAATTAGACGTACAATGGTGAAAGGCAAAAATAAATAAAGGCATAGGCAATGTGGATTCCTATGGAAAATAATACAATTGCACAAGTCATATGACAGCAGAAAAGAAGGGACATATTTTTACTAGTAAGCATAAACAGACCTCTAGGTAAACAAAATATATAACTAAAAGGTCTTCATGTTGCAAAGCCTCTAAAACCCTAGGATAGTTGTAAACAGTTCAGAGAAGCAATGCCTGGTGGGAGACCCAAAATGCATGTCACGAGTTGATATAATAGGTATGTCTACTTTAAAGCAAGAACTATATAAGCTTGCACAGAAGGCTTTCTAGCTTTTCTTTCTGTACAAATGTGAGATCTCTACGGAAAAAAATAAATGGTAAATTAAATATAGTCACATACACTAATAAACAACCCGTTTATTAGTGTATGCAGTGCCAAAACTCTGCAATGCAAAAACAAGTTGTAAAACCACGATGAGTCCGAAGCATGCAGTGTTGAGGATATTAATGGTGACTGTGGCCGGAGAGACCCCCAGCCCACGTGGACAATGGCGGCGCGGCACTGAAGGGGTTAACCCTCAGTGACCGGCGCCATATTAAAGGACAATGGGCGCTTGGCGCCACTTTTAAACTGTGCACTGGTGCTAAGCGCCATCTTTAAATGTAGTGTGGGTGCTAGGCACCGGGTATTTAAAAATATATTTACTACTGTGTTTTCACCAATGTTATATTTAATGCAATAGGCACAGTTGTAGGATTGCACATTTACATTGCATGCAAATGCCAGCACTTAGAAGGAATGTGTAAGCTGTGTTGGTTTTAAAATGCATTTACGTTTGTGGACAAATGGCCCTGTCCTAGCAGAGAGGTGTGAATGACAAAACCTTTTGATGTGTAAAGACGCTAATCTCGGGGTCTATGGGCTTGGAACCTGTTTCATGTACCTGATTTAATGGATATACGAACCCTGAATGGCAGATGCAGGAAGGAAGACTGTTTGTTTGTATTGTTGCCTTTCCTGTTGTAATCTCAAACACTGGGTTTGCCTGGAGATGTGACTGAGACAGAAACATTTGTATTTTGAAGCTGTGTGATAAATTTATCAATAGTGAATGTTAATCTGATACCAAACGTTGTCTGGGTGACAGGAAGGAGGATATTGTTTTATTGTACTTATCTCCTTTTGAAATGTAATTTATTTACTTGTATTTTCTAAGTTATCCTGATTGGTTGGAGAAGACAGAGAGGGCTTACCCCCCTGTGGTACTGTGTGGAAATTTGACATAAAAAGGAGGCCTGCGTGCCTCCAGATTTGTAGTTGTACCATCTTATTCTGCTGGAACATCTTGCTGTATGCTGTTGCCCCTAGCAATAGGGAAGAGTTCTCTTTAGAACTATTGCAAATAAATACCATTTGCCTCGAGAAGACCGCGTCATCTTGTGACCTACAGGGTTATGCCAAACATAGCCCCGTCCTCCGGTTGTCCAGGGAAGCACCTAACGTCTCCAAATTCAGCCTTCCGCCAGCTACCGGTAGAGGCCTAGCAAGTGGATTGTGGGGATTCGTCAACACCACACAGGTGTGGTAAGGCAGTGCGTCAGCACATACAGAGCAGAACCGTGGTTCCAAACGCCACGGCAGGTTAGGAGTTTGGTGGTGGCAGCATAAACCCGCCCACAACGCAGTGGGTGGAGTCAGTAACAGGCAGTTACTGACGGTAAGCGGGAATCACCTATGTGGTCAGGCCTCGTGTGACCTGATCCTCCATTCTGTGCGCAGGAGACGGGACGCGAAAGCGGCGAGTGCTTTCGTACGGGACCGTCCTGTCACAGTGACCCCCTAGCTAGAGTGCACCCAACCCATCTTTAGCTAATGTCCAGTCTGGTAATTGTGACTAGGCTCTGTGATTATGCGGCTTTACTAATCAGCAGGGCACAGACAGAGACTGAAATCACCCGGCACAAAAAAAGGAAAAATTCTCCATCTGTGCTGCACACTTGGCGTCATGTATGCGTTTGGTCTAAAGCAGAAAGGGTGCCATGCAGAATGCTCCACTGTCTCTTATTGATCCAGAATACAGCAACTGGGTAGCTGACAGAGTGACTTGTGTTTGGGAACGTGAACCTATCTTTTCACCCAATTACCTGAATTGGACTCACAAGCTTGGGGAAAAGGAGCATCTGTTTAGCGCACTACAGGAATGAAGACTGGTACAGGGAGACAAGCTGCATTAGCACAAGGAGGTGGCCAGGGAGTACCACATACCATCCATTATAAGTGGATGGTAGAGGCACCTCAGGTAGAGGATCCCTTGCAACAAGCCTGGAGACTCACAAAAAGTACCCTACCCAAGTGCTAGCACCCATTTATAAACGTGAGTTGTACTTTATTCTCAACACTGCTTACTTAGATTTGGCAGTTTTTCAACATAGTATGCATTCGACTTTAAAGCAGGTCGTTACTGTATATATTTATGTGTCAGAAAGTAAGGATGGGGAAGTTAGGGCAACTACTAGGGTCAGTAATTATATATATATATATATACACACACACAAACTAAACCAATATGTGTAGTAAAAAGGTTAAAAAATGTTTTTATTTATAACAATAAGACAGCAAGGTTTAAAATATGTCACACAGGATCATATAAAACAGACCCAAAAAAAAATATTTTTTTTTGAAACAGTTGAAAAAAAAAACCCTAAATTGAAAAAGTCAAACTACCATATTTAAAACAGAGTAGTTAAAAAGTATTTTGGAGAGTAACCATAGAAAATTCTTTATCTTTTTGAGGTGAAAAAAGATAAGCATTTTCTATGGTTACTCTCCAAAATACTTTTTAACTACTCTTTTTTAAATATGGTAGTTTGACTTTTTAAATGTAGGCGCTTTTTTTCGAACTGTTTCAATTTTTCAAATTTTTTGGGTCTGTTTTATATGATCCTGTGCGACATATTTTAAACCTTGCCGTCTCTTATTGTCATAAATAAAAATTTTTTTACTACACATACTGGTTTAGATTGTGTTAGTCGCCCTAACTTCCCCATCCTTACTGTATATCCATCACCCTTATCCAAGTGACCTACCACCACTTGCTTTTATTTGGGGTCAGAGCAGACACCACAGTTTACTTTAAGTGGGAGTGTCAACTATATATAGTGTGATAACTAAAATATATATCCGTGGCGCATAGGAATACCTGTGTGCATAAATTATTTTTATATATATATATAAAATTATATATATATATATATATATATATATATATATATATATATATATATATATATATAAAAAATTATATAGGTATTTAGATATATTTATATGTACACTTTGCTTGCTGTATGTGCTGCTTGAAAAAGGGGAATTAAAACCCAAAACCAGCGAGTGCCATACTTGGAAATATGCATGTCACTTGTGTGTAATAGGCACAGCGGCAAGCTGTTTTAGAGGGGCGAGTGCCTGTATATACACACACACACACACACACACACACACACACACACACACACACACACCCACCCACCCATGTAGAGTAGCAGTATAATACACCATTAACCACTTGCCTGGCAGTATCGCATGTGATACAACCAGACCCAGGTATACGTTAACTGCCGTGTTCTCATCACATGCGAAACGCTATCCGCAGAGTGCCCCATCATCTGGACAAGGAGATCTCTTCTGCACAAGTGCAGAACAGAGCTCCTCTGGCTCCCCGGATGCCGCAGACTGATGTGGTGGTCTGTGATCACAGACATCACTTAAGGAATTGCGCCGCAGAATGCTGTACGGCCAGGTAATCACAGTGCAGGATGGGGAACTTAGTTTATCTCCTAACACATTACACTCTGCCTGTGGGGAGATCTATTGCCAATGGGGGGGTAGGAACTTTATTTTACACGCTCGAGTCGCATTATTATGACAGCTGTGTATTTACTAACAAACATTTTCTTATATAGCGCAGCAAATTACATTGTGCTTTACAATTGGAAACACCAATGGTAAAACAAAACACCCCCTAGATAGATAGATAGATTTTATATATATATATATATATATATATATTTTTTTTTTTTAAATAAAATAATTTAACATATCAAAAATACTCTCAACTTTAATAAGTAATAATACAAAAAGGATAACTTCTGAATATTTTTGTGGGGGAAAAAAAAAGGTCAGTAACAGACGTCTCTTACATCGGTGATCTGTGCGCTACAAGTCGCGTTACACAAAGCATGAGTGCCGTGTGACTTAGTAGCACTGGGCGTCTTTTTTTGTTTTGTTCTGGGAAAATGTGTCTTAGACGCAAAACAATGTAACAGGATGCAGAATCAGCTTCTGCTGATTTAAATGATATGCAGCATGCCTGTGCGTGTGACTGCAACTGTATTTGCACACAAAATGCTATCTTGGAAAGCACTAACGTGGCATTTCGAATGCAGATAGAACCGCAATTACACACAGAATATAGTCATGCTGCATATCACTTTAATTGGCAGGACCTGCTTATGCGTCCTATTGCATTTGTGTCTTAAGATGCATTTTCGCAGAAAAAAAAAAAAAGATGCTTGGCGTAGAGTGTGGCCACGGCATAGCGCGACTTCAAGAACTGTTTAGCGTGCCTGAAGCAAGGATGTAAAAAGACACATCTGTAAGTGGTTAATAAATAGTTTTGAGTCTTTGATCTCAAGTTCATACACATAGGGGGTGATTCAGACCTGGTCGTAGATGTGCGATCAGTTTCTCCAACATGCGGGGGAACATTAGCACGCCCCTTCCCGCAACCGCATCTGCCTGTCAATCAGGCAGAAGCGATCGCACCAGTGAGATGCTTTTGCGAGAGTACTGCTGAAAGGGCTTCAGGCTGTGACCGCTGCCGTTGCAGTGATTGGGTCTGAAGCAGGCCCATATATTGTATATAAATTGTACAGGGATATTTCCTAATGCAAAAAAACATTTAGCCACCTTTAAGTAGTGTACTTTTAAAGTGGAATTCCCTTTGTGTAAATAAGTTAGTATCATAAGGGAGTATACAATATTTATAGTGCCTATAAACGTGTCATTCCCCTCCCTGTGGTCTACATATTTGCTTACGTTGTGAAATAAGTGTTTGTTAGTGAATTTTTACCACTGGTCAAATACTCTCAAATATAATTTGAACTTAATGTTATAGCGAGAAGCTTATCTGCTTTGCGGACTGGACACCATGGGCCTGATTCAGCTGTGGTTGCAGGTGCTATCATGGAATTGAATATATTAATGCAGCAGGAGACATCTGATAAGTAGACGCCTACTGCTTGCATTAGTGATCCATGCTGTGTCCGAGGTGCCAGCACAGATCCAACAAATTAGCCACAAAATCTCCATCTTCTGGAGATACTGGCCTCATCAATCTCCAAATACGGGGCAACATGCCTCCATTTTATGTGTGTGTGTCGACATGTATGTAATAAAGTTGTACTTTCAAGGTGTGCGTGTCCTGTTTTTATTTGGGTATTTTTTTTGCAGTAGAACTACAGGTACCAGCGGGCCCGGTTTCCCCCAGCATGCTGGTACTTGTGGTTCTCCAAGTACCAGCTTGCGGGGGAGGCTTGCTGGGACTTGTAGTTCTTCTGCAAAAAAAAAAAAAATTCTTTCATTTTACTCAAGGTTATCAGCCCCCCATCCGCAGCCCTTGGATGGTGGGGGGGGGGGGGGGGGGGGGGGCAGCCTCGGACTTCACCCCTGGCCCTTGGGTGGCTAGGGGGGGGACCCCTTGATTGAAGGGGTCCCCGCTCCTCCAGGGTACCCCGGCCAGGGGTGACTAGTTGGGTATTTAATGCCACGGCCGCAAGGAGCGGTATAAAAGTGTCCCCCGGCTGTGGCATTATCTGTCCAGCTAGTGGAGCCCGGTGCTGGTACAAGAAATACGGGGGACCCCTACTCTTTTTGTCCCCCCGTATTTTTTGCACCAGGATCAGGCGCAGAGCCCCGTGCTGGTTGTTAAAATATGGGGGATGCCCTGTCATTTCCCCCCCCGTATTTTGGCAACCAGGACCGGCTCAAAGAGCCCGAGGCTGGTTATGCTTAGGAGGGGGGACCCCACGCAATTTTTTTTCGGGTTTTTAACCCATTCCATTAAAAAAAAAAAAAAAAAAATATTTTAAAAAATATATAAATAATACTTGTGCCTCCTAAATAGACAAACCAAGTACAGGTTGAGTATCCCATATCCAAATATTCCGAAATACGGAATATTCCGAAATACGGACTTTTTTGAGTGAGAGTGAGATAGTGAAAGCTTTGTTTTCTGATGGCTCAATGTACACAAACTTTGTTTAATACACAAAGTTATTTAAAATATTGTATTAAATGACCTTCAGGCTGTGTGTATAAGGTGTATATGAAACATAAATGAATTGTGTGAATGTACACACACTTTGATTAATGCACAAAGTTATTAAAAAGATTGGCTAAAAGTACCTTCAGGCTGTGTGTATAAGGTGTATATGAAATATAGATGCATTCTGTGCTTAGATTTAGGTCCCATCATCATGATATCTCATTATAGGATGCAATTATTCCAAAATACGGAAAAATCCCATATCCAAAATACCTCTGGTCCCAAGCATTTTGGATAAGGGATACTCAACCTGTACCTAATCCCTTCTAATATAAATAGATATGCTATTAGCAATAAAAAAAAACCCACAAAAAAACGAATTTACTGTCTAAAAACACTGTTGTCGAATTTACATGCTTCAATTGAATATACTTTTGTCGAAAAGCCGCATTTGTACCATTGCAGAAATGTCGAATTTGTCAAATGTCGAATTTCAAAAAGTCGAATTTGAAAAGTCAATTTTTTTGACGAAAAGTACTGTATTGCATTGTCGAAAAAAAATTTGGGGCGAAAAAGTCCAGTTTTTTTACATTTTCGGAAATTTGACCGCAATTGCATATACCCCCATGTGTCTGAAGCTGGTTGGCAAAAGTGGCAGGCGTTTTAAAGTGGATGATTCTGATGTATCATATGATCATATCCTGTATCTTTTACCAACTCCAAGGCTAGTAATGCAAGGAAATAGAATGGTGTATGATTCTGATACAGAAATTGATGTGTATCAAAAGACCTAGGACCCGGAGAATGCACTTCCATCAACATTTTTGCCTCATGTAACCTGAGTTACCATACCCTGTAACCTGAGTTACCAAGATTTTTTTTAATAAATAATTAATTTCTTCTTATCATAAACGTGTAATATGTTATATCATCATCTATGATTTAGTGGCTTTTTCATAAATAAATTGTAGCAACTTCACACCTCAATAAGAGCAGAAATATTACATTATATGATCTTAAAAAAAAGCTATGGGGTATATGCAATTGCGGTCGAATTCCCGAAATTGTCGAATTTCGGGATTTTTTCGCCAAAAAAAAAAAAAAAAGTCAATGCAATTCAGTGCTTTCCGTCAAAAAAACGGACTTTCAAAATTCTACTTTTTGAAATTCGACTTTTGTCAAATTCGACTTTTCTGCAATGATACAAGTGCTGCAATTCGACCAAAGTGTATTCAATTCAAGTTTGGAAATTCGACAACAGTGCTTTTAGACAGTAAATTCGTCATTTTCAATCCGCCACACTTTGGAGGGTGAAACCAATAAAAAAAAATTAAAACTTGTTTTTTTTTGGGGGGGGAATAGCATATCTATTTATATTAGAAGGGATTAGGTACTTGGTTTGTCTTTTTTGGTTGCACATGTACTATTTATATATTTTTAAAAATATATATTTTTTTTTTTTTTTAATAGCTGGAACGGTAAAATCAAGGAAAAAAATGGCGTGGGGTCCCCCCTCCAAAGCATAACCAGCCTCGGGCTCTTCGAGCTGGTCCTGGTTCTAAAAATGCGGGGAAAAATTTGACAGGGGATCCCCCGTATTTTTAAAACCAGCACCGGGCTCTGCGCCTGGTGCTGGTGCAAAAAATACGGGGGACAAAAAGAGTAGGGGTCCCCCGTATTTTTTACACCAGCATCGGGCTCCACTAGCTGGACAGATAATGCCACAGCCGGGGGTCACTTTTATACAGTGCCCTGCGGCCGTGGCATTAAATATCCAACTAGTCACCCCTGGCCGGGGTACCCTGGGGGAGTGGGGACCCCTTCAATCAAGGGGTCCCCCCCAGCCACCCAAGGGCCAGGGGTGAAGCCCAAGGCTGTCCTCCCCATCCAATGGCTGCGGATGGGAGGCTGATCGCCTTGAGAAAAATGTCAGAATATTGTTTTTTTCCAGTAGTACTACAAGTCCCAGCAAGCCTCCCCTGCAAGCTGGTACTTGGAGAACCACAAGTACCAGCATGCGGGAGAAAAACGGGCCCGCTGGTACCTGTAGTACTACTGGAAAAAAAATACCCAAATAAAAACAGGACACACACACCGTGACAAGTACAACTTTATTACATACTGCCGACACACACATACTTACCTATGTTGACACGCCGACAGCCACAGTCTCCGACGATCCGAGGGTACCTGTTAAAAAATGATACTCACCTTCCAGCGTCCAGAGATAAATCCACAAAACGTTTTGTGTCGACCTTTTGAATCTGGTCAACCCTATGGTGTAGACCTACAGATAGCCTATCTTTTTAATGTCTATCTTCTGTATCACAACCAAATGTGATGCATCCAGCCGTGGCCTCTTCCTCAGGTTCCAGCAGCTCCTTGCACAACGGTCCAGGAGGAGGGACTGAGCTGACCACCTCCCCGGTAACCAGGGCAGGGGTGACCACCACAGAATGGGAAGGCCGTGACAGGTCGCAGACATGCTGTACAAATCCTCTTCTCCTACTCTGCTACTGCTGTTGCTATGGATCCTGGGCTGACAGGGGCAGCCCAGCAGCAGTGATGTACTGCTACTGCTGGTACAGATTCTCCTCCCACCTCCACCGCTGTTTGTGACCACCAGTTAATAAGGTCAGCCCAGCCTGAGTAGAGTGGCTAATTACTGTGGCAATGTTACTCAAACAACCCCAAAACACTGTCACCCAAGTATATTTAATTCCCCTCCAGTTTAAGTTGGGAAAAGTCGGTGCATGTTTGTGCACCCAAGAGAAGCCACTGTGAGTACACCGCCTGCATACATACACACACAGAAAATATACATATATAAATACACAATACACAGTGACACATTTCCCATTAGGCATATGCCTAGTGGCGGCACTATTTTGGGGGTGGCATTTTGATGCTTGTGTTGGCATTGTCAGCTCAAAAAGTACAAGTAACTCCCAAATATTTCCATTGTACTGTACCATATGCCATCTTGAATGGACTGTAAATGAATAGGACATGCACATACTGCCATTGTAAGCTGCCCTACTTAGTAAATATGTTACACATAATAAAAAAAAGAAGAAAAAAAAAGTCTAGGTTAGTGGCTTGTTTTATTATTCAATTTGGCTGTAATCAAATGAGGGCTTATAGCCAATTCAATAAAAATAATAAAATTAGGCTGGGAGAAGGGGGGGTAGCTTTTACTGTAGTGTTTAGGGGCGACCTTACTACTAAATCCACCCTTGACAATATATACATATATTGCACACACCCCGAAAAATGCTCAGGGTTGCAGGCGTAGCTCTCAGGACCTGCTGCTTCTCCCATGGCCAGCTTTACGTAGCTTGCTCACAAGTTAGTAACCCTACGCATCTTTTGAGTTAATTCCTGAAGGAAAACCTTCAAATAATGTTCAAAAATAAATTTGCTAATGAGTGTGCACAATATAATAAGATTTTACTTACCGGTAAATCTATTTCTCGTAGTCTGTAGTGGATGCTGGGGACTCCGTAAGGACCATGGGGAATAGACAGGCTCCGCAGGAGACATGGGCACTTTAAGAAAGAATTTAGATTCTGGTGTGCTCTGGCTCCTCCCTCTATGTCCCTCCTCCAGACCTCAGTTAGATAAACTGTGCCCGGAAGAGCTGACAGTACCAGGAAAGGATTTTGGTAATCCAGGGCAAGATTCATACCAGCCACACCAATCACACCGTATAACTTGTGATAAACTTAGCCAGTCAACAGTATGAACAACAACAGAGCATCCGTTCAACCCTGATGCAACAATAACATAGCCTTTATTGCAGCAATAACTATATACAAGTATTGCAGAAGAAGTCCGCACTTGGGACGGGCGCCCAGCATTCACTACGGACTACGAGAAATATATTTACCGGTAAGTAAAATCTTATTTTCTCTAACGTCCTAGTGGATGCTGGGGACTCCATAAGGACCATGGGGATTATACCAAAGCTCCCAAACGGGCGGGAGAGTGCAGATGACTCTGCAGCACCGAATGAGCAAACACAAGGTCCTCTTCAGCCAGGGTATCAAACTTGTAGAACTTTGCAAAAGTGTTTGAACCTGACCAAGTAGCCGCTCGGCACAGCTGTAATGCCGAGACCCCTCGGGCAGCCGCCCAAGAAGAGCCCACCTTCCTAGTGGAATGGGCTTTAACTGATTTTGGCAGCGGCAATCCAGCCGCAGAATGAGCCTGCTGAATCGTGTTACAGATCCAGCGAGCAATAGTTTGCTTTGAAGCAGGCGCACCAAGCTTGTTGAAAGCATACAGGATAAACAAAGAGTCTGTTTTCCTGACTCTAGCCGTTCTGGCTACATAAACCTTCAAAGCCCTGACCACATCAAGCAACTCGGAATCCTCCAAGTCCGTAGTAGCCACAGGCACCACAATAGGTTGGTTTATATGAAAAGATGAAACCACTTTTGGCGGGAATTGTGGACGGGTCCGCAACTCTGCTCTATCCGCATGGAAAACCAGATAGGGGCTTTTATGTGACAAAGCCGCTAATTCTGACACACGCCTAGCCGAAGCCAAGGCCAGTAGCATGTCCACCTTCCACGTGAGATATTTCAATTCCACCGTTTTGAGTGGTTCAAACCAGTGGGATTTCAGGAAACTCAACACTACGTTAAGATTCCAAAGTGCCACTGGGGGCACAAAAGGGGGCTGAATATGCAGCACTCCCTTCACAAACGTTTGAACTTCAGGAAGAGAAGCCAGCTCTTTTTGAAAGAAAATGGATAGGGCCGAAATCTGGACCTTAATGGAACCCAATTTTAGGCCCAAAGTCACTCCTGACTGTAGGAAGTGAAGGAAACGGCCCAGCTGGAATTCCTCCGTAGGGGCATTCCTGGCCTCACACCAAGCAACATATTTTCGCCATATACGGTGATAATGTTGAGCTGTCACGTCCTTCCTAGCCTTTATCAGCATAGGAATGACCTCATTCGGAATGCCTTTTTCCGCTAGGATCCGGCGTTCAACCGCCATGCCATCAAATGCAGCAGCGGTAAGTCTTGGAACAGACAGGGCCCTTGCTGCAACAAGTCCTGTCTTAGAGGAAGAGGCCACGGGTCCTCTGTGAGCATTTCTTGCAGATCTGGATACCAAGTCCTTCTTGGCCAATCCGGAACAACGAGTATTGTTCTCACTCCTCTTTTTCTTATGATTCTCAACACCTTGGGTATGAGAGGAAGAGGAGGAAATACATAGACCGATTGGAACACCCACGGTGTCACCAGGGCGTCTACAGCTATCGCCTGAGGGTCTCTTGACCTGGCGCAATACCTCTGTAGTTTCTTGTTGAGGCGGGATGCCATCATGTCCACCTGTGGCCGTTCCCACCGACTTGCAATCTGTGCGAAGACTTCTTGATGAAGTCCCCACTCCCCCGGGTGGAGGTCGTGCCTGCTGAGGAAGTCTGCTTCCCAGTTGTCTACCCCTGGGATGAACACTGCTGACAGTGCGCTTACGTGATTCTCCGCCCAGCAAAGAATTCTGGTGGCTTCCGCCATCGCTACCCTGCTCCTTGTGCCGCCCTGTCGGTTTACATGAGCCACAGCGGTGATGTTGTCTAACTGAATCAGAACTGGTTGACCGCGAAGCAGGGTCTCTGCTTGACGTAGGGCGTTGTAAATTGCCCTTAGTTCCAGGATGTTGATGTGAAGGCAAGTCTCCTGACTTGACCACAGCCCTTGGAAATTTCTTTCCTGTGTGACTGCTCCCCCCACCCTCGGAGGCTTGCACCCAGTCCTGAATGCCGAATCTGCGGCCCTCGAGAAGGTGAGCACTTTGCAGCCACCACAGGAGAGACACCCTGGCCCTGGGGGAGAGGGTGATTAACCGATACATCTGAAGATGTGATCCGGACCATTTGTCCAGTAAGTCCCATTGAAAGGTCCTCGCATGGAACCTGCCAAAGGGAATGGCCTCGTATGAAGCCACCATCTTTCCCAGGACTCGAGTGCAGTGATGCACCGACTCCTGTTTTGGTTTTAATAGGTCCCTGACCAGTGTCATGAGTTCCTGAACTTTCTCTATCGGGAGATAAACCCTCTTCTGGTCTGTGTCCAGAATCATGCCCAGGAAAGGCAGACGAGTCGTAGGAACCAACTGCGACTTTGGAATATTTAGAATCCAGCCGTGTCGCCGTAACACTTCCAGAGAACATGCTATGCTGATCAGCAACTGCTCTCTTGACCTCGCTTT
Organism: Pseudophryne corroboree; assembly: GCF_028390025.1. Classification (NCBI taxonomy): domain Eukaryota; kingdom Metazoa; phylum Chordata; class Amphibia; order Anura; family Myobatrachidae; genus Pseudophryne; species Pseudophryne corroboree. The sequence goes on along the minus strand of NC_086444.1, from coordinate 711,866,883 downwards.
TATGAGGAGATCGTCCAAGTATGGGATAATTGTGACCCCTTGCTTCCGCAGGAGTACCATCATTTCCGCCATTACCTTGGTAAATATTCTCGGAGCCGTGGAGAGCCCAAACGGCAACGTCTGAAATTGGTAATGACAATCCTGTACCACAAATCTGAGGTACGCCTGATGAGGTGGATAAATGGGGACACGAAGGTATGCATCCTTTATGTCCAGAGACACCATAAAATCTCCCCCTTCCAGGCTTGCAATGATTCCATCTTGAACCGGAACCTTTTCAGGTACATGTTCAGGGATTTTAAATTCAATATGGGTCTGACCGAACCGTCCGGTTTCGGTACTACAAACATGGTCGAATAATAACCCTTTCCTTGTTGAAGGAGGGGAACCTTGACCACCACCTGTTGAAGATACAATTTGTGAATTGCAGTTAACACTATTTCCCTCTCTAAGGGGGAAGCTGGCAGGGCCGATTTGAGGTATCGGTGAGGGAGCATCTCCTCGAATTCCAGCTTGTATCCCTGAGACACAATATTTATTGCCCAGGGATCCAACTGGGAGTGAACCCACTTGTGGCTGAAATTTCGGAGACACGCCCCCACCGGGCCTAGCTCCGCCTGTGGAGCCCCAGCGTCATGCGGTGGATTTAGTGGAAGCTGGGGAGGACTTCTGTTCCTGGGAACTAGCTGTGTTGTGCAGCTTCTTTCCTCTGCCCCTGCCCCTGGCAAGAAAGGACGCACCTCGGACTTTCTTGTTTTTCTGTGATCGAAAGGACTGCATTTGGTAATACGGTGCTTTCTTAGGCTGTGAGGAAACATATGGCAAAAAATGTGACTTTCCAGCCGTAGCTGTGGAGACTAGGTCCGAGAGACCCTCCCCAAACTAGTCCTCATCACTCTTGTAAGGTAAAACCTCCATGTGCCTTTTTGAGTCGGCATCACCTGTCCATTGCCGAGTCCACAGGACCCTTCTGGCAGAAATGGACATAGCATTTATTCTAGAACCTAGTAGGCTAATGTCTCTTTGAGCATCTCTCATATACAGGACAGCGTCTTTAATATGCCCCAGGGTCATTAATATAGTATCCTTGTCTAAGGTATCAAGTTCCTCAGAAAAGGTATCCGTCCATGCTGCTACAGCACTACACACCCAGACCGACGCGATTGCCGGCCTCAGTAAGGTACCTGAATGTGTATAAATAGACTTCAGGGTACCCTCCCGTTATCTATCCGCAGCATCTTTGAGGGTAGCCGTATCCTGTGACGGCAGGGCCACCTTCTTGGATAAGCGTGTCAAAGCTTTGTCCACCCTAGGGGAGGATTCCCAGCGTAACCTGTCTGTTGGCGGGAAAGGATACGCCATAAGAATCCTTTTGGAAATCTGCAGTTTTTTATCTGGAGATTCCTAAGCCTTTTCACATAACTCATTGAGCTCGTGTGAGGGGGGAAAAGTTACCTGTGGCTTCTTTTCCCCATACATATGAACCCTCCTATCAGGGACTGGGGTTTCCTCTGTGATGTGCAACACATCCTTAAAAGCTATAATCATATAACGGATGGATTTAGCCAATCTTGGCTGTAACTTTGCATCATCGTAATCGACACTGGAGTCAGAATCCATGTCGGTATCAGTGTCAATAATTTGGGATCGTGGGCGCTTCTGAGACCCTGACTGCCTCTGCGACATAGGATCAGGCATGGGTTGGGACCCTGACTGACCTAAGGCTTCAGCTTTTTCTAACCTTTTATGTAAGGAATTAACATTATCATTTAAAACCTTCCACATATCCATCCAATCAGGTGTCGGTGCCGTCGGCAGAGACACCACATTCATTTGCTCCCGCTCTGCTTCCACATAGCCTTCCTCATCAGACATGTCGACACAAGCGTACCGACACACCACACACACAGGGAATGCCCTTTTTGAAGACAGTCCCCCAACAAGGCCCTTTGGTGAGACAGAGAGAGAGTATGCCAGCACACACCCCAGCGCTATATAACCCAGGAATAACACAGTAACTTAATGTTAACCCAGTAGCTGCTGTATATTGTGTTTTTAGCGCCTAATTATGTGCCCCCCCTCTCTTTTTACCCTTTTCTACCGTGAACTGCAGGGGAGAGCCTGGGGAGCTTCTTCTCAGCGGAGCTGTGGAGAGAAAATGGCGCTGGTGAGTGCTCAGGGAGAAGCCCCGCCCCCTCGACGGCGGGCTTCTGTCCCGCTAAAATACATATCTTTGTGGCGGGGGCTCATACATATATACAGTGCCCAACTGTATATATGAGTACTTTTGCCACCAGAGGTCCATATGCTGCCCAGGGCGCGCGCCCCCCCCCCCCCCCCCCCCTCCTTCCTGCGCCCTGCACCCTTACAGTGACCGGAGTATGTGAGGTGTGTTTGGAGCAATGGCGCACAGCTGCAGTGCTGTGTGTTCTCATGTGAAGAACGGAGTCTTCTGCCGCCGATTTTGAAGTCTTCTTGCTTCTCATACTCACCCGGCTTCTGTCTTCCGGCTCTGCGAGGGGGACGGCGGCGCGGCTCTGGGATCGGACGACGAGGGTGAGATCCTGTGTACGATCCCTCTGGAGCTAATGGTGTCCAGTAGCCTCAGAAGCAGGACCTAGCTTCAAAGAGTAGGGCTGCTTCTCACCCCTCTGTCCCACGGTGCAGGGAGTCTGTTGCCAGCAGAGCTCCCTGAAAATAAAAAACCTAACAAAATACTTTCTTACAGCAAGCTCAGGAGAGCTCACTGAACAGCACCCAGCTCGTCCGGGCACAGATTCAAACTGAGGTCTGGAGGAGGGACATAGAGGGAGGAGCCAGAGCACACCAGAATCTAAATTCTTTCTTAAAGTGCCCATGTCTCCTGCGGAGCCCGTCTATTCCCCATGGTCCTTACGGAGTCCCCAGCATCCACTAGGACGTTAGAGAAAAAATATGTATCACAATATTGGATGGCACTACTCTCATTGTAAAAATAGTTCAGCTGAAAGATTGAAAAATAGCTGACATCCACATAACTGACATCCATATATATATATATATATATATATATATATATATATATATATATATATATATATATATATGTATGTATGTATGTATGTATGTATGTATGTATGTATGTATGTATGTATGTATGTATGTATGTATGAGATGGAAGGTAAAAAGAGGATTAGCTAGCAGCTCCATTATCATTTTTGGCCCTTACCAGGATTTGGGTTCTCCAAAGTGGAGATAGTTAATGCTGTATAGGTCCATGTCCTCCGTATGCCACGCAAATGTTGTCTTCCACATACCAAAGTAGAGATACGGAGTATTAACACCTTCAATTATAATGCCACATTCATGATCAACCATGTCGAGCAGAGTGTTCAATCCTGCAATGTTCCATAGCTGGATATCCTGCCAAAATGGAAGGATATATATATATATATATATATACTGTCACACTGGAAAGAGTCATTAGGAGGTTAGCCTTGGGAACTAAAAAAAAAAAAAGTAAACAGTCTGGGAAATAACACCATAAAGTCAATATCAGGTGGCTGTGTGCGAGTAAATCTGTAGGTGACAACGTAGGAGTTAAACTCTACATAAAAAATAGATTGTTGAAAGCACAAGGTCCATAAGATATAGGATATTAATGTAAACATAAGGAAAGCTCACATTGTCATAGAGGGAACCACTAATATCTGCTCCATATATGGGAGACATGAATGTCAAATTCTTCCAGTATTTACGTTCCAAATCATCAAAGTCCTGATGTCGGGGCGTGCAGTACCTAGAGATAACATATAAAAATTACACAAATGCACACAATATGAGGCTAAACTGGACCTTACATTTTTTTAGATTTGTGCGTCATATCAAAAAAAATGAATACCCTTTGCACATTTGGGCAAGAAACCTCTAGAACAAGTAACTGCTAGGTCTTGAAAGGGTAAATGAAGAAAGAGTCTCATGAGTTATTTTTAAACTATCACTTAGTGGTACAAGGCATAACATCTTTACAAGTCACTACTTTAAAATTGGAGAATAATGAAATATACTTAAAACTGGTCAATTTCAAAATTATGGAATAAGATTTATGGCTTATCATTAATATAAAACTGTACAATTAAGTAATAGAAAACAAAAACAGTGGAGTAATTACTATGGGATACAGAACAATTTTTAAGTACACCATTTGTATACAGTATGTCTGAGAAACAGGAGAATTATTGTGTATTCCCTACAAAAACTATATGGCATACAATAAGTGGTTTAGACAATGCTAATAAAACTGTAAAAGTGCAATGAAATTGCAAAAAAAACAACAACAAAAAAACAACAGATCTTAATTGAATAATGGTTTGATTTTTTTCTATCAAAACAACATTAGCAGTAGAGGTCACATCCAGAAAACAACATCTTGTAAAGGTATAATTGGATGACCACCCTGGTGCCTTGCATAAATAGTCAGCACGCGCTTGAGCCCTACATGGCCAAGAGATTGCCACAGCCCTTGTATCCTTATTAGTTCTGGCACCTTGTGCCTGCTCGTCTTGTAAGCCTGAACAATGACATCCTTGAGCAAATCAGACAGGAAGGACATAAAAAGGTGATCTGTCTTTATAAATTCCTTTGTTCTTCAGAGATAAATCAAAATTGACCTAACAAGATACAGGCTACGTAATCTTTCTTCTTTATCATTAATATACTGCAGACAAAGACGATATAAACCTTATTGTATGTGTGTTTGGTGACACATAATAGGAGATTAGGTCACAGCAGCTTGTGTGTGCAGGGGGAAGGTGTGTTTTTGTTTTAATTCAGTCACAGCATATGACATTTGTAGTTAACTATTAGTTGTTTTTTTCATGAGTTTAGTAATGTCTTGTTAACAGAGCTGTACATTGAAACATAAATATAAAACATATATTCGTAACAAATGTATGGTTTTGTACACTATACTTCAGAGCCGAGCATGCATTCTTTTTTCTAAAGACCAGTACACACTAGCCGATCCCCGCAGACGCCGGGACCCAGCGGGATGTCAGCATCAGCAAGTGCGTACACACTTGCAGATGCCGGCAGGGAAGTTTTATAAAAGTATCCCCAAAACCTGGACCGAATCTGCATGGCTGGGATCTCATGTATGAAATTGCAGGGTATTTCTGTGTATCAACAGTAATACAAATATTATATATATATTAAGGACCATGGGGTATAGACTGGCTCCGCAGGAGATATGGGCACTATAAAGAACTTTAGAATGGGTGTGCACTGGCTCCTCCCTCTATGCCCCTCCTCCAGACCTCAGTTAGATCCTGTGCCCAGAGGAGATTGGGTGCATTACAGGGGAGCTCTCCTGAGTTTCTCTGATAAAGAATTTTGTTAGGTTTTTTATTTTCGGGGAGCACTGCTGGCAACAGGGGGACTGAGTAGGGAGAAGCAGAGCTACTTAAGTGATAGGCTCTGCTTCTTAGGCTACTGGACACCATTAGCTCCAGAAGGAGTCGGAACGCAGGTCTCCCCTCGCTGTTCGTCCCGGAGCCGCACCGACCTCCTCCTCGCAGAGCCGGAAGATAGAAGCCGGGTGAGTATAAGAAGAAAAGAAGACTTCAAGGCGGCAGAAGATTTCAGATCTTCACTGAGGTAAGCGCGCAGCGTTAGCTCCCACACAATACACACACTAGCGGGCACTGATGGGTGCAAGGCACAGGGGGGGGCGCCCTGGGCAGCAATAAAACCTCTATATCTGGCATTATTAGGTTGGACACTGCAGAGGCAGTAATTCTTTTAATCCCCCGCCAGTTTTGAGATACTTTGAGCGGGACCGAAGCCCGCCGCTGGAGGGGGTGGAGCTTGGTCCCTCAGCACTAACCAGCGCAATTTTCTCCACAGAGATCTGCAGATAAGCTGGCTCCCCCGGTCTCTCCCCTGCTGAACACAGTAACACAGGGCTGAAAAGAGGAGGGGGGGCACTTGTAAGGCGCAGTGAGTGTATTAACACAGTAATTAATATAAAAGCGCTATTATCTGGGAGTTTATTTTCCAGTGTCAGTTGGCGCTGGGTGTGTGCTGGCATACTCTCTCTGTCTCTCCAAAGGGCCTTATTGGGGAACTGTCTCCTTATAACTATATCCCTGTGTGTGTGGGGGTGTCGGTACGAGTGTGTCGGCATGTCTGATGCGAAAGGCTCAGCTAAGGGGGAGGTGGAGCAGATGATTGTGGTGTCTCCGTCGGCAACGCCGACTCATGATTGGATGGACACGTGGAATGTTTTAAATGCAAATGTGACATTATTACATAAGAGATTGGACAAAGCAGAGTCCAGGGAAAAAGCAGGGAGTCAATCCACGGCTTCGGCTGGGTCACCGGACCCTTCTGGGTCTCAAAAACGTCCCCTATCCCAGATAGCAGACACTGATACCGACACGGACTCTGACTCCAGTGTCGACTACGATGAAGCGAGGTTACACCCAAGGGTGGCAAAAAGTATTCATTATACGATTGTTGCAATAAAAGATGTTTTGCATATCACAGATGACCCCTCGGTCCCTGACACGAGGGTGCGCATGTATAAGGAAAAGAAACCTGAGGTAACCTTTCCCCCATCCCATGAACTTAACGAGTTATTTGAAAAAGCTTGGGAAACTCCAGATAAAAAACTGCAGATTCCCAAGAGGTTTCTTATGGCGTTATCTTTCCCAGCACAGGACAGGGTACGTTGGGAATCCTCACCCAGGGTGGACAAGGCTTTAACACGCCTGTCCAAGAAAGTGGCGCTACCGTCTCCGGACACGGCAGCCCTCAAGGATCCTGCTGATCGCAGACAGGAAACTACTTTAAAGTTTATTTATGCGCATACAGGTGCTTTGCTCAGACCGGCAATAGCATCGGCATGGGTGTGTAGTGTGGTTGCAGCTTGGACAGATACCTCGTCAGCTGACCTTGATACCCTAGATAGGGATACCATTTTATTGACCTTAGGCCACATTAAAGACGCAGTCTTATATATGAGAGACGCTCAAAGAGACGTTGGGCTGCCGGGCTCGAGAGCCAACACCATGGCGATTTCTGCTAGGCGAGCCCTGTGGACCCGCCAATGGACGGGTGATGCAGACTCAAAGAAGCATATGGAGGTTTTGCCATACAAAGGTGAAGTTTTATTTGGGGAAGGTCTTGCGGACCTGGCTGCCACAGCTACCGCGGGTAAATCTACCTTTTTGCCTTCTGTTCCCCAGCAGCAAAAGAAAACTCCACAATATCAGATGCAGTCCTTTCGGTCGCATAAGTCCAGAAGAGGTCGGGGCTCATCTTTCCTCACCAGAGGTAAGGGTAGAGTAAAGAGAGCTTCTGCTCCGGCTAGTTCCCAGGAGCAGAAGTCCTCCCCGGCTTCTACTAAATCCACCGCATGACGCTGGGGCTCCACTGAGGGAGTCCACACCGGTGGGGGCACGTCTTCGACTCTTCAGCCAGGTCTGGGTTCTGTCAGACGTGAATCCTTGGGCGAGGGATATTGTATCCCAAGGCTACAAACTGGAATTCGAGGAGGTGACCCCTCACCGATTTTTCAAGTTGGCCTTGCCATCTTCTTCCCCAGAGAGGGAAGTAGTGTTAGCTGCAATTCAAAAGCTGTATCAACAGCAAGTGATTGTCAAGGTTCCCCTAGTTCAACAGGGGAAAGGGTACTATTCGACCCTGTTCGTGGTCCCGAAGCCGGATGGTTCGGTCAGACCCATTTTAACTCTAAAATCCCTAAACCTGTACTTGAAAAAGTTCAAATTCAAGATGGAATCGCTCTGGGCTGTGATCTCCAGTCTGGAAGGGGGGGATTTTATGGTGTCACTCGACATAAAGGATGCATACCTTCATGTCCCCATATATCCTCCTCATCAGGCGTACCTGAGATTCACTGTACGGGACTGTCATTACCAGTTTCAGACGTTGCCGTTTGGGATTTCCACGGCCCCGAGGATTTTCACCAAGGTGATGGCGGAGATGATGGTGATCCTGCGCAGGCAGGGAGTCACAATTATCCCATACTTGGACGATCTCCTGATAAAAGCAAGATCGAGAGATCAATTGCAGAAGAGCGTGTCGCTCTCCCTGAGAGTACTACAACAACACGGTTGAATTCTCAATCTGCCAAAATCACAATTGATTCCAACGACTCGACTATCATTCCTAGGCATGATTCTGGACACGGAACAGAAGAGGGTTTTTCTCCCGATGGAAAAAGCCCAGGAACTCCAGAACATGGTCAGAGACTTGCTAAAACCAAAGAGAGTGTCTGCTCATCAATGCACTCGAGTTCTGGGGAAAATGGTGGCAGCCTACGAGGCCATCCCCTTCGGCAGGTTTCATGCAAGCACGTTTCAGTGAGACCTCCTGGATAAGTGGTCAGGGTCACATCTACTAATACATCAGAAGATAAGCCTGTCCCCCTGGGCCAGGGTGTTTCTCCTGTGGTGGCTGCAAAGTGCTCACCTTCTAGAGGGTCGCAGGTTCGGCATTCAAGACTGGGTTCTGGTGACCACGGTTGCGAGCCTCCGAGGATGGGGAGCAGTCACACAATGAAGTTTTCAGGGCCTATGGTCAAGCCAGGAGGCTTGTCTACACATCAACGTACTGGAATTGAGGGCCATATACAACGGCCTACGACAAGCGGAGAATCTTCTTCGCGACCTACCGGTTCTGATTCAATCAGACAACGTCACAGCCGTGGCTCATGTAAACCGCCAAGGCGGGACAAGGAGCAGAGTGGCAATGGCGGAAGCCACCAGGATTCTGCGCTGGGCGGAAAATCACGTAAGCGCTCTCTCAGCGGTCTTCATTCCGGGAGTGGACAACTGGGAAGCAGACATCCTCAGCAGACACGATCTCCATCCAGGAGAGTGGGGACTTCATCAAGAAGTTTTTGCAGAGATAACAAGTCTTTGGGGAATTCCTCAAATAGACATGATGGCGTCACGCCTCAACAAGAAGCTTCGGAGGTATTGTGCCAGGTCAAGGGACCCTCAGGCAGTAGCGGTGGACGCCCTGGTGACACCTTGGGTGTTTCAGTCGGTCTATGTGTTCCCCCCTCTTCCTCTCATCTCAAATATATTGAGAATCATAAGACAAAAAAAGAGTGAGAACAATCCTCATTGTTCCAGATTGGCCTCGAAGGGCCTGGTATTCAGATCTTCAGGAGATGCTCACAGAAGATTCATGGCCTCTTCCTCTCAGGGAGGACCTGTTACAACAGGGGCCCTGCGTGTTCCTAGACTTACCGCGGTTACGTTTGACGGCATGGCAGTTGAACACCGAATCCTAGCTGAGAAAGGTATTCCGGAGGAGGTCATCCCTACTCTGATAAAGGCTAGGAAGGAGGTGACGGCAAAACATTATCATTATCACCGTAGTGTTCACTCTAGGAATTTTTTAGGGCAGGGTGCTGATCACGGGTAGGGCACATTTTTCATTCGGGAGGGCACATTTTTCAGTTAGAAGGGCAAAATTAGGTACATACTATAATGCTTGGTCCTCCCAGTGCCACACGATAAAGAATGGGCAGTGCGCGCCAAAGGCGCGCAGCAAAAATTTAGGGGCGTTGTTTTTCGTGGGGGAAGGGGCATGGCCACATAATAGTGGCAATTCACATTACACCACACAATAGTGCAGCTAATACACACTGCACCAGGTAGAACCTCCTATACACACTGCGACAGGTAGAGCACGTTATACATATTGCGCCAGGCAGAGCACATTCTACACTTTGCGACAGGCAGAGCACGTTATACACATTGCGCCAGGTAGAGAGCACTGAGACACACTGCACCAGGTAGAGAGCACTGAGACACACTGCACCAGGTAGAGAGCACCGAGAAACATTGCACCAGGTAGAGAGCACCGAGAAACATTGCACCAGGTAGAGAGCACCGAGTAACATTGCACCAGGTAGAGAGCACGTTATACACATTGCACCAGGTAGAGAGCACTGAGACGCATTGCACCAGGTAGAGAGCACTGAGAAACATTGCACCAGGTAGAGAGCACGTTATACACATTGCACCAGGTAGAGAGCACTGAGAAACATTGCACCAGGTAGAGAGCACTGAGAAACACTGCACCAGGTAGAGAGCACTGAGAAACATTGCACCAGGTAGAGAGCACGTTATACACATTGCACCAGGTAGAGAGCACTGAGACACATTGCACCAGGTAGAGAGCACCGAGACACTGCACCAGGTAGAGAGCACTGAGACACACTGCACCAGGGAGAGAGCACTGGGAGGGAGGGGAGGACGGGCAGATGCAAAGCAGCACTCACCGTTGCAGCGGGTCCAGTCTCTTGATGCTGACGGCGGAGCCCAGGTCGCCGTGGTGAGGGGGAATTTCAAACCATGCCGGAGGACTGGCGGGCGGGAGACACCACAGGCTCGGATTGGCTGCTCCTCCACGCTGCAAGCTGACCCTGTCTCCACCTTCAACTGAGAGCTATCAGCGCGGCAGGGGGAGGAGTAACAGTGCGGCGGGGGGAGAAATGACAGCACACTGGCGCGGGGAAAAGTGACAGCGCTGGCGCGGGGAGAAGGCAGTCCTTTGGTGATTAACAGGGCGGCAGGGCGGGCACAAACGGGCAGGGCGCTTTCTGTCACTCAGAAAAGGGGCAGGGCGCAGCGCCCTGCGAAAAAGCTTAGAGTGAACACTATCACCGTATCTGGAGGAAATCTGTTTCTTGGTGTGAAGCCAAGAATGCTCCTACGGAAGATTTCCATCTGGGCCGTTTTCTCTACTTTCTACAGACAGGAGTGGATATGGGCATAAAATTAGGCTCCATTAAGGTACAGATTTCGGCCCTATCTATTTTCTTTCAGAAGGAATTGGCTTCTCTCCCAGAAGTCCAGACTTTTGTAAAGGGAGTACTGCACATCCAGCCTCCTTTTGTGCCACCAGTGGCACCTTAACGTGGTGTTACGGTTCCTGAAGTCTCACTGGTTTGAACCTCTTCAAACGGTTGAACTGAAATTTCTCACTTGGAAGGTGGTCATGTTGTTGGACTTGGCATCTGCAAGGCGGGTGTCTGAATCGGCGGCCTTGTCTCACAAGAGCCCCTATTTGACCTTCCATGTGGATAGAGCAGAGTTAAGGACTCGTCCTCAATTTTTGCCTAAGGTGGTTTCTTCATTTCATATGAACCAACCTATTGTGGTGCCTGTGGCTACGGGTGACTTGGAGGATTCCAAGTCCCTGGATGTAGTCAGGGTCTTAAAAATCTATGTAGCCAGGACGGCTCGAGTTAGGAAAACAGAAGCACTGTTTGTCCTGTATGCAGCCAACAAAGTTGGCGCTCCTGCTTCGAAGCAGACTATTGTTCGCCGGATCTGTAACACGATTCAGCAGGCTCATTCTACGGCGGGATTGCCGTTAACAAATTCAGTAAAGGCCCATTCCACTAGGAAGGTGGCCTCTTCTTGGGCGGCTGCCCGAAGCATCTCGGCTTTACAGCTTTGCAGAGCAGCTACTTGGTCAGGTTCAAACACTTTTGCAAAGTTCTATAAGTTTGATGCCCTGGCTGATGAGGACCTTGCGTTTGCTCAGTCGGTGCTGCAGAGTCATCCGCACTCTCCCGCCCGGTCTGGAGCTTTGGTATAAACCCCATGGTCCTTACGGAGTCCCCAGCATCCTCTAGGACGTAAGAGAAAATAAGATTTTAAACCTACCGGTAAATCTTTTTCTCCTAGTCCGTAGAGGATGCTGGGGGCCCGTCCCAGTGCGGACGAAATCTGCAAGGCTTCTATATAGTTGTTGCTTACATAAGGGTTATGTTACAGTTGAGATCAGTCTTTAGCTGATACTGTTTTTTTGTTCATACTGTTAACTGGTTGCGTATATTCCAGGTTATACGGTGTGGATGGTGTGGGCTGGTATGAATATTGCCCTTAGATTAACAAAATCCTTTCCTCATATTGTCCATCTCCTCTGGGCACAGTTTCTCTAACTGAGGTCTGGAGGAGGGGCATAGAGGGAGGAGCCAGTGCACACACATTCTAAAGTTCTTTATAGTGCCCATATCTCCTGCGGAGCCCGTCTATACCCCATGGTCCTTACGGAGTCCCCAGCATCCTCTACGGACTAGGAGAAAGATTTACCGGTTGGTTTAAAATCTTATATATATATATATATATATATATACATACATACATACATACACACACACATACATACATACAGTTGTTCTAATAAGTTTACATACCCTGGAGATTTTGGACTGATAACATACACAAAGGTTGACACAAACGGGTTTGAATGGCTACTAAAGGTAACCATCCTCACCTGTGATCTATTTGCTTGTAATCAGTGTGTACGTATAAAAGGTCAATGAGTTTCTGGACTCCTGAAGGAGCCTTGCATCTTTCATCCAGTGCTGCACTGATGTGTCTGGATTCTGAGTCATGGGGAAAGCAAAAGAATTGTCAAAGGATCTGCGGGAAAATGTAATTTAACTGTATAAAGCAGGAAAGGGATATAAAAAGATATCCAAGCAATTGAGAATGCCAATCTGCAGTGTTCAAACTCTAATTAAGAAGTGGAAAATGAGTGATTCTGTGGAAATCAAATCACGTTCAGGTAGACCAACAAAAATTTCAGCCACAACTGCCAGGAAAATTGTTCATGATGCAAAGAAAAATCCGCAAATAACTTCAGCTGAAATACAGGACTCTCTGAAAAAAAGTGGTGTGGTTGTTTCAAGATGCACAATAAGGAGGCATTTGAAGAAAAATGGCCTGCATGGTCGAGTCGCCAGAAGAAAGCCATTACTACGCAAATGCCACAAAGCATCCCGCTTACAATACTCCAAACAGCACAGAGACAAGCCTCAAAACTTCTGGAACAAAGTCATTTGGAGTGATGAGACCAAAATTTAACTTTTTGGCCACAACCATAAACGTTACATTTGGAGAGGAGTCAACAAGGCCTATGATGAAAGGTACACAATTCCTACTGTGAAACACGGAGGTGGATCGCTGATGTTTTGTGGATGTGTGAGCTACAAAGGCACCGGAAACTTGGTCAAAATTGATGGCAAAATGAATGCAGCATGTTATCAGAAAATACTGGAGAAAAATTTGCACTCATCAGCGCGGAAGCTGCGCATGGGATGTACTTGGACGTTCCAACATGACAATGATCCAAAACACAAGGCCAAGTCGACCTGTCATTGGCTACAGCAGAATAAAGTGAAGGTTCTGGAGTGGCCATCTCAGTCTCCTGACTTCAATATCATTGAGCCACTCTGGGGAGATCTCAAACGTGCAGTTCATGCAAGACAGCCCAAGAATTTACAGGAACTTCCCAAAAATTTACAGGAACATCTTGCCTAGAAGAATGGGCCGCTTTACCATCTGAGAAAATAAAGAGCCTCATCCACATCTACCACAAAAGACTTCAAGCTGTCATTGATGTTAAAGGGGGTAATACACGGTATTAAGAACTGGGGTATGTAAACTTTTGATCAGGGTCATTCGGGTAGTTTCTGCTGTTATTATGATTTAAAAAGAGTAAACACAGTTGTCTGACAATAAATGGCTTCACCCAACCACAAACCATGAGTGAAAGAAACGTTTGTGAGTTATCACTGCTAGGGTATGTAAACTTATGAGCACAACTGTATATATACACACACACACAAGCATACCCATGCATACATATACGTAGACTGTATATGTAATAATCAGCACGATAATTACGAGATTTATGGTAAGAACCTACCGTTGTTAAATCTTTCTGCGAGGTACACTGGGCTCCACAAGAAATTACATCGGGGTGTAGAGTAGGATCTTGACCCGAGGCACCAACAGGCTCAAAGCTTTTGACTGTTCCCAAGATGCACAGCGCCGCCTCCTCTATAACCCCGCCTCCATGCCAGGGAGCTCAGTTTCATTAACCAGGCCAATGCAGTAGCAGGTACTAGAGACGACAACCGATTGTAGCCAATTACACCACACACTCACCGCACGAGAGGGTGTCAGCGGCAATGCCAATACCAACCCAAAAAAGCTAAGTGCGTCAGGGTTGGCACCTTGTGGTGCCCAGTGTACCTCGCAGAAAGATTTAACAACGGTAAGTTCTTACCATAAATCTCGTTTTCTGCTGCAGAGAACTCTGGGATCCACAAGGAATTACATCGGGGATGTCCCAAAGCATTTCCTCACGGGAGAGGATGCACTGTAACGGGCACAAGAACCCGGCGTCCAATGGAAGCATCCTGGGAAACGGCAGTATTGAAGGCATAGAACCATATAAACGTGTTCCCTGAGGACCACGTCGCCGCCTTGTACAATTGTTCAAGGGTCGCACCACGGTGGGCCGCCCAAGAAGGTCCAACCAACCGAGTAGAATGGGCTTTGATGGTAGCAGGAACCGGACGACCAGCCTGTACATAAGCATGTGCAATCACCATTCTAATCCATCTGGCCAGGGTCTGCTTGGAAGCAGGCCAGCCACGTTTGTGAAAACCAAACAACACAAAAAGAGAATTGGATTTCCTAATGGAGGAAGTTCTCTTCACATAGATACGGAGAGCCTGTACCAAATCCAAAGAACGCTCTTTGGAAGACAACTCAGGAGAATTAAAGGCCGGAACCACAATCTCCTGGTTAAGGTGGAAGGAAGACACCACCTTGCGTAAATAACCTGGGCATGTTCGAAGCACCGCCCGGTCACGGTGAAAAATCAAATAGGTAGACTTATAGAATAAGGCACCCAAGTCCGAGACCCTTCTAGCTGAAGCAATAGCCAGCAAGAACAGCACCTTAAGGGAAATCCACTTAAGGTCAGCAGAGGTAAGAGGCTCAAACGGAGACTCTTGCAAGGCCTCCAAAACCACAGACAGATCCCAAGGGGCCACAGGTGGCACATAAGGAGGCTGAGCCCTCAATACACCCTGAGTGAATGTATGGACATCAGGTAGGGTAGCAATCTTTCTCTGAAACCAAACCGACAAGGCAGAGATGTGAACCTTGAGGGAGGCCAGACGCAGGCCCAAGTCCAGGCCTTGTTGTAGAAAGGCCAAAAGTTTGGCCGTACTAAACTTGAAAACGTCATGATTGTGAGACGCATACCAAGTAAAGTAAGCATTCCAGACCCTATGGTAAATCCGAGTAGAAGCCGGCTTACAGGCCTTCAACATAATTTGAACGACTGCCTCAGAAAAACACTTGGCCCTCAGGACGGAAGCCTCAAGGGCCATGCTGTCAAAGCCAGCCGGGCCAAATCCTGGTAAACACACGGACCTTGAACGAGGAGGTCTGGTCGTTGTGGAAGTAGAAGGACACGATCCAACGAGAGGCCCTGTAGATCGGAGAACCAGTGCCGTCTGGGCCACGCTGTAGCGAGTAGAAGAAGGTTTCCTCCTTCTTGCTTGAACTGCCGTATTACTCTGGGCAGGAGTGACACCGGAGGGAACACATACGGTAGCCGAAAGTTCCACGGAATTGACAGAGCATCCACGAACGCTGCATGAGGATCCCTTGTCCTTGCTCCAAAGACCGGAACCTTGTGATTGTGTCGAGACGCCATCAGGTCCACATTTGGGAGGCCCCACATGTCCACGAGAAGTTGAAACATCTTCTGGATGTAGGCTCCATTCTCCGGCGTGCATGTCCTGATGACGGAGATAGTCCACCTCCCAGGTCAGAACGCTCGGAATGAACACTGCTGATATGGCCGGCAGATGGCATTCTGCCCACTGAAGAATCCTTGATACTTCCTTCATTGCCATGCGGCTTCGAGTGCCGCCCTGATGATTGATATACGCCACCGTGGTGGCGTTGTCCGATTGTATTTGAACAGGTCTGTTCTGTATGAGATGCTGGGCCATTGCCAACGCATTGAACACTGCCCGCAGTTCCAGAATGTTTATCGGGAGTAGTGACTCCTCCTGGGTCCACCAACCCCGAAGAGTGTGTTGCTTCAACACCGCTCCCCAACCTCTCAGACTGGCATCCGTCGTCAGCAGGACCCAGTTGGATATCCAGAAGGGACGACCCCTGCTCAATTGTTGGTCCTGCAGCCACCAGCTCAGTGACAGGCAGACCTCCGGAGATAGGGAGATCATGTGAGATCTGATCCGTTAAGGCAGGTCGTCCCACTTGGACAGAATCAACTTCTGTAGAGGGAAAGAATGGAATTGAGCACACTCCACCATGTCGAAAGCAGACACCATGAGACCTAACACTTGCACGCCGAATGGATAGACACTTGCGGACGGGATAGGAAGTATCGGATCTTGTCCTGAAGTTTCAGGACTTTCTCCTGAGACAAGAACAACCGCTGGTTGTGAGTGTCCAACAACGCTCCCAGGCGTACCATGCTCCGAGCCGGAACCAGGGAGGATTTCTTCTAGTTGATCAGCCACCCGTGGGCTGCCATGCACTGGACCGTCAGATCGAGACACAGGAGAATTTCTGGGGAACTCGCCAGGAACAAAAAATCATCTAGGTATGGTAGTATCCTGACACCTTGACGGCGCAGTGTAGCCGTCATGACTTTGGTGAAAACTCGCAGAGCCGTTGTCAAACCAAAGGGTAACGCCCGAAATTGGTAATGAAGGTTGTCCACCGCAAACCGCAGGTACTGCTGATGAGAAACCGCAATAGGAATATGTAGGTAGGCATCCTGTATGTCCAGGGAGACCATATAGTCCCCAGGCTCCATGGCCAGAGCAATAGAGCGCAGCGTTTCCATACGGAACTTGAAGATCCGCACATGCTTGTTCAAGGACTTCAGATTGAGAATGGGCCGCGAGGACCCGTTCGGTTTTGGGACTAGAAACAGCGGTGAATAGAACCCTATGCCCCCCTGAGTCAGAGGCACCTGTACCACCACTACTGTGGACAGGAGGGAATGTACCACAGAGTGCAATGTGTATGCTTTTGCCGGATCCAGAGGCACATCTGTGGGGCAAAATCGATGAGGGGGACGATTCTTGAAGGGTATGGCGTAACCTCGAGCAACGACTTCCCTCACCCAGATATCTGAAGTGGTCTTTAACCATTCCTGGGTAAAACCTAGAAGTCGGCCCCCACCCTGGGATCCCCCAGAGGGAGGCCCGCCCCGTCATGCGGCAGGCTTGTCCGTTTTGGAAGCTGGCTTATGGGCGGCCCAGGCACGCTTCTGTCTGGGCTTGGCAGGCCTGGAAGCACGAGTTTGCTTTGGGTACGC
This sequence comes from Pseudophryne corroboree, assembly GCF_028390025.1. Taxonomy (NCBI): domain Eukaryota; kingdom Metazoa; phylum Chordata; class Amphibia; order Anura; family Myobatrachidae; genus Pseudophryne; species Pseudophryne corroboree. Next base: position 711,849,690 of record NC_086444.1, on the reverse strand, counting down.
CTGACCTTTTGCTTTACCTGGAGTAGGAAAGGGCAGAGGGAAAGTACTTTTAGCCTTCTGTGTTGAAGGAGCCGTACTAGGTAGGCAAGCTGTTTTAGCCGTAGCCAGATCTGACACAATCTTATTGAGGTCTTCTCCAAAGAGAATATCTCCCTTGAAAGGAGGCACCTCCAGGGTTTTCTTGGAATCCAAATCCACCGACCAGGATCTCAACCAAAGGATACGTAAAGGGACAGAGAAGCCGTGGCAATATAGGAGAGACCTTGTTGAGCATGCTCAGATGCATCGGAGGGCAGCTCCGTCTCGAGCTCCTGAGCCCACGCCTCAACAGCTTCAGCAGCCCAAATCGCTGCAATAGTTGGCCTTTGCACAACCCCCGAAAGGGTATAAATTGCTTTTAAACAGCCCTCCACACGAAGATCCGTTGGTTCCTTCAGAGAGGTGATGGTAGTTACTGGCAGAGCAGAGGAAACAACCATACGCGCCACATGAGAATCTACAGGCGGAGGAGTTTCCCAATTTTTACACACCTGCGCAGAGAGAGCATAGCGAGCCAACAGTCTCTTATTCGGTGTAAATTTAGTTCCCGGATTTTCCCATGATTCCTGACGTATGTCAATCAGGTGTTTAGAATAGGGTAAAACTTGTTTAACCACCTTCTTATGCTTAAACCTATCCGGTTTCTTAGAGATGGTTTCAGGCTCAGAATCGTCGCACTTGAAGAATGAGCCGTATCGCCTCAATCAAATTCGAGACTTTCCCATCTGAAACATCAGCGTCAGTGTCAGCGGGGTCAGTATATGCACCTTCCTCCTCAGAAGACGTGTCAGTCAAAACCGTGGGTTGGGAGGAGGTAATCGACCTTCTAGAAGACGACTTAGTCTTATGTGGGCGAGAGTGACCCTTAGATTTAGGCATGGATCGGTTCAAATGCTGTAACTGAGTGGAAAGCTGATCCGCCCATGGCGGGTTCACAGCGGGGACCATAAACTGTGTGTCACAGGTGGTCCCACAGAGGGCGCCAATTTAGTTACAAGCGTGTTTAACAATGTGGTCCGACCTGCTCCCCCTGCTGGCATCCCCACCGGGTGTGTGGGTAGTAAAGATAAAGCGGGGGGAATTTGGTACAACATCCCCCTTGACCTGTGCCCATAATATAAACCCTGTTGGGTAGTTTAACAACAGCCCAGTAATCCGTGTCCACGCCAGCAAGCGCGGCCCGCCTCCTACGGCCGCGCTGGATCGCGGTAAAGTGCGGACACAGAAGCCACTTACCTCCCCCTTTGTCTGCGGCCCCGCGATCCGGGAGACGGCGGCATGTGTGTGACTCACATTAGGATGGAAGAAGCCGGCGCCTCCACTGTAGTGACCCGGCAACCGCGGCGCGGGAGTATACAGCGCCGCTGGGGGTGATGGAGCTGCACTCAGGAAAATCTATCAGACTGTGCCTGCAACAGCCCTGGAAGTCTTCTTTACATTTCCTCTGTTTTCAGTCTGTAAAACGAAGCTCTGAAAAGGCTGCTTAGGGCAGCCTCCTGTTAAGTGCCTGCATACTGCAAGGCACCAACTTACAAACTGAGCTCACTGGCATGGAGGCAGGGTTATAGAGGAGGCAGCGCTGTGCATCTTGGAAATAGTCTAAAGCTTTGCACCTGTTGGTGCCTCGGATCAAGATCCTACTCTACACCCCAATGTAATTCCTTGTGAAGCCCAGTGTACCCCACAGCAGAAAATAAGATTTTACTCAACGGTAAATCTATTTCTCGTAGTCCGTAGTGGATGCTGGGAACTCCGTAAGGACCATGGGGAATAGCGGCTCCGCAGGAGACTGGGCACAACTAAAGAAAGCTTTAGGACTACCTGGTGTGCACTGGCTCCTCCCACTATGACCCTCCTCCAGACCTCAGTTAGGATACGGTGCCCGGAAGAGCTGACACAATAAGGAAGGATTTTGAATCCCGGGTAAGACTCATACCAGCCACACCAATCACACCGTATAACTCGCGATATTATACCCAGTTAACAGTATGAAATATAACTGAGCCTCACTAACAGATGGCTCATAACAATAACCCATTAGTTAGGCAATAACTATATACAAGTATTGCAGACAATCCGCACTTGGGATGGGCGCCCAGCATCCACTACGGACTACGAGAAATAGATTTACAGGTGAGTAAAATCTTATTTTCTCTGACGTCCTAGTGGATGCTGGGAACTCCGTAAGGACCATGGGGATTATACCAAAGCTCCCAAACGGGCGGGAGAGTGCGGATGACTCTGCAGCACCGAATGAGCAAACTCAAGGTCCTCCTCAGCCAGGGTATCAAACTTGCAGACTTTTTCAAAATTGTTTGAACCCGACCAAGTAACAGCTCGGCAAAGTTGTAAAGCCGAGACCCCTCGGGCAGCCGCCCAAGAAGAGCCCACTTTCCTTGTGGAATGGGCTTTTACAGATTTAGGGTGCGGCAGTCCAGCCGCAGAATGTGCAAGTTGAATCGTGCTACAGATCCAGCGAGCAATAGTCTGCTTAGAAGCAGAAGCACCCAGCTTGTTGGGTGCATACAGGATAAATAGCGAGTCAGTTTTCCTGACTCCAGCCGTCCTGGAAACATCTATTTTCAGGGCCCTGACTACGTCCAGTAACTTGGAGTCCTCCAAGTCCCACGCAGCCGCAGGCACCACAATAGGTTGGTGCACATGAAAAGCTGATACCACCTTAGGAAGGAATTGGGAACGAGTCCTCAATTCTGTCCTATCCATATGAAAATCAGATAAGGGCTTTTGCCTGACAAAACCGCCAATTCTGATACACGCCTGGCCGACGCCAAGGCCAACCGCATGACCACTTTCCACGTGAGGTATTTTAGCTCTACGGATTTAAGTGGCTCAACCCAATGCGACTTCAGGAAATCCAACACCACGTTGAGATCCCACGTTGCCACTAGAGGCACAACCGGGGGCTGAATATGCAGCACTTCCTTAACAAAAGTCTGAACTTCAGGCAGTGAAGCCAGTTCTTTTTGGAAGAAAATGTACAGAGCCGAAATCTGGACCTTAACGTAACCCAATTTTAGGCCCGTAGTCACTCCTGACAGTAGCAAGTGCAGAAATCGACCCAGTTGAAATTCCTCCGTTGGGGCCTTCCTGGCCTCACACCAAGCAACATATTTTTGCCATATGCGGTGATAATATTTTGCGATCACATCTTTCCTAGCCTTAATCAGCGTAGGAATGACTTCCTCCGGAATGCCTTTTTCCTTTAGGATCCGGTGTTCAACCGCCATGCTGTCAAACACAGCAGTGTTAAGTCTTGGAACAGGCAGGGCCCCTGCTGTAGCAGGTCCTGTCTGAGCGGCAGAGGCCATGGGTCCTCTGAGATCATTTCTTGAAGTTCTGGGTACCAAGCTCTTCTTGGCCAATCCGGAACCACGAGTATAGTTCTTACTCCTCTCCTTCTTAGTATTCTCAATACCTTGGGTATGAGAGGCAAAGGAAGGAACACATACACCGACTAGTACACCCACGGTGTTACCAGAGCGTCCACAGCTATCGCCTGAGGGTCCCTTGACCTGGCGCAATATCTTTTTAGCTGTTTGTTGAGGCGTGACGCCATCACGTCACCTGTGGCCTTTCTCAACGGTGTACAATCATTTTGAAGACTTCTGGATGAAGTCCCCACTCTCCCGGGTGGAGGTCGTGCCTGCTGAGAAAGTCTGCTTCCCAGTTGTCCACTCCGGGAATGAACACTGCTGACAGTGCTAACACATGATTTTCCGCCCATCGGAAAATCCTTGTGGCTGCTGCCATCACCATCCTGCTTCTTATGCCGCCCTGCTGGTGTACATGGGCGACCGCCGTGATGTTGTCTGACTGGATCAGCACCGGCTGGTCTTGAAGCAGGGTCTAGCCTGACTTAGGGCATTGTGAATGGTCCTTAGTCCCAGAATATTTATGTGTAGGGAAGTCTCCTGACTTGACCATAGTCCTTGGAAGTTTCTTCCCTGTGTGACTGCCCCCCAGCCTCGAAGGCTGGCATCCGTGGTCACCAGGACCCAGTCCTGTATGCCGAATCTGCGGCCCTCTAGAAGATGAGCACTCTGCAGCCACCACAATAGCGACACCCAGGCCCTTGGAGACAGGGTTATCAGCCGATGCATTTGAAGATGCGACCCGGACCTCTTGTCCAACAGATCCCACTGGAAGATCCTTGCCTGGAACCTGCCGAATGGAATTTCTTCGTAAGAAGCTACCATCTTTCCCAGGACTCGCGTGCATTGATGCACCGACACCTGTATTTGTATTAGGAGGTCTCTGACTAGAGATGACAACTCCTTGGCCTTCTCCTCCGGGAGAAACCCTTTTTCCTGTTCTGTGTCCAGAACCATACCCAGGAACAGTAGACGCGTCGTAGGAACGAGCTGCAACTTTGGACTATTCAGAATCAAGCCGTGCTGTTGTAGCACTTCCCGAGATAGTGCTACTCCGACGAACAACTGCTCCCTGGACCTCGCCTTTATAAGGAGATCGTCCAAGTACGGGATAATTATAACTCCCTTTTTTCAAAGGAGTATCATCATTTAGACCATTACCTTGGTAAATACCCTCGGTGCCGGGGACAGACAATCGGCAACGTCTGGAATTGGTAATGACAGTCCTTTACCACAATTTTGAGGTACTCCTGGTGAGGAGGGTAAATGGGGACATGCAGGTAAGCATCCTTGATGTCCAGTGATACCATGTAATCCCCTTCGTCAAGGCTTGCAATAACCGCCCTGAGCGATTCCATTTTGAACTTGAACCTTCGTATATAAGTGTTCAAGGATTTCAATTTTAGAATGGGTCTCACCGAACCGCCTGGTTTTGGTACCACAAACATTGTGGAATAGTAACCCCGGCCTTGTTGAAGGAGGGGTACCTTGATTATCACCTGCTGGAAGTACAGCTTGTGAATTGCCGCCAGTACTACCTCTCCTCGAGGGCAGCCGGCAAGGCTGATTTGAGGTAACGGCGAGGGGGGAGTCGCCTCGAACTCCAGCTTGTATCCCTGTGATACTACTTGCAGAACCCAGGGATCCACTGGTCGCTGAAGTTCCCGAGACGCGCCCCCACCGCACCTGGCTCCACCTGTGGAGCCCCAGCGTCCTGCGGTGGACTCAGAGGAAGCGGGGGAAGATTTTTGATCCTGGGAACTGGCTGTCTGGTGCAGCTTTTTCCCTCTTCCCTCGTCTCTGTGCAGAAAGGAAGCGCCTTTGACCCGCTTGCTTTTCTGAAGCCGAAAGGACTGTACCTTATAATACGGTGCTTTCTTAGGCTGTGAGGAAACTTGAGGTTAATTTTTTCCTTCCCAGCAGTTGCTGTGGATACGAGGTCCCAGAGACCATCCCCAAACAATTCCTCACCCTTATAAGGCAGAATCTTCATGTGCCTTCTAAAGTCAGCATCGCCTGTCCACTGCCGGGTCCCTAATACCCTCCTGGCAGAATGGACATTGCATTAATTTTGGATGCCAGTCGGCAAATATCCCTCTGTGCATCCCTCATAAATAAGACGACGTCTTTAATATGCTCTATGGTTAGCAAATAGTATCCCTGTCCTGACAGGGTAATAGACCACGCTGCAGCAGCACTATCCATGCTGCAGGTCTCAGTATAGTACCTGAGTGTGTATATACAACCTTCAGGATAGCCCCTGCTTTTTATCAGTAGGCTCCTTCAAAGTGGCCGTATCCTAAGACGGCAGTGCCACCTTTTTTGACAAACGTGTGAGCGCCTTATCCACCCTAGGGGATATCTCCCAACGTGACCTATCCTCTGGCGGGAAAGGGTACGCCATCAGTAACTTTTTAGAAATTACCAGTTTCTTATCGGGGAAACCCACGCTTCTTCACACACTTCATTCACTCATCTGATAGGGGAACAAAACACTGGCTGCTTTTTCTCCCCAAACATAAAACCCCTTTTATGTGGTACCTGGGTTAATGTCAGAAATGTGTAACACATTTATTTTTATTGCCGAGATCATGCAACGGAAATTCCTAGTGGATTGTGTATATGTGTCAACCTCGTCGACACTGGAGTCCGACTCCGTGTCGACATCTGTGTCTGCCATCTGAGGTAGCGGGCGTTTTTGAGCCACTGATGGCCTTTGAGACGCCTGGGCAGGCGCGGGCTGAGAAGCCGGCTGTCCCATAGCTGTTACGTCATCCAGCCTTTTATGTAAGGAGTTGACACTGTCGGTTAATACCTTTTACCTATCCATCCACTCTGGTGTCGGCCCCACAGGGGGCGACATCACATTTATCGGCATCTGCTCCGCCTCCACATAAGCCTCCTCATCAACCATGTCGACACAGCCGTACCGACACACCGCACACACACAGGGAATGCTCTGACTGAGGACAGGACCCCACAAAGTCCTTTGGGGAGACAGAGAGAGAGAGTATGCCAGCACACACCAGAGCGCTATATAATGCAGGGATTCACACTACCCACAGTGATTTTTCCCTTATAGCTGCTATAATACACAGATTTGCGCCTAAATTTAGTGCCCCCCCTCTCTTTTTAACCCTTTGAGCCTGAAAACTACAGGGGAGAGCCTGGGGAGCTGTCTTCCAGCTGCACTGTGAAGAGAAAATGGCGCCAGTGTGCTGAGGGAGATAGCCCTGCCCCTTTTTCGGCTGACTTTCTCCCGCTTTTTTATGGATCCTGGCAGGGGTATTTTACACATATATAGCCTCTAGGACTATATATTGTGTTATTTTGCCCCCCCCCCCCAGCGCCCTGCACCCATCAGTGACCGGAGTGTGAGGTGTGCATGAGGAGCAATGGCGCACAGCTGCAGTGCTGTGCGCTACCTTGTTGAAGACCGAAGTCTTCTGCCGCCGATTTCCAGGACCATCTTCATGCTTCTGGCTCTGTAAGGGGGACGGCGGCGCGGCTCCGGGACCGAACGATCGAGGTCGGGTCCTGTGTTCGATCCCTCTGGAGCTAATGGTGTCCAGTAGCCTAAGAAGCCCAAACTATCTTTAGTCAGGTAGGTTCGCTTCTTCTCCCCTTAGTCCCTCATAGCAGTGAGTCTGTTGCCAGCAGATCTCACTGAAAATAAAAAATCTAAAATATACTTTCTTTTCTAGGAGCTCAGGAGAGCCCCTAGTGTGCATCCAGCTCAGCCGGGCACAAGATTCTAACTGAGGTCTGGAGGAGGGTCATAGTGGGAGGAGCCAGTGCACACCAGGTAGTCCTAAAGCTTTCTTTAGTTGTGCCCAGTCTCCTGCGGAGCCGCTATTCCCCATGGTCCTTACGAAGTTCCCAGCATCCACTAGGACGTCAGAGAAATACATTTATCTAACGTCCTAGTGGATGCTGGGGACTCCGTAAGGACCATGGGGAATAGACGGGCTCCGCAGGAGACAGGGCACTCTAAGAAAGAATTAGGAATACTGGTGTGCACTGGCTCCTCCCTCTATGTCCCTCCTCCAGACCTCAGTTTGAATCTGTGCCCGGACAAGGTGGGTGCACCTTAGTGAGCTCTCCTGAGCTTGCTAAATAGAAAGTATTTTGTTAGGATTTTTTTATTTTCAGAGAGATCTGCTGGCAACAGACTCTCTGCTACGTGGGACTGAGGGGAGAGAAGCAGCCCTACTAACTGCGGATAGGTCATGCTTCTTAGGCTACTGGACACCATTAGCTCAGAGGGATCGAACACAGGAACGCACCCTTGGTCGTCCGATCCCAGAGCCGCGCCGCCGTCCCCCTCGCAGAGCCAGAAGCCGGCGTGAGAAGCAAGAAGACGTCAAAAGCGGCGGCAGAAGACTCCAGTCTTCATATGAGGTAGCGCACAGCACTGCAGCTGTGCGCCATTGCTCCCACATTAAACCCACACACTCCGGTCACTGTAGGGTGCAGGGCGCAGGGGGGGGCGCCCTGGGCAGCAATTAGGTACCTCTTGGCAAAAGCAGCATATATACAGTTGGGCACTGTATATATGCATGAGCCCCCACCATTATTTTACACAAAATCGCGGGACAGAAGCCCACCACTGAGGGGGCGGGGCTTCTTCCTCAGCACTCACCAGCGCCATTTTCTCTCCACAGCTCCGCTGAGAGGACGCTCCCCATGCTCTCCCCTGCAGACTCACGGTAGAAAGAGGGTAAAAAGAGAGGGGGGGCACATAAATTTAGTGCAAAATCAGTGTATACAGCAGCTACTGGGTAAACACTAAGTTACAGTGTAATTCCTGGGTCATATAGCGCTGGGGTGTGTGCTGGCATACTCTCTCTCTGTCTCTCCAAAAGGCCTTGTGGGGGATCTGTCCTCAAATAGAGCATCCCCTGTGTGTGTGGTGTGTCGGTACGCTTGTGTCGGCATGTTTGACGAGGAAGGCTATGTGGAAGCAGAGCAGGTACAAATGAATGTGGGATCACCGCCGACGGCGCCGACGCCCGATTGGACGGATATGTGGAAGGTTTTAAATGATGTTACTTCCTTGCATAAAAGGTTGGATAAAGCTGAAGCCTTGGGACAGTCAGGGTCTCAACCCATGCCTGATCCTACAGCGCAGAGGCCGTCAGGGTCTCAGAAGCGCCCACTATCCAAAATTGTTGACACGGATATCGACACGGATTCTGACTCCAGTGTCGATGGCGATGATGCAAAGTTGCAGCCTAAAATGGCTAAAGCCATCCGCTACATGATTATAGCAATGAAGGATGTATTGCACATCTCAGAGGAAAACCCAGTCCCTGACAAGAGGGTTTATATGTTTGGGGAAAAAAGGCATGAGGTGACCTTTCCCCCTTCACATGAATTAAATGAGTTATGTGAAAAAGCTTGGGAATCTCCAGATAGGAAAATGCAGATTTCCAAACGGTTGCTTATGGCGTATCCTTTCCCGCCAGCGGACAGGTTACGCTGGGAATCCTCCCCTAGGGTAGACAAAGCTTTGACACGCTTATCTAAGAAGGTAGCCCTGCCGTCACAGGATACGGCCACCTTAAAAGATCCTGCGGATAGAAAGCAGGAAGGTATCCTGAAGTCCGTTTATACACATTCAGGTACCATACTAAGGCCGGCAATTGCGTCGGCCTGGATGTATAGTGCTGTAGCAGCATGGACAGATACTTTATCTGAGGAACTTGATACCTTGGACAAGGATATTATATTACTGATCCTGGGGCATATAAAAGACGCTGTCCTATATATGAGAGATGCCCAGAGAGACATTAGCCTACTGGACTAGAATAAATGCAATGTCGATTTCTGCCAGAAGGGTCCTGTGGACTCGGCAATGGACAGGTGATGCCGACTCAAAAAGGCACATGGAGGTTTTACCTTATAAGGGTGAGGAATTGTTTGGCGACGGTCTCTCGGACCTAGTTTCCACAGCTACGGCTGGGAAATCAAATTTTTTGCCATATATTCCCTCCCAACCTAAGAAAGCACCATATTACAAAATGCAGTCCTTTCGATCACAAAGAGGCAAGAAAGTACGAGGTGCGTCCTTTCTTGGCAGGGGTAGAGGAAAGAAGCTGCACAATACAGCTAGTTCCCAGGAACAGAAGTCCTCCCCGGCTTCCACTAAATCCACCGCATGACGCTTGGGCTCCACAGGTGGAGCCAGGATCGGTGGGGGCATGTCTCCGAAATTTCAGCCACCAGTGGGTTCGCTCACGGGTGGATCCCTGGGCTATACAGATTGTATCTCAGGGATACAAGCTGGAATTCGAAGTGATGCCCCCTCACCGTTACCTCAAATCGGCCCTGCCAGCTTCCCCCATAGAGAGGGAAATAGTGTTAGCGGCAATTCACAAATTATATCTCCAGCAGGTGGTGGTGAAGGTTCCCCTCCTGCAACAGGGAAGGGGTTACTATTCCACAATGTTTGTGGTACCGAAACCGGACGGTTCGGTCAGACCAATATTGAATTTAAAATCCCTGAACATTTACCTGAAAAGGTTCAAGTTCAAGATGGAATCGCTCAGAGCGGTCATTGCAAGCCTGGAAGAGGGGGATTTTATGGTGTCTCTGGACATAAAGGATGCTTACCTGCATGTCCCCATTTATCCACCTCATCAGGAGTACCTCAGATTTGTGGTACAGTACTGTCATTACCAATTCCAGACGTTGCCGTTTGGTCTGTCCACGGCACCGAGAATATTTACCAAGGTAATGGCAGAAATGATGGTGCTTCTGCGAAAGCAAGGAGTCACAATTTTCCCATACTTGAACGATCTTCTCATAAAGGCGAGGTCCAGAGAGCAGTTGCTGATCAGCGTAGCACACTCTCTGGAAGTGTTGCAACAGCACGGATGGATTCTGAATATTCCAAAGTCGCAGCCGATTCCTACGACGCGTCTGCCCTTCCTGGGCATGATTCTGGACACAGACCAGAAGAAGGTTTTTCTCCCAGTGGAGAAGGCTCAGGAGCTCATGACTCTGGTCAGAGACCTCTTAAAACCAAAACAGGTGTCGGTGCATCAATGCACGCGAGTCCTGGGAAACATGGTGGCGTCATACGAAGCCATTCCCTTCGGCAGATTCCATGCGAGGACTTTTCAGTGGGATCTGTTGGACAAGTGGTCCGGATCGCATCTTCAGATGCAGCGGCTGATCACCCTATCCCCCAGGGCCAGGGTGTCTCTTCTGTGGTGGCTGCAGAGTGCTCACCTTCTCGAGGGTCGCAGGTTCGGCATACAGGACTGGGTCCTGGTGACCACGGATGCAAGCCTCCGAGGGTGGGGGGCAGTCACACAGGGAAGAAATTTCCAGGGTCTGTGGTCAAGTCAGGAGACTAGTCTGCACATCAATATTCTGGAACTAAGGGCCATATACAACGCCCTAAGTCAAGCGGAGCCTCTGCTTCGCAACCAACCGGTGCCGATTCAGTCAGACAACATCACCGCAGTGGCTCATGTAAACCGCCAAGGCGGCACAAGGAGCAGGGTGGCGATGGCGGAAGCCACCAGAATTCTTCGCTGGGCGGAGAATCACGTAAAAGCACTGTCAGCAGTGTTCATTCCGGGAGTGGACAACTGGGAAGCAGACTTCCTCAGCAGGCACGACCTACACCCGGGACAGTGGGGACTTCATCAAGAAGTCTTCACACAGATTACAAGTCGTTGGGAACTGCCACAGGTGGACATGATGGCATCCCGCCTCAACAAAAAGCTACAGAGGTATTGCGCCAGGTCAAGAGACCCTCAGGCGATAGCTGTAGACGCACTGGTGACACAGTGGGTGTTCCAGTCGGTTTATGTGTTTCCTCCTCTTCCTCTCATACCAAAGGTGCTGAGAATCATAAGAAAGAGAGAAGTGAGAACAATACTCATTGTTCCCGGATTGGCCAAGAAGGACTTGGTATCCAGAGCTACAAGAAATGCTCACAGAGGACCCATGGCCTCTGCCTCTAAGGCAGGATCTGTTGCAGCAGGGGCCCTGTCTGTTCCAAGACTTACCGCGGCTGCGTTTGACAGCATGGCGGTTGAACGCCGGATCCTAGCAGAAAAAGGGATTCCGGATGAGGTTATTCCTACGCCAATAAAGGCTAGGAAGGACGTGACGGCTAAACATTATCACCGTATATGGCGAAAATATGTTGCTTGGTGTGAGGCCAGGAATGCCCCTACAGAGGAATTCCAGCTGGGCCGTTTCCTTCACTTCCTACAGTCGGGAGGGACTTTGGGCCTAAAATTGGGGTCCATTAAGGTCCAGATTTCGACCTTATCCATTTTCTTTCAAAAAGAACTGGCTTCTCTTCCTGAAGTTCAGACGTTTGTAAAGGGAGTGCTGCATATTCAGCCCCCGTTTGTGCCTCCAGTGGCACCTCGGGATCTTAACGTGGTGTTGAGTTTCCTGAAATCACACTGGTTTGAGCCACTTAAAACCGTGGAGTTAAAATATCTCACGTTGAAGGTGGTCATGCTATTAGCCTTGGCTTCGGCTAGGCGTGTGTCAGAATTGGCGGCTTTGTTACATAAAAGCCCCTATCTGGTTTTCCATATGGACAGGGCAGAATTGCGGACTCGTCCACAATTTCTGCCAAAAGTGGTGTCATCTTTTCATATGAACCAACCTATTGTGGTGCCTGTGGCTACTCGTGACTTGGAGGATTCCGAGTTACTAGATGTAGTCAGGGCTTTGAAGGTTTATCTAGCCAGAACGGCTAGAGTCAGGAAACTGAGTCGTTGTTTATCCTGTATGCATCCTACAAGCTGGGTGCTCCTGCTTCAAAGCAAACTATTGCTCGCTGGATCTGTAACACGATTCAGCAGGCTCATTCTGCGGCTGGCTTGCAGCTTCCAAAATCAGTAAATGCCCATTCCACTAGGAAGGTGGGCTCTTCTTGGGCGGCTGCCCGAGGGGTCTCGGCATTACAGCTTTGCCGAGCGGCTACTTGGTCAGGTTCAAACACCTTTGCAAAGTTCTACAAGTTTGATACCCTGGCTGAGGAGGACCTTGTGTTTGCTCATTCGGTGCTGCAGAGTCATCCGCACTCTCCAGCCCGTTTGGGAGCTTTGGTATAATCCCCATGGTCCTTACGGAGTCCCCAGCATCCACTAGGACATTAGAGAAAATAAGATTTTACTTACCGGTAAATCTATTTCTCGTAGTCCGTAGTGGATGCTGGGCGCCCGTCCCAAGTGCGGACTTCTTCTGCAATACTTGTATATAGTTATTGCTTAAATAAGGGTTATGTTTGGTTGCATCAGGGTTATCTGATGCTCTGTTGTTGTTCATGCTGTTAACTGGGTAAGTTTATCAAGAGTTATACGGTGTGATTGGTGTGGCTGGTATGAGTCTTACCCTGGATTCCAAAATCCTTTCCTTGTACTGTCAGCTCTTCCGGGCACAGTTTCCTTAACTGAGGTCTGGAGGAGGGACATAGAGGGAGGAGCCAGTGCACACCAGTATTCCTAATTCTTTCTTAGAGTGCCCTGTCTCCTGCGGAGCCCGTCTATTCCCCATGGTCCTTGCGGAGTCCCCAGCATCCACTACGGACTACGAGAAATAGATTTACCGGTAAGTAAAATCTTATTATTTATTTATATCTATATATCTCAAATAAACCATCAGAAAAATAATATATACTGTATGATGTGACATTATAAAATTACAATTTATACGCAAACCAAGCATATCAACACTTAGAAATAAAGAATGTACACTCAGCACTGGTGTGTATTGTATAAAAATTTACATTTTGGCTACTAATATGTTTATATTTGTGTTTCAATGTACAGCTCTATTAGAGAACAAGACATTACTAAACATATGAAAAAAATTGTACAGAACAAAAATAATAATAATAATAATAATAATAATAATAATAAAACCAATAGTCAATTATGAATGAATGCTATGTTCTGTGGCCAAATTAACCCCCCCCCCCCGCACGCACACACACACACACACACACACACACACACACACACACACACACACACACACACACACACACCTTACCACTGCACACAAGGGTTGCTAGGACCTAGGAGTCTATTTACGAAGCCTTGGATGGAGATAAAGTAGCCAGCTCCTAACTGCCATGTAAAAGGCTGGGTTTAAAAATGAAGCTGGTTGGCTGGTACTTTATCTCCATCCAAGACTTCCCAAATAGACCCTCTAATCTCCTATTTTGTGTTACCAAACACTCATATAATAATACATACAAAACAAAATATATGAAGATCTGGTTGAGCGCTCAAAATATCCATAAAAAAAAAAAAGTTGTCTTACAAAATGGTTACAGATGTCCTACACCATTTAAAACAAAAAACAAAAAAAAAAACCATCCAATGAGATCTCACTCAAGGTATCAACTGTATTCTGGTCCAAGTGCAATGCAAAAAAAAAAAATCAAACTCGCTTATTCATACATGGGAATCTTGTATCCGGTGTACAGTATACGAGCAACACAATCTGTTCTCACTCAAGGTGTCAACCGTATTATAATCTAGCTCATAAATTGCAGGAAACATTCGTAAGAGGGATGGATGTAATGACGCAGAGATGCCGGACAATCTCGAACATTATTTTAAAGAGTCAATCACTTACACAAGGCTTGGTTGTGCCTTGTAAGTGATTGCCCCTTTAAGGAAACGTCCGATAATAGCCAGCCCTCAGTATCTATTGTACAGCCTGGCCACTTATCATAGAAATATGTCAGTCCATCAAATCCACTCCCATATAAACACAGTTCCTAATATGAGGGTGGGAGGGGGTTTCTTAGTGCTCACTCTAGGTAATAAGGTTACATATAGCTTTGTCTTAAAATCTCCCAACACGAATTGACATTAGGTATAAATACCAGGTTATTGGTTTGTCACACCTTAAAAAAATACGTACATTACTTTGAAATGCGTTGGTGGATTTTAGGACAAAGCCATATCTAAGCCTATTACCTGGAGTGAGCACTAAGAAAAAAAACCTCATATTTGAAACTGTGTTTATATGGGAGTGGACTGTGGACTTTGTTGGACTGACACATTTCCAGGATATGTGGTCAGGCTGAATGACTGATTTTAATAGATACTGTGAATTAAAAAAAAAAAAACTTTTTGTTTACATTTTGGATGTTTCTTGCTATTTATGACCTGGATTAAAATTTCGTTGACACCCTGAGTGGGATCCAATTCTATTTTTCATACAGATGTGTCATCTTACATCTTTGCTCCATGTGCTACAAGTCACCTTACACAACGCATGAATGCAATGCGACTCGGTAGTGCAGAGAGTCTTTTGCGTTGTTTCCACGGAATTGCGTCTTATGTAATAGGATGTACAAGCAGCTTTTGCTGATTAAAAGGATATACATGCCTATATATATATATGTAATATATATATATATATAATATATGCCTATATTCGGTGTGTGACTGACTGTATTTACATACAAATTGCTATGCTACAGAAAACAATGAAAAACACATGGAAAACACTAACAGCAATTAGGATACAGATAGAGATGTTTGTGCATCCTATTACATTACTTTGCATCTAAGACGAATTACATTGGAAAAAAAATGCAAACAAAAAAAAGACACATTTGGCATGGCGTGACTTCAATGGCTGTTTAGCGTGACTGCAGCAAGGATATAAGAGGACACATCTGTATATACCAGATAATAGTATTTTAATTACCTACCGGTAAATCCTTTTTGCTTAGTCCGTAGAGGGTACTGGGGTCCATTTAGTACCATGGGGTATAGACGGGTCCACTAAGAGCCATAGGCACTTCAAGAATTTGATAGTGTGGGCTGGGTCCTCCCTCTATGCCCCTCCTACCAGACTCAGTCTAGGAAACTGTGCCGAGGAGACGGACATACTTTGAGAGAAGGATAGATAAGGATAGTGGTGAGATTCCGAACTAGCACACACAATAAGAGGAAAGCCAAGCTAACCAAACTTGAAACAGGAGCAGCAACAGCTGAACCAACATTACTTAACCAAGTAACAGTGCAGGAAGAACGAAGCACTGGGCGGGCGCCCAGCATCCTCTATGGACTACGAGAAAAGTATTTAACGGTAGGTAATTAAAATCCTATTTTCTCTTATGTCCTAGAGGATACTGGGGTCCATTTAGTACCATGGGGATGCATTAAAGCTCCCATACCGGGTGGGAGAGTGCTGAGGTTCCTGCAGAACTGATTGACCAAACTAAATGTCCTCAGAGGCCAAAGTATCGAACTTTTAGAACTTAGCAAACGTGTTCGAACCTGACCAAGTAGCTGCTCGCCAGGGCTGTAAAGCCAAGACACCCCGGGCAGCTGCCCAGGAAGAACCACCGATCTAGTAGAATGGGTCTGTACAGATTTTGGAACTGGCAAACTTGCAATAGGCATGCTGGATAGTAAGTCTGATCCAACGTGTAACTGTCTGCTTTGAAGCAGGACACCCAATCCTATTGGGATCATAAAGGACAAACAGCGAGTCCGTCTTTCTGTGATGAGCTGTTCTTTTCACATACACCTTCAAAGCCCTCACAACATCCAAAGAATTTGAAGTAGCAGAGGTGTCGGGGAAACCGGAACCCAATAGGTTGGTTGATGTGAGACAAAGCCCCCAGCTCCAACACGTCTTGCTGAAGCATCCACCTCCTGTAACAGTTCAAACCAGTCTGATTGGAGGAACTGTTGCACCAAATTGAGATCCCAAGGTGCCATGGGAGGCACAAAGGGAGGTTGGATGTGCAGAACACCTTTCAAAAACGTCTGGACCTCAGGGAGAGAAGCCAATTGTTGTCAGGGTGTCTATCGCCACCGCCTGTGGGTCTCTCGACCTGGAACGATACCGCTGAGCTTCTTCTTGAGACGAGAGGCCATCATGTTGAACTGTGGATATCCCCATCGACTTGTCAAGCAGCTGAACACTTCTGGGTGAAGGCCCCACTACCCCGGGTGCAGGTTGTGTATGCTGAGGAAGTCTGCTTCCCAGTTGAAGCTGCTACTCCCGGAATGAAGACCGCTGACAACGCCACAGCGTTTCTTTCTGCTCCGAGGAGAATTCTTGACACCTCTGACATTGCTGCTCTGCTTTTCGTTTCGCCCTATTGGTTTATGTACGTTACTGCCGTCACATTGTCCGACTGGACCTGAACTGACCGATCTTGAAGAAGATGTGAGGCGTGCAGAAGGGCGTTGTATATGGCCCTGAGTTCCAGAATGTTGATTGGAAGGTTGACTTCCTAACTTGACCATCTTCCCTGAAACTGCACCCCGAGTGACTGCTTCCCAACCTCTAGGCTTGCGTCTGTGGTTAACAGAATCCAGTCCTGAATTCCGAACCTCCGCCCTGCGATGAGGCGAGAAGACTGTAGCCACCACAGAAGGGAGATCCTGGCCTTTGGTGACAGACGGATCCTCTGGTGCATGTGAAGATGCGATCCAGACCATTTGTCCAACAGATCGAGCTGGAAGGGTCTTGCGTAAAACGTTCCGTATTGAAGTGCCTCGTAAGAGGCTACCATTTTACCCAGAAGGCGAATGCACAGATGCACCGACACCCGGGTTGGCTTCAGGACATCCCGAACCATCGACTGGATTAATTTTGTAGAAAGAGTGGCGATCATTCCTTTAAGAGAATTAACACACTCCGGTTCAGCCCCGATATGCTGTGAACCCAGAGTACCCAGTAGTAAGCCCCCTGGTGAAGAGGAACACTCCGCTGTACAAGAAACACACTCTTTGCCTGACATAACGTAAATGTGACAACACACACACACACACACACACACACACACACACAAACACCGGAAAAGTACAAGCAACACACAAAGAGTCCTTCAGGGAGACAGTTGTTTGGAGCCAGCCCCCACCGCTAATGCCAAGCTTAGCCGGGTCACAGACCAAGTACCCTGATAGGGGACTTGGTACACTAATAGTCGCTCCACCCCTGCTATGACCCCCTGGTACCGCCGAGGTAATTTGGAGACACCAGAGGAGCTGCGCATCCCTGTCAGTCAGCATCTGTTTCCACTGCAGAGGGATAATGGCGCTGGTGAGCTGCTGGATCCTCTTATAGTGAAGCCCCGCCCCTTCAATGGCGCATGGTCCTCCCGCTTTTTTTTATTTTTTTATTTTTTATACTGGCTGGAGGTAATTGTTGTGCTTTAAATGGAGCAGAACCGCTTTAGGGGGTAAGTCAGAGTTGATCACAGCAGCAAATTTGTTAGCAGTTGGGCAAAACCATGTGCAGTGCAGGGGGGGGGGGGCAGATATAACATGTGCAAAGAGAGAGTTAGATTTGGGTGGGTTATTTTTTTTCTGTGTAGGGTAAATACTGGCTGCTTTATTTTTACACTGCAATTTATATTTCAGTTTGAACACATCCGTCCCAAATCTAACTCTCTCTGCACATGTTATATCTGCCCCCCAACCCCCCCCCCCCCCCCCAACCCCCTGCAGTGCACATGGTTTTGCCCAACTGCTAACAAATTTGCTGGTGCGATCAACTCTGATTTAGGCCCTTAAGGCTGTATTTGTCAGTTTGGGTACTGTGTACTGAGACGCAGTTGTGTACGGTGTCAAGAGACGCATTCCACCCCGTTTAGAAGCAGTGCATCTCTGTACGCTCGTGCCGCCATACTGGCCGGCTCCCCACTAACCGGAACGCCGGCTCAGTACTCACCACTCTTCATTCTTCTGGCTCCGATAGGGGTGGCGGCGTGCTGCGGGAATGTACGCCCTTTTCTGTGTGATGACCTGGGGTGGTACGGCTGGGGCAGTTTGGGGGTGCTCTGCGTCCCGGAGGCGAACTCCTATCGTGTTAGGGACCTGTCCGACGAGGTCACCGTGCAGTAGGTGGGCAGGCTCATATACTGGTCAATATATGCCAAGAACCTCGAATATTAGGGTTGTTCTAATTTTAATGGTGTATGGTGCACCTGCACCCTTTTTCCTATATTGTAGTACTAAGTCCCACCAAGGTAGCACATCCCAATTTAAGAAGCCAGGGTGTGCAGTCCAGGCCCCCTTTCCATAATATCTAACATCTCCAGCCACCCATCCCCATAACAAACAGAAATAGAGGCTAAGATGTAAAGGCAATATACTGATGGTCGATAGCCATAGAATACCCAGTTGTCACAATATAAGGATATATAAAAAGTAAAAAAATATGCGCATACAGGATAATAACTAACCCAGTGGTTCCCAAACTGTGTGCCGTGGCACCCTGAGGTGTCTTGAGACACTTGCAGGGGTGCCTTGGATTGGTGATTCAGTATCAGTTCAAATTATTTATGGGCAATATAATAGGCAAATCCAGTGCTGGTGGCGATCATAAAATATGTGGACAAACAGAAGCGAATCCTGTCCCTCACCACATAACTGAGCCTAAGGATAACATATAAACACAATTTACTTAATGTAATTTTTATTTCTAACTTCATCAAATAGAAACTTTTGGCCTAGGGGTGCCATGAAAAAGAAACCCCATACTCTATGGCACCATGATTCACAAAAGTTTGGGAACCACTGAACTATACCATCCAACCACCCATCCCTCCCCCCCTCCCCCATTAAAAATAAAAGCAAAGGAAAAAGTTACTGGGGCATAATACTAATGGCCTATAGTCAGAAAAATACCCAACTCTCCCATTATAAGGATATACCAATGTCATAAAAATAAGAATTTACTCACCCGTAATTCTATTTCTCGTAGTCCGTAGTGGATGCTGGGGACTCCGTAAGGACCATGGGGAATAGCGGGCTCCGCAGGAGACTGGGCACTCTAAAGAAAGATTTAGTACTATCTGGTGTGCACTGGCTCCTCACTCTATGCCCCTCCTCCAGACCTCAGTTAAGGAAACTGTGCCCGGAAGAGCTGACATTACAAGGAAAGGATTTTGGAATCCCGTGTAAGACTCATACCAGCCACACCAATCACACCGTATAACTTGTGATAACTTACCCAGTTAACAGTATGAACAACCAACAGAGCATCACTGGCACCAATGGATGCCAACATAACATAACCCTTTATTAAGCAATAACTATATACACGTATTGCAGAAAGTCCGCACTTGGGACGGGCGCCCAGCATCCACTACGGACTACCTACAAGAAATAGAATTACCGGTGAGTAAATTCTTATTTTCTCTAACGTCCTAGTGGATGCTGGGGACTCCGTAAGGACCATGGGGATTATACCAAAGCTCCCAAATGGGCGGGAGAGTGCGGATGACTCTGCAGCACCAAATGGGCAAACACCAACTCCTCCTCAGCCAGGGTATCAAACTTGTAGAACTTTGCAAATGTGTTTGAACCCGACCAAGTAGCAGCTCGGCAAAGCTGTAATGCCGAGACCCCTCGGGCAGCCGCCCAAAAAGAGCCCACCTTCCTTGTGGAATGGGCTTTTACTGATTTTGGATGCGGCAATCCAGCCGCAGAATGAGCCTGCTGAATCGTGTTACAGATCCAGCGAGCAATGGTTTGCTTTGAAGCAGGAACACCCAGCTTGATGGATGCATACAGGATAAACAGCGAGTCAGTCTTCCTGACTCCAGCCGTACTGGCAACATAGATCTTCAAAGCCCTTACTACATCAAGCAACTTGGAATCCTTCAAGTCATGAGTAGCCGCAGGCACCACAATGGGTTGGTTCAGATGAAAAGATAACACCACCTTTGGCAGAAACTGCGGACGAGTTCGCAATTCTGCCCTGTCCATATGGAAAACCAGATAGGGGCTTTTACATGACAAAGCCGCCAATTCTGACACACGCCTAGCTGAGGCTAGGGCCAACAGTATGACCACTTTCCACGTGAGATACTTTAGCTCCACCGTCTTAAGTGGCTCAAACCAGTGGGATTTCAGGAAAGCCAAAACCACGTTAAGATCTCAAGGTGCCACTGGTTGCACAAAAGGAGGCTGAATATGCAGCACTCCCTTAACAAACGTCTGAACCTCAGGCAGTGAAGCCAGTTCTTTTTGAAAGAAAATGGATAGGGCCGAAATCTGGACCTTTATGGACCCTAATTTTAGGCCCATAGTCACACCTGACTGTAGGAAGTGCAGGAATCGACCCAGCTGGAATTCCTCTGTGGGGGCCTTCCTGGCCTCACACCAAGCAACATATTTTCGCCATATACGGTGATAATGTTTTGCTGTCACGTCCTTCCTAGCCTTTATCAGCGTAGGAATAACTGCTTCCGGAATGCCCTTTTCTGCTAGGAACCGGTGTTCAACCGCCATGCCGTCAAACGCAGCCGCGGTAAGTCTTGCAACAGACAGGGCCCTTGTTGTAACAGGTCCTGTCTGAGAGGTAGAGGCCATGGGTCCTCTGTGAGCATTTCTTGCAATTCCGGGAACCAAGTCCTTCTTGGCCAATCCGGAACAATGAGTATTGTTCTCACTCATTTTTTTCTTACAATTCTCAGTACCTTTGGTATGAGAGGAAGAGGAGGAAACACGTAGACCGACTGGAACACCCACGGTGTTACTAGTGCGTCCACAGCTATCGCCTGAGGGTCCCTTGACCTGGCGCAAACCATCATGTCCACCTGTGGCAGTTCATCGATTTGCAATCTGCGTGAAGACTTCTTGATGAAGTCCCCACTCTCCCGGGTGGAGGTCGTGTCTGCTGAGGAAGTCTGCTTCCCAGTTGTCCACTCCCGGAATGAACACTGCTGACAGTGCTAGTACGTGATTCTCCGCCCACCGAAGAATCCTGGTGGCTTCTGCCATTGCCACCCTGCTTCTTGTGCCGCCCTGGCGGTTTACATGGGCCACTGCCGTGATGTTGTCTGACTGAATCAGCACTGGTTGGTTTCGAAGCAGAGGCTCCGCTTGACTCAGGGCGTTGTATATGGCCCTTAGTTCCAGGATATTGATGTGCAGACAAGTCTCCTGACTGGACCACAACCCTTGGAAGTTTCTCCCTTGAGTGACTGCCCCCCACCCTCGGAGGCTTGCATCCGTGGTCACCAGGACCCAGTCCTGTATGCCGAATCTGCGGCCCTCGAGGAGGTGAGCACCTTGTAGCCACAACAGAAGAGACACCCTGGCCCTGGGGGACAGGGTGATCATCCGATGCATCAGAAGATGCGATCCGGACCACTTGTCCAGCAGATCCCACTGAAAGATCCTCGCATGAAACCTGCCGAAGGGAATGGCTTCGTATGACGCCACCATCTTTCCCAGGACTCGCATGCAGCGATGCACCGACACCTGTTTTGGCTTTAGGAGGTCTCTGACCAGAGTCACGAGCTCCTGAGCCTTCTCCTCCGGGAGAAACACCTTCTTCTGGTCTGTGTCCAGAATCATGCCCAGGAAGGGCAGACGCGTCGCAGGAATCAGCTGCGACTTTGGAATGTTCAGAGTCCAGCCGTGCTGACGCAACACTTCCTGAGAGTGTGCTACGCTGATCAGTAACTGCTCCCTGGACCTCGCCTTTATGAGGAGATCGTCCAAGTATGGGATAATTGTAACCCCTTGCTTCTGAAGGAGCACCATCATTTCCGCCATCACTTTGGTAAAAACTCTCGATGCCGTGGACAGGCCAAACGACAACGTCTGGAATTGGTAACGACAGTCCCGTACCACAAACCTGAGGTACTCCTGATGAGGCGGATAAATGGGGACATGCAAGTAAGCATCCTTGATGTCCAGAGACACCATAAAATCCCCATCCTCCACGCTTGCAATAACCGCTCTGAGCGATTCCATTTTGAACTTGAATTTCTTCAGATAAATGTTCAGGGATTTTAAATTTAAAATGGGTCTGACCGAACCGTCCGGTTTCGGTACCACAAACATAGTGGAATAGTAGCCCCTTCCCCGTTGAAGAGGGGGGGACCTCTACCACCACCTGCTGGAGAAAAAGTTTGTGAATTGCCTCCAACACTATCTCCCTTTCCATGGGGGAAGTTGGTAAGGCCGATTTTAGGTAACGGTGAGGGGGCATCACCTCGAATTCCAGCTTGTATCCCTGAGACACAATTTGTATAGCCCAAGGATCCACCTGTGAGCGAACCCACTGGTGGATGAAAAGTCGGAGACGCGCCCCCACGGCTCCTGGCTCCGCCTGTGGAGCCCCAGCGTCATGCGGTGGATTTAGTGGAAGCCGGGGAAGACTTTTGTTCCTGGGAACTAACTGCATGGTGCAGCTTTTTTCCTCTACCCCTGCCTCTGGCAAGAAAGGACGCACCTCTGACCTTCTTGCTCCTCTGAGAACGAAAGGACTGCATTTGGTAATACGGTGCTTTCTTAGGTTGTGGAGGGACATAAGGCAAGAAATTTGACTTCCCAGCCGTAGCTGTGGAAACTAGGTCCGAGAGACCGTCCCCAAACAATTCCTCACCCTTATAAGGTAAAATCTCCATGTGTTTTTTAGAGTCGGTATCCCCTGTCCATTGCAGAGTCCATAAGACCCTTCTGGCAGAAATGGACATTGCGTTAACTCTAGAGCCCAGCAGGCAAATGTCCCTCTGGGCATCCCGCATATATAGGACCGCGTCCTTGATATGTGCCAGGGTCAGTAGAACAGTGTCCCTGTCCAGGGTATCTAACTCCTCAGACAGAGAATCCGTCCATGCAGCTACCGCACTACACATCCAGGCCGAAGCAATTGCTGGCCTCAGCAGTGTGCCAGAATGTGTATAAACAGACTTCAGGATAGCTTTCTGCTTTCTATCCGCAGGATCCTTTAGGGCGGCCGTATCCGGAGACGGCAGGGCCACCTTCTTGGACAAGCGTGTCAACGCCTTGTCTACCCTAGGGGAGGATTCCCAGCGTAACATGTCCGTTGGCGGGAAAGGATACGCCATAAGTAATCTCTTGGAAACTATCACCTTCCTGTCAGGGGAATCCCACGCTTTTTCACATAATTCATTTAATTCATGTGAAGGGGGAAAAGTCACTTCATGCTTTTTCTCCCCATACATATAAATCCTCTTGTCAGGGACAGGATTTTCCTCAGAAATGTGTAATACATCCTTCATTGCTACAATCATGTAGCGGATGGCTTTAGTCATTTTAGGCTGCAACTTTGCCTCATCGTCATCGACACTGGAGTCAGATTCCGTGTCGACATCTGTGTCAACTATCTGGGATAGTGTGTGCTTTTGAGACCCTGACGGCCTCTGCGCTGTAGGATCAGGCATGGGTTGAGACCCTGACTGTCCCCCGGTTACAGTTTTATCCAATCTGTTATGCAAGGAGTTTACATTATCATTTAACACCTTCCACATATCCATCCAATCAGGTGTCGGCACCGTCGGCGGCGACACCTCCACGTATCCTTCCTAATCAAACATGTCGACACAGGCGTACCGACACACAGCACACACACAGGGAACGCTCTGACTGAGGACAGGACCCCACAAAGGCTTTTGGGGAGACAGAGAGAGAGTATGCCAGCACACACCCCAGCGCTATATAACCCAGGGATTACACTGTACACCTTAGTGTTTACCCTGTAGCTGCTGTTAATATATATACTGCGCCTAAATTTATGTGCCCCCCCCTCTCTTTTTTACCTTTAATGCACCTGTATACTGCAGGGGAGAGCCTGGGGAGCGTCCTTCCAGCGGAGCTGTGAAGAGAAAATGGCGCTGGTGTGCTGAGGAAGAAGGCCCCGCCCCCTCAGCGGCGGGCTTCTGTCCCGCTTTAATGTGTAAAAAATGGCGGGGGCTCGGGCATATATACAGTCCCAGACTGTATATATGCCTCTTTTGCCAAAAAGGTACGTAATTGCTGCCCAGGGCGCCCACCCCTGCACCCTGTACCCTACAGTGACCGGAGTGTGCGGTGTGCTGTGGGAGCAATGGCGCACAGCTGCAGTGCTGTGCGCTACCTTAAGTGAAGACAGGAGTCTTCAGACGCCGATTTCGATGTCTTCTTGCTTCTGCTGCTTCTGTTCTTCTGGCTCTGCGAGGAGGACGGCGGCGCGGCTCCGGGAACGGACGATCAAGGTTAGGTACCTGTGTTCGATCCCTCTGGAGCTAATTGTGTCCAGTAGCCTAAGAAGCGCTACCTAGCTGCCGTGAGTAGGTTTGCTTCTCTCCCCTCAGTCCCTTGTAGCAGAGAGTCTGTTGCCAGCAGAAGCTCTCTGAAAATAAAAAACGTAACAAAATACTTTCTTTTCTAGCAAGCTCAGGAGAGCCTACTAGGAGCACCCAGCTCGGCCTGGCACAGATTCTAACTGAGGTCTGGAGGAGGGGCATAGAGGGAGGAGCCAGTGCACACCAGATAGTACTAAATCTTTCTTTAGAGTGCCCAGTCTACTGCAGAGCCTGCTATTCCCCATGGTCCTTACGGAGTCCCCAGCATCCACTAGGACGTTAGAGAAATAATATGCGCGCTATATCTTCACAGTAATAAATTCACAAACAAAATACCGGGTACAGAGATATTATATAGAACACTGTAAATATCAGTCTGGTCGGTCCTCATACTCTGGCAGGAAAACGAGAATAGTCCCAGTCCAAGACCCCCATGGCCAAGCATAGAAGGAAGTGAAAAACTTGAAAGCTAAATAGTAAATCTTCCCAGCCAGCCATGGACATGCAGAGTAACACTGGTCAAAACTTGGATGAGAGAGCATAGAACCACAGTCCTGACCCCAGATACGTAGATAGCTTGTAGGAGATCAATGCTAGAATCAGCGGATCCATTCGTACACAGGAGCACAGGATCAGAAGATGACATATCCTCCACATCGGATAAATTAGAGAGCGACTTCGGTGGCAGAGACCTGCAAGTTATATCCGCAGACCCTGAGGATACAGCCGCCACGTTGTCAAGTCTGTCATGGAAGCTCTGGGTAGATGCATACAGGGCTAAAAGGAGTTGCTGCATAGGAGCATACATCTTTGAAGCAGGATCAGGCAAGGATAAAAGAAGCCAGTGGTATTATAGCAGCGGCCGGCACACCTCCAAATCCACCAGCAACGGGCTTCACCACAGGTAAGGTCAGACCAGCGGAACAGCACCAAAAAGCTGCGGAAGCAGCAAGTATCCTTGAGGCGACCGGAGAAAACTTGCATCAACCAGGATAAAATGGCGCCAAGCCGCGGACACCACACCCAGACACCACCGAAGCCGGGAGTCAGAAGGCAACCAGGGTCTCTCACTGGGTATGACTGTTAAGAGTCCGGATGGTAAGTATACATCCTCTGATCAGCCACAGGAGCAGTGGGCAAAGGCACCAAACACCAGGAGTAGAGGACACGGCCATGTGCAGAGCTCTGGCATAAAAAGCTGACGCAGAAAAGTCCCACACAGAGCCACAAGTAAGCAGAAGCTATTCCCTTGGAAAACTAGCCGTCCGGTGTCGAAAAATAATAGGAAAACCAGGATATATTAAGGATATCGGGAGAGCTGAGCACACGCTTCCTTCCTTTAGCTACGCCCCCAACGCTTTTTTATTTTATTTTGTCTGTGCCTCCTTTGCAAGATATGCATCAGTTACCAGTAGTGTATCAACAAAGATTATAGAAATGCTTATTTGATTTTACGAATTGCTATTTGATACATTTGCCTGGATAAGTGGTGTTTTCAAAGACTGTAGCCAGGGATGGGAGCTAATTTGGGAGACAGAATGTAGCCAAGTAGCATGGTCAATAGGGTGCAGGAGTAGATGCACACTAACACCAGGCAGGCTCTGGCATTCCACGATATCCTATCAATAGATAAACCTTGTCACTATAAAAAAAAGAGAGTTATGCTAAAACTTACCTTGTTTAACTCTCTTTCGTCAAGGTCAATAGGAACCACAGGGTTAACTTGGGGGTATGCTGGTGGAGACCAGGACAGGCACCAAACAGCAAAGCTTTTACAAGCTCCCAGGATGCACTAGACCAATTTCCCCTCATACCCCGGCCCACAGCTCAGGCTCTTCAGTTTTAGTTAACAAGCCCAAAAAAGGAGCTGGAGAGAAGGAAGAATGGTACACAGAGGAAACACACTCTCACTAGTAGAAGAAGGGAAATGGTGACTGAGAATAGTAACCCATTGAAGCTAGGTGCATCCAGGTGGGTGCCCTGTGTATCCTATGGACCATGAAGAAGAAAAAAAAAAAAAGTTGAGGTGAATACCAAGGTAAGTTTTAACATTACTCTTATTTTCTTCCTCAGGGTCCATACTCTACACAGGGTTACCTTGGGGATGTCCCAAAGCAGTTGTAATAGAGAGGGAACGCTCCTAAGCTGAAAGGAGGACATTGTGGCCAAAGGTTGCATCTTGAGAGGCAAATGTTTCAAAGGCGTAGAACCTAAGAAATGTGTAGGCAGAAGACCACGTAGCGACCTTGCAGAGGGTGCTGCCCACGAAGGTCCCACAGAGTGAGTAGAGTGGGCAGAGACTGTAACCGGTACTGGAACATCATCTTGCATATAGGCCTGTGAGGTGGTGCAGTGGAACCAGCAAGCCAAAGTTTATTAATTAGTCAGCCAAACAAGTTTGTGGAATCCATAAATAACACACAAGGAATCCATTTTCTCAATGGAACTAGCATGGATAATGTAGATCTGTAGAGCATGGACCACAAACCCAGCAAAGCTTCCTAAGGTGAGAAGGCCAGGAGCATGGTTCCACAATTTGCTCATTGATATGGAGCTTGGATACCACCTTAAGGAGGTATCCGGAGCACCACACTGTCATGATGAAAAATCAAAAAGGAGGGAGGGTGGGAAGCGGCATAAGAGTGCCCCCAAGTCAGACTCTGTGGGCTGAAGCAATGGCCATGAGGAAGAGTGTATTCACGGTCAACCATATGAAGTAAACCAAATCCAATGGTTCAAAGAGACAAAGAGATGCTGTTGCAAGGCCCTCTTCGGGGACAAATCCTAAGGAGCCAATGGAGTAACAAAGAGAGGCTGTATCTGGAGCACATCCTGAAGGGAAGGTATGTACCTCTGGTAAAAGAGCAAGGCATAGACCCTTGTCAAGGCCGGCTTGCAGAAACGCCAGGAGTCTAGAAATCTTAAACAGAGGATTTATTTTATTTATTTATTTATTTATTAACAGTTTCTTATATAGCGCAGCATATTCCGTTGCGCTTAAAGGATCAGTGTTGATGGAAACACCACTGAAATTAAAAGTGACACATGCAGTAATAGATGCGAGCTGATGCTGGTTTCCGAGCACTGCGCATAGTTTGAATAATCGAACTGGAAAAAACCTTTATTCCTAAGGACAGATGACTCATGAGCCATGCCGTCAAATACTAGCGAGCTAGGCCATGGTGTAGACAAGGACCTTGTGACAAGTGGTCTGGTCGAAGAGAAAGTGAAAACAGCGCGTCTATGGAGAGACACTGGAGATCCATGAACCAGTGGCGTCTGAGCCATGCTGGAGCCTCGAGGATGATCTTGCGTAGAACTCTGGGAAG
Source organism: Pseudophryne corroboree (assembly GCF_028390025.1). Lineage (NCBI taxonomy): Eukaryota > Metazoa > Chordata > Amphibia > Anura > Myobatrachidae > Pseudophryne > Pseudophryne corroboree. The sequence goes on along the minus strand of NC_086444.1, from coordinate 711,821,860 downwards.
GAGAGATACCGGAGAAAAGAAATATGCCAGATGAAAAGACCATGCGACTGTTAGGGCGTCCACAAAAGTTGCCTTTGGATCCCTTATCCTGGAACTGCGGGCATCTTGTGATTGGGTCTGGAGGCCATGAGGTCTACTTCCGGAAGACCCCACTAGTTCACCAGAAGCTGAAAGAGGACTGAGTGAAGAGACAACTCACCACGAAGATGGCAGGAAGATGGTGTTCCGCCCACGCGAGAATCTGAGCTACTTCTGTCATTGCGGCAGTACTGGCGTTGTCTGACTGAATTTGAACGGGACACTCGTGAAGAAGGTCCTGAGCCAGTGTGAGGGCTCTGTAAACTGACCGAAGTTCCAAGACACTGATTGGAAGGACCTTCTTGGTTGGGGTCCATGACCCTGAAAGGACTCACTGCTTGGGGGACTATTCAATTTGCCCCCGAAGAGACATCAGCAGTAAAAAACCCCGATGTTTCTTCGGGTGCTGCGGTCGGGCTATTTAATTAGCTCGGCCGGTAACGAGTGCAGTTACACCCGTAAACACACAGGTTCAGTGAAACCTGTGTGTTTTCGGGTGAAATGGCCCCATTTTCGGATGAAAACGGGGCTGTTATCAGGCATTTTGCTTCGTCTGAGGAGGCAGGTGAAGCAAAATCCCAGATAAGCCGCGGCACGTGCCGGTTTATCAGGGCTAATTAGATAGACCCCGGCGGCGTCACATTACACCTGCAATCATTGCAGGCAAATTGAATATCCCCCTTGGGCTGTCCATTCCATCTGGACAGTATCAGGCGTTATAGAGGATACCATGGAGGCCAGGGTCTGCATCGCGGAGAGAATAGAGACTTTGCGACTGTGGATTAAGTTCTGGATGCGCAAATGTAGCACTGTAAATCTTTTCTGGAGGAAGGATAGCATTGTACTTGAGCACCCAGTAGAACTCAGAGCTGGAGCATCCTTGTGGCCAGGTGAGAGCACTTGGCCTAGCTGATCAGCCAACCATGACTCTGAAGGAATGACGGACGCCTGGAGAGGACGGTTGATGACCTCCAGAGAATGTGTAAGGAGGAAAAGGTCGTCAAGGTAGTGAGCAGCCATCACCGCCATGAGTTTGGTGAACACTCTGGACGCTGTGAAAGGCCAAAGGGTAGGGCCTGAAACTGGAAATGCTGATGTAGGACCGCAAACCAGAGGTAGTGTTGATGATAGGGTGCTATAGGTACATGTAAATAAGCATCCTGTATATCCAGGGAGACCATAAAATTCCCAGGTCGCATAGCCAGGACAATGGAACATAGAGTTTCCACACGAAACCTGGGCACCTTGAGATGTTTGTTCAGAAATTTTAGATTGCGTATGGGTCAATGAGACTCATTGGTTTCTGAAAAAAAAACAACTGTGGAATAGAACCCCTGGCCCTGTTGAGGATCCCCTCAACAGGGCCAGGGGTTCTTTTTCACAGTCGTGGCTCCGTCTGTGACTAGGTGCGCCCGTCCGAGAGCACCACAACGAAGACGCGCACTCCCGGCGTGAAAAGGCGGACGAATCGCCTAGTCACGCCGGGAGTGCATGCCTGCAATGGAGCCACCTCAGATGAGCGTGGCTTCATCTGTACGTGACCGGCGGTCACATTACCGGCACCTATATCCCACCCATTCCCTCCCACCACAATCCAGACAGTCGGCATGCCGACTAGCTGGGACTATTCCATGACACCCAGAGCGCTCTATCTCTTCCCCCCCACATCGGCATACCACGGCTGGTTACCCATACCCAACCCCTGTTGAGGCACGGGGACAGGAATAATTATGCCTGATGGCAGTAAAGTGTGAATAACAGTCTTCAGTGCCTTGCCTTGCTGGAGTCTACTGGTGGACTGGTAGGAAAGTATTATCTTTGAGGACGCAGAGTGTGGAAGTTCAGCCACTACCACTTTTGGCAATTACACAAAGGATCTATTGCCTTTGGAGCCAGTTCACCATCTTCAAGCTAGAGAGAATTTAACTGCTCTAACCAGTGCAGCCACATTACATTTAGATTGCACCTCTTCCCTGCCAGAGGGGGAGTCTGTGTCAGAGAGATCTGCATGATCTTCTGCATCAGAAGACTTCTCAAAATCGGAGATTGGCATAGACTGAGGATGGGACAGTACGCTTGGTGGCCACAGGTGTAGGTATTGGTACCTGGCCCTGCAAGATATTATGAAAAGTACCTGATGAAGCTACAAGACTCTGTACAGAGTTAGAAAATATGTCCAACCAGGGAGGGAGACAGGTGGGGCCGGTATGGGCTGATAAACAGGTTGTAATTGCTGGGGCAGACCCATAGGGGGGGCACAGGTGGAGCTGTTATACGGCTAGCATGCGAGAGGAGGCCCAGGGAAGCTCATGTGCTGGTACTGGAGGAGCTGACTGGCCAGGGGGTACAAAACAAGAGGCGCAGTGACCATCTTATAATATTTCCTGAGGTGATAACCCCGCTGCACAGGTCCTACATGACACTAGTGTAGAGGCCCCAGTCTGTTTGACCGCCTTGCGTTTGTTAGACATAGGTTCAAGGAGAGTATACACACAATATGGTAATTTACAGCATGCAACAGAGAACAGTATGTGACAATGAGCCTTCACAAATACACTAAATTGTCATGTGGGCAACAGTAAACTCTGTACACACCAGTAGAAAAGGGAAAAGCTATATAAATGTACAGTCAGAAAACGACAGACAGCAGAACTAGCATAAGTCACATACAATGCAGAAATCACAATTTAACTGCAGTGGGCACTAAATTCAACTGCCCAGCTATTAGAGCTGGTAGGAATTAGATCTGTGTATAACCAGACTCCAAGGAGAGGTATACAGGGGTGACCGAACCTAGCGTTCCTGGAGACTTGCAATGCTCCTGTAATAGCTGCCCAGCATCTCTGTGAGGAAGGAGGGTGGAGAAGGAGCAGCCTAGGGTGGAAAGACCTCAGCGGAATAGCTCCCTGGGTTGGGGGAGGGTCTGCTTAGGATGTGCTGCCTTCCCCGGCTAACATTAACCACCGGTTCCTGGCCTTAATTAAGAGTCTCTCAGCACCAGTAATATATACGGCATTGGTGGTCTAGTCTAGTCCAAGGCTTGCAATGGTCTGGGTACGCATCAGCTGTCCGGTCCATCTCCCGGGAAAGGAGATATGGACTGCCGCAAGCGGGAACCCACCTTACCTGTCCCCCAGTGTCCGGTTGCAAACCGGAGTGGGGGTATCCAGTGGGGTTGATGGATCAGCAGCACTGGTGTCCTTCCTAGCGCTGCTTGCTCAAATAGTAAGATAAAATAAGATTTTACTTACCGATAAATCTATTTCTCGGAGTCCGTAGTGGATGCTGGGGTTCCTGAAAGGACCATGGGGAATAGCGGCTCCGCAGGAGACAGGGCACAAAAAGTAAAGCTTTTTCCGATCAGGTGGTGTGCACTGGCTCCTCCCCCTATGACCCTCCTCCAGACTCCAGTTAGGTACTGTGCCCGGACGAGCGTACACAATAAGGGAGGATTTTGAATCCCGGGTAAGACTCATACCAGCCACACCAATCACACCGTACAACTTGTGATCTAAACCCAGTTAACAGTATGATAACAGCGGAGCCTCTGAAAGATGGCTTCCTACAACAATAACCCGAATAAGTTAACAATAACTATGTACAATTTATGCAGATAATCCGCACTTGGGATGGGCGCCCAGCATCCACTACGGACTCCGAGAAATAGATTTATCGGTAAGTAAAATCTTATTTTCTCTATCGTCCTAGTGGATGCTGGGGTTCCTGAAAGGACCATGGGGATTATACCAAAGCTCCCAAACGGGCGGGAGAGTGCGGATGACTCTGCAGCACCGAATGAGAGAACTCCAGGTCCTCCTTAGCCAGAGTATCAAATTTGTAAAATTTTACAAACGTGTTCTCCCCTGACCACGTAGCTGCTCGGCAAAGTTGTAATGCCGAGACCCCTCGGGCAGCCGCCCAAGATGAGCCCACCTTCCTTGTGGAGTGGGCCTTTACAGATTTAGGCTGTGGCAGGCCTGCCACAGAATGTGCCAGTTGGATTGTGCTACAGATCCAACGAGCAATCGTCTGCTTAGACGCAGGAGCACCCATCTTGTTGGGTGCATACAATATAAACAACGAGTCAGATTTTCTGACTCCAGCTGTTCTTGCAATATATATTTTTAATGCTCTGACAACGTCCAGTAACTTGGAGTCCTCCAAGTCACTTGTAGCCGCAGGCACTACAATAGGCTGGTTCAGATGAAATGCTGACACCACCTTAGGGAGAAAATGCGGACGAGTCCACAGTTCTGCCCTGTCCGAATGGAAAATCAGATATGGGCTTTTGTAAGATAAAGCTGCCAATTCTGACACTCTCCTGGCAGAAGCCAGGGCTAGAAGCATGGTCACTTTCCAAGTGAGATATTTCAAATCCACCTTATTTAGTGGTTCAAACCAATGAGATTTTAGAAAATCCAAAACTACATTGAGATCCCACGGTGCCACTGGAGGCACCACAGGAGGCTGTATATGCAGCACTCCCTTCACAAAGGTCTGGACTTCAGGGACTGAAGCCAATTCTTTTTGAAAGAAAATCGACAGGGCCGAAATTTGAACCTTAATAGATCCCAATTTGAGACCCATAGACAATCCTGATTGCAGGAAATGTAGGAATCGACCCAGTTGAAATTCCTCCGTCGGAGCACTCCGATCTTCGCACCACGCAACATATTTTCGCCAATTCGGTGATAATGTTGCACGGTTACTTCTTTCCTTGCTTTAATCAAAGTAGGAATGACTTCTTCCGGCATGCCTTTTTCCATTAGGATCCGGCGTTCAACCGCCATGCCGTCAAACGCAGCCGCGGTAAGTCTTGAAACAGACAGGGACCCTGCTGAAGCAAGTCCCTCCTTAGAGGTAGAGGCCACGGATCTTCCGTGATCATCTCTTGAAGTTCCGGGTACCAAGTCCTTCTTGGCCAATCCGGAACCACTAGTATCGTTCTTACGCCTCTTTGCCGTATAATTCTCAATACTTTTGGTATGAGAGGCAGAGGAGGAAACACATACACCGACTGGTACACCCAAGGCGTTACCAGCGCGTCCACAGCTATTGCCTGCGGATCTCTTGACCTGGCGCAATACCTGTCCAGTTTTTTGTTGAGGCGAGACGCCATCATGTCCACCATTGGTCTTTCCCAACGGGTTACCAGCATGTGGAAGACTTCTGGATGAAGTCCCCACTCTCCCGGGTGAAGATCGTGTCTGCTGAGGAAGTCTGCTTCCCAGTTGTCCACTCCCGGGATGAACACTGCTGACAGTGCTATCACATGATTCTCTGCCCAGCGAAGAATCCTTGCAGCTTCTGCCATTGCACTCCTGCTTCTTGTGCCGCCCTGTCTGTTCACATGGGCGACTGCCGTGATGTTGTCCGACTGGATCAACACCGGTTTTCCCTGAAGCAGAGGTTCTGCCTGGCTTAGAGCATTGTATATTGCTCTTAGTTCCAGAATGTTTATGTGAAGAGAAGTTTCCAGGCTCGTCCATACTCCCTGGAAGTTTCTTCCTTGTGTGACTGCTCCCCAGCCTCTCAGGCTGGCGTCCGTGGTCACCAGGATCCAATCCTGTATGCCGAATCTGCGGCCCTCCAATAGATGAGGACTCTGCAACCACCACAGAAGAGACACCCTTGTCCTTGGAGACAGGGTTATCCGTAGGTGCATCTGAAGATGCGACCCTGACCATTTGTCCAACAGATCCCTTTGGAAAATTCTTGCGTGGAATCTGCCGAATGGAATTGCTTCGTAAGAAGCTACCATTTTTCCCAGGACTCTTGTGCATTGATGTACAGACACCTTTCCTGGTTTTAGGAGGTTCCTGACAAGCTCGGATAACTCCTTGGCTTTTTCCTCCGGGAGAAAAACCTTTTTCTGAACCGTGTCCAGAATCATCCCTAGGAACAGCAGACGAGTTGTCGGCATTAACTGGGATTTTGGAATATTCAGAATCCACCCGTGCTGTTTTAGCACTTCTTGAGACAGTGCTAATCCCATCTCTAGCTGTTCTCTGGACCTCGCCCTTATTAGGAGATCGTCCAAGTATGGGATAATTAATACGCCTTTTCTTCGAAGAAGAATCATCATCTCGGCCATTACCTTTGTAAAGATCCGAGGTGCCGTGGACAATCCGAACGGCAGCGTCTGAAACTGATAGTGACAGTTTTGTACAACGAACCTGAGGTACCCCTGGTGTGAGGGGTAAATTGGAACGTGGAGATACGCATCCTTGATGTCCAAGGATACCATAAAGTCCCCCTCTTCCAGGTTCGCTATCACTGCTCTGAGTGACTCCATTTTGAACTTGAACTTCTTTATGTACAGGTTCAAGGACTTCAGATTTAGAATAGGCCTTACCGAGCCATCCGGCTTCGGTACCACAAAAAGAGTGGAATAATACCCCTTCCCTTGTTGTAGAAGAGGTACCTTGACTATCACCTGCTGAGAGTACAGCTTGTGAATGGCTTCCAAAACCGTCTCCCTTTCGGAGGGGGACGTTGGTAAAGCAGACTTCAGGAAACGGCGAGGTGGATCCGTCTCTAATTCCAACCTGTACCCTTGAGATATTATCTGCAGGATCCAGGGATCTACCTGCGAGTGAGCCCACTGCGCGCTGTAATTTTTGAGACGACCGCCCACCATCCCCGAGTCCGCTTGAGGAGCCCCAGCGTCATGCTGAGGCTTTTGTAGAAGCCGGGGAGGGCTTCTGTTCCTGGGAAGGAGCTGCGTGTTGCTGTCTCTTCCCTCGACCTTTGCCTCGTGGCAGATATGAATAGCCCTTTGCTCTCTTATTTTTAAAGGAACGAAAGGGCTGCGGTTGAAAAGTCGGTGCCTTTTTCTGTGGGGGAGTGACTTGAGGTAGAAAGGTGGATTTCCCGGCTGTAGCCGTGGCCACCAAATCTGATAGACCGACTCCAAATAACTCCTCCCCTTTATACGGCAAAACTTCCATATGCCGTTTTGAATCCGCATCACCTGACCACTGTCGCGTCCATAAAGCTCTTCTGGCCGAAATGGACATAGCACTTACCCGTGATGCCAGTGTGCAGATATCCCTCTGTGCATCACGCATATAAAGAAATGCATCCTTTATTTGTTCTAACGACAGTAAAATATTGTCCCTGTCCAGGGTATCAATATTTTCAATCAGGGACTCTGACCAAACTACCCCAGCACTGCCCATCCAGGCAGTCGCTACAGCTGGTCGTAGTATAACACCTGCATGTGTGTATATACTTTTTTGGATATTTTCCATCCTCCTATCTGATGGATCTTTAAGTGCGGCCGTCTCAGGAGAGGGTAACGCCACTTGTTTAGATAAGCGTGTTAGCGCCTTGTCCACCCTAGGAGGTGTTTCCCAGCGCTCCCTAACCTCTGGCGGGAAAGGGTATAATGCCAATAATTTCTTTGAAATTATCAGTTTTTTATCAGGGGCAACCCACGCTTCATTACACACGTCATTTAATTCTTCTGATTCAGGAAAAACTATAGGTAGTTTTTTCATACCCCACATAATACCCTGTTTAGTGGTACCTGTAGTATCAGCTAAATGTAACGCCTCCTTCATTGCCAAAATCATATAACGTGTGGCCCTACTGGAAAATACGGTTGATTCGTCACCGTCACCACTGGAGTCATCGCCTGTGTCTGGGTCTGTGTCGACCGACTGAGGCAAAGGGCGTTTCACAGCCCCTGACGGTGTTTGAGTCGCCTGGACAGGCACTAATTGATTGTCCGGCCGCCTCATGTCGTCAAACGACTGCTTTAGCGTGTTGACACTATCCCGTAGTTCCATAAATAAAGGCATCCATTCCGGTGTCGACTCCCTAGGGGGTGACATCCTCATATTTGGCAATTGCTCCGCCTCCACACCAATATCGTCCTCATACATGTCGACACACACGTACCGACACACAGCAGACACACAGGGAATGCTCCTAACGAAGACAGGACCCACTAGCCCTTTGGGGAGACAGAGGGAGAGTTTGCCAGCACACACCAAAAGCGCTATATATATATCAGGGATAGCCTTATAATAAGTGCTCCCTTATAGCTGCTTTGTTATATCAAATTATCGCCATAAATGTGCCCCCCCCTCTCTGTTTTACCCTGTTTCTGTAGTGCAGTGCAGGGGAGAGACTTGGGAGCCGTCCTGACCAGCGGAACTGTGAGAGGAAATGGCGCCGTGTGCTGAGGAGATAGGCCCCGCCCCTTTTCTGGCGGGCTCGTCTCCCGCTATTTAGAGAAATCAGGCAGGGGTTAAATATCTCCATATAGCCTCTAGGGCTATATGTGAGGTATTTTTAGCCTTTATAGGTAATCATTTTGCCTCCCAGGGCGCCCCCCTCCCAGCGCCCTGCACCCTCAGTGACTGCCGTGTGAAGTGTGCTGAGAGGAAAATGGCGCACAGCTGCAGTGCTGTGCGCTACCTTTTGAAGACTGCAGGAGTCTTCAGCCGCCGATTCTGGACCTCTTCTGTCTTCAGCATCTGCAAGGGGGCCGGCGGCGTGGCTCCGGTGACCATCCAGGCTGTACCCGTGATCGTCCCTCTGGAGCTTGATGTCCAGTAGCCAAGAAGCCAATCCATCCTGCACGCAGGTGAGTTGACTCCTTCTCCCCTCAGTCCCTCGCTGCAGTGATCCTGTTGCCAGCAGGAATCACTGTAAAATAAAAAACCTAGCTAAACTTTTTCTAAGCAGCTCTTTAGGAGAGCCACCTAGATTGCACCCTTCTCGGCCGGGCACAAAAATCTAACTGGAGTCTGGAGGAGGGTCATAGGGGGAGGAGCCAGTGCACACCACCTGATCGGAAAAAGCTTTACTTTTTGTGCCCTGTCTCCTGCGGAGCCGCTATTCCCCATGGTCCTTTCAGGAACCCCAGCATCCACTAGGACGATAGAGAAAAAGACTTAATTGTAAAAATCAGAAAAATGAAAATATTGGGCATTAAAATGCAGCCCCACTGTTATCCGGTGACCAGCTCCTGCTGGCACAAAACAAAAACTGAAGAGCCTGAACTGTCGGTGGGGTATGTAGGGAGAGGGGTCCAGTGTAACCTGGGAGCTAGTAAAAGCTTTGCTGTTTGGTGCCTGACCTGGTCTCCACCAGCATACCCCCAAGGTAACCCTGTGTAGACTGTGGACAGTGAAGAAAAAAAAATAATAGAACACTCTACACTGTCATTACACAATTGTCTCACTCAGCTGGAGGGGGGGGAACCATGCCAAAAAAAAATAAAAAAAAAGATATATAAAAATAAGGAAGCAAGGAACGACTATCATTGAACAATTTAGCGTTAAACGATATAGCGCGTATACACTGAACGTTATCTTCAACGATAAAGATCAGTGACGTCACCGCCAGCATTCCCGGACATGTAGCTCAGCCCGACATAGGGGTAAATTTACTAAGATGGGAGTTCTATTTAAGATGGGATGTTGCTCATAGCAACCAATCAGATTCCAGGTATTATATTCTAGAAGGTGCTATATAAATGAGAAGTAGAATCTTATTGGTTGCTATGGGCAACATCCCATCTTAAATAGAACTCCCATCTTAGTAAATTTACCCCATAGACGGGTTGAACTGCATGTCACACTGGAGCACGCATCATTCACCAATATTACCCCATACACACTGGATGATATGGGCCTAAAACATAAACGATAATGACATTTATGTCGTCATCGTTTATTTTGTAAGCTGAAATCGTCCAGTGTGTACCAGGCTATAGAGTTGTAAAAGTAAAGTTATTGGTTACATCTAGTAGACTTACTTGTCACTGTTTGCCAACTTCCGGTATTCTCCCACAGTCATTGCTTTCTTCTGGATGTTATACTGAGTAAAGAGACCAGACTGACCAGTCACCACCTGTTGAATTGGAGCAGGAATCACCATCTCATCTAAGTCATCATAAGTCTTTCTTGGGCGCCACTCTTTGGGAGGAATAATCTGCAAGGATAATGTACAATATCATACCATCATACATGTGACAGAAAAAACAAACAATTCCTGGCACTGTGATTTGTACAGATATGTATGCAGCTCTCTCAGGGGCAATTGGTTAGTACGCCCCTATATATGAAACTAAAGAAAAACCAACCAAGAGAGCGCTATTAACATCTGATGTGGATTTTTTTTTATTTTTTTTATATCTATGATATTTCAGCGCATTTTATACTTAATGCCAGCCGGCAATACATAAAAATACAATAAAAATCACAATAAACAACTAAAACAATTAATGGTTATACCCTTTTTAAAAAATGTATTAACCTACACATGTGGATATATCCGCTCCCACTGTATTAGGATATCTCTCCTTATAGCTTTAAATCTCAAGAGGAACAGATATTTACCACATGACACATATTCAACACTATTGCTCTTATCCGGAGCAGCTGCACATGAGCTTTTTAGCCTCTCAGTATCTTGCTATAATAATAATGTCCATGTGTCAATTCATCTGGTAAATGTCACATGTATTGGTGAAAATATTGGGAGCGACCCCTGGCTTGCAGCTTGTTATTGATATTGTTAGAGCAATTCATGCAAAGCTGGTTAGAAGCAACAGTCAATATCATACAGTTAGTGATGAGCAGACGTGAGTAATGTACCGTACAAGAGCCTCTATTCAATCACAATGCATGTGATGATCCACCTGGTTAATTAACCCACACGTAACCTGTTTAAGGAGTGGAACATGTGTCCTGCTTTATACCACGGTAAACTTGCTCGTCCTCCCGGCCGATATTCACACTTACGACCTTATCCGGAGTCCGTGGATGTGAAATGGTATAAACGTTCCCTTGGTGTGGGAGTGTGATAATGCCGACCAGCTGGTAGAAGTTCGTCCGCTGTAGTATATAGGCAGAAATACTGACAGACGCGTTTCTCCGCCTACTCGCAAGCATCGGCGGCTTCCTCAGTGTCATAGCCTCTCCTCCTTTTTGCCTCCTTATATAGGTCCCATTACACAGCTAATACGTGCGCAATCAAGTGCTGCTCAAGCCTCATTTTCATTGCACTCTCACTGTGCATATATCACTATATTAGTCAAAGCCTTATTTCTAATCTCTATAAATAAAATAGATTAGAACTTCCTTACAGCATAACCATCCGTTATTATCCTCTATTTCCAAAAACTTTCAATATTATAAACATAGATATAAATATACCAATACTGTGTAATTTATATATAAAAGGACACACACATAAGCATCCGTTAATTATGGACATTACCCATATGGACTATACCGACTATTACAGACTATAGTGCAAATCATGTTTGTGAAATATATTAAAATAAAGGACTAAACTATTAAAAAAAAATTATTTTTTTTTTCCATTATTCATATTCATGTATTCCCTTTCCTTTTTCCCCATTGTGTTTATCCTATCTGTACTATCTAAACACACCCTATACCTTTCCCTATCCACATAACATATGTGACCATAAATATGTACATGTATACTTGTAATGTGTATCACCACTTATTTTCTCTTCTAAATCAAAGATATGTAATGATACCTTTATAAATAAAAATTCTTAATAAAAATATAATAAATATAAATACAAATATCAAACAGATATCTAACTATACACCATTCAGTTCTACAGTGTCATTCAATCCCAGAGGGACCATTGTATCTAATAAAAAAATCCAATATGCTTCGTGTCTGCGGAGTCTATTAAAACGGTCCCCCCCTCTATTGGTTATTTTGACATGTTCAATTCCAATCATGGTTATATTTACCCATCTTGAATTTTGACACTGTTCCACGTGATTCGATAATGGATGTTTTGCTCCCATCACTATGTTCCTCCTGTGTTCCATACACCTAACATGTAAGGTTCTCGTGGTACGCCCTTTACATACATGTGACAGCTCATGTATAGTATGTGGTTAGTCTCAACCAGAAAACAGATTCTCATGTTAGAGAGATACTGTAGGAGAAACTCTACACTGGCATGCAAAATCATTGGGACAAAGCTTTTTGTTTTACAGATGTGTCCACTTACACCTAGCCTCCCTGCATGTTAAACAGCCCTTTTAGTTGCTCCGAATGTCTTTTCGTGCAACTCTTTCCACTACAATGTGTCTTATTTGCAAAATGAAGCACATTGGACACACAAGCAGGTTTTGCAGATTAAAATGATATGCAGCATGCCTATATTCTGTGTGTGACCGTAGCTGTATCTGCATACAAAATGCTACCTTACAATGTTTTCTTAAAAAAAAACACTGTATGCGGATACAGCAGCGGCCACACAGAGTAGAGAGACATGTTGCATATCAGTTTAATCAGCAGAGTATGTTTGTGCGCCATTTTCACATAGCGATGTGAATAAGACGCATATTCAGAAAAATAAGAATTTACTTACCGATAATTCTATTTCTCGGAGTCCGTAGTGGATGCTGGGGTTCCTGAAAGGACCATGGGGAATAGCGGCTCCGCAGGAGACAGGGCACAAAAAGTAAAGCTTTCCGATCAGGTGGTGTGCACTGGCTCCTCCCCCTATGACCCTCCTCCAAGCCTCAGTTAGGTACTGTGCCCGGACGAGCGTACACAATAAGGGAGGAATTTTGAATCCCGGGTAAGACTCATACCAGCCACACCAATCACACCGTACAACTTGTGATCAAACCCAGTTAACAGTATGATAACAGAGGAGCCTCTGAAAGATGGCTTCCTAAACAATAACCCGAATTAGTTAACAATAACTATGTACAATTATTGCAGATAATCCGCACTTGGGATGGGCGCCCAGCATCCACTACGGACTCCGAGAAATAGAATTATCGGTAAGTAAATTCTTATTTTCTCTATCGTCCTAGTGGATGCTGGGGTTCCTGAAAGGACCATGGGGATTATACCAAAGCTCCCAAACGGGCGGGAGAGTGCGGATGACTCTGCAGCACCGAATGAGAGAACTCCAGGTCCTCCTTAGCCAGAGTATCAAATTTGTAAAATTTTACAAACGTGTTCTCCCCTGACCACGTAGCTGCTCGGCAAAGTTGTAATGCCGAGACCCCTCGGGCAGCCGCCCAAGATGAGCCCACCTTCCTTGTGGAGTGGGCCTTTACAGATTTAGGCTGTGGCAGGCCTGCCACAGAATGTGCAAGTTGGATTGTGCTACAGATCCAACGAGCAATCGTCTGCTTAGACGCAGGAGCACCCATCTTGTTGGGTGCATACAATATAAACAACGAGTCAGATTTTCTGACTCCAGCTGTCCTTGCAATATATATTTTTAATGCTCTGACAACGTCCAGTAACTTGGAGTCCTCCAAGTCACTTGTAGCCGCAGGCACTACAATAGGCTGGTTCAGATGAAATGCTGACACCACCTTAGGGAGAAAATGCGGACGAGTCCGCAGTTCTGCCCTGTCCGAATGGAAAATCAGATATGGGCTTTTGTAAGATAAAGCTGCCAGTTCTGACACTCTCCTGGCCGAAGCCAGGGCTAGTAACATGGTCACTTTCCATGTGAGATATTTTAAATCCACCTTTTTTAGTGGTTCAAACCAATGAGATTTTAGAAATTCCAAAACCACATTGAGATCCCACGGTGCCACTGGAGGCACCACAGGAGGCTGTATATGCAGCACTCCCTTAACAAAAGTCTGGACTTCAGGAACTGAAGCCAATTCTTTTTGAAAGAAAATCGACAGGGCCGAAATTTGAACCTTAATAGATCCCAATTTGAGACCCATAGACAATCCTGATTGCAGGAAATGTAGGAATCGACCCAGTTGAAATTCCTCCGTTGGAGCACTCCGATCCTCGCACCACGCAACATATCTTCGCCAAATGCGGTGATAGTGTTGCACGGTTACTTCCTTCCTTGCTTTAATCAAAGTAGGAATGACTTCTTCCGGCATGCCTTTTTCCTTTAGGATCCGGCGTTCAACCGCCATGCCGTCAAACGCAGCCGCGGTAAGTCTTGAAACAGACAGGGACCCTGCTGAAGCAAGTCCCTCCTTAGAGGTAGAGGCCACGGATCTTCCGTGATCATCTCTTGAAGTTCCGGGTACCAAGTCCTTCTTGGCCAATCCGGAACCACTAGTATCGTTCTTACGCCTCTTTGCCGTATAATTCTCAATACTTTTGGTATGAGAGGCAGAGGAGGAAACACATACACCGACTGGTACACCCAAGGCGTTACCAGCGCGTCCACAGCTATTGCCTGCGGATCTCTTGACCTGGCGCAATACCTGTCCAGTTTTTTGTTGAGGCGAGACGCCATCATGTCCACCATTGGTCTTTCCCAACGGGTTACCAGCATGTGGAAGACTTCCGGATGAAGTCCCCACTCTCCCGGGTGAAGGTCGTGTCTGCTGAGGAAGTCTGCTTCCCAGTTGTCCACTCCCGGGATGAACACTGCTGACAGTGCTATCACATGATTCTCTGCCCAGCGAAGAATCCTTGCAGCTTCTGCCATTGCACTCCTGCTTCTTGTGCCGCCCTGTCTGTTTACATGGGCGACTGCCGTGATGTTGTCCGACTGGATCAACACCGGTTTTCCTTGAAGCAGAGGTTCTGCCTGGCTTAGAGCATTGTAGATTGCTCTTAGTTCCAGAATGTTTATGTGAAGAGACGTTTCCAGGCTCGTCCACACTCCCTGGAAGTTTCTTCCTTGTGTGACTGCTCCCCAGCCTCTCAGGCTGGGGTCCGTGGTCACCAGGATCCAATCCTGTATGCCGAATCTGCGGCCCTCCAATAGATGAGCACTCTGCAACCACCACAGAAGAGATACCCTTGTCCTTGGAGACAGGGTTATCCGCTGGTGCATCTGAAGATGCGACCCTGACCATTTGTCCAACAGATCCCTCTGGAAAATTCGTGCATGGAATCTGCCGAATGGAATTGCTTCGTAAGAAGCCACCATTTTTCCCAGGACTCTTGTGCATTGATGTACAGACACCTTTCCTGGTTTTAGGAGGTTCCTGACAAGCTCGGATAACTCCTTGGCTTTTTCCTCCGGGAGAAAAACCTTTTTCTGAACCGTGTCCAGAATCATCCCTAGGAACAGCAGACGAGTTGTCGGCATTAACTGGGATTTTGGAATATTCAGAATCCAGCCGTGCTGTTTTAGCACTTCTTGAGACCGTGCTAATCCCCTCTCTAGCTGTTCTCTGGACCTTGCCCTTATTAGGAGATCGTCCAAGTATGGGATAATTAATACGCCTTTTCTTCGAAGAAGAATCATCATCTCGGCCATTACCTTTGTAAAGACCCGAGGTGCCGTGGACAATCCGAACGGCAGCGTCTGAAACTGATAGTGACAGTTTTGTACAACGAACCTGAGGTACCCCTGGTGTGAGGGGTAAATTGGAACGTGGAGGTACGCATCCTTGATGTCCAAGGACACCATAAAGTCCCCTTCTTCCAGGTTCGCTATCACTGCTCTGAGTGACTCCATTTTGAACTTGAACTTCTTTATGTACAGGTTCAAGGACTTCAGATTTAGAATAGGTCTTACCGAGCCGTCCGGCTTCGGTACCACAAATAGAGTGGAATAATACCCCTTTCCCTGTTGTAGAAGAGGTACCTTGACTATCACCTGCTGAGAGTACAGCTTGTGAATGGCTTCCAAAACCGTCTCCCTTTCGGAGGGGGACGTTGGTAAAGCAGACTTCAGGAAACGGCGAGGCGGATCTGTCTCTAGTTCCAACCTGTACCCCTGAGATATTATCTGCAGGATCCAGGGATCTACCTGCGAGTGAGCCCACTGCGCGCTGAAATTCTTGAGACGACCGCCCACCGCCCCCGAGTCCGCTTGAGAAGCCCCAGCGTCATGCTGAGGCTTTTGTAGAAGCGGGGGAGGGCTTCTGTTCCTGGGAAGGAGCTGCCTGTTGGTGTCTCTTCCCCCTTCCTCTGCCTCGTG
This sequence comes from Pseudophryne corroboree, assembly GCF_028390025.1. NCBI lineage: Eukaryota > Metazoa > Chordata > Amphibia > Anura > Myobatrachidae > Pseudophryne > Pseudophryne corroboree. The sequence goes on along the minus strand of NC_086444.1, from coordinate 711,805,893 downwards.
GCAGATATGAATATCCCTTTGCTCTCTTGTTTTTAAAGGAACGAAAGGGCTGCGGTTGAAAAGTCGGTGTCTTTTTCTGTTGGGGAGTAGCTTGAGGTAAAAAGGTGGATTTCCCGGCTGTAGCCGTGGCCACCAAATCTGATAGACCGACTCCAAATAACTCCTCCCCTTTATACGGCAAAACTTCCATATGCCGTTTTGAGTCCGCATCGCCTGACCACTGTCGCGTCCATAAACTTCTTCTGGCCGAAATGGACATAGCACTTACCCGTGATGCCAGTGTGCAGATATCCCTCTGTGCATCACGCATATAAAGAAATGCATCCTTTATTTGCTCTAAAGACAGTAAAACATTGTCCCTATCCAGGGTATCAATATTTTCAATCAGGGACTCTGACCAAGCTACTCCAGCACTGCACATCCAGGCTGTCGCTATAGCTGGTCGTAGTATAACACCTGTATGTGTGTATATACTTTTTTGGATATTTTCCATCCTCCTATCTGCTGGATCTTTAAGTGCGGCCGTCTCAGGAGAGGGTAACGCCACTTGTTTAGATAAGCGTGTGAGCGCCTTGTCCACCCTAGGAGGTGTTTCCCAGCGCGCCCTAACCTCTGACGGGAAAGGGTATAAAGCTAATAACTTCTTTGAAATTAGCATCTTTTTATCGGGGGCAACCCACGCTTCATCACATACATCATTTAGTTCTTCTGATTCAGGAAAAACTATAGGTAGTTTTTTCACACCCCACATAATACCCTGTTTAGTGGTACCTGTAGTATCAGCTAAATGTAACGCCTCCTTCATTGCCAAAATCATATAACGTGTGGCCCTACTGGAAAATACGGTTGATTCGTCACCGTCGCCACTGGAATCAGTGCCTGTGTCTGGGTCTGTGTCGACCGACTGAGGCAAAGGGCGTTTTACAGCCCCTGACGGTGTTTGAGGCGCCTGGACAGGCACTAACTGATTGTCCGGCCGTCTCATGTCGTCAAACGACTGCTTTAGCGTGTTGACACTATCCCGTAATTCCATAAATAAAGGCATCCATTCTGGTGTCGACCCCCTAGGAGGTGACATCCCCATATTTGGCAATTGCTCCGCCTCCACACCAATATCGTCCTCATACATGTCGACACACACGTACCGACACACAGCAGACACACAGGGAATGCTCTTAACGAAGACAGGACCCCACTAGCCCTTTGGGGAGACAGAGGGAGAGTTTGCCAGCACACACCAAAAGCGCTATATATGACAGGGATAGCCTTATAATAAGTGCTCCCTGTATAGCTGCTTTTATAATATAATTTTTGCCACTATTTTGCCCCCCCTCTCTTGTTTTACCCTGTTTCTGTAGTGCAGTGCAGGGGAGAGACCTGGGAGCCGTCCTGACCAGCGGAGCTGTGTAAGGAAAATGGCGCTGTGTGCTGAGGAGATAGGCCCCGCCCCTTTTTCGGCGGCCTCGTCTCCCGCTCTTTAGTGTATTCTGGCAGGGGTTAAATATCTCCATATAGCCCCCGGAGGCTATATGTGAGGTATTTTTTTAGCCAAATAGGTTTTCATTTGCCTCCCAGGGCGCTCCCCTCCCAGCGCCCTGCACCCTCAGTGACTGCCGTGTGAAGTGTGCTGAGAGGAAAATGGCGCACAGCTGCAGTGCTGTGCGCTACCTTTAGAAGACTGAGGAGTCTTCTGCCGCCGATTCTGGACCTCTTCATGTTTCAGCATCTGCAAGGGGGCCGGCGGCGAGGCTCCGGTGACCATCCAGGCTGTACCTGTGATCGTCCCTCTGGAGCTGATGTCCAGTAGCCAAGAAGCCAATCCATCCTGCACGCAGGTGAGTTCACTTCTTCTCCCCTAAGTCCCTCGTTGCAGTGATCCTGTTGCCAGCAGGACTCACTGTAAAATAAAAAACCTAAGCTAAACTTTCTCTAAGCAGCTCTTTAGGAGAGCCACCTAGATTGCACCCTTCTCGGCCGGGCACAAAAATCTAACTGAGGCTTGGAGGAGGGTCATAGGGGGAGGAGCCAGTGCACACCACCTGATCGGAAAGCTTTACTTTTTGTGCCCTGTCTCCTGCGGAGCCGCTATTCCCCATGGTCCTTTCAGGAACCCCAGCATCCACTAGGACGATAGAGAAATAATGATACCCCATGATAACGGAGTTGCAAAGGACATGTCCGCTCACTCACACTAGGCATTTACTGCTACGTGGCGTAAAGCAAGATGTTTGAAGACACAACTGTATGTTCTTTTTATTTAAAATTAAATGAATGCATTTACATATAATTAATATTCTCTCGCTTGGCTATTATAGGGTATATGCAATTGCGGTCGAATTGCCGCAAATGTCGAAAAACAGGGCATTTTCGACACAAAAAAAAAATTGACAATGCAATACAGTACTTTTCGACAAAAAAACGGACTTTACATATTCGACTTTTTCAAATTCGACAGTTGTCAAATTCGACATGTCTGCAATGGTAAAAATGCGGCTTTTCGACAAAGTATATTCAATTGAGGAATGTCGATTCGACAACAGTGCTTTTCGACAGTAATTTCGTCAATTTCATTCCGCCTCACTTTGCTGGAGGAATCTAATTAAAAAAAAATTTAAAACATGTTTTTTTTTGTGTGTTTTTTTATTGCTAATAGCAGATCTATTTATATTAGAAGGGATTAGGCACTTGGTTTGTTTATTAGGATTTACAACTATTATTTATATATTTTTTTTTTTAACTGACTAAAAACTGAGAGAGCATGGTTTTCAGTGGGAAGGGGTGGGAATGGGTTAAAATCACACAAAACAAAGCGTGGGGTCCCCCGTATTTTTTGAACCAGCATCGGGCTCCACTAGCTGGAGAGATAATGCCAAAGCCGGGGGACACTTTTATGCCGGTCCCTGCAGCCGTGGCATTAAATCCCCAACTAGTCACCCCTGGCCGGGGTACCCTGGAGGACTGGGGACCCCTTAAATCAAGGGGTCCCCCCCTCCAGCCATCCAAGGGCCAGGGGTGAAGCCCGAGGCTGTCCCCCCATCCATGGGCTGCGGATGGGGGGCTGATAGCCTTGTGTAAAATCAAAGAATATTGGTTTTTGCAGAAGAACTACAAGGTACTTGGAGAACAACAAGTACCAGCATGCTGGAGAAAAACGGGCCCGCTGGTACCTGTAGTTCTTCTGCAAAAAAAATACCCAAATAAAAACAGGACACGCACACCGTGAAAGTAAAACTTTATTACATACATGCCGACACACACATACTTACCTATGTTCACACGCCGACTGTGTCTACGTCTCCAAGTCTGTCGACGTCTCCAAGAATCCGGGGTACCTGAAAATAAAATTATACTCTCCTAAATCCAGTGACCTGTTATTATTTGTAATGCACGTGCTTGGCAAAAAAACAAACCGCATACCCGGACCACGGACTGAAAGGGGTCCCATGTTTACACATAGGACCCCTTTCCCCGAATGCTGAGACCCCCCGTGACTCCTGTCACAGAGGGTCCCTTCAGCCAATCAGGGAGCGCCACGTCGTGGCACTCTCTTGATTGCCTATGCGCGTCTGAGCTGGCAGACAGCGCATCGCAAAGCCGCTCCATTATATTCAATAGTGTGAACTTTGCGGTCAGCGGTGGGGTTACTCGCGGTCAGCCACTGACAGTGGGTGACCTCACCGCTGACCGCAAAGTTCCCACCATTGAAGATAATGGTGCGGCTGTGCGATGCGCTGTCTGCCAGCTCAGACGCGCATAGGCAATCAAGAGAGTGCCACGACGTGGCGCTGCCTGATTTTCTGAAGGTACCCTCTGTGACAGGAGTCACGGGGGGGGGGGGGGGGGGGGGGGGGGGGTCTCAGCATTCGGGGAAAGGTGTCCCATGTGTAAACATGGGACCCCTTTCAGTCCGTGGTCCGGGTATGCGGTTTGTTTTTTTTGCCAACTACGTGGATTACAAATAATAACAGGACACTGGATTTAGGCAAGTATCATTTTATTTTCAGGTATCCCGGATTCTTGGAGACGTCGACAGACTTGGAAACGTGGACACAGTCGGCGTGTGAACATAGGTAAGTATGTGTGTGTCGGCATGTATGTAATAAAGTTTTACTTTTACGGTGTGCGTGTCCTGTTTTATTTGGGTATTTTTTTGCAGAAGAACTACAGGTACCAGCAGGCCCGTTTTACCCCCGCATGCTGGTACTTGTGGTTCTCCAAGTACCAGCTTGCGAGGGAGGCTTGCTGGGACTTGTAGTTCTTCTGCAAAAAAACAATATTCTTTGATTTTACACAAGGCTATCAGCCCCCCACCCGCAGCCCATGGATGTGGGGGGGGGGACAGCCTCGGGCTTCACCCCTGGCCCTTGGGTGGCTGGAGAGGGGGACCCCTTGATTTAAGGGGTCCCCACTCCTCCAGGGTACCCCGGCCAGGGGTGACTAGTTGGGGATTTAATGCTACGGCCGCAGGGACCGGTATAAACGTGTCCCCCGGCTGTGGCATTATCTCTCCAGCTAGTGGAGCCCGGTGCTGGTTCAAAAAAAATAAGAATTTACTTACCGATAATTCTATTTCTCATAGTCCGTAGTGGATGCTGGGGACTCCGTAAGGACCATGGGGAATAGCGGCTCCGCAGGAGACTGGGCACATCTAAAGAAAGCTTTAGGACTATCTGGTGTGCACTGGCTCCTCCCCCTATGACCCTCCTCCAAGCCTCAGTTAGGATACTGTGCCCGGACGAGCGTACACAATAAGGAAAGATTTTGAATCCCGGGTAAGACTCATACCAGCCACACCAATCACACCGTATAACCTGTGATCTGAACCCAGTTAACAGCATGATAACAGAGGAGCCTCTGAAAGATGGCTCACAACAATAATAACCCGATTTTTGTAACAATAACTATGTACAAGTATTGCAGACAATCCGCACTTGGGATGGGCGCCCAGCATCCACTACGGACTATGAGAAATAGAATTATCGGTAAGTAAATTCTTATTTTCTCTAACGTCCTAAGTGGATGCTGGGGACTCCGTAAGGACCATGGGGATTATACCAAAGCTCCCAAACGGGCGGGAGAGTGCGGATGACTCTGCAGCACCAAATGAGAGAACTCCAGGTCCTCCTCAGCCAGGATATCAATTTTGTAGAATTTTACAAACGTATTTGCTCCTGACCAAGTAGCTGCTCGGCAAAGTTGTAAAGCCGAGACCCCTCGGGCAGCCGCCCAAGATGAGCCCACCTTCCTTGTGGAGTGGGCATTTACAGATTTTTGGCTGTGGCAGGCCTGCCACAGAATGTGCAAGCTGAATTGTACTACAAATCCAACGAGCAATAGTCTGCTTAGAAGCAGGAGCACCCAGCTTGTAGGGTGCACACAGGATAAACAGCGAGTCAGATTTCCTGACTCCAGCCGTCCTGGAAACATATTTTCAGGGCACTGACAACTTCCAACAACTTGGAAGCCTCCAAGTCCCTAGTAGCCGCAGGCACCACCAATAGGTTGGTTCAGGTGAGACACTGAAACCACCTTGGGGAGAAACTGAGGACGAGTCCTCAATTCCGCCCTGTCCGAATGGAAAATCAGATAAGGGCTTTTTCATGATAAAGCCGCCAATTCTGACACGCGCCTGGCCCAGGCCAGGGCCAACAGCATGACCACTTTCCATGTGAGATATTTTAACTCCACAGATTTAAGTGGTTCAAACCAATGTGACTTTTGGAACCCAAAACTACATTGAGATCCCAAAGTGCCACTGGAGGCACAAAAGGAGGCTGTATATGCAGTACCCCTTTTACAAACGTCTGAACTTCAGGGACTGAAGCTAGTTCTTTTTGGAAGAAAATTGACAGGGCCGAAATTTGAACCTTAATGGACCCCAATTTCAGGCCCATAGACACTCCTGTTTGCAGGAAATGTAGGAATCGACCCAGTTGAATTTCCTCCGTCGGGCCTTACTGGCCTCGCACCACGCAACATATTTTCGCCAATTGCGGTGATAATGTTTTTGCGGTTACATCCTTCCTGGCTTTGATCAGGATAGGGATGACTTCATCCGGAATGCCTTTTTTCCTTCAGGATCCGGCGTTCAACCGCCATGCCGTCAAACGCAGCCGCGGTAAGTCTTGGAACAGACAGGGTCCTTGCTGGAGCAGGTCCCTTCTTAGAGGTAGAGGCCACGGATCCTCCGTGAGCATCTCTTGAAGTTCCGGTTACCAAGTCCTTCTTGGCCAATCCGGAACCACGAATATAGTGCTTACTCCTCTCCATCTTATCAATCGCAGTACCTTGGGTATGAGAGGCAGAGGAGGGAACACATACCCTGACTGGTACACCCACGGTGTTACCAGAGCGTCTACAGCTTATTGCCTGAGGGTCCCTGGACCTGGCGCAATACCTGTCGAGTTTTTAATCATGTGGAAGACTTCTGGGTGAAGTCCCCACTCTCCCGGGTGGAGGTCGTGCTGAGGAAGTCTGCTTCCCAGTTGTCCACTCCCGGAATGAATACTGCTAACAGTGCTATCACATGATTTTCCGCCCAGCGAAGAATCCTTGCAGCTTCTGCCATTGCCCTCCTGCTTCTTGTGCCACCCTGTCTGTTTACGTGGGTGACTGCCGTGATGTTGTCCGACTGGATCAACACCGGCTGACCTTGAAGCAGAGGTCTTGCTAAGCTTAGAGCATTGTAAATGTCCCTTAGCTTCAGGATATTTATGTGAAGTGATGTCTCCAGGCTTGACCATAAGCCCTGGATATTCCTTCCCTGTGTGACTGCTCCCCAGCCTCGCAAGCTGGCATCCGTGGTCACCAGGACCCAGTCCTGAATGCCTAATCTGCGGCCCTCTAGAAGATGAGCACTCTGCAACCACCACAGGAGGGACACCCTTGTCCTTGGTGACAGGGTTATCCGCTGATGCATCTGAAGATGCGATCCGGACCATTTGTCCAGCAGGTCCCACTGGAAAGTTCTTGCGTGGAATCTGCCGAATGGGATTGCTTCGTAGGAAGCCACCATTTTACCCAGAACCCTTGTGCATTGATGCACTGAGACTTGGCTCGGTTTTAGGAGGTTCCTGACTAGCTCGGATAACTCCCTGGCTTTCTCCTCCGGGAGAAACACCTTTTTCTGGACTGTGTCCAGGATCATCCCTAGGAACAGAAGACACGTCGTCGGAACCAGGTGCGATTTTGGAATATTGAGAATCCAATCGTGCTGCCGCAACACTACCTGAGATAGTGCTACACCGACCTCCAACTGTTCCCTGGATCTTACCCTTATCAGGGAATTGTCCAAGGAAGGGATAACTAAAATTCACTTCCTTCGAAGGAATATCATCATTTCGGCCATTACCTTGGTAAAGACCCGGGGTGCCGTGTTCCATACGGCAGCGTCTGAACTGATAGTGACAGTTCTGTACCATAAACCTGAGGTACCCTTGGTGAGAAGGGTAAATTTTGACATGAAGGTAAGCATCCTTGATGTCCCGAGACATCATGTAGTCCCCTTCTTCCAGGTTCGCAATCACTGCTCTGAGTGACTCAATCTTGAATTTGAACCTCTGTACGTAAGTGTTCAAAGATTTTAGATTTAGAATCGGTCTCACCGAGCCGTCCGGCTTCGGTACCACAACAGTGTGGAATAATACCCCTTTCCCTGTTGCAGGAGGGGTATCTTGATTATCACCTGCTGGGAATACAGCTTGTGAATGGCTTCCAAAACTGTCTCCCTGTCAGAAGGAGACATCGGTAAAGCCGACTTTAGGAAACGGCTAGGGGGAGACGTCTCGAATTCTAATTTGTACCCCTGAGATATCACCTGAAGGATCCAGGGGTCTACTTGCGAGTGAGCCCACTGCGCGCTGAAATTCATTGAGACGGGCCCCCCACCGTGCCTGATTCTGCTTGTAAAGCCCCAGCGTATACTGAGGGCTTGGCAGAGGCGGGAGAGGGTTTCTGTTCCTGGGAACTGGCTGATTTCTGCAGCCTTTTTCCTCTCCCTCTGTCACGGGGCAGAAATGATGAACCTTTTGCCCGCTTGTCCTCGAAAAGACTGCGCCTGATAATACGGCGTCTTCTCATGTTGAGAGGCGACCTGGGGTACAAACGTGGAGTTCCCAGCTGTTGCCGTGGCCACCAGGTCTGAAAGACCGACCCCAAATAACTCCTCCCTTAATAAAGCAATACTTCCAAATGCCGTTTGGAATACGCATCACCTGACCACTGACGTGTCCATAACCCTCTACTGGTAGAAATGGACAACGCGCTTAGACTTGATGCCAGTCGGCAAATATTCCGCTGTGCATCACGCATATATAAAAATGCATCTTTTAAATGCTCTATAGGCAAAAATATACTGTCCCTATCTAGGGTATCAATATTTTCAGTCAGGGAATCCGACCACGCCAACCCAGCACTGCACATCCAGGCTGAGGCGATTGCTGGTCGCAGTATAACACCAGTATGTGTGTAAATACCTTTTAGGATACCCTCCTGCTTTCTATCAGCAGGATCCTTAAGGGCGGCCATCTCAGGCGAAGGTAGAGCCCTTACAAGCGTGTGAGCGCTTTATCCCCCCTAGGGGGTGTTTCCCAACGCACCCTAACCTCTGGCGGGAAAGGATATAATGCCAATAACATTTTAGAAATTATCCGTTGTTATCGGGGGAAACCCACGCATCATCACACACCTCATTTAATTTCTCAGATTCAGGAAAACTACAGGTAGTTTTTCCTCACCGAACATAATACCCCTTTTTTTGGTGGTACTCGTATTATCAGAAATGTGTAAAACATTTTTCATTGCCTCAATCATGTAACGTGTGGCCCTACTGGAAGTCACATTCGTCTCTTCACCGTCGACACTGGAGTCAGTATCCGTGTCGGCGTCTATATCTGCCATCTGAGGTAACGGGCGCTTTAGAGCCCCTGACGGCCTATGAGACGTCTGGACAGGCACAAGCTGAGTAGCCGGCTGTCTCATGTCAACCACTGTCTTTTATACAGAGCTGACACTGTCACGTAATTCCTTCCAACAGTTCATCCACTCAGGTGTCGACCCCCTAGGGGGCGACATCACTATTACAGGCAATCTGCTCCGTCTCCACATCATTTTTCTCCTCATACATGTCGACACAAAAGTACCGACATACAGCACACACACAGGGAATGCTCTGATAGAGGACAGGACCCCACTAGCCCTTTGGGGAGACAGAGGGAGAGTTTGCCAGCACACACCAGAGCGCTATATATATATAGGGATAACCTTATATAAGTGTTTTTCCCCTTATAGCTGCTGTATAGTTAATACTGCGCCTAATTAGTGCCCCCCTCTCTTTTTTTAACCCTTTCTGTAGTGTAGTGACTGCAGGGGAGAGACAGGGAGCTTCCCTCCAACGGAGCTGTGAGGGAAAATGGCGCCAGTGTGCTGAGGAGATAGGCTCCGCCCCTTTTTCGCTGACTTTTCTCCTGCTTTTTTATGGATTCTGGCAGGGGTTAAATGCATCCATATAGCCCAGGAGCTATATGTGATGCATTTTTTTTGCCATCCAAGGTGTTTTTATTGCGTCTCAGGGCGCCCCCCCCCCCAGCGCCCTGCACCCTCAGTGACCGAAGTGTGAAGTGTGCTGAGAGCAATGGCGCACAGCTGCAGTGCTGTGCGCTACCTTGTTGAAGACAGGACGTCTTCTGCCGCCGATTTTCCGGACCTTTTCTGCCTTCTGGCTCTGTAAGGGGGCCGGCGGCGCGGCTCTGGGACCCATCCAAGCTGGGCCTGTGATCGTCCCTCTGGAGCTAATGTCCAGTAGCCTAAGAAGCCCAATCCACTCTGCACGCAGGTGAGTTCGCTTCTTCTCCCCCTTAGTCCCTCGATGCAGTGAGCCTGTTGCCAGCAGGTCTCACTGAAAATAAAAAACCTAATCTAAAACTTTCACTAAGAAGCTCAGGAGAGCCCCTAGTGTGCACCCTTCTCGTTCGGGCACAGAGATCTAACTGAGGCTTGGAGGAGGGTCATAGGGGGAGGAGCCAGTGCACACCAGATAGTCCTAAAGCTTTCTTTAGATGTGCCCAGTCTCCTGCGGAGCCGCTATTCCCCATGGTCCTTACGGAGTCCCCAGCATCCACTTAGGACGTTAGAGAAATACGGGGGACCCCTACGATTTTTGTCCCCCGTATTTTTTGCACCAGGACCGGAAGCAGAGCCCGATGCTGGTTCTAAAAATACGGGGGATCCCCTGTCCATTTTTCCCCCGTATTTTTACAACCAGGACCAGCTCAAAGAGCCCGAGGCTGGTTATGCTTAGGAGGGGGGGACCCCACGCAATTTTTTTCTGTTTTTTAACCATTTTTGCGCCGTCGGAAAAGTCGTATCCAGGACGCACTTATCTGTCAATTGGTCCGTTTTTCGACAGCGGGACTGTCGAATCCGTTTTTTATTGAATATGTCGAATTCCGGCACCCGCCGGCCGGAATTCGACGGTCGAATTGTGTCGAATTTAAAAACAGGCGAAAAAAAGCCCCAATTCACCCGGAATTGCATATACCCCTATAACTTATACTTGAGTTTTCTTCGTTTTTGCTGTAATAGCCCTTTTGCAGTTCTTTTCATGATGGTATTAATTACTCTCATCCACAAACTCATCTCCCAGTTCAACTACTGTAACTTCCTCTTCCCTAGTCTCATCTGTTCTTGCCTCCTAATTTCATCTCTTGATGCTTGGTTTCTGCTTCATCCGTCTGTAACTTGCTTCTCTGGCACCCTAACCTCTAAAAATCTAGATCAAACTACTCATACTGAAATTTAAAACCGTCCTATATTTCTAACTTAATTCAGCAAATATGTTTCTTTCTTCAAAAGGAGGAGGAGTCAAGTTGTCAGAATAATAATGAAAATATTAAGGCCACGTTTCCCTATGCACCCCTGATGTCTTACCTTTAAAGGTGGGTACACACTAGACAATATATTGTTCACATCATCTAGTGTATATGCGAATGCAACATGGTCCACGCTCCCCCACCCTACCATCGGCAAGTGTTTATGCACTTGCTGATGCCAGTCCCACCACCGGGTCCTGTCCATGGCATCGCGATGGGTACACATCGTCTGGTGTGTACCCAGCCAAAACAAAAAAATTATCAAAATCTGAAAAATAAATGAGAACACTCACAAATATACTGATATGGGGACAATAAAACCGAAATTTGAAGAGGGGGGAAAAAAAAAAAAAAAACTATTGCGGGAAAGGACAAAGTACCAAAAATTACAAATAACTTTTGGGTCTTTTAAAACTTGAATTGTAGTTTGTATCTCTATTTTAGCGTAATTTTTTTTATTAATCTTAGATACCTTTTATACTATGATCATGTCTGGTGCTTCCGGCAGAGAAGACTTACTGATGTAAAAGCATAACACAAAAAAACCAAAGATAGAATGTAGTCTAGTCCACAGAAAAACAGCGATAGACCACTGTAAAAATCATTAATCACTCACCTTAGCTAGTCCAGCTCTGTGTGCTCCCTGAGATTCTATATATGCTATATATTTTCCAAAATCCTGAAACTCCTCCCATGTGGGTCTAAATGTCATGATCTTGCAGCTGGAATTCTGTGGTTGTGCAGTCTCCGGTCCCATTGTGAGATAATCAGGGTCTGCCCTTGGAGGGGAACCAGAGAACAGAAGACTTATAAATAATAATAAAAATAAAATAATAATAATAATAATAATAATAATAATACCACTTTAATTTATGAGTTAAAGGACAATCCAATTAATCACAAATTATATAGTCTTTGTATATGAAGGTAAAATATATTATACATACTTTCCTTTGATTGTCACCTTAGCATTGTGGCATAGAACAAACATATTGCTATTATTAGGATAAGAATAGAAATTAAGAAGAAAAGAAAAAAGCGCACAAAAATTAAAAAAAAAAAAAATTGCTGACTAGGTGGACCTGCACGGTTGGTTCTTTTCTGCATAGAAATCTGATTTCATGGTGTAGGTCTGTTCCATTGGAGCTACAAACCACCACAAAATATAAGCAGAGGTTACACAATTATCTTAGAACAATGGGGGTCATTCCAAGTTGATCGATCGCTGCCGTTTTTTCACAGCGCAGCGAACAGGTTACTACTGCGCATGCACTGCAATGTGCAGGCGCGTCGTACAGGTACAAAGCGGATCGTTACTGGGCGATGGATTTAACGAAGAATCGATTCGCACAGCCGATCGCAAGGAGACTGACAGGAAGAGGGCGTTTGTGGGTGGCAACTGACCATTTTCAGGGAGCGTTTGGAAAAACGCATGCGTTTGCAGGGCGGGTGTCCAACGTCAATTCCGGGACCAAAAAGACTGAAGTGATCGCAAGGGCCGAGTAAGTCCAGAGCTACTCAAACTGCAAAAAACGTTTTTGTCCCGCTCGGCTGCACAAGCGTTCACACACTTGCAAAGCGATAATACACTCCTCCGCGGGTGGTGACTATGCGTTTGCACGGCTGCTAAAAGTAGTTAGCGAGCGATCAACTCTGAATGACCCCCAATGTGTATGTAAAATATGAAAAGCGATGTTCGGAATCCACTGAAATGCGTGTCAGCGTGCACAAATGCATTAACTCTTTGGATGCTGAGGGGATTTGTACTCTTGTGTGGAGCTCATTTTGGCACTTTGAACTGTTTACATTACAACATAAATATATCAGTTCATACATACCAACGCTACCTGATTATCAGGGAGACTACCTGAAACGTAGCAATCTCCCTGACTCTCTGAAGAGCCTAGCAATCTCCCTGTGTGAGGTTGCACCTTACCCCCATTTCGTAGCTGTTCTATTCTTGCGGGGAAAAATAAATCCGATATATACATTCAAATGGGATCATCAGTGCCATTTCCCTGGTTAACGCACAATGGGGTCGATTCTATTCGGCAACTTAAGAATAGCGCCAGGAATTAGCTCCCGACGCTATTCAATTCTGCTCCAGTTAAGTCGGCGATGTCCCGTTCTCGCCGACTTAACAGGTAGTTAACTACCCGCGGCGATGCTGATTCCCGACAGAATCAGCCTCGCGCCGGCCGCGAGGCAGCACTTTTGTCGGGTTTCTTCTCTCATCCCCCGGGGATGAGAGAAGAATTCCCGACAATTGCGGGTCACTAGCAGCTGAATTGAATAGCGTCGGGAGCTAATTCCCGGCGCTATTCTTAAGTTGCCGAATAGAATCGACCCCAATGATTTCTATGGCTAAATACATTTTTTAAATAAAGCTTCTCGTGGCCACTTATATGGGAACCACTTGTAAACACAATACATGAGCAAGAACTGAAAGGTACAGGTTGAGTATCCCATATCCAAATATTCTGAAATACGGAATATTCCGAAATACGGACTTTTCTGAGTGAGATTGATGGCTCAATGTACACAAACTTTGTTTAATACACAAAGTTATTAAAAATATTGTATTAAATGACCTTCAGGCTGTGTGTATAAGGTGTATATGAAACATAAATGAATTGTGTGAATGCACACACACTTTGTTTAATACACAAAGTTATTAAAAATATTGGCTAAAATTACCTTCAGGCTGTGTGTATAAGGTGTATATGAAACATAAATGCATTCTGTGGTGCTTAGACTTAGATCCCATCGCCATGAAATCTCATTATGGTATGCAATTATTACCAAATACGGAAAAATCCCATATCTAAAATACCTCTGGTCCCAATCATTTTGGATCCTTATACTCAACCTGTATTAAGTGTCATTTTATCAACAAGTAGATCTTACCAACTGCTTTGGGGCTCAATTACATTTGTATGCAAATAGAACACACCTCTCGGATGTAGCAGTACACATACAGGATTATAGGTGGTACTTTCACAATCTCCTTGAAATGCTCTCTCAAAAGTAGGCAAGTACGTATCAGTTTTCCTGCAGTAGCCATAAAAAAAAAAATATATATATTTTTTTTAAAGAACTTACATTTTAAGAAAACACCATTAGTCTGCTTACTCCTACTAACACTGGCATAATAAACTAACACAAAGAAGAAGATCTACGTTGAGCATACAGGAATTAAAATAGAACCTTTGATGGATTTCTTTAAAAAAAGCATATCATTGATACACCTGGGATCCGGTCTTTAGGCTGACAGTAAGTAGGTCGACAGTAAGTAGGTCAACATGGTTTCTAGGTCGACAGGGACTCTAGGTCGACATGTCTTTCACATTTTTTTTTTTTTACTTTTCCATACTTTACGATCTACGTGGACTACAATTGAGAACTGTAACCTTGTCCGAAGCATGGCAAGCAAAGGGAGCCATGCGAGGAGATACGGAACATTAATTGTTGTTCCCGTTCCCAGTACGGAGAAAATGACACCAAAAAAAGTAAAAAGACTCATGTCGACCTAGAGTCCCTGTCGACCTAAATCTAATCTACCCAACATACCACACACGATACACTTAAATTCTATGAAATATTTTTTAAAGTAAAAAAAAAATAATACATAAAGTGAAGAAAGATGTGTAGAACAGTGGTTCCCAAACTTTTTCAGTTCACGGAAATCTGTTTCTCTGACTTTTTTTGCAGCACCTCTAGCCATAAATTCAACTAGTATCGATGTTTAGTTGGAACCTCTCAAGTAACGTAACAGTAGCAACAACAAGCAAGTTTCTCTTGGCCATAATAATCTCCTATGTGTGTAGGGATTCAGTATGATATCCCAGCTGACGGGATGTCAGCGGTCAGAATACCGACGCTGGCATCTAGATAGTGTAAGTCCAGGTCCGTTTCCCCCCTCTCCCCTACTACTAAACCTCCCTTTCCACAGCCTAACCCTAACCCACCCTCCAGTGGTGACTAAACCCAATTCCCCCTTCCCCGCAGCCTAACCCATACCTCCAGATGGTGTCTATACCTAACCCCTCCCCGCAGCCAAACCCTAACCACCCCCATTCCCGCAGCCTAACCCCTACCCGTGGCACCTACACCGACCACCCCATATTCTAGCCCTAACCCGCCCACTATACTTACAGTCTGGATGCTGGCTGTTGGGACTTCAGCGTCGGAAATTCTGATGGGCGTCAGGATTCTGGCGTCGGCTTTCGGACTGCCGGGATCCTGACAGCCAGCATCTTGACCGCATTCTGTGTGTAGCACTTAACTGCATTATCTCCACCCAGCTAGCAGTTTCATATTGAGACACTTAGTAAAAAATGTTGAAAATCAGAAAATATAGCTTACCCGACAACCTTTATTTCACTTATGCTGTGATGTGCATGGTTATACTTCTAGTGCTGCCCCCTGCCCCCAGTGCTACCCCCTCTGCTCTCACTGCACAGAAGGGGAAGGGCTGTGCAATCCATGAACCCTGTAGTGCCAGTGAGTGACTAACACTCACCCCCACACAACTCTCTGCAGCTCCACCACCTGCCATTGCACACTAGTGACTCCCCAGAACTTGCATAGCCATGCAGCAGACACTCCAGCGCAGCGACTGGCAGCTCTAGCCCCTTCCCACCACCAGCAGCTGCACAGGAGAGTGGCATCTCTGCTGACCAATGGGAGTGGTCTGGGGTACATCTGAACAGCAGCTCATTAGCATGCGGGAGTGGGAGCAGACTTTAGAGGCTTGGACCGGAAGTGCCTGCTGTGTTTAATGGTCTGTGCTGTAGCTGCAGCAGCAGCGCGGCACAGCTTAATGACTTGCCGACCCAAATCATTTGATTTGGGACCGGACTTATTATTATTTTTTATTATTATTATTATTATTATTATTATTATTATTATTATTAATAATAATAATAATAATAAATAAAAAAGTACTGAAATACAACCTTTTGCTTTATTAATCTACTAGTATGGGGGTTTTAAAAAAACAAAAAAACAAAACTTTAAGGCTTGGACTGGAAAAACAATATTCACATGTGTCCTCATTCTTCCTCGCTGTAGTTACGACAAATACTGTAGCATACAAGTACTGTAGTTTTAGCAGCAGTGCGCATCCCCAACAGCTACACATTCTGGAAAAGTGAGCCCCCAATCCTATTTTCAGAGTAAAATATGCTCTATGTATAGCGCATAAATGCAATCCCTGGAAGTACCCCATCAAATTTAAAATGTGCCCTCCTCAGTGATCAGCACCCTGCCCTAAAAATTCCAAGAGCGAACACAATGACTGTGGGAGGAGTCAGTAAAAGGGAGTTACCAATACAGAAAAGAGAATCTATACACTCTAGGAGTGATAAAATAAGCCCATTAAAGTCGCACAAGGAATTGTAACCTCTGTACTGAGAAGCGGAGTAAGGCCTTACAGTACACTGGTATTTACTATTTCTCTTATGTCCTAGAGGATGCTGGGGTCCAATTTAGTACCATGGGGTATAGACGGGTCCATTAGGAGCCACTGGCACTTTAAGAGTTTAATAGTGTGGGCTGGCTCCTCCCTCTATGCCCCTCCTACCAGACTCAGTTTAGAAAATGTGGCCGGGAGGATCCGGTCACAGCTAGGGGAGCTCCAAAGGAGTTCTTAGTTTTATTTTTTTTCTTAGTTTAGAGTTTGTGGTTTTACGGAGAGGATGCTAGCAACAGCCTCCCTCTGCTCCATGGAACTTGGGGCTGGGGGGTGGGGGGGGGGGGGATGTAGGAACCAACTTAATAGAGAGTTAATGGTTCTCTATCTCCGCTGACAGGACACTGAGCTCCTGAGGATGATGATCGCAAGCCCACGAGGCGACCGCTCACTCCCGCAGCACGGCTGCTACCCCCTAAGAGAGCCAGAAGATAGATGAGTGGCGAGTATGGTGACGGCGTCCCGGTTATCAGGTCGCCGGCGGGTACGGCGGCACAAGGGTTGGAGCTCAGCTCTGAGGGGCTGCGCTCCGGTATGGCCCAGCAACATCTCTGCATGTAGACGCAAGACGGGCGTCCAGAGTCGGCAGTTTAACCCTACACTGGTCATGGCGTTAACAGGGGCTAATCCCGCTGTTATTTAAACTGGCCTGAGGATTTTATATGTTAAGTGCGGGAAGCCGCACACCAGGTCAGGGGGCGGGGCTTCCTCTCGGAGTGGATCCAGCATTCACCAGCGCCATTTTCTCCCTGCAGATTACACAGAACGCTGCCCTCCATATAACTCCAATGCCTGATGGTACCGGGGTGCTATACACGGGGTGGGGGTGGGGGTGGGGGTGATAACAGTACTAACTGCTCTATTAAGGGTAGGTAGTTATTTAGCGCCAGGCTTTTATCATAATAAACTGCCTACAAGGGCGCAGTGTGGCTGGCTCCTTATACTCTGAAGGTGCTCTGGGGGAAAGTGTGTGTGTGTGCGTGTGTGTGTGTGTGTGTGTGTATATACACACACACACACACACATATATACATACATACATATACACACACACACACACATTTATTATATATTTATCTCTATCACATAAGCATGTCTACGAACTCTGTATCTTGTGCTGCAGTGTGTGTATCCTCTTCAGAAGATTCCATTCCATGTACTCAGGGCTGCGATATACTGTCTCAGCCTTCTGAATCTGAACCCCCATAGGTGGATTCTTTAAGGGGAATGATATCCCAGATCTCAACGAGGATGTCACATACTGAGAAAGACTGTGGAGGGGTTGCAATATACGGCCCCCACTACTTCGTTAAAAACCCTACCTACCCGCAAAAAACATCCACTTGCCCACATAACGGAAGCGGACACAGATACCGACTCGGATACGGGAGACGGTGATGGGGATATGCGGGAAATGGGTGGGGGGGTAGGGGGAGAAGCATCCCTTGCTAAAGGGGTGCAACTAATGATTGAAGCTATTAGGTATGTTACACCAGTAGCGGATATTGCCATGGGCAAGCAGGACTTTTGCCCGGAGGGCGCCGGCGCCATCCGGAGGGCGCCGCACCATGGCAAGATCCACTGCTGCCGTGGTGCCCCCCGCTGTCCTGTGAAGGGAAACTAGACGCTACGCGTCTAGTTTCCCTTCGTGGGCTGCCCGCTGTGAAGGGAAACTAGACGCTACGCGTCTAGTTTCCCTTCCTGGAGAGGACCTTAACTGTAATGATGTGCGGTGCGCGTTGACGTCATCGCGCACCGCACAGCAAAGGTCCTCTCCACGAGGGGATTTCCTTTGTGGAAAGAACCTTTGCTGTGCGGTGCACGATGACATCATCGCGCACCGCAAAACCTACTACAGTACAGGGGGCGTAACTGACTACGCCCCCTGTATGAAGCCACGCCCCCTAATGCCGCCCGGGGCGCAAGAAGCCCCGAAACCGGCCCTGTGTTACACATTACTGAGAAGGTACCTGAGCAGGAGGAGGAGACTTATTTTACTGTAAATAAGGCATCCTCGCTTACCTTCCCTGCTTCTAAACAGGAAGTGATGCAGTCAAGCAATTCCTGTATGATGGCGCTCTGACGCTACTTCCGGTCGCGGAACTTTTACTTTCATCGTAGCCTCATTATCCTGGCCAATAAGTATGTATCCCCCCACTCCTCTCTAGATTTATCCAGCCATCTATCCGCACCACTTCCGGCCTTCATAACCGGAAATGACGCATTTGTGTCCAGTGACACGCCCCTGACAAGCCCGGTGATCAGAATAACCTCCGGTTTCGGAGCTAATGCTCCTAACCTGGCCCCAGTTACTAACTTAAATTATTTCTCCTCCATATTCATTTATCTAATCCTACTCGATTTCTAAGCCCTATCTAACCATAGATAGGCCCTGTACATAACTAGATAAGACATCACTTCCGGGTTTCTGTAACTGGAAGTGATGCGCAGGATGTCTCATTGACACCTCATAATCTATTTCCTCCTTTATGTGATTGGCTCTAACTTTGAGACCACCCCCCTTTTTGCCTTAAATAGACTGTCTTCCACTACTACCTCACACAGTGAACAAGCCACCTTCAGGTGAAACGGCCGTCTGTGTTAAGTGGTGCTGAACAGTGCACGGTTCAGCCCACCCACCTCCTGGTATCGTATAATTGACTAAAGAACTTTTTGGTCATCTAATTATTTAATATTTGCTAAATCTGCTACTTATTATTTACAAGGTTGAGGCATCTAACGCCTTTTTTTATGTGCTTTTTCTCCCACTCTCATACTTTAATTAGTGAAACATAAATCATATTCACTTCATTTGATTTTGGGATACTTTCAATAATCTGTTTTTGTAGCATCCTAGGGGCATCGTCAATAGCTGAAACATTATTTCCTCTGCCCACTACTATTAGGACTATAAATATACAATATCTGAATTCCAATGCTGCATTTTTATAAGAAACTTTAAGATATCTGTGTAATTTCACACCAATTTTCAATAGGCACAGACAACCCGCCTCTCTCATCCACTGTCCGCTATACAAATTTATATGACAGTGGACAGCAGAAGACGGGCCCTGAACCTATACGTTTCCTATATCTTGCTTTTTCAGTAGCCTCTCATCCTGACGCCAGTCTAATATCTTCTCTGCAATGCTGAAAGTATCAGAGAGACTGTGCGCAACAAAGGACAGCAGAAGTACTCTATCTGGTATGTGCCAATAACCATACACTCTCTCATTCACAATCTATGTGGTATTACTGCCATATCTCACTGGTTACGCCCAATCTCATCTGATCTTGGAAGCTATGCAGTGAATAGCCTAATTAGTACCTAGGTGGGAGACTTCTAGGGAATATTAGGTGCAGTAATAAATACCTCTGCACTCATGTGAAAAGCAGAGGTGTTTGGAACAACCTTTGACCTTTACCAATTTCATACCCATATTCCCTTCTTCTTAGTTGAATCATTTTCTCTGATCCTTTACTCATCTAGAGCTTTTTGCACACTGCATTTGCTGTTCAAAAATTTAGTAATAAGCAGATTAACCGATACCAGGACACACCATTACAATAGGCACTGGTGGATTAATGTAAAATTATTTAAGAATTTTTGATATCCATTGCCTATGTACCAGATGTTAAAGAATTTATCATTTTATGCCGAAATTAAATTCTGAATATTTAATCTCTGGTGTCACTGTCACCGTAATTAGAGTATTGTCACTCCTAATTATTAATTAATTAATTTAGTGAGAAACATTTGATTTTCTCCTTAAATATTATGCATTATATACTATATCTTACATGTGTGTTTATTTGTGTACCATAATTTTATCCTACTCCAATTAAAAGTTAAGTTTTAGTTTTTTCAAGCGTGCCCCAACACAGAGTCTCTCTTTTTTCTTTTTTTCTTTTGTAACATTAACCTGCTTCTAAGGAGTTAAACTCCTTGTTTGAAAAATCATATGAAAACCCAGAGAAAAAAAAAAATCCACATTTCTAAAAGAACTCTCTTTGCCTTTAATTTCACTGAAGAGGACAGGAGGAAGTGTTCAACCGCTTTAAAGAAGCCGGCTGACCGTAAGATTGAGCCTACGCTCAAAATCACTATACACTGCTACAGGCGTGGCTTTAAGGCCCACTATTGCTTGTGCGTGGATTTCTAAAGCTATAGTAAAGTGGTCAGGCACATTACTAGAGGAATTAGATTCTTTGGATAGGAGTGACATTGACTTCTTTTTACGTCACATTCAGGATTCGGCAGGTTTCATGGTGGAAGCCATGTAGGACATTGGCCTGCTTAATGCAAGGGCTACTTCCATGGCGGTCTCGGCACGCAGAGGACTCTGGCTACGCCAATGGACTGCGGATGCGGAATCCAAGAAGAGCGTGGAGAATCTACTCTTCACAGGTCAGGCCCTTTTTGGGGAAGCACTGGATGCGTGGATATCCAAAGCAACTGCGGGTAAGTCGACCGTTCTTTCCTCCGCAGCTGCACCTGCTCAGAAAGCCTATCCTACGCCTGCACTGCATTCCTTTCGGACCGCAAAATTTTAAAAAATTCCAAGGGTCCCCCCACCTTCTTTAGAGAAGGTCGGGGAAAAATCCAGAAACCTGCACCAGCAGGTTCCCTGGAACAGAAACCAGGATCTGCTTCCTCCAAGTCTTCAGCATGACAGTGGACCTCACAGCTTGGAAATCGGTCAGGTGGGAGCGAGACTAAAAGATTTCAGTCACGTCTGGGCGGCGGCATGCCTAGACCCATGGGTAAAAAGATATTGTTGCCAAGGGGTACAGACTGTAATTTCAGGTACTCCCACCTCACAGATTCTTCAAATCAGGCTTACCAGCTTCGCTGACAAAAAGTACGATTCTGCAGGAAGCCATTCAAAAATTGGTCAACACAAAGGTCATTGTTCCAGTTCCACCTCACCTAAGAAAATAAGAATTTACTTACCGATAATTCTATTTCTCGTAGTCCGTAGTGGATGCTGGGAACTCCGTAAGGACCATGGGGAATAGCGGCTCCGCAGGAGACAGGGCACATCTAAAGAAAGCTTTAGGATCACCTGGTGTGCACTGGCTCCTCCCCCTATGACCCTCCTCCAAGCCTCAGTTAGGATACTGTGCCCGGACGAGCGTACACAATAAGGAAGGATTTTGAATCCCGGGTAAGACTCATACCAGCCACACCAATCACACTGTACAACTTGTGATCTGAACCCAGTTAACAGCATGATAATAGAGAAGCCTCTCGAAAAGATGGCTCACTACAACAATAACCCGAATTTTTTGGTAACAATAATTATGTACCAGTATTGCAGACAATCCGCACTTGGGATGGGCGCCCAGCATCCACTACGGACTACGAGAAATAGAATTATCGGTAAGTAAATTCTTATTTTCTCTGACGTCCTAGTGGATGCTGGGAACTCCGTAAGGACCATGGGGATTATACCAAAGCTCCCAAACGGGCGGGAGAGTGCGGATGACTCTGCAGCCCCCAATGAGAGAACTCCCGGTCCTCCTCAGCCAGGGTATCAAATTTGTAGAATTTTACAAACGTATTTGCTCCTGACCAAGTAACTGCTCGGCAAAGTTGTAAAGCCGAGACCCCTCGGGCAGCTGCCCAAGATGAGCCCACCTTCCTTGTGGAGTGGGCATTTACAGATTTTTGGCTGTGGCAGGCCTGCCACAGAATGTGCAAGCTGAATTGTACTACAAATCCAACGAGCAATAGTCTGCTTAAAAGCAGGAGCACCCAGCTAGTTGGGTGCATAGAGGATAAACAGCGAGTCAGATTTCCTGACTCCAGCCGTCCTGGAAACATATATTTTCCGGGTCCTGACAACGTCTAGCAACTTGGAGTCCTCCAAGTCCCTAGTAGCCGCAGGCACCACAATAGGTTTGGTTCAGGTGAACGCTGAAACCACCTTAGGGAGAAACTGAGGACGAGTCCTCAATTCCGCCCTGACCGAATGGAAAATCAGATAAGGGCTTTTACAGGATAAAGCCACCAATTCTGACACGCGCCTGGCCCAGGCCAGAGCCAACAGCATGACCACTTTTTCTGTGAGATATTTTAACTCCACAGATTAAAGTGTCAAACCAATGTGACTTTTGGAACCCAAAAACCACCTGGAGATCCCAAAAGTGCCACTAAAGGCACAAAAGGAGGCTGTATATGCAGTACCCCTTTAACAAATGTCTGAACTTCAGGGACTGAAGCTAGTTCTTTTTTTTTTTTTTTTTTTTTTGGAAGAAAATTGTTTGCAGGAAATGTAGGAATCGACCCAGTTGAATTTCCTCCGTCGAGCCTTACTGGCCTCGCACCACGCAACATATTTTCGCCAAATGCGGTGATAATGTTTTGCGGTTACATCCTTCCTGGCTTTGATCAGGATAGGGATGACTTCATCCGGAATGCCTTTTTCCTTCAGGATCCGGCGTTCAACCGCCATGCCGTCAACGCAGCCGCGGTAAGTCTTGGAACAGACAAGGTCCTTGCTGGAGCAGGTCCCTTCTTAGAGGTAGAGGCTACGGATCCTCCGTGAGCATCTCTTGAAGTTCCGGTTACCAATTCCTTCTTGGCCAATCCGGAGCCACTAATATAGTGCTTACTCCTCTCCATCTTATCAATCTCAGTACCTTGGGTATGAGAGGCAGAGGAGGGAACCCATACACTGATTGGTACACCCACGGTGTTACCAGAGCATCTACAGCTATTGCCTGAGGGTCCCTTGACGTGGCGCAATACCGGTCGAGTTTTTCCCAACGGTTTATAATCATGTGGAAGACTTCTGGGTGAAGTCCTTACTCTCCCGGGTGGAGGTCGTGCCGAGGAAAACTGCTTCCCAGTTGTCCACTCCCGGAATGAAAACTGCTGGCAGTGCTATCACATGGTTTTTCGCCCCGCGAAGAATCCTTGCAGCTTCTGCCATTGCCCTCCTGCTTCTTGTGGCACCCTGTCTGTTTACGTGGGTGACTGCCGTAATGTTGTCCGACTGGATCAACACCGGCTGACCTTGAAGCAGAGGTCTTGCTAAGCTTAGAGCATTGTAAATGGCCCTTAGCTTCAGGACATTTATGTGAAGTGATGTCTCCAGGCTTGACCATAAGCCCTGGATATTCCTTCCCTGTGTGACTGCTCCCCAGCCTCGCAGGCTGGCATCCGTGGCCACCAGGACCCAGTCCCGCATGCCGAATCTGCGGCCCTCTAGAAGATGAGCACTCTGCAACCACCACAGGAGGGATACCCTTGTCCCTGGTGACAGGGTTATCCGCTGAAGCATCTGAAGATGCGACCCGGACCATTTGTCCAGTAGGTTCCACTGGAAAGTCTTGCGTGGAATCTGCCGAATGGGATTGCTTCGTAGGAAGCCA
The DNA here is from genome assembly GCF_028390025.1 of Pseudophryne corroboree. Lineage (NCBI taxonomy): Eukaryota > Metazoa > Chordata > Amphibia > Anura > Myobatrachidae > Pseudophryne > Pseudophryne corroboree. The sequence goes on along the minus strand of NC_086444.1, from coordinate 711,782,172 downwards.
CCATTTTTACCCAGAACCCTTGTGCATTGATGCACTGAGACTTGGTTCGGTTTTAGGAGGTTCATGACTAGCTCGGATAACTCCCTGGCTTTCTCCTCCGGGAGAAACACCTTCTTTCTGGACTGTGTCCAGGATCATCCCTAGGAACAGAAGACAAGTCGTCGGAACCAGCTGCGATTTTGGAATATTGAGAATCCAATCGTGCTGCCGCAACACTACCTGAGGTAGTGCTACACCGATCTCCAACTGTTCCCTGGATCTCACCCTTATCAGGGAATCGTCCAAGTAAAGGATAACTAAAATTCCCTTCCTTCGAAGGAATATCATCATTACAGTCATTACTTCAGTAAAGACCCGGGGTGCCGTGGACCATCCCTACGGCAGCGTCTGAACTGATAGTGACAGTTCTGTACCATAACCTGAGATACCCTTGGTGAGAAGGGTAAATTTTGACATGAAGGTAAGCATCCTTGATGTCCCGAGACATCATGTAGTCCCCTTCTTCCAGGTTTGCATTGCAATCACTGCTCTGAGTGACTCAATTTTGAATTTGAACCTCTGTATGTAAGTTCAAAGATTTTAGATTTTAGATTTTAAAATCGGTCTCACCGAGCCGTCTGGCTTCGGTACCACAATAGTGTGGAATAATACCCCCGTTCCCTGTTGCAGGAGGGGTACCTTAATTATCACCTGCTGGGAATACAGCTTGTGAATGGCTTCCAAAACTGTCTCCCTGTCAGCGGGAGACGTCGGTAAAACAGACTTTTGGAAACGGCGAGGGGAATACGTCTCGAATTCCAATTTGTACCCCTGAAATATTACCTGAAGGATCCAGGGGTCTACTTGCGAGTGAGCCCACTGCGCACTGAAATTCATTGAGAACGGGCCCCCACCGTGCCTGAACTTGTAAAGCCCTAGCGTCATACTGAGAGCTTGGCAGAGGCGGAAAAGGGTTTCTGTTCCTGGGAACTGGCTGATCTCTGCAGCCATTTTCCTCTCCCTCTGTCACGAGCAGAAAAGAGGAACCCTTTTGTCCGCTTGCCAACCAGGACTGCGCCTGATAATACGGCGTCTTATTTTGAGAGGCGACCTGGGGTACATTCCCTTTTTTTTTTTTTTTTTAAGGCAATACTTCCAAATGCCGTTTGGAATCCGCATCACCTGACCACTTTACTGGTATAATTGGACAACGCACTTATACTTGATGCCAGTCGGCAAATATTCCGCTGTGCATCATGCATATATAGAAATGCATCTTTAATTGCTCTATAGGCAATAATATACTGTCCTTATCTAGGATATCAAATTTCCAGTCAGGGAATCTGACCACGCCAACCCAGCACTGCACATCCAGGCTGAGGCGATTGCTGGTCGCAGTATAACACCAGTATGTGTGTAAATACATTTTAGGACACCCTCCTGCTTTCTATCAGCAGGATCCCTAAGGGCGGCCATCTCCAGAGAGGGTAGAGCCCTTGTTCTTACAAGCGTGTGAGCGCCTTATCCCCCTTAGGGGGTGTTTCCCAACGCACCCTAACCTCTGGCGGGAAAAGGTATACTGCCAATAACTTTTTAGAAATTATCAATTGTTATCGGGGGGAAACCCACGCATCATCACACACCTCATTTTATTTCTCAGATTCAGGAAAACTACAGGAAGTTTTTCCTCACCAAACATAATACCCCTTTTTTTGGTGGTATTTATATTATCAGAAGAGTGTAAACTTTTTCCATTGCCTCAATCATGCAATGTGTGGCCCTATTGGAAATCACGGTTGTCTCTTCACCGTCGACACAGGAGTCAGTATCCGTGTCGGCGTCTGTATCTGAGGTAACGGGCGCTTTAGAGCCCCTGTATGAGACGTCTGGACATGCACAAGCTGAGTAGCCGGCTGTCTCATGTCAACCACTGTCTTTTATACAAAGCTGACACTGTCACGCAATTTCAACAGTACATCCACTCAGGTGTCGACCCCCCAGGGGGTGACAACACTATTACAGACACTCTACTCCGTCTCCTCATCATTTTTCTCCTCATACATGTCGACACAAAAGTACCGACATACAGCACACACACAGGGAATGCTCTGATAGAGGACAGGACCCCACTAGCCCTTTGGGGAGACAGAGGGAGAGTTTGCCAGCACACACCAGAGCGCTATATATATACAGGGATAACCTTATATAAGTGTTTTTCCCTTTATAGCTGCTGTATTGTTTATACTGCGCCTAATTTGTGCCCCCCTCTCTTTTTTAACCCCTTTCTGTAGTGTAGTGACTGCAGGGGAGAGCCAGGGAGCTTCCCTCCAACTGAGCTGTGAGGGAAAATGGCGCCAGTGTGCTGAGGAGATAGGCTCCGCCCCTTTCTCGGCGTCCTTATCATCCGTTTTCTTGTATGTTTTGGCAGGGGTTAAATGCATCCATATAGCCCAGGAGTTATATGTGATGCATTTATTTTAGCCATAAAAGGTTTTCTATCGATTTATTGCGTCTTAGGGCGCTGCCCCCCCAGCGCCCTGCACCCTCAGTGACCGGAGTGTGAAGTGTGCTGAGAGCAATGGCGCACAGCTGCGGTGCTGTGCGCCTACCTTTATCTGAAGACAGGAAAGTCTTCTGCCGCCGATTTTTCTGGACCTCTTCGCTCTTCTGGCTCTGTAAGGGGGCCGGCGGCGCGGCTCCGGTGACCCATCCAGGCTGAACCTGTGATCGTCCCTCTGGAGCTAATGTCCAGTAGCCTAAGAAGCCCAATCCACTCTGCACGCAGGTGAGTTCGCTTCTTCTCCCCTTAGTCCCTCGATGCAGTGAGCCTGTTGCCAGCAGGTCTCACTGAAAATAATAAACCTAAACTAAAACTTTCACAAAGAGCTCAGGAGAGCCCCTAGTGTGCACCCTTCTCGTCGGGCACAGAAAATCTAACTGAGGCTTGGAGGAGGGTCATAGGGGGAGGAGCCAGTGCACACCAGGTGATCCTAAAGCTTTCTTTAGATGTGCCCTGTCTCCTGCGGAGCCGCTATTCCCCATGGTCCTTACGGAGTTCCCAGCATCCACTAGGACGTCAGAGAAACAGGGGTTATTACTCAAACCTGTTTGTGGTACCGAAGCCGGATGGTTCGGTAAGGCCAATATTGAACCTCAAGTCCTTGAACCCATACTTACAAGTGTTCAAGTTCAAGATGGAGTCTCTGAGAGCGGTGGTCTTAGGTCTGGAGGAGGGGGAATTCCTAGTATCCCTGGATATAATGTATGCGTACCTTCATATTGCGGTCTGGCCGCCTCACCAGGACTATCTAAGGTGTGCGCTACAGGACAGTTACTGCCAGTTCCAGGCCCTGCCATTTGGCCTCTCCACAGCACCGAGGGTGTTCACCAAGGTCATGGCAGAGATGATGCTCCTCCTCCGCAAGCAGGGAGTGAACATTTTTCCATACCTGAATGATCTACTGAAAAAAAGGAATCTTCCAGGTAAAGGCTGTTGCAGAGTATTGCTCTCTCAATTCAACTACTCCAGGATCATGGGTGGATCCTGAATCTTCCAAAGTCACATTTGGAACAGACAAGGAGGAGACTACCTTTCCTGGGGATGACACTCGACACGAAGGTGCAGAGGGTGTTTCTACCAGTGGAGAAAGCGTTAGTGATCCAATCAATGGTCCGGGATGTCTTGAAGCCAGCCCGGGCATCGGTTCATCAGTGCATTCGCCTTCTGGGAAAGATGGTAGCCTCCTACGAGGCTCTACAGTACGGAAGATTCCATGCACGGTCCTTCAGTTAGATCTCCTGGACAAGTGGTCGGGATCGCATCTTCACATGCGCCAGCAGATATGCCTGTCGCCGAAAGACAGAATTTCACTACTCTGGTGGCTCCAAGTTTCTCACCTGTTCGAGGGCAGCAGGTTCGGGATTCAGAACTGGAACCTTCTAACCACGGATGCAAGTCTGAGGTTGGGGAAGCAGTCACCCAGGTGGAAAACTTCCAAGGAAGGTGGTTTAGTCAGGAATCTCTCGTTCCAATAAACGTTCTGGAACTGAGGGCCATTTACAACAGCCTTCTACAAGCGGCACATCTTCTGCAAGATCAAGCCATTGAGGTTCAGTCGGACAACGTCACAGCAGTGTCCTACGTAAACAGGCAGGGCGGAACGAAGAGCAGAGCTGCAATTTTAGAGGTAACAAAAAACCCTCAATTGGGCAGAAAGACACGTGGTGGCATTGACGGCGATCTTCATTCCAGGAGTGGACAACTGGGAGGCAGACTTCCTCAGCAGACACGATCGCCATCCAGGAGAATGGGGCCTCCACCCGGAAGTATTCGCAGAGGTAACAAGCCGATAGGGCGTACCTCAAGTAGACATGATGGCCTCCCGCCTCAACAAAAAGCTTTGGAGGTACTGTTCCAGGTCACGAGACCCACAAGCAGTGGCGGTGGATGCTCAGGTAACTACGTGGGTGTTCTGGTCGATGTATGCGTTACCTCCGCTTCCACTCATCCCAAGGATTCTCAAATTAATAAAAAGAACAAGAGTTCAAGCGATCCTCATTGCTCCAGACTGGCCAAGATGAGCTTGGTACGCGGATCTTCTGGAAATATTGCTGGAGGATCTGAGGCCTCTTCCTCTTCGCGAGGAAATTCTACAACAGGGGCCATTCGCCTATCAAGACTTACATCGGCTACGTTTGATGGCATGGAGGTTGAACGCCAGTTCCTAGCTCGGAAGAGCATTCCAAACACTGTTATTCCTACTCTGATCCAAGCTAGGAAGGGAGTAATGTCTAAGCATTACCATCGGATTTGGAAGAAGTATGTGTCTTGGTGTGAATTCAGGAAGTTTCCAACGGCGGAGTTTCAACTTGGATGTTTTCTCCTCTTTCTGCAAACAGGTGTGGATGTGGACCTACGCTTGGGCTCCATAAAAAGGTCCAGATTTCGGCCTTGTCCATTTTCTTGCAGAAACAATTGGCTACTCTCCCTGAGGTTCATACATTCTTGAAAGGAGTTCTGCACATCCAACCCCCCCTTTGTGCCTCCTATGGCACCTTGGGATCTTAATGTGGTGCTGCAGTTCCTGCAATCGAATTGGCTTGAACCTTTGCAGGAAGTGGACGTAAAGTTTCTTACTTGGAAGGTGGTCACACTGTTGGCATTGGCATCTGCAAGACGAGTGTCTGAATTGGAGGCATTGTCACACAAGAGCCCCTACTTGATTTTCCAAGAGGATAGGGCTGAGCTCAGAACACATCAGCAATTTCTTCCAAAGGTTGTTTCAGCTTTTCATATCAACCAACCTATTGTGGTGCCAGTGGCTACTGACACCTCGATTACCTCAACATCCTTGGATGTTGTGCAGGCTTTGAAAATATATGTTAAGCAAACTGCTCGTCACAGAAAGTTAGACACATTATTTGTTCTTTATGATCCAAGCAAGATTGGGTGTCCTGCTTCTAAGCAGACGATTTTTAGCTGGATCAGGCTTACTATACCACATGCTTATTCTATGGCAGGATTCCCGCTTCCAAAATCGGTTCAGGCCCACTCTACCCATAAGAAGTGGGTTCTTCCTGGGCGGCTGCCCGGGGTGTCTCGGCTCTTCAGCTTTGCAGAGCAGCTACTTGGTCGGGGTCAAACACGTTTGCGAAGTTCTACAAGTTCGATACTTTGGCCTCTGAGGACCTAAAGTTTGGTCAATCTGTTCTGCAGGAACCTCCGCACTCTCCCTCCCGTACTGGTAGCTTTGGTACATCCCCATGGTACTAAATGGAATCCCAGCATCCTCTGGGACGTAAGAGAAAAGAGGATTTTATATACCTACCAGTAAAACCTTTTCTCGTGTTCCGTAGAGGATGCTGGGAGCCCGCCCGGTTTCCTGCATTGTTACTTGGTTAAGTATTGTTGGTTCAGCCGTTGCTGAATCGTTTCACGTTGGTTAGCTTGGCTTTCCTTTTGTTACGTGTGAGCTGGTGTGAATCTCACCACTATCTGTGTATTTCCTTCTCCCGAAGTATGTCCGTCTCCTCGGGCACAGTTTCTAGACCGAGTCTGGTAGGAGGGGCATAGAGGAAGGGGCCAGTCCACACGATTAAACTCTTAAAGTGCCAGTTGCTCCTAGTGGACCTGTCTATACCCCATGGTACTAGATTGGACCCCAGCATCCTCTACGGACTACGAGAAAAAAAGGTAGGTATATAAAATCCTATTTTGTCATTGTTTTTTCTTTGTTCCAGGCAGATATTAATGGTTTATGATGCTGGAATATCACAGTCACTTGGAACAAACGGGCTGATACAGACGTAGACGCTGAATTTTTTTGTGTGGCAGTTGGACAATTTTTTCTCATCTATGTATGTGCACATGCAGATCAGGTCCTTCGATGTTGCGCCTCAAAAGCAACTGCATGATTGACAAGTTGCTGAAGTTTGGGGGAGGCAATGGGCAAAGTACCAGGTCTATTTACTCAAGTCGCCTCATGCAGCTTTTACATATTTTGTGCCATACAGTCTACCTTCGAATCAGGCACATGATGCAGTGGGCAGAAAGGCTTTGAAACGCCTCTGAGCTCCGTCTGCCCTGAGGCATCCTGCTCCTCCCAGCCTGTCTACTACACATGACATCTTGAGAGCCTGCAAAGACTGTTATTGGACAGTCTCTTTCCTTCCAGAAAGTATATTATAATGATGGGTAGGATTATAGGTAAGAAAAGACATGTATTAAAAAAATAAGAATTTACTCAACCGGTAATTCTATTTCTCGTAGTCCGTAGTGGATGCTGGGAACTCCGTAAGGACCATGGGGAATAGACGGGCTCCACAGGAGACTGGGCACTCTAAAGAAAAGATTAGGTACTATCTGGTGTGCACTGGCTCCTCCCTCTATGCCCCTCCTCCAGACCTCAGTTAGGGAAACTGTGCCCGGAAGAGATGACATTACAAGGAAAGGAAATTTTGAATCCAGGGTAAGACTCATACCAGCCACACCAATCACACCGTACAACTTGTGATACCTTACCCAGTTAACAGTATGAACAACAACTGAGCCTCACTCAACGGATGGCTCATAACAATAACCCTTAGTTAAGCAATAACTATAAACATGTATTGCAGAAAGTCCGCACTTGGGACGGGCAACCAGCATCCACTACGGACTACGAGAAATAGAATTACCGGTGAGTAAATTCTTATTTTCTCTGACGTCCTAGTGGATGCTGGGAACTCTGTAAGGACCATGGGGATTATACCAAAGCTCCCAAACGGGCGGGAGAGTGCGGATGACTCTGCAGCACCGAATGAGCAAACACAAGGTCCTCCTCAGCCAGGGTATCAAACTTGTAGAACTTTGCAAATGTGTTTGAACCCGACCAAGTAGCCGCTCGGCAAAGCTGTAAAGCCGAGACCCCTCGGGCAGCCGCCCAAGAAGAGCCCACCTTCCTTGTGGAATGGGCTTTTACTGATTTTGCGCAGAATGAGCCTGCTGAATCGTGCTACAGATCCAGCGAGCAATAGTTTGCTTTGAAGCAGGAGCACCCAGCTTGTTGGGGACATGCAAGATAAACAGCGAGTTAGTCTTCCCGACTCCAGCCGTTCTGGAAACATATTTTCAAAGCCCTGACTACGTCCAGCAACTTGGAGTCCTCCAAGTCCCGAGTAGCCGCAGGCACCACAATAGGTTGGTTCAAATGAAACGAGGACACCACCTTTGGGAGAAATTGGGGACGAGTCCTCAATTCTGCCCTGTCCGTATGGAAGATCAGATATGGGCTTTTACATGACAAAGCCGCCAATTCCGACACACGCCTAGCCGATGCTAAGGCCAACAGCATGACCACTTTCCACGTGAGATACTTCAGTTCCACGGTCTTAAGTGGCTCAAACCAGTGGGATTTCAGGAAATCTAACACAACGTTAAGATCCCAGGGTGCCACTGGTGGCACAAAAGGGGGCTTAATATGCAGCACTCCCTTAACAAATGTCTGAACCTCAGGCAGTGTAGCCAGTTCTTTTTGAAAGAAAATGGATAGGGCCGAAATCTGGAACTTTATGGACCCCAATTTTAGGCCCATAGTCACCCCTGACTGTAGGAAGTGCAGGAAACGACCCAGCTGGAATTCCTCTGTAGGGGCCTTCCTGGCCTCACACCAAGCAACATATTTTCGCCATATACGGTGATAATGCTTTGCTGTCACGTCTTTCCTAGCCTTCATCAGCGTAGGAATAACTTCATCCGGAATGCCTTTTTTCTGCTAGGATCCGGCGTTCAACCGCCATGCCGTCAAACGCAGCCGCGGTAAGTCTTGGAACAGACAGGGCCCTTGTTGCAGCAGGTCCTGTCTGAGAGGCAGAGGCCAAGGGTCCTCTGTGCGCATTTCTTGCAGTTCCGGGTACCAAGTCCTTCTTGGCCAGTCCGGAACAATGAGTATTGTTCTTATTCCTCTCTTTCTTACTATTCTCAGTACTTTTGGTATGAGAGGAAGAGGAGGAAACACATATACCGACTGGTACACCCACGGTGTCACTAGGGCATCCACAGCTATCGCCTGAGGGTCCCTTGACCAGGCGCAATATCTTTTTAGCTTTTTGTTGAGGCGGGACGCCATCATGTCCACCTGTGGCAGTTCCCATCGGTTTGCAATCAGTTGGAAGACTTCTTGATGAAGTCCCCACTCTCCCGGGTGGAGGTCGTGTCTGCTGAGGAAGTCTGCTTCCCAGTTGTCCACTCCCGGAATGAACACTGCTGACAGTGCTTGCACGTGATTCTCCGCCCATCGAAGAATCTTTGTGGCTTCCGCCACTGCCATCCTGCTTCTTGTGCCGCCCTGGCGGTTTACATGGGCGACCGCCGTGATGTTGTCTGACTGAATCAGCACTGGCCGGTTTCGAAGCAGGGGCTCTGCTTGACTCAGGGCGTTGTAAATGGCCCTTAATTCCAGTATATTTATGTGTAGAGAAGTCTCCAGACTTCACCACAGCCCTTGGAAGTTTCTTCCCTGAGTGACTGCCCCCCATCCTCGGAGGCTTGCATCCGTGGTCACCAGGACCCAGTCCTGTATGCCGAACCTGCGGCCCTCGAGAAGGTGAGCACTCTGCAGCCACCACAGAAGAGACACCCTGGCCCTTGGGGACAGGGTGATCAGCCGATGCATCTGAAGATGCGATCCGGACCACTTGTCCAACAGATCCCACTGAAAGATCCTCGCATGGAACCTGCCGAAGGGAATGGCTTCGTATGAAGCCACCATCTTTCCCAGGACTCGCATGCAGTGATGCACCGATACCTGTTTTGGTTTCAGGAGGTCCCTGACCAGAGATGCTAATTCCTGGGCCTTCTCCACCGGGAGAAACACCTTCTTCTGTTCTGTGTCCAGAATCATGCCCAGGAAAAGCAGACGCGTCGTAGGAATCAGCTGCGACTTTGGAACATTCAGAATCCAGCCGTGCTGTTGCAGCACTTCCTGAGAGAGTGCTACGCTGATCAACAACTGCTCCCTGGACCTCGCCTTTATGAGGAGATCGTCCAAGTACGGGATAATTATAACTCCCTTCTGCCGAAGGAGTATCATCATTTCGGCCATTACCTTGGTAAATATTCTCGGTGCCGTGGACAGGCCAAATGGCAACGTCTGGAACTGGTAATGACAGTCCTGTACCACAAATCTGAGGTACTCCTGGTGAGGCGGGTAAATGGGGAAATGCAAGTAAGCATCTTTGATGTCCAGCGACACCATAAAATCCCCCTCTTCCAGGCTTGCAATAACCGCTCTGAGCGATTCCATTTTGAACTTGAATTTCTTTATATAAGTGTTCAAGGACTTTAAATTCAGAATGGGTCTCACCGAACCGTCCGGTTTCGGTACCACAAACATTGTGGAATAGTAACCCCTTCCCTGTTGAAGGAGGGGGACCCTGACAATCACTTGCTGGAGGTACAGCTTGTGAATTGCCGCCAGCACTACCTCCCTTTCCATGGGGGAAGCTGGCAAGGCTGATTTGAGGTAACGGCGGGGGGGAGTCGCTTCGAATTCCAGCTTGTATCCCTGAGATACAATTTGTATAGCCCAGAAATCCACCTGTGAGCGAACCCACTGGCTGCTGAAGTTTCGGAGACGCGCCCCCACCACACCTGGCTCCGCCTGTGGAGCCCCAACGTCATGCGGTGGACTTAGTGGAAGCAGGGCAGGACTTTTGTTCCTGGGAACTGGCTGCATGGTGCAGCTTCTTACCTCTACCCCTGCCTCTGGCAAGAAAGGATGCACCCCTGACCCTCTTGCCTTTTTGGGAACGAAAGGACTGCATTTGATAATACGGTGCTTTCTTAGGCTGTGAGGAAACCTGAGGCAAGAAAGTGGACTTTCCAGCTGTCGCTGTAGACACGAGGTCCGACAGACCGTCCCCAAACAATTCCTCACCCTTATAAGGCAAAACCTCCATGTGTTTTTTTTAGAATCAGCATCTCCTGTCCATTGCAGAGTCCATAAGACCCTCCTGGCAGAAATGGACATAGCATTAATTCTAGAGCCCAGCAGGCAAATGTCCCTCTGAGCATCTCGCATATATAAGACGACGTCTTTGATATGGCCCAGGGTTAGCAAAACAGTATCTCTGTCGAGGGAATCTATGTCGTCTAACAGAGTATCTGTCCACGCTGCTACAGCACTACACATCCAGGCTGAAGCAATAGCAGGTCTCAGTAGAGTACCAGAGTGTGTATACACTGACTTCAGGATAGCTTCCTGCTTTCTATACGCAGGCTCCTTTAGGGCGGCCGTATCCTGAGACGGCAGGGCCACCTTTTTAGATAAGCGTGTCAGCGCCTTGTCCACCCTAGGGGATGTTTCCCAACGTAACCTGTCCGTTGGCGGGAAAGGGTACGCTATCAGTAACCTCTTAGAAATCACTAATTTCTTATCAGGGGAACTCCACGCTTCTTCACACAATTCATTTAATTCATCAGATGGGGGAAAAGTCACTGGCTGCTTTTTCTCCCCAAACATATAAACCCTCTTGGTATTAACCGGGCTACTCTCAGAAATGTGTAAAACATCCTTCATTGCAATAATCATGTATAGGATGGCCTTAGTCATTTTAGACTGTAAATGTGCCTCATCATCGTCGACACTGGAGTCGGACTCCGTGTCGACATCTGTGTCAACCATCTGAGATAGAGGGCGTTTATGAGCCCCTGACGGTTTCCGAGTCGCCTGGGCAGGCGCGGGCTGAGACCCCGGCTGTCCCAAGGCTGCAGCGTCATCAAACCTTTTATGTAAGGAGTTTACATTGTCATTTAAGACCTTCCACATATCCATCCAATCAGGTGTCGGCCCCGACGGGGGCGATACCAAACTTATCTGCCCTTGCTCCGCCTCCACGTAACCTTCCTCATCAAACATGTCGACACAGCCGTACCGTCACACCGCACACACACAGGGCATGCTCAGACTGAGGACAGGACCCCACAAAGTCCTTTGGGGAGAGAGAGTATGCCAGCACACACCACAGCGCTATATAACACAGGGATTTTCACTGCTAATAAGTGATATACCCAATAGCTGCTTTTTTAGTATTCTTTGCGCCTAAATTTATGTGCCCCCCCTCTCTTTTTAACCCGTCTTGTACCTGGATACTGCAGGGGAGAGCCTGGGGAGCTGATTCCAGCGGAGCTGTGAAGAAAAAATGGCGCTGGTGTGCTGAGGAAGAAGGCCCCACCCCCTCAGTGGCGGGCTTCTGTCCCGCTTTGTGTAAAATAATGGCGGGGGTTTTTACATATATACAGTGCTAGACTGTATATATGTATTTTTATGCCCCCCCCCCAGCGCCCTGCACCCTACAGTGACCGGAGTGTGTAAGTGTGCTGGGAGCAATGGCGCACAGCTGCGGTGCTGTGCGCTACCTTAATGAAGACAGGAGTCTTCAGCCGCCGATTTCGTCCTCTTCTAGCTTCTGTTCTTCTGGCTCTGCAAGGGGGGCGGCGGTGCGGCTCCGGGAACGGACGATCGAGGACAGGTGCCTGTGTTCGAACCCTCTGGAGCTAATGGTGTCCAGTAGCCTAAGAAGCACAAGCTAGCTACAAGCAGGTAGGTTTGCTTCTCTCCCCTTAGTCCCACGTAGCAGTGAGTCTGTTGCCAGCAGAAGCTCACTGAATATAAAAAACCTAATAAATACTTTCTTTACTAGTAAGCTCAGGAGAGCCCACTAGGAGCACCCAGCTCTGGCCGGGCACAGATTCTAACTGAGGTCTGGAGGAGGGGCATAGAGGGAGGAGCCAGTGCACACCAGATAGTACCTAATCTTTCTTTTAGAGTGCCCAGTCTCCTGCAGAGCCCGTCTATTCCCCATGGTCCTTACGGAGTTCCCAGCATCCACTAGGACGTCAGAGAAATGGTACTTAAATTGCAAACAAAAACAAAAAAAATCTGTAGGACTGCTATTTTCAAGTTGAAAACTTTATGAAGTATATGCAGTTAAACGTGGAATCTGCCACGGAAGTGCTTATGGAGGTGCAAGCAGAATCTGCCTAACAGGTCTGGCAACGCAATCTTTCCTCATGACTTACCATTTGTTTTTATTTTGTTTGTTTTTTTATCTACAAATGTAGCCCTTTCACTTTGGTATTCCGGATTTTGAGTTTATAATCTAATTAATGTTAGCAATGTTTAAAATTTAATCTGCACTACAGGATTAGACTCCATTGACTAATCAAATAATGATTATCTTAAGCATTGTTTCAAACACAGTATCAGTTGTTGCTAGAAGCAGATGAACAGGAAGTTATTGGTGCATGTCAACAGACAACATTTTAAAACCACAGACATTTCACACACTGCATAAGAGACTAACTAGTGGTGACAAGTATTGTAGTATTTTTTTTTTCCATTTCTTTTTTAACTATGTGGTTGAGTGAATTTAGCCCTTTCATGCATGAATTATTTTTCTTTTATTAATCTTTAGGTCTTATAAAAACCACAAAAGTATTAGTTTTTTTTTTTTTTAAACTACAAAACTAAAGAAGTCTACAAGTGTCCAATTGAGTGGACAACATGCATCTGCAACATAAAACAATGCCCTATTATTTTAACCAATAAAGTGTCTTGTTTTTGTTTTTTTGCTGAAAAGGTAAAAAAAAAAAGTCTGGTACAAATTTTTTCTTATGATGCTTATTGTATTTTTTCCTTAGAAACCAAAAATCCTCTACGTTGAAAACAAGAATTTTTTATGCCTATTTATGTATATACTAATCTACAAACAAAAATGTCCTTAGTATTTATAACCAATACTTTCATTTACTTCTGAGTTTGCTTCATACCTAGCTAGTAAGCCTTTTTCACAAACTGAAATTGACCAAATTTTAACATTTGGGGGGAATCCAATTAGCAGTGGTATCCGGACTCCAGGTTGACACCAAAAAGGTCGACACACCTTAGGTAGACAAATGGTCGACTCACCTTAGGTCGACGTCTGAAATAGGTCGACATTCGTTTTTTACTTTTCGCCATCATTTTTTACATTTTTTTATACTTAATGACCCACATGGACTACAATTGGGAACGGCCACCTGTACAGAGCGCAGCGAGGCTCCTAACCCGAAGCTTCGCTCGCCATGCGAGGGGACATGGTGCACTAATTGGGGTTCCTGGTCACTCTACGAAGAAAACGACACCAAAAAACATAACAAAACTCATGTCAACCTTTTGTCCATGTCAACCTATTTCATGTGTCGGCCTAAGGCGTGTCGACCAATTGGTGTCAACCTTTTTTGGTGTCCCAGACCCATTAGCCGCAGTTAACTAGCCACGTTAAACTGCTGCTCGCTCTGACTTATCAGGGATTTGTTACACCTGTTTCAGGCAGGTGAAACCAAATCCCCAGAAACAGCCCCATTTTCATCCGAACCTGTTTCACTGAACCTGTGTGTTTACGGAAGGAAAAAAACGAGATTTACCGTTGTTAAATCTTTCTGCGAGGTACACTGGCCTCCACAAGGAATAACATCGGGGTGTAGAGTAGGATCTTGATCCGAGGCACCAACAGGCTCAAAGCTTTGACTGTTCCAAAGATGCATAGCGCCGACTCCTCTATAACCCCGCCTCCGTGCACAGGAGCTCAGTTTTCGTTAACCAGTCCAATGCAGTAGCAGGTGACAGACTACAATTGTTAGAAGCCACACACACCACACAGTCACAACGGGAGAGGGTGTCAGCGGCTAATGCCATACCAACCAAGAGAATCCACGTGCGTCAGGGTGGGCGCCTTGTGGAGCCCAGTGTAACTCGCATAAAGAGATTTAACAACGGTAAGTTCTTACCATAAATCTCGTTTTCTGCTGCAGGGTACACTGGGCTCCACAAGGAATAACATTGGGGATGTCCTAAAGCAGTTCCTTAATCAGAGGGGATGCACTGTAGCGGGCACAAGAACTCGTCGTCCAAAAGGAAGCAGCCTGGGAGGCAGAGGTATCAAAGGCATAGAACCTTATGAACGTGTTCACTGAGGACCACGTAGCCACCTTGCACAATTGTTCAAGGGTCGCACCACAGCTGGCCACCCAAGAAGGTCCAACAGACCGAGTAGAATGGGGCTTTGATGGTAGCAGGAGCTGGAAGACCAGCATGTACGTAAGCATGTGCAATCACCATCTGGCCATGGTCTGCTTGTTAGCAGGCCAGCCACATTTGTGAAATCCCAACAGTACAAAGAGAGAATCAGACTTCCTAATGGAGGCAGTTCTCTTCACATAGATATGGGAGAGCCCGTACCACATCCAAAAGACTGCTCTTTGGAGGACAACTCAGGAGAACTAAAGGCCGGAACTACAATATCCTGGTTAAGGTGGAAGGAAGACACCACCTTAGGCAAACAAACAGGGCGTGTTCTAAGAACTGCTCGGGGTCGGTGAAAAATCAGATAGGTGCCTTATCCTGTAAGGCCCCCTAAGTTCGAGACCCTTCTAGCAGAGGCAATAGCCAGCAAAAACAAGACCTTAAGGGAAAGCCACTTAAGGTCTGCAGACGCAAAAGGTTCAAACGGAGAGACTCTTGCAAGGCCTCCAGAACCACTGACAAATCCCAAGGGGCCACTGGTGGTACATAAGGAGGTTGAATCCGTAACACCCCCTGAGTGAAAGTATGAACATCAGGCAGGGTAGCAATCTTTCTCTGAAACCATAACGACAAGGCAGAAATGTGAACGTTGAAGGATGCCAGACGAAGGCCTAAGTCCAGGCCCTGTTGTAGGAAGGCCAAAAGTTTGGCTTTACTAAACTTGTAAATGTCATGGTTATTAGACGCGCACCAAGCAAATTAAGAATTCCAGACCCTATTGTAAATCTGAGCAGAAGCTGGCTAATGGGCCTTAAACAGTTTGAATGACTGCCTCAGAGAAACCCTTGGCCCTCAGGACGGAAGTTTCAAAAGCCACGCCATCAAAGCCAGATGGGCCAATTCCTGGTAAACACAACGGCCCTGAACGAGGAGGTCTGGACGTTGTGGAAGTAGAAGGGGACTATCTAACGAGAGGCCCTGTAGATCTGAGAACCAGTGCCGTCTGGGCCACGCCGGATCGATCAGAAGCAGGATTCCTTTTTTTTGTTTGAACTTCCTTATTACTCTGGGCAGGAGTGACACCAGAAGGAACACACATGGCAGCTGAAAGCTCCATGGGATTACTAGTGCATCCACGAACGCCGCTTGAGGATCCCTTGTCCTTGCTCCGAAGACCGGAACCTTGTGATTGTGTCGAGACACCATCAAGTCTACATTTGGAAGGCCCCACTTGTCCACGAGGAGTTGAAATACATCTGGATGGAGGCTCCACTCTCCGGCGTGTACGTCCTGACAACTGAGAAAGTCCGCTTCCCAGTTGAGGACCCCTGGAATGAACACTGCCGATATGGCTGGCAGATGGCGTTCCGCCCATTGAAGAATCCTTGATATTTCCCTCATCGCCATGCAGCTTTGAGTGCCGCCCTGATGATTTATGTACGCCACTGTGGTGGCATTATCCGAATGTACTTGAACAGGTCTGTTCTGTATCAAATGTTGGGCCAGGTTCAATCCATTGAACACCGCTCGCAGTTCCAGAATGTTTATCATGAGGAGAGTCTCCTCCTTGGTTCACCAACGCTGAAGGGAGTGTTGCTCCAACACCGCACCCCAAACCCTCAGACTGGTATCCGTCGTCAGAAGGACCCAGTTGGAGATCCAGAAGGGACGGCCTCCGCTCAATCGGTGGTCCTGAAGCCACCAGCTCAGTGACAGACAGACATACGGAGACAAGGAGATCATGCGAGACTTGATACGGTGAGGCAGGCTGTCCCACTTGGCCAGAATCAACTTCTGTAGAGGGCAGGAATGGAATTGAGCGTACTCCATCATGTCGAAGGCCGACACCACCACTTGCATTGCCGAATGTATCGGCACTTGAGAACGAAATAGGAAGCATCACTCTTTTCCTGAAGTTTCAGGATCTTCTCCTGAGACAAGAACAACCGCTGGTTGTGGAAGTGTCCAACAATGCCCCCAGGTGTACCATGCTCTGAGCAGGTACCACGGAAGATTTATTCCAGTTGATAAGCCACCCGTGAATTTGCATAAACTGGATTGTCACATCCAAATGATGCAGGAGAATTTCTGGGGAGTTTCCCAGGATCAGTAAGTCGTCTAGATACGGGTGAATCCTGATCCCCCGACGGCGTAGCACAGCCGTCATTACCGCCATGACTATGGTGAAAACCCGCGGATCCGTGGCCAAACCTAAGGGTAATGCCCGAAATTGGTAATGAAGGTTGCCCACCGCAAACCGCAGGTACTGCTGATGAGATACCGCTATGGGAATATGTAGGTAGGCATCCTGTATGTCCAGGGAGACCATATAGTGCCCAGGCTTCATGGCCAGAACAATAGAGCGCAGCGTTTCCATTCGAAACTTGGAGATCGTCACATACTTGTTCAAAGACATAAGATTGAGAATGGCCTGCGAGGACCCGTTCGGTTTCGGGACTAGAAACAGCGGTGAATAATACCTCCTGCCTCTCTGAGCCAGAGGCACCTGTACTACACCACTCCTGTGGCCAGGAGGGAATATACCACAGAGTGCAATGTGTTTGCTTTTGCCGGATTCAGAGGCACATCTGTCAGGCAAAATCGCTGCGGGGGACGATTCTTGAAGGGTATGGCGTAACCTCGAGCGACGACTTCCCTCGCCCAGGTATCTGAAGTGGTCTTCAACCATTCCTGGGAAAAACTTAAAAGTCGACCCCCCCACCCTGGGATCCCCCAGAGGGAGGCCCGCCCCATCATGCGGCAGGCTTGTCAGTTTTGGAAGCTGGCTGACGGGCGGCCCAGGCACGCTTCGGTCTGGGCTTGGCAGGTCTGGAAGCACGAGCTTGCTTTGGGTGCGCCTTACCTTTTGCTTTAACTGGAGGATGAAAGGGCCGAGGGAAAGTACTTTCTCTGACGTCCTAGTGGATGCTGGGAACTCCGCAAGGACCATGGGGAATAGACGGGCTCCGCAGGAGACTGGGCACTCTAAAAGAAAGATTAGGTACTATCTGGTGTGCACTGGCTCCTCCCACTATGACCCTCCTCCAGACCTCAGTTAGATTTCTGTGCCCGGCCGAGCTGGATGCACACTAGGGGCTCTCCTGAGCTCCTAGAAAGAAAGTTTATTTTAGGTTTTTTATTTTACAGTGAGACCTGCTGGCAACAGGCTCACTGCATCGAGGGACTAAGGGGAGAAGAAGCGAACCTACCTGCTTGCAGCTAGCTTGGGCTTCTTAGGCTACTGGACACCATTAGCTCCAGAGGGATCGACCGCATGGAACTGGCCTTGGTGTTCGTTCCCGGAGCCGCGCCGCCGTCCCCCTTACAGAGCCAGAAGCAAGAAGAGGTCCGGAAATCGGCGGCAGAAGACTTCGGTCTTCACCAAGGTAGCGCACAGCACTGAAGCTGTGCGCCATTGCTCCTCATGTACACCTCACACTCCGGACACTGAGGGTGCAGGGCGCTGGGGGGGGCGCCCTGAGGGCAATATATGACACCTTGGCTGGCAAATCTACATCATATATAGTCCTAGAGGCTATATAGATGTAAAATTACCCCTGACAGTATTCCAGAAAAAGCGGGAGAAAGTCAGTTGAAAAAGTGGCGGGGCTTCTCCCTCAGCACACTGGCGCCATTTTCTCTTCACAGTGCAGCTGGAAGACAGCTCCCCAGGCTCTCCCCTGTAGTTTTCAGGCTCAAAGGGTTAAAAAGAGAGGGGGGGCACAAAATGTAGGCGCAATATTGTATATACAAGCAGCTATTGGGAAAAATGCACTCAATATAGTGTTAATCCCAAAATTATATAGCGATCTGGTGTGTGCTGGCATACTCGCTCTCTCTGTCAGAGCATTCCCTGTGTGTGTGTGTGTGTGTGTGTGTGTGTGTGTGTGTGTGTGTGTGTGTGTGTGTGTGTGTGTGTGCGGTGTGTCGGTACGGCTGTGTCGACACGTTTGATGAGGAGGCTTATGTGATGGCAGAGCAGATGCCGATAAATGTGATGTCGCCCCCTGTGGGGCCGACACCAGAGTGGATGGATAGGTGGAAGGTATAAACCGACAGTGTCAACTCCTTACATAAAAGGCTGGATGACGTAACAGCTATGGGACAGCCGGCTTCTCAGCCCGCTCCTGCCCAGGCGTCTCAAAGGCCATCAGGGGCTCAAAAATGCCCGCTCCCTCAGATGGCAGACACAGATGTCGACACGGAGTCTGACTCCAGTGTCGTCGAGGTTGAGACATATACACAATCCACTAGGAACATCCGTTACATGATCCCGGCAATAAAAAATGTGTTACACATTTCTGACATTAACCCAAGTACCACTAAAAAAGGGTTTTATGTTTGGGGAGAAAAAGCAGGCAGTGTTTTGTTCCCCCATCAAATGAGTGAATGAAGTGTGAAAAAGCGTGGGTTCCCCCGATAAGAAACTGGTAATTTCTAAAAAGTTACTGATGGCGCACCCTTTCCCGCCAGAGGATAAGTTACGCTGGGAGATATCCCCTAGGGTGGATAAGGCGCTCACACGTTTGTCAAAAAAGGTGGCACTGCCATCTTAGGATACGGCCACTTTGAAGGTACCTGCTGATAAAAAGCAGGAGGCTATCCTGAAATCTGTATTTACACAATGAGGTACTAGACTGAGACCTGCAGATAGTGCTGCTGCAGCGTGGTCTGTAACCCTGTCAAACAGGGATACTATTTTGCGAACATAAGACGTCGTCTTATATATGAGGGATGCACAGAGGGATATTTTGCCGGCTGGCATCCAGAATTAATGCAATGTCCATTCTGTCAGGAGGGTATTAGAGACCCGACACTGGACAGGTGATGCCGACTTTAAAAGGCACATAGAGCCTTAGAAGGTTGAGAAATTGTTTGGGGATGGTCTCTGGGACCTCGTATCCACAGCAACAGCTGGGAAGAAAAATTTTTACCTCAGGTTTCCTCACAGCCTAAGAAAGCACTGTATTATCAGGTAGTGTCCTTTCGGCTTCAGAAAAGCAAGCGGGTCAAAGGCGCTTCCTTTCTGCACAGAGACGAGGGAAGAGGGAAAAAGCTGCACCAGTCAGCCAGTTCCCAGAATCAAAATTCTTCCCCCGCTTCCTCTGAGTCCACCGCATGACACGGGGGCTCCACAGGCGTAGCCAGGTACGGTGGGGGGCCGCCTCAAAAATTTCAGCGATCAGTGGGCTCGCTCACAGGTGGATCCCTGGATCCTTCAAGTAGTACCTCAGGGGTACAAGCTGGAATTCGAGGCGTCTCCCCCCCGCCGTTTCCTCAAATCTGCCTTGCCGACAACTCCCTCAGGCAGGGAGGCTGTGCTAGAGGCAATTCACAAGCTGTATTCCCAGCAGGTGATAGTCAAGGTGCCCCTACTTCAACAAGGACGGGGTTACTATTCCACACTGTTTGTGGTACCGAAACCGGACGGTTCGGTGAGACCCATTTTAAATTTGAAATCCTTGAACACATACATAAAAAAATTCAAGTTCAAGATGGAATCGCTCAGGGCGGTTATTGCAAGCCTGGAGGAGGGGGATTACATGGTATCCCTGGACATCGAGGATGCTTACCTACATGTCCCCATTTACCATCCTCACCAGGAGTACCTCAGATTTGTGGTACAGGATTGCCATTACCAATTCCAAACACTGCCGTTTGGACTGTCCACGGCACCGAGGGTCTTTACCAAGGTAATGGCAGAAATGATGATACTCCTTCGAAAAAAGGGAGTTTTAATTATCCCGTACTTGGACGATCTCCTTATAAAGGCGAGGTCCAAGGAGCAGTTGTTGGTCGGAGTAGCACTATCTCGGGAAGTGCTACAACAGCACGGATGGATTCTATACATTCCAAAGTCACAGCTGGTTCCTACCACACGCCTACTGTTCCTGGGGATGGTTCTGGACACAGAACAGAAAAAAAGTGTTTCTCCCGCAGGAGAAAGCCAAGGAGCTGTCATCTCTAGTCAGAGACCTCCTGAAACCAAAACAGGTATCGGTGCATCACTGCACACGAGTCCTGGGAAAAATGGTAGCTTCTTACGAAGCAAAATTCCATTCGGCAGGTTCCATGCAAGAAACTTTCAGTGGGACCTCTTGGACAAGTGGTCGGGATCGCATCTTCAGATGCATCGGCTGATAACCCTGTCTCCAAGGACCAGGGTATCTCTACTGTGGTGGCTGCAGAGTGCTCATCTTCAAGAGGGCCGCAGATTCGGCATACAGGACTGGGTCCTGGTAACCACGGATGCCAGCCTTCGAGGCTGGGGGGCAGTCACACAGGGAAGAAATTTCCAAGGACTTTGGTCAAGTCAGGAGTCGTCCCTATACATAAATATTCTGGAACTGAGGGCCATTTACAATGCCCTAAGTCTGGCAAGGCCTCTGCTTCAAAACCAGCCGGTACTGATCCAATCAGACAACATCACGGCAGTCGCCCATGTAAACCGACAGGGCGGCACAAGAAGCAGGATGGCGATGGCAGAAGCCACAAGGATTCTCCGATGGGCGGAAAATCACGTCTTAGCACTGTCAGCAGTGTTCATTCCGGGAGTGGACAACTGGGAAGCAGACTTCCTCAGCAGACACGACCTACACCCGGGAGAGTGGGGACTTCATCCAGAAGTCTTCCAACTGTTGGTAAACCGTTGGGAAAGGCCACAGGTGGACATGATGGCGTCCCACCTAAACAAAAAGCTAGAAAGATATTGCGCCAGGTCAAGGGACCCTTAGGCGATAGCTATGGACGCTCTAGTGACACCGTGGGTGTACCAGTCGGTTTATGTATTCCCTCCTCTGCCTCTCATACCAAAGGTACTGAGAATAATAAGAAAACGAGGAGTAAGAACGATACTCGTGGTTCCGGATGGGCCAAGAAGAGCTTGGTACCCAGAACTTCAAGAAATGATATCAGAGGACCCATGGCCTCTACCGCTCAGACAGGATCTGCTACAGCAGGGGCCCTGTCTGTTCCAAGACTTACCGTGGCTGCGTTTGACGGCATGGCGGTTGAATTCCGGATCCTAAAGAAGTCATTCCTACGCTGATAAAAGCCAGGAAAGAAGTAACCGCAAACCATTATCACCGTATTTGGCGAAAATATGTTGCGTGGTGTGAGGCCAGGAAGGCCCCAACAGAGGAATTTCAGCTGGGTCGTTTTCTGCACTTCTTACAGTCAGGGGTGACTATGGGCCTAAAATTGGGTTCCATTAAGGTCCAGATTTCGGCTCTGTCGATTTTCTTCCAGAAAGAACTGACTTCACTGCCTGGAGTTCAGACATTTGTAAAGGGAGTGCTACATATTCAGCCCCCTTTTGTGCCTCCTGTGGCACC
The DNA here is from genome assembly GCF_028390025.1 of Pseudophryne corroboree. NCBI lineage: Eukaryota > Metazoa > Chordata > Amphibia > Anura > Myobatrachidae > Pseudophryne > Pseudophryne corroboree. Next base: position 711,760,316 of record NC_086444.1, on the reverse strand, counting down.
TTGGGATCTCAACGTGGTGTTGAGTTTCTTAAAATCACATTGGTTTGAGCCACTTAAAACTATGGATTTGAAATATCTCACGTGGAAAGTGGTCATGTTATTGGCCTTGGCTTCGGCCAGGCGTGTGTCAGAATTGGCGGCTTTGTCATGTAAAAGCCCTTATCTGATTTTCCATATGGATAGGGCAGAATTGAGGACTCGTCCCCAGTTTCTCCCTAAGGTGGTATCAGCTTTTCACTTGAACCAACCTATTGTAGTGCCTGCGGCTACTAGGGACTTGGAAGATTCCAAGTTACTGGACGTAGTCAGGGCCTTAAAAATTTATATTTCCAGGACGGCTGGAGTCAGGAAAACTGACTCGCTTTTTATCCTGTAGGCACCCAACAAAATAGGTGCTCCTGCTTCTAAGCAGACTATTGCTCGCTGAATTTGTAGCACAATTCAGCTGGAGTATTCTGCGGCTGGATTGCCGCATCCTAAATCAGTAAAAGCCCATTCCACGAGGAAAGTGGGCTCATCTTGGGCGGCTGCCCGAGGGGTCTCGGCTTTACAATTTTGCCGTGCTGCAACTTGGTCAGGGGCAAACACGTTTGCTAAATTCTACAAAATTGATACCCTGGCTGAGGAGGACCTTGAGTTCTCTCATTCAGTGCTGCAGAGTCATCCGCACTCTCCCGCCCGTTTGGGAGCTTTGGTATAATCCCCATGGTCCTTGCGGAGTTCCCAGCATCCACTTAGGACGTCAGAGAAAATAAGATTTTACTCACCGGTAAATCTATTTCTCGTAGTCAGTAGTGGATGCTGGGCGCCCATCCCAAGTGCGGATTGTCTGCAATACTTGTATGTAGTTATTGCCTAACTAAGGGTTATTGTTGAGCCATCTGTTGAGAGGCTCAGTTATATTTCATACTGTTAACTGGGTGTAGTATCACGAGTTATACGGTGTGATTGGTGTGGCTGGTATGAGTCTTACCCGGGATTCAAAATCCTTCCTTATTGTGTCAGCTCTTCCGGGCACAGTATCCTAACTGAGGTCTGGAGGAGGGTCATAGTGGGAGGAGCCAGTGCACACCAGATAGTACCTAATCTTTCTTTTAGAGTGCCCAGTCTCCTGCGGAGCCAGTCTATTCCCCATGGTCCTTGCGGAGTTCCCAGCATCCACTACGGACTACGAGAAATAGATTTACCGGTGAGTAAAATCTTATTTTTAGCCTTCTGCACTGAAGGAGCCGCACTAGGTAGGCAAGCTGTTTTAGCCGTAGCCAGATCAGCCACTATCTTATTGAGGTCTTCTCCAAAAAGAGAGTCTCCCTTGAAAGGAAGCACCTCCAGGGTTTTCTTGGAATCCATATCCACCGACCAGGATCTCAACCAAAGGATACGTCTGACCGAGATGGACGTAGCAGCAGCCTTGGCCGCGAGCACCCTGGCATCGGAGGCCGCCTCCTTAAGGTACAGAGAAGCCGTGGTAATATACGAGAGACATTGTCGAGCATGCTCAGATGCGTTGGAAGGCAGTTCCGCCTCAAGCTCCTGAGCCCACGCCTCAACAGCTTCAGCAGCCCAAGTTGCTGCAATTGTTGGCCTATGCACAGCCCCCGTTAGGGTATAAATCACTTTTAAACAGCCCTCCACGCGTCTATCAGTCGGTTCCTTCAGAGACGTGACGGTAGTTACTGGCAGAGCAGAGGAAACAACCATACGCGCCACATGAGAATCTACAGGCGGAGGGGTTTCCCAATTTTTACAGACCTCCGGAGAGAAAGGCTAGCGAGCCAATGGTCTCTTATTCGGTGTGAATTTTGTCCCTGGATTTTCCTACGTATGTCAACCAGGTGTTCAGAATGAGGTAAAACTTGTTTAATCACTTTCTTCCGTTTAAACCTATCCGGTTTCTTGGAGACAGTCTCAGGCTCAGATCATCAGACACCTGAAGAATGAGCCGGATTGCTTCAATCAGATTCGGGACATCCACCAATGACTTCCTTTCCCCCTCAGAAACATCTGTGTCAGTGTGTCTGTGGGGTCAGTATATGCACCGTCCTTGTCAGAGGACGTGTCTGGAATATCAGTGGATTGTGAGGAGGTAATGGCCCGTTTAGAAGACTACCTAGTCTTAGGTGGGCGAGAGTGACACTTAGATTTAGTCATAGATCGGTTCAAATGCTGTAACTGAGTGGAAAGCTGATCCGCCCATGGCAGGTTAACAGCAGGGACCATAAACTGTTGCAGTGGTTCAGGTGGTCCCACATGGGGTGTCAATTTAGTTACAAGCGTGGAAAATGTAGGTGGGTCTTGAGATGCCCCAGGTGCTACCGGCCCACTGGGGGGTAGAGGAACCCCCTGAACCTTAACTCTCAGCTGCCATATTATCCTCCGTTATGTCCGTGGCCTCACTACCACGCAGTGTGGGAAAAGCCCCAGCATCGTTGCCACGTGTAGCAGACATAACTATGTGCACAATATTGGGCAACCTGGTACAAAGTATAGCAGTACTATACCAATCAAGAACTCTCAGTAAAAGTGTGCCTATGATAGCACAGAACGGGAGTTCAAGAGATATAGATTATATGGTGACTATAAATCACAAGTAAAAATACACTGTCAGTATATCTTGTGATACAACCCTATATGAAACAGAAAAATAACCTGAAACACTTGGCCCCCTCAGGTATAGCAATATAGGAATAGCCCACTGAGTGAAACACCCTGTAATAAAGCAACCACACAGCAGCTACATGCACAAGCGTACCATGCAGAAATTATGTACCAATAAACTGCACTGGATTAGCAATACAAAGTAATACTCAGTATGGCTATATGTGATAACAATAGATATATCAAAGCACAGTAAACACTGGATGTATATCACAGGGTGTTGCACCACACAACCCTGAATGTATGCACTCTTTCTTAACACTGTCCCAGTGACAAGTAGAATACTTAAGTGTCCTGTAAGAAGCACAGCACTGGCAATCAGGCGGTTCTACAGAGGACGATTTGTCCCAGCAGTCCTAGAAACAGCTCAGCTCAATCTATGATGGCCGCTGGTCAGGAGTGAGGGAGAGATATGCAGCTCCAGGGAGGGAACATTGCTGAAATGGCACCCTGGGGCTGGGGGGAGGGGCCTCAGGTCCGACCTGCTCCCACTGCTGGCATCCCCACCGGGTACTGCTGGCGGTGAAAACGGGGTTAATATGAAGGAAGAAAAAAAAACCTGACCTGTGCCCATGAACGTACCTGGTGGCTAGTGGAGTTGATGCCCAGTAATCAGTGTGCGCGCGGACGGCACGCTTCCTACGGCCGCGCTGGATCGCGGTAAAGTGCGGGCACAGAAGCCCCTTACCTCCCCCTTGTCAGCGGCCCCAAGATCCGGTTGGCATGTGTGTGACTGACCTTTTAGAAGAAACCGGAGCCTCCGCTGCAGTGATCCGGCAAACAGGGCAAAGGAGTATACAGCGCCGCTGGGGGTGACGGAGCTGCACGCAGGGAAGTCTATGAGACTTTGCCTGCTGCCGCCCTGGTAGTATTCTGTACAAGAATCTTCTTCTGTCTTTAAAATGAAGCTCTGAATAGGCTGCCTGAGGCAGCCCCATGTTAAGTGCCTGCTTACTGCATGGCACCAATTTACAAACTGAGCTCCCTGGCATGGAGGCGGGGTTACAGAGAAGGCAGTGCTGAGCATCTTGGGAACAGTCAAAAGCTTTGAGCCTGTTGGTGCCTCAGATCAAGAGCCTACTCTACACCCCGATGTGAATCCTTGTGGAGCCCAGTGTACCCCGCAGCAGAAACATCAGTTTTTCACGTCCAATGTTAATTCACCTCTAATTGGATACACATCTTGGTATAAAAGTTGGCAAAGCACCATGGACACAGAGGCTCAAGACATTTCATACAGATGTATTTAGTTTTACATGTGCAAGCTGCATTGTGGCACCTGTTAGAATGTTTTCCATCTGTATGCATTGGCCAATGATGTCCCACACTGAACCGGATTTCATGGTGTGCCTCTGACACGGCCCTGAGCTTCAATGGAGGTGGTGTCTCACTTGGTCTTCCTCTTCGACGTTGCTCCACAGAGCCAGTATTGATCAATGCTCGAGCAATAGATGCTTTGAAATCCAACTGAGGGCATGATCAAGGTTTGTAAGGAATTACACAGCCAAAAGGAAAGCAGGTGTGCAATTCCATACAAATAAAATTCAAATGTATCAGGATGAGTTTGTAGGAGATAGAGGCCTCCTGCAAGCATTTGCAGGTTTCGAGTGCTGCATCTGAGGAAGCAGCCTTAGATCACCATCGGGACCATTGGTCACGATTCACAGTGCTTGCAAAGTACGATCAGTCTGAGTAAAGCCCAGTGTTTGTATGGTTTATACCACTCCATCAGACACTTGGCATTAGACTCTGGGCCTAATTCAAACCTGATCGCAGCTGTGCGTTTTCGCACAGCAGCCGAACAGGTCTGAACTGCACATGCACCACAGTGCGCCGGCGCATGCCAGACAGCCGATGGCCATCTCAGCCCTGTGATAGCCTCTGCCTGATTGACAGGCAGAGGCGGTCGCTGGGCGGGAGGGGGCAGGCTGGCGGTGTGTGGCCGCCGTTTTGGGGGGCAGGGCATGACGGCTGCATGATGCCACACGCAGCTGCTGCAACCCGGAGAGCGACTAGTAGCTCCCTGCCAGCGCGCAGGAGCTGCACAGGTAGGAAGCTACTAGTCAAGTACAAAATGGAGACTGCATGGCTAGGTGCTTGATTTTATACACCTGTGGCAACAGGTCTGATTGAAACGCCTGAATTCAATAATTAAACAGGAGTGGCCAAATACTTTTGTCCATATAGTGTAGTTTCAATAGGAGACAATGACTTAAAAACAGCGGTCCACTGTAGTGGCCTCTAGGCACGAAAGAGCTAACTTTCTACTGTATACTATTGCATGGGGTCTTCAACCTGCGGCCCTCCAGCTGCTGTGGAACTACACATCGCAGCATGCCCTGCTAGAGTTTTAGCATACCATAATACCAAAACTGTGGCAGAGCATACTGGGATGTGTAGTTTCACTACAGCTGGAGGGACACATGTTGAAGACCCATGCTCTATTGAATCCATACTCTTAATTTTTCAACTATATAGCAGCCACAATGTATGGATTAGTGCCCTAGTCAGCAGTGTACAGACACGCGGGGGGGGGGGGGGGGGAAACAAACCTTCTGCATCCCTTTAGTGTCTCTTTCCTGCTCTCAGCTGAGTGAGGGGAGTGTGTTTAGTGTCAATTTAGTAATTTGTTAGTGGTGGCTCAAAGAGGATTTTTCTTAGTAGAAACTGCAGGACTGGATATTTAACCCTCCTCTTCTCAGTTACTGAGTGTGGACCCGATTCAGAAAGGATTACAATACTTTTGATCACATGCTGGGCATCGCAGGGCAAGGCTGTCCAGCATGCTATCCACCCCCCGAGACCACAATGAAATTGCGGTCGCACAATTTCAGCGTGATCGCTAAAAATAAGCCTCCCCCATCTTTGTGATCGCAGCGGCTGCGTGTGACGTCACAGCGCCACCCCGATCACTCCCCACATTCGACTGCCACCGCAAAGCTCCATCTAGGAAACTGAGCGTTGCCGCCCCCTCCAAGAAAATGCGGAAGCATGCGCAGAACGGGTTGATAGCGATCCGACCAGAATTTTTACCCCAGTTGGGGCACAAGCTGCTAAGACTGAAGTTTTTAAGCTAGATGTAGAATTATGATAATTATTTTGACTGTCTTTTGCTGTGTCTCTCCAAACGCCTTAGAACTTTTAGTGATATAATAGAAACTGGAGAAAAAAAAGAAAAAAAAACACAGGTGCAGAAATGGTGGCAGAGGCATTCCCTAAGCTACTGCAAACCAGGTGCAACGTTGCCAAAAATATTGGTTGGCTAGATTGGCTAGTGGGTCCCCAACTGACAGAAGTCACAAGAGGTCCCGCCATTTGGGTAAAGTGCGATGGATCGGGTGTTTGCGTTTTTTTTTGTTAACCCTGTGGATGCCTACATGGATTGAAGAGGACAGATCTGCACATGATACAGGTTGAGTCTCCCTTATCCAAAATGCTTGGGACCAGAGGTATTTTGGATATGGGATTTTTCCGTATTTTGGAATAATTGCATACCATAATGAGATATGATGGTGATGGGACCTAAGTCTAAGCACAGAATGTATTTATGTTTCATATACACACAGTCTGAAGGTAATTTTAGCCAATATTTTTTATAACTTTGTGCATTAAACAAAGTGTGTCTACATTCACACAATTCATTTATGTTTCATATACACCTTATACACACAGCCTGAAGGTCAATTAATACAATATTTTTAATAACTATGTGTATTAAACAAAGTTTGAGTACAGTGAGCCATCAGAAAACAATCTCAATCAAAAAAGTCCGTATTTCGGAATATTTGGATATGGGATACTCAACCTGTAATATGGGAGTATAATTTTTTTTTTTTTTTTTACAGGTACCCCTGGATTCTACTGGAGAAGGGGACGAGAATGGCTGTGTGGGATGTAGGTAAGTACGTGTGGGTGTGTAAGTGTGTTTCATTGAAACCTTACTATCATGGTGTTGGGGGGGGGGGTGTGTGTGTGTGTGTGTGTGTGTGTGTGTGTGTGTGTGTGTGTGTGTATTTATTTTAATATTTCTTTTGTTGTGGAACTACAGGTACCAACAGGCCCTTTAATGCCCCACATGCTGGTACTTGCAGTTCTCCAAGTACCAGGATACGGGAAGGCTTGCTGGGACCTGTAGTTCCACAGCAAAGGACAATTTTATTTTATTTTTTTACAGCTATCAGCCTGGCACCCACAGCCCACGGGTGCCAGGGACAGCATCGGGCTTCACCCCGGCCCTTGGGTGCCTGGAGGGGGGGCCCTTTATTGTAGGGGTCCTACCCCCCCCAGGGAACCCCGGCCAGAGGTGACTAGTTGGGGGGTTAGGGACCTACATAAATGTGTTTCCCCTGGCTGTGGCATTATCTCCTTGGCTAGAGGAGATCCCGGTGCTGGTTTTAAAAATATGGGGGACCCATACGTCTTTTGTCCCCCATATTTTTGGAACCAGGACCAGCCCAAGCCCTATGCATTCCCTTCCCCGGTATTTTAACAACCAGGACCGGCTCAAAGAGACCGATGCTGGTTATGCTTAGGAGGGTGGACCCCACGCAATTTTTTTTTTTAATTTTTAACTATTTCACTCACTTTTACACAGAGAGGCATGCACGGATCTCACCGATCCGTGCATGATTCTCCAAACACGCCAGCCAAAAGCAGGTCTATTTGATAGTTTCTATACGAATTTCTTTACAAATTCCATGCTTTTCCGGCAGTGATCGAGAATACGAATCCTTAGTAAATTCCCGTGTTGTATGAGGTGTATGTCACCAAACAACCGTGTTTAACCGATGGTCTACTGCACAGGTTCTCAAACTCGGTCCTCAGGACCCCACACAGTGCATGTTTTGCAGGTCTCCTCACAGAATCACAAGTAAAATAATTAGCTCCACCTGTGGACCTTTTACAATGCGTCAGTGAGTAATTAATACACCTGTGCACCTGCTGGGTTACCTGCGAAACATACACTGTGTGGGGTCCTGAGGACAGAGTTTGAGAACCACTGGTCTATTGGATTCGTATATGTGTGGACAGCAGTGTATCTCAATACGAATTGCCCCAACACTGCTGTGATTTGTGTTTAGTAAACTTCAGAGTTTACATTTTCGGCCCGAAAATGTAATCTCAAAGCAAATCCGGACCTTAGTATAAGGCTCCATACACACCTGCCGATGTGCACCCGATAGGTCGTTCACATCGTCCAGTGTGTATTCCCCATATCGTTCACGCTGCGCTCTCCCGCGGATTGTTAACGATGTACAATATATTCAGTTTTCACCTTAAAATATAGGAATATTGAAGAAGACAGAATGCCCCTGGATGTGGGCGCATGCCTCCACTGACAAGAATTAAATGATATTGTTCAGTGTGTATGAACGATATCGTTTGCAGGGAGGGGGGGTCTTGCGTGTTGTCATATCCAATGTGACATAGGCAAGTGTGTACCCAGCCTAAAAGATCATGATGCAAGGTCCATTCCAAAACCAGAATTAATTGTGCTCACCAGCTCCAGAGGATGGTGCTCTCATGTACTTATTGAAATGGTAAAAAAGGAGATACTGTAACTAGTGTGAAAAACTGCTGCTCTCAAACATCTGGAAATAATAGCAGTTTCTCAAGGGATTTAACATTTTCAAGCTTATTAATATTAGGATCTTCTTCGAACAATCGAAAAGCAGTTGCTTCATATACAGCATCTCCAGTGTGGCATGGGGAGAAGAATAATGATGGCAGAAGTATCAACAATCATGCTAAAGGCAGAAAAAAAAATAAGAATTTACTTACCGATAATTCTATTTCTCGTAGTCCGTAGTGGATGCTGGGAACTCCGTAAGGACCATGGGGAATAGCGGCTCCGCAGGAGACTGGGCACAAAAAGAAAAGCTTTAGGACTAGCTGGTGTGCACTGGCTCCTCCCCCTATGACCCTCCTCCAAGCCTCAGTTAGGATACTGTGCCCGGACGAGCGTACACAATAAGGAAGGATTTTGAATCCCGGGTAAGACTCATACCAGCCACACCAATCACACCGTACAACCTGTGATCTGAACCCAGTTAACAGCATGATAACAGAGGAGCCTCTGGATAGATGGCTCACAACAACAATAACCCGATTTGTTAACAATAACTATGTACAAGTATTGCAGATAATCCGCACTTGGGATGGGCGCCTAGCATCCACTACGGACTACGAGAAATAGAATTATCGGTAAGTAAATTCTTATTTTCTCTGACGTCCTAGTGGATGCTGGGAACTCCGTAAGGACCATGGGGATTATACCAAAGCTCCCAAACGGGCGGGAGAGTGCGGATGACTCTGCAGCACCGAGTGAGAAAACTCCAGGTCCTCCTCAGCCAGAGTGTCAAATTTGTAAAATTTTACAAAAGTATTTGACCCTGACCAAGTAGCAGCTCGGCAGAGTTGTAAAGCCGAGACCCCTCGGGCAGCCGCCCAAGATGAGCCCACCTTCCTTGTGGAATGGGCTTTTACAGATTTTGGCTGTGGCCGTCCTGGAAACATATATTTTCAGGGCCCTGACAACGTCCAGCAACTTGGAGTCCTCCAAGTCCTTAGTAGCCGCAGGTACCACAATAGGCTGGTTCAGATGAAACGCTGAAACCACCTTTGGGAGAAATTGAGGACGAGTCCTCAATTCTGCCCTGTCCGTATGAAAAATCAGGTAAGGGCTTTTACAGGATAAAGCCGCCAATTCGGACACACGCCTGGCTGAAGCCAGGGCCAACAACATGACCACTTTCCATGTGAGATATTTTAATTCCACAGTGTTGAGTGGTTCAAACCAATGTGATTTTAGGAAATCCAAAACAACATTCAGATCCCAGGGTGCCACTGGAGGCACAAAAGGAGGCTGTATATGTAGCACTCCCTTAACAAACGTCTGGACTTCAGGCACTGAAGCCAGTTCTCTCTGAAAAAAAATCGACAGGGCCGAAATCTGGACCTTAATGGATCCTAACTTTAGGCCCATAGACACTCCTGCTTGCAGGAAATGCAGGAATCGACCCAGTTGAAATTCCTCCGTCGGGGCCTTTTTGGCCTCTCACCACGCAACATATTTCCGCCAGATGCGGTGATAATGCTTTGCGGTTACATCCTTTCTGGCTTTTATCAAAGTAGGGATGACTTCGTCTGGAATGCCTTTTTCCTTTAGGATCCGGCGTTCAACCGCCATGCCGTCAAACGCAGCCGCGGTAAGTCTTGGAACAGACAGGGTCCCTGCTGGAGCAGGTCCCTTCTCAGAGGTAGAGGCCACGGGTCCTCTGTGAGCATCTCTTGAAGTTCCGGGTACCAAGTCCTTCTTGGCCAATCCGGAGCCACGAGAATAGTTCTTACTCCTCCCCGCCGTATAATTCTCAGCACCTTGGGTATGAGAGGCAGAGGAGGGAACACATACACAGACTGGTACACCCACGGTGTTACCAGAGCGTCCACAGCTATTGCTTGAGGGTCCCTTGACCTGGCGCAATACCTGTCCAGTTTTTTGTTGAGGCGGGACGCCATCATGTCCACCTTTGGTTTTTCCCAACGGTTTATCATCATGTGGAAGACTTCTGGGTGAAGTCCCCACTCTCCCGGGTGGAGGTCGTGCCTGCTGAGGAAGTCTGCTTCCCAGTTGTCCACTCCCGGAATGAACACTGCCGACAGTGCTATCACATGATTTTCCGCCCAGCGAAGAATCCTTGCAGCTTCTGCCATTGCCCTCCTGCTTCTTGTGCCGCCCTGTCTGTTTACATGGGCGACTGCCGCGATGTTGTCCGACTGGATCAGCACCGGCTGAAGCAGAGGTCTTGCTTGGCTTAGAGCATTGTAAATGGCTCTTAACTCCAGGATATTTATGTGAAGTGATGTCTCCAGGCTTGACCACAAGCCCTGGAAGTTTCTTCCCTGTGTGACTGCTCCCCAGCCTCGCAGGCTGGCATCCGTGGTCACCAGAACCCAGTCCTGAATGCCGAATCTGCGGCCCTCTAGAAGATGAGCACTCTGCAACCACCACAGGAGAGACACCCTTGTCCTTGGGGACAGGGTTATTCGCTGATGCATCTGAAGATGCGATCCGGACCATTTGTCCAGCAGGTCCCACTGGAATGTTCTTGCGTGGAATCTGCCGAATGGGATTGCTTCGTAAGAAGCTACCATTTTTCCCAGGACCCTTGTGCATTGGTGCACTGATACTTGGCCTGGTTTTAGGAGGTTTCTGACTAGCTCGGATAACTCTCTGGCTTTCTCTTCCGGGAGAAACACCTTTTTCTGGACTGTGTCCAGGATCATCCCTAGGAATAGAAGACGTGTCGTCGGGATCAGCTGCGATTTTGGGATATTGAGAATCCAACCGTGCTGCCGCAGCACTACTTGAGACAGTGCTACTCCGACTACCAACTGTTCCTTGGATCTTGCCCTTATCAGGAGATCGTCCAAGTAAGGGATAATTAAAACTCCCTTCCTTCGAAGGAGTATCATCATTTCGGCCATTACTTTGGTAAAGACCCGGGGCGCCGTGGACAATCCAAACGGCAGCGTCTGAAACTGATAGTGGCAGTTCTGTACCACAAACCTGAGGTACCCTTGGTGAGAAGGGTAAATTGGGACATGGAGGTAAGCATCCTTGATGTCAAGAGACACCATATAATCCCCTTCTTCCAGGTTCGCGATCGCCGCTCTGAGTGACTCCATCTTGAATTTGAACCTCTGTATGTAAGTGTTCAAAGATTTTAGATTTAGAATAGGTCTCACCGAGCCATCCGGCTTCGGTACCACAAACAGCGTGGAATAATACCCCTTTCCCTGTTGCAGGAGGGGTACCTTGATTATCACCTGCTGTGAATACAGCTTGTGAATGGCTTCCAATACCGCCTCCCTGTCGGAGGGAGACGTCGGTAAAGCAGACTTTAGGAAACGGCGAGGGGGAGACGCCTCGAATTCCAATTTGTACCCCTGAGATACCACTTGAAGGATCCAGGGATCCACTTGTGAGTGAGCCCACTGCGCGCTGAAATTCTTGAGACGGGCCCCCACCGTGCCTGAGTCCGCTTGTAGAGCCCCAGCGTCATGCTGAGGACTTGGCAGAAGCGGGCTTCTGTTCCTGGGAACTGGCTGTTTGCTGCAGCCTTTTTCCTCTCCCTCTGCCACGGGGCAGAAATGAGGAGCCTTTCGCCCGCTTGCCCTTATGGGGCCGAAAGGACTGCGCCTGATAATACAGCGTCTTTTTATGTTGAGAGGCTACCTGGGGTAAAAATGTGGATTTCCCAGCAGTTGCCGTGGATACCAGGTCCGATAGACCTACCCCAAATAACTCCTCCCCTTTATAAGGCAATACTTCCATATGCCTTTTGGAATCAGCATCACCTGACCACTGCCGCGTCCATAACCCTCTTCTGGCAGATATGGACAGCGCACTTACTCGATGCCAGTCGGCAAATATCCCTCTGTGCATCACGCATATATAAAAACGCATCTTTTATAGTCATTTGCTCTATAGTCAGTAATATAGTGTCCCTATCCAGGGTATCAATATTTTCAGTCAGGGAATCCGACCAAGCCACCCCAGAACTGCACATCCAGGCTGAGGCGATTGCTGGTCACAGTATAACACCCGTGTGAGTGTATATGCATTTTAGGTTATTCTTCTGCTTTCTGTCAGCAGGTTCCTTAAGGGCGGCCGTATCCGGAGACGGTAGTGCCACCTGTTTTGACAAGCGTGTGAGCGCTTTATCCACCCTAGGAGGTGTTTCCCAACGTGCCCTATCCTCTGGCGGGAAGGGGTATGATGCCAATAACTTTTTAGGAATTATCAGTCTTTTATCGGGAGAAACCCACGCTTCATCACACACTTCATTTAATTCCTCAGAAGCAGGAAAAACTACAGGTAGTTTTTTCTCACCAAACATAATACCCTTTTTAGTGGTACTTGTACTATCAGAAATGTATAAAACATTTTTCATTGCCTCAATCATGTAACGTGTGGCCCTACTGGAAGTCACATTCATCTCTTCATCGTCGACACTGGAGTCAGTATCCGTGTCGGCGTCTGTATCTACCATCTGAGGTAGCGGGCGTTTTAGAGCCCCTGATGGTCTTTGAGACGCCTGGACAGGCACCAGCTGAGTAGCCGGCTGTCTCATGTCATCAACTGTCTTTTGTAAAGAGCTGACACTTTCACGTAAATCCTTCCATAAGCTCATCCACTCAGGTGTCGACTCCCTAGGGGGTGACATCACCAGTACAGGCAATTGCTCCGCCTCCACATCATTTTCCTCTTCATACATGTCGACACAGTCGTACCGACACACAGCACACACACAGGGAATGCTCTGATAGAGGACAGGACCCCACTAGCCCTTTGGGGAGACAGAGGGAGAGTATGCCAGCACACACCAGAGCGCTATATATATGTTGGGATAACACCAAACAGAGTGTTTTTCCCTTTATAGCTGCTGTGTATATTATACTGCGCCTAATTAGTGCCCCCCCCCCCCTCTTGTTTTACCCTTTTCTGTAGTGCAGGACTGCAGGGGAGAGTCAGGGAGACGTCCTTCCAGCGGAGCTGTGAGGGAAAATGGCGCCAGTGTGCTGAGGAGATAGGCTCCGCCCCCTTCTCGGCGGACTTTTCTCCCGCTTTTTTTCGGAATCTGGCAGGGGTTAATATACATCCCTATAGCCCTGAGGGTTATATGTGATGTAATTTAGCCAGCCAAGGTGTTTATATTGCTGCTCAGGGCGCCCCCCCCCAGCGCCCTGCACCCATCAGTGACCGGAGCGTGTGGTGCATGAGGAGCAATGGCGCACAGCTGCAGTGCTGTGCGCTACCTTGGTGAAGACTGATGTCTTCTGCCGCCGATTTTCCGGACCTCTTCTTGCTTCTGGCTCTGTAAGGGGGCCGGCGGCGCGGCTCTGGGACCGGACTCCGAGGCTGGGCCTGTGTTCGGTACCTCTGGAGCTAATGGTGTCCAGTAGCCTAAGAAGCCCAAGCTGGCTGCAAGCAGGCAGGTTCGCTTCTTCTCCCCTTAGTCCCTCGATGCAGTGAGCCTGTTGCCAGCAGGTCTCACTGAAAATAAAAAACCTAAAACTAACTTTTCCTAAGAAGCTCAGGAGAGCCTCCTAGATTGCACCCTGCTCGGTCGGGCACAAAAATCTGAGGCTTGGAGGAGGGTCATAGGGGGAGGAGCCAGTGCACACCAGGTAGTCCTAAAGCTTTTCTTTTTGTGCCCAGTCTCCTGCGGAGCCGCTATTCCCCATGGTCCTTACGGAGTTCCCAGCATCCACTAGGACGTCAGAGAAAAAGGAATATCCTTCTATGTAAGACAACAAGCCAGGTTATTATCAAATCGATGCAGGAGAAGGAGTCCAAATTTTGTGTGACAACCAAAGTAATTTGCAAGTACACCAGAACAGAGGAAATACACGCACTGTTATTATTCTCCTTTATTTATGTGGCGCCACAAGGGTTCCACAGCGCCTAACAAAGTACATAAACAAATGAACAAAACAAGAAAAACAGTGACTTACAGTACAAGAAAATGTAGGACAAGAACATGGTATATAAACACTTCTGCATCAATGGACATGACACTGAACTAACCATCAGGGTGGCCAAAACCCAGGGGCTACATGCCATATTAACCACTTAACTGACAAATTATTTTCCGAAAAAACCATGACAGGCAAGTGGTTAAGGAGCATGATATAGAAGATAGCCTAAGAGAGACCATGATAGATGTGGCCATTCTACAGAAGACAGGCAAGGGTGACAGATGGGGTAGACAGTGAGCACGGAACAGAGGCTTAGGATGAAAGACGCCTGGGTTTGATGAAGAAGTGGGTCTTGATAGCCAGTTTGAAGTTTTGGATAGCGGTGGAAAGTCTTATGGGGAGAGGTAGAAAATTCCACAGAAAGGGAGCAGCACATGCAAAATCTTGGATGCAGGAATGGGAGTAAGTAATCAGTTGGGAGGAGAGGCAGCATGCACTTTTGATCTCATGGAACTGTCAAATAGGGTATATGGCACTCTACAGAGGATCAAGCAATCAGAGTTTATAGCAGTGCTTATGTTTTGGTCACACCACCTGTGGTCTTCAATAGCTCCAACTGGATTAAAACATGTGGCGCATGACTCAGGAAGGTTGATCGCAAACAACATGTACCTACAATGGCGGAGTGTGTGAGGGAAGTGTAGCATTCTTCCTGGGAAGCACTGCCTACAGAAATGTGTTGGCCACACCCCCTGATGGAATGCCAGGAGTAGCGCTCGACACCTGGCACAAGGGATGACAGACACCTACTATTCCCACCGCCACACTGGCAAGTGCTCAGTCAGTGGCGTGGAAAGGAGTTGGGGCGGCCACAACAGAGAGAACAGAGGCTGCGAACCACCCCGACTGAAACAATAAGAGATTACCCAAAACACAGTGTGGCAAACCCGCACTGCAGCACACACACCGTTGCTGATTAAAATGGATTACTGCAGGAGAAGGATTTAAAGGACTCAACAGCAGAAAAAAAAAAAAAAAAAAAAACATAAAACCAGAGATTCTCAAACGCGGTCCTCAAGGCACCCCGACAGTCCAGATTTTCAGTTTATCCAGGCTTGGCCACAGGTGACTTAATTAACACCTCAGTCAAATTTGATTTAACTGTGTGGAGCCATGGCTATACCTACAACCCAGACCATTGAGGAGACTTGAGGACCGCTTTTGAGAACCTCTACTATATACCCATAAGGTATGAGGTACACACACCGGAACTTTTAATTACTACAATAGTAGACTCACATTTTTAATCACGAGTATATCTTTCCATCCTTGTATTTTAACATTGTACAATACTACATGGTGAGGGGGGAGGCTTGCTGGGACCTGTAGTTCCACAAGTAAAACAGAATATTAAATCTTAATTTTACACTTAAATGCTATGAACTTACCACCCACAGCCCAGAGGTTGCGAGCATAGCCTCCGGCTTCAGATCTGGCCGTGGGGCCCTGGAGGGGGAGGGTCCCCACTCCCTTAGGAAACCCTGGCCAGGGCAGACTAGTTCGATGGTAATGCTACGGTCGCAGTCACCAGTATAAATGTGTCCCCCGACTGTGGCATTACCTCCTTGGCTAGTGGAGCACAGTGCTCGCTTTAAAAAATACAGGGGACCCCTACATGTTTTTTTTTCACCTGTATTTTTAGAACCAAGACTGTCTCAAAGAGCTGGTTATGCTTAGCAGGGGGGACCCAACACAGTTTCTTTTTTGAATTTTTAACACTTTATTATACTCTTACACAGAAAAGCACTGCACAGATCTGACTGATCCATACAGGCTTCGCAAAACATACTGCTTAAAAGGACTTCTATTTGAATAGTGCATTTTGAGCCAATTTACAGTTGTGTTTGCAGAAACGAATGCTGGTAAATTTCCGTATTGTAGTGATGCCTATGGAAAGTCTTTCAGAGTATGGTCGATAGTCTATTTCAGGGGTGGGGAACCTCCAGCCCGCGGGCCGTATAAGGGCCGCAAAGCCGTTGGTTCCGGCCCACCCGCTTGTGTCAGTGAGACACGCCGCCGCTCAGTCCGGCGGCAGCGTGTCTCAGCTGTCAGGGAGGAGAGCGCAGCTACTATGTCCGGCGGCAGGTAAGATCTCAAACCAGCCGCCGGTTCGTGAGCCAATCAGATCTCACGGACCAGCAGCCAATCAGGAGCCGCCGCTGCCGGTCTGCGACTTCTCATTGGCTCACAAACCGGCGGCTAGTTTGAGGTCCTACACGCCGCCGCCGCCCGACATAGCCACACTCTCCTCCCTGTCCTGACACCCGCCAGATGGAGCAGCAAAGTAGGGTGGGGGGGGCACTGTGGGGACATTTGTGGATCTGGCACTGTGGGGGCAATTGTGGATCTGGCACTGCACTATTAGGGGCATATGTGTATCACGTCCCATTTTAATTGGCCACACCAATTTTTTTGGCGCGCGTACACAGTACCTTTATGGGACAGACCTACTGGGGGGCAGGGTAATTTTTTACGCTCAGAATTTTTGTATGGCCCCGAAGGATTTTCGAAATATCCATATGGCCCTTGGTAGAAAAAAAATAAGATTTTACTCACCGGTAAATCTATTTCTCGTAGTCCGTAGTGGATGCTGGGGACTCCGTAAGGACCATGGGGAATAGACGGCTCCGCAGGAGACTGGGTACATCTAAAGAAAGCTTTAGGACTATCTGGTGTGCACTGGCTCCTCCCCCTATGACCCTCCTCCAAGCCTCAGTTAGGACACTGTGCCCGGAAGAGCTGACACAATAAGGAAGGATTTTAAATCCCGGGTAAGACTCATACCAGCCACACCATATAACTCGTGATAGGAACCCCGGTTAACAGTATGATAACAATGGAACCTCTGAATAGATGGTTCGCAATAACAACCCGATTTGTGTAACAATAACTATTTACAAGTATTGCAGATAATCCGCACTTGGGATGGGCGCCCAGCATCCACTACGGACTACGAGAAATAGATTTACCGGTGAGTAAAATCTTATTTTCTCTGACGTCCTAGTGGATGCTGGGGACTCCGTAAGGACCATGGGGATTATACCAAAGCTCCCAAACGGGCGGGAGAGTGCGGATGACTCTGCAGCACCGAATGAGAGAACTCCAGGTCCTCCTCAGCCAGGGTATCAAATTTATAAAATTTTGCAAACGTGTTTGCCCCTGACCAAGTAGCAGCTCGGCCAAGTCGTAAAGCCGAGACCCTCGGGCAGCCGCCCAAGATGAGCCCACCTTCCTTGTGGAATGGGCTTCTAGAGATTTAGGCTGCGGTAGTCCCACCGCAGAATGCGCAAGCTGAATAGTGCTACAAATCCAGCGCGCTATAGTCTGCTTAGAAGCAGGAGCACCCAGCTTGTTGGGTGCATCTAGGATAAACAGCGAGTCAGTTTTCCTGACTCCAGCCGTCCTGGAAACATAATTTTTCAGGGCCCTGACTACGTCCAGTAACTTGGAATCCTCCAGGTCCCTAGTAGCCGCAGGCACCAATAATAGGTTGGTACAAGTGAAAACCTGAAACCACCTTCGGGAGAAAGTGAGGACGAGTCCTCAACTCTGCCCTATCCCTATGGAAAGTCAGGTAAGGGCTTTTTTATGACAAAGCCGACAATTCTGACACATACCTGGCCGAAGCCAGAACCAACACATGACCACTTTTCATGTGAGATATTTCAAATCCACGGTTTTAAGTGGCTCAAACCAATGTGATTCCAGGAACTCCAAAACCACATTGAGATCCCAAGGTGCCACTGGGGCACAAAGAAGGGGCTGAATATGCAGCACTCCCTTACAAAGTCTGAACTTCAGGCTGACATCCTTCCTGGCTTTGATCAGGATAAGAATGACGACCTCCGGAATGCCTTTTTCACTCAGGATCCGGTGTTCAACCGCCATGCCGTCAACGCAGCCGCGGTTAGTCTTTGAACAGACAGGGCCCCTGCTGCAGCAGATCCTGTCTGAGTGGCAGAGGCCATGGGTCCTCTGAGATCATCTCTTGAAGTTCTGGGTAACAAGCCCTTCTTGGCCAATCCGAAACAATGAGTATAGTTCTTACTCCTCTTTTTCTTATTATCCTCAGTACCTTGGGTATGAGAGGGAGAGGAGGGAACACATAAACAGACTGGTACACCCGCGGTGTCACTAGAGAGTCCACAGCGATCGTCTGAGGTTCCCTTGACCTGGCGCAATATCTTTTTTATTGAGGCGGGACGCCATCATGTCCACCTGTGGTCTTTCCCAACGGTTTACTGGCATTTGGAAGACTTCTGGATGAAGTCCCTATTCTCCCGGGTGGTGTCTGCTGCGGAAGTCTGCTTCCCAGTTGTCCACTCCCGGAATGAACACTGCTGCCAGTGCTACCACATGATTTTCCGCCCAACGGGGAATCCTTGTGGCTTCTGCCATTGCCCTCCTGCTTCTTGTGCCGCCCTGCCTGTTTACATGGGCGAGCGCCGTGATGTTGTCTGATTGGAACCGTACGGCTGGTGAAGCAGGGGCCTTGTTTTGCTTAGGGCCTTGTAAATGACTTATCTCCAGAAAATTTATGTTAAGTGAAAACTCCTGTTTGGACCATAGTCCTTGGAATTTTATTCCCTGTGTGACTGCACCCCAGTCCCGAAGGCTGGCATCCGTGGTCACCAGGACCCAGTCCTGTATTCCGAATCTGCGGCCCTCTAGTAGATGAGCCCTCTGCAGCCACCACCGCAGCGACACCCTGGTTCTTGCCGACCGGGTTATCCGCTGCTGTATCTGGAGATGGGACCCGGACCATTTGTCCAACAGGTCCCACTGGAAAATCCTTGCGTGGAACTTTCCGAATGGAATTGCTTCGTACGAAGCTACCATTTTTTCCCAGGACTCGTGTGCATTGATGTACCGACACCTGTCCCGGTCTTAGGAGGTTTCTGACTAGAGATGACAACTCCTCGGCTTTTTCCATTGGAAGAAACACTTTTTTCTGGTCTGTTTCCAGAATCATTCCCAGGAACAGAAGACGTGTCGTCGGGACCAGCTGTGACTTTGGAATTGAGAATCCAGTCCTGCTGTTGCAGCACTTCCAGAGAAAGTGCTACCCCCTTTACCAACTGTTCCTTGGACCTCGCCTTTATCAGGAGATCGTCCAAGTACGGGATAATTAAAACTCCCTTCTTGCGAAGGAATATCATCATTTCGGTCATTACCCTGGTAAAGACCCTCGGTGCCGTGGATAATCCAAACGGCAGCGTCTGGAACTGATAGAGACAGTCCTGTACCACAACCTTGAGGTACTCCTGGTGAGGAGGGTAAATGGGGACATGCAGGTAAGTATCCTTGATGTCCAGAGAGACCCTGTAATCTCCCTCGTCCAGGTTCGCAATAAATCGCCCTGAGCGATTCCATCTTGCACTTGAATCTTTTGTTATATGTGTTCAAGGATTTTTTATATTTAAGATGGGTCTCACCGAACCGTCCGGTTTCGGTACCACAAACATTGTGGAAAAGTAACCCTTTTCCTGTTGAAGGAGGGGTACCTTGATAATCACTTGCTGTGAATACAGTTTTTTGGATTGTCACCAACACTGCCTCCCTGGTAGAGGGAGTTGCCGGTAAGGCAGATTTTAGGAAACGGCGGGGGGGGGGGGGGAGACGTCTCGAATTCCAGCCTGTACCTCTGAGATACTGTTTGAAGAACCCAGGGATCCACCTGTGAGAGAGCCCACTGTGCGCTGAAATTTCTGAGACGGGCCCCCACCGTACCCGGGTCCGCCTGAGCAGCCCCAGCGTCATCCTGTGGACTTACCGGACGCAGGGGAGGACTTCTGCTCCTGGGAACTAGCTGTGTGCTGCAGCTTTTTCCCTCTACCTTTTCCTCTTGGTAGAAAAGATGAGCCTCTAGCTCTCTACTTTTCTGGGGCCGAAGGGACTGTACCTGATAATACAGTGCTTACTTTTGCTGTGGGGTAGCTTGTGGCAAAAAAATTTGATTTCCCAGCCGTAGCTGTGGAAACGAGGTCTGAAAGACCATCCCCAAACAGTTCCACCCCCTTCTAGGGCAAACTTCCATGTGCCGTTTTAAATCGGCATCGCCCGACCATTGCCGAGTCCATAACCCCCGTCTGGCGGCAATGGTTTTACATAGCGCATATTAGTGATGCCAGTCGGCAAATATCCCTCTGTGCATCACGCATGTATAAGACCGCGTCTTTTATATGCTCTATTTTCAGCAAAATATTGTCCCTATCTATAGTATAAATATTATCCGACAGGGAATCTGACCACGCAGCTGCCGCACTGCACATCCATGCCGAGGCAATAGCAGGTCTCAATATAATGCCCGTGTGTGTGTATATAGCTTTAAGGGTAGTTTTCTGCTTTCTATCAGCAGGTCCTTCAGGGCGGCCGTATCCGTGATGGTAGTGCCACCTTTTTTAATAAGCGTGTAACCGCTTTTTCTACCCTAGGGGTTATTTCCCAATGTGACCTATCCTCTGGCGGAAAAGGGTACGCTGCTTTAGAAATTATCAATTTCTTATCGGGGGAAGTCCACGCTTCCTCACACACCTCATATCAATTCCTCAGATGCAGGAAAACTACTGGTAGTTTTCTGTCACCAACATAATACCCTTTTTTGTGGTATCTGGGGTATTATCAGAAATGTGTAATACATTTTTCATTGCCTCAATCATGTAACGGGTGGCCCTATTGGAAGGTACACTAGTCTCATCGTCGTCGACACTGGAGTCGGTATCCGTGTCAACATCTGTGTCTGCCATCTGAGGTAGCGGGCGTTTTAGAGCCCCTGATGACATGTGAGACGCTTGGACAGGCACAAGCTGAGCAGCCGGCTGTCCTATGTCGTCAAACCTTTTATGTAAGGAGTTGACACTGTCACGTAATTCCTTCCATAAGTCCATCCACACCGGTGTCGACCCCGCAGGGGGGTGACATCCCATTCACAGGCATTTGCTCCGCCTCCACATCATTATCCTCATCATACATGTCGACACAGCAGTACCGACACACAGCACACACACAGGGAATGCTCTGACAGAGGACAGGACCCCACAAAGCCCTTTGGGGAGACAGAGGGAGAGTATGCCAGCACACACCAGAGCGCTATATATCACAGGGATATCACCTATAGAGAGTGTTTTCCCTTATAGCTGCATAATATATATATACTGCGCCTAATTTGTGCCCCCCCCTCTCTTTTTAACCCTTTTCTGTAGTGCAGGACTGCAGGGGAGAGCCAGGGAGCGATCCCTCCAGCAGAGCTGTGAGGGAAAATGGCGCCAGTGTGCTGAGGGAGATGGCTCCGCCCCTTTTTCGGTGGGCTTTCTCGCGCTATTTTATCGTTTCTGGCAGGGGTTAATATACACCTATATAGCCTCTGGGGCTATATATGGTGTTAGTTTTGCCAGCCAAGGTGTTATTATTGCTGCTCAGGGCGCCCCCCCCCACCCTACCCCCGCGCCCTGCACCCATCAGTGACCGCAGTGTGTGGTGTGCATGAGGAGCAATGGCGCACAGCTGCAGTGCTGTGCGCTACCTTGGAGAAGACAGAAGTCTTCAGCCGCCGATTTTCCGGACCGCCTTCTTGCTTCTGGCTCTGTAAGGGGGACGGCAGCGCGGCTCCGGGAACGGACGACGAGGTCAGGTCCTGTGTTCGATCCCTCTGGAGCTAATGGTGTCCAGTAGCCTAAGAAGCCCAAGCTACCGCCAACTTAGGTAGGTTCGCTTCTTCTCCCCTTAGTCCCTCGTTGCAGTGAGCCTGTTGCCAGCAGGTCTCACTGAAAATAAAAAACCTAAACTATACTTTCTTCTAGGAGCTCAGGAGAGCCCCTAGTGTGCATCCAGCTCAGCCGGGCACAGAAATCTAACTGAGGCTTGGAGGAGGGTCATAGGGGGGAGGAGCCAGTGCACACCAGATAGTCCTAAAGCTTTCTTTAGATGTGCCCAGTCTCCTGCGGAGCCGTCTATTCCCCATGGTCCTTACGGAGTCCCCAGCATCCACTAGGACG
Organism: Pseudophryne corroboree; assembly: GCF_028390025.1. Taxonomy (NCBI): domain Eukaryota; kingdom Metazoa; phylum Chordata; class Amphibia; order Anura; family Myobatrachidae; genus Pseudophryne; species Pseudophryne corroboree. The sequence goes on along the minus strand of NC_086444.1, from coordinate 711,738,120 downwards.
TCAGAGAAAGGTTCCTTACCCCTGGTCTATTTATTCATACATCTGTTCTACCATATTTTTCATGTCTACGAGCAAACACTGCCGTGTTTTGTGGTTAGTAAAATACAGAGATGGAATAGACGGGCGTCATTGCCAACTCGAATAAACATGAATGATACTAACTTTATCCCATAGTATCCAAAATGTGTTAGAAACGGTCACTGATATTGCGTCAATATAAACAGATTTGACGGAAGTGTCAAAGACAGGGTAGGGGTGCAATGTAATGAATTCTCCAAGAAAAATTTCCTTCAGATTGCTTTCAAGTGGTGTTAGTCATCTGCAGTTACTTCCCCATGCCGTATCTGGAACATATCTCAAGCAGCATTGATGGGATATCCGAGCTAAAAGTATTTCACAGAAAAGGCTTTAATGGCAATTATAATTCCCTTTCTTTCCTCCATGGCAACTATTAAAAAAGGAATTACCCGCAAAAAATAAGAATTTACTTACCGATAATTCTATTTCTCGGAGTCCGTAGTGGATGCTGGGGTTCCTGAAAGGACCATGGGGAATAGCGGCTCCGCAGGAGACAGGGCACAAAAAGTAAAGCTTTAGGATCAGGTGGTGTGCACTGGCTCCTCCCCCTATGACCCTCCTCCAAGCCTCAGTTAGGTACTGTGCCCGGACGAGCGTACACAATAAGGAAGGATTTATGAATCCCGGGTAAGACTCATACCAGCCACACCAATCACACTGTACAACCTGTGATCTGAACCCAGTTAACAGTATGATAACAGCGGAGCCTCTGAAAGGATGGCTCACAACAATAATAACCCGATTTTTGTAACTATGTACAAGTAATGCAGATAATCCGCACTTGGGATGGGCGCCCAGCATCCACTACGGACTCCGAGAAATAGAATTATCGGTAAGTAAATTCTTATTTTCTCTATCGTCCTAGTGGATGCTGGGGTTCCTGAAAGGACCATGGGGATTATACCAAAGCTCCCAAACGGGCGGGAGAGTGCAGATGACTCTGCAGCACCGAATGAGAGAACTCCAGGTCCTCCTTAGCCAGGGTATCAAATTTGTAGGATTTTACAAACGTGTTTGCCCCTGACTAAATAGCCGCTCGGCAAAGTTGTAAAGCCGAGACCCCTCGGGCAGCCGCCCAAGATGAGCCCACCTTCCTTGTGGAATGGGCATTTACATATTTTGGCTGTGGCAGGCCTGCCACAGAATGTGCAAGCTGAATTGTATTACACATCCAACTAGCAAAAGTCTGCTTAAAAGCAAGAGCACCCAGTTTGTTGGGTGCATACAGGATAACAGCAAGTCAGTTTTCCTGACTCCAGCCGTCCTGGAACCTATATTTTCAGGGCCCTGACCACATCTAGCAACTTGGAGTCCTCCAAGTCCCTAGTAGGCGCAAGACACCCCAATAAGCTGGTTCAGGTGAAACACTGACACCACCTTAGGGAGAGAACTGGGGACGAGTCCGCAGCTCTGCCCTGTCCGAATGGACAAACAGATATGGGCTTTTTTGAGAAAAAAACCACCAATTTGACACTCGCCTGGTCCAGGCCAGGTCCAAGAGCATGTTCACTTTTCATGTGAGATGCTTCAAATCCACAGATTTGACTGGTTTTAAACCAATGTGTTTTGAGGAATCCCAGAACTACGTTGAGATCCCACAGTGCCACTGGAGGCACAAAAGGGGGTTGTATATGCAATACTCCCTTGACAAACTTCTGGACTTCAGGAACTGAAGCCAATTCTTTCTGGAAGAAAAATCGACAGGGCCGAAATTTGAACCTTAATGGACCCCAATTTGAGGCCCATAGACACTCCTGTTTGCAAGAAATGCAGGAATCGACCGAGTTGAAATTTCTTCGTGGGGCCTTCCTGGCCTCACACCACGCAACATATTTTCGCCACATGTGGTGATAATGTTGTGCGGTCACCTCCTTTCTGGCTTTGACCAGGGTAGGAATGACCTCTTCCTGAATGCCTTTTCCCTTAGGATCCGGCGTTCCACCGCCATGCCGTCAAACGCAGCTGCGGTAAGTCTTGGAACAGACATGGTACTTGCTGAAACAAGTCCCTTCTTAGCGGCAGAGGCCATAAGTCCTCTGTGAGCATCTCTTGAAGTTCCGGGTACCAAGTCCTTCTTGGCCAATCCGGAGCCATGAGTATAGTTCTTACTCCTCTACGTCTTATAATTCTCAGTACCTTAGGTATGAAAAGCAGAGGATGGAACACATACACCGACTGGTACACCCACGGTGTTACCAGAACGTCCACAGCTATTGCCTGAGGGTCTCTTAACCTGGCGCAATACCTGTCCCGTTTTTTGTTCAGACGGGACGCCATCATGTCCACCTTTGGTAATTCCCAACGGTTTACAATTATGTGGAAAACTTCCCCATGAAGTTCCCACTCTGCCGGGTGGAGGTCGTGCCTACTGAGGAAGTCTGCTTCCCAGTTTCCATTCCCGGAATGAAACACTGCTGACAGTGCTATCACATGATTTTCCGCCCAGCGAAAAAAGTCCTCGCAGTTTTTGCCACTGCCCTCCTGCTTCTTGTGCCGCCCTGTCTATTTACGTGGGCGACTGCCGTGATGTTTTATCCCACTGGATCAATACCGGCTGACCTTGAAGCAGAGGTCTTGCTAAGCTTAGAGCATTATAATTTTACCCTTAGCTATATTTATGTGGAGAAAAATCTCCAGACTTGATCACACTCCCTGGAAATTTTTTCCTTGTGTGACTGCTCCCCAGCCTCTCGGGCTGGCCTCCGTGGTCACCAACATCCAAAACTGAATGCCGAATCTGCGGCCCTCTAGAAGATGAGCACTCTGTAACCACCACAGGAGAGACACCCTTGTCCTTGGATATAGGGTTATCCGCTGATGCATCTGAAGATGCGATCCGGACCATTTGTCCAGCAGATCCCACTGAAAAGTTCTTGCATGAAATCTGCCGACTGGAATTGCTTCGAAGGAAGTCACCATTTTTTTTACCATGGCCCTTGTGCAATGATGCACTGATTTTAGGAGGTTCCTGACTAGCTCGGATAACTCCCTGGCTTTCTCTTCCGGGAGAAACACCTTTTTCTGGACTGTGTCCAGAATCATCCCTAAGCACAGGAGACTTGTTGTCGGGATCAGCTGCGATTTTGGAATATTTAGAATCCACCCCTGCTGTTGTAACAGTATCCGAGATAGTGCTACTCCGACCTCCAACTGTTCCCTGGACTTTGCCCTTATCAGGAGATCGTCCAAGTAAGGGATAATTAAGACGCCTTTTCTTCGAAGAAGAACCATCATTTCGGCCATTACCTTGGTAAAGACCCGGGGTGCCGTAGACAATCCAAACGGTAGCGTCTGAAACTGATAGTGACAGTTCTGTACCACGAACCTGAGGTACCCTTAGTGATAAGAGCAAATTTGGGACATGGAGGTAAGCATCCCTGATGTCTCGGGACACCAGATAGTCCCCTTCTTCCCGGTTCGTTATCACTGCTCTGAGTGACTCCATCTTGATTTGAACCTTTGTAAGTGTTCAAATTTTTTTAGATTTAGAATAGGTCTCACCTAGCCTTCTGGCTTCAGTACCACAATATAGTGTGGAATAATACCCCTTTTCTTGTTGTAGGAGGGGTAATTTAATTATCACCTGCTGGGAATACAGCTCGTGAATTTTTTCCCATACTGCCTCCTTGTCGGAGGGAGACCTTGGTAAAGCAGACTTCAGGAGCCTGCGCAGGGGAAACGTCTCGACATTCCAAACTGTACCCCTGGGATACTACTTGTAGGATCCAGGGGTCCTGTACGGTCTCAGCGTCATGCTGAGAGCTTGTCAGAAGCGGTGGAACGCTTCTGTTCCTGGGAATGGGCTGCCTGCTGCAGTCTTCTTCCCTTTCCTCTATCCCTGGGCAGATATGACTCTTATAGGGACGAAAGGACTGAAGCTGAAAAGACGGTGTCTTTTTCTGCAGAGATATGACTTAGGGTAAAAACTGTGGATTTTCCAGCAGTTGCCGTGGCCACCAGGTCCGATGGACCGACCCCAAATAACTCCTCTTCCTTTATACGGCAATACACCTTTGTGCCGTTTGGAATCTGCATCACCTGACCACTGTCGTGTCCATAAACATCTTCTGGCAGATATGGACATCGCACTTACTCTTGATGCCAGAGTGCAAATATCCCTCTGTGCATCTCGCATATATAGAAATACATCCTTTAAATGCTCTATAGTCAATAAAATACTGTCCCTGTCAAGGGTATCAATATTTTTAGTCAGGGAATCCGACCAAGCCACCCCAGCTCTGCACATCCAGGCTGAGGCGATCGCTGGTCGCAGTATAACACCAGTATGTGTGTATATACTTTTTATGATATTTTTCCAGCCTCCTGTCAGCTGGCTCCTTGAGGACGGCCCTATCTATAGACGGTACCGCCACTTGTTCTGATAAGCGTGTGAGCGCCTTATCCACCCTAAGGGGTGTTTCCCAACGCGCCCTAACTTCTGGCGGGAAAGGGTATACCGCCCATATTTTCTATCGGGGGGAACCCACGCATCATCACACACTTCATTTAATTTATCTGATTCAGGAAAAACTACGGTAGTTTTTTCACATCCCACATAATACCCTCTTTTGTGGTACTTGTAGTATCAGAAATATGTAACACCTCCTTCATTGCCCTTAACGTGTGGCCCTAATAAGGAATACGTTTGTTTATTCACCGTCGACACTGGATTCAGTGTCCCTGTCTGTGTCTGTGTCGACCGACTAAAGTAAACGGGCGTTTTAAAACCCCTGACGGTGTTTTTGAGACGTCTGGACCGGTACTAATTGTTTGTCGGCCGTCTCATGTCGTCAACCGACCTTGGCGCGTGTTGACATTATCACGTAATTCCCTAAATAAGCCATCCATTCCGGTGTCGACTCCCTAGAGAGTGACATCACCATTACAGGCAATTGCTCCGCCTCCTCACCAACATCGTCCTCATACATGTCGACACACACGTACCGACACACAGCACACACACAGGGAATGCTCTGATAGAGGACAGGACCTACTAGCCCTTTGGAGAGACAGAGGGAGAGTTTGCCAGCACACACCAAAAACGCTATAATTATATAGGGACAACCTTATATAAGTGTTTTCCCTTATAGCATCTTTTTTATATATTTCTAACGCCAAATTAGTGCCCCCCCTCTCTGTTTTAACCCTGTTTCTGTAGTGCAGTGCAGGGGAGAGCCTGGGAGCCTTCCCTCCAGCCTTTCTGTGAGGGAAAATGGCGCTGTGTGCTGAGGAGATAGGCCCCGCCCCTTTTTCGGCGGCCTCGTCTCCCGCTCTTAACGGATTCTGGCAGGGGTTAAATATCTCCATATAGCCCCCGGAGGCTATATGTGAGGTATTTTTAGCCAAAAAAGGTTTTCATTTGCCTCCCAGGGCGCCCCCCTCCCAGCGCCCTGCACCCTCAGTGACTGCCGTGTGAAGTGTGCTGAGAGGAAAATGGCGCACAGCTGCAGTGCTGTGCGCTACCTTAAGAAGACTGAGGAGTCTTCTGCCGCCGATTCTGGACCTCTTCTCGTTTCAGCATCTGCAAGGGGGCCGGCGGCGAGGCTCCGATGACCATCCAGGCTGTACCTGTGATCGTCCCTCTGGAGCTAATGTCCAGTAGCCAAAAAAGCCAATCCATCCTGCACGCAGGTGAGTTCACTTCTTCTCCCCTAAGTCCCTCGTTGCAGTGATCCTGTTGCCAGCAGGACTCACTGTAAAATAAAAAACCTAAGCTAAACTTTTCTAAGCAGCTCTTTAGGAGAGCCACCTAGATTGCACCCTTCTCGGCCGGGCACAAAAATCTAACTGAGGCTTGGAGGAGGGTCATAGGGGGAGGAGCCAGTGCACACCACCTGATCCTAAAGCTTTACTTTTTGTGCCCTGTCTCCTGCGGAGCCGCTATTCCCCATGGTCCTTTCAGGAACCCCAGCATCCACTAGGACGATAGAGAAACAAAAAATAAAAATATCTAGGGAAGGCAACAAAGAAAATAAAAATAAACTGTTCCTTGCAGCACACAGCCTATAACTTTCCAATAATTCTAGGAGTAGTTACTGTCACTGATAATACTGTAAGTATTGTTTCCAATCTCAATTCCTGAATTGGTTCAAACAGGAAATCCAAACACAGTAATAAGCACACGAGACCTGACATAGCCACAAACAATCTAAAACAAATAAATCAATTTGGCTTATTTGCAATGTGTTCCTTAGTAGGACCTATTTTACATTTACCCATGTATTAAATGCCTTTCCAAACCCTGTAATATACTACAGGTTGAGTATCCCTTATCCAAAATGCTTGGGACCAGAAGTATTTTGGATATCGGATTTTTCCGGATTTTGGAATAATTGCATACCATAATGAGATATCATGGTGATGGGACCTAAATATAAGCACAGAATTGATTTATGTTACATATACACCTTATACACACAGCCTGAAGGTAATTTTAGCCAATATTTTTAATAACTTTGTACATTAAACAAAGTGTGTGTACATTCACACAATTCATTTATGTTTCATATACACCTTATACACACAGCCTGAAGGTCATTTAATACAATATTTTTAATAACTGTGTATTAAACTAAGTTTGTGTACAATGAGCCATCAGAAAACAAAGGTTTCACTATCTCAGTCTCACTCAAAAAAGTCAGTATTTCGGAATATTCCGTATTTCGGAATATTTGGATATGGGATACTCAACCTGTATTGGATTTTGATCATGAACGCTGATACTCCCTTATACTTGAGTAGTTGCTGTTCAATTTGTTTGCCATTAAAAATACATTCTTCTACATTTTGGTTGACAGACTGGTCCCTAATGCAATAAATATGAAGAATCTGTAGAGGACATGGTCACTCCTGAAGAATCTTCTTGGGGATTGGGAACCATGCTGATGTGGCTAAAACAGAAGGGATTGCTATACTCTGCATCTTCTACCGATTTCTGACTTCTATGTGAGGAAAGATAATAATTGACGAGCAGTCATCGACTAGCTGAAACCTACATTGTATTCATAATGTGCCCACACCTGCAGTCCCTGGAACGGTGTGTACTCGGACATTCTAGACGGTTGCCAAAATATCCACTTGAAGAAACCCAAGCTTTTCTTTCGGTAATTGGAAAAAAACTCTCTTAAGTCTAGAGTATTTTACTGCATTCTGTTTGTCTGCAATATGGAATGCTGAAAGGTATTGTACTTTATTTTTTCTGCCCAAAATAACAGATTTGTTACTTTCACCACTATAGCTTTGCTTGATGTCCCTAGCAGACAATACATGAAAACCATCTCTGTCCTGTTGTCTGAAAATACTGAGAATTCCTGTTCCATAGTAGCTATTGACAAAACTATTGAATGGCTTTCCTAAAAGCTTTTGTTTCTAGTTCATTATTGTGACTTCCCGTTTCTCTCTGTAACCTACACTAAAATCTGTCTTCGGCATTAGCCATTCTTGAACTAATGGGAGAATTCAATTATTTTACCATGGGATCTATTCAATTGTTTGTGCTACTTGGTACAAGTGCCTTGGGTGCCCATTGCTAATTGCAGAGCATAAATCCACCTAAACTCAGGCTTTTGGGCGCCTTAACTGCTATTTCGAGGACCAAACAGCAGCTCATTCAGGGGCAGATGGAGAAGGCATAAGGAAGTGATAAACCAGTGATATGTGCAAGGTGATAAAGGCACCAGCCAATCAGCTCCAATATGTAAATTAACAATTAGGATCTGATTGGCTGGTGCTTTTATCACCTTGCACAGATCACTGGTTTATCACTTCCTTATGCCTTCTCCAGGTTAATACATCTGCCCCTCAGTGGTTTAAGTCGATAATATGCGGCTAATTACAGTGCATGAGGGCGCAACAGAAGTTAGGGACTAGCGGCATAAACAATTGAATAGTTCAAGTCACTTTAGATGGGAACTGTGCCACGGAAAAACAATTAAATTACCCCCTAAGAGAGTCTAAGATCTTGGGTTTTGTTAATACGATGTTGTCTAGCTCTGTGAACCCAAAGGCCTAGTAATTCTAGATGAAGACTGCATATTTCATCTTGTCTAAGGTACCATTATAATAGTGGAGAAAAAAAATAGGATTTTAATACCTACCGGTAAATCCTTTTCTCTTAGTCCGTAGAGGATGCTGGGGATGCTTCAAGAACCATGGGGTATAGACGGGATCCGCAGGAAACATGGGCACACTATAAGACTTTGAATGGGTGTGAACTGGCTCCTCCCTCTATGCCCCTCCTCCAGACTCCAGTTACAGGAACTGTGCCCAAGGAGACGGACATTTCAAGGAAAGGATTTATTTAATTAATTTAAACTAAGGAGAGATACATACCAGCTCACACCACTAACACGCCTACAACATGGCATTCAACAACAATGCATGCAACGGCATGACCAACAACAGTCACAGATTGACTGAACTAACGCAACATGAGCGTAACTATACCCAAACTGAAGATACAGCCCGCACTGGGACGGGCGCCCAGCATCCTCTACGGACTAAGAGAAAAGGATTTACCGGTAGGTATTAAAATGCTATTTTCTCGTACGTCCTAGAGGATGCTGGGGATGCTTTAAGAACCATGGGGTTTATACCAAAGCTCTAGAACGTGCGGGAGAGTGCAGATGACTCTGCAGCACCGATTGACCAAACAAGAGGTCCTGCTCGGCTAGGGTATCAAACTTGTAAAACTTTGCAAAGGTGTTTGTACCCGACCAAGAAGCAGCCTCGCAAAGTTGTAACGCCGAGACCCCCCCCGGCCAGCCGCCCAAGATGAGCCCACCTTTCTGGTAGAATGGGCTTTCACCAATTTCGGTAACTGCAATCCTGCCGTAGAATGAGCCTGCTGAATCGTATTACAAATCCAGCGCGCAATAGTCTGCTTAGAAGCAAGAGCCCCAATCTTGTTGGGAGCCCACAAGACAAACAGAGCCTCTGTTTTCCTAATCTGCGCCGTTCTGGCAACATAGATCTTCAAAGCTCTGACCACATCGAGAGACTTTGACTCCGCCAAGGCGTCAGTAGCCACTGGCACCACAATTGGCTGGTTAACATGAAATGATGAAACCACTTTTGGCAGAAATTGCTGACGAGTTCTCAACTCCACTCTATCAGCATAGAAAATCAAATAGGGGCTTTTGTGAGACAAAGCCGCCAACTCAGACAGCCAACTGCCGACGCCAAGGCCAACAACATGACCACTTTCCAAGTAAGGAATCTTAACTCAACCTTGCGCAAAGGTTCAAACCAGTGTGATTGCAAGAATTGCAACACCACATTAAGGTCCCATGGTGCCACTGGGGGCACACAGGGAGTTTGGATGTGCAGCACGCCCTTCACGAAGGTCTGAACTTCTGGAAGGGAGGCCAAATCTTTTTTTTTGGGGGGGGGGGGGGGGGAATCGACAAGGCCGAAATCTGTACTTTAATAGAGCCTAACTTTAGGCCTGCATCCACACCTGCATGTATGAAATGGAGCAAACGCCCCAGGTGAAATTCTTCCTTAGGAGCCTTCTTGGATTCACACCAAGACACATATTTTCTCCAAATACGGTGGTAATGCTTTGCCGTTATTTCTTTTCTAGTCTGAAGAAGTGTGGGAATGACTTCACTGGGAATACCCTTTCGGGCTAGGATTTGGCGTTCAACCGCCACGCCGTCAAACGCAGCCGCGGTAAGGGCCAGGGATCTTCTATGAGCAACTCCTGAAGATCTGGATACCAGGCCCTTTTTGGCCAATCCAGAACAATGAGGATCGCCTGAACCCTTGTTCTTCTTATAATTTTTTATCACCTTTGGAATAAATGGAAGGGAACACATAGACCGACTGAAAAACCCAACTTGTCACTAGGGTGTCCACCCCTATCGCCTGAGGGTCCCTTGACCTGGAACAATATCTCTGAAGTTTCTTGTTGAGGCGGGACGCCATCATGTCCACTTGAGGAACTCCCCAACGACTTGTCACTTGTGCAAAGACCTCTTGATGAAAACCCCACTCTCCTGGATGGAGATCGTGTCTGCTGAGGAAGTCTGCTTCCCAGTTGTCCACTCCTGGAATGAAGACCGCTGCCAGAGTGCTGGCATGTCTTTCCGCCCAGCGAAGAATCTTCGTGGCCTCGGCCATTGCCGCTCTGCTCTTTTTTCCGCCTGCTGTCACGTTGTCTGACTGAATCAAGACCGGCAGACCTCGAAGAAGATATTCTGCTTGCAGTATGCCGTTGTGGATGGCTCTTAATTCCAGAATGTTTATGTGTAGACAAGCTTCCCGGCTTGACCACTTTCCCTGAAAGTTTTTTCCCTGTGTGACTGCTCCCCAGCCTCGGAGGCTTGCATCCGTGGTAACCAGGATCCAATCCTGAATCCCGAACCTGCGTCCCTCCAGAAGGTGAGAACTGTGCAGCCACCACAGAAGGGAAATTCTGGTCCTGGGAGATAGAATTATGTTCCGGTGCATGTCCAGGTGAGTCCTGGACCACTGGTCCAGCAGGTTCCACTGAAACACCCTGGCATGGAACCTGCCATACGGAATGGCTTCGTAGGCCGCCACCATCTTTCCCAGCAACCGAGTGCAGTGAAGAACTGACACCCTTGCCGGTTTCAGAATCTGTTTTACCATGTTCTGTATTTCCAGAGCTTTTTCCCCTGGAAGAAAAACTCTGCAATTCTGTATCCAGAATCTTACCCAGGAACGACAGCCGTGTCGTTGGATCCAACTGTGATTTTGGCAAATTTAGGAGCCAATCGTGTTGTTGTAAAATCGTCAGTGAAAGAGCAACATTCTTCAACAATTGCTCCTTGGACCTCGCCTTTATGAGGAGATCGTCCAAGTACGGGATAATTGTGATTCCCTGCTTTCGCAGGAGAACAATCATTTCCGCCATTACTTTGGTGAAAATCCTCGGAGCCGTGGACAGACCAAACGGCAACGTCTGAAATTGGTAATGACAATCCTGCACAGCAAATCTCAGGTAAGCCTGATGTGGAGGATATATGGGGACATATAAGTAGGCATCCTTTATGTCGACCGACACCATAAAATCCCCCTCCTCCAGACTGGAGATCACTGCTCGTAGAGACTCCATCTTGAACTTGAATCTTTTCAGAAAGAAATTGAGGGATTTAAGGTTTAGAATCTGTCTGACTGAGCCATCCGGCTTCGGGACCATGAACAGGCTCGAATAAAAACCTTCCCCCTGTTGAGAGGCAGGCACCGTGACAATCACTTGATTTTGACACAACTTTAGTATCGCAGCGCTTACTATTTCCCTTTCTGGAAGAGAAGCTGGCAAGGCAGATTTGAAAAATCGGTGAGGGGGCACGTCTTAAAACTCTAAGTTGTACCCTTGGGTTACTATGTCTACTATCCAAGGATCCAGGTCCGAGCGCACCCAGGCCGGACTGAAGAGCTTTAGACGTGCCCCCACTGGAGCGGACTCCCTTCAGAGGAGCCCCAGCGTCATGCGGTGGATTTGGTAGAAGCCGGGGAGGACTTCTGCTCCTGGGAACTTGCCACAGCCTGTGACCTTTTTCCCCTTCCTCTCCTCCTCGCAGCAAGGAAGGAGGACCCACATCCTTTTTTGAATTTGTTGGGCCGAAAGGACTGCATCTGATAGTGAGGAGTTTTCTTCTGCTGTGCAGGAACATATGGTAAAAAAGATGACTTACCCGCGGTAGCCGTAGACACCAGGGTCAGTGAGGCAGTCACCAAACAAGACCTTACCGTTAAACGGTAGAGACTCCATCGCCTTCTTAGAGTCAGCATCAGCATTCCATTGATGAATCCACAATGCTCTCCCAGCTGAGACTGCCATGGCATTGGCCCTTGATCCCAAAAGGCCAATGTCCCTTACAGCTTCTTTTAAATATGCTGCAGCGTCCTTGATGTGACCCAAAGTCAAAAGCATACTATCCCTGTCTAGGGTATCCTGTCTAGGATATCTACCTCAGAGGACAAGTTATCTGCCCACTTTTCAATAGCGCTACTCACCCATGCCGCAGCAACGGCAGGCCTGAGTAGCGACCCTGTAGTGACATAAATAGATTTCAAGGTATTTTCCTGCTTACGACCCGCAGGATCCTTTAGGGCAGCCGTGTCAGGGGACGGAAGCGCCACCTTTTTGGATAGACGCAATAAAGCTTGGTCTACCGTGGGGATCGATTCCCAGCTTTCCCTGTCCCCAGAGGGGAACGGATATGCCATTGGAATTCTTTTGGGAACATGTATCTTTTTGTCAGGATTTTCCCAAGCTTTTTCAAAAAGTGCGTTCAGTTCATGAGAGGGAGGAAACGTTACTTCAGGTTTCTTTCCTTTAAACATACAGACCCTAGTATCAGGAATAGCAGGGTCCTCAGTAATATGTAATACATCTTTTATCGCCACAATCATGTACTGAATACTCTTAGCCAGTTTTGGATGTAATCTGGCATCACTATAGTCGACACTGGAATCAGAGTCCGTGTCGGTATCTGTATCTACTATTTGGGCAAATGCACGCTTTTGTGACCCCCGAAGGGGACTGGACCTGTGACGAAGCATCCTCCAAGGATTTTCTCCATGTCTGGTTCTTAGACTCCGATTTATCAAACCTCTTAGCCAACTTAGTCACATATGTATTTAAAACACTCAGCATATTGACCCAATCATCCGTCGGCGGTGCAGACACTGTCCCTATCATAGAACTGTCAGTCCCCACGCCAGCCTCCTCCTGGGAAGAGCATTCAGCCTCAGACATGTCGACACACACACGTACAGACAGCCACAAACACACTGGGCTATAGGGGACAGACCCACAGCAGAGCCTGTTAGAAAGACACAGAGAGAGTTCAGCCAGCTCACACCCAGCGCCTATCCTGGTTCTGAATTCAGTAACAATACTGCGCAGACCTGCTAGCACTTTTATCAACAATATAATTCACCAATTACTAGTGCCCCCCCCCCCCACGTTTTGCACCCTGTTACTTGCACAGCAGTGTGAAGGATCAGGGCCAGCGTCTCTGCAGCCTTCTGTGAAAAGAGAAATGAGAGTGAGAGTTATGCGGCTAAGCCCCGCCCCCGACATGGCACACTTCAGTCTCGCTCAAAATTCTTTATACTGGCGGGGGTCCCTTAACAAGTGCCTGGGCACTGTTAAATTGCATGCCAGTGGTATTTGCGGCCCCCCATGCTGTCCAGGGCGCCCCCCGCAACCTGTGATCAGTGTGCGAGCATGGTGTGCAGCGCAGCCGCTGCACGGTACCTCAAGCCGTCTTCTGCCATTACTGAAGTCTTCTGATCTTCTTATACTCACCCGGCTTCTATCTTCTGGCTTTGTGAGGGGGGTGACGGCGCGGCTCCGGCAACAAGCAGCTAGGCGCACCGTAGTGATCGAACCCTCTGGAGCTAATGGTGTCCAGTAGCCTAAAAAGCAGAGCCCTTGAACTCTTAAGAAGTAGGTCTGCTTCTCTCCCCTCACTCCCATGAAGCAGGGAGCCTGCAGCCAGCAGGTCTCCCTGAAAATAAAAAACCTAAAAGTATTTTTCTGAGAAACTCAGGAGAGCTCCTCAGTGTGCATCCAGTCTCGCTTGGCACAGAATCTAACTGGAGTCTGGAGGAGGGGCATAGAGGGAGGCGCCAGTTCACACCCATTCAAAGTCTTATAGGGGTATATGCAATTGCGGTCGAATTCCCGAAATTGTCGAAAAACGGGACTTTTTTCGCCCCAAAAAAAATAAAAATCGACAATGCAATTCAGTACTTTCCGTCAAAAAAACGGACTTTCAAAATTCGACTTTTTGAAATTCGACATTTGTCAAATTCGACATTTCTGCAATGGTACAAATGCGGCAATTCGCCAAAAGTATATTCAATTGAAGTTTGGAAATTCGACAACAGTGCTTTTAGACAGTAAATTCGTCATTTTCAATCCGCCACACTTTGGTGGGGGAATCTAATAAAAAAAATTTAAAACATGTTTTTTTTGGTGTTTTTTTTATTGGTAATAGCATATCTATTTATTTTAGAAGGGATTAGGTAATTGGTTTGTCTATTTTGGAGGCACAAGTATTATTTATATATTTTTAAAAATATTATTTATTTATTTTTTATTTATTTTTAATGGAATGGTTAAATCCCGAAAAAAAATGGCGTGGGGTCCCCCCTCCAAAGCATAACCAGCCTCGGGCTCTTCGAGCCGGTCCTGGTTCTAAAAATCCGGGGGGGGAAATGACAGGGGATCCCCCGTATTTTTAAAACCAGCATCGGGCTCTGCGCCTGGTGCAAAAAATACAAAAAGAGTAGGGGTCCCCCGTATTTTTTACACCAGCATCGGGCTCCACTAGCTGGACAGATAATGCCACAGCCGGGGGTCACTTTTATACAGCGCCCTGCGGCCGTGGCATTAAATATCCAACTAGTCACCCCTGGCCGGGGTACCCTGGGGGAGTGGGGACCCCTTCAATCAAGGGGTCGTCGTCCCCCAGATACCCAAGGGCCAGGGGTGAAGCCCAAGGCTGCCCCCCCCATCCGAAGGCTGCGGATGGGGGGCTGATAGCCTTTGGAAAAATGAAAGAATATTGTTTTTTACAGTAGTACTACAAGTCCCAGCAAGCCTCCCCCGCAAGCTGGTACTTGGAGAACCACAAGTACCAGCATGCGGGAGAAAAACAGGCCCGCTGGTACCTGTAGTTCTACTGGAAAAAAAATACCCAAATAAAAACAGGACACGCACACCTTGAAAGTACAACTTTATTTCACACCTGCCGACACACACATACTTACCTATGTTGACACGACGTCCGGTCCACTTGTCCAAGTAGAATCCGGGGTACCTGTGAATAAAATTATACTCACCTGATCCAGTGTCCAGGTTATAATCCACGTACTTGGCAAAACAACAAAACGGCAACCCGGACCAAACGGACTGAAAGGTGTCCCATGTTTACACATGGGACCCCTTTCCACGAATGCAGAGACCCCCGTGACTGCTGTCACAGAAAGGTCTCTTCAGCCAATCAGCGAGCGCAACGTCCTGGCACTCTGCTGATTGCCTGTATGCGCGTCTGAGCTGTCAGACAGCGCATCGCAAAGCCTCTCCATTATATTCAATGGTGGGAACTTTGGGTCAGCACCCCACCGCTACCCGCAAAGTTCCCACCATTGAAACTAATGGAGGGAGCTGTGCGATGCGCTGTCTGACAGCAGACGCACATACAGCCAATCAGGTGAGTGCTACGAAGTAGCGCTTCCTGATTGGCTGACAGCAGTCACGTGGGGTCCCGGCATTCGTGGAAAGGGGTCCCATGTGTAAACATGGGACCCCTTTCAGTCCGTTTGGTCCGGGTTGCCGTTTTGTTGTTTTGCCAAGTACGTGGATTATAACCTGGACACTGGATTGAGGTGAGTATAATTTTTTTCACAGGTACCCCGGATTCTTCAGTGACGAGGGGGGCGTGGCAGTCGGCGGGTCAACATAGGTAAGTATGTATGTGTCGGCATGTATAAAATAAAAGTTTTACTTTCACGGTGTGCGTGTCCTGTTTTTATTTGGGTATTTTTTTCCCCAGTAGAACTACAGGTACCAGCGGGCCCGTTTTTCTCCCGCATGCTGGTACTTGTGGTTCTCCAAGTACCAGCTTGCGGGGGAGGCTTGCTGGGACTTGTAGTACTACTGTAAAAAACAATATTCTTTCATTTTTCCAAAGGCTATCAGCCCCCCATCCGCAGCCCTTGGATGGGGAGGACAGCCTCGGGCCTCACCCCTGACCCTTGGGTGGCTGGGGGGGGGGACCCCTTGATTGAAGGGGTCCCCACTCCCCCAGGGTACCCCGGCCAGGGGTGACTAGTTGGATATTTAATGCCACGGCCGCAGGGCGCTGTATAAAAAAGTGACCCCCGGCTGTGGCATTATCTGTCCAGCTAGTGGAGCCCGATGCTGGTGTAAAAAATACGGGGGACTCCTACTCTTTCTGTCCCCCGTATTTTTTGCACCAGGCGCAGAGCCCGGTTCTGGTTTTAAAAATACGGGGGATCCCATGACATTTTTCCCCCCGGATTTTTAGAACCAGGACCGGCTCAAAGAGCCCGAGGCTGGTTATGCTTTGGAGGGGGGACCCCACACAATTTTTTTTCGTTTTTTTCCCCGTTTTTTAAAAATCGGAACAAAATCCGTCAAATCGGCCGTTTTTCGTCAGCGGGACTGTCGAATCCGTTTTTTTATTGAATATGGTCAATTTCGGCAACCACTTGCCGAAATTAGACGGTCGAATTAAAAAACGGGTGAAAAATTGCCGCGATTCGCCGCTAATTGCATATACCCCATAGTGTGCCCATGTCTCCATGGTTCTTGAAGCATCCCCAGCATTCTCTAGGACGTATGAGAAATATTGAGGCACTTTCCTTAAACTGCTTGCAGATAGATCAGTAGTTGATATACCATGTGCTGTATTTGTACACTCAGTAATTTTATTTGCTGTGAAGAAATTAATCGACCATGCCCTGTTGACAATCCAGCCACGCCTCTTCAAAAAGGTTTTAAGCCTCAGTGTCTTGACACTTACAACATGTTTCAACCTCCCTATGATCAGGATGTCATCCATGTATGGCCATAACTTGACCCTATTTTTATTAATTCCATCACTAATGTCATTTTTGTAAAAGTTCTTAGAAACAATGAAATGCTGAATGGCAAACAGGTTGTAGACCATGGGACATTTCAACTTAAATAAATATATATATATATATATATATATATATATATATATATATATATATATATATATATATATATATATATATACATATACACACACACATGAGAAAAAGAGGGGGAAATAGGGGTACCAGAGACTTACAGTGTCTATCAATTAAAATAACTATGAAGAATATGGCAGGATACGGTTTTAGAAAAAGGGTAACAATATATTTATTTATACAATTTATAACATAATGATGGGATAAAAAAAGTAGGTAAATTTTTTTTTGATATGTAGTAAAAAAAGAGATTTTTAAAAAACATAAACAGGTAAAAATAGAGTATATAATTTAGCTAGAACACCCAACGCGTTTCGTCCTTAGACTTCATCAAGGGGTCCCCCCTTGATGAAGTCTAAGGACGAAACGCGTTGGATGTACCTCCACTGACTCTCCATCTTCAAAAAGATCAGCATCATTTTTATCATCCTGAAATTTTTTATCAGTATGAAATTGTTTTTACTGATTTTACATGATTTTGGATTCTAGCTAAATTATATACTCTATTTTTACCTGTTTATGTTTTTTAAAAATCTCTTTTTTTACTACATATCAAAAAAAAAATTACCTACTTTTTTATCCCATCATTATGTTATAAATTGTATAAATAAATATATTGTTACCCTTTTTCTAAAACCATATCCTGCCATATTCTTCATAGTTATTTTAATTGATAGACACTGTAAGTCGCTGGTACCCCTATTTCCCCCTCTTTTTCTCACATTTTAAAGGCAGCTTATCACTGCTGATTACTTAGGGGATAGCAGACACCTTACATTTTTAAAGGAGTGTTTATAAATAACATATATATTGTTTTAATATTTATCTGCTCACACATACCTGTGGCGCCATACCCCCACTACCCAAATATATATACATATATATATATATATATATATATATATATATATATATATATATATATATATATATATATATATATATATATATAAAACGAAATAGAGGAGATGGCGCCAAGGGAGTTATATCAACGCCCTACCTAAAAACGGACCCTTACAGTACTCTCCGGATAAATTACGTCAGATAACAAATACTAACATAAAAATGTATTAAAACAACATATAAACCCGACACAAATGTTCATAAGTATACAGAGTTGATACATTTACATTTGTCGCACAATTTGAACAATCAGTTTGTAGTGATGAGGAAAAAGCGTAGATATATCACTACGATTTCCTCCTTCTCCTTATTGTAGATTCGGAGGTAACATCAGATAATAGATAGATAAATAACCCAACGCGTTTCGTCTTGTTCCAAGACTTCATCAGGGGTAAAATCTCTTCATTTCAGAACATATTGTCAGCACATAAAAGGTCATTCAAAGATGTATGAACAACGTTTCAATATTTCAATGGGACTTGATAGAGACTTGGCTGTCAGCACTGCACCACTGGAGGGTCTACCACGTGTTCTAAATTGGTTAGACATTATACCCATTTGAATTGCCTTCACTCCTGAGTCTCTGAGTGTCAGGTTCAAGCTGCTGACCGACGAGGTTCCTTATGCTTGCGAACCAGTTAGATTCTATACACATATGAATCTTCCCCATATTCGAATATCTGAATGTCAGACTCAAGCTGATGATATATGAGGTATGGTCCTCGCTGTATCAATCAAGTCCCAATCTACAAGTTACCTCCGAATCTACAATAAGGAGAAGGAGGAAATCGTAGTGATATATCTACGCTTTTTCCTCATCACTACAAACTGATTGTTCAAATTGTGCGACAAATGTAAATGTATCAACTCTGTATACTTATGAACATTTGTGTCGGGTTTATATGTTGTTTTAATACATTTTTATGTTAGTATTTGTTATCTGACGTAATTTATCCGGAGAGTACTGTAAGGGTCCGTTTTTAGGTAGGGCGTTGATATAACTCCCTTGGCGCCATCTCCTCTATTTCGTTTCATATTTTCACACATTTAGTTCCTCCTAACAGGGAACTTAGAGGATACAGGCAGCCATATAATTAATTAATTTTAGTGTTTTATTTGAAATAGCGCAGTGGGAGAGTAATTCTTGTCATATATATATATATATTATATACACACACATATATATATATATATATATATATATATATATATATATATATATATACACACACACACACACATATATATATATACATATACAAAATGTCAAAAGGGAGCTAGAAATGTTGTGTACATACAATATCCTTCCAGATTATGACCGCAAAGTGATAAAAACAATAGATTTTATTCACATATTCACCAAGTACATTATACTTTTAGTGAACAGAGATTATCACATAAAAATCCAATGGTAAATATAATAAAAATGCAGTTTACAATGTTGTTGAAGACATGATACAGACAGTATATCCCATCAAGTGGTATATTATATAGGATGTCTGATGTTTTCACAAGAAACACTACCCGACGCGTTTCGTCCCAAGGACTTCATCAGGGGTTCATGTCAATCAAAGTAGGGGCCAAAAACCGATTTTTACGGTATAATTAGTCCCACAATCAATTTCAAAAAGGATTTAAAATCAAATGATCACGCTGAATGTATCAGTATTCACCATGGGTCCAGCCTTCATAGGAGTGCAAACTGTAAGATTATGCTGTTGTGGTCTCTATTTGTTATAACCATATTTACAATGTTCAGCTTTGAATAGTAGCAGGCTCTCCTGAACAGCAGTATATATATATATATATATATATATATATATATATATATATATACCATATGGTCAGATGGCACTCCGGCGGGACTTCACTTAAGAAATAAAGTAGAGACCAGGCAAAAAGAGCCTGGTCTCTACTTTATTTCTTAAGTGAAGTCCCGCCGGAGTGCCATCTGACCATATGGTATATATATGTTTGCACAGCAGCAAGGATAGGCACCGGGGGCAGTTGCAGCTGATAACTGAGTGCCGGTTACTGGTGGAGTTATATATATATATATATATATATATATATATATATACATATATACATACACACACACATATATATATATATATATATATATATATATATATATATATATATATATATATATATATATATATATATATATATATATATATATACATATACATGTACACACACACACACACACACCCAACAAGTTGGAATTGGGTGCTGGATATGATTTGCTTCTCTAACGATCTGCTGCCAAAAATAGGTTGGTCGGACTTAAGAACTAGGTACGAAACAATGTGAAAGAAGAAAAGGCAGCGCTGACTAATTAAACCAGATGAATTGTCAAAAAAAAAAAAAATCATCATCAGTAGATTTAATACATAGAGGTATGAAAACAATACACAATTTAAAAGGAGTGTAAAACCATGAAAGAGCTCCTAGTCACCATGACATATCAATCATATAAAACCATGCCAGTTCCTATTGAATGGACACTGGACTTATGGCAAATGAAAGCAGACCATTAATACTTCTTAGGACTGGCAGCTCAGTCCCAGGAAGGGTTAATACCACACGTTCACCATTGGGAGGAAAAAAAATAGGATTTTAATTACCTACCGGTAAATCCTTTTCTCGTAGTCCGTAGATACTGGTGATCCATTTCGTCCCATGGGGTCTAGACGGGTCCACTAGGAGCCATTGGCACTTCAAGAATTTGCTAGTGTGGGCTGGCTCCTCCCTCTATGCCCCCCCTACCAGACTCGGTCTAGGAAACTGTGCCGAGGAGACGGACATACTTTGAGAGAAGAATATAAAATGGATAGTGGTGAGATTCCGAACCAGCACACACACAAACAAGAGGAAAGCTAAGCTAACCAAACTTGAAACAGGAACAGCTGAACGAAACAACAATACTTAACTAAGTAACAGTGCAGGAAGAACGAAGCACAGGGCGGGCGCCCAGTATCCTTTACGGCCTAAGAGAAAAGGATATACTGGTAAGTAATTAAAATCCTATTTTTTTACGTCCTAGAGGATACTGGGGATCCATTTAGTACGATGGGGAAGTACCAAAGCTCCCAAACCGGGTGGGAGAGTGCCGAGGTTCCTGCAGAACTGATTAATGAAACTTAAGGTCCTCAGAGGCCAAAGTATCGAACTTGTAGAACTTAGCAAACGTGTTCAAACCTGACCAAGTAGCTGCTCGGCAGAGCTGAAGAACCCACCGACCTAGTAGAGTGGGCCTGTACAGATTTTGGAACCAGAAATCCTGACGTGGAATAAGCATGATGGATAGTGAGCCTGATCCAGCGCGCAATTGACTGCTTTGAATCAGGACACCCAATCTTATTGGGATTGAAATAACAAACAGCGAGTCCAATTTCCTTTGATGAGCTGTTCTCTTCACATACACTTTCAAAGCTCTCACAACATCCAAATACTTTGAAGTAACAGAGGTGTCGGTAACAACCGGAACCACAATAGGTTGGTTGATGAGAAACGCGGACACCACCTTAGGAAGAAATTGCTGACGAGATCTGAGTTTAGCTCTGTCCTCGTGGAAAATGAAACAACGTGCCCAGTTCCAACACGTCTTGCTGAAGCCAAGGCCAACAGTGTTACGGTCTTCCACGTAAGATATGTAACGTCTAACTCGTGTAACGGTTCAAACCAGTCCGATTGGAGGAAGGGCAGCACCAAATTGAGATCCCAAGGTGCCGTGGTAGGCACAACGGGAGGTTGTTTGTGCAAAACACCTTTCAAGAACGTATGGACGTCAGGGAGAGAAGCCAATAGTTTTTGAAAGAAAATGGACAAGGCCGAAATCTGCAATTTTATGGAGCCCAGACGTAGGTTCATATCCACACCAGACTGCAGAAAAAGCAGGAAACGTCCCAGATGAAAATCCACCACAGAATATTTTCTGCTATTACACCAAGAGAGGTATTTCTTCTAAATACAGTTGAAATGTTTAGATGTTACCCCCTTTCCTGGCTTGGATCATAGTCGGGATGACCTTGTCAGGGATGCCTCTCCTAGCTAGAATCAGCCGTTCAACTTTCATGCTGTCAAACGTAGCCATGGTAGGTCTTCATAGACAAACGGGCCAATTGCAGAAGATCCTCGAAGAGGTAGAGGCCAGGGATCTTCGAGGAGCATCTCCAGAAGGTCCGCGCACCAGGCCCTTCTTGCCCAATCCGGAGCAATGAGAATTGCTTTAACCTTTTCCCTTTTTATTCTTTTCAGAATTCTTGGGATGAGAGGAAGTGGAGGAAACACGTACACCATCTGATAGACCCATGGAGTCGTCAGAGCATCCACTGCCACTGCCTGTGGGTCTCTCGACCTGGAACAATACCGCTTGAGCTTCTTGTTGAGACGAGAGGCCATCATGTCGATTTGTGGACATCCCCATCGACGTGTCAAGCACATGAACACCTCCGAGTGAAGGCCCCACTGCCTCGGGTGCCGGTCGTGTCTGCTGAGGAAGTATGCTTCCAAGCTGTCTACTCCTAGAAGGAGGACCGCCGACAACACAGCAGCGCGTTTTTTTGCCCAGAGAAGAATTCTTGACACCTCTGACATTGCTGCTCTGCTTATCATGCCGCTCTGTTGGTTTATGTACGTCACTGCCATCACATTGTCCGACTAGACTGTAAAAGGACCGATCTTGAAGATGATATGAGGCCTGCAGAAGGGCGTTGTATATGGCCCTGAGTTCCAGAATAATGATTGGAAGGACGACTTCCTGACTTGACCATCTTCCTTGAAACTGCACCCCCTGAGTGACTGCTCCCCAACCTCTGAGGCTTGCGTCCGTGGTTAGCAGAATTCAATTTTGAATCCCAAACCGTCGGCCCTCGATTAGGTGAGAACTCTGTAGCCACCACAAAAGGGAGATCCTGGCCTTTGGCGACAGACTGATCCTCTGGTGCATGTGAAGATGTGATCTGGACCATTTATCCAACAGATTGAGCTGGAAGGGTCTTGCATGAAACCTACCGTACTGAAATGCCTCGTAAGAGGCCACCATTTTCCCCAGAAGGAAAATGAATAGATGCACCAATATCCGGGTTGGCTTCAGGACATCCTGAACCATCGATTGGATTACCAATGCCTTTTCCAAAGGAAGAAAAACTTTCTGCGACTGCGTGTCCAGTATCATACCCAGAAATAGGAGCCTCCTAGTTGGCTCTAAGTGAGATTTTGGAGTAGTTTGTTTGTGAGGCCAATACTGTTCAACAACCTCTCCCTGGATGGAGCCTTTATCAGAAGATCGTCCACGTACGGAATTATGTTCACTCCCTGTTTTCTGAGGAGAAACATCTCTGCCATCACCTTGGTGTACACCCTCGGTGCCATGGAGAGACCAAAAGGCAGGGCCAGGAACTGGTAGTGACAGTCCTGCAATGCAAACCGTAGATAAGCCTGGTGAGGCGGCCAGCTCGGAATGTGAACGTACGCATCCTTGATATCCACAGACACTAGGAATTCCCCTTCTCCAGACCTGAGAGGAGGGGACCCCTCATATATATGCATTATATGGGCAAGTGTACGCTTTCTAGGGTACAGAGATGGGGTGAGAGGCACAGCAGTGGGACTTGAAACCCTAGTTTTTTCAAAACTGCGGCTTCTACCCAGTATGGGATATATTGGAAGCATTACATTCTTAAAGTACACCTTATGGAGGCCACCCCAGGGGGATCTGCCACCGAAGCCTGAGATGTGTGCAGTTTTGAGCATGGTATAGACTCCCCAGGAGAACATATACATTCTGCAGTACAGGACAAAGTCCCTTAAACATGGTAAAGTGGATTACACATACACAGGAAAACGTCAACACAGTTTCCACCCCCCCAGAATATCTTCAGAGAGTCACAGAGCACAGGAAGCCAGCCACAGTGCGCCCCTATAGGCTTTTAAAAAGATAAAAAGCCCGCTAACTAGCATAACCTTAACAGGGTAGCTAGTACATAATATCATTCCCCCCTTTCATAACACCTTTTACCTCAGTGTAGTTATGTGGAGGACAGCGTTCCCTGTCAGCATGTGTCTGCAGTGAGAAAATGGTGCTGGTTAGTGCTGGATCCGCTCTGAGAAGCTCCGCCCCCTGTAATGGCGCGTCTTCCCGCACTTAGAGATTATACTGGCCTGAGGTAATTTTTGCAGCAAACAGTGGGTAAGACCTTGAAAGCTGTGTTTGACCAGTGTAGGGTATCACGCTGTCCCAGGACGCTCCTCACAGCACCGTACACAGTGTGCCGCTGAGCCTTCCGGAGCGCAACCTGTCAGAGCTGCGCTCCCACCCTTATGCCGCCATTCCCGCCGGGGACCCGCTTACCGGGACTCCGGCGTCAGATTCACCACTCTTCTTTCTTCTGGCTCTGTTAGGGGGTTGCGGCATGCTGCGGGAGTGAGCGGTCGCCTCGGGCGGCTAACGATCATCACCCTCAGGAGCTCAGTGTCCTGTCAGCGGAGATAGGGGCCATTAACCTCAAGGGTCTCCTGTGAATGGTAGGCCTTCCACTCCTTTCCTGGAGTCCGCAGTTCACTGGCGCAACCATAAGCCCCTGCGTGCTGACACTGCCATAGAAGTGGTGCGTGCCATAGAAGTGGTTAAGACTATGTCTTTTATGGCTTCCACCATAAAGTTTGCAGACTCCTGTATATGTTGCAGGAGTAAAACAATCTCCCCCCTAGATAAGGAATCCAACAGCTCAATTAGGTGACCTGACCATTTAGTAATGGCTTTAGTAATCCACGCACATGCTATAGTGGGTCTCTGGGCCACCCCAGCAGCTGTTTACAAGGATTTGAGTGTAGTCTCAATTTTACTATCAGCTGTGTTATTCAGGGAGGCTGCACAAGGGACAGGTAATACAATTTTTCGTGACAACCTGGACACTGATGTATCCACTATCGGTATCCTCAGGAGGAAAAGGAAAAGATGAGCGTAACCTTTTAGGGATTTGAAATTTCTTAGCAGGATTAACCCACGGTTCTTCAAACAGGGTATTCAATTCCTTTGACACATGAAGTGACGGAGGACTTCTTTTTTACATGAAAATTAGATTCCTCACACTCCTCTGCCACCTTAATAGGAATTTGCAGAACATCTCTGATAGCTTCTATGAGAGCCTCTATTCCCTGTGACAGAGCAGCGTCCCCCCCCCCACATCTGAATCCACCACCCCCTTCTCCATGTCTGACCCTTCAGCGTCAGAGTCACACTGCAGGATATAGACCAGAGTTCGTTTTTGTGAACCAATGTCAGGGGACTGAGACGCTTGTTTGGGGACTGAGGGGGTCATTCTAACCCGTTCGCTCGCTGCGTTTTAACGCAGCAGAGCGAACAGGTTCCTACTGCGCATGCCAGACGGCCGAAGGCTGTGCGATGCCTTTGCACTTCTGCAAGGGGGGGGCCGGACTGACAGGTCAGGGAAGAAGATCGTAGCTGTGCTAAATTTAGCACAGCTACGATCAACTCGGAATGACCCCCTGAGTCTCTATTCATAATCTCATCCACAGACTGTCTTAAGTATTGCGCCTCTTTCTCATTGTAGGACAATTTATTAGAGACATTGGAAAACATTCCTTTAATGGAATCCAGCCACGCTGGTTCAGCCCCGTTAGCCTGAGAAGGTGCTCTACACTGAGTACATAGTAGTGAGCTCCCTGGGGAAGAGGAACACTCTGCCGTACATGAAACACTCTTTGCCTGACATATTGTAAATGTGACAGCTCTCACACACACACACACACACACAGGAAAAGTTAAAACCACAATTAACCCACAAATAGCTCTTCCAGGGATACTGAGAAAATTTAGGAATAGTTCGTGCGCAATACTTTTAGCAGCTGGTAATGTCTCAAAGCTTCCTAGAGGTTTCCTTCACCCCTCACCAACACAGTGCACAACAGAAAAAATATAGAGACTGAGACTCAACTAGCGCTTCTTATTCCTGCTGGTGCTTATTCACAGGCTTCCGTCATTCGTATTGAAGTATCATAAAAATATAAATATAAAGTGCATATAGTGAAATACCATTTTAATAGCATACATATATAACCCACATCTTTAAAATACAAAAGGTCAGATATTGCACAGATCACTGCAAGCAGCAAAGGAAAGACAAGCTAATTACCAGATCACTCAGAACTGTTGTTAGACAGTTCTAAAAGCGCATGGAAGATGGTATAGGGATTTCCGGATAGTCTCACCACACACACACACACACGTTAGGTCTTACTGGATACTGGTCCTTAAGTCCGTCCTAGGGCTTGTCAGAAGGTAACCAACGCGTTTCCACCCCGAGCTGGGGTCTTTGTCAAGGTTAAAAAAGTCTGAATGCTGACCTCCTCATTCAGACTGCTATTTAAATACATGCAGCACCAATGGGAATCCTAATCGCCCAGCTGGACCCTATACATGAAAAAACTACCAGTCCCATGGTCCTCTGCTGTGGGCGTCCCTATCGTCATGGAAGCTCCAATCCTAATCTGGGAATCCTATAATAGGCGGGCTTGTTGTCATGGCGCCCAGTCTGTGTTTCCTTCTAGTTCGTACTCCAGCGCTACACGGCGTAACGTCACTTCCGGTTTCCGTTGCTATGGAGACCGGTACCTCTGTCCATTACCGCTTGCTCCGGTGCCGCGTAGCGCATGTGAATGTATCATACACTCATTTAGATATCCCGCTATGTGGTTCTCCTAAATCCACCATTAGAGATTTCATCTTTAAAATGTCCTTTTGATAGTAATTAGGGATTCGATCGGTTTTAAAACGTAACGTCCCTTCCGGTGACGTCAATGGTAAATTCTGATTGTTTACATTTACCTACAAAGGATATTTTAATAATAGACAGAAAGTGAGTCATCAACCAGGATAAAATGACATGTAACCATCTTAAATAAGCAAATAAATGACATTATAATAAAATCTACATATAATTTAAATAAAAACTTTGTTCATACATCTTAAAATATAAAATATGTGAAGTTATTAGAGGAGGGCTGCAGATTAGATAAGCGGGGTAAAAGGTATTTTTAAAATTTATAAAAACCATTTAACCTCAAAATCGGAGTTGATACCTCCCGGTTTCAACGTGCCAAATTCATAGATCAATTGCATCTCTTTTTTCGCCAATTGACCAGGTATATTTTTACATCTCCAATTTCCTTTCACATGTTTAATACCGCAAAACTGTCTAATAGCTGAAGTATTACTCTGGTGGACAGTCCTGAAATGTTCAGATAATGCATGTGTACTCAGGCCATTTCTAATGTTTCTCAGGTGCTTGCTAATACGGATTTTCAATGCTCTCGAAGTGCGGCCTATATACCAAAGGCCGCACGTGCATTCTATCGCATAAATAACATTAGAAGAGTTGCATGTAATGAAGTCCGTTATTTTCCAGTCTCGTTTGTTGATGGTGACCTCCGTAATTTTACTAGTCTTTGACTGGATTCCTCTACACCCTAAACAGAGGCCACAACGAAAAAAACCTTTTGATTTTATTGTGCTCATGGCTTTTTTCAGAGGATGGGCACTCTTAACGAGGCTGGTTTTTAAATTTGGTGCTTTTCTGAAAATGCACTTGGGCTTATTTGGGACCAATTCCCCAATTATCGGGTCCTTTTTAAGTATCCCCCAATGTTTGACTAGGGTTTTCTCAATACTCCTATACTGACTGACTATTATATGAGGTTATAAAAGCCCATTCAAAATTAGAATTATTTTTCTTTTCAGCACTATTCTTAGATTGTAACAGAAGTTCTCGATCTATTCCTGCTACTCTATTCTTGGCATCTGCAACCTTTTCTTTATTGTAGCCAGATGCCTCAAATCTGAGTTGCATTTCTTCTGCCTGTGCCACGTATTTCTCTTCTTGGGTGCAGTTCCTTTTGAACCGCCTAAATTGACCCCCAGGAATTGAACCCAACCAGTCTGGGTGATGGCAACTCTTTGCGTTGATATAGGCCCCGGAGTCAGTAGGTTTTTTAAAATTCATAGTATTTAGCTTTCCATTCTCTACATATACCGTCACATCAAGAAAATTAATAATGCTAGAACTCTTCTCAAAAGTGAAAAAAATATTCAAATCGTTACCATTAAGGTATGTAAAAAACTCATCTAGCAAAGTTTCTCCCCCTTTCCACACAAAGATGACATCGTCGATGTAACGTCTCCACAGCACCAGGTTCACTCCGAAGGGACAGTGGTTCCAGATATTCTCCTCCTCCCACTGCCCCATGAAGATGTTAGCATAACTCGGAGCGAACCTGGTGCCCATCGCCGTGCCTACACATTGGAGATAAAAAGTGCCCTTAAAGGAGAAGTAATTGTTCTCTAGAATAAAATTAACCCCCTTGTATATGAATTCCTGAAGATCCTTTTCCAATCCGCTGTTATTAAGGGCCATTTGTATCGATTTCAGGCCTACACTGTGCTCTATAATCGTGTATAATGATCGGACGTCTGCCGTGACTAATATCATTCCCTCCTCCCATTGTAAATCGCTCATCAACTTCAAGAAATCTCTTGTATCTTTCAGGTGTGCCTTACTTTTCAAAACCAACGGTTGTAAGAAATAATCGATAAATTCTGACAGGTTTGGGTGATCGAACCTATCCCTGACACAATTGGGCGTCCTGGGGGTTTCACCGGGTCCTTATGGATCTTCGGTAGGACATATATTACCGGTATAGTGGGTTCTGTGATACAAATAAATTTCATTTCTCTTTCTTTCAGGGTTCCTTTCTGATGATACTCCTCCACTAATTTGTTTAGGGCTTTTTAGATTTTTTCGGTGGGGTCTGATCTCAATTTACAGTACGTGATCCCATCCCCTAATTGTCTATGTACCTCATTTTCCTAGTCCTCCCTTGTCATAATGACCACCCCTCCCCCCTTATCGGTAGGTTTGATCACCAGATCCTCATTTGTACTTAAGTTTTTTAATGCTCCTCGTTCCTTGAATGTCAGATTCGGCCTGGAGACTTTCGTTTCCATCGTTTGAATGTCGTCCGACACCAGTTTCAGAAAAGTTTCTATAAAAGTGCCTTTTACATGCAGTGGATTAAAAACAGATTTTGGTTTAAAAGGGGTATCTGTGGCTGCTGGTAAACTCAATGGAGTACCGTCTTCTTTCATTAAGAAGAATTTCTTAATACAGATTTTTCTAACAAATTTGTGCAAATCTACAAATGTACTGAATTTATTTAACGGAAGCGCAGGTGCGTATTTCAGGCCTTTTTCTAGGAGTGAAATCTCCTCTCTTGCCAGGGTATGAGTACTTAAATTAAAAATCTTAACTTTCGTTTCTGTGACGGGTATTCCTTCCATGTTCCTGGGTAATTTCCCTCCTCCCCTGTTTCTAATTTTTTTTTTTTCTTCTTGGATTTCTTCTTTTTTAATTTCCCCCCTCTAGTTCCTCTCTTTCTTACCTTGGGTACCTCGGATTCCTCTCTCTGGATAAAAAAGGAACTGGGGACTGTGGTTGTTCCTCCAGTAATCTATATCTATTCTGTATACCAGTTCTGATCGGGGTATTTCTTCTCCTTTCAATTTCTCTGTTGTAATGGTCATTTCTAATTCTAGACCAGTCTCTCCTATTGGTATAGTTTTTTGGGTTCCATTCCCTTTTATCCTCCTTAAAATCCCTTTGTCTGTATTCTCTATATTGAGGTGTTCTCATTCTCTGATTGTTATCCTGCCTTGAGTCATTCTTATAATTTTTAACAGGATATCCTCTCCCCCAATTTAGTCCCCTCCTTTCTTGCTTGGGATAGTTCGTTCTCCTCTTATTAAATAATTGGGTGTGTATCTGAGGTGACCTCTCTAACCCCCTCTCTTCAACTTCATCATCCTCCTCTCCTTCTATATTCTGTTCCTGGTCTCCTGATAACTCACATTTCTTATCTCTATTGAATTTTCTAACTTTTCTTTCTATAAGTATTTTCTCATTCTTTTTATAATGTCATTTATTTGCTTATTTAAGATGGTTACATGTCATTTTATCCTGGTTGATGACTCACTTTCTGTCTATTATTAAAATATCCTTTGTAGGTAAATGTAAACAATCAGAATTTACCATTGACGTCACCGGAAGGGACGTTACGTTTTAAAACCGATCAAATCCCTAATTACTATCAAAAGGACATTTTAAAGATGAAATCTCTAATGGTGGATTGAGGAGAACCACATAGCGGGATATCTAAATGAGTGTATGATACATTCACATGCGCTACGCGGCACCGGAGCAAGCGGTAATGGACAGAGGTACCGGTCTCCATAGTTACCTTCTGACAAGCCCTAGGACGGACTAAAGGACCAGTATCCAGTAAGACCTAACGTGTGTGTGGTGGGACTATCCGGAAATCCCTATACCATCTTCCATGCGCTTTTAGAACTGTCTAACAACAGTTCTGAGTGATCTGGTAATTAGCTTGTCTTTCCTTTGCTGCTTGCAGTGATCTGTGCAATATCTGACCTTTTGTATTTTAAAGATGTGTGTGTGTGTGTGTGTTATATATGTATGCTATTAAAATGGTATTTCACTATATGCACTTTATATTTATATTTTTATGATACTTCAATACGAATGACGGAAGCCTGTGAATAAGCACCAGCAGGAATAAGAAGCGCTAGTTGAGTCTCAGTCTCTATATTTTTTCTGTTGAGCTCTTCCAGGGAGACGGAGATATTTTGGAGCCAGCACACAGTGCACTTATTGCTAATGCCAAGCTTAGCAGGGTCGCAGACTAAGTATCCATATTGGGGACTTAGTACACTAATAAATCGCTCCCCCCCTGCTATGACCCCCCTGGTACCGCTAAGGTAATCTGGAGTCACACCGGAGGAGCTGCGCGTCCCTGTCAGTCAGCATAGGTGTCCACTCCAGAGGGGAAAAGGCGCTGGTGAGCTGCTGGATCCGCTCATAGTGAACCCCAACCCTTCATTGGCGCCCGGTCTTTCCGCATCTTTTATACTGGCTGAGGTCATTTTGTGCTTAAAATGGAGACAGATCCTTTTTAAAGGCTTTGATTGCCAGTGTGGGTACTGTGTACTGAGACGCAGTTGTGTACAGAGTCTGGAGACGCAGTCCGCCCTGGTTAGAAGCCATGCATCTCCGTACCCTCATGCCATAATGGCCGGCGACCAGCTAACCGGGACGCCGGCTTAGTACTCACCACTCTTCTTTCTTCTGGCTCTGTTAGGGGTGGCGGAGTGCTGCGGGAATGTACGCTCCCCGTGGTGGGGCTTGCGCACAGTTCCCTCAGGAGCTAGTGTCCTGTCCGCCCCCTGAACAGGCGGCTGATCAGTTACCACCCCACAGACCCTGGGACTGTCCCATTGAGCTTATCCCAGGGAAGATGCCACCCCGTGTTCGCACATATCCCTTATCACTACCTGAGGCACTGGCTATGTCGGAATATATTAAGTCTAATCTTCTTAAAGGGTTCATCCGTCCCTCTACCTCCCCGGCTGGAGCGGGTTTCTTCTTCGTGAAGGAGGACGGGGGGTTAAGACCATGTATCGATTATCGTGGCTTAAACGATATCACCATTAAGAATAAATATCCCTTGCCACTAATCACGGAGCTATTTGATAGGGTTCGTGGAGCCCACGTTTTTACGAAGCTCGACTTGAGGGGAGCCTATAATCTTATACGCATCCGACAGGGGGACGAATGGAAGACTGCCTTCAATACCAGGGATGGGCATTACGAATATCTGGTAATGCAGTTCGGCCTCAGTAATGCTCCTGCCGTTTTCCAGGGATTCGTAAACGAGATCTTCCGAGATATGTTATACCAAAGTGTAGTGGTGTTATGATTCCAGCACTCCTGACCAGAGGAGATTTTATGACAAGGACCAGAGCGCTGGAATGGAATGCAGGTAACGGGAGCATGAAAGACTAGTTGCCCCTGGCGCCCTAACTCTATTGTGTCACCCGTGCTATTGGAAATCCCCTGCGAGACTATGGCTTCTTGAGCCCCTGGCAGCCACGTTTGAAGGGCGGATTATGTCTGCCCAACTCCGGTGCCCCCCGGTCTTAGTGAGAGACAAAGGGAAATCCGAGGCAGGATGATAACAAGAGGACCTCTGACTGACAACAGGCCAGGGGCAACAAGCTAACTAACAAAACCTGAAGTATGTGCGGAAACCCGCCAGGGAAAAGGACAACCAAAATCCACTTGTCCAATACTCCTACCCAGCACCGCTGGATACCAGAGTGGACCTGTGGAAGCGGAACCCTCCGCGAAATGCTCCAAAACACAAATAATAAATAATAAAGCGGACAAGCCGCAACACACGGCAAAGCCGCGACTCACGAACACCACTGGATGTTATACGGTGATTAGTCAGGACTCCAGGAATAAGATGACAACTTCCGAATTCAGGACTTCCGAATACTGGAATGACCGGATACAGCAAGACTGGAACAGACTCTCAGCAAACAGAGACAGCATGCAGGAAGCTATTACCGGCGTCTGTGAGAAGCCCTGAGAGTGCATATGAACAGGAGTCCTCCAATCGGGTGCTGACAGGGCTAATTACCTACATGCCGTGCAGCTGCCTTGCTGCACGGCCAGGAAACAGGTGTAGGTTCATTAAACCCTGGACCCAGCAACGGGGAATGCGGTCCGTCAGTGGCGTCCCCGTTGCTAGGGTCCGTGCGGCTCAGTGCGCTCGGCGTCCAGCATTGCCAGGGAGCCGGCGGCTGTCCGCGTACGGCGTCCCTGGTTGCTAGGCGCCGGGCCGCACCGACGAGCGGACCCCGGCGCCTAACAGTACCCCCCCCTTGAGGAGGGGTCAAGGAACCCCTAAAGCCAGGCTTCCAAGGAAATTCCCGAAAAAATGCCCTCTTGAGCCTTGGGGCATGAAGATCCTTATCCAGGACCCAGGACCTTTCCTCTGGACCATAACCTCTCCAGTGAACCAGAAAATAAAGCCGGCCCCTGGACAACTTGGAATCGAGAACCTTCTCCACCAGGAACTCCTGTTGTCCCTGTACATCCACTGGAGATCTTCCCTGAGAGATCTTCCGAGGAAATTTACTGGAAGAAATGTATGGCTTCAGCAGGGAGCAATGAAACGTATTACCAATCCGAAGAGATTTTGGTAAACGTAACCGGAAAGCAACTGGGTTAACTTTTTTAATGATATGAAATGGTCCAATAAATTTGAGTCCCAACCTAGCTGAAGATTGTCGAAGTCTAATGTTACGAGTCGACAACCATACCCTATCTCCCACCTTAAAATTGCAAGGACGTCGGAGCCGGTCAGAAAAAATTTTCTCTCGAAAGGCCGCTTTTCTGAGAGCAAGGTGCACTTTTTTCCAAATGGCTCCGAGATGGGAGGTTAAGGTTAGCGAGGAAACTGAGGAATGTTGAAAAAAAGAATTAGCTCTGGGGTGAAAACCAAAAACTGAAAAGAATGGAGACACGTTGGTGGAGGAATGACAAGAATTATTGTAAGCAAATTCCGCCAATGGAAGAAACTCGGACCAATCATTCTGGAGTTTGGCTGAGTACAAACGCAAATACTGTTTCAATGATTGGTTAACTCGCTCGGTTTGCCCGTTGGACTGTGGGTGGTAACCAGATGTTAATGACAATCTCATCTTTAATGAAGCACAAAAACACTTCCAGAATTGTGCAATGAATTGTGGACCCCGATCAGAAACAATATCAGTGGGCAACCCATGAAGTCTGAAAACATGGCGGAGAAACAACACTGTCAATCCCTGGGCAGATGGCATTCGGGGAAGGGCAATGAAATGAGCCATCTTGCTAAAACGGTCTACTACCACCCAAATGACTCTGCATCCAGCTGAAAGGGGAAGGTCCACCACAAAATCCATGGAAATATGAGACCATGGCCTGAGAGGGACATTCAAGGGCATAAGTTGCCCGATAGGCAAGGAACGGGGAACCTTATGCTGTGCACAAACCTGACATGAAGAAACTCCTTAACGTCTTTAGAAAGACCAGGCCACCATACTGAGCGGGAGACTAACTCCAATGTCTTAGAGATCCCTGGATGCCCGGAAACTTTATCATGGAACTCAGTCAAAACAGTAGCTCTCAAGAACTCAGGGACGTAAAGACGACCAGCAGGAGTATTTCCAGGAGTTTGATGTTGAAGCTGTTTTAACTGGGTAAATAAATCTTGTGTGAGGCCTGCCCAAATGACTGAAGATGGAAGTATGGGAGTAACAGGACTGTTATCATGAACCGGAAGAAAACTGCGTGACAGAGCATCTGCCTTGGTATTCTTGGAACCTGGCCTGAAAGTTATAATAAATTTGAAACGAGTAAAGAACAAAGCCCAACGAGCCTGCCGGGCATTCAGCCGCTTAGCTGATTCGATGTATTGCAGATTCTTATGGTCAGTCAATACTGAAATGGTATGTGTTGCTCCCTCCAGCCAATGCCTCCACTCCTCGAAAGCCCATTTTATTGCCAGTAATTCCCGGTTACCAACGTCATAGTTGGATTCAGCGGAGGAGAATTTCCTGGACATAAAGGCACAAGGATGTAGTTCCAGAGACTCTGGATCCTTTTGAGATAGTATAGCCCCTACTCCAACCTCCGAGGCATCAACCTCCACAACGAAGGGCAATCCTGGATTGGGATGTCTGAGGACTGGAGCCGAGACAAAAGCTTGTTTCAAGGCCCGAAAGGACAACTCCGCTTCACGCGACCAGTTGGTAGGATCCGCTCCTTTCTTTGTCAGGGCCACAATGGGAGCAACCAGGTCGGAAAAAGAATGAATGAACCTCCTGTAATAATTCGCAAACCCTAAAAAGCGCTGAATTGCTTTTAAATTGGTGGGTTGCGCCCAACTAAGGATGGCCTGGAGCTTCTTTGGTTCCATGAAAAATCCCAGAGGGGAAATAATGTACCCTAAAAAAGATACCTCCGAGACATGAAACTCGCATTTTTCCAGTTTGGCATATAGATGATTCTCACGTAACTTTTGAAGAACCTGACGCACCCGGGTAACATGTTGTTCAATAGAGTCAGAATAAATCAGGATGTCGTCTAAGTAAACGACCACGAATTTCCCTAGGAAGTCACGGAGCACATCGTTAATGAGGTCCTAGAAAACTGCTGGAGCGTTAGACAAGCCGAACGGCATCACTAGGTACTCGTAGTGACCCGACTGAGTACTGAAGGCTGTCTTCCACTCATCTCCAGACCTGATTCGGATGAGGTTATACGCTCCTCTTAGGTCAATTTTGGAAAAAATCACAGCCGAACGCAGCTGATCAAAGAGGACAGAAATCAGCGGCAGAGGATAAGTATTTTTAACTGAGATTTTATTTAGGGCTCTATAGTCAATGCAAGGTCTGAGCGAGCCATCCTTTTTCTCCACAAAGAAGAAGCCTGCACTTAAAGGAGATTTAGATGGCCTGATAAATCCTTTCCCTAGGCTCTCTTTAACATAGTCATTCATGGCCGCAGTTTCTGGCCCGGATAAAGCATATAACCTTCCCTTTGGCAATGCGGCACCAGGAATTAGCTCAATGGCGCAATCATAAGGCCGATGGGGAGGCAGAATGTCTGCATTGCCCTTGGAGAACACATCAGCAAACTCCTGGTACTCCACGAGAATGAGTTCAGGAATGGCAGCAGCTATTCTCACTGGAAACGAAATACATTCCTTATCACAGAAGGCACCCCATTGAGAAATCTCCCCTGACCGCCAATCAATGGTGGGATTGTGAAAGGCCAGCCAAGGGTGACCCAGAACCACTGGAACTGCTGGGCAATGGGTAAGGAAGAACTCGATTTTTTCAGAATGAAGAGCTCCTACCGTAAGTAGTACAGGGGGTGTACAGAGGGAAATAACCCCATTGGACAGTGGACTCCCATCTAAGCCATGCATGGTGACACACCTACCCAAAGATAACTGAGGAATGCCTAAGGCCTTAGCCCAAGTTAAATCCATAAAGTTTCCTGCGGCTCCACTGTCGACAAAAGCCGACACCGAGGAACTGAGGCTGCCAAAGGAAACCTTAGCTGGGACTAAAAGGGAGTTATTCGAGGAGATAAGCTGCAGACCTAGGTGAACCCCCTCACAATTCACCTGGTCAAGGCGTTTCCCGACTTATTCGGACAATTACGAGCAAAATGTCCCTTACCCCCACAGTACAAACAAAGACCAGAGTTTTGCCTTCTGGCTCTCTCTTCAGGAGACAACCGGGAGAGACCCATCTGCATGGGCTCCTCTATGTCCTCAGGGATGGAATATACACATGGAGATGACCTGACCGATGCTCCTTTTTCAGCCTTCCGCTCTCTGAGACGACGATCAATCTTAATAGAAAGCTCCATGAGTTTATCGAGAGTCTCAGGAGCGGGATACTGGAGGAGACTGTCTTTAATAGATTCTGATAAGCCGAGGCGAAACTGACTGCGCAGGGCTGGGTCATTCCAGCCACAGTCGTTCGACCACCGGCGAAACTCCGTACAATAAACCTCTGCAGGATTCCTACCCTGTCTGAGGGCGCGCAATTGACCTTCAGCGGATGCCTCTCTATCAGGGTCATCATATAATAGTCCTAAAGACCCAAAAAAAGCGTCTACTGACAATAACACCGGATCATCTGCTTTTAAACCAAATGCCCAAGTCTGGGGATCCCCCTGGAGCAAAGAAATAATAATCCCGACCCGCTGAGATTCAGTACCCGAGGAGATCGGTCTTAAACGAAAATAAAGTTTACAGGATTCTTTAAAATTAAAAAACTCTTTTCTATCACCAGAAAAACGGTCAGGCAAATGCATTTTTGGTTCAGGAACTACCCTTGGGGAAGTTCGTAAAAGATCTTCCTGCGACTTCACCCGAAGGGAAAGATCCTGAACCATCTGAGTAAGTTCTTGAATCTGACCGACTAAGAGCTGACCAGGATTTGGTCCTAACCCTGTTGGATTCATGAGGCCGACAATTTCTTACAAAAACTGAATAAGAAAAAATTAAACTCCGTTTAATTTTAAGTTTTGGTATGGCCGGTAATAATGTTATGATTCCAGCACTCCTGACCAGAGGAGATTTTATGACAAGGACCAGAGCGCTGGAATGGAATGCAGGTAACGGGAGCAGGAAAGACTAGTTGCCCCTGGCGCCCTAACTCTATTGTCTCACCCGTGCTATCGGAAATCCCCTGCGAGACTATGGTTTCTTAAGCCCCTGGCAGCCACGTTTGAAGGGCGGATTATGTCTGCCCAACTCCGGTGCCCCCCGGTCTTAGTGAGAGACAAAGGGAAATCCGAGGCAGGATGATAACAAGAGGACCTCTGACTGACAACAGGCCAGGGGCAACAAGCTAACTAACAAAACCTGAAGTATGTGCGGAAACCCGCCAGGGAAAAGGACAACCAAAATCCACTTGTCCAATACTCCTACCCAGCACCGCTGAATACCAGAGTGGACCTGTGGAAGCGGAACCCTCCGCGAAATGCTCCAAAACACAAATAATAAATAATAAAGCGGACAAGCCGCAACACACGACAAAGCCACGACTCACGAACACCACTGGATGTTATACGGTGATTAGTCAGGACTCCAGGAATAAGATGACAACTTCCGAGTTCAGGACTTCCGAATACTGGAATGACCGGATACAGCAAGACTGGAACAGACTCTCAGCAAACAGAGACAGCATGCAGGAAGCTGTTACCGGCGTCTGTGAGAAGCCCTGAGAGTGCATATGAACAGGAGTCCTCCAATCGGGTGCTGACAGGGCTAATTACCTACATGCCGTGCAGCTGCCTTGCTGCACGGCCAGGAAACAGGTGTAGGTTCATTAAACCCTGGACCCAGCAACGGGGAACGCGGTCAGTCAGTGGCGTCCCCGTTGCTAGGGTCCGTGCGGCTCAGTGCGCCCGGCGTCCAGCGTTGCCAGGGAGCCGGCGGCTGTCTGCGTACGGCGTCCCTGGTTGCTAGGCGCCGGGCCGCACCGACGAGCGGACCCCGGCGCCTAACAAGTGGTGTATTTGGATGACATTCTGATATTTTCCAAGAATCTTGCGGAGCACAGAGTACAGGTCAAAGAGGTACTTTTCCGTCTACGAAGGAATCGTCTCTACGGCAAAATTTCCAAATGTACCTTTGAGGTCCCTTCAATTCCGTTTCTCGGTTATGTCATCTCAGGTACGGAGCTTCGCATGGATCCGGAAAAACTCAAGCCCATTTTACTACAGAAAATTCATTAAGGGATTCTCCACCATTGTTGCACCCATTACTGCATTGACAAAAAAAGGGGTCCGATCCAAGTCTGTGGTCTTCCGAAGCCATAGTAGCGTTTGCCCGGTTGAAATCAGCTTTTATGTCAGCCAAATTTTACAGAACCATTCTTCTTGGAAGTCGATGCCTCCTCAGTCGGCATCGGAGCCGTTCTTTCACAGTACTCTTCTGATGGGAAGTTGCATCCATGTGGTTTCCATTCTCGGAAGTTCTCCTCTGCTGAACGGAACTACACTATTGGAGATCAGGAACTTTTGGCAATAAAATCTGCCTTAGAAGAATGGAGATATTTATTGGAAGGTGCTAAACATCTAATTACTATTTACACCGACCACAAGAACTTGTTGTATATCAAAACTGCCAAATGCCTGAACCCCCATCAAGCTAGATGGGGGCTCTTCTTCACTCGGTTCTCGTTTATTATTAAGTACCGGGCTGGGACTCTCAATGCCAAAGCTGACGCTCTGTCCCGTTCCCTAACGGCCTCGGATGAAGAGAATTCCCTTGAGAAGATTTTAATTCTCAGCCCAGTTTCCATTTCCGCAGCTCCTACTTCTCTAGGTCCTCCTCCTGGGAGATTGTCAGTACCAGTTGAATTTTGACCAAAGATACTGCAGTGGGCCCATATATCTAAGTTTTCCGGTCACCCGGGAGCCCAGAAAATGTTCGAATTTCTACGAAGATCATATTGGTGGAACACCATGAGGAGGGATATACAAGATTATGTCAACTCTTGTCCTCAGTGTGCCCAGCACAAAACTCCTCGTTTGCCTCCTGCTGGTCTGCTTCGTCCACTGTCCATTCCTAGGAAACCTTGGACCCATATTTCTATGGACTTCATTACAGAGTTACCCCTCTCCAAGGGTTGCAATACCATCTGGGTGATTATGGAGCGCTTTTCAAAAATGGCCACTTTGTTCCGTTGATTGGTCTACCAACGGCTCCCAAGTTGGCTCTACCGTTTATCCGAGAACACTTTCGCTTGCACGGGTTACCTCAGGAAGTAGTCTCTGATCGAGGGGTACAGTTCACTGCAAGGTTCTGGAGGGCTCTCTGCTCGGCCTTACAAATAAAACTCAAGTTCTCATCTGCTTATCATCCACAAACCAATTGTCAAACTGAACGAGTCAACCAGGATTTAGAGACATTTCTCCGCATTTATCTCTCCCCTTCACAGGACGACTGGGTGGAGCTGATACCCTGGGCTGAGTTTGCCCATAACTATCTGTATCACTCTTCCACTGGTGAGTCTCCATTCTTCATCAATTATGGATTCCATCCACGAATTCCAGAGTTACCACTCCTTCCTTCAGAGGATATCCCTGCTGTTACTTCCACTCTTCGGCACTTCAGTCAAATCTGGAGTAAGGTTCATGCTAATCTCAGGAAAATCTCCATTCGATACAAGTTCTTTGCAGACAAAAGACAACGAGCAGCTCCTCAATACAAGGTTGGCAACAGGGTATGGCTCTCCACCCGCAACCTCCGTCTAAGAGTGCCCGCTATGAAATTTGCTCCAAGGTTCATCGGCCCTTACCCAGTTTTGCAAGTCCTGAACCCTGTAGTCTGCAAATTGGGTTTGCCCTCTCACTTTCGTGTCCCAAATTCTTTCCATGTTTCTCTCCTTCGGCCTCTCATTTTAAATCGTTTCCAGTCAGAGTCCCCCAGTCCAGTTTCGGTGGAGACCGAAGTTGGACAGAATTTGAGATCGAAATGAATCTCGACTCGCGCTACTACCACAAGAGTCTTCAATACCTAGTGGAGTGGAAAGGCTATGGTCCTGAGGAAAGAAGTTGGGTAAAAGCTTCCGAAGTCACTGCTCCTCGACTAGTTCGATCTTCCATTCCAAACATCCAACGAAGCCCGGGAAGTGTCCGGGGGCCACTCCTGGAGGAGGGGGTACTGTCACACGCCAGGGGCAGCGGCCGCCACGCTTACACCTGCGTGCCCGCTGGTCCTCCTGGCGGTCTTCGCCTCCGGTGGTCGTCGGGTCCCGGCGTCTGGCTGGCGCTGCTCCCGGCGGTTCCCCGGAGTGTGGGCGCCGCCATTGCATCCGGCGTCACGTGGGCGGGGAGCGGGTGACGTCATCGGTCCATGCCGCCAATCCAGATAGGGCAGGGATTTCAAAACCAGACGCCGGGCAGAGCCCCGGCGCCCGAGTATCGTCTCTACTTTGGAGGTGATCTCCAGTGCTCCTGTTGCTGCTGTACAAATCTCCAAGTGTTTCCAGCATCCAGCATACCTCCCTGCACACCATTCTGTGTGCTTCCAGCGTCCAGTGTGCTTTTCTATTGTACAAATCTCCAGTGTTTCCAGCAAACCTCCCTTCACACCATTCCGTGTGCTCCCAGC
This sequence comes from Pseudophryne corroboree, assembly GCF_028390025.1. Taxonomy (NCBI): domain Eukaryota; kingdom Metazoa; phylum Chordata; class Amphibia; order Anura; family Myobatrachidae; genus Pseudophryne; species Pseudophryne corroboree. Next base: position 711,697,785 of record NC_086444.1, on the reverse strand, counting down.
GGTCAGTGTGCTTCAGCATCGCTCTCAAGTCTCACACCATTCCGTGTGCTCCCAGCGGTCAGTGTGCTTCTGCATCGCTCTCAAGCCTCACACCATTCCGTGTGCTCCCAGCGGTCAGTGTGCTTCTGCATCGCTCTCAAGCCTCACACCATTCCGTGTGCTCCCAGCGGTCAGTGTTCCTCAGCACCGCTCTCAAGTTCCGGTCATCCTGAGAATCTCTAGCATCAACCACGAACTTTGGTGGCTGCTAAGTTCTGCATGAGGAAAACCTATATCCGGCCATCTCTACTCCGGCCCACCTGTGGTTCCTCTTCCCGATCATCGGAAGAACCCCCGAGTTCTCAACACTCCCAACCCAGGTCAGTGACATTCCGAGTTGATCGCTCGCTAGCTAGCAGCCATGCAACCGCATAGTCACCACCCTTGGGGAAGTGTATTTTCGCTTTGCAAGTGTGCAAAATCGTGTGCAGCTGAGCGGGACAAAAAGTTTTTTTGCAGTGGACTTACTCAGCCGCTGTGATCACTTCAGTCTTTTTGGTCCCGGAATTGACGTCAGACACCCGCCCTGCAAACGCTTGGACACACCTGCGTTTTTCCAAACACTCCCTGAACACTGTCAGTTGCCACCCACAAACACCTTCTTCCTGTCAATCTCCTTGCGATCGGCTGTGCAAATGGATTCCTCGTTAAATCCATCGCCCAGCAACAATCGGCTCTGTAGCCGCATGGCGCGCCTGCGCATTGCGGTGCATATGCATGCGCAGTAGTAACCTGACCCTCATTGCCGATATGATGGTCCAGTGATGTTTCAGGCATGGGTGAAGTCCATCCAGTGGGTTTGGAGTTGACTAGGGTCCTCAATGTAGGACGTCTCCTTTATTCTTAACTTCTGCTCATATGGGACTTTTTACTCCAACGGTGAACGTGTGGTATTAACCTTTCCTGGCACTGTGCTGTCAGTCTTAAGAAGTAATAATTGTCTGCTTTCATTTGCCATAAGTCCGGTGTCCATTCAATAGGAACAGGCATGGTTTTATATGATTGATATTTCATGGTGACTAGGAGCTCTTTCATGGTTTTACACTCCTTTTAAAATTGTATATTGTTTTTATACCTCATCTATGTATGAAATCTATTAATATTTTTCTTGTCAATCCATCTGGTTTATTTAGTCAGCGCTGCCTGTTTGACATTTCAAATTCACCTGGGAAACATTTCAGCTTGCCTCCTCCAGAGATAGAAAGCTGAAATATGCTTTGCACTGCTAATCCCAATGCTTTTGGGGCATGTCAGAAGTAATGGGCTCCCAATCAGAGCAACAACTGAATTGCTCCAACGGGTGCCCAAAAAGTCCTGGATTAACGAAAAAAACATTTTCCTTTTCGAGATCGGATAACCTAACTCCGCGAGGCGATCACAGGCTTGTCATACATAAGAATATATCTAAACTGAATTAACTTTAATGAGCTTACTTCAGCACTACTAGGGTCTAGGGATTCCCTCTCACTATCAGTAAACATCTGTTATTTATTTCTGCCACTGTTTTGTGGGCAGGTAACTAGCTGCCACCACAGACTCCAACAGTGACAGTTCTCCCCAGGCTCCAATCACCAGCACCTGAAACCACTTGTTTTTGGGTATGTATGGTCACACTACTTTGACTGGCAAATTCCCACTGATCACTCACTATGGACCAGTCTGCACAGGGACTTTAATTTGGAGATGCTGGGTTCAACTGTAAGACAGCTAAAGAACGAAATAGTGTTTTGAGGATACAGGTTACAAGCAGGCATTTTCTTGAAATCAGGAAATGTTTGTCAAATGGGTTTTTACCGCAGATGCAAGACTGATGCTATTGAATGGAGTGCAAGGTTTTTAATAATTGAGCGCCGTGAGATTTTATTTTCTGCAGCCCCAGAGCACAACCAACTTTCCTAAAATACATATTATTACAAAGAAAATGGACTGGCAACACCCAAGCCTCCTCCCCCTTCCCCCAATGATTAATTAAGCTCCCACGACTGGGTTACAAATTTGGAGGGATATTCACTTTTCAGGAGGGATAGGGCTACCAAAAGGGGAGGAGGGGTATGTCTCTATGCAAAACCATCCCTAAAACCAAACATAATGGGATGGTTTTTACGAGGGGGCGGGAGATAACGTGGAATCGCTATGGGTTGTAATCACAAGTGGGGGCATTGAAGTAAAAAAACTGGTAATTGGCACATGCTATAAACAACCGGATATTAGCATACATGACGAGGAACATCTCTTACAGCAAACTGAAAAAGCTGCGGGAATGGGGGACATCCTAGTGATAGGGGATTTCAATTATCCCGATGTAAATTGGAATAATGATTTGTGTGTAAAAGCTAGGAGCAGCAGGTTTCTAAACACATTAAAGGATCAGTACTTGTCTCAATTAGTCGAGGACCTAACCAGAGGTAATATCCTGGACCTAGTTATTACTACTAATAATAATAATAATAATAATAATAATAACAACATTATATTGGACATTACAGTTGGGGAGACCTTGGGAAACAGTTACCACTATATGATCACATTCGACATCAGTTTCAAGAAACATAGCTATAAGGGAACAATTAAAACATTTAACTTTAGAAGAGCTAACTTCAATATGCTGAGACAGGCACTAAACGACATGGACTGGGAAGTTTTGTTTCAGGGTAAGGGCTGTAACACACGTGCCGGTTTCTCCCGGATGGCAAAAAGCCGGACAAACTTTGTCTGCCATTTTGCCATCCGGGAGAAACCGGCAAAGTCTTTCACACACAACGGCCGTGTGTGAAGCTGTGCGCATGTGCAGCATTAGACACGGCTTGAAAAAAAAAACGTTGTGTGTGAAAGCCCCCCTTCACACACACGGTCCACTGCCTTCAAAGACGGTACGGCCCCGGCCCAGCCGCCGGACCTTCCAGTGGATTTTTCCGGCTGCAACACAGCAGCCGGGCTGGGGCCGTGCAGTGTGAGAGGCACCTACCCTTCACACTGTTAACTACAATACCAGCACGGGAAAAAGCCTTCCGCCTTTTTCCCTGCCGGTAAAAGCCGGCTCGTGTGTTTCAGCTCTAAGGACACTTCGGAAATGTGGGATGCTTTAAAATGGTTAGCAATATTCACAAATTCATTCCCATGGGCAATAAACGCAGGAGTACTAAACACAAACCAATGTGGCTTAATAAGGAGGTCAAAAAGGAAATGGCTAATAAGAGGCGTGCTTTCAAAGCATTTAAATCAGTTGGAGGGGAGGAGGCATTTCAGTATTACAAGGAATGCAATAAAAAGGTGCAAAAAGGTAATAAGAGCAGCTAAAATTGTAAATGAAAAGCAAATCGCTATAGAGAGTAAAGCCAACCCTAAAAAGTTTTTACAAGTACATAAACAGTAAAAAAGGTTAACAGAAAACGTAGGCCCATTAAAAGATGAAATGGGAGCCTTGATAAACGATGACAAAATAAAAGCGGATATACTGAACAAGTTTTTTCTTCAATATTCACCAGGGAGGATCAGAAGATGAAAGTAGTGCATAACGACAGTGAAGATAATGACTCTTGGCTAGATGCTTGTTTAAGTGAGGAAGTAGTCCTGGAGAGGCTAAGCAACATAAAGATTAATAAATCACCGTGCCCAGATGGTTTTCACCCGAGGGTTATTATGGACTTAGGGCAAAGCTAGCAAAACCCTTATACTTGATTTTCTATAGTTCACTTAGATCAGGTATGGTACCGAGGGATTAGCGTATAGCGGAAGTAGTGCCCTTATTTAAAAAGGGATCTAAAAATCAACCTGGGAACTACAGACCAGTTAGTATAACTTCTATAGTGGGTAAAATATTGGAAGGAATTTTGAGGGATAGCATAGAGGATTATCTGCAGGTTAATAAGATTATTAGCAAGAGTTAGCACGGGTTTGTAAGGGACAGATCATGTCAAACTAACTTAATTAGCTTCTACGAGGAAGTGAGCGATAATCTCGACCAAGGCAAAGCAGTGGATGTTGTGTATTTAGATTTTGCAAAAGCCTTCGATACAGTGCCTCACAGGAGACTGATCATCAAATTAAGGGAACTTGGCATAGGATATACCATTTGTACATGGATAGGTAATTGGTTGGATAACAGGGTACAACGACTAGTGGTCAAAGGGACGTTCTAAAGCTGGGCACAAATAGTCAGCGGAATACCACAAGGGTCCGTACTTGGCCCGCTACTGTTCAATATATTTATTAATGATCTAGGAATAGGTCTGGGAAGCACAGTGTCAATCTTTGCAGATGATACCAAACTGTGTAGGGTAATTAATTCAGAAAGCGATGTGGAGTCTCCACAGAATGACTTACTTAAACTTGAAACCTGGGCGTCTAAATGGGGAATGAGGTTCAGTATTGAAAAATGCAAAGTTATGCACTTTGGGATTAAAAACAAACTTGCATCCCACACACTTAATGGAGAAAATATAGGGGTAGCAGTAGTGGAAAAAGATTTGGGGGTGCTCATAGATAATAGTCTTAATAACAGTCAACAATGTCAAAATGCAGCAAAGAAGGCAAGTAAAGTGCTCGCATGCATAAAACGGGGTACTGATACAAGGGACGAGGATGTATTCTTGCCACTGTACAAATCATTGGAATGTCTGCACCTGGAATATTGTGTTCAATTTTGGGCAACATATTTAAAAAAAAAAATGATATCGGGGAACTCGAAAGAGTTCAAAGGCGGGCTACTAGCTGATAAAAGGGTTAGAGACACTGGAATATGAAGAAAGGCTTACTCTGTTAAATATGCATTCCCTTGAAAAGGAGACTAAGAGGAGACATTGGTGGTCATTCCGAGTTGATCGCTCGTTATTTTTTTTTCGCAACGGAGCGATTAGTCGCTAATGCGCATGCGCAATGTCCGTAGTGCGACTGCGCCAAGTAAATTTGCTATGCACTTAGGTATTTTACTCACGGCATTACAAGGTTTTTTCTTCGTTCTGGTGATCGTAATGTGATTGACAGGAAGTGGGTGTTTCTGGGCGGAAACTGGCCGTTTTATGGGAGTGTGTGAAAAAACACTACCGTTTCTGGGAAAAACGCGGGAGTGTCTGAAGAAACGGGGGAGTGTCTGGGCGAACGCTGGGTGTATTTGTGACGTCAAACCAGGAAAGAAACTGACTGAACGGATCGCAGTGGCAGAGTAAGTCTCGAGCTACTCAGAAACTGCTAAGAACGGTCTATTCGCAAATCTGCTAATCTTTCGTTCGCAAATCTACTTATCTTGCTAAGATTCACTACCAGTAGGCGGCGGCTTAGCGTGTGCAAAGCTGCTAAAAGCAGCTTGCGAGCGAACAACTCGAAATGACCACCATTATTAATATCTTCAAATATGTAAAAAGTCAATACAAAGAGTTAGCAGGGGATTTGTTTATTAATAGAACTCTGTATAGGACATGTGGGCACTCGCTGAGGCTGGAGGAGAGAAAATTCTGTACAAATCGTAGGAAGGGGTTCTTCACAGTAAGGGCAATAAGGATTTGGAACTCCCTGCCGTAGAAGATAATTGAGGACTGCGTAAATGCATTTAAAAACGGACTGGACAGTTTTCTAGCCGAGAAAACTATCAAGGCTATAGCATTTAACATATTGACATTAAGTTTATGGGTGTGATACGAAATATAGTTATCAATAGGTACGAAACCATTATTTCGGCTGGTGCATTATAATGTGCACTGCTTAATACAGAATACAGGTTGAACCCAATGGGCTTTTTGCCTCTTTTCAACCTCATTAACTATGTTACTATGTTACTAAGTAGTCCTTAATTACCCAGCTTCCGCAGCACTGCCTTCTCCTTCAGTTCAGTTCTCCAGCTTTCAGCGTAGAAAGTCAGCTTCCAGGGACGGGAATAGGTACATACTAGCCATGCACCCCCTCACCGCACACACTATACTACATTACTGCCGCTACCCTGCACCACGCAAACAATATCGTGGTGATCCAAAATAGGTTGTGAGGTCAGCATAATTTTTTTTTTTTTTTTTATGTGGAAAACCTTGCAGCCAATTGAATATGCCTCATAGTACCTCAAAATACAAGTGTGTGACAGACAACTTTCAAGACAAATTTGCAGGAGATTTAAAGCCCTGATTACTGCAGTGTGTACACAGAACCCAGGGCTAATTATTGCTTAAAAACCTGTGGGATCTGACCTGTCCTGCTGCACAACATTGGTCAGTCCCAATAAATATTTATTGGGCACGTCATAGTGTTACATGATCTTTCCAACACAGTTCATTTTAAAACGTCGCCTTTGATGATCTTTATATATAAATTATGATTAAAAAATTTTTACGAAAGATATAAATGGTTTACGAAAGATATAAATTGTTCCAAAATTCAACAGTGTGCACACTAGAAAAAGGATGTTATCAAGATTGCAAACCTCAGAAAATCATGGATAGTTAGTAAGCTTTTTCTAGAGTGTACAGATGCGTCCTCATAGACAAAGGGGTCAATTCAATTCACTGACAGTTGAATAGCGCCGGGAGTTTGCTCTCAGCGCTATTCAATTCAGCCCCAGTTAAGTCGGCGAAGGCCCGTTCTCGTCGACTTAGGTTGAATTGTCGGGAGAACGGGCATTCTCCGACTTAACTCCCCGGCGTGATGCCGATTCCCGACATAATCAGCCTCGCGCCGACCGCACTTTTGTCGGGTTTCTTCTCTCGTCCCCCGGGGTTGAGAGAAGAATTCCCGACAATTGAGGGTCACTTGTCGCTGTATTGATTAGCGGCGGGAGCAAACTCCTGGCGCTATTCAACTGTCAGTGAATTGAATTGACCCCAAAGTGTCTATACGCCATACAGCGCAAGATGCCCAACATGACTGAGATGCTCTGAGAGGAGTAGCGGAACAGATTTTTCTTTAAAGTTTGCATCTTACATCTCAGATATAGCAAAACCCATAGCATACTATAGATGTTCAGTTACAACTTAAACCACACAGGAATTCATTTTTAGCATGCACACTAGACAGTCACAAATGAAGCACAACAGAACTTTGAGTGAGAAAAAGCTGCAAGCGCTGCATCGCGAAAGTTCAAACACAGATCCAGAGTCAGTCGCATGCAGATATACAAATGTCGCACATCAAATCAATTTAATGCTAGCTAGCAATGTACACATGGGTCCTCCGTTATCTTGACTGTTTCTGCGCCTAGACGGAGGTTTAGTCACGCCTAGGCGATAGCTTAGGTTGCTGAGTTTAATCACGGGCGCGTTGAGGCGCAACTAGATACTCAGCATGCAATACACATCTCCACCACTGGGTGGCTAATGCTTCACTAATCCAGTACTTTAGTTTGAATAGCGGCGGATTGATCTACAGTACAAGCTCTGTCAAATGGTCAGTGACGACTGTAATGTTAATATCCAGTCTTGTACTGCATAGTGTACACACAGATGGTGACCAATGGTCAGACGGACAGAGTAAAAAAGAATATTTATTCAGACGCAAACGAACATGTTAAAACACTTGTGTATGCAGACGCAACTAATGTGTGAAAGGAATAAATGTAGCTCATTGACTTTACAGTATGTACAGTGCACGAAATGAGCGTCCAAGTCCTCTAACGGCATAAACTAACACCAATGGGAAGGAATCGCTCTTTGCAGTACTTTTACACATGAACTTGAGAATCTTCCATGCAGTGCTGTGGGCTAGCAATGAAGGCTCCCGTCTGCCACTCTGAGAGTCCCGGGATCGATTCCCAAAGTCCTAATCTGTGTGTGTGTGTGTGTGTGTGTGTGTGTGTGTGTGTGTGTGTGTGTGTGTGTGTTCCCGTGACATTCACTTTATTATTATTTACTTTTTTCTGTGTAATCCATTGTAAAACATTCAAAGGAAGGGTGCACACAGGTTTCACACAAATCGGGGTAAATCTGCAGGAGCGACTCATTCGTTATCTAAAATACACAGCAGTAATGAGCACCTATAGACATACCAGTAAATTTAGTGTATTATGACGCAACTATCTGTTCGAGCAACCCAGTACTGTAGATCGTCGGCGTTAGAGAATCTGTGTTGTACTTTATAAGCTGTTCGTGCTAATTAGTACACTAATAGAACATACTGTACAGAGATACTAAGGACGGTGATTTGACATCCAGGAACTTAGGGAGGAGCTTTTATCTCTCTCCATTGTAATCTTTCTAAGTATAGCAGAAAGAGCTAAAAGCTCCCCCTAAGTTCCTGGATGCCAAATCACCATCCTTAGTATCTCTGTACAGTATGTTCTATTAGTGTACTAATTAGCACGAACAGCTTGTAACATACAGCGGCAAGAATAATCTTTCCATGTATAACGTAGAGAGATAAAAGCTCCTCCCTAAGTTCCTGGATGTCAAATCACCGTTTTTACACAGAAAAAAAATAATAAAGTGAATGTCACGGGAACACAAAAAAATAAAAAAGAAGGATTAGCACTTTGGGAATCAAACCCGGGACTCTCAGAGTGGCAGACAGGAGCCTTCATCGCTAGCCCACAACACTGCATGGATCATTTGCATCTGTATAAACTATACACACACAGTGATTTGTCATCCAGGAACTTAGGGAGGAGCTTTTATCTCACCCCATTATACTTAATACTATGGGATTTGGACGCTCACATATCCCTAACATCAATAGACCATACTGTATCTGTAACTTGTTCATTTGATCTGTATATGCTGTACTATTTGCATCTGTACAGTATATACTCTTATGGACTGTATGACATACTGTAGCATAATGTAGCGTAATGAGACGCACCAGTAAAAATAAGAATTTACTTACCGATAATTCTATTTCTCGTAGTCCGTAGTGGATGCTGGGGACTCCGTCAGGACCATGGGGAACAGCGGCTCCGCAGATGACAGGGCACAAAAGTAAAAGCTTTAGGATCAGGTGGTGTGCACTGGCTCCTCCCCCCATGACCCTCCTCCAAGCCTCAGTTAGGACACCGTGCCCGGACGAGCGTACACAATAAGGAAGGATTTTGAATCCCGGGTAAGACTCATACCAGCCACACCAATCACACTGTACAACCTGTGATCTGAACCCAGTTAACAGCATGATAACAGCGGAGCCTCTGAAAAGATGGCTCACAACAATAATAACCCGATTTTTGTAACAATAACTATGTACAAGTATTGCAGACAATCCGCACTTGGGATGGGCGCCCAGCATCCACTACGGACTACGAGAAATAGAATTATCGGTAAGTAAATTCTTATTTTCTCTGACGTCCTAAGTGGATGCTGGGGACTCCGTCAGGACCATGGGGATTATACCAAAGCTCCCAAACCGGCGGGAGAGTGCGGATGACTCTGCAGCACCGAATGAGAGAACTCCAGGTCCTCCTCAGCCAGGGTATCAAATTTGTAGAATTTTTCAAACGTGTTTGCCCCTGACCAAGTAGCAGCTCGGCAAAGTTGTAAAGCCGAGACCCCTCGGGCAGCCGCCCAAGATGAGCCCACCTTCCTTGTGGAATGGGCATTTACATATTTTGGCTGTGGCAGGCCTGCCACAGAATGTGCAAGCTGAATTGTACTACACATCCAACTAGCAATCGTCTGCTTAGAAGCAAGAGCACCCAGTTTGTTGGGTGCATACAGGATAACAGCAAGTCAGTTTTCCTGACTCCAGCCGTCCTGGAAACCTATATTTTCAGGGCCCTGACAACATCTAGCAACTTGGAGTCCTCCAAGTCCCTAGTAGCCGCAGGTACCACAATAAGCTGGTTCAGGTGAAACGCTGACACCACCTTAGGGAGAAACTGGGGACGAGTCCGCAGCTCTGCCCTGTCCAAATGGACAATCAGATATGGGCTTTTGTGAGACTAAGCCGCCAATTCTGACACTCGCCTGGCCGAGGCCAGGGCCAACAGCATGGTCACTTTCCATGTGAGATATTTCAAATCCACAGATTTGAGCGGTTTAAACCAATGTGATTTGAGGAATCCCAGAACTACGTTGAGATCCCACAGTGCCACTGGAGGCACAAAAGGGGGTTGTATATGCAGTACTCCCTTGACAAACTTCTGGACTTCAGGAACTGAAGCCAATTCTTTCTGGAAGAAAATCGACAGGGCCGAAATTTGAACCTTAATGGACCCCAATTTGAGGCCCATAGACACTCCTGTTTGTAGGAAATGCAGGAATCGACAGAGTTGAAATTCCTCCGTGGGGGCCTTCCTGGCCTCACACCATGCAACATATTTTCGCCAAATGCGGTGATAATGTTGTGCGGTCACCTCCTTCCTGGCTCTGACCAGGGTAGGGATGACCTCTTCCGGAATGCCTTTTTCCCTTAGGATCCGGCGTTCAACCGCCATGCCGTCAAACGCAGCCGCGGTAAGTCTTGGAACAGACATGATCCTTGCTGAAGCAAGTCCCTTCTTAGTATCTCTTGAAGTTCCGGGTACCAAGTCCTTCTTGGCCAATCCGGAGCCACGAGTATAGTTCTTACTCCTCTCCGTCTTATAATTCTCAGTACCTTGGGTATGAGAGGCAGAGGAGGGAACACATACACCGACTGGTACGCCCACGGTGTTACCAGAGCGTCCCAGCTATTGCCTGAGGGTCTCTTGACCTGGCGCAATACCTGTCCAGTTTTTTGTTCAGACGGGACGCCATCATGTCCACCTTTGGTCTTTCCCAACGGTTCACAATCATGTGGAAGACTTCCAGATGAAGTCCCCACTCTCCCGGGTGGAGGTCGTTCCTGCGGAGGAAGTCTGCTTCCCAGTTGTCCACTCCCGGAATGAACACCGCTGACAGTGTTATCACATGATTTTTCGCCCAGCGAAGAATCCTTGCTGCCATTGCCCTCCTGCTTCTTGTGCCGCCCTGTCTGTTTACGTGGGCGACTGCCGTGATGTTGTCCGACTGGATCAGCACCGGTTGACTTTGAAGCAGAGGTCTTCCTAGGCTCAGAGCATTGTAAATTGCCCTTAGCTCCAGTATATTTATGTGGAGAGAAATCTCCAGACTTGACCACACTCCTTGGAAATTTCTTCCCTGTGTGAGACTGCTCCCCAGCCTCTCAGGCTGGCATCCGTGGTCACCAGAACCCAGTCCTGAATGCCGAATGTGCTGCCCTCTAGTAGATGAGCACTCTGCAGCCACCACAGAAGAGACACCCTTGTCCTTGGAGACAGGATTATCCGCTGATGCATCTGAAGATGCGATCCGGACCATTCGTCCAGCAGATCCCACTGAAAAATTCTTGCGTGAAATCTGCCGAATGGAATCGCTTCGTAAGAAGCCACCATTTTTCCCAGGACTCTTGTGCATTGATGCACTGACACTTGGCCTGGTTTTAGGAGGTTTCTGACTAGCTCGGATAACTCCCTGGCTTTCTCCTCCGGGAGAAACACCTTTTTCTGGACTGTGTCCAGAATCATCCCTAGGAACAGCAGACGTGTCGTCGGAAACAGCTGCGATTTTGGAATATTTAGAATCCACCCGTGCTGTCGTAGAACTACTTGAGATAGTGCTACTCCGACCTCCAACTGTTCTCTGGACCTTGCCCTTATCAGGAGATCGTCCAAGTAAGGGATAATTAAGACGCCTTTTCTTTGAAGAAGAATCATCATTTCGGCCATTACCTTGGTAAAGACCCGGGGTGCCGTGGACAATCCAAACGGCAGCGTCTGAAACGGATAGTGACAGTTCTGTACCACGAACCTGAGGTACCCTTGGTGAGAAGGGCAAATTGGGACATGGAGGTAAGCATCCTTGATGTCCAGGGACACCATATAGTCCCCTTCTTCCTGGTTCGCTATCACTGCTCTGAGTGACTCCATCTTGATTTGAACCTTTGTATGTAAGTGTTCAAAGATTTCAGATTTAGAATAGGTCTCACCGAGCCGTCTGGCTTCAGTACCACAATATAGTGTGGAATAATACCCCTTTCCTTGTTGTAGGAGGGGTACTTTGATTATCACCTGCTGGGAATACAGCTTGTGAATTGTTTCCAATACTGCCTCCCTGTCGGAGGGAGACGTTGGTAAAGCAGACTTCGGGAACCTGCGAGGGGGAGACGTCTCGAATTTCCAATCTGTACCCCTGGGATACTACTTGTAGGATCCAGGGGTCCACTTGCGAGTGAGCCCACTGCGCGCTGAAACTCTTGACGACCCCCCACCGCACCTGAGTCCGCTTGTACGGCCCCAGCGTCATGCTGAGGACTTGGCAGAAGCGGTGGAGGGCTTCTGTTCCTGGGAAGGGGCTGCCTGCTGCAGTCTTCTTCCCTTTCCTCTACCCCTGGGCAGATATGACTGGCCTTTTGCCCGCTTGCCCTTATGGGGACGAAAGGACTGAGGCTGAAAAGACGGTGTCTTTTTCTGCTGAGATGTGACTTGGGGTAAAAAAGGTGGATTTTCCAGCTGTTGCCGTGGCCACCAGGTCCGATGGACCGACCCCAAATAACTCCTCCCCTTTATACGGCAATACTTCCATGTGCCGTTTGGAATCTGCATCACCTGACCACTGTCGTGTCCATAAACATCTTCTGGCAGATATGGACATCGCACTTACTCTTGATGCCAGAGTGCAAATATCCCTCTGTGCATCTCGCATATATAGAAATGCATCCTTTAAATGCTCTATTCAATATTTTCAGTCAGGGAATCCGACCAAGCCACCCCAGCGCTGCACATCCAGGCTGAGGCGATCGCTGGTCGCAGTATAACACCAGTATGTGTGTATATACTTTTTAGGATATTTTCCAGCCTCCTATCAGCTGGCTCCTTGAGGGCGGCCGTATCTGGAGACGGTAACGCCACTTGTTTTGATAAGCGTGTGAGCGCCTTATCCACCCTAAGGGGTGTTTCCCAACGCGCCCTAACTTCTGGCGGGAAAGTGTATAACGCCAATAATTTTCTATCGGGGGAAACTCACGCATCATCACACACTTCATTTAATTTATCTGATTCAGGAAAAACTACAGGTAGTTTTTTCACACCCCACATAATACCCTTTTTTGTGGTACTTGTAGTATCAGAAATATGTAACACCTCCTTCATTGCCCTTAACATGTAACGTGTGGCCCTAATGGAAAATAAGAATTTACTTACCGATAATTCTATTTCTCGTAGTCCGTAGTGGATGCTGGGGACTCCGTAAGGACCATGGGGAATAGCGGCTCCGCAGGAGACTGGGCACATCTAAAGAAAGCTTTAGGACTATCTGGTGTGCACTGGCTCCTCCCCCTATGACCCTCCTCCAAGCCTCAGTTAGGATACTGTGCCCGGACGAGCGTACACAATAAGGAAGGATTTTGAATCCCGGGTAAGACTCATACCAGCCACACCAATCACACTGTACAACTTGTGATCTGAACCCAGTTAACAGCATGATAACAGAGGAGCCTCTAGAAAAGATGGCTCACTACAGCAATAACCCGATTTTTTGGTAACAATAACTATGTACCAGTATTGCAGACAATCCGCACTTGGGATGGGCGCCCAGCATCCACTACGGACTACGAGAAATAGAATTATCGGTAAGTAAATTCTTATTTTCTCTAACGTCCTAAGTGGATGCTGGGGACTCCGTAAGGACCATGGGGATTATACCAAAGCTCCCAAACGGGCGGGAGAGTGCGGATGACTCTGCAGCACCAATTGAGAGAACTCCAGGTAATCCTCAGCCAGGGTATCAATTTTGTAGAATTTTACAAACGTATTTGCTCCTGACCAAGTAGCTGCTCGGCAAAGTTGTAAAGCAGAGACCCCTCGGGCAGCCGCCCAAGATGAGCCCACCTTCCTTGTGGAGTGGGCATTTACAGATTTTTGGCTGTGGCAGGCCTGCCACAGAATGTGCAAGCTGAATTGTACTACTACAAATCCAACGAGCAATAGTCTGCTTAGAAGTAGGAGCACCCAGCTTGTTGGGTGCATACAGGATAAACAGCGAGTCAGATTTTCTGACTCCAGCCGTCCTGGAAACATATATTTTCAGGGCCCTGACAACGTCTAGCAACTTGGAGTCCTCCAAGTCCCTAGTAGCCGCAGGGACCACAATAGGTTGGTTCAGGTGAAACGCTGAAACCACCTTAGGGAGAAACTGAGGACGAGTCCTCAATTCCGCCCTGTCCGAATGGAAAATCAGATAAGGGCTTTTACAGGATAAAGCCGCCAATTCTGACACGCGCCTGGCCCAGGCCAGGGCCAACAGCATGACCACTTTCCATGTGAGATATTTTAACTCCACAGATTTAAGTGGTTCAAACCAATGTGACTTTTGGAACCCAAAACTACATTGAGATCCCAAAGTGCCACTGGAGGCACAAAAGGAGGCTGTATATGCAGTACCCCTTTTACAAACGTCTGAACTTCAGGGACTGAAGCTAGTTCTTTTTGGAAGAAAATTGACAGGGCCGAAATTTGAACCTTAATGGACCCCAATTTCAGGCCCATAGACACTCCTGTTTGCAGGAAATGTAGGAATCGACCCAGTTGAATTTCCTCCGTCGGGCCTTACTGGCCTCGCACCACGCAACATATTTTCGCCAAATGCGGTGATAATGTTTTGCGGTTACATCCTTCCTGGCTTTGATCAGGATAGGGATGACTTCATCCGGAATGCCTTTTTTCCTTCAGGATCCGGCGTTCAACCGCCATGCCGTCAAACGCAGCCGCGGTAAGTCTTGGAACAGACAGGGTCCTTGTTGGAGCAGGTCCCTTCTTAGAGGTAGAGGCCACGGATCCTCCGTGAGCATCTCTTGAAGTTCCGGTTACCAAGTCCTTATTGGCCAATCCGGAGCCACGAATATAGTGCTTACTCCTCTCCATCTTATCAATCTCAGTACCTTGGGTATGAGAGGCAGAGGAGGGAACACATACACTGACTGGTACACCCACGGTGTTACCAGAGCGTCTACAGCTATTGCCTGAGGGTCCCTTGACCTGGCGCAATACCGGTCGAGTTTTTCCCAACGGTTTATAATCATGTGGAAGACTTCTGGGTGAAGTCCCCACTCTCCCGGGTGGAGGTCGTGCTGAGGAAGTCTGCTTCCCAGTTGTCCACTCCCGGAATGAATACTGCTGACAGTGCTATCACATGATTTTCCGCCCAGCGAAGAATCCTTGCAGCTTCTGCCATTGCCCTCCTGCTTCTTGTGCCACCCTGTCTGTTTACGTGGGTGACTGCCGTGATGTTGTCCGACTGGATCAACACCGGCTGACCTTGAAGCAGAGGTCTTGCTAAGCTTAGAGCATTGTAAATGGCCCTTAGCTTCAGGATATTTATGTGAAGTGATGTCTCCAGGCTTGACCGTAAGCCCTGGATATTCCTTCCCTGTGTGACTGCTCCCCAGCCTCGCAGGCTGGCATCCGTGGTCACCAGGACCCAGTCCTGAATGCCGAATCTGCGGCCCTCTAGAAGATGAGCACTCTGCAACCACCACAGGAGGGACACCCTTGTCCTTGGTGACAGGGTTATCCGCTGATGCATCTGAAGATGCGACCCGGACCATTTGTCCAGCAGGTCCCACTGGAAATTTCTTGAGTGGAATCTGACGAATGGGATTGCTTCGTAGGAAGCCACCATTTTACCCAGAACCCTTGTGCATTGATGCACTGAGACTTGGCTCGGTTTTAGGAGGTTCCTGACTAGCTCGGATAACTCCCTGTCTTTCCCCTCCGGGAGAAACACCTTTTTCTGGACTGTGTCCAGGATCATCCCTAGGAACCGAAGACAAGTCGTCGGAACCAGCTGCGATTTTGGAATATTGAGAATCCAATCGTGCTGCCGCAACACTACCTGAGATAGTGCTACACCGACCTCCAACTGTTCCCTGGATCTTACCCTTATCAGGGAATCGTCCAAGTAAGGGATAACTAAAATTCCCTTCCTTCGAAGGAATATCATCATTTCGGCCATTACCTTGGTAAAGACCCGGGGTGCCGTGGACCATCCATACGGCAGCGTCTGAACTGATAGTGACAGTTCTGTACCATAAACCTGAGGTACCCTTGGTGAGAAGGGTAAATTTTGACATGAAGGTAAGCATCCTTGATGTCCCGAGACATCATGTAGTCCCCCTTCTTCCAGGTTCGCAATCACTGCTCTGAGTGACTCAATCTTGAATTTGAACCTCTGTATGTAAGTGTTCAAAGATTTTAGATTTTGAATCGGTCTCACCGAGCCGTCCGGCTTCGGTACCACAACAGTGTGGAATAATACCCCGTTCCCTGTTGCAGGAGGGGTACCTTGATTATCACCTGCTGGGAATACAGCTTGTGAATGGCTTCCAAAACTGTCTCCCTGTCAGAAGGAGACATCGGTAAAGCCGACTTTAGGAAAACGGCGAGGGGGAGACGTCTCGAATTCTAATTTGTACCCCTGAGATATCACCTGAAGGATCCAGGGGTCTACTTGCGAGTGAGCCCACTGCGCGCTGAAATTCATTGAGACGGGCCCCCCACCGTGCCTGATTCTGCTTGTAAAGCCCCAGCGTCATACTGAGGGCTTGGCAGAGGCGGGAGAGGGTTTCTGTTCCTGGGAACTGGACGATTTCTGCAGCCTTTTTCCTCTCCCTCTGTCACGGGGCAGAAATGAGGAACATTTTGCCCGCTTGTCCACGAAAAGACTGCGCCTGATAATACGGCGTCTTCTCATGTTGAGAGGCGACCTGGGGTACAAACGTGGATTTCCCAGCTGTTGCCGTGGCCACCAGGTCTGAAAGACCGACCCCAAATAACTCCTCCCCTTATTAAGGCAATACTTCCAAATGCTGTTTGGAATACGCATCACCTGACCACTGACGTGTCCATAACCCTCTACTGGTAGAAATGGACAACGCACTTAGACTTGATGCCAGTCGGCAAATATTCCTCTGTGCATCACGCATATATAGAAATGCATCTTTTAAATGCTCTATAGGCAAAAATATACTGTCCCTATCTAGGGTATCAATATTTTCAGTCAGGGAATCCGACCACGCCAACCCAGCACTGCACATCCAGGCTGAGGCGATTGCTGGTCGCAGTATAACACCAGTATGTGTGTAAATACATTTTAGGATACCCTCCTGCTTTCTATCAGCAGGATCCTTAAGGGCGGCCATCTCAGGAGAGGGTAGAGCCCTTACAAGCGTGTGAGCGCTTTATCCACACTAGGGGGTGTTTCCCAACGCACCCTAACCTCTGGCGGGAAAGGATATAATGCCAATAACATTTTAGAAATTATCAGTTGTTATCGGGGGAAAACCACGCATCATCACACACCTCATTTAATTTCTCAGATTCAGGAAAACTACAGGTAGTTTTTCCTCACCGAACATAATACCCCTTTTTGGTGGTACTCGTATTATCAGAAATGTGTAAAACATTTTTCATTGCCTCAATCATGTAACGTGTGGCCCTACTGGAAGTCACATTTGTCTCTTCACCGTCGACACTGGAGTCAGTATCCGTGTCGGCGTCTATATCTGCCATCTGAGGTAACGGGCGCTTTAGAGCCCCTGACGGCCTATGAGACGTCTGGACAGGCACAAGCTGAGTAGCCGGCTGTCTCATGTCAACCACTGTCTTTTATACAGAGCTGACACTGTCACGTAATTCCTTCCAACAGTTCATCCACTCAGGTGTCGACCCCCTAGGGGGTGACATCACTATTACAGGCAATCTGCTCCGTCTCCACATCATTTTTCTCCTCATACATGTCGACACAAACGTACCGACATACAGCACACACACAGGGAATGCTCTGATAGAGGACAGGACCCCACTAGCCCTTTGGGGAGACAGAGGGAGAGTTTGCCAGCACACACCAAAACGCTATATATATATATACAGGGATAACCTTATATAAGTGTTTTTCTTCTTATAGCTGCTGTATTGTTAATACTGCGCCTAATTAGTGCCCCCCTCTCTTTTTTAACCCTTTCTGTAGTGTAGTGACTGCAGGGGAGAGCCAGGGGAGCTTCCCTCCAACTGAGCTGTGAGGGAAAATGGCGCCAGTGTGCTGAGGAGATAGGCTCCGCCCCTTTTTCGCTGACTTTTCGCCTGCTTTTTTATGGATTCTGGCAGGGGTTAAAATTCATCCATATAGCCCTGGGGGCTATATGTGATGTATTTTCGCCAGCCAAGGTGTTTTTATTGCTGCTCAGGGCGCCCCCCCCTAGCGCCCTGCACCCTCAGTGACCGAAGTGTGAAGTGTGCTGAGGAGCAATGGCGCACAGCTGCAGTGCTGTGCGCTACCTTGGTGAAGACAGGATGTCTTCTGCCGCCGATTTTCCGGACCTCTTCTGTCTTCTGGCTCTGTAAGGGGGCCGGCGGCGCGGCTCTGGGACCCATCCATGGCTGGGCCTGTGATCGTCCCTCTGGAGCTAATGTCCAGTAGCCTAAGAAGCCCAATCCACTCTGCACGCAGGTGAGTTCGCTTCTTCTCCCCTTAGTCCCTCGATGCAGTGAGCCTGTTGCCAGCAGGTCTCACTGAAAATAAAAAACCTAAACTAAAACTTTCACTAAGAAGCTCAGGAGAGCCCCTAGTGTGCACCCTTCTCGTTCGGGCACAGAGATCTAACTGAGGCTTGGAGGAGGGTCATAGGGGAAGGAGCCAGTGCACACCAGATAGTCCTAAAGCTTTCTTTAGATGTGCCCAGTCTCCTGCGGAGCCGCTATTCCCCATGGTCCTTACGGAGTCCCCAGCATCCACTTAGGACGTTAGAGAAAATACGTTTGTTTCTTCACCGTCGACACTGGAGTCAGTGTCCGTGTCTGTGTCGACCGACTGAGGTAAATGGGCGTTTTAAAGCCCCTGACGGTGTTTGAGACGCCTGGACAGGTACTAATTGGTTTGCCGGCCGTCTCATGTCGTCAACCGACCTTGCAGCGTGTTGACATTATCACGTAATTCCCTAAATAAGCCATCCATTCCGGTGTCGACTCCCTAGAGAGTGACATCACCATTACAGGCAATTGCTCCGCCTCCTCACCAACATCGTCCTCATACATGTCGACACACACGTACCGACACACAGGGAATGCTCTGATAGAGGACCGGACCCCACTAGCCCTTTGGGGAGACAGAGGGAGAGTTTGCCAGCACACACCAAAACGCTATAATTATACAGGGACAACCTTATATAAGTGTTTTCCCTTATAGCATCTTAATATATAATAATATCGCCAAATAAGTGCCCCCCCCCTCTCTGTTTTAACCCTGTTTCTGTAGTGCAGTGCAGGGGAGAGCCTGGGAGCCTTCCTAGCAGCGGAGCTGTGTAGGAAAATGGCGCTGTGTGCTGAGGAGAATAGGCCCCGCCCCCTTTTCGGCGGGCTTCTTCTCCCGTTTTTCTGACAACCTGGCAGGGGTTAAATACATCCATATAGCCCCAGAGGCTATATGTGATGTATTTTTAGCCAGCATAGGTACTTTCATTGCTGCCCAGGGCGCCCCCCCCCCAGCGCCCTGCACCCTCAGTGACCGTTGGTGTGAAGTGTGCTGAGAGCAATGGCGCACAGCTGCCGTGCTGCGCGCTACCTTAAGAAGACTGGGAAGTCTTCAGCCGCCGATTTCTGGACCTCTTCTCTCTTCAGCATCTGCAAGGGGGTCGGCGGCGCGGCTCCGGTGACCCATCCAGGCTGTACCTGTGACTGCAGGGGAGAGTCAGGGAGCCTTCCTCCAACGGAGCTGTGAGGAAAAAATGTCGCTTGTGTGCTGAGGAGATAGGCTCCGCCCCCTTCTCGGCGGCCTTTCTCCCGCTTTTTTGTGGAAAACTGGCAGGGGTTAAATACATCCATATAGCCCAGGAGCTATATGTGATGTATTTTTAGCCATTTAAGGTATTTTCATTGCGTCCCAGGGCGCCCCCCCCAGCGCCCTGCACCCTCAGTGACCGGAGTGTGAAGTGTGCAGAGAGCAATGGCGCACAGCTGCGGTGCTGTGCGCTACCTTATTGAAGACAGGACGTCTTCTGCCGCCGATTTTCCGGACCTCTTCACTCTTCTGGCTCTGTAAGGGGGCCGGCGGCGCGGCTCCGGGACCCATCCATGGCTGGGCCTGTGATCGTCCCTCTGGAGCTAGTGTCCAGTAGCCTAAGAAGCCAATCCATCCTGCATGCAGGTGAGTTCACTTCTTCTCCCCTAAGTCCCTCGTTGCAGTGAGCCTGTTGCCAGCAGGACTCACTGAAAATAAAAAACCTAACAAAACTTTTACTCTAAGCAGCTCTTTAGGAGAGCCACCTAGATTGCACCCTTCTCGGCCGGGCACAAAAACCTAACTGAGGCTTGGAGGAGGGTCATGGGGGGAGGAGCCAGTGCACACCACCTGATCCTAAAGCTTTTACTTTTGTGCCCTGTCTCCTGCGGAGCCGCTGTTCCCCATGGTCCTGACGGAGTCCCCAGCATCCACTTAGGACGTCAGAGAAATAGTTCTTACGCTGTAGTTCAGTATTATATTTTAATGGAGACCACACGCATGCGCACTGGTGATTTTAAAAAGCCACATCTGGTGGATGATCTTAGGTATTACACTCAAAGGTAATGCCAAACGCTCTAATTGCCTCCCTTCGACTAGGCACGCCTCCTTGCGCCCAGGCACGCTGCGTATGCCTGATCGCGACTAACGCCTCAGTCAGCCAAGATAACGGAGGACCCATCTGTAGTTTTGTTGCTCCCAGTTGTTTTAGTTATGTGAATAAGACGCAAATTTTGAGCAAGAAAGACAACCAGCGCGGCTGAGTTACTTGGGACCTGATGCGCCAAGAGAGGCTATTTGGTGCGACTTCAGCAACAGTGAGGACACACCTATTCCTAGCTTTACTATATTCACACGTTGCAATTCCAAAAAATGAAAAATAATGAGAAATAGTAGAACTGTAATATGTGTTTTGTTTACCTTGGCAGTGAAGAATAAAATACTGATTTTCACAACTGTGATGCAAGTTGGGCTTTCATTCTACAAATGGACTTTTCTATTCAGAGCATATGGATTCAGATACACTCCTTACTGTACATTTCCCACTATTCACTAGAATGGCAGTCTAAAAACAAAAACACAAAATCGAAGGAACTATGAGATTTCAGACCCAATATTTATTCTGCCATACCTCTGGACATGTATTGAGGCATTTTTGATACATCCATCTAGACATATCCATATAACCATGGACAACTGCACAGTACTATGTACAACAAAGACCGACTAGAAACTACTGGTTTTACAACGTTCATGTCACCTATTTGACAGGTGAAATGCAACAGAGAGGTCACTATAAAACTTAGACTCTGCTCAATACAACATATAGATGTCATGTGGAATACCTTGTTATTGCCCCCACTGGCATACTTAAATAGAGATCTACAGTATGATGGACTGGCCATAGTGATCTGAGCAATAGTGCAGCAATCAGTACTGTACAGTAGTGGCCTGGTCAAAGTGAATATGCCTAACAATTTACAACACCGTGCAATATGCCTTGTTTTTCAACATTCATATCTTAGCAGAAAGTCAGCCCAAATACAGTACATAAAGTAAGACAGTGAGGGACAAATGAGAGAGATGTCATTTATAAACCTTGAAATGCAAAATGTGTCCCAGTCACCAGCAATGCTAAAATTCTACAGTATAACTACTCAGACCAACAGTGATAAAGTACAAATGCATATTATCAACAGCAGGTAGCAGCACTAGGCAGAAATTGAACAGTGCTGTAACACAAGAATTAACAATTATTTCACAGGAAGAGCCCCTAGGAAAATAATGTAACACACCCATGTAACTGGCTAGGGGAATGAGAAGATTATTAAATAAAATCTCAGTAAAGAATATGATACACTGCAAATCCTAACATAAAAGTAAGCTTACCTACATTAGAAAACAGGTATGAGAATGTAACATTTATTTTAATTCCCATAAACATTGGCACTTGTGGTTATAAGCACTGATACAGAGTTATAGGTTGTTTTTTTTAACCCATATTTACTTGTATTCATTCCTTAAACCACATGCACTAACACTGAATAATATAACACAAGCAGGCAATCAGCTTTAGGGACACTGCAGTAATGCTGTTTATATCTGCAAAGGGCTTTAGATAGCAATACCATGCATATATACTATACATTTAATGACCAATATATTGGATTTGGCCATTGCATGGGATATTTTACATATGCATTTCTGAATGAATATCTTTTCGATACCAAATGCATTGTACTGTATGTTCAATGGCCCTTTAACAGTCAGCTGTGGGAGCTAGGCAGTGAGTTCTGCTCTGGCCTAGACAATGTTATAGAAATGTAATAGAAACAACGTTACAATGGAGATAAAAGGAAGGCCCCCTGCTCTCCCTGGGCAATAGTACCCAGGAGCAGACCCGCACAGGGGCCTCAGGAAAGGGCCACACCGTCTGCCATACAGCACTTAACAGGGAGGTAGGCTCCATTTAGGACGAGAGCTGTAACGTACATCACACCACACACCTGATGCTTTATTTTTGCTTTCCTCCCGAGGATGCTGCTTGCCGACTAAAATCCGGGTCTACTTCCGCCGCCCGGTCCGCCTCGGAGCCCAGTTTAGGCCTCAGCTGTGTCCCCAGCTCAGCCCTTCGGATGTGCGGATTGGTTGGGCTACAATCGATGGCTTCTAAACGCTGCTATCCTATTGGCTGCAGTGCGGAATGTCACCGACCCGCTCCCGCCCCTCTTGTCCGTAATCCCCGCAGAAGAGAACGGGATCGATCCGAGATTCCGAGAGTCACTCTCGAGATAACCCAGGGTCAGTACCGGCGCTGTCCCGTCAGCCGCATCCCGCACGTACGGACGATTCACCCTCCAATGTGATGCTGCTCATTCCCGGGGATCGCACTTCTGCAGTGCATGCATGCCCTGTGCCTGCCCTGTATATCTGAAGGACAGATGCATACGTGACTGGGGGCGATGGGGCTCACACGCCCACACTAGGGTGTTACGAGCAGTAAATACTCTAGGAGAAGGGAAGCGTAGAGACAATTGGGTTGTTCTAAATCAGAAAGCGGCTTTAGTGTCTGTGCAGCTGTTCGGCACAATATTTATGCTCTGCTATAAGCACGCCCCCTTTTATTTTCATTAGACAGCGGCCATTTTTTTTATTTTCAGTACTATAGAATCGGTTCCCTCATGTTTTTATAGCATTTTAAAACAATATACCGAGGCACGTCACATGTCTCGTCATGGTTTCTTTCAGTAAAAATGTGGGTGATAAGGTTGAGCACGACAAAAGATCGTACAATAATTAGTGTATAGATTACATTAGTGCAGCCCATTTAAACGTATCTGATATTGGAGTACATTGTTCTGAAAACGCTCATATGTTTACATGCATTCAGGGGTGTTGTTTATTTTCCCCTACACTTGAGCTGAGTACATACTGGAGCGTCAGGCCATTCGTTCCAACATCGGACTGAGGGGGTCATTCTGAGTTGGTCGCTAGCTGCATTCGTTCGCTGTGCAGCGATGAGGCAAAAAAACGGCACTTATCCGTATGTGGCGCAATGCGCACGCGCAACATTTTATTACAACGAACTATGTAGTTTACACAGGGTCTAGCAAAGCTTTTCAGTCGCACTGCTGGCCGCAGAATGATTGACATGACGTGGGCGTTTCTGGGTGTCAACTGACCGTTTCCAGGAAGTGTTCGTAAAAACGCAGGCGTGGCTGAGCGAACGCAGGGCGTGTTTGTGACGTCAAAACAGGAACTGAACAGTCTGAAGTGATCGCAAGCGCTTGGTAGGTTTAGAGCTACTCTGAAACTGCACAAAATTAATTTGTAGCCGCTCTGCAGTCCTTTCGTTCGCACTTCTGCTAAGCTAAAATACACTCCTGCCAATTTGCCCGACATCGCTGCAGTGTTCCCAGCTTAAAGCTG
Source organism: Pseudophryne corroboree (assembly GCF_028390025.1). Classification (NCBI taxonomy): domain Eukaryota; kingdom Metazoa; phylum Chordata; class Amphibia; order Anura; family Myobatrachidae; genus Pseudophryne; species Pseudophryne corroboree. The sequence continues at coordinate 711,673,888 of NC_086444.1, read as the reverse complement.
AACGTGCATACAACCATTACATATTTAACGTCTTTTAAGGATAAATTACATCAGCCGTGCTGTGTGTTTCCCACACACTGTTGTATGTTGCACAATGGCCCTCATTCTGAGTTGTCCGCTCGTTGCCGATTTTCTCTATATTGTGATTAGTCGCTTACTGCGCATGCGCATGGTTCGCAGAGCGCATGCGCTTAGTTATTTTACTCAAAAGTTAGGTATTTTACTCACGGCATTACGAGGATTTTTCTTCGTTCTGGTGATCGGAGTGTGATTGACAGGAAGTGGGTGTTTCTGGGCGGAAACTGGCCGTTTTATGGGTGTGTGTGAAAAAACGCTGGCGTTTCTGGGAAAAACGCGGGAGTGTCTGAAGAAACGGGGGAGTGCCTGGGCGAACGCTGGGTGTGTTTGTGACGTCAAACCAGGAACGAAACTGACTGAACTGATCGCAGTGGCAGAGTAAGTGTCGAGCTACTCAGAAACTGCTAAGAAATTTCGATTCGGAATTTTGCGAATCTTTCGTTCGCAATTCTGCTAAGCTAAGATACACTCCCAGAGGGCGGCGGCTTAGCGTGTGCAATGCTGCTAAAAGCAGCTAGCGAGCAAACAACTCGGAATGAGGGCCAATGTCAATAAGGTGTGAGTTTGCAATGAATTTACAATGCCCGTACAAGAGAAATGCCAGATCCAAATGGAAATGGCAGTTAGCGGTACCAGTTGCAAGGTTGTTTGCTTTTCTGCAAAAAGTGAACTGGGAAATGTGTATAACAAAGTGGGGAAACCATCCTGGACCTCAAACAATTGATAACTGAGATAGCAGGACCATATAGAAGGCTGACAGTGGCCATAAGGAAATTACTGGAAGTCTTTAAAATGTGTTGAATGGATGCTTTTTGCATTTGTTATCAATGGTGGAAACATGATAGCAAGTGTTTTTCATTAAATTAAAGCATTTCAAGTGATTTCTCAGTATTTTAATTCTGTTTTGTAAAAAGTTGGAATAAACACTTTTATATCAAGTTGAAAAACCCTCGTCCCATCGGGGTGCGGTTATGTTACCGGCGCTCAGGATCCTGGCGGTCAGCATGCCGATGCTGGGATCCTGAACGCTATAAATGCCGGGAGTCAGTATGTTGATCCACAGGCTCTATTCTACGACACCCATAGAATGGGTATAGAATCTGTGGTGAGCCTCTGAGACCACTGTGTGGTGAGCGCAGCAAGCCCATAAGGTGCTTTCCTGCGCTCACCCAAACTCCCCCCCCCCCCCCCCCACCGGAATTCTGCTGCCGGGATTCCGGTGTTGGTATGATGACCACCGGGATCCCAGCAGCTGGCATATCATACCCAGCCTCGTGCCTTGTTCCCGAAGACCTGCCCATGTGCAGTACAATGCCATAATCTACTCTACTGTAGAGAGAAGGGGTCTCGCACACAGGTCCCCTCCTCTCTTAAACTACCCCTGATCTGTTCAACATAATTTAATCCATTACTGAGCTTTTAAGAGAAATTCACCTGAAAACTGGCATGCCTTTATTTGCTAAGTATTTTTCTTTCTCTAATTGTGTCTTGTTTAATGCCCCATACACACAGGGGAGATGGGTGCTGAGTGATCTATCAGTGACCGCTCAGCACACATCTCTCCCCCACTCAGCGCGATGTGTGCTAAGGGAGGACAGGGGGGGCGCGCTCATTTCACCGCTAGATTTGGCATGCATGCCAAATCTAGACCCAGCGATAGCGACGTGCAGGACCGCCCATCGCTATTGCTGGCACCCTACAATCGGAGAGAGATCCGACTAGATTGCTTAGAAATTAAGCACCTATCTCTCCGTGTGTACCCCCGTTAAGTTCCATTTAAACACTCCAGGGATGTACCACCTGTTTCTAGTGATATTGTAAAAAGTTTGCAGGACACTAATTATATTTCTCTGACGTCCTAGTGGATGCTGGGAACTCCGTAAGGACCATGGGGAATAGCGGGCTCCGAAGGAGGCTGGGCACTCTAGAAAGATTTATGACTACCTGGTGTGCACTGGCTCCTCCCACTATGACCCTCCTCCAAGCCTCAGTTAGATCTTGTGCCCGGCCGAGGTTGGATGCACACTAGGGGCTCTCCTGAGCCTCTAGAAAGAAAGTATAGAATTAGGTTTTTTATTTTCAGTGAGACCTGCTGGCAACAGGCTCACTGCAGCGAGGGACTAAGGGGAGAAGAAGCGAACTCGCCTGCTTGCAGCCGGATTGGGCTTCTTAGGCTACTGGACACCATTAGCTCCAGAGGGATCGACCGCAGGCCCAGTCCTTGGTGTTCGGTCCCGGAGCCGCGCCGCCGTCCCCCTTACAGAGCCAGAAGCAAGAAGAGGTCCGGAAAATCGGCGGCAGAAGACATCCTGTCTTCACCAAGGTAGCGCACAGCACTGCAGCTGTGCGCCTCAGCACACTTCACACTCCGGTCACTGAGGGTGCAGGGCGCTTGGGGGGGGGCGCCCTGAGCAGCAATAAAAACACCTTGGCTGGCAAAAATACCACAATATATAGCCCCAGAGGCTATATATGTGGTAAATACCCCTGCCAGAATCCAGAAAAAAGCGGGAGAATAGGCTGCGGAAAAGGGGCGGAGCTATCTCCCTCAGACACACTGGCGCCATTTTCTCTTCACAGTGCAACTGGAAGAAAGCTCCCCAGGCTCTCCCCTGTTGTTTTCAGGCTCAAAGGGTTAAAAAGAGAGGGGGGGCACTAAATTTAGGCGCAATATTGTATATACAAGCAGCTATGGGGGAAAATTCACTCAGTTATAGTGTTAATCCCCACATTATATAGCGCTCTGGTGTGTGCTGGCATACTCTCTCTCTGTCTCCCCAAAGGGCTTTGTGGGTCCTGTCCTCAGTCAGAGCATTCCCTGTGTGTGTGCGGTGTGTCGGTACAGCTGTGTCGACATGTTTGAGGAGGAGGCTTATATAGTGACGGAGCAGATGCCGATAAATGTGATGTCGCCCCCTGTGGGGCCGACACCAGAGTGGATGGTTAGGTAAATTAACCGACAGTGTCAACTCCTTACATAAAAGGGTGGATGACGTAACAGCTGTGGGACAGCCGGCTTCTCAGCCCGTGCCTGCCCAGGCGTCTCAAAGGCCATCAGGGGCTCAAAAACGCCCGCTCATTCAGATGGCAGACACAGATGTCGACACGGAGTCTGACTCCAGTGTCGACGAGGTTGAGACATATACACAATCCACTAGGAACATCCGTGACTTGATCCCGGCAATAAAAAATGTGTTACACATTTCTGACATTAACCTCTAAAAAAGGGGTTTTTATGTTTGGGGAGAAAAAGCAGGCAGTGTTTTGTTCCCCCATCAGATGAATGAATGAAGTGTGTGAAAAGCGTGGGTTTCCCCTGATAAAAAAGTTACTGATGGCGTACCTTTTCCTGCCAGAGGATAAGTTACGCTGGGAGATATCCCCTAGGGTGGATAAGGCGCTCACACGGTTGTCAAAATAGGTTTGGCACTGCCGTTTTAGGAACGGCCACTTTGAAGGTACCTGTTGATAAAAAGCAGGAGGCTATCCTGAAGTCTGTATTTACACACTCAGGTACTAGACTGAAACCTGCAGAGCGTGCTGCTGCAGCGTGGTCGGTGGCCCTGTCAAACATACTAGTTTGCTAACATGAGAACATATTAAAGACGTCGTCTTATATATGAGGGATGCACAGAGGGATATTTTGCCGGCTGGCATCCAAAATGAATGTAATGTCCATTCTGTCAGGAGGGTATTAGAGACCTGTCACTGGACAGGTAATGCTGACCCTAAAAGGCGCATAGAGATTCTGCCTTATAAAGGTGAGGAATTATTTGGGGATGGTCTCTGGGACCTCGTATCCGCAGCAACAGCTGGGAAGAAATATAATTTTACCTCAATTTTCCTCACAGACTAAGAAAGCACTGTATTATCAGGTACAGTCCTTTCGGCTTCAGAAAAGCAAGCGGGTCAAAGGCGCTTCCTTTCTGTACAGAGACAAGGGAAGAGGGAAAAAGCTGCACCAGTCAGCCTGTTCCCAGAATCATAATTCTTCTCTCGCTTCCTCTGAGTCCACAGCATGACGCGGGGGCTCCACAGGCGTAGCCAGGTACGGTGGGGGGCCGTCTCAAAAATTTCAGCGATCAGTGGGCTCGCTCACAGGTGGATCCCTGTTTCATTCAAGTAGTATTTCAGGGGTACAAGCTGGAATTCGATATGTCTTCCCCCCGCCGTTTCCTCAAATATGCCTTGCCGACAACTCCCTCAGGCAGGGAGGCTGTGCTAGAGGCAATTAATAAGCTGTATTCCCAGCAGGTAATACTTAAGGTGCCCCTACTCCAACAAGGACGGGGTTACAATTCCACACGGTTTGGGGTACCGAAACCGCATGGTTCGGTGTGACCCTTTTTTATATTTAAAATCCTTGAACACATACATAAAAAAATTCAAGTTCAAGATGGAATCGCTCAGGGCGGTTATTGCAAGCCTGGACGAGGGGGATTACATGGTATCCCGGGACATCAAGGATGCTTACCTGCATGTCCCTATTTACTATCCTCGCCAGGAGTACCTCAGATTGTGGTACAGGATTACCATTACCAAGTCCAGACTCTGCCGTTTGGACTGTACATGGCACCGAGGGTGTTACCATGGTAATGGCCGGAATGAGGATACTCCTTCGAAAAGGAGAGTTTTTAATTATCCCGTACTTGGACAATCTCCTTATAAGGGCGAGGTCCAAGGAGCAGTTGCTAGTCGGGGTAGCACTATTTTGGAAAGTGCTACAAAAGCACGGTTGGATTCTAAACAGTCCAGAGTCACAGCTGGTTCCTACGACACGTCTACTGTTCCTGGGGATGGTTCTGGACACAGACCAGAAATAAGTGTTTCTCCAGGAGGAGAAAGCCAAGGAGCTGTCATCTCTAGTCAGAGACCTCCTGAAGCCAAAACAGTTATCGGTGCATCATTGCACGCGAGTCCTGGGAAAAATGATAGCTTCCTACGAAGCAATCCCATTCGGCAGGTTCCATGCAAGAACTTTTCAGGGGGACCTGTTAGACAAGTGGTCCGGGTCGCATCTTCAGATGCATTAGGCTGATAACCCTGTCTCCAAGGACCAGGGTATCTCTACTGTAGTGGCTGCAGAGTGCCCATCTTCAAGAGGGCCGCAGGTTCGACATACAGGACTAGGTCCTAGTGACCATGGATGTCAGCCTTTGAGGCTGGGGGGCAGTCACACAGGGAAGAACTTTCCAGGGACTTTGGTCAAGTCAGGTGACTTCCCTACATAAATATTCTGGAACAGAGGGCCATTTACAATGCCCTGAGTCAGGCAAGGCCTCTGCTTCAAAACCAGCCGGTCCTGATCCAATCAGGCAACATCACGGCAGTCGCCCATGTAAACCAACAGGGCGGCACAAGTAGCAGGATGGCGATGGCAGAAGCCACAAGGATTCTCTGATGGGCGGAAAATCATGTGTTAGCACTGTCAGCAGTGTTCATTCCCGGAGTGGACAACTGGGAAGCAGATCTTCTCAGCAGACACGACTTCCACCCGAGAGTGTGGGGACTTCATCCAGAAGTCTTCCAAAGGATTGTACACCATTGGGAAAGGCCACAGGTGGACATGAAGGCGTCCCGCCTCAACAAAAAGCTATAAAAGATATTGCGCCAGGTCAAGGGACCTTCAGGCGATAGCTGTGGACGCTCTGGTAACACCGTGGGTGTACCAGTCGGTTTATGTGTTCCCCCCTCTGCCTCTTATACCAAAGGTACTGAGAATAATAAGAAGGCGAGGAGTAAGAACGATACTCGTGGTTCCGGATTGGCCAAGAAGAGCCTGGTACCCAGAACTTCAAGAAACTATATATCAGAGGACCCATGGCCTCTGCTGCTCAGACAGGACCTGCTGCAGCAGGGGCCCTGTCTGTTCCAAGACTTACCGCGGCTACGTTTTAAAGGCATGGCGGTTGAACGCCGGATCCTAAAGGAAAAGGGCATTCCGGAGGAAGTCATTCCTACGCTGATTCAAGCCAGGAAAGATGTTACTGCAAAACATTATCACCGCATATGGCGGAAATATGTTGCTTGGTGTGAGGCCAAAAAGGCCCCAACAGAGGAATTTCAACTAGGTCGATTTCTGCATTTCCTACAAGCAGGAGTGTCTATGGGCCTAAAATTAGGCTCCATTAAGATACAGATCTCGGCTCTGTCGATTTTCTTCCAGAAAAAATTAGCTTCAGTACCTGAAGTTCAGACATTGTAAAAGGAGTGCTGCATATTCAGCCCCCAGTTGTGCCTCCAGTGGCACCTTGGGATCTCAACGTGGTGTTGAGTTTCTTAAAATCACATTGGTTTGAACCACTAAAAACCGTGGATCTAAAATATCTCACGTTGAAAGTGGTCATGTTATTGGCCTTGGTTTCGGCCAGGCGTGTGTCAGAATTGGCGGCTTTGTCATGTAAAAGCCCTTATCTGATTTTCCATATGGATAGGGCAGAATTGAGGACTCGTCCCCAGTTTCTCCCTAAGGTGGTATCAGTTTTTCACTTGAATCAACCTATTGTGGTGCCTGCGGCTGCTAGGGACTTGGAGGATTCCAAGTTACTGGACGTAGTCAGGGCCTTGAAAAATTATGTTTCCAGGACGGCTAGAGTCAGGAAAATTGACTCGCTATTTATCCTGTATGCACCCAACAGGCTGGGTGCTCCTGCTTCTAAGCAGACTATCGCTCGCTGGATCGGTGACACGATTCAGCAGGAGCATTCTGCGGCTGGACTGCCGCATCCTAAATCAGTGAAAGCCCATTCCACAGCGAAGGTGGGCTCATCTTGGGCGGCTGCCCGAGGGGTCTCGGCTTTACAACTTTGCCGAGCTGTTACTTGGTCAGGGGCAAACACGTTTGCAAAATTCTACAAATTTGATACCCTGGCTGAGGAGGACCTTGAGTTCTCTCATTCGGTGCTGCAGAGTCATCCGCACTCTCCCGCCCGTTTGGGAGCTTTGGTATAATCCCCATGGTCCTTACGGAGTTCCCAGCATCCACTAGGACGTCAGAGAAAATAAGATTTTACTCACCGGTAAATCTATTTCTCGTAGTCCGTAGTGGATGCTGGGCGCCCATCCCAAGTGCGGATTGTCTGCAATACTTGTAAATAGTTATTGCTAACTAAAGGGTTATTGTTGAGCCATCTGTTGAGAGGCTCAGTTGTTTTCATACTGTCAAACTGGATATAGTATCACGAGTTGTACGGTGTGATTGGTGTGGCTGGTATGAGTCTTACCCGGGATTCAAAATCCTTCCTTATTATGTCAGCTCGTCCGGGCACAGTGTCCTAACTGAGGCTTGGAGGAGGGTCATAGTGGGAGGAGCCAGTGCACACCAGGTAGTCATAAATCTTTCTAGAGTGCCCAGGCTCCTTCGGAGCCCGCTATTCCCCATGGTCCTTACGGAGTTCCCAGCATCCACTACGGACTACGAGAAATAGATTTACCGGTGAGTAAAATCTTATTTTCTGCAGCTGTTATTCGATTAGAGCTTGATCTTATTGGTTTTTAACTTTGAATAGTATCCAAAGCAAGAACCTTTCTCTTGAGTGCTTTCATACCTTTTTGGCCAAATTATGCAATTTAAATCCCTCCAAGTTCATGAATATTCTTTGGGAGGGGTGTACCAAAAGTTCTATACTTTGTCCTAGCATTTTTATGTTAAAATAAAGATTTTCTCTTATTTGGGACTGCCCGACGCTACGGGCGTTCTGGTCGGGGGTCAGGACGATTCTGGAGAATACAGGAATAGCTGGTGCCATGCTCACCCCACAGTTTTGTATTTTGGGGATGGGATGTTCTGTTTTTGTGTCCAGTCTGGGGGGCCTATATGCTCGCAGTATATGTGCCTTGGCGAAGGTGTGCATAGCGAGGCTGTGTATGGTCCCTACTGGTCCTTCCATGGCTGCTCTTAAGGTCCTAGTAAACAATACTATTTATATATACATATATATATATGAAACATAACGTCTCTGCTAAATTTGAAAGAATATGGTCTCCATGGCTAGAATCCCCATTTCTCTGACGTCCTAGTGGATGCTGAGAACTCCGTAAGGACCATGGGGGATAGCGGCTCCGCAGGAGACTGGGCACAAAAGTAAAGCTTTAGGACTACCTGGTGTGCACTGGCTCCTCCCCCTATGACCCTCCTCCAAGCCTCAGTTAGATTTTTGTGCCCGGCCGAGAAGGGTGCATTCTAGGAGGCTCTCCTGAGTTTCTTAGAAAAAGTTTAGTTTTAGGTTTTTTATTTTCAGTGAGACCTGCTGGCAACAGGCTCACTGCATCGAGGGACTAAGGGGAGAAGAAGCGAACCTGCCTGCTTGCAGCCAGCTTGGGCTTCTTGGCTACTGGACACCATTAGCTCCAGAGGGACCGAACACAGGCCCAGCCTCGGAGTCCGGTCCCAGAGCCGCGCCGCCGGCCCCCTTACAGAGCCAGAAGCAAGAAGAGGTCCGGAAAATCGGCGGCAGAAGACATCAGTCTTCACCAAGGTAGCGCACAGCACTGCAGCTGTGCGCCATTGCTCCTCAGGCACACTTCACACTCCGGTCACTGAGGGTGCAGGGCGCTGGGGGGGGCGCCCTGAGCAGCAATAAAAACACCTTGGCTGGCGAAAATACATCACATATAACCCCCAGGGCTATATGGATGTATTTTAACCCCTGCCAGAATCCATAAAAATGCGGGAGAAAAGTCCGCGAAAAAGGGGCGGAGCCTATCTCCTCAGCACACTGGCGCCATTTTTCCTCACAGCTCCGTTGGAGGGAAGCTCCCTGGCTCTCCCCTGCAGTTACTGCACTACAGAAAGGGTTAAAAAAGAGAGGGGGGCACTAATTAGGCGCAGTATTAATGAAACAGCAGCTATAAGGGGAAAAACACTTCTATAAGGTTATCCCTGTATATATATAGCGCTCTGGTGTGTGCTGGCATACTCTCCCTCTGTCTCCCCAAAGGGCTAGTGGGGTCCTGTCCTCTATCAGAGCATTCCCTGTGTGTGTGCTATGTGTCGGTACGATTGTGTCGACATGTATGAGGAGGAAAATGGTGTGGAGGCGGAGCAATTGCCTGTAATGGAGTTGTCACCCCCTAGGGAGTCGACACCTGAGTGGCTGAGCTTATGGAAGGAATTACGTGACAAAAATGATGACATGAGACAGCCGGCTACTCAGCTTGTGCCTGTCCAGGCGTCTCAAAAGCCATCAGGGGCTCTAAAACGCCCGTTACCTCAGATGGCAGATACAGACGCCGACACGGATACTGACTCCAGTGTCGACGATGAAGAGACGAATGTGACTTCCAGTAGGGCCACACGTTACATGATTGAGGCTATGAAAAAATGTTTTACATATTTCTGATAATACAAGTACCACTAAAAAGGGTATTATGTTTGGTGAGAAAAAACTGCCTGTAGTTTTTCCTGCATCTGAGGAATTAAATGAAGTGTGTGATGAAGCGTGGGTTTCCCCCGATAAAAAACTGATAATTCCTAAAAGGTTATTAGCATCATACCCCTTCCCGCCAGAGGATAGGGCACGTTGGGAAACACCCCCTAGGGTGGATAAAGCGCTCACACGTTTGTCTAAACAGGTGGCACTACCGTCTCCTGATACGGCCGCCCTTAAGGAACCTGCTGACAGAAAGCAGGAGAATATCCTAAAATGTATATACACTCACACGGGTGTTATACTGCGACCAGCAATCGCCTCAGCCTGGATGTGCAGTGCTGGGGTGGCGGGGTCGGATTCCCTGACTGAAAATATTGATACCCTAGATAGGGACAGTATATTACTGACTATAGAGCATTTAAAAGATGCATTTCTATATATGCGTGATGCACAGAGGGATATTTGCCGACTGGCATCAAGAGTAAGTGCTTTGTCCTTTTCTGCCAGAAGAGGGTTATGGACGAGGCAGTGGTCAGGTGATGCTGACTCCAAAAGGCATATGAAAGTATTGCCTTATAAAGGGGAGGAGTTATTTGGGGTAGGTATATCTGACCTGGTGGCCACGGCAACTGCTGGGCAATCCACATTTTTACCCCAGGTAGCCTCTCAACATAAGAAGACGCCGTATTATCAGGCGCAGTCCTTTCGGCCCCATAAGGGCAAGCGGGCAAAAGGCTCCTCATTTCTGCCCCGTGGCAGAGGGAGAGGAAAAAGGCTGCAGCAAACAGCCAGTTCCCAGGAACAGAAGCCCTCTCCCGTTTCTGCCAAGTCCTCAGCATGACGCTGGGGCTTCACTAGCGGACCCAGGCACGGTGGGGGCCCGTCTCAGGAATTTCAGCGTGCAGTGGGCTCACTCACAGGTGGACCCCTGGATCCTTCAGGTGGTATCTCAGGGGTACAAATTGGAATTCGAGACGTCTCCCCCTCGCTGTTTCCTAAAGTCTGCTTTACCGACGTCTCCCTCCGACAGGGAGGCGGTATTGGAAGCCATTCACAAGCTGTATTCCCAGCAGGTGATAATCAAGGTACCCCTCCTGCAACAGGGAAAGGGGTATTATTCCACGCTGTTTGTGGTACCGAAGCCGGACGGCTCGGTGAGACCTATTTTAAATCTGAAATCCTTGAACACTTACGTACAAAGGTTCAAATTCAAGATGGAGTCACTTAGAGCGGTGATTGCGAACCTGGAAGAAGGGGATTATATGGTGTCTTTGGACATCAAGGATGCTTACCTCCATGTCCCAATTTACCCTTCTCACCAAGGGTACCTCAGGTTTGTGGTACAGAACTGTCACTATCAGTTTCAGACGCTGCCGTTTGGTTTGTCCACGGCACCCCGGGTCTTTACCAAGGTAATGGCCGAAATTATGATACTCCTTCGAAGGAAGGGAGTTTTATTTATCCCTTACTTGGACGATCTCCTGATAAGGGCAAGATCCAGGGAACAGTTGATAGTCGGGGTAGCACTGTCTCAAGTAGTGTTGCGGCAGCACGGTTGGATTCTCAATATTCCAAAGTCGCAGCTGATCCCGTCGACACGTCTTCTATTCCTAGGAATGATCCTGGACACAGTCCAGAAAAAGGTGTTTCTCCCGGAGGAGAAAGCCAGGGAGTTATCCGAACTAGTCAGAAACCTCCTAAAACCAGGCCAAGTGTCAGTGCATCTATGCACAAGGGGTCCTGGGAAAAATGGTGGCTTCCTACGAAGCAATTCCATTCGGCAGATTCCACGCAAGAACTTTCCAGTGGGACCTGCTAGACAAATGGTCCGGATCGCATCTTCAGATGCATCAGCGGATAACCCTGTCACCAAGGACAAGGGTGTCTCTCCTGTGGTGGTTGCAGAGTGCTCATCTTCTAGAGGGCCGCAGATTCGGCATTCAGGACTGGGTCCTGGTGACCACGGATGCCAGCCTGCGAGGCTAGGGAGCAGTCACACAGGGAAGGAATTTCCAGGGCTTGTGGTCAAGCCTGGAGACATCACTTCACATAAGTATCCTGGAGCTAAGGGCCATTTACAATGCTCTAAGCCTAGCAAGACCTCTGCTTCAAGGTCAGCCGGTGCTGATCCAGTCAGACAACATCACGGCAGTCGCCCATGTAAACAGACAGGGCGGCACAAGAAGCAGGAGGGCAATGGCAGAAGCTGCAAGGATTCTTCGCTGGGCGGAAAATCATGTGATAGCACTGTCAGCAGTGTTCATTCCGGGAGTGGACAACTGGGAAGCAGACTTCCTCAGCAGGAACGACCTCCACCCGGGAGAGTGGGGACTTCACCCAGAAGTCTTCCACATGATTGTGAACCGTTGGGAAAAACCAAAGGTGGACATGATGGCGTCCCGCCTCAACAAAAAACTGGACAGGTATTGCGCCAGGTCAAGGGACCCTCAGGCAATAGCTGTGGACGCTCTGGTAACACCGTGGGTGTACCAGTCAGTGTATGTGTTCCCTCCTCTGCCTCTCATACCCAAGGTACTGAGAATTATAAGACGGAGAGGAGTAAGAACTATACTCGTGGCTCCGGATTGGCCAAGAAGGACTTGGTACCCGGAACTTCAAGAGATGCTCACAGAGGAACCGTGGCCTCTACCTCTAAGAAGGGACCTGCTCCAGCAAGGACCCTGTCTGTTCCAAGACTTACCGCGGCTGCGTTGACGGCATGGCGGTTGAACGCCGGATCCTGAAGGAAAAAGGCATTCCGGATGAAGTCATCCCTACCCTGATCAAAGCCAGGAAGGATGTAACCGCAAAACATTATCACCGCATTTGGCGTAAATATGTTGCGTGGTGCGAGGCCAGGAAGGCCCCTACAGAGGAATTTCAACTGGGTCGATTCCTGCATTTCCTGCAAACAGGAGTGTCTATGGGCCTAAAATTAGGATCCATTAAGGTTCAGATTTCGGCCCTGTCGATTTTCTTCCAGAAAGAACTGGCTTCAGTTCCTGAAGTTCAGACGTTTGTCAAGGGGGTGCTGCATATACAGCCTCCTTTTGTGCCTCCAGTGGCACCTTGGGATCTCAATGTAGTTTTGGGGTTCCTAAAATCACATTGGTTTGAACCGCTTAAATCTGTGAATTTGAAATATCTCACATGGAGAGTGGTCATGCTGTTGGCCTTGGCTTCGGCCAGGCGCGTGTCAGAATTGGCGGTTTTATCTTATAAAAGCCTTACCTGATTTTTCATACGGACAGGGTAGAATTGAGGACTCGTCCTCAATTTCTCCCTAAGGTGGTTTCAGCGTTTCACCTGAACCAGCCTATTGTGGTACCTGCGGCTACTAGGGACTTGGAGGACTCCAAGTTGCTGAACGTTGTCAGGGCCCTGAAAATATATGTTTCCAGGACGGCTGGAGTCAGAAAATCTGACTCGCTGTTTATCCTGTATGCACCCAACAAGCTGGGTGCTCCTGCTTCTAAGCAGACTATTGCTCGTTGGATTTGTAGTACAATTCAGCTTGCACATTCTGTGGCAGGCCTGCCACAGCCAAAATCTGTAAATGCCCACTCCACAAGGAAGGTGGGCTCATCTTTTGCGGCTGCCCGAGAGGTCTCGGCTTTACAACTTTGCCGAGCAGCTACTTGGTCAGGGGCAAACACGTTTGCTAAATTCTACAAATTTGATACCCTGGCTGAGGAGGACCTGGAGTTCTCTCATTCGGTGCTGCAGAGTCATCCGCACTCTCCCGCCCGTTTGGTAGCTTTGGTATAATCCCCATGGTCCTTACGGAGTTCCCAGCATCCACTAGGACGTCAGAGAAAATAAGAATTTACTTACCGATAATTCTATTTCTCGTAGTCCGTAGTGGATGCTGGGCGCCCATCCCAAGTGCGGATTGTCTGCAATACTTGTACATAGTTATTGTTAACTAAATCGGGTTATTGTTGTTGTGAGCCATCTTTCCAGAGGCTCCTCTGTTATCATGCTGTTAACTGGGTTCAGATCACAGGTTATATGGTGTGATTGGTGTGGCTGGTATGAGTCTTACCCGGTATTCATAAATCCTTCCTTATTGTGTACGCTCGTCCGGGCACAGTATCCTAACTGAGGCTTGGAGGAGGGTCATAGGGGGAGGAGCCAGTGCACACCAGGTAGTCCTAAAGCTTTACTTTTGTGCCCAGTCTCCTGCGGAGCCGCTATCCCCCATGGTCCTTACGGAGTTCCCAGCATCCACTACGGACTACGAGAAATAGAATTATCGGTAAGTAAATTCTTATTATTCCTATCCTCACCCTCTGTTATAATGGTTATTGGGTTGCTACTAGGCCCCTGAATTGCGGTTGGGAGCTATATGTTTTGTTTTTTGTCCGATGCACCCTGCATGGAAGCCTTGCTCTGTGCACTATTAGATTGGGTACGAGTTAGGTAGTTTTTCTTGTGTATCTTCTCTTATCTTTTTTTTTCTTCTTCTTGTTTTTTTTAGATTTGATAAAACGATAAGAAATGTAATGAGGTTTTTTATACATTGCTTACGGATTTTGCAAGTTTATTCTGTAAAAATGACTTTATGTACATATATATTCCTTTAAGTATACGGCTTGCTATTATGATGAATGGGAATATTGGGGGTAATTCTGAGTTGATCGGAGCAGCAAGTTTGTCAGCAATTGGGCAAAACCATGTGCACTGCAGGGGAGGCAGATATAACATTTGTAGAGAGTGTTAGATTTGGGTGGGTTATTTTGTTTCTGTACAGGGTAAATACTGGCTGCTTTACTTTTACACTGCAATTTAGATTTCAGTTTGAATACACCCCACCCAAATCTAACTCTCTCTGCACATTTTGTATCTGCCCCTCCTGCAGTGCACATGGGGGGTAATTCCAAGTTGATCGCAGCACGATTTTTGTAAGCAATTGGGAAAAACCATATGCACTGCAGGGGAGGCAGATATAACATGTGCAGAGAGAGTTAGAGGCCCTACATACTGGCCGATCCGCCGCCGTGCTGCCCGACGGCGGATACGGCCGTCGAGCGACCCGGCGGCGGGGGGCAGTGACGGGGGGAGTGAAGTTTCTTTACTCCCCCCGTCACGCGGCTCCATTGAAGTGCAGGCAAATATGGACGAGATCGTCCATATTGGCCTGCATGCACAGCCGACGGGGGACCAGCGATGAACGAGCGCGAGCCTCCACACTGAAAGATATGAACGAGTTCTCGTTCATTTATGAACGAGATCGTTCATATCTTTCAAACAAATCAGCCAGTGTGTAGGGCCTTTTAGATTTGGGTGGGGTGTGTTCAATCTGCAATCTAATTTGCAGTGTAAAAATAAAGCAGCCAGTATTTACCCTGCACAGAAATAAAATAACCCACCCAAATCTAACTCTCTCTGCACATGTTATATCTGCCCCCCCTGCAGTGCACATGGTTTTGCCCAATTGCTATCAAAAATCCTGCTGCGATCAACTTGGAATTACCCCCATGGTTTTGCCTAACTGCTAACAAAGTTGCTGCTGCGATCAACTAGGAATTAGGCCCATTGGGGGTCATTCCGAGTTGTTCGCTCGTTGCCGATTTTCGCTATATTGCGATTAGTCGCTTACTGCGCATGCGCAAGGTTCGCAGAGCGCATGCGCTTAGTTATTTTACACAAAAGTTAGGTATTTTACTCACGGCATTACGAGGATTTTTCATCGTTCTGGTGATCGTACTGTGATTGACAGGAAGTGGGTGTTTCTGGGCGGAAACTGGCCGTTTTCTGGGAGTGTGCGAAAAAACGCTGGCGTTTCTGGGAAAAACGCGTGAGTGTCTGAAGAAACGGGGGAGTGGTTGGGCGAACGCTGGGTGTGTTTGTGACGTCAAACCAGGAACGAAACTGACTGAACTGATCGCAATGGCTGAGTAAGTCTGGAGCTACTCAGAAACTGCTAAGAAATTTATTTTCGCTAATCTGTGAATCTTTCGTTCGCAATTCTGCTAAGCTAAGATACACTCCCAGAGGGCGGCGGCTTAGCGTGTGCAATGCTGCTAAAAGCAGCTAGCGAGCGAACAACTCGGGATGAGGGCCATTGTCTCACTAGTAGTACCTTGACTTATTGTACATGTTACACCACTGTTATGCATTTTCTCTATCGTCCTAGTGGATGCTGGGGTTCCTGAAAGGACCATGGGGAATAGCGGCTCCGCAGGAGACAGGGCACAAAAAGTAAAGCTTTTTCAGATCAGGTGGTGTGCACTGGCTCCTCCCCCTATGACCCTCCTCCAGACTCCAGTTAGATTTTTGTGCCCGGCCGAGAAGGGTGCAATCTAGGTGGCTCTCCTAAAGAGCTGCTTAGAAAAAGTTTAGCTAGGTTTTTTATTTTACAGTGATTCCTGCTGGCAACAGGATCACTGCAGCGAGGGACTGAGGGGAGAAGGAGTCAACTCACCTGCGTGCAGGATGGATTGGCTTCTTGGCTACTGGACATCAAGCTCCAGAGGGACGATCACAGGTACAGCCTGGATGGTCACCGGAGCCGCGCCGCCGGCCCCCTTGCAGATGCTGAAGTCAGAAGAGGTCCAGAATCGGCGGCTGAAGACTCCTGCAGTCTTCTAAAGGTAGCGCACAGCACTGCAGCTGTGCGCCATTTTCCTCTCAGCACACTTCACACGGCAGTCACTGAGGGTGCAGGGCGCTGGGAGGGGGGCGCCCTGGGAGGCAAATGAATACCTATAAAGGCTAAAAATACCTCACATATAGCCCCTAGAGGCTATATGGAGATATTTAACCCCTGCCTGATTTTTCTAAATAGCGGGAGACGAGCCCGCCAGAAAAGGGGCGGGGCCTATCTCCTCAGCACACGGCGCCATTTCCTCTCACAGCTCCGCTGGTCAGGACGGCTCCCAAGTCTCTCCCCTGCACTGCACTACAGAAACAGGGTAAAACAGAGAGGGGGGGGCAAATTTATGGCGATATTTTGATATAACAAAGCAGCTATAAGGGAGCACTTATTATAAGGCTATCCCTGATATATATATAGCGCTTTTGGTGTGTGCTGGCAAACTCTCCCTTTGTCTCCCCAAAGGGCTAGTGGGTCCTGTCTTCGTTAGGAGCATTCCCTGTGTGTCTGCTGTGTGTCGGTACGTGTGTGTCGACATGTATGAGGACGATATTGGTGTGGAGGCGGAGCAATTGCCAAATATGAGGATGTCACCCCCTAGGGAGTCGACACCAGAATGGATGCCTTTATTTATGGAACTACGGGATAGTGTCAACACGCTAAAGCAGTCGTTTGACGACATGAGGCGGCCGGACAATCAATTAGTGCCTGTCCAGGCGACTCAAACACCGTCAGGGGCTGTGAAACGCCCTTTGCCTCAGTCGGTCGACACAGACCCAGACGCAGGCACTGACTCCAGTGGTGACGGTGACGATTCAACCGTATTTTCCAGTAGGGCCACACGTTATATGATTTTGGCAATGAAGGAGGCGTTACATTTAGCTGATACTACAGGTACCACTAAACAGGGTATTATGTGGGGTATGAAAAAACTACCTATAGTTTTTCCTGAATCAGAAGAATTAAATGACGTGTGTAATGAAGCGTGGGTTGCCCCTGATAAAAAGCTGATAATTTCAAAGAAATTATTGGCATTATACCCTTTCCCGCCAGAGGTTAGGGAGCGCTGGGAAACACCTCCTAGGGTGGACAAGGCGCTAACACGCTTATCTAAACAAGTGGCGTTACCCTCTCCTGAGACGGCCGCACTTAAAGATCCATCAGATAGGAGGATGGAAAATATCCAAAAAAGTATATACACACATGCAGGTGTTATACTACGACCAGCTGTAGCGACTGCCTGGATGGGCAGTGCTGGGGTAGTTTGGTCAGAGTCCCTGATTGAAAATATTGATACCCTGGACAGGGACAATATTTTACTGTCGTTAGAACAAATAAAGGATGCATTTCTTTATATGCGTGATGCACAGAGGGATATCTGCACACTGGCATCACGGGTAAGTGCTATGTCCATTTCGGCCAGAAGAGCTTTATGGACGCGACAGTGGACAGGCGATGCGGATTCAAAACGGCATATGGAAGTTTTGCCGTATAAAGGGGAGGAGTTATTTGGAGTCGGTCTATCAGATTTGGTGGCCACGGCTACAGCCGGGAAATCCACCTTTCTACCTCAAGTCACTCCCCAACAGAAAAAGGCACCGACTTTTCAACCGCAGCCCTTTCGTTCCTTTAAAAATAAGAGAGCAAAGGGCTATTCATATCTGCCACGAGGCAGAGGTCGAGGGAAGAGACAGCAACACGCAGCTCCTTCCCAGGAACAGAAGCCCTCCCCGGCTTCTACAAAAGCCTCAGCATGACGCTGGGGCTTCTCAAGCGGACTCGGGGACGGTGGGCGGTCGTCTCAAAAATTACAGCGCGCAGTGGGCTCACTCGCAGGTAGATCCCTGGATCCTGCAGATAATATCTCAAGGGTACAGGTTGGAATTAGAGACAGATCCACCTCGCCGTTTCCTGAAGTCTGCTTTACCAACGTCCCCCTCCGAAAGGGAGACGGTTTTGGAAGCCATTCACAAGCTGTACTCTCAGCAGGTGATAGTCAAGGTACCTCTTCTACAACAAGGGAAGGGGTATTATTCCACTCTTTTTGTGGTACCGAAGCCGGATGGCTCGGTAAGGCCTATTCTAAATCTGAAGTCCTTGAACCTGTACATAAAGAAGTTCAAGTTCAAGATGGAGTCACTCAGAGCAGTGATAGCGAACCTGGAAGAGGGGGACTTTATGGTATCCTTGGACATCAAGGATGCGTATCTCCACGTTCCAATTTACCCCTCACACCAGGGGTACCTCAGGTTCGTTGTACAAAACTGTCACTATCAGTTTCAGACGCTGCCGTTCGGATTGTCCACGGCACCTCGGATCTTTACAAAGGTAATGGCCGAGATGATGATTCTTCTTCGAAGAAAAGGCATATTAATTATCCCATACTTGGACGATCTCCTAATAAGGGCGAGGTCCAGAGAACAGCTAGAGATGGGATTAGCACTGTCTCAAGAAGTGCTAAAACAGCACGGGTGGATTCTGAATATTCCAAAATCCCAGTTAATGCCGACAACTCGTCTGCTGTTCCTAGGGATGATTCTGGACACGGTTCAGAAAAAGGTTTTTCTCCCGGAGGAAAAAGCCAAGGAGTTATCCGAGCTTGTCAGGAACCTCCTAAAACCAGGAAAGGTGTCTGTACATCAATGCACAAGAGTCCTGGGAAAAATGGTGGCTTCTTACGAAGCAATTCCATTCGGCAGATTCCACGCAAGAATTTTCCAAAGGGATCTGTTGGACAAATGGTCAGGGTCGCATCTTCAGATGCACCTACGGATAACCCTGTCTCCAAGGACAAGGGTGTCTCTTCTGTGGTGGTTGCAGAGTCCTCATCTATTGGAGGGCCGCAGATTCGGCATACAGGATTGGATCCTGGTGACCACGGACGCCAGCCTGAGAGGCTGGGGAGCAGTCACACAAGGAAGAAACTTCCAGGGAGTATGGACGAGCCTGGAAACGTCTCTTCACATAAACATTCTGGAACTAAGAGCAATATACAATGCTCTAAGCCAGGCAGAACCTCTGCTTCAGGGAAAACCGGTGTTGATCCAGTCGGACAACATCACGGCAGTCGCCCATGTGAACAGACAGGGCGGCACAAGAAGCAGGAGTGCAATGGCAGAAGCTGCAAGGATTCTTCGCTGGGCAGAGAATCATGTGATAGCACTGTCAGCAGTGTTCATCCCGGGAGTGGACAACTGGGAAGCAGACTTCCTCAGCAGACACGATCTTCACCCGGGAGAGTGGGGACTTCATCCAGAAGTCTTCCACATGCTGGTAACCCGTTGGGAAAGACCAATGGTGGACATGAAGGCGTCTCGCCTCAACAAAAAACTGGACAGGTATTGCGCCAGGTCAAGAGATCCGCAGGCAATAGCTGTGGACGCGCTGGTAACGCCTTGGGTGTACCAGTCGGTGTATGTGTTTCCTCCTCTGCCTCTCATACCAAAAGTATTGAGAATTATACGGCAAAGAGGCGTAAGAACGATACTAGTGGTTCCGGATTGGCCAAGAAGGACTTGGTACCCGGAACTTCAAGAGATGATCACGGAAGATCCGTGGCCTCTACCTCTAAGGAGGGACTTGCTTCAGCAGGGTCCCTGTCTGTTTCAAGACTTACCGCGGCTGCGTTTGACGGCATGGCGGTTGAACGCCGGATCCTAAAGGAAAAAGGCATGCCGGAAGAAGTCATTCCTACTTTGATTAAAGCAAGGAAGGAAGTAACCGTGCAACATTATCACCGAATTTGGCGAAAATATGTTGCGTGGTGCGAAGATCGGAGTGCTCCGACGGAGGAATTTCAACTGGGTCGATTCCTACATTTCCTGCAATCAGGATTGTCTATGGGTCTCAAATTGGGATCTATTAAGGTTCAAATTTCGGCCCTGTCGATTTTCTTTCAAAAAGAATTGGCTTCAGTCCCTGAAGTCCAGACCTTTGTTAAGGGAGTGCTGCATATACAGCCTCCTGTGGTGCCTCCAGTGGCACCGTGGGATCTCAATGTGGTTTTGGACTTTCTAAAATCTCATTGGTTTGAACCACTAAATAAGGTGGATTTGAAATATCTCACTTGGAAAGTGACCATGCTTCTAGCCCTGGCTTCTGCCAGGAGAGTATCAGAATTGGCAGCTTTATCTTACAAAAGCCCATATCTGATTTTCCATTCGGACAGGGCAGAACTGCGGACTCGTCCGCATTTTCTCCCTAAGGTGGTGTCAGCATTTCATCTGAACCAGCCTATTGTAGTGCCTGCGGCTACAAGTGACTTGGAGGACTCCAAGTTACTGGACGTTGTCAGAGCATTAAAAATATATATTGCAAGGACAGCTGGAGTCAGAAAATCTGACTCGTTGTTTATATTGTATGCACCCAACAAGATGGGTGCTCCTGCGTCTAAGCAGACGATTGCTCGTTGGATCTGTAGCACAATCCAACTTGCACATTCTGTGGCAGGCCTGCCACAGCCTAAATCTGTAAAGGCCCACTCCACAAGGAAGGTGGGCTCATCTTGGGCGGCTGCCCGAGGGGTCTCGGCATTACAACTTTGCCGAGCAGCTACGTGGTCAGGGGAGAACACGTTTGTAAAATTTTACAAATTTGATACTCTGGCTAAGGAGGACCTGGAGTTCTCTCATTCGGTGCTGCAGAGTCATCCGCACTCTCCCGCCCGTTTGGGAGCTTTGGTATAATCCCCATGGTCCTTTCAGGAACCCCAGCATCCACTAGGACGATAGAGAAAATAAGATTTTACTTACCGATAAATCTATTTCTCGGAGTCCGTAGTGGATGCTGGGCGCCCATCCCAAGTGCGGATTTTCTGCATATATTGTACATAGTTATTGTTAACTAATTCGGGTTATTGTTGAAGGAAGCCATCTTTCAGAGGCTTCGCTGTTATCATACTGTTAACTGGGTTTAGATCACAGGTTGTACGGTGTGATTGGTGTGGCTGGTATGAGTCTTACCCGGGATTCAAAATCCTCCCTTATTGTGTACGCTCGTCCGGGCACAGTACCTAACTGGAGTCTGGAGGAGGGTCATAGGGGGAGGAGCCAGTGCACACCACCTGATCTGAAAAAGCTTTACTTTTTGTGCCCTGTCTCCTGCGGAGCCGCTATTCCCCATGGTCCTTTCAGGAACCCCAGCATCCACTACGGACTCCGAGAAATAGATTTATCGGTAAGTAAAATCTTATTATCTGTAATCAAATTTCTATCCTTTGAAATAAAAATTACTCTATTTAAAAAAAAAAAAATAAAGATTTTCCCCACCTTTTTACCTGCTCATGGGGGGTGCGCAGAAAACCTCCCCACAATTTTTGAACCCCACAAATCTGAAGAAGCAATGTAAGTTTGGAATTGGAATGCAAATTAAGGGGGTAATTCAGACCTGATCACTGCTGTGCGTTTTCACACAGCAGGCGATCAGGTCCAAACTGAGCATGCATATGCATCGCAATGCGCAGGCACGTCGCACGGTTACAAAGCGGATCGCCGCTCAGTGATGGGTTTGTGCGATGGATCCGTTCACATGGGCGATCACAAGGAGATTGACAGGAAGAAGGCATTTGTGGGTGTCAACTGACCGTTTTCAGGAAGTGTCTGGAAAAATGCAGGCGTGTCCATGCGTTAGCAGGGAGGGTTCCTGAAGTCAATTCTGGTCCCGGACAGGCTGATGTGATCACAGCGGCTGAGTAAGTTCTGGGCAACTCAGAAACTGCACAAAATCTGTTTGTACAGCTCTGCTACACAAGCGTTCGCACACTTGCAAAACTAAAATACACTCCCCCTGTAGGTGGTGACTATCTAATCTCAGCAGTGCAAAAATCACTTGCTAGCGATCAGGTCTGAATTAGAGCCTAAATTTGCAGTGTGAGTTCGCCATGAAAATGGCTTACAGTTACAACTAATTTGTTTGACTCTGATATTTTGGAAGCAGTAACTTTTGAAAACGTCATTAAAACTGGGCGGGCATATTTAAATGGGTTCTTCTGAACATACTTATTGTGTCGCAGATTAGTAAGGCTAGTTGCACACCTGCAGATAATTTCAGCAGACCAATTCATCCTGAGCAATATAACACAGCTTGAAAAAGTCCATGGTAGTGGATCAAAGACCTAATTCAGACCTGATTGCAGCAGCAAAATCTTTCTCTAATGGGCAAAACCATGTGCACTGCAGGTGGGGCAGATATAACATGTGCGGAGAGAGTTAGATTTGGGTGGGTTATATTGTTTCTGTGCAGGGTAAATACTGACTGCTTTAGTTTTACACTGCAATGTAGATTTCAGTTTGGACACACCACACCCAAATCTAACTCTCTCTGCACATGTTATATCTGCCCCCCCCCCCCCCCCCCCCCTGTAGTGTACATGGTTTTGCCCATTAGAGAAAAGGTTTGCTGCTGCAATCAGGTCTGAATTAGGCCCCAAATGCGTAGCTGCTCTTTACCGACAGGATTTCTGACATTATAAGTCTGGTGACTCCTTTACACAGAGGCCGAGTGTCTCTTGCTGCCTGCAATGTTGTCTCTCGACCAATCTCCATCTGGTACGGTAGAGCGGAGCAGTTAGAGGGGCTTATGGATCAAAGCTACATACCCCAGCACACGCGCAAGCAGGGAGGGTTTCCAAGTACCTAGAACCCCCCCCTGCCTGCCGACCTATCAGATCAGCTGTCCGATGTTTACTCAATTGTAAACAGTGCAGCCTGTGTGGCAGCCGGCAGCTGCCTCCTGCTCGGCCACGGAGACGCAGGCTGGCCGATGGATCAATCATGTAAATGTGGGGGCAGGAGCTAGCTGCAGAGGCAGAGTGCAGCTCCTCCCAGGCAGACCCCCATGTGACTTCAGGACAGAGCTGAAGGGACGGGAGACACTCCAGTGACTGTCCTCTGCAGCTGAGCAGCCAGGTGCTGGGGGTTTTAGTTATTTTGGTGTAGTAGTATTGATGTTTGGGGGAGATGTATGCTATGTGTGTACAGTATGCTGTTTGTGTATATGATGTGTGTGTGTATGCTATGAGTGTTTGTGTGTCTGTATATGCTATGTGTGTGTGTTTGTGTGTATATGCTGTGTGTTTTTGTGTATGATATGTGTGTGTATGCTGTTTGTGTGTTTCTGTGTATGCTGTTTGTGTGTGTATATGCTTTGTGTGTGTGTGTTTCTGTATATGATATTTGTATACTGTTTGTGTGTGTGTGTATATGCTTTGTGTATGTATGTGTATATATGCTGTGTGTGTGCTTCTGTGTATTATATGTGTGTGTATGCTGTTTGTGTGTGTATATGCTGTGTGTGTGTGTTTCTGTGTATGATATGTGTGTATGCTTTGTGTGTGTGTTTCTGTGTATGATATGTGTGTATGCTGTTTGTGTGTGTGTGTGTGTGTGTGTGTGTGTGTGTGTGTGTGTGTGTGTGTATATGCTTTGTGTGTGTATATATGCTGTGTGTGTGCTTCTGTGTATTATATGTGTGTATGCTGTTTGTGTGTGTGTGTGTGTGTGTGTGTGTGTGTATATGCTTGTGTGTATATGCTGTATGTGTGTTTCTGTGTGTGTATGCTGTTTGTGTGTGTATATGCTGTGTGTGTATGCTTTGTGTGTGTTTCTTTGTATATGTGTGTATGCTGTTAGTGTGTGTATATGCTGTGTGTGTTAGTGTGCTTGCGTGCATATGCTGTGTATTTGTGTGTGTTTGCATGTATATGCAGTGTGTGTATGCTATGTGCGGAAACCCCCCCAATGAAAATCCTGCGTTTGCCCCTGCCCAGCAGGTTCCGACCGTCCTGGAGGAACGCTACAGAGACCCCAGCTAGGCTCTGTCTATGTACAATTGTGCTAATAGCAACTGGAGTTGGTACATGTAACCAGACTCCAGAAAACTGCAACATTTATATCAAGTGGATCAGTGTTTATAAAGCTGTTACGGTACAATATAACAAGCCCTAAAAAAATACATATTTTTTCCTGTTCTGCATATTAAATGAGTACTCGTTTGAGCTTTGCAAAATAACACTAATTAATCAATCAATCACTGTGCGCTACACACAGGTTTCAATTGACCATTTTCTATGTTAAAACAACTATACTATGATACTATGTAGTGAACACATTTGTCATTCTTTAACAATTCAAATATCAACGTTTTTATGTGTTGAATTTGTTTAGCAAGACTGAGAAAAAACAATATTTATGTGTTTGTATACAATTTTGTGGAATAAATATTTAATTAAATACATTCATGCACTGGTTTAGAAACATAGAATTTGATGGCAGATAAGAACCACTTGGCCCATCTAATCTGCCCTTTTTTTTAACCATATTTTTATCTCAAAACTTATTTGATCCTTATTTCTTTGTAAGGATATCCTTATGTCTATCCCATGCATGTTTTAATTGCTCTGCTGTAGGCCATGCACCATTTTAGTTGCCCTTCTTTATAGTCTCTAATGTATTCATATCCTTTTGAAGATATGGCCTTCAGAATTGAACAGTATTCTAGATGAGGCCGTTCCAATGACCTATACAGTGGCATTATTACTTCTTTCTGCTGCTGATTCCTCTCCCAATGCAGCTAAGCATCTGAGTAGCCTTCCTCATTGCTTTGTTACATTGCTTACCTGCCTTTAAGTTACCTGAAACAGCGACTCCTAGATCCCTTTCCTCCTTAGTAGTTTCCAGTATAGTACCATTAATACTATATTTAGCTTTTGGATTTTTGAGACCCAAGTGCATGATTTAGCAATTTTGGGCATTAAACTGTAACTGCCACACTCTTGATCATTCCTCTAGTCTACCTAGATCCTCAGTCATTTGTTTTACCCCAACTGGTGTGTCTACCCTGTTGCATACCTTTGTGTCATCTGCAAAAAGGCATACTTTCCCTTTAATGCCATTTGCAATGTCACCAATAAAGATATTAAAAAGCACTGGTCCAAGTACAGATACTTGGGGTACTCCACTGGTAACATCTCCCTCCTGTGAATGCACTCCAGTTACCACAACTTTCTGTTTTCTATCCTGCAACCAAGATCTTATCCATTCAATAATCCTAGTATCCAATTCCAAATTTCCAAGTCTGCAATGTGGAACAGTGTAAAAAGCCTTACTAAAGTCTAGATAAGCTATATCCACGGCCCCACCTTTATCCATCACTTTAGTCACACAGTCAAAAAAGTCAATAAGATTTCTCTAACGCCCTAGTGGATGCTGGGGACTCCGAAAGGACCATGGGGAATAGCGGCTCCGCAGGAGACTGGGCACAAAGTAAAAGCTTTAGGACTAGCTGGTGTGCACTGGCTCCTCCCCCTATGACCCTCCTCCAAGCCTCAGTTAAGATTTTGTGCCCGAACGAGAAGGGTGCAATCTAGATGGCTCTCCTGAGCTGCTTAGAGTAAAAGTTTAAAATAGGTTTTTTTATTTTCAGTGAGACCTGCTGGCAACAGGCTCACTGCATCGAGGGACTAAGGGGAGAAGAAGCGAACTCACCTGCGTGCAGAGTGGATTGGGCTTCTTAGGCTACTGGACATTAGCTCCAGAGGGACGATCACAGGCCCAGCCATGGATGGGTCCCGGAGCCGCGCCGCCGGCCCCCTTACAGAGCCAGAAGAGTGAAGAGGTCCGGAAAATCGGCGGCAGAAGACGTCCTGTCTTCAATAAGGTAGCGCACAGCACCGCAGCTGTGCGCCATTGCTCTCTGCACACTTCACACTCCGGTCACTGAGGGTGCAGGGCGCTGGGGGGGGCGCCCTGGGACGCAATGAAAATACCTTAAATGGCTAAAAATACATCACATATAGCTCCTGGGCTATATGGATGTATTTAACCCCTGCCAGTTTTCCACAAAAAAGCGGGAGAAAGGCCGCCGAGAAGGGGGCGGAGCCTATCTCCTCAGCACACAAGCGACATTTTTTCCTCACAGCTCCGTTGGAGGAAGGCTCCCTGACTCTCCCCTGCAGTCCTGCACTACAGAAACAGGGTAAAACAAGAGAGGGGGGGCACTAAATTGGCATATTAATATATACAGCAGCTATATTAGGGAAAAACACTTATATAAGGTTATCCCTGTATATATATATAGCGCTCTGGTGTGTGCTGGCAAACTCTCCCTCTGTCTCCCCAAAGGGCTAGTGGGGTCCTGTCCTCTATCAGAGCATTCCCTGTGTGTGTGCTTTGTGTCGGTACGCTGTGTCGACATGTATGAGTAGGAAAATGGTGTGGAGGCGGAGCAATTGCCTGTGTTAGTGATGTCACCCCCTAGGGAGTCGACACCTGACTGGATGGTCTTATGGAAAGAATTACGTGATAGTGTCGGCACTTTACAAAAGACTGTTGACGACATGAGACAGCCGGCAAATCAGTTAATACCTGTACAGGCGTCTCAAACACCGTCAGGGGCTATAAAACGCCCGTTACCTCAGGTCAATACAGACACTGACACGGACACTGACTCCAGTGTCGACGGTGAGGAAACAAACGTATTTTCCAGTAGGGCCACACGTTACATGATCACGGCAATGAAGGAGGTTTTGAACATTTCTGATACTACAAGTACCACAAAAAAGGGTATTATGTGGGGTGTGAAAAAACTACCCGTAGTTTTTCCTGAATCAGATGAATTAAATGAGGTGTGTGATGAAGCGTGGGTTTCCCCCGATAAAAAACTGCTAATTTCTAAAAAATTATTGGCATTATACCCTTTCCCGCCAGAGGTTAGGGCGCGTTGGGAAACACCCCCTAGCGTAGATAAGGCGCTCACACGCTTATCAAAACAAGTGGCGTTACCGTCCCCTGATACGGCCGCCCTCAAGGAACCAGCTGATAGGAAGCTGGAAAATATCCTTAAAAGTATATACACACATACTGGTATTATACTGCGACCAGCAATCGCCTCAGCCTGGATGTGCAGTGCTGGGGTGGCTTGGTCGGATTCCCTGACTGAAAATATTGATACCCTGGACAGGGACAATATATTATTGACTATAGAGCATTTAAAGGATGCATTTCTATATATGCGAGATGCACAGAGGGATATTTGCACTCTGGCATCAAGAGTAAGTGCGATGTCCATTTCTGCCAGAAGAGGATTAGTGGTCAGGGGATGCGGATTCCAAACGGCATATGGAAGTATTGCCGTATAAAGGGGAGGAGTTATTTGGGGTCGGTCTATCGGACCTGGTGGCCACGGCAACGGCTGGAAAATCCACCTTTTTACCCCAAGTCACCTCGCAGCAGAAAAAGATACCGTCTTTTCAGGCTCAGTCCTTTTGTCCCCATAAGGGCAAGCGGGCAAAAGGCCACTCATATCTGCCCCGGGGCAGAGGAAGGGGAAAAAGACTGCAGCAGACAGCCTCTTCCCACGAACAGAAGCCCTCCCCCGCTTCTGCCAAGTCCTCAGCATGACGCTGGGGCCTTACAAGCGGACTCAGGCACGGTGGGGGCCCGTCTCAAGAATTTCAGCGCGCAGTGGGCTCGCTCGCAAGTGGACCCCTGGATCCTGCAGGTAGTATCTCAGGGGTACAAATTGGAATTCGAGACGTCTCCCCCTCGCCGGTTCCTGAAGTTTGCTTTACCAACGTCTCCCCCCGACAGGGAGGCGGTATTGGAAGCCATTCACAAGCTGTATTCCCAGCAGGTGATAATCAAGGTACCCCTCCTACAACAGGGAAAGGGGTATTATTCCACGCTGTTTGTGGTACCGAAGCCGGACGGCTCGGTGAGACCCATTTTAAATCTGAAATCCTTGAACACTTACATAAAAAGGTTCAAGTTCAAGATGGAGTCACTCAGAGCAGTGATAGCGAACCTGGAAGAAGGGGACTATATGGTGTCTCTGGACATCAAGGATGCTTACCTCCATGTCCCAATTTGCCCTTCTCACCAAGGGTACCTCAGGTTTGTGGTACAGAACTGTCACTATCAGTTTCAGACGCTGCCGTTTGGATTGTCCACGGCACCCCGGGTCTTTACCAAGGTACTGGCCGAAATGATGATTCTTCTTCGAAGAAAAGGCGTCTTAATTATCCCTTACTTGGACGATCTCCTGATAAGGGCAAGGTCCAGAGAACAGTTAGAGGTCGGAGTAGCACTATCTCAAGTAGTACTACGACAGCACGGATGGATTCTAAATATTCCAAAATCGCAGCTGATTCCGACGACGCGTCTGCTGTTCCTAGGGATGATTCTGGACACAGTACAGAAAAAGGTGTTTCTCCCGGAGGAGAAAGCCAAGGAGTTATCCGACCTAGTCAGGAACCTCCTAAGACCAGGCCAAGTGTCAGTACATCAATGCACAAGGGTCCTGGGAAAGATGGTGGCTTCTTACGAAGCGATTCCATTCGGCAGATTCCACGCAAGAACTTTTCAGTGGGATCTGCTGGACAAATGGTCCGGATCGCATCTTCAAATGCATCAGCGGATAACCCTGTCTCCAAGGACAAGGGTGTCTCTCCTGTGGTGGTTACAGAGTGCTCATCTCCTAGAGGGCCGCAGATTCGGCATTCAGGATTGGGTCCTGGTGACCACGGATGCCAGCCTGAGAGGCTGGGGAGCAGTCACACAGGGAAGAAATTTCCAGGGCTTGTGGTCAAGCATGGAAACGTCACTTCACATAAATATCCTGGAACTAAGGGCCATTTACAATGCCCTAAGTCAGGCAAGACCTCTGCTTCAGGGTCAGCCGGTGTTGATCCAGTCGGACAACATCACGGCAGTCGCCCACGTAAACAGACAGGGCGGCACAAGAAGCAGGAGGGCAATGATGGAAGTGGCAAGGATTCTTCGCTGGGCGGAGAATCATGTGATAGCACTGTCAGCAGTGTTCATTCCGGGAGTGGACAACTGGGAAGCAGACTTCCTCAGCAGACACGATCTTCACCCGGGGGAGTGGGGACTTCACCCAGAAGTCTTCCACATGATTGTGAACCGTTGGGAAAAACCAAAGGTGGACATGATGGCGTCCCGCCTCAACAAAAAACTGGACAGATATTGCGCCAGGTCAAGGGACCCTCAGGCAATAGCTGTGGACGCTCTGGTAACACCGTGGGTGTACCAGTCAGTGTATGTGTTCCCTCCTCTTCCTCTCATACCAAAAGTACTGAGAATCATAAGAAGGAGAGGAGTAAAGACTATACTCGTGGCTCCGGATTGGCCAAGAAGGACTTGGTACCCGGAAATTCAAGAGATGCTCACGGAAGACCCGTGGCCTCTACCTCTAAGAAAGGACCTGCTCCAGCAGGGACCATGTCTGTTCCAAGACTTACCGCGGCTGCGTTTGACGGCATGGCGGTTGAACGCCGACCCCTGAAGGAAAAAGGCATTCCGGATGAAGTCATCCCTACCCTGATCAAAGCCAGGAAGGATGTAACCATACAACATTATCACCGTATTTGGCGTAAATATGTTGCGTGGTGCGAGGCCAGGAAGGCCCCTACAGAGGAATTTCAACTGGGTCGTTTCCTGCATTTCCTGCAAACAGGACTGTCTATGGGCCTCAAATTAGGGTCCATTAAGGTTCAAATTTCGGCCCTGTCAATATTCTTCCAAAAAGAACTGGCTTCTGTTCCTGAAGTTCAGACGTTTGTCAAGGGAGTACTGCATATACAGCCTCCTTTTGTGCCTCCAGTGGCACCTTGGGATCTCAATGTAGTTTTGGGATTCCTAAAATCACATTGGTTTGAACCACTCACCACTGTGGACTTAAAATATCTCACATGGAAAGTGGTAATGCTGTTAGCCCTGGCTTCAGCCAGGCGTGTCTCAGAATTGGCGGCTTTATCCTATAAAAGCCCTTACCTAATTTTTCATACGGACAGGGCAGAATTGAGGACTCGTCCTCAATTTCTCCCTAAGGTGGTTTCAGCATTTCACTTAAACCAGCCTATTGTAGTGCCTGCGGCTACTAGGGACTTGGAGGATTCCAAGTTGCTGGACGTAGTCAGGGCCCTGAAAATATATGTTTCCAGGACGGCTGGAGTCAGAAAATCTGACTCGCTGTTTATCCTGTATGCACCCAACAAGCTGGGTGCTCCTGCTTCTAAGCAGACGATTGCTCGTTGGATTTGTAGTACAATTCAGCTTGCACATTCTGTGGCAGGCCTGCCACAGCCAAAATCTGTAAAAGCCCATTCCACACGGAAAGTGGGCTCATCTTGGGCGGCTGCCCGAGGGGTCTCGGCTTTACAACTTTGCCGAGCAGCTACTTGGTCAGGGGCAAACACGTTTGCTAAATTCTACAAATTCGATACCCTGGCTGAGGAGGACCTGGAGTTCTCTCATTCGGTGCTGCAGAGTCATCCGCACTCTCCCGCCCGTTTGGGAGCTTTGGTATAATCCCCATGGTCCTTTCGGAGTCCCCAGCATCCACTAGGACGTTAGAGAAAATAAGAATTTACTTACCGATAATTCTATTTCTCATAGTCCGTAGTGGATGCTGGGCGCCCATCCCAAGTGCGGATTGTCTGCATTACTTGTACATAGTTATTGTTACAAAAATCGGGTTATTGTTGTTGTGAGCCATCTTTTCAGAGGCTCCTTCTGTTATCATGCTGTTAACTGGGTTCAGATCACAAGTTGTACGGTGTGATTGGTGTGGCTGGTATGAGTCTTACCCGGGATTCAAAATCCTTCCTTATTGTGTACGCTCGTCCGGGCACAGTATCCTAACTGAGGCTTGGAGGAGGGTCATAGGGGGAGGAGCCAGTGCACACCAGCTAGTCCTAAAGCTTTTACTTTGTGCCCAGTCTCCTGCGGAGCCGCTATTCCCCATGGTCCTTTCGGAGTCCCCAGCATCCACTACGGACTATGAGAAATAGAATTATCGGTAAGTAAATTCTTATTTTGTTTGACATGATCTCCCCCCAGTGAATCCATTCTGTTTGGGATCCTGTAAATTGCTGGATTTGAGATAATCTATAACTCTTTCTTTTAAGAGTGTTTCCATCAGTTTCCCTACTACTGATGTAAGACTCACTGGTCTGTAGTTGTTTGCCTCTTCCTTGCTTCCACTTTTGGGCAATGGGACCACGTTTGCTCTTTTCCAGTCCTCTGGAATTACTCTTGTAGCTAATGACTTGTTGAATAATTCTATCAATGGTGCTACCAGCTACTTGGTTTGGAACATTCTTTTGAAGTTACATAAGCGCAGGCCAAATTGTCTTCATTCTTTGTTTTTGTGAGGTTGGCAATACCTCTTTTTAGCTGCTACAGAGCTATACTTTTATCTCTAAGAAGTCAATCAGGCACTGAGTGTTATTCATCATGTATTATAAAGTTCTTATATATTTATGTATTATATTTGTCAATTTATTACAGTATTTTACAAAAGTAAACTCTAGTAATACTCGTGATGTACAAATGTGAATCAGTCTGAGTTAAAAACAACAAATACCCCACTGCGCTAAAATCAGTAGTCAGCTGCACCTCTAGAAAAGCCCTCTGCTAGTAAGAGCCCACACATAAAACATGGAACACAATTTCTGATGGTGCTAATATTAGTCGGAATCAGAAATATTAAAGAACAATATAAAATATTAGTGGTGGGCAACGATTAAAAATTCTAATCGCGATTAATCGCATGATTTTCTCAGATTAATCGCATTGTTATGCGCAAGATTCAATAATGAATTCAAAAGTAGTGTATTGTGCTCCTGATTGGCTGCCAGTCCTTGAGTTCCAATTGGCTCGCTGGCGGCCAGCAATACACTTGAAATGGCACCGGCGCTGTCACGGTCTCCATGGCTGCCAGATATACCTTGCCTCACAGTGCCAGATACACATTGCCCCACAGTGCCAGATAAACAAATGCCCCCAGAGTGCCAGATATACATTGCCTCACAGTTTCAGATACACATTGCTCCACAGTGCCAAATGCACAAATACCCCCACTGTGTCAGATATACATTGCCCCCCAGTGCCGGATGCAGAAATTCCCCCACAGTGCCAGATATGCCCACAGTGCCAGATACAGAAATGCCCCCAGTGCCAGATACACATGTCCCCCCAGTGCCAGATAAGCCCCCCAGTTCCAGGTATACATGCCCCCCCAGTTCCAGATATCCCTCAGTGCCAGGTATACATGCCCCCCCCCCCCCCAGTGCCAGATATCCTTCAGTGCCAGGTCCCCTGCTACTCACCGCTGCCGCTGCTGTCCTGTCTGTGTGAGGGGAGGAGAGCGCAGCCTGTGCCTCTCCTTCCCCTCAGTCTCCGGCTGGTGCGGGTGTCTCAGTTCAATTCAGAGCCAATCCGTGAGCCAATCAGAGCTCACGGGCGGCACTGACTTGAATGAAGACACCCGCACCCGCTGGAGACTGAGGGGAAGGAGAGGCGCAGGCTGCGCTCTCCTCCCCTCACAGCGGCGGTGCGGTGGGGAGCAGCAGAGGCAGGGAGGGAAGAGGAGCGGCGGCCCGTCGGTGTTATTATTAGTAAAGAGCCTGCCGTGAGCCAATCGGAGGTCATGGGCCGGTAGCCAATCAGGAGCTGCCATCGGTCCGTGACCTCCGATTGGCTCACGGACGGCATTGTAGTTAGAATAGCGCTGCGGCGTTAAAATAATTGTCGCCGTTAATTAGTTAATGCGTTAACGCGATATTAACGCGTTAACTTGCCCAGCCCTATAAAATGTATTCACAATTTCCACATAGCAGAATTTTCTTGCCAAATAGTTGTTCAAAAAAGGTGATGTATGTATCAAGAAGACACAGAATCCAACGCGTTTCGTCCCAAAGGACTTCCTCGGGGGCAAGTATCTAGATGTATCTAAATTATAAATAAAACAATAAACATGTATTAAATACCAGTCATTTAACAATAGTCCAAAATCCTACACAATGATGTTTGTGAAGCTACTATACACAATAACATTCACTAACAGCCAGTTGATGAGTATCATAGAGTTCATTTTCAGAAATCGATTGAATATACAAAAGAGAAGAGACCAGGTATACATACCACATTTGTTTTTCCATATAAACAAATAAAAGAATACACATTTCATTCATAAAAATTATCCTTTATAGGGTATATTTAGATGTGCTAGCCAACAATTGTGTTGGACCTAAAGAGGAAAAGAAAAACGGACCATTATAATGGTCATACACTCGTGTCCAGTTGATAGGCACCCATAGGGGTGGTTCTACATACCAAAGTGCAAAAGATCACAAGGAACACTACTGGACTTATGATAGTCCTGCTGGATGGTATAGTGGTATTCGCCAATGCAATAAGGCAATGATCTGTAGAAATTCATACATCAATTTTAGGGATCTGTTGTTAGATAATAAGATCCAATATAGAAAAAATCCAATATAGAAAAATAATGGGGCTTAAAGGTGCAACACTCTCCATAAAAATACAACATATCGCCATTATCCATGCCCCAAGTGCTTTGTGTATGAGTTAAGTTTAACAAATTCTGAAGCTTTGAACTTGTTGCATGTAAACAAACTACTGTGAACACAAGCTGACAGGTGATACTGTAATATGCATGATATTCGAAGACTGTCTAAAAATAGGATTTTAATTACCTACCAGTAAATCCTTTTCTCGTACTCCATAGAGGATGCTGGGATCCAATTTAGTACCAGGAAGAACCCACTTTTTACGGGTGCCGTAGAATAAGCATGCTGGATAGTGAACCTGATCCAGCGAGAAATTGCTTAGAAGCAGGACACCCAACCTTGTTGGGATCATAAAGGACAAAAAGAGCGTCCGACTTCCTGTGACGAGAAGTTCTCTTCACATATATTTTCAAAGCCCTCACAACATCCTAGGACTTTGAGGTAATTCAGGAGTCAGTAGCCACTGGCACCACAATAGGTTGGTTGATATGAAAAGCCGACACAACCTTCGGAAGAAATTGCTGATGCGTTCTGAGCTCAGCTCTATCCTCATAGAAAATCAAGTAGGGGCTCTTGCATGACAATGCCCCCAATTCCGACACACATCTAGCAGACGCCAAAGCCAACAGTGTGACCGCTTTCCAAGTAAGAAATTTGACGTCCACGTCTTGTAAAAGCTCGAACCAATCTGATTGCAGGAACTGCAGTACCACATTAAGATCCCAAGGTGCAGTAGGCGGCACAAAGAGTGGTTGAATATGCAGAATACCTTTCAAGAATTTCTGTACTTCAGAAAGAGCAGCCAACTGTTTCTGGAAGAAAATGGACAAGGCCGATATCTGGACCTTTATGGAGCCCAAGCGTAGGCCGACATCCACACCTGCTTGCAGAAAGAGGAGAAACCGTGCCAGTTGAAACTCCACCGTAGGAAACTTCTTGGATTCACACCAAGACACATACTTTTTCCAAATCCGATGGTAATGTTTTGATGTTACTCCCTTCCTAGCCTGTCTAAGGGTAGGAATTACCTTTTTCGGAATGCCCTTCCGAGCTAGGATCTGGCGTTCAACCTCCATGCCATCAAACGTAGCCGTGGTAAGTCTTGATAGGCGAATGGCCCCTGTTGCAGAAGATCCTCGCGAAGAGGAAGAGGCCTCGAATCCTCCAGGAGAAATTCCAGAAGATCCGCATACCAAGCCCTTTTCGGCCACTCCAGAGCAATGAGGATCACCTGAACTCCTGTTCTCTTTATAAGCTTGAGAATCCTTGGGATCAGTGGAAGTGGAGGGAACACATACACTGACTGGTAAATCCACGGAGTTACCAGTGCGTCCATCGCCACTGCATGCAGGTCTCTTGACCTGGAACAGTACCTCCGAAGCTTCTTGTTGAGGCAAGAGGCCATCTTGTCTATTTGAGGTACACCCCATCGGCTTGTTACCTCTGCGAACACCTCTGGGTGGAGGCCCCATTCTCCTGGATGGAGATCGTGTCTGCTGAGAAAGTCCACTTCCCAGTTGTCCACTCCCAGAATGAAGATTGCTGACAGCGCCACCGCATGCTTTTACTGCCCAGTGGATGATTTTTGTTACCTCTAGCATTGCAGCTCTGCTCTTCATTCCACTCTGCCTGTTTATGTAGGACACCTCTGTGACGTTGTCCGACTGAACCTGAATGGCTTGATCTTGCAGAAGATGTGCCGCTTGTAGAAGGCCGTTGTAAATGGCCCTCAGTTCCAGAACGTTTATTGGAATGAGGGATTCCTGACTGGACTACCTTCCTTGGAAGTTTTCCCCTTGGGTGACTGCTCCCCAACCTCTGAGACTTGCATCCGTGGTTAGAAGTTTCCAATTCTGAATCCCAAACCTGCGGCCTTTGAGTAGGTGAGAAGCTTGCAGCCACCATAGGCGTGAAATTCTGGCTTTCGATGACAGGCGTATCCGTTGTTGCATGTGAAGGTGTGATCCCGACCATTTGTCTAGGAGATCCAGTTGGAAGAACCTTGCATGGAATCTTCCGAACTGAAGAGCCTTGTAGAACGCAACCATCTTCCCCAGAAGACGAATGCACTAATGAACCGGTACCCGGGCTGGCTTCAGGAGTTCCCGGACCATTGATTGGATCACCAACTCTTTCTCCACCGGTAAAAACACCCTCTGCACTTCCGTGTCGAGTATCATCCCCAGGAAGGACAGTCTCCTTGTCGGCTCCAAATGAGACTTTGGAAGGTTCAGGATCCACCCATGATCCAGGAGTAGTCGAGTTGAGATAACAATACTCTGCAACATCTTCTGCTTGGAAGACGCTTTTATCAGCAGATCATCCAGATATGGAATTATGTTCACTTCCTGTCTGCGGAGGGGTAGCATCATCTCCGCCATGACCTTGGCGAACACGCTTGGTGCTGTGGAGAGGCCAAATTGCAGTGGCTGGAACTGATAGTGACAGTCCAGCAGGGCAAATCTGAGATAAGCCTGATGAGGCAGCCTGATCGGAATGTGAAAATATGCATCCTTGATATCCAGGGATACTAGGAATTCCCCCTCCTCCAGACCTGAGATCACCACTCTTAGAGACTCCATCTTGAATTTGAATTCCCTCAAGTAGGGGTTCAGTGACTTTAGGTTTAATATTGGCCTTACAGAATCGTCCAGTTTCGGTACCGCAAACAGGTTTGAGTAATAACCCTTGTGTTTTAGGTGAGGTGGAACTGGAACAATGACATCTGTTTGAACCAATTTTTTGAATGGCTTCCTGTAGGATGGCACTTTCTGTCAGCGAAGCTGGTAAGCCTGAGTTGAAGAATCTGTGAGGTGGGAGTTCTTGAAACTCCAGGCTGTATCCCTGGGCAACAATATCCTTTACCCAGGGGTCTAGGGATGATGACGCCCAAATGTGACTGAAAGCCTTTAGTCTCGCTCCCACCTGCCCGACCTCCAGGCTGGGAGGTCCACCTTCATGCTGAAGATTTTGAGGAAGCAGAACCTGGTTTCTGTTCCTGGGAACCTGATGGTGCTGGTTTTTTGGACTTTCCCCGACCTCCTCTAAAGAAGGTGGGCGGGGGTTTGGATTTTTTACATTATGCAGTCCGAAAGGACTGCAGTGTGGGCGAAGGATAAGATTTCCTAGCCGATGGTGCTGTTGAAGGAAGAAAGGTTGACTTACCCGCAGTTGCCGTGGAGATCCACGAATCCAATGCGTCCCCAAACAGAGCCTGACCTGTGAAGGGTAGGTTCTCCACGCTTCTCTTGGATTCCGCATCTGTAGTCCATTGGCGTAGCCAGAGTCCTCTGCACGCCGGACCGCCATAGAAGTAGCCCGTGCCCTCTACCATGAACCCAGCAGAATCATGTATGTGACGCAAGAACAAATCAATGTCACTCCTATCCATATTATCCAAGTCCTCTAGCAATGTGCTTGACCATTTTACTATGGCGTACAAGCAATAGTGGGCCTTAAAGCTACGCCAGTAGCTGCGTATAGTGATTTGAGTGTTGTCTCAATCTTGCGGTGAGCCGCCTCTTTTAAAGCGGTTAAACCAGGAACAGGTGAAACCACCTTTTTTGACAACCTAGATACAGAAGCGTCAACTATAGGGGAATTTTCCCACTTTTTTCTATCCTCATGGAAAGTGAAAGCAATGAGAACCCTTTTTGGGATCTGGAATTTTTTCTCTGGGTTTTCCCAGGATTTTTCAAGCAAAGAGTTTAACTCCTTGGAAACCGGGAAGGTAAGCGAGGATTTCTTACTTTCTGTGAAATAAGATTCCTCCACCTGCTCAGGTACCTTCTCAGTAATGTGCAAAACATCCCTAATGGCTTCAATCATTAGTTGTACCCCTTTAGCAAGGGATGCATCCCCTCCCCTGCATATCCCCATCACCCTTTTATGGGTATGTAGGTGGGGATTTTGACGAATTAGTGGGAGCCAAATACTACAAACCCTCCTCAGATTTCCTCAAAAACTGCGTCTCTTTCTCAAAATGTGACATCCTTGTAGAAATCTGGGATATCATTCTCCTTAAAGAATCCACCCATGCAAGTTCAGATTCGGAAGGCTGAGAAAGCATATTGCAGTCCTGAGTGCATGGAATAGACTCCTCAGGAGCAGATAAACACTGCAGCGCAGGACTTGGACATGGTAATGTGGAATATACACACACACACACACACACACACAGGAAAATGTCAGATACAGTTTCCCCAGAGTACCTGTAGAGAGACACAGAGTATAAGGAGTCAGCCACACAGTGCCCCTGTAGGCAGTTATTATGATAAAAAAAGCCCGGCGCTGACTAACCAACCTTAATAGGTTAATTAGTAAAACAACAGACGCCCCTAAATTCCCTTCCGCACACTGAAAATTACCTGTAACCATCCCTGAACCTATCTGGTAATAAAATTCAGAGAATTAGTCACAAATGTTTGCAAACACATGTTTAGCTGCTGGCCACTTCACGGCTTCTCTGATACAGCAGTCCTAACACTACTTGATAGCAGTGCCCACATAGGGCCATGTAATTTGTCACAGTAGGCCTCATGATAAAGGCTATTACTAATACACTTCCAGACAGAGAGCTAACTTACCCGGGAGCCACCCCCAGGATATCCCATTGGCACTACAAGGAACAGCATGTAAGAGAAAAAACATTTAAACATACTAGGGTTTATGTCCTCTACTATAATGGATGGTACTGGGTACTAAATGATAGGATAGTCTCAGAAATAAAATAAATATTTTTATTTAAACAGCACAAATATAATAGTCTCCAATTTTTAAAATATGCTGACTTTTTCTCAATTTTGTTGGAGTATTTAAATGAACAATTTTTTAAGGCAAAAACAGGTTCATTGTTATTTAAGTTGGCTGTTTTAGTAAATCAAAATATATTATGCTTGTCTCTAAAGGGCCATATACACGGGAGAGATGTGTGCTGAGCGAACTGCTCAGCACACCTCTCTCCCGCCACTCAGCACATCGCGATGTGTGCTGAGCGTGCGGGGGGAGGACGGGGGGCCGCTCATTTCACCAAGCGGCTGAAATGAGCGACGTGCTAGATTGTCCTGCGTGCAGGCCAATCTAGCACCGGCGATATCGCTGTGGGGGGTACACACGAGTGATCTGTGCTTAAAATCTAAGTAGTCTAGTCAGATTGCTTAGATTTTAAGCATGGATCTCTCCGTGGGTAACCCCCTTAAGTACCTTTTAATTTAAAGCATGCATTGTTCTTAGCTGTACAAATCTTTATTTTTTTTTCTTAATCTCTATGAAGTGAAAATGAGACGCATGCTCATAGATTTTCATCATTTCTTGTGATGGGGGGAGGGGGCAGGTGTTGCAGTATAAGAATAGCTTAGACACACAATCTATGTGTTATATGATTGGCTCTCATGGTTCTGTAGTTCTTGACACTGTATAAAATTTTACATAATTTATGCTAAACTGAAGGAAAAAAAAGGAAAAATGGTAAATACCAAATATCTTTTTTATTGCCTGCGTGAGGACACTGCAGTAAAGCTGGGTACACACTTTTGCGATCACTCGGCTGATCGGTTTAATGCTCCCAATGAACTGAGCACTGTGTATCCAGTGTGACCCCCTGTGAGGCTGCAACAGCAGCAGTGAGGTAAGCGACTCCTCTATGGGATTGGAAGAAATATTAAACCACACATGTATGATCTCCCGATCTCCACCATTGCAGCAACATTGTAAGCCATGAGTCTTCAACCTCTGGCTCTCCAGTCTCCAGCTGCGGTGGAACCAGGCCCGGCGCTACCCGCTCAGCAAAGGGATGCAGAGCAGGTAGGCACCAGGCCAGGAGAGGCGCTGTCTCTGCTCTGCATCCCCACTGCTGCGCCGGCCTGTCCCCCCTGCTGCCGGCTGCTTTGCCTGTCACACTATATGATGGCAGCTTGGAGACTCCTCTCCCCCTTCCTCTCCCCCTCACCTGTGACTGCGGGGTTGGTCTGGGCCGAAAGAGGGCGTGACTACATGGGAATGGGGGGCGGAGCTACAAGGGACCAGGCTGCTGCTGCTGCTGCAATGGCCAGCCAGACTGTTAGGTAAGTGAAGGGAAAGAGAGAGAGAGTGTGTGTGTGTGTGTGTGTGTGTGTGTGTGTGTGTGTGTGTGTGTGTGTGTGTGTGTGTATAAGTGCCATATCTATGGGCATTACATATAAGCGTCACTACTACTATGGGCATTACGTATAAGTCACTGCTACTATGCGCATTACTTATAAGCGGCACTACTGCTGTGGGCATTACATATAAGCGGCACTACTGCTGTGGGCATTACATATAAGCGTCACTACTACTATGGGCATTACATAAAAGAGTCACTGCTACTATGTGCATTACTTAGAAGCGGCACTACTGCTGTGGGCATTACATATAAGTGGCACTACTGCTGTGGGCATTACATATAAGCGGCACTACTACTATGGGCATTACATAAAAGAGTCACTGCTACTATGTGCATTACTTATAAGCGGCACTACTGCTGTGGGCATTACATATAAGTGGCACTACTGCTGTGGGCATTACATATAAGCGGCACTACTACTATGGGCATTACATAAAAGTCACTGCTACTATGCGCATTACTTATAAGCGGCACTACTGCTGTGGGCATTACATATAAGCGTCACTACTACTATGGGCATTACATAAAAGAGTCACTGCTACTATGTGCATTACTTATAAGCGGCACTACTGCTGTGGGCATTACATATAAGTGGCACTACTGCTGTGGGCATTACATATAAGCGGCACTACTACTATGGACATTACGTAAAAGCAGCACTGCTACTATGGGCATTATGTAAAAGCGGCACTACTATGGGCATTACGTAAAAGCGGCACTGCTACTATGGGCATTACGTATAAGCGGCACTACTGCTATGGGCATTACATATAAGCGGCACTACTACTATGGACATTACGTAAAAGCAGCACTGCTACTATGGGCATTATTTAAAAGCGGCACTACTATGGGCATTACGTAAAAGCGGCGCTGCTACTATGTGCATTACGTATAAGCGGTGCTACTACTGTGGGCATTATGTTTAAACGGCGCTACTACAATGTACATTACGCATAAGAGGCACTACTACAATGGGCATTACATATAAGGGGCACTAATACAATCGGTGTTGCGTATAAGTGGTGCTACTACTATGGGCATTACATATAAGGGGCGCTGCTACTATGGCCATTACGTATACAGGGCGCTACTACTATCTATGGAAATTATGTGTATAAGCGGCACTACTACTTGCTGTGTAATGTGAATACGATTGTGCTACTGTGTGGCGTTAATTGAAATGGGGGTACTTTGTGTGGCCACGCCCATTCCTTGTGAGACCACACCCCTTTTTTCAGCGCACGCCGTCCCTTTATAAAATGTGGGAGGGCGCAAATTTATAGTTTGCAGGAGAGCGCTGAACAACCTAGCACCGGCCCTGTGTGGAACTACACATCCCAGCATGTCCTGCCACAGTTTTGTATTAAGGCATGCTAAAACTGAGACGGGGCATGCTTGGGATGTGTAGTTCCACAGCAGCAGGAGGTCCGCAGGTTGAAGACTCATGTTGTAATCCATTTATCAGCCAATTCTCCTGCAACAGTATTGCATACACACCTGATATCAGCTGATAGGGCCATAGATTGTATAGGTGTTGACCCAGCTTAATGCTTAGCTCTTTTCGCCATGCCAGTCGATCGCTTTGCCCAAATTTGAGCCATATGCTTTGTCCCTGGCCTCCCAGTACCTTGGCATGGCTTAAATAAATCTATATTTAGTGGGTGAAAGATGCATCCTTTTATTATATAATATATACAACAAAGTAATAATAAATAAATATGCAGCTATAGCAATGAGTTCTCCACACTGCAAGAAGACAAAGCTCAGACTGTTATTGAATGGTGCACTCAATTGTGAATACAGTATAAAATGAAAATAACATTTGTTTAATCTTTAAAATAATACTGAAATGAATTTTTTTTTGTACCGGTGAAGTAGTTAAAAATAGAGGTCCTGATTCAGATGTGGAAGGAGAGGCTGTGGCTGCTGCTTCCATGGAAGCAGCAGCAATACCTGTCATTTGGTAATACACATCTGCTGCATGCATTACTGATATCCGCTTCATCTGCCACACTATCGGCCACCACATCTGCTACAAAGAGGCCAGTAACTCTCTATCCTTGGACAGAGATCCTGGCCCAATCCCTCTCTAACAACGGCAACGACAAACGGCATTGGATTGTTAATTACTGATAGTCTGATGCTGTAGTACAATCAATGTTGCAGATGCACAGTATGGTTCCAATGCATGATCAAAGCAGTGTTCATTTTGTAAAAAATTTTTTGACTAAAAGTATTCATCGACTACAGTTTATTTCAGTACTAAACGAGTTGATCGCAGCAGCAAATTTGTTAGCAGTTGGGAAAACTATGGGGGTCATTCCGAGTTGATCATAGCTGTGCTAAATTTAGCAAGCTACGATCATGAACTCAGACATGTGGGGGGACGCCCAGCACAGGGCTAGTCCGACCCGCATGTCAGTGCCGCCCCCCACTCAGAAGTGCAAAGGCATCGCACAGCGGCGATGCCTTTGCACTTCAAGAGTAGCTCCCGACCAGCGCAGCTTTAGCGTGCTGGCCAGGAGCTACTCATCGCTCCCAGGCCCGCAGCGGCTGCGTGTGACATCACGCAGCCACTGCAGGCCACTCCCTGCACAGTCCAGCCACGCCTGCGTTGGCCGGACCGCGCCAACGAAATGGTGGATAAACGCCGCCGTTTCATCCCCTCCCGCCACTGCGGTGCCAGCGCATGCGTGGTTCTGACCCGATCGCTACACTGCGAAAAACTGCAGCGTATGATCCGGTCAGAATGAACCCCCATGTGCACTGCAGAGGGGGGCAGATATAACATGTGCAGAGAGAGTTAGATTTGGGTGGGGTGTATTCAAACTGAAATCTAAATTGCAGTGTAAAAATAAAGCAGCCAGTATTAACCCTGCACAGAAACAAGATAACCCACCCAAATCTAACTCTCTCTGCAAATATTATATTTGCCACACTTGCAGTGCACATGGGCCCTCATTCTGAGTTGTTCGCTCGCTAGCTGCTTTTAGCAGCATTGCACACGCTAGGCAGCCGCCCTCTGGGAGTGTATCTTAGCTTAGCAGAATTGCGAACGAAAGATTAGCAGAACTGCTACTAAATAATTTGCTGCAGTTTCTGAGTAGCTCGAGACTTACTCCTACACTGCGATCAGCTCAGCCCGTTTCGTTCCTGGTTTGACGTCACAAACACGCCCTGCGTTCGGCCAGCCACTCCCCCGTTTCTCCAGGCACTCCCGCGTTTTATCCTGGCACGCCTGTGTTTTTTCGCACACTCCCAGAAAACGGTCAGTTTCCGCCCAGAAACTCCCACTTCCTGTCAATCACACTCCGATCACTTCAACGATGAAAATTCTTAGTTCGGACGTGAGTAAATCTACTAAGTTTTGTGCTAAAATGCTTAGCGCATGCGTGCTGCGTACCATGCGCATGCGTATTTTTGCCTTAATCGCTCCGTTGCGAAAATCAGCAACGAGCGAACAACTCGGAATGACCACCATGGTTTTGCCCAACTGCTAACAAATTTGGTGCTGCGATCAACTATCAATTACCCCCTAAATCAGGCCTGGCCAACCTGTGGCTCTCCAGATGTTGTGAAACTACACATCCTAGCATGCCCTGCCACGGTTTTAGCATTCCTTAATAGCAAAACTCTGGCAAAGCATGATGGGACTTGTAGTTTTACAACAGCTGGAGAGCCACAGGTTGGCCAGGCCTGCCCTAAATATTAAGGATAAAAATAAAAATAAATTTAAAATCCTTGTCAAAATTAACACTGGAAGTGGGGTTTTATGTTTTTAAAGAACAATTATGATTTATAGATATTTGCAGAAAATAAACACGACTTGCTGTAAAGGAATTAGGATTGTATATTGCACTTGTTCTAACAAACTAAGGCATTCATTTGTACAGTATATGATATATGGGAGTACTATGGTAAGTCATTCTCAGCATTTGACACATTCTTAGCCTACTGAGCCTAGATTACTAAACATATACTTAAATGTATGCATGTCTCAAGGGAATTTTAGAGAAATGTTCTTCAGCAAAATCCATTATAGTATCATTAAACTGCAAAAGTTATGACTAAAACATTGCCGAAAATGAAAACTGATATTCACTGACTAAATCTTGAGTAAAATGAAGCAAAAAATAAATTACTAAAATGTGACTTTAAACCAAGTGCAGTTTTAAGTAAGCGACTAACTGCCTGATTTAGAGCTGGGCTAAAGTTCAGTTCCGCATGTAATTAGCATTGAATTTCTGTCTGAACTCTAGGAGGGGCATGCAGGAGACGTCTCTGAAGAGATGCCTTCTGCATGTAACTGCGATCCCAGCACTGCGACTGAAGACGCAAACTGGGTTCCAACAGCCGCGTAATTGGCTAGCTGAGTAAGCTTCAGCTGGCCAGCGGAAGTGGGGACTGCGAGGCCAGGAAGTCTGCATCGTGACATGAAAAACCTGGCCTCTCCCTTCTCAGAAAGAGAGGGCGACACACCCTCCGCCCCTGCCCAACCCTTCAACGCCACTACCTGTCAGTCAGGCAGTGGAAGGGAAGAACTGTGGGCGACAACACAAGGCCTGTTCTGCGCACACGCTGAAAGGGCTTGCACAGCACAGTTTCCCAATAATAGGGAATCAGTGTTGGGGACAGTATCTACGCTGAACTAAGAATCAAGCCCTAAAGCCAAAACTAAATTGAATATCCTTGTCAAAAGTAACACTGGCTCAAAGTAGCAAACAACAGTACTTTGTGGCATGTGCCGCTACTGCGTCGGGACCTGAATCAGTATATGACGAAAGAAATGATGATTAAAATATAGGCACCTCTTTGCTGCTTGGTATAACACTGTTATTTATAAATTAGTTACCTCATGCTGTCC
Source organism: Pseudophryne corroboree (assembly GCF_028390025.1). Lineage (NCBI taxonomy): Eukaryota > Metazoa > Chordata > Amphibia > Anura > Myobatrachidae > Pseudophryne > Pseudophryne corroboree. Next base: position 711,629,506 of record NC_086444.1, on the reverse strand, counting down.
AAATAGGCTGGAGAACAGTTGGAGATTTCTATTGCACCAGGACTTATTGATAATACTTATTTCTTTGAGTGCCCCGAAATAACATGTATTAGTTAGTGGTATATATCTGACCAGGGGTGCGGCCATATTACACATGGAGGAACAAAGGAAAATAGCAATTTAATACCTACTGGTAATTCCTTTTCTCCTAGTCTGTAGTGGATACTGGGGATCTGTACTTTAGTACCATGGGGTATAGATCAGGTCCACTGGAGCCTGGCACTTTAAAACTTCTAGTGTGTGTATGTGTGTGCTGGCTCCTCCCCTATATGCCCCTCCTACCAGACTCAGTCTAGGAAAACTGTGCCCGGGGAGACGGACATAATCTGAGAGAAGAAACAATACAACAGCGATGAGGCAACAAGCCAACACAAACCAGAAACGAAAGGAGGGTGTTAACCAGAACAGGGGAGAGCAACGCCAACCTAACCCGGATAGCACAGCTATCCCAACAATATAACGGGACCGCAACGTTGGTGTCATGATTGGACGCCATTCTGACACCAGAACGTGCATAATTGCAAATAATATTGCAAATGCCCTGTGTGTGGTCATGTATAAATCCTGTGTGTAAAGGTCATTCTAACAGCCCCTTCACAGCAGGAACTCTGCAATGTGTCAAGGTACCCAAGCTCTTTGATAAGTCAGACAGTGAAGGCTTCAGGGAAGCATAATGTATCCCCTTCCTCTCTGTATCCATAAAAACTATATTAAGTACTGTATGTGATCTATTGTATATGATCGGTCCATGTTTATCTTGACCTATAATAGGATTAACTGAGACTGGGCAGTCGGACTTAATCCCTTGATGTAATGACTTAATCCCCTGCTATATTGTTCTCTGTATTGTATTGCAGCTGAGAACAATAGATGAAGGGTTTATGTTAATAAATCATGTTGTGCCTAGGTGCAGCAAACTAGCCAAGATAACTGTGGACCGATCCGTATGTGTCATGATCCAGGCTATTTCAAGTAGAAATAGGCCTATTAAAATCAATGTATGTGATATCAATTTTCTGATTGATGTATCAGTATGTGATAACTGTCTTTGCATGTCAAATGGTTGAAGCTTGATTGATCTGCTGGCATTTCATTATAGCCGCAGAACTCAGAGACACACTGGCTTCTCAGGTGTGAAATTCCCCCTGACCAGAGCTAGTTTAATTACCCCAGAATCAGAGCTATGGCCGGAAAGGTGATAAGCCCTTCTTGGCCCTGTGTCTTCTCAGAACTGGCCATTTGTTTACACAAGAACCATGGCCAGAGCTTCTAAGGCTATTAGAAGATAAGGCCATTCACCCCTGAGAGAGTGGCTGGGATCCCAGTATGAGCTGACACTCAATACCTTCCCTGCTTGGAAGAGTTAAAACAAGCCCAGAGGGAGGGGGGCTGAAGTAGGAATGCAGTTTGAGTTCTTAAATACACCACTCACAGACTGCAAGGTGTGCATTATCAAAGAAGCGAGTAAGGAGAAGCATCCTGGCTCTGTAATGAGGCTTCACTTCATCCCATCATTCCACCCTGCATGTGCTAAGATTGGTGGGTTTTATCTCCCTATTTTTATTTTTATTGAAACTGTCTTTACTCATGTGACTTTGACTTTTTATCATTATATCTTGTAACTTTCTTTTCTGTAACATAAGCTTTGAAGTGTTATACTTAAATTAAATGATCTAATATTAGCTCTGGTTTTCTGTTGTGTGTTCAACCCAACTCTCTGATAAAGGCGTTAACAATATATTAATAATTCTGGGTGCAGGCAAAAGCCTTAAGTTTGCCTTAGGTCATACCCTAAATGTTTGTACTTTGGCTGGTGGCAGTGACCTTGTTGAAATTAACGCACGTGCTCAGGTATCCAGTAACGGTGTCACGTGGCGGGGCTTCACAGATTGCCATATCTGGGGAATCGCCGTGCCTAGGATCGTGACAAACTGGTGGCCAGTGGTGGGATATTTCAAAAAGTAATTTTTGTTTTTATTTGGAACACTTAAGTGAATGCAATTCACCAGATACCAGAACTCAAAGATTATTAGTAAACGTCACACAGTAAACGCAATTTCTGTTCCCCATCCCTGTGTTTATTATTTTGGCAAAGTAACTGCAGAGGAATGGCAGCTACTTATGAGGGGAGATCGATCCATGACCTTGTGGAAAGTGATACAGAGCATCGGAATGTTGGCAGACCTGTACTGGGAGAGAGTGCATCGGTAGGGGCTAATGCTTTAGCCTGGGATGTACCACGTACTGGACAATTACGTACTGAGGGACGTGATACTGCGAAGTTGGACTCTGATATAAGTGTGGGCCTTCGAGGAATGGCCTCAAGGATGGATCAATAGCTACAAAAGGTTCTTAAGTATGTGAAGGTGCCGGACACTGCGTTGGTGCTGCAGCTGATATAGCAGTTTAACGTACAGGAGATAGCTACTATGGAACGAGAGGCTGCAGCATGCAGGGCTACTCTGGAGAGAGAAAGCTGCTGCAGAAAAGGAGGCTGAATGCAAGTTCCAGTTGGAGTTAGTTGAACTCGACTGGCAGCCTGTGGCAAGAAATGCAAACCTACATCGATCACATTGTTACCAATTTCCCGTGCTGGACACAGACGGAGAATGCCACGTAAAACCAGCTGACCCTTGACTTTGCAATGGATGCCCGACAGAGGTCTGACACCTCTGCCAGTTCCAGGAAGACAGCAGAAAGTGCGGCAGACAGCGTCAGAAGAGCAATGGGGGTTTGCTGCTGCAGACCCATATGACCTGTTTTCCAGGATGACTACGGATGAGCAAAATAAGAATGTCAGCTGCAGGGTCTCGCCTGCAATGACAATACCCGCAGCGAGATACTGAGGCAGCTCTGGTGGGCAGAGGAGAGCGAGTGCCATGCCTTCAGCCAGTATCAATCCACACTTCTGTGGCCAGGTCCCGAGAAGAGTCCTGGGTACCTGCTGCATGAGCTGGAGGAATGTTTTGCCAATGCTTGGAGAGATACACACAATTGGAGGAGACTTGATACTCCCTTCTGGCACGATCAGTGTCGCAGAGTGGCTGATGAAAGACAACGACTACGAAAGCTTCTTTTATCAGTGGAAGAAGCAGTAGTCCAGCCAGCAGGGATGCCCATGAGGAAAAAGTACCCCTTCCTGCTACAGTCATTGTGGAACCTTCTCCTGAGACATCGCATCACAAGGCCCAGTTTAAACTGCTGGGAGAAGCTGAGGAGGTGAGCAGCATGCTCCCACCAGATGCCCAAGATTTGTTGCTGGAGGAGGCTGACTGTGAAGTGAACATGCTCATTGAAGAGACTATAAGGGTCATTCCGAGTTGATCGCTCGCTGCCCATTTTTGTAGCACAGCGATCAGGTAAAACAATGGCAAAACTGTGCATGTGTATGCACTGCAGTGCGCATGTGTGTCGTACGGGCACAAAGAGCATCGCTGCTGTGCACTGGATCTAGCAAAGATTCCATTCGCACAGCTGATCGCAAGGAGATTGACAGGAAGAGGGCGTTTATCGTGTCAACTGACTGTTTTCTGGGAGTGTATGAGAAAACGCAGGCGTGTCCAGGCGTTTGCAGGGCGGGTATCTGACGTCAATTCTGGGACCTTCGTCGCTGCAATCATCGCACAGAATAAGTAACTACAGGGCTGGTCTTGTTTTGCACAAAATGTTTTGTACCGCTCGGCTGCACAGGCGTTCGCACTCTTGCAAAGCGGAAATACACTCCCCCTGTGGGTTGTTACTATGCGTTTGCACGGCTGCTAAAAGTAGCTAGCGAGCGATCAACTCGGAATGAGGGCCAATGTCTGATAAAGAGGTCAGACTGTCTGACATTATTTACACAAATGTGTGTGGGACTACTGACTTGGGACATTTACGAACTTCACATGTCTCTGCAAATGTTGTCCCCACTGTCTCTAACCCTGTCTCTAACCCCAAAGCCTGGAGGACTGGCAGGTAGGAGCTTGACTGAAAATTCTTCAGTCACATCTGGACAACATCATGCCAGGATCCCTGGGTCATAGATCTTATTTCCCAGGGTTACAGACTGGAGTTCCAGGAGCTCCCACCTCACAGATTCTTCAAATCAGGCTTACTAGTTTCGCAAGAGGCAAGCATAACTTTACAGGACGCCATTCAAAAACTGGTACAGACTTGGGTACATTGTTCCCGTTCCACCTCATCTGCAAAACAAGGGATATTATTCCAACCTTTTTGTAGTATCGAAACTGGACGGTTCGGTAAGACCGATTTTGAACCTCAAGTCGTTGAACCCGTACTTACAAGTGTTCAAATGCAAGATGGAGTCTCTGAGAGCGTTGATCTCAGGTCTGGAGGAGGGGAATTCCTAGTGTCTCTGGATATCAAGGATGCGTACATTCACATTCCGATCTGTCCGCCTCATCAGGCTTATCTACGGTTTGCACTGCAGGACTGTCACTACCAGTTCCAGGCCCTGCCGTTTGGTCTCTCCATGGCACCGAGGGTATTCAGCAAGGTGATGTCAGAGACAATGTTTCTCCTCAGAAAATAGGGAGTGAACATAATTCCTTCTTGTGATAAAGGCACTGTCTAGAGAGAGGTTGCTGGACAGCATTGGTCTCTCAACCAAACTTCTCCAGGATCATGGGTGGATTCTGAACCTTCCGAAATCTCACTTATAGCCAACATAGAGGCTTCCTTTCCTGGGAATGATACTGGACACGGAGTCGCTGAAAGTGTTCCTTCCACTGGAAAAGGCATTAGTAATCCAGTCAATGGTTCGGGATGTCCTGAAGCCAACCCAGATATCGGTGCATCTATGCATTCGCCTCCTGGGGAAAATGGTGGCCTCTTACGAGGCACTTCAGTATGGAAGGTTTCACGCAAGACCCTTCCAGCTCGAATTATTGGACAAATGGTCCATATCGCATCTTCACATGCACCAGAGGATCCATCTGTCGCCAAAAGCCAGGATCTCCCTTCTGTGGTGGCTACAGACTTCTCACCTCGTCAAGGGTTGGAGGTTCGGAATTCAGAATTGGATTCTGCTAACCACGGATGCAAGTCTCAGAGGTTGGGGAGCAGTCACCCAGGGGGAGCAGTTTCAAGGAAAATGGTCATGTCAGGAAGTTGTCCTTCCAATCAACATTCTGGAACTCAGGGCCCTATACAACACCCTTCTGCAGGCCTCATCTCTTCTTCAGGATCGGGTCATTCAGGTCCAGTCAGACAATGTGACGGCAGTAGCGTACATAAACCGACAGGGCAGAACAAAAAGCAGAGCAGCAATGTCAGAAGTGTCAAGAATTCTCTTCTGGGCAGAAAAACACGATGTGGCCTGGTCAGCTGTCTTCATTCCGGGAGTAGACAACTGGGAAGCAGACTTCCTCAGCAGACATGACCTGCACCCGGGAAAGTGGGGTATTCACCTGGAAGTATTCAGGTGCTTGGCAAGTCGATGGGGATATCCACAAATCGACATGATGGCCTCTCGTCTCAACAAGAAGCTCAAGCGGTATTGTTCCAGGTCGAGAGACCCACAGGCAGTGGCGGTATACGCGCTGACGACTCCATGGGTCTATCAGATGGTGCACATGTTTCCTCCACTTCCTCTGATCCCAAGAATTAAAAGGGATTAAAAAGGTAAAAGGTTCAAGCAACACTCATTGCTCTGGACTGGCCAAGAAGGGCCTGGTACGTGTATCTTCTGGAGATGCTCCTCGAAGATCCGTGACCTCTACTTCTTCGTGAGGATCTTCTGCAACAGGGCCCATTCATCTATCAAGACTTACCACGGCTACGTTTAACAGCATGGAGGTTGAACGGCTGATTCTAGCCAGGAGAGGGTAACGTCTAAACATTGCCACCATATTTGGAAGTAATAAGTCTCTTGGTGTGAGAGCAGAAAATTTTCTGTGGTGGAATTTCATCAGGGACGATTCCTACATTTTCTCCAATCAGGTGTGAAAGTGGGCCTACGTCTGGGCTCCATAAAAATCCAGATTTCGGCCATGTCCATTTTCTTTCAGAAACAATTGGCTTCTATTCATGAGGTCCAGACTTTCTTGAAAGGTGTGTTGCACATCCAACCTCCCTTTGTGCCTCCCACAGCACCCTGGGATCTCAATTTGGTGCTGCAGTTCCTCCAATCGGACTGGTTTAAACCGTTACAAGAGGTAGATGTAAAGAACCTTACATGGAAGACCATCACACTGTTGGCCTTGGCTTCAGCAAGACATGTGTCGGAGCTGGGGGCGTTGTCTCACAAAAGCCCCTATTTAATTTTCTATGAAGACAGAGCTGAACTCAGAACTCATCAGCAATTTCTTCCTAAAGTGGTGTCTGCGTTTCACATCGACCAACCTATTGTGGTTCCAGTTGTTGCCGACACCTCTGCTACTTCAAAGTCTTTGGATGTTGTGAGGGCTTTGAAGGTGTATGTAAAGCGAACAGCTTGTCACAGGAAGTTGGACTCGCTGTTTGTTCTTTATGATCCCAATAAGATTGGGTGTCCTGCTTCAAAGCAGTCTATTGCGCGCTGGATCAAGCTCACTATCCAGCATGCTTATTCCACGGCAGGATTGCCGGTTCTAAAATCAGTACAGGCCCACTCGACTAGGTCGGTGGGTTCTTCTTGGGCGGCTGCCCTGGGTGTCTCGGCTTTACAGCTCTGCCGAGCAGCTACTTGGTCAGGTTTGAACGCGTTTGCAAAGTTCTACAAGTTCGAAATTTTGGTCTCTGAGGACCTTCAGTTTGATCAATCAGTTCTGCAGGAACCTCAGCACTCTCCCATCCGGTTTGGAAGCTTTGGTACTTCCCCATGGTACTAAATGGATCCACAGTATCCTCTAGGACGTAAGAGAAAATAGGATTTTAATTACCTACCAGTAAATCCTTTTCTTGTAGTCCGTAGAGGATACTGGGCGCCTGCCCGGTGCTTCGTTCTTACTGCACTGTTACTTGGTTAAGTATTGTTTGGTTCAGCTGTTGCTGTTCCTGTTTCAAGTTTGGTTAGCATGGCATTCCTGTTGTTTGTGTGTGCTGGTTCGTAATCTCACCACTTTTATTATTTATCCTTCTCTCAAAGTATGTCCGTCTCCTCTGGCACGGTTTCCTAGACTGAGTCTGGTAGGTGGGGCAGAGAGGGAGGTGCCAGCGAACACTATTAAATTCTTAAAGTGCCCAAGGCTCCTAGTGGACCCTTCTATACCCCATGGTATTAAATGGATTCCCAGTTGTTACGTTAACTGTACTTGGTACTCCTGAAACTGGGCGGATGAACCCCAAGTACAGGAATGTAATGCTGGAGTGGGAACGGAGTTCAGCAGCAACTCCTAAAGAGCCCTGACTTCATTGTCTCACTCTCGTGATCAGCTTACGCCTGCGAGAATATGGTTTCTTGGGCCCATGGCAGCCGCGTTTGAAGGGCGGATTATGTCTGCCCAACTCCGATGCCCCCCGGTCTTAGTTGGAGACAAGGCGTAAACTGAGACGGGGCGATGACAAGGGGAACCTCTAACTAAAGACAGAAATACAAAGTTAGGGGTGCTACAGAACTAAATGAAAGTATGTGTGGCTCTGCCGCCAAGATAAACAACAACAAAGGCAGTGCTGTCCACACGCCTACACGACACTGTCGTATACCAGCGAGGACAGCCAATGCAGAATCCTCTGCAGAAACTCCAAAACAAATATAACGGAAAAATACGGCCAAGGCCGTAAGGTGCGGCCAAGCTGCTACTCACGACACCGGTGTGAATACAGGCAGATGGATGGGAACCCCAAAGCCGCAGACACAGGCTCACAGGACCAGAAGGCTGGCAGGATTCCGCCAACAGACCACTGGGCAACAAGACACAGAATTACTGGATCAAGGATAGGCAAACAACAGGATTCCAGGAAAGGAACGCTCCAGGGCAGGAAGTAGCTCACCAGAAGCTGACAGGTTCTCACTGAGAGTAGAAATGCAGGTGGACTGTAGTAAATTCCAGATTCTGCCAGAACTGGATATGCAGGATTCCACTATAAAACAGGGTCTGGACACCGATACAATATAGGACATGAAACAAGCCAGGAACATTCAGGCATCTTTTACAAACGTCTATCACCAGCTCAGAACTGCAGAGTTAGCTAGGTAATAAGGGAACACGCCCCAATCAGGATGGCTGGAAGCCAGGCACAAGGTAATTGCACAAACACCTGCAGGTGAGAATTAACCCATAGAAAACAGGCTGCAATTACACAGACTCACCACCGGCGGCCAACAAGAGTCTTCTAAACAGGTACAGGGGAAATCCTGGCATGTAACCAGAACTATAATATAAAATACATGAACAGAAAGTAACAGGAATGAACCACTGCATAAAATACATAACCAAAATGCAAAACAGGAATGAGCCACTACCGTGGCTCATAACAGTACCCCCCACCCCCCTTGAGGAGGGGTCAACAGACCCCAAAATTCAGGTTTTCCAAAACAAGGGATACATAAAAAAAACCTGACACACTAGTCTAACAGGCAAGAAAACAGAAAAAAGCTGTGGCAACAGCTTGTAACAGTGCCCCCCCTCCCCCCCCCCCCCCCCCCTTGACGGTGGCCACTGGACACATGACAGGAAAAAAAATATTTTTTATCTCTCCAACAAGGCAAGAGTCAGCAATTATTTATTTTTTCTTCTTTTTTTTACATGGTTCTTGAGGTCTGAACCAAGGTAATTCCCCAAACATTGTCAGAACTGATGGTACCTTTCAGCAAGGCTGGGTTCAATCCAGAGATTGTTTTTTTAACCTTGGGAGCTGAACTTTCAGAAGTACTGCTAGAAGAAGATAGAAAAACACATCCTATTGCAAAGCAATAGGCTAAGATTTTTGTGCCGAGTTTACAGTATGGACTCTCAGCAGATAAGACGGGTGACTTAAAGGAACCTGAACCAATTTCTTTGGGACCATATTTTTCAACAACTGCATCACTGAATGCCCGGACATCCTGAAGAATGGGATCTTCAGCTTCCATCAAGCTGGACGCCCATTTCAATGGCTCCCCTCTGAAGGAATATATCAGATGGAGCACAAGGTTCTCTGAAGTGATGCCCAGAAATGGTCTAGACAGCATAATGGTGTAGAAGTGTTTGGTCAGCGCAAAAAATTGGACTAAGTCCCCATCAAAGACAATAGATGTTGATATATCAGAAAAGTCAGAATCTGCTTCCTTCCCATCTGACTGACTGGAGTGCATTGCTGGGACCTGGTCACTACCGACCTTACTTGAGGCTGTGACTTTCTGAACGCCACCTGGGTCAGTGGCCTTCGGGAACCCCGCTGGGGCAGTGGCCTTCTCTTCAGGATCGGCAAGACATGAAGACTTATTAACAGAAACAGTTAGATTAACTTTATGGACTGGAACAGACAGACTTTGACTGTACATAGATATGACAGTATTTGAATCCTTTGATAACTTTTGACAGTCTGAATTTGGGGTGAATCTTTGTTGTACTACTTTTATGAAGGCTGGAAGATCAGCGAGCAATGGATCTTTGGACTTGATGAAGGGCTCGGCCCAGTCCAAAGCTTTCCCTCTGAAGGATCTGAGGAAAACATTAACTGCATTGACAGGAGTGATGCTGTTGGAATGAATCTGATTCGATGTATATGAGATACTGACGAGCCAGGGCACGGAATTGAGCAAGATCTCCTACAAAATCAATATTCTGTGGAGTATTAAATTGGAGATCTTTCTTGGAACTAGAACTTGAATCAGACGCCCTTTCTAGGGCTGCAGGATCAGGTGCACCACCAGGGGCTTTAGAATTGGACACGAAAAGTGGAACCCATCCTGGGACTTCAGGGTTTGATGACCCTTTTGGTGACAGGCCATCAACTATCCTTTCTGGAATCTGGACAGGCTGAGCCCCCTCCTGGGGCTGGACAGGCAAAGCCCCCTCCTGGGGCTGGACATGCAGAGCCCCCTCCTTGGGCTGGACATCGGACCATCGGACTCCCTCTCTGAGTCAATAATTATCGAGACTTCTCCCGGGATTATGACCTCCGGGACTTTTGCTGAAGCTATGACCTTCAGAACCTCCACTAAAGCTATGCCTCTTGAGTCCTTTCCAGGGGAAGCAACCTCTAGACCCTTCTCTGGGGCTGTGCCTCTCGAAACTCCACCTGGGGACATAGCTTCAAAGATCCCTTCTGGGGTTGTACTTCTCGAGTTCCCTTCTGGAGCTATGGCTCTAGTTACCCTCTCTGGGGTTGCGCCTTTAAAGTCCCTACCTGGGGTAAAAGCTTCTAAGACCCCTTCTGGGATTGACACCTGAGCTATTATATTCGATGCCCCTCTTCGACCCTGAGCATCGGGCACTGCTCCTAGGCCCCGAGCATCGGGCACCGCTCCTAGGCCCTGAGCATCGGGCACAGCTCCTAGGCACTGTGCTTCGGGCACAGCTCCTAGGCACTGTGCTTCGGGCACCGCTCCTAGGCCCTGAGCATCGGACACCACTCCAGGGCCCTGAGCATCGGCACCACTCCAGGACCCCGAGCATCGGGCACGACTCTAGGACCCCGAGCATCGGGCACCACTCCAGGACCCCGAGCATTGGGCACCACTCCAGGACCCAGAGCATCGGGCACCACTCCATGACCCCAAGCATCGGGCACCGATTCAGGACCCTGGGCATCGGGCACCGCTTCAGGACCCCGGGCATCGGGCACCGCTTCAGGACCCCGGGCATTGGGCACCGATTCAGGACCCCGGGCATCGGGCACAGCTTCAGGACCCGGAGATTCCACTACTGGGGTTTGCAACTCTAGGACCCCGAGCATCGGGCACCACTCCAGGACCCCGAGCATTGGGCACCACTCCAGGACCCAGAGCATCGGGCACCACTCCATGACCCCAAGCATCGGGCACCGATTCAGGACCCTGGGCATCGGGCACCGCTTCAGGACCCCGGGCATCGGGCACCGCTTCAGGACCCCGGGCATTGGGCACCGATTCAGGACCCGGGCATCGAGCATCGGGCACCGCTTCAGGACCCGGAGATTCCACTACTGGGGTTTGCAACTCTGATTCAACAGGAAAGTCAAGAGAGGAGAGAAACATTCTCCTTTGGTTCCTGAATCTATAATGGGGCTCCCTAGCCCAAGGACCCCAATTATAGGACAGAGTGCTTTTTAGTGTGGGTTTTGTGACAAGTATCTCTGCCACAGTGGAGACAGGAGTAGGTCTTGAATCCTGACTCAACTTGGCCAGAGGGTAGGACTTGTCGCCACACTTTGGCTTGTGCAACTCACAGGTCTGCAGATAGTGGCCTAAACCGCCACAATATAGGCATACATTTAAGTTTCTGCGACGCAGATGCTCCTCTTCTGAGAGCCTGGGCTGCAGAAAACTTTTAAACCTTTTCTCTTCAACCAAACCTGAGGATTCTCTTGTCACAATATTGCGAGCAAGAGTCTTTTTAGAGATAGATGAACTCTGAACAACTTCTGGCAGGATAAGCAAAATTTTGGTCAGAAAGTTTTGCAGTTGCTTTAAGGATTGCTGCAAAACTTCCAGCTGCTCAGGTCTCAAAGCACTGAAAGCAGAGTTCAGGGCTGAGAGAGACGCCTGTAGGGCTTGCATAGTAGGCATAGGAGGATTTCAAACTAGACAGACAAGACTGGGCTGGATTCTGAACTAAACACCGGACTGGACCAAAAAAGAAAAAACTACTATTTAGCTTTGTTTCTTTTTTGTTGTATGGCTGGTGATAATGTTACGTTCCCTGACTCCGTTGTCTCATTCTCGTGATCAGCTTATGCCTGCGAGACTATGGTTTCTTGGGCCCATGGCAGCCGCGTTTGAAGGGCAGATTATGTCTGCCCAACTCGATGCCCCCCGGTCTTAGTTGGAGACAAGGCGTAAACTGAGATGGGGCGATGACAAGGGGAGCCTCTAACTAAAGACAGAAATACAAAGTTAGGGGCACTACAGAACTAAATGAAAGTATGTGCGGCTCTGCCGCCAAGATAAACAACAACAAAGGCAGTGCTGTCCACAGGCCTACACGACAATGTCGCATACCAGCGAGGACAGCCAATGCAGAATCCTCTGCAGAAACTCCAAAACAAATATAACGGAAAAATACGGCCAAGGCCGTAAGGTGCCGCCAAGCTGCTACTCATGACACCGGTGTGAATACAGGCAGATGGACGGGAACCCCAAAGCCGCAGACAAAGGCTCACAGGACCAGAAGGCTGGCAGGATTCCGCCAACAGACCACTGGACACCTAGACACAGAATTACTGGATCAAGGATAGGCAAACTACAGGATTTCAGGACAGGAACGCTCCAGGGCAGGAAACAGCTCACCAGAAGCTGACAGGTTCTCACTGAGAGTAGAAATGCAGGTGAACTGTAGAAATTCCAGATTCTGCCAGAACTGGATATGCAGGATTCCACTATAAAACAGGGTCTGGACACCGATACAATATAGGACATGAAACAAGCCAGGAACATTCAGGTATCTTTTACAAACATCTATCACCAGCTCAGAACTGCAGAGTTAGCTAGGTAATAAGGGAACACGCCCCAATCAGGATGGCTGGAAGCCAGGCACAAGGTAATTGCACAAACACCTGCAGGTGAGAATTAACCCATAGAAAACAGGCTGCAATTACACAGACTCACCACCGGCGCCAACAAGAGTCTTCTAAACAGGTACAGGGAAAATCCTGGCATGTAAACAGAACTATAATACAAAATACATGAACAGAAAGTAACAGGAATGAACCACTGCTTGTGGTTCATAACAGTACCCTCTCCTTAAGGGTGGACTCTGGACACCCCACAAAAGCCAAGGGGATACAGAAACAGAAGTATAATATAAAATACATAACCAAAATGCAAAACAGGAATGAGCCACTACCGTGGCTCATAACACCAGTATCCTCTACGGGCTACGAGAAAAGGATTTACCGGTAGGTAATTAAAATCCTATTTTCCAGGCAGAACCAAGAACCGACCCTGTACAGAGTGAGCTTACCTTTTTCCCAGTGAAGGGGAGGGGTGGTCAGACAGCTCAGGACGGAGATCAAGACAAGGTGTTTTTGGGAAGTTGATGTAGCTGTATGTCCCACTGTATGTAGTGCTGAGGAACCTGTGGTACAATTAATCCTGCAGCATCACGAGTACCAAGGGGAGAGAGGGAAACAAAGTCTTTAGAACAATAGTTGATATGATTTCTATTATACTCGTTGTGGTCAGCCTTATGCTGTTTAAGGAAACTTTGCCACATCTGATAGGGATGGCCCAAAGCCATCTTAAAGCTGCCCAAACCAGGCAGAAATGCTGGTATGACTGGAATGCCCGGGAGCGCAAATTTGAAATGGGGCAGAAGGTTCTGGTACTATTCCAATGAGGCAGAACAAACTGCAAGCTGCATGGGAAGGTCCATACACGGTACTCCAGTGCGTATATGATGTGAACTATGTCATTGCCAGAGATCAGGGCAGGAAGAGACATGGGGGGTCATTCTGAGTTGATCACACGCTGACGTTTTTCACAGTGCAGCAATTGTGTCACTACTGCGCATGTTTATGCACCGCAATGCGCAGGCGCGTCATACGAGTACAAAGCGGATCATTGCTGAGCGATGGATATAACAAAGAATCCATTTGCACAGCCGATCGCAAGACAAAGAGAAGGTGATGACAAAAAGAAGGCGTTTATGGGTGTCAAAAAAGAAAGAATTGAGACAGAGCTTTTTACTTTGAAATATATATATTTTTATATATAAAACATATTATTTTTTAATATCACATATGAATACCAGCCAGTATCCTTATTTAAAACAATTAATTATACAAACTAAAAACAAAAATGACAAACTGACAGCAAAAAGAAACCACTTAGTATTTCTTGTGGCTACCAATTTCAACACTCTATTAGCTATAACACAATTTGCCTATAAATTAATCTATCCTCTATGGAGACAATTTCATATATATATTATCCAAGTTGCAGTCCCACTGTAGTTATTTCCAGCACAGTTCTCATAAATGCAGCATGCAAGTAATCAATCAGATTAAATCAAACAGTCCTGTAAGCATGCTCAGGAACTAGTAGATTATTAATTTATGTTAGTAGAAAGCAGATTCTCCAAAGCAGTGATGAAATGGGACTAGGGCTTGTTAGTATGGTTTAGAACTTCCCAATACTTTTAGAAACCATGCACTTAATAACTGATGTTGTTATGTAGCAGTTATTTTAGGTGCACCATGCAAAGCACCAATTACCTCTCACCAGCAACTTCTCTCACTTGAGGAGCTTTGCTTGTGCTCCAAAGCTGCTGTGTGGAGTCCGTTGTATTTCCCCCTTAGCACTGGGGTGTATTTAGATACAGCCGGCCGGCTTTCAAACAATGCTGCAGGAGTATTTTCTCTCCCAAGGTGTTTCTGCACGTGACAAACGCGTTTATCCGCCTCCTCATTAGCCTCGGCGGCTTCCTCAGTGTCAAAGGGGTGTCAACTGACCATTTTCTGGGAGTGTTTGAGAAAATGCAGTCGTGTCTGAGCGTTTGCAGGGTGGGTGTCTGACGTCAATTCCGGGACCAGACAGGCTGAAGTGATCACAAGGGCTGAGTAAGTTCAGACCTACTCAGAAACTGCACAAAATGTTTTTGCAGAGCTCGGTTGCACAGGCGTTCGCACACTTGCAAAGCGACAATACACTCGCCTATAGGTCGGCGAGTATCTGATCGCAGTGCTGCAAAAAGTAGTTAGCGAGCGATCAACTCGGAATGACCCCCATAGGGTATATCACATCAATATGCTCAAGGCCTACAAAAGCAGGGACACCTGTGTGCTGGCAGTTTGCAGCCTCCCAGAGGAGGACCAGGAACCGGACCCACTGTTAGATCTGACAGCTGCGGCTGCATCAGGGGGTATCCTCAGGGCCGGATAAACAATGGGACGGATGGAGCTGCAGCTCCAGGCCTCCCATTGAAAATAGGCCCACAGCTTGCTGCAGTTAAGAGGGCCATAATCGCCAGCATTACAATCAGTCACTCTGACTCATTGTATGCTGCTGCAGTGCCGCCAGACAGTGCCCCGGCCCCCAGTCTGTAAATCCCGGCTGGAGCAGAAGGAGGGGCCGCTCTCCTCTCGAGCGTCTCCTTCCTACACAGATTATTGAACTTCCTGCCTGGCCACTGTGGAGGAGGAGCCGCGATTTCTTCTACTCTCAGCTCCTCCCCCCTAGACTTTGGTGCTGCTGATGAGGCCGCACCACCTCCGCATTCACGCCAGTTGCCCGCACCACACACCGCGGTTGCCGCCACAACCCCCCATCGGCCACCTTCCACACCACACACCGCGCTGGCCCCCACCCCCGCCGGCCTCCGTCACTACACACCGCGCTGGCTGCCCCCCCAGTTGCCCACACTGCACACCGCACTGGCCTGCACGATCCCCCATCGGCTGCCTTCCGCACCGCACACCGCGCTGGCCGCCACCCCCGACCCGCCCGCCTCCGTCACTACACACCGCGCTGGCCGCCGCCCGCCTCCCTCACTGCACACCGCGCTGGCCATTTTTTTTTTAAAAAGGAGAAGATTGACTTGATTTCCTGGTGGACTGGCCTGAGATGGGGCCGCGGAAAGGATGGGGACTGGTCACAAGAGCAGCGCCAGTGCTCAGCCACTTGCTGGAGCTCCTTGCTTTTACACCCTGCCTAATGAGGTACTGTAATAACACAGCTCCACATCATGTACATTGTGCGTGTGTGTAAATATTATATTATTGTTACATATTACACAACTGTTATTCTCTGTCACTCGTGTTATGTTGTATATGTATCTACTTTATCCTGTTTTCTTTCTCTTTCCTCCAATCTCTCCCTGTGCTGCTCTTGTCTCCCTGTTATTCCCCCTGTGTTCCTCTTGTCTCCCCGCATTATTCCCCCTGTGTTCCTCTTGTCTCCCCCTGTTATTCCCCCTGTGTTCCTCTTGTCTCCCCCCGTTATTCCCCATGTTCCTCTTGTCTCCCCCCGTTATTCCCCGTGTTCCTCTTGTCTCCCCCCGTTATTCCCCCTGTGTTCCTCTTGTATCCCCCCGTTATTCCGCGTGTTCCTCTTGTCTCCCCCCGTTATTCCCCGTGTTCCTCGTCTCCCCCCGTTATTTCCCCTTTGTTCCTCTTGTCACCCCCCGTTATTCCCCCTGTGTTCCTCTTGTCTCCCCCCATTATTTCCCCTGTGTTCCCCTTGTCTCCTCGTTATTCCCCCTGTGTTCCTCATGTCTCCCCCTGTTATTCCCCGTGTTCCTCTTGTCACCCCCCGTTATTCCCCCTGTGTTCCTCTTGTCTCCCCCCCGTTATTCCCCCTGTGTACCTCTTGTCTCCCCCCGTTATTCCCCCTGTGTTCCTCTTGTCTCCCCCCCGTTATTCCCCCTGTGTTCCTCTTGTCTCCCCCCGTTATTTCCCCTGTGTTCCTCTAGTCTCCCCCCGTCATTCCCCGTGTTCCTTTTGCCCCCTGTTATTTCCCCTGTGTTCCTCTTGTCACCCCCCATTATTTCCCGTGTTCCTCTTGTCTCCCCCCGTTATTTCCCCCGTGTTCCTCTTGTCTCCCCCCATTATTTCCCCTGTGTTTCTCAAATTCCCCCCATCTCCTCCTGTTCTTTCCCGTTCCTGCTGGCTCTCCCTATTCATCTGAGCTAAACAACCACAGCTTTTTTTATGTGACAATTACCAGCCCATGCTGTTTAGGAGCCTCCCATTTTCCCTTGTTCTTCTTGTCTTACTCCCATCTCCTCTGTTCTTCCTGCTGTTCCTACCATCTCCCCATCTTCCTTCAATGTCTTCCTCCTGTCTTCTTTCAGTCTACCCTGGTTCTTCCCCTGGTGTTCATATTTCCTCCCCTGTCCTGCACCCCGTGTGTCTCCCTCCCTCCATGTTCCTGCCATCGATGTGAGGTCAAATGTGTGGCCATAGCTGTTCTTTTTGTATGTGGCGGTTACCAGCCAGTGTTGTAGAGGAACCTCTGTGCAGGCCTAGGGCAGGATGTACTAAGCATCCGCGATGTGGTACAGTACATTCCAGCTCTTATCAGGTACATATCAGCATTGATAATGTTGGTATGTATCTAGAAAATCACAAAGGACAGCTCTTTCAATAAGAGCTGTCCTTTGCGCATGCAGAGAGTCAAGCTGCGGCCGTCGGGGGTGCTGGGAAGGATCCAATTTTATCAGAGGGAATTGCAAAGAGAAATACAAAATATGATTTTCTAAGTTTTGGCTGCATTTTCATCTTTAGTACATCCCACCCTTAGGGGGTCATTCCGAGTTGCTCGCTAGCAGTTTTTAGCAGCTGTGCAAACGCAATGTCGCCGCCCACCGGGGAGTGTATTTTCGCTTTGCAGAAGTGCGAACGCCTGTGCAGCCGAGCGCCTGCAAAAACATTTTGTGCAAAACAAGACCAGCCCTGGACTTACTCTTCGTGTGCGTTGATTCTAATGTTGGAGGGTTGGCTTTTGACGTCACACACCCACCCAGCGTTCGCCCAGCCACACCTGCGTTTTCCCTGGCACGCCTGTATTTTTCCAAACACTCCCAGAAGACAGTCAGTTGACACCCAGAAATGCCCCCTTCCTGTCAATCTTCCTGCGTTGTGCCGTGCGACTGAAAACTTTACTAGAACCTGTGCAAAACCACAAAGGACTTTGTACCCGTACGTTGCGCGTGCGCAATGCAGTGAATACGCAGAAATGCAGATTTTTAGCCTGATCACTGTGCTGCAAACAACGGCAGCTAGCGATCAACTCGGAATGACCCCCTTAGTGAGAGAATTGGTGAGTAGAAGCAGTGGCGTAAGTTCGTCACAGTTGCCCGGAGGCAAGATAAATATTGGTGCCCCCCCTATTTCCTATAAATATATGTATGTATGTGTGCGTGTGTGTGTGTGTGTGTGTGTGTGTGTGTGTGTGTGTGTGTGTGTATATGGAGTATTCAGAAAAAAAATGATATACTGTATTTATACATTTGATTATTTTCTATTTTAAATTACACATTTCTTAGCAGTCATACCCAGGATTAGAACCCATGGCCTGTTACACTGACAGCAGACACTTTACTGATGGAGTTATTTGCTCCTGTACAGGAAACATGAGAATTCTAACTATATAAAGTTACGTGTAATTGTCAGAGATGTATCTTCTTCATATAGTTAGAACGCTCATATTTCCTATACAGGAGTAAACAGCTTCATCAGAATGTTGTCTGCTTCCAGTGTAATACTGTAGGTTGTGGTTTCTAATCCTGGGTATGACAATTGTAAAATGTGTATCTACAGTATAATAAAGAGGGTGTGATTTGTAAGGTGCAGGGACCAGTGAGGAAGTCGGCCACTGAAGAGATATCAGCAGCTATCAATTAACTTAATTCAATAGTGTCACATAATAGGAGGAGAGGTGCCCCCTTTAGAGCAGGAGCTGCCTCTGAGTAGAAGTATGTTTGTGGGTGATTGGGGGCAGCCAGAGAAATATGTCCTAATTAATGTCGTCGCTGCATGCACACCTTACTGTAACAGCAGTGAAGGTTGCTGCAAATTATATAGAATATCATTTATTTATTTTTTATGTGGGGTGGGTGTGCAGGGGGCTCCAAAACATATTGTTGCACATGGGTCCACCACTCACTAGTTCTGTCACTGGTGTGTCCGTCCCTTTATGTGCTTTTGGAATCGCATATGTCTGCTGATGTAGTAATGGGATGGAGTCTGTTCCTATACCATGCATCCACAAATAAAGTTCTGTGTACAGCGCTGGCGCTATACATATAATGGTGATAATAATCTGTGCTCTGTGTATAGATATCAGTTATTAATGTATAACCATGATCCATATTTGTCACATCGAACTTCTTCTAACAGTACTACGCTGCATTCCAGGGGCTACCTGGTGCATCATGTATAAGGGGCTACCTGGCGCAATGTGTATAAGGGGCTACCTGGCACAATGTGTATAAGGGGCTACCTGGCACAATGTGTATAAGGGGCTCTGCCTGGCACAATGTGTATAAGGGGCTCTGGCTGGCGCAATATATATAAGGGGCTCTTCCTGGCATGTATATGGGGTACTACTGTGCGGTGTAATGTGAATTGGTACTATTATGTGGCCACGCCGCTTCCTGTAAAGCCATACCCCTATTTTTTTTACACACGCGCGCAGTGTCCCTTTTTTCAATGGGGAGAGGAGGAATCACCAAAGGAAATGTTCACCCTGGGCACCACAAGGTCTATAACCAGCCCTGACTACAGCATATACAGACTATGGGGGAGGGGAGCACAGTAATACACATACAGACTAGGAGGGAAGGGGGGTACACTGACGCATTTACAAACTAGGAGGGCACTCTGACGCATATACAGACTAGGAGGGGAGGGGAGCACACTGACACAATATAGACTAGGAGGGGAGAAGTGCACACTGACGCATATACAGACTACGTGGGGAGGGGGGCTCACTAATACACATACAGACTAGGAGGGGGGCACACTGATGCATATACAGACTAAAAGGTGTCACACTGCGCATATAGAGACTATGAAGGGAGGGGGGCACACTAATGGGTAGCTATACAGACTAGGAGGGGGGCACATTAATGCATGTACTTTGAAGGACACACTCCTTTTTCAGTGGCCATGCCCCCTTTTTAGCCGCGTGCAACAGTAATCCTGTTTCATTTGCCATACCCCCACTTTAAAATTCCCACTTCGACAACCACTGTATGTGTGTATGGGTCTGTCGCTCTGCTCCTCTATTAAATGGTAAACAGTAGGCACTAGCTACAACCTCCATGGAGATATCCACACCCATAGCAAAGGCCACACCCCCTATTTATACCACCCTCATCGCAGCACTTGTCATACCTCCTGCCAAAGCACACAATAGGCCCTTCAAACATTTCAGCTCCAGGCACATTTGGACCATAATCAGGCACTGGGTATCCTGACAGATGCCCAGTATGTAGAGGAACTGACAGAGTTGCAGCGAAGTCAACTGTCTTATACCATACACCCCTACCAAACCTGCTTCACAGGGAGGCTAGGGAAAATGCGTCTAGGTACCCACCAGGTAGACCCAGGTCACTACACACCCCTGAGACAGAGTACAGAGGCACATTGGGGGTTGCAGACAATATGGTGGGAGGTGGATGAGATCCTAAGCCTAAGGGTAATACAGAATTCCTAGAGTTCATGGGCTATGCCCGTAGTGCTGGACCCAACATGGGAACTGCGGCAATCCGTCTCAACAGGGAGACAACAGCAGTCCATCCAGGCAATGTACTGCAATTGTCAGGGCACAGCATAGAGACTGTGCCTTCAGGTGCCAACTTCTTTTATGCTGATTTTAGAAAGGGGAAGTGTCATGATAGGACGCCATTCTGACGCCAGAACGTGCATAACTGCAAATAGTATTGTATTGATCAATCTCTGCAAATGCCCTGTGTGTGGTTACGTATAAATCCTGTGTGAAAAGGTCATTCTAACAGCCCCTTCACAGCAGAAACTTTGCTATGTGTCAAGGTACCCAAGTTCTTTGATAAGTCAAGCAGAGATGGCTTCAGGGAAGCATAATGTATCCCCTTTCTCTCTGTATCCATAAAAACTATATTAAGTACTGTACATGATCTATTGTATTGTATGTGTTGTAAATGTCTTCTCAGGACAAATGGAAGAATAGTACTGGCCTGACGTGCCACTTCTCCCATGCTGATCTTAAAGGGGGAGGTGTCATTATCCAGGCTATTTTAAGTAGAAATAGGCCTATTAAAATCAATGTATGTGATATCAATATTCTGATCGATCGTATCAATGTACCAGTGTGTGATAACTGTCTTTGCATGTCAAATGGTTGACGCTTGATTGATCTGCTGGTATTTCATTATAGCCACAAAACTCAGAGACACACTGGCTACTCAGGCGTGAAATTCCCCCTGACCAGAGCTTGTTTAATTACCCCAGAATCAGAGCTATGGCCGGAAAGGTGTTAAGCCCTTCTTGGCCCTGTGTCTTCTCAGAACTGGCCATTTGTTAACACAAGAACCATGGCCAGAGCTTCTAAGGCTATTAGAAGATAAGG
This sequence comes from Pseudophryne corroboree, assembly GCF_028390025.1. Taxonomy (NCBI): domain Eukaryota; kingdom Metazoa; phylum Chordata; class Amphibia; order Anura; family Myobatrachidae; genus Pseudophryne; species Pseudophryne corroboree. The sequence continues at coordinate 711,608,376 of NC_086444.1, read as the reverse complement.
CCATTCACCCCTGAGAGAGTGGCTGGGATCCCAGTATGAGCTGACACTCAATACCTTCCCTGCTAGGAAGAGTTAAAACGAACCCAGAGGGAGGGGGGCTGAAGGAGGAATGCAGTTTGAGTTCTTAAATACACCACTCACAGACTGCAAGGTGTGCATTATCAAAGAAGCGAGTCAGGAGAAGCATCCTGGCTCTGTAATGTCCCGAATATCTGAAGAGGCTTCACTTCATCCCATCATTCCACCCTGCATGTGCTAGGATTGGTGGGTTTTATCTCCCTATTTTTATTTTTATTGAAACTGTCTTTACTCATGTGACTTTGACTTTTTATCATTATATCTTGTAACTTTTTTTTCTGTAACATAAGCTTTGAAGTGTTATACTTAAATTAAATGATCTAATTTTAGCTCTGGTTTTCTGTTGTGTGTCCAACCCAACTCTCTGAAAGAGATGTTATCAATATATTAATAATTCTGGGTGCAGGCAAAAGCCATAAGTTTGCCTTGGGTCATACCCTAAATGTTTGTACTTTGGCTGGTGGCAGTGACCTTGTTGAAATCAATGCACGTGCTCAGGTATCCAGTAATGGTGTCATGTGGGAGGGATTCACAGATTGGCTTATCTGGGAAATCGCCGTGCCTAGGATCTTGACAGTCGGTCCAACTAAATACTTACACAGGTAAGCAGGAATGAAGCACTGAGGCGGGTGCCCAGTATCCACTATGGACTAGGAGAAAAGGAATTACTGGTAGGTATTAAATTCCTATTTTATTTTATATCCTATTGGATACTGGGGTCTTGTACTTTAGTACCATGGGGAAGTTCCAAAGCTCCCAAACAGGTGGGAGAAGTCTGAGACCCCTGCAAAACTGTCTGACCAAACTGAAGGTCATCCTTGGCCAAAGTATCAAACCTATAGAATTTTAAAAAGGTGTTCGAACCAGACCAAGTTGCAGCTCGGCACAACTGTAGTGCCGAACCCCCCGGGCAGGAAGAGCCCATCAACCTTGTCGAGTGGGCCTGAATAGATGTTGGCAAAGGCAGAGCAGCTGAAGTATAGGCCTGTTGAATGGTCAATCTGAGCCAACAAGCAATAGATTGCTTAGAAGCCGGCCAACCAATTTTGGATACATCATAAAGGACAGCGAGTCAGATTTCTGATGACAGGTCAACTATTTGACATAAATCTTCAGAGCCCTGACCAAGTTTAAGGACTCAGGACCAACGGAAGCGCCAGACAACACCGGAGCCACAATAGGCTGATTCACATGAAAAGCTGACACCACCTTCGGCAAAAACTGAGGACGGGTTCTAAGTTCCGCCTTGTATTCATGAAAAATCAAATAAGGACTCTTGCAGGATAAGGCTGTTTCTGGAAGAAAATAGAGAGCGCTGAAATCTGGACTTAGATGGAGCCTAAGTGTAGGTCCAAATCCACTCCCGCTTATAGGAAAGGTAGAAAACGACCACTAGGAAACATACTTTTTCCAGATACGATGATAATGTTTTGACTTTACCACCTTCCTGGCCTGGACCATGGTGGAAATAACCCGGGAGAGAAGACCTTTTTTTGCTAGAATCTCCCTCTCAACTTCTAAGCCATCAAACATAGCCACTGTAAGTCTGGATAGACAAACAGACCTTGCTGAAGAAGATCTACTGGAGTGGCAGAGGCCAGGGATCCTCCAGAGCCATGGCCAGGAGGTCCGAGTACCAAGCCCGTCGAAGCCAATCCGGGCAATGAGAATTGCCAGAATGCTTTCCCTTTGTAGCCTTTTTAGCACCCTTGGGATCAGCGGTAGAGGAGGGAACAGGTACACAAACTGGTACGTCCAGCGCATCCACTGCTACGGCCTGCAGATCCCTCGTTCTGGAACAGTAACGGCATAATGTCATGACAGGCTGTTTCTGTGAATCCGTTGGACTCAGACCAACCAAAGGAGCAGATGCTCCAGAGTGTAGGAAACAAGGAGGACGAAGATAATTCCTTTTCATATATTTATTAACGGCAACAGATCAGAATGTGACTAAAGGAAGACTGAGACTAACTAGTTCTGGGTTGGAAAACTGTAGAGAATGAAGTCACTGAACTCCTGAAGAAAGAAGAGGGTGCCTGCAGAGAGAGATGGTTTGTTGAAATGGCGTGACTGAGGAACTATGATGAGGTTTGCGGGGTGACGTGGAGGCGTGAGAAGAACTGCAAGGAATTGGCTTCTGGATGGGATGATAATGTGAAAGAAAACTGTAAAGAATGTCCACTGAGTGATACGAGGCCGAGACTGAAGAACTGTGAAGAATATGCATTAGATGATACGAAGACGTGACTGAAGAACTGTGAAGTTGAGTTGTTGAATGATGCAAAGATGTGAATGAACAACTGTGAAGACTGGTTGCAGGATGATGCGAAGACGTGAATGAAGAACTGTGAAGACTGGTTGCAGGACGATGCAAAGACATGAATGAAGAACTGTGAAGACTGGTTGGAGGATGATGCGAAGATGTGAATGAAGAACTGGAGACTAGCTGATGCGAAGACGTAACTGTAAAGCTGAGAAGATCGTTCTCTGGATGATGCGGAGATGTGACCGAAAGACACAGGCTGAAGCTGGCGAACCACCACGTAAATCCTGCAGAATTCGAAGGCACTGGTGGGAGAGCGGTTGACCGTCCCCTTGATCTGGGGTGCTGGCAAGCGTTGTGCAGCGAGAGCCGGCTGAGAACTCGGAGAGCAAGATGGGACCAATTACCTAGAGACGCACAATCTGCGGGAGCACAGAGCTAGGGTACAGAGTAACTACAAGAAAGCACTGGCACAGAATTCATAAACCCCAGCCTATTTATAGGCAGCAGGGAAACAGGATTGGCTGACACTCACCCATCACGCTCATTGGTTCTGCCCTTGGTCTCCAACATGGGCGCTCCCTGCACTGCAGACACTCAGTGAAGCTGCGGGCCACTAGGTCCTCCCTCCAGACTCCATGAAGCCGTCACTCCCACTGCCGACTGCGCCGCATCCCCATGCAGCCACAGAGCACCGCAGTCAGCCGCGCTGGCAGAGGACGAATCCCGGGACCCGCGGCAGTAAGTGCTCACCGCATGACACATAGCTACTTGTTGAGATGAGAAGCCATCAGATCTATCTGCGGACAGCCCCACTGATGGATTAACTGTTGAAACACCTGGGATGCAGACCACATTTCCCTGGATGGAGGTTGTGCCTGCTGAGGAAGTCTGCTTCCCAATTGTCCACTCCTGGAATGAATATGGCTGAGATGGCCCTTGCATTGGCCTCCGCCCAGAGAAGGATTTTTGACACCTCTCGCATCACCGCTCTGCTTCTTGTTCCCCCTTGTCGGTTTATGTGCGCCACCGCCGTGGCATTGTCCAATTGAACCTGGATCGCCTGACCCTTCAGGAGATGGGAGGCTTGTAGAAAAGCATTGTAAACTGCTCTGAGTTCCAGGATGTTTATCAGTAAAGTCGATTCCAGAACTGACCACAACCTTTGGAACTGGGCCCCTTGGGTCACCACTCCCCAACCCCGGAGGCTGGCATCCGTTGTCAGAAGAATCCATGGGTGGATATTGAAACACCTGCCCTCTACCAGGTGAGGAAGTTGAAGCCACCATAATAGAGAAATCCGGGCTTTCAGAGAGAGGGTCACTTCCTGATGCATATGCAGGTGAGAACCCGACCACTTGTCCAGCAGATCCAGTTGAAATGGCCGGACATGAAACCTGCCGTATTGGGTTGCCTCGTAAGCAGCCACCATCTTGCCCAGTAATCTGATGCAAAGATGGATAGACACCCTGCGAGTACTGAGTACCAAGCGGACCAAAGCCTGGATAGCCATGTCCATCGGGAGAAGCATCTTTTGAGATACCGTGTCTAGTATCATTCCCAGGAACTGAAGGTCAGTTCCATGTGAGATTTCTGGAAATTCAGGATCCACCCAAGATCCGTGAGAAGGCGAGTTGTCAGATCAATGCAGTGTAGCAGGCGTTCCCTGGACACATCCTTGTTTAGGAGATTGTCCAAGTAAGTAGAGGACTATGTTGACTCCTGTCATGCTGTAGAAGCGGCGGCTGCCGCGCTTACCTCTGCTGATGCACTGGGTCTCCTGGCGGTCTCCCCCTCCGGTGGGCTCCATTTCCCGGCGTCCTCTTGGCGCTGCTCCCAGTTCGTGGGCGCCGCCATTGCACCTGGGGTCCACGTGGGTGCAGTGGGCAGGTGACGTCACCAGCTCCCTCCACCAATCAGTGGAAGGTGAGAAGTTCAAAAGCAGACGCCAGGCAGAGCCCCGGCACCTGAGCATCGTTGCTGCACATCTACCCCCAGGCTCACGCTGCAGTACAGGAAGGAGTGTTCCCAGCTCTCTGTGTTCCAGTTTCTCCTGCGTTCTAGTGCTTCCAGTGTTCAGTGTGTCTCTCAGCTAACAGACTCCAGTGCTTCCAGCATTCAGTGTGTCTCACAGGCTCCAGTGCTCCCAGCTTTACTTGTGCGTCTTTCACTCTTTGTTCTTCAGCATCACTCACAAATCATCTATCATTCAGCATTCTTCAGCATCGCTCACAAGTCATTTATCATTCAGTGTTCTTCAGCATTGTTCACAAGTCATCTCTCACTTCGTTCTGTGTTCTTCAGCATCGCTCACAAGTCATCTATCATTCAGTGTTCTTCAGCATCATTCACAAGTCATCTCTCACTTCTTCGTTCAGTGATCTTCAGCATCGCCCACAAGTTATCTTCCACTCTGTGTTCTTCAACATCGCTCACAAGTCATCTATCATTCAGTATTCTTCAACATCGTTCACAAGTCATTCACTTCTTCATTCAGAGTTCTTTGGCATTATTCTCAAATCATCATCTCATTCAGTGCACCCGGCATCGTTCACGAACTTTACTTATCTATTAATCCTGCAGGAGGAAGACCTACATTCGTCTGTCTCTACTTCGACCCAGCTACGGTTCTTCTTCCCGACCATCAGAAGAATCCCTGAGTTCCCAACCCTCTCAACCCAGGTCGTGACAGTATACTCAGGCCTATTGGATTTGGGGGACCGGAACATGGAGGCAAGCGCTATCCAAAGCTTGGCTTCCCAAGTACAGAGTCAGGAGGCGGCACATGGTCAGGTGATGCAGTATCTTCAGGAATTGTCTGGCCATCTGGATCAAATTCAAGCATCTTTGGCTTCGGTGGTTCCGGGTCCCGCTCCAGTAGCCATTTCCAGTAGTGTCCAGCCCTCGGCTGCAGTCAGGTCACACCTACAGCTTCCCACTCCGTCCCACTATAATGGGGACTCTAAACATTGCCGTGGTTTCCTAAACCAGTGCGAGGTGCACTTTGAACTGCTCTCACACAATTTCCCCACGGATCGTTCCAAAGTGGCATACATCATTTCCTTGCTTGAGGGTTCAACGTTGGATTGGGTGTCTCCATAATGGGAACGTTCTGACCCATTAATTTCCAGTTACACCAACTTCATCGCTTCCATCCGAAGAATTTTCGATGAGCCCGGTAGGGCTTCTACTGAACTGCTCCGTGTTCACCAAGGCTCCCGTTCCGTAAGACAGTACGTTGTTCAATTCCAGACCATCGCTTCGGAACTACGTTGGAATAACAAAGCCCTTAGGGCTGCCTTCTGGAGTGGGCTCTCGGACCACCTGAAGGATGAGCTGGTCACTATCACTGACCTGGGTTGAGGGTATTGTGAACTCGGGGGTTCTTCCGGTGACCGGGAAGAGGAACCACAGCTGGGTCGAAGTAGAGATGGCCGAATGTAGGTTTTCTTCATGCAGAACAAGAAACGGACAAGAAACGGCGGGCAGCTCATCAATACAAGGTTGGCGACAGGGTATGACTCTCCACCCGCAACCTCTGTCTAATGGTACCCGCTATGAAATTTGCTCTGAGGTTCATCGGCCCTTACCCTGTTCTGCAAGTCCTGAATCTTGTCGTCTGCAAATTGGGTTTGTCCTCTCACTTTCGAGTACAGAACTCTTTCCATGATTCTCTTCTCCGTCCTCTCATTCTAAATCGTTTCCATTCGGATTCTCCTAGACCAGTCTCAGTGGAGACTGAAGCTGGAACAGATTTTGAGATTAAGGCTATTCTCGACTCTCGTCACTATCACAAGTATCTACAATATCTGGTAGAATGGAAAGGTTATGGTCCTGAGGAGAGAAGCTGGGTGAAGGCTTCCGAAGTCACTGCTCCTCGACTAGTTCGGATCTTTCATTCCAGGCACCCAACGAAACCAGGGAAGTGTCCAGGGGCCACTCCTGGAGGAGGGGGTACTGTCATGCTCTTGGAGCAGTAGCCGCCATGCTTACCTCTGCGGGTGCGCTGGGTCTCCTGGTGGTCTCCCCCTCCGGTGGGCTCTGGGTCCCGGCGTCCTGTTGGCGCTGCTCCTGGTGGTTTTCTGGTTCATGGGCACCTCCATTGCACCTGGGATCCATGTGGGTGCGGTGAGCGGGTGACATCACCAGCTCCCTCCGCCAATCAGTGGAAGGCGGGAAGTTCAAAAGCAGATGCCATGCAGAGCCCCGGTGCCTGAGTATCGTCACTGCACATCTACCCCCAGGCTCCTGCTGCAGTACAGGAAGGAGTGTTCCCAGCTCTCTGTGTTCCTGTTTCTCCAGCATTCCAGTGCTTCCAGTTTTCAGTGTGTCTCTCAGCTAACAGACTCCAGTGCTTCCAACGTTCAGTGTGTCACACTCACAGACTCCAGTGCTCCCAGCTTTACTCGTGCATCTTTCACTCTGTGTTCTTCAGCATCACTCACAAATCATCTATCATTCAGTGTTCTTCAGCATCTCTCACAAGTCATCTATCATTCAGTGTTCTTCAGCATCTCTCACAAGTCATCTATCATTCAGTGTTCTTCAGCATCTCTCACAAGTCATCTATCATTCAGTGTTCTTCAGCATCTCTCACAAGTCATCTATCATTCAGTGTTCTTCAGCATCGTTCACAAGTCATCTATCACTTCTTTGTTCTGTGTTCTCCAGCATCGCCCACAAGTTATCTATCATTCAGTGTTCTTCAGCATCGGTCACAAGTCATCTCTCACTTCTTTGTTCAGTGATCTTCAGCATTGCCCGCAAATCATCTTTCACTCTGTGTTCTTCAGCATCGCTCACAAGTCATCTATCATTCAGTGTTCTTCAGCATTGTTCACAAGTCATCTCTCACTTCTTCGTTTAGTGATCTTCAGCATCGCCCACACAAGTTATTTTCCACTCTGTGTTCTTCAGCATCGCTTGAAAGTCATCTATCATTCAGTGTTCTTCAGCATCGTTCACAAGTCATCATTCACTTCTTCATTCAGGGTTCTTCGGCATTATTTTCAAATCATCATCTCATTCAGTGCACCCGGCATCGTTCATGAACTTTACTTATCTATTAATCCTGCACGAAGTAGACCTACATTCGGCCGTCTCTACTCCGACCCAGCTACGGTTCTTCTTCCCGATCATCGGAAGAATCCCCGAGTTCCCAAGTCTCTCAACCCAGGTCTGTGACAACTCCCATCATGTGCAGTTGCAGCATCATCTCTGCCATCACCTTGGTGAAGACCCTCGGAGCTGTGTATAATCCAAAGGGTAAGGCCTGAAACTGGAAATGGACGTCCAATATGGTGTACGTGAGGTAAGCCTGATGAGGAGGCCACACAGGAATGTGAAGGTAAGCATCCTTGACATCCTGAGACACCAGGAACTCCCCCTCCTCCACAGCGGACATCACCACCCTCAGGGACTCCATCTTGAATTTGAACACCCGCAGATACGGGTTGAGAGACTTCAGATTCAAGATGGGGCACACCAAACCGTCTGGTTTGGGAATGACAAAAAGACTGTAAAAACCCCTGTGGTGTAATGGAGGAGGCACCGGAACTACCACCCCTGTCTGCAAGAGTTTTTGAATAGCCTCTTGTAAGGTAACTTTTGCTGCGGGTAAAGCTGGTAAGCCCAACTTGAAAAACTTGTGAGTGTCAGGCTCCGGAACCCTACCTCCAGCAGGTGCTCCCACGGGTTACCATCCCGCTGGTTGGCGCGGCTGCGGCGGCAGGGAGCTGCTGGCGGCGGGTCCTCCTGGTCGGATGTGCGGCTGCCAAGAGCTGGGGGCCGAGGGTCTGGAGAGGCGGGCACTGCGGCGGGGATCGCTGTGGTAAGTTCCTCTAGTGGTTACACAGTATAGTGTGTCAGAGACAGAAGCTGGCTAAAGCTGTGTGCTAACAGCTAAGTTTGTCTCCTGTGCTGGGGGCAGCCATGTTGGAGACCAGAGTATTACCAATGAAGTTCCCAATCTGTGTCCAGCCAATCCTGCGTGTTCTCCCCTTACAAAAGGGGGCTGGCTCAGAGGGAGAGTACCAGTGCTTCAAGTTACCTCCTTGTGAAAGGTTCTCCAGCTCTGTGCTCCCAGGTTACTTCTTGTTCCCTGGTCCTGGTTGCTCTCATCCATCGGTTACCTAAACGCTGCTGCAGTCCTGCTGTCTAAGTCCATTGCCACTCATGGAAGCACTCACAGGGTCCCAAGTCATAGAGGAGCTCCAGGTGCTAACGGCGGTTCCCGCAGACGTCGTAATTTCTTCAAAGTCCAAGTTCTTCAGCCTCGTCTTTCAATCACAAACCACAGTCTTCATTTCTTCAAAGTCCAAGTTCTTCAGCCTCATCTTTCAATCACAAACAACGTCTTCATTTCTTTCATAAAACACAGTCTTCAGTTCTTCTTTACCGGAGTTCTTCAGATTCACTCTTCAAGTCATTTAACCATAGACTCTAATTCTTCCAATTTCTTCTATTTCTCCAATATTCGTGTACATCCTGATTATTCATTAAAACTACAGTTATCTTCCTACGAAGTCCTCCTTTTCTTTACGCCCTCTTGCCAACGTTAACACTTAGTTTGGCTTCCACCACCTGAGGAGGAATTACATTCAGCCACCTTGTTTACTCTCCTCACAGGTAGCTGTCCCTTCAGCCAAAACCTGGTTGTCGGAACCCCAACTTACGTCGAGCGTGACAGTGAGGAGGTAGTGTTTTTTCATTCCAGACAATATCCATGGGAAATAAGGTCCCTCACCCAAGGATCCCAGCAGGACTCCGCCCACACGTGGGCAAAGTGTTGAAGGTGAGCACCTACCTGAAAATCGCCTTGCCACTGGGGCCAACCGTCACGCGGAAGGTTTAGCGGCAGTGGATCCGGTGGTCTGGTCCAGGGAGACAGCAGGTGCAGGTTTATGGGACTTACCACGAGATCCTCTGGGATTGGTGGAGACCCCATGGCTGCTGCCTCTGAAACTTGCCACACGAAAGGACTGCAAGGAGGGTCCGGTGTAAGAACTTCTAGCAGGTGGTGCAGCCGACAGCAGATAGGTAGACTTACCACCGATGCCTGGGAGATCCACTTATTCAATTTGTCTCCAAACAAGGTATCACCTGTAAAGGGAAGATTTTGTACACCTTTTTGGAATCAGCGTCCGTCGCCCATTGACATAACCACAGGGTTCTGTGCGCTGAGACCACCATAGCAGTAGTGCGGCCATTAATCTTACACAACTCCTTCATAGCTTTGCTCATAAAATTGGCATCATCCTGTTTATTTTGCAGCAGAGTAATGACCTCATCCCGGGGTAGAGAGTCTACACCATCAATAACATTATCAGACCACTTTACCACAGCCCTGGAGATCCACCCCAAACTATTGTGGGGCGCTGTACTTCTCTTGCTGCCGTATAAATGGCCTTGAGCGTCATCTCAATTTTACGGTCAGCAGGTTCCTTCAGGGATACAGCCCCAGGGACAGGCAGTACCAATTTTTTTGACAGTCTGGATACAGAGGTATCAACTGACGGGGGTTTTCCCAGACCTTCCTATCCTCAGCTGGAAGGGCAAAGGTAGATAAAAACCTCTGATGAATTTTTTTATTTTTTATCAGGGTTTAACCAAGCTTTTCTGGCTAGGGAGTTTAACTCCTTAGACACCGGAAAAGTAGCTGAACTCTTGGGTCTTACATTAAAGTATAACTCCACATCTGGTTCCGCCTCCGGGTCCAGTATGTGAAGGACCTCTCTTATGGCAAAAATGAGGGCTTCCACCCCAGGGGACAGAGAGCTGTCCTTGTTCATATCATCATCATCCTCATCTGGCTGATCAGAACCAAAATCGGACTGTAAAGCCTATGGCAGTGAGCGTTTGTGTGAAGCCACTAGAGGGGGCTGCGAAGCCTTCCTGGAATTTGCTGCCTTAGCTACACAATCAATTGAGTGTTTAAACACCTGTCTCTCCCTTTTAGCAGCAGCTAGTTCAGAATTGACATTGTGAATAATGCTCTTAAAGCTGGCCAACCAGTCAGGTGCCTGTGAGCTGGGTCCTTGAGGAGACAAGGAACAATGCTCACACATGAGAGACCCCGCTGAAGATGGGGTAGGGTTACAGGCAGCACACATAACCAAGTCTTCAGACATAATACAGCAAATAGCAGTGTAGCCCTTTGCCCAACACCCCACACAGACCCTAGAGAGCCCTTTGGAGTGACACTGAGGAGCAGACCCAGCACACAGAACACAGCCGCACAATGTGGGAAAAACAGTGTATGTAAAATCAGTGCAGCGGTTTACCGCTGGCTTGCTCCCCCGTGTCTATGACCTCCTGGTACCAGTTCAGACAGTCTGTAACAGCGTGGTTCTGGAGGAACAGCGTGCATGCAGCCTTACTGATCTGCAGCAGCAGGAAAATTGCGCCTTCCCGCCGCAGGTCCCACTCTGGGAAGCCCCGCCCCTTGCAATGGTGTGCGGTCCCTTATAAGATTATAGTGGCCACAAGTGTAAAACACCATGTAAACATCATTTACAGTACATACAAAGCTTTAGCTGACAGTGAGCACTGCGGGGCAATACCCCTAGCCAGTTCCGTCCGCGGCGGGCACCGCAGCTCTGGACCCGTGACCACCACGTGACATGCCGCCAATCTGCACCGAGGACCCGCTAGCCTGGACCCCGGTGTAACACTCACCGCATCTGGTCTTCGACATCTGGTAGCAGGTGGCGGCTAGTTGCTGGCGTGGCCACACATACTGACGATGAGTGATCACCACCTCAAGAGCTCAGTGTCCTGTCAGCTGGGATTACGAACTATTAAACCTCAGGAGGTTGGTTCGGTCCCCCCTATGAGTCCCACGAAGCAGGTAGTCTGTTTGCCAAGCAGAGCTACCTGTAAGCAATAAACTAAATTAAAATTAATAGAAAAATCTTTGGAACTCCAGAGAAGTGCACTCGGCTCCTTGGGCACATTTTTCTAAACTGAGTCTGGTAGGAGGGGCATAGAGGGAGGAGCCAGCACACATACACACACTAAAAGTTTTAAAGTGCCAGGCTCCAGTGAACCCGATCTATACCTCATGGTACTAAAGTACAAGACCCCAGTATCCACTAGGACAGGGCTGGCCAAACCGGTCCTCGAGATCTACCAACAGTTCATGTTTTCCAGGCCTCCTGGAGAGCTGTAGAATTGTCAGTTAGGAGTGAATGCAGCACATCTTAATTAGTAATGACTACACCTGTGCACCAGCTAGGTGGTCTGGAAAATGTGAACTGTTGGTAGATCTCGAGGACTGGTTTGGCCAGCCCTGCACTAGGACATAAGAGAAAGCAAAAGGAGTCCGATTCTGGCACACTAATACCCCTTTTACACTCGCACTCCCGGGATGCTTCCCGGGATGCGTCCCAGGATGCATTCCCGGGAGTGACCCCTTTCACACTGCACTAAGACCTGGGATGGACCCGGGACAGCCCCATTTACACTGATCCTGGGATATCCCTATAATTCAGGTGCTGGGGGCGTAGCTGGAGGCGGAGCCAAAGGCAGTGAGGCATGAAAAGGAGAGATGGACACATTGGAGCACCCTAATCGATGGCTACCATCGATAGCCATGTAATCACTAACCATCGATGGTAAAAAATATATATATATATATATTAAAAATAAAAATATATATGTGATCATCTCCCATCGATGATTTTAAGCATCAGTGCTTCATTCCCGGGCAGCTCAGTCTGTTAAGCAAACTTGGGGAAGGAGGACGAGAGTCGAAGAGCCGTCATCATTATAAAGATGAGCTCTCCGGCAAGGCGAATGGGCTCTGAAAGATGACATCATCTTTTCTGAGCCCATGAAAGCTCCAATCGGAGGCCTTTTAACAGTCCCGGGTAGTGAATCCCGGGACGGGCCCTTTCACACTACCTAGCTTCCCGGGACGGTCCCGGGTTCAACCCTGCTTTAGACCTGGGATGAAATCCCGGGATGCTCGTCCCGGGAAATTGTCCCTGTACCCATTTACACTGAGAAAAATCCCGGGATGATGCGCGTTCACGTGCAATATCCCGGGATTTTCATGCGAGTGTAAAAGGGGTATAAGTAGAAAGGTCTATTAAAATGTATATTTTATTCAAAATGATTCAATTATATTTATGTTTCAAAACAGTGAAATATTGGTTAAAAGACAATAAAGTGAGTGAACAGAATTTTTTTTTGTGTAAAACTCAACAGTGTATCCAATTCCTGTCTGTCTCTTTCATTTTTGCTCAAATTCTCTGTACTGTTGCTTCTGTCTATGGGGGTAATTCCCAGTTGATCGCAGCAGGAATTTTTTTTAGCAGTTGGGCAAAACCATGTACACTGCAGGGGGGTGGGGGGGGGCAGACAGAGCTGGCCCTAGCCAATATGATGCCCTAGGCAAGATTTTGGCTGGTGCCCCCTAGCACCACCGCTGGTGTCGCCTCAGACCTTGCACCCCCTATATTTTAACCCCAATTCCAATTACGCCACACAGTACTGCAACTTTATTTACATATGATCATGCAATAGTGCTCATAATTCATATTACATCCCACAGTATTATCACTTTACTTTATAAACGTTACTCCTCACAGTAGAGCCCCTTATTCACATTACATCACACTGAATTGCTCCTTATTCACATTACACCACACCCTGTTGCTCTTTATTCACATTAGATGACACAGTAGTGCCCTTTCTATACGCAACGCCACATAGTAGAGCACCTTATACACATAATGCCACACATTAGTAATGCATTTATACACATTCCACACAGTAATGCTTCTTACACATATGAGACACCTTATTAATGTCCTTATAAACATAATGCGCCACCTTACACATTATGACAACCTTCATTAATGCCCTTTTACACATAATGTCCCTTACACATATGCTGCACATTATTAGTGCCCCTATACACATAATGACACACATAGTGCCCCCTACACATTTGCTGCACATTATTAGTGCCCCTATACACATAATGACACACATACAGTAGTACCCTGTTACACATATGCCGCACATTATTAATGCCCTTATACACATGACACACATAGTGCCCCTTACACATATGTTGCACATTATTAATGCGTTTTTACATGACACACATAATGCTCCTTACACATATTTCGAACACTACTGCACAACCAACCCACTCACATGCACACAGCAATCACACTGCCACTAACACTGTGACCTCTGCCTCTGCTTGGATACAGATGTGTCCTCATAAATATTGCCTCAATGCTAACGATGGCCTTTTTTATGAAAATGCATCTTATCTGCATCGCTATGTGGCTAGGATGCACAAGCAGCTTCTGCTGATTAAAATGATATGCAGCATGCCTATATACTGTGTGAGACTGTGGATGTATCTGCATATGAAATGCTACACACAGAATATAGGCATGCTGCATATCATTTTAATCAGCAGAAGCTGCTGATGCCCCTAGGCATATCAAATGCCCTAGGCAATTGCCTAGTTTGCCTATGCCTATGGCCGGCTCTGGGGGCAGATATAACATGTGCAGAAAGAGTTAGATTTGGGTGGGTTATTTTGTTTCTGTGCAGGGTAAATACTGCCTGCTTTATTTTTACACTGCAAATTAGATCGCAGATTGAACACACCACACCCAAATCTAACTCTCTCTGCACATGCTAAATCTGCCTCCCCTGCAGTGCACATGGGGGGTAATTCCAAGTTGATTGCAGCAGGAATTTAGTTAGCAATTGGGCAAAACCATGTGCACTGCAGGGGAGGCAGATATAACATGTGCAGAAAGAGTTAGATTTGGGTGGGTTATTTTGTTTCTGTGCAGGGTAAATACTGGTTGCTTTATTTTTACACTGCAATTTAGATTGCAGATTGAACACACCCCACCCAAATCTAACTCTCTCTGCACATGTTAAATCTGCCTCCCCTGCAGTGCACATGGTTTTGCCCAATTGCTAACTAAATTCCTGCTGCGATCAACTTGGAATTACCCCCTCGGTTTTGCCCAACTGCTAACAAAATTCCTGCTGCGATCAACTTGGAATTACCCCCTATATACGCTATTGGGAGTAATTCACCAACTAAACTACAGTACAGATGGTGTAATGGTTAGCATTACTGCCTCACAGCACTGAGGTCATGGGTTCGATTCCCACCATGGCCCTAACTGTGGGGAGTTTGTATATTCTCCCCGTACTTGCGTGGGTTTCCTCCAACAATCCAAAAATATACTGGTAGGTTAATTGGCTCCCAACAAAATTAACCCTAGCATGAATGTGTGTGCTTGTACATGTGATAGGGAATATAGATTGTAAACTCCACTGGGGCAGGGACAGATGTGAATGACTGAATATTCTCTGTAAAGCGCTGCGGAATTTGTGTGCGCTATATAAATAACTGGTAATAAATAAATAATAAACTATTAGGGAATATTGAATTGGTTATTTTCTATAATTTCAGGAGAATAGACAGTAATGGGCCATGTTTACTATGTGGATATCATAAAATGGTTCAGTATGACTCTTAGTGCAAGAAGTAAGGTGATAACTGAGTGTTTATTAGGTCCTCTAAGTGCAAACTATTTATGGAGCCTGACAGACAGTGGTGAAATGTGCGATCTCAATAGATTTGCCAAATCTAGAGCCGGCGATAGGTCGGCACCCGCCTACACACGGAGAGGTCTGTGCTTAATTTCTAAACAATGTAGTCAGATTGCTTAGAGTTTAAGCACGGATCTCTTCGTGTATACCCCCCTTTAGGTATATCCAATATTATTACCACTAAAGTTTTATGTTAGTGGATTCAGGATGAGTATTCACTTGTATAGTGAATTACCTCTGTATACTAACCAGTATCACTTTTAATAGATGACTTGGTAATCATTTGTTTTGTACTTTGTATTCCAATATTATATTCATATATATATATATATATATATGTAAATATTAAGTTCCATATTTTATTATTCTATATACCAGACACTGAAGAAAAAAACTCACTATTTATATGTCAGCTAGTACTACCTGATTTGTCAGAATCTGAACACTATAATACCCTGTTACAGGTGGGTAAAGTCTGAGGAGACCCAGATGGGTGGATTCCCAGAAAAGTACTTCAATAAATAACTTGAATATATAAATATGAATTTATTGTATACTTAGCTAAGATTATTGATCAATTCAGCAGATGTTCAATACAGCAATCACATCAGCATACTCAGGAGCCTCGCCCTCTGTGTCTAGAGGCTGAGTTATATTCAGATCATCCTGGTTCATCCAGGCTACCTAGGCTGCTTTAACATTGAAAATGTCTATCTTATATAGGCTATTTCATATGTACAAAGTTCATATTACGACATATACATAAATGCTAAGAAACAGTAGGGGGCACTGTTGCCTCAATTTTGAGTGTTTAGAAATAACATAAAAATAGCAATGTGTAACATGGATTATATAGATGAACACACAATGGCCCTCATTCCGAGTTGATCGCTTGCTGCTTTCGGTCGCAGCGCGTCGATCAGGCAAAAAAAAAATCGGCATTTCTGTGCATGCATACGGGCCGCAGTACGCACGCGCAAAGTACTTTCACACCAAACTATGACGTTTTACACAAGGTCGCGCAACGCTTTTCAGTTGCACTGCTGATCAGTGAGTGATTGACGGGAAGTGGGTGTTTCTGGGTGGTAACTGAGCGTTTTCCGTGAGTGTGCTAAAAAACGCAGGCGTGTCAGGTGAAAACGCAGGCGTGCCTGGAGAAACGGGGGAGTGGCTGGCCAAACGCAGGGCGTGTTTGTGACGTCAAAGCAGGAACTAAACTGTCTGCAGTGATCGCAAGGTAGGAGTAGGTCTGCAGCTACTCAGAAACTGCATGAAAAAATGTCAGCACTGTTCTACTAACCTTTCGGTAGCACTTCTGCTAAGCTAAGATACACTCCCAGAGGGCGGCGGCTTAGCGTTTGCACTGCTGCGAAAAGCAGCTAGCGAGCGATCAACTCGGAATGAGGGCCATTGTGAAAACACCATTGACTTAATCTGAAAATGCCAGCAGTGCAATGTTGACACATGTCCAACTTCAAACACTTGTCTTGTTTTTGTCAGTCTCATATAACCAGACAATGGACATTGCCCTTGCTTGTAAAATAAACCTGTCAGGAATACTGACACACACAGAACATATCAGTTGTAATAAATATATATATATATATATATATATATATATATATTTATTTCCCTTGTATTAAATATACATATATTTCCCCCTTGTTGTCCTATTGAAAACTCCATATTATATTCATAACAAACACCAACCACCATTCTAAAGATATAACATAAAGCACTCATATAATTCATTGATAATAGTGAAACTTAATTTTGTATCACTCCTGATACATACCCCTTTTACACCGCCAGCGTATAACACAGGTTATTGCACATGAGCGTGCATAATCATTGTTGCTGCGTGGTTGAAAAGGACCCAGTTGGAATAATCCGGGTCGTGTGACCCGGTATTCCAACTCGGGTAGTTTGCAGGGTTGAACACGGGTTCAACCCGGCAAACTGTGCTGTGTAAACGGGAGCCGAGTCACATCAACCCAGCTTCCCGTTTACATTGTATGTACGGGTGGCGCTTATAGATCATGTGATCTCCAAGCACCGCCCCTGCTGCATCAACACCAATGTCACGCACCCGGCAATGGGGGGTCATTCCGAGTTGTTCGCTCGCTAGCAGATTTTAGCAGCAGTGCACACGCCCTCTGGGAGTGTATCTTAGCTTAGCAGAATTGCAAACGAAAGATTAGCAGAATTGCGAATAGAAATTTCTTAGCAGTTTCTGAGTAGCTCGAGACTTACTCCTACATTGCGACCAGCTCAGCCCGTTTCGTTCCTGGTTTGATGTCACAAACACGCCCTCCGTTCGGCCAGCCACTCCCCCGTTTCTCCAGACACTCCCGCGTTTTATCCTGGCATGCCTGCGTTTTTCCGCACACTCCCAGAAAACGGTCAGTTTCCGCCCAGAAACACCCACTTCCTGTCAATCACACTCCGATCACTTCAACGATGAAAATTCTTAGTTCGGACGTGAGTAAATCTACTAAGTTTTGAGCTAAAATACTTAGCGCATGCGCACTGCGTACCATGCGCATGCGCATTTTTGCCTTAATCGCTCCGTTGTGAAAATCGTCAATGAGCGAACAACTCGGAATGACCCCTATATGCCGGGTTGGAGGCGGCAGTGGGAAAGGCGCCTGAGGTGGGTCGTAGCCGGGAAGCACCCATGTCAGGTTCCCGGGTGTGACCCGCGGTGTTTGGTATAAAAAGGGTATTAGTCATTCCAACTGCTGTCATAACCTCAATTGACACCAGTTAATCAATTTGATTCGATGTAAATATACATGTCTACAGATACCTGAATATGCTTATTGGTTCTTTATTTAGACACTGGAGCAATTGCTCACTATACACTGTCTACTCTCTGCATTTTCTTCTAATCTCCCACTATTACTGGCAAAGCCCCTCCAAGCCCCCACCTAATCCGCAACATACGCCCCCTTCTCTTAATCCTGCCATGATCCCATAAAACTTTTGGGGTAAATGCTTCAGTCTGCTCCACATTTTACCAGTGAGTCTTAATGGCAGGCGGTGCCCCTGATGATCTGGAGGGACGGGTAGGGAAGGAGCCTCACCCCACTAGTGGATGGGTCCCCCTATTCTGTGCGCGGCAGGTGCTACTGTGTGAGTGTGAAGGAGGTTGTGCCGCCCTGGCAGATCCTTATAGCTGGGAGAGAGGGGTACCACTCAGAACCAGAGCATGCAGGAGCAGAGGAGAGTGAGATGAGCGGCGCTGCTCTCACTGCTGCCTGGAGAAGCCGCCGCTGCTGCAGCAGGATACACTCATATAGAGGAGCAGGCAGGCAGCCAGGGATGGCACTCCCCTCTGCACAGGACTCTTATAAGGCAAGCGGGACACTGGGATAAGTGGAGGGAAACTCCTCCGATTCCAAACGCGCTGTGTGTTAGGCTCCCTGGACGCCCGCCGCTGTCACCCCTCCCTTAATCCGGCCATGTGTGTGTGCGTGTATATCTATCTGTGTGTGTGTGTGTGTGTGTGTGTGTGTGTGTGGGAGGGGGGCATCATTTGTATAAATGGCACTTCTGAGGGCATTATATGTAGCCAATGCTACCACAGGGGCTATTATGTGCATAAGCGGCGCTACTAAAGGGGCTAATGTGTGTAGAAGCACCACTAGTATTGGGGCTATTGTGTGTATCAGTGGCGCTACTACAGGGGCTATTATGTGTATAATTAGTGCTACTGCAGAGGCTATTATGCGTATAAGTGGTGCTACTACTACAGGGGCTATTATGTGTATAATTGGTGCTACTACAGGGGCTATTATGTGTATAAACAGCACTTCTATGCGCGGGGTAATGTGAATAAGATTGTGCTACGGTGGCGTAATTTGAAATGGGAGTACTATTGTGTGGCACCACCCCTTCCTTGTGAGACCACACCCCTTTTTTGCCGCACGCTGTTCCTTTGTAAACTATGGGAGGGCGCAAATTTATAGTTTGCAGGGGGGTGCCGAACACCCTAGCACCGGCCCTGCCTATGACCAAACTAAAGAAAATAGGATTTTAATTACCTACCAGTAAATCCTTTTCTCGTAGTCCATAGAGGATACTGGGAATCCATTTAGTACCATGGGGTATAGACGGGTCCACTAGGAGCCTTGGGCACTTTAAGAATTTGATAGTGTGCGCTGGCTCCTCCCTCTATGCCCCTCCTACCAGACTCAGTCTAGGAAACTGTACCCGAGGAGGAGCTTTTAAACTAGGAGCCTGGGGGGAGGGTTTAGCTAGAAACTATGGGTCATGCAGCGAGTATAGTAGGGATGGTGGTAGTGAGATAAAAGGGGGTGGAGCAGGGAGGAGGGAAAGTGCAGCCGATAAGGGTATTTACATGGGTTCTATTAAGGGTGTTAAGAAAGGTATTGCTAAAGCATTAAATAATAACAATTATGTGTCATCATTACAGACTATAGAAAATGTACGGGACTTAAGGGAAAATACTTATGTCAGGGCGATGAATTTAGACGGGAAAATTGGATTGACCAAAGAGAAAAGTAAGGTGGGCAATACTAAGTATGGTGTGGTTGGAGAGGGAGCGAGAAGGACAGTCTGTATCAGTAACTCTACGGATGCACTAGTTAACCAGGATGGGAAATCTTTAGGAAAACAAACAAATAAAGGAACCGATAAACTAAAATGTATGCTTGCAAACACAAGAAGTCTAGTAGGTAAAATGGGGGAATTGGAATTGTTAGCATCAAAGGCTGTATATGACATTATAGGTATTACGGAAACATGGTGGGACGACTCTCACGAGTGGGTTGCTAACTTGGAGGGGTATTCTCTTTTTAGGAGGGACAGGGCTAACAAAAGGGGAGGAGGTGTATGTCTTTATGTTAAACCATCACTTCAACCATACCTAAAGGAGGTTATCTATGAGGAGTCTGGCGATAATGTGGAGTCACTATGGGTAGAAATCTCAAGTGGGGGAATTGATGCAAAAAAACTAGTCATAGGAACGTGCTACAAACAGCCGGATATTAGCATACATGAGGAAGAACAACTATTGCAGCAAAACAAAACAGCTGCGGGATTGGGGGACATCCTTGTCATTGGGGATTTTAATTACCCAGATATAAACTGGAGTAACGATTCATGTGCTAAAGTGAGGGGCAGCAGGTT
Source organism: Pseudophryne corroboree (assembly GCF_028390025.1). Classification (NCBI taxonomy): domain Eukaryota; kingdom Metazoa; phylum Chordata; class Amphibia; order Anura; family Myobatrachidae; genus Pseudophryne; species Pseudophryne corroboree. The sequence continues at coordinate 711,588,281 of NC_086444.1, read as the reverse complement.
CTTAAGTATGTTTAGGGATCACTACTTGTCTCAATTAGTCGAGGACCCAACTAGGGGTAAAACTACCCTGGATCTAGTAGTTACTAATAATGTGGACATTATATCAAACACTAAAGTTGGGGAGACTTTGGGTAACAGTGATCACTATATGATCACATTCAACATCAGTTTCAGGAAACATAGCTACAGGGGTTCCACCAAAACTTTTAACTTTAGGAAGGCTAATTTCAGTATGCTTAGATGTGCACTTAACGACATAGAGTGGGAGGTTCTGTTTAATAACAAGAACACTTCGGAAATGTGGGATGTTTTAAAAAGGGTTGCTGGATAGCAATATTCATAACTATTCCCATGGGCAGTAAACGCAGGAGTATTAAACTCAAACCGATGTGGTTTAACAAGAAGGTTAAGGCAGAAATGGATAAAAAGAAGCGTGCTTTCAAAGCATTTAAATCTAATGGAAAGGTGGAGTCTTTCAAGTATTACAAGGAGTGTAATAAGAAATGCAAAAAAACAATAAGAGCAGCTAAAATGGAAAATGAAAAGCAAATCGCTATAGAGAGTAAAACCAATCCTAAAAAGTTTTTTAAATACATAAACGGTAAAAGGTTAAAAAAGGAGAATATAGGTCCATTAAAAGATGAATTAGGAGAATTGATAAATGCTGAAATAAAAGCGGAAATACTGAACATATTCTTTTCATCAGTATTCACCAGTGAAGAACTGATGGTGGGAGTAGAACATAGCATTTGTGACAGTAATGATTCATGGTTAGATACTTGTTTAAGCGAAGAAGTAGTCCGGGAGAGACTAAGCAAAATTAAGATTAATAAATCACCTGGTCCTGATGGACTTCACCCGAGGGTTCTTATGGAGCTTAGTTCACAACTAGCACGAGCCCTATACTTGATTTTCAATAGTTCAATTAGATCAGGCATGGTACCGAAGGATTGACGTATAGCTGAGGTAGTGCCATTATTTAAAAAGGGATCCAAAAATCTTCCGGGAAACTACAGACCAGTTAGTTTAAAAAAATATTGGAAGGAATTCTAAGGTACGTCATACAGGAGTATCTAAAATCCGCTAGGATTATTAGCAAGAACCTGCATGAGTTTGTGAGGGACAGGTCATGTCAGACTAACTTAATTAGCTTCTACGAGGAAGTAAGCAATAATCTTGATCAAGAAAAAGCAGTGGATGTGGTCTTCCTAGATTTTGCAAAAGCCTTCGATACAGTTCCTCACAGGAGACTGATGATCAAATTAAAGGAGCTTGGCCTAGGAAAAACTATTTGCACATGGATAAGCAGCTGGTTGGATAGCAGGGTACAGCGAGTAGTGGTCAACGGGAAGTCCTCAACCTTGTCCCCAGTAGTCAGAGGAATACCACAAGGGTCCGTACTCGGACCATTACTGTTCAACATATTTATCAATGACCTAGAAATAGGCCTGGAAAGCACAGTGTCAATCTTTGCAGATGATACTAAACTGTGTAAGGTAATTAATTCAGAATTGGATGTGGAGTCCTTGCAGAACGATCTATCTAAACTTAAACTCTGGGCGTCTAAATGGAAAATGAGGTTCAATACAGACAAATGCAAGGTTATGGATTTTGGGACTAAAAACAAACTTGCATCCTACATATTAAATGGGGAACGCCTAGGGGAAACAGAGTTGGAAAAAGATTTTGGGGTATTCATTGATAATAGGCTTAATAACCGTACACAATGTCAAAACGCAGTAAAGAAGGCAAGTAAGGTGCTAGCGTGCATAAAAAGGGGAATTGAGACAAGGGACTCGGATGTAAACATGCCGCTGTATAAGGCATTGGTACGTCCGCACCCTGAATACTGTGTTCAGTTTTGGGCACCATTGTATAAAAAAAACATCAGTGAACTCGAAAGTGTTCAAAGGCGAGCTACTAAATTGATTAAAGGCCTAGAAGGACTGGACTATAAGGAAAGACTTACTGGGCTGAATATGTATACACTAGAAAAGAGGTGCCTAAGAGGAGATATTATTAATATCTTCAAATATGTAAAGGGACATCACAAACAGTTATCAGAGGAATTATTTATTAAAAGAACACAGTTTAGGACACGTGGGCACTCACTGCGACTGGAGGAGAGAAAGTTCCGAACGCAACGGAGGAAAGGATTCTTCATTGTTAGGGCAATCAGGATGTGGAATTCCCTGCCAGGGAAGGTGGTAATGGCGGACTCTGTAATTGGATTTAAAAAAGGAATGAATAAATTTCTGAATGAAAAAGCTATCCAAGGTTATAATACTTAAAATATCAACGTGGTTAATCCGGGGGTAACATGAGTTATAGTAGCTAACTAGTCATAAAACATTATTTAGCAAGTATGTAAAATCATCACAACTTAAAACAGGTTGAACACGATGGGCAATTTGCCTCTATTCAACCTCAAATACTATGTTACTATGTTACATACTTTGAGAGAAGGATAGATAAGAAAAGTGGTAAGATTACGAACCAGCACACACAGAACAATAGGAAAGCCATGCTAACCAAACTTGAAACATGAACAGCAATAGCTGAACAAACAAGAATACTTAACCAAGTGACAGTGCAGAAAGAACGAAGCACAGAGCGGGCGTCCAGTATCCTCTACGGACTACAAGAATAGGATTTACTGGTAGGTAATTAAAATCCTATTTTCTCTTACGTCCTAGAGGATACTGGGAATCCATTTAGTACAACGGGGAAGTACCAAAGCTCCCAAACCGGGTGGGAGAGTGCTGAGGTTCCTGCAGAACTGATTGACCAAACTGAAGGTCCTCAGAGACCAAAGTATCGAACTTGTAGAACTTTGCAAATGTGTTCGAAACTGACCAAGTAGCTGCTTGGGCGAGCTGTAAAGCCAAGACACCCCGGGCAGCTCGCCCAAGAAGAACCCACCGACCTAGTAGAGTGGGCCTGTACAGATTTTGGAACCGGTAATCCTGCTGTGGAATAAGCATGATGGATAGTGAGCCTGATCCAGCATGCAATAGACTACTTTGAAGCATGACACCCAATTTTATTGGGCTGATAAAGAACGAACAGCGAGTCGGATTTTCTGTGACGAGCTGTTCTCTTTACATACACCTTCAAAGCCCTCACAACATTCAAAGACTTTGAAGTAACAGAGGTGTCCGGAAACACAATAGGTTAGTTGATGTGAAAAGCGGACACCACCTTAGGAAGAAATTGCTGACGAGTTCTGAGTTCATCTCTGTCCTCATGGAAAATTAAGTAGGGACTCTTGTGAGACAACACCCCTAGTTCCGACACACGTCTTGCTGAGAACGAGGCCAACAGTGTGACACGTAAGGTACTTTACATCAACCTCCTGTAAAGTTTCAAACCAGTCCGATTGGAGTAACTGCAGCACCAAATTGAGATCCCAAGGTGCCGTAGGAGGCACAAAGGGAGGCTGGATGTGCAGAACACCTTTCAAGAATGTCTGGACCTCAGGGAGAGAAGCCAATTGTTTCTGAAAGAAAAAAGACAAAGCCGAAATGTGGGCTTTAATGGAACCTAGGCGTAGGCCTACATCCACTCCCTACTGCAGAAAAAGCAGGAGACGTCCCAGATGAAACTCCACTGCGGAATTTTGTCTGCTCTCACACCAAGAGACATACTTCTTCCATATACGGTGGTAATGTTTAGACGTTACCCCTTTCCTGGCTTGGATCATTGTTGGGATGACCTTGTCAGCGATCCCTCTCCTGGCTAGGATCAGTCATTCAACCTCTATGCTGTAAAACGTCTTGATAGACCAACGGGCTCTGTTGCAGAAGATCCTCGCAAAGAGGGAGAGGCCACGGATCTTTGAGGAGCATCTCCAGGAGGTCCGCGTACCAGGCCCTTCTTGGCCTGTCCGGAGCAATGAGTGTTGCTTGAACCTTTTCCCTTCTTATTCTTTTTAGAATTCTTGGGATCAGAGGAAGTGGAGGAAACACGTACACCATCTGGTAGACACACAGAGTTGTCAGAGCATCTACCGCCACTGCCTGTGGGTCTCTTGACCTGGAACAATACTGCTTGAGCTTCTTGTTGAGACGAGAGGTCATCATGTCGATTTGTGGATATCCCCACCGATGTGTCAAGCACCTGAACACTTCCTTGTGAAGGCTCCACTCCCCCAGGTGCAGGTCGTGTCTGCTGAGGAAGTCTGCTTCCCGGTTGTCTACTCCTGGAATGAAGACCACCAACAATGCCACGGCGTGTTTTTCCACCCAGAGGAGAATTTTTGACACCTCTGACATTGCTGCTCTGCTTTTCGTTCCACCCTGTCGGTTTATGTATGTTACCGCCATTACATTGTCCGACTGGACTTGAATGGCCTGATTCCAATGTAGAGAAGAGGCCTGCAGAAGGGCGTTGTAGATAGCCCTGAGTTCCAGGATGTTTATTGGAAGGACGACTTTCTGACTTGACCATCTTCCTTGAAACTGCACCCCCTGGGTTAATGCTCCCCAACCTCTGAGGCTTGCATCCGTGGTTAGCAGAATCCATTTCTGAATTCCGAACCTCCGACCCTCGATGAGGTGAGAAGTCTGTATCCACCACAGAAGAGAGATCCTGGCTCTTGGCAACAGATGGATCCTCTGGTGCTAGTGAAGATGCGATCCGGACCATTTGTCCAACAGATCTAGCTGGAAGGGCCTCACATGAAACCTTCCGTACTGAAGCACCTCATAAGAGTCCACCATTTTCCCCAGAAGGCAAATGCACAGATGCACCGAGATCCGGGTTAGTTTCAGGACAGCCCGAACCATCGACTGGATTTCCATAGCCTTCTCCATGGGAAGGAACACTTTGTGTCCCGTATCATTCCCAGGAAGGAAAGCCTCTGCATCGGTTCTAGGTGAGATTTTGGTAAGTTCAGAATTCACCCGTGATTCAGGATTAGTCTGGTTGAGAGGCGAAAACTGTCCAGCAACCGCTCCCTGGATGGTGCCTCTATCAGAAGATCGTCCAGGTATGGGATTATGTTCACTCCCTTTTTGTGGAGTAGAAACATCATCTCTGCCATCACCTTGGTGAACACTCTCGGTGCTGTGGAGAGACCAAATGTCAGGGCTTGGAACTGGTAGTGACAGTCCTGCAGTGCAAACCGTAGATAAGCCTGATGGGGTGGCCAGATCAGAATGTGAAGGTACGCATCCTTGATATCCAGAGACACTAGGAATTCCCCCTCCTCCAGACCTGAGATCACCGCTCTCAGAGACTCCATCTTGAATTTGAACATACGTAATTACAGGTTCAATGACTTGAGGTTCAAAATTGGCCTTACCGAACCGTCCGGTTTCGGTACTACAAACAGGTTGGAATAATATCCCTTGTTTTGCAGATGAGGTGGAACTGGAACAATGACCTGAGTCTGTACCAGTTTTTGAACGGCGTCCTGTAAGGTTATACTTCCTTCCTGTGAAACTGTTAAGCCTGATTTGAAGAATCTGCGAGGTGGGAGCTCCTGAAACTCCAGTCTGTAGCCCTGGAAAATAAGATCTATGACCCAGGGATCCTGGCATGATGTTGTCCAGATGTGACTGAAAATTTTTAGATGGGCTCCCAACTGCCAGTCCTCCAGGCATCGGGGTCCACCGTCATGCTCAAGGCTTTGAGGAAGCAGAACTTGAGCTCTGTTCCTGTGAACCTGCAGTTGCTGGTTTTCGTGGTTTACCTCTAGCGGCTCTGTTGGCAGTAGAAGAACCTCTGGTTTTGCCCTTAAACTTGGCAGTCTGAAAGGACTGTAGATTAGGTCATGAGTAGGCCTTCCTGGCTGGGGGAGCTGCAGAAGGAAGATACGTGGACTTACCTGCAGTAGCTTTGGAGATCCATTTGTCTAGTTAATCTCCAAATAAGGTCTCACCTATGAAAGGTAGGTCTTCCACGCCTTTTCTGGAATCCGCGGCAGCAGTCCACTGGCGTAGCCATAAGCCTCTATGTGCTGACACTGCCATAGCAGTGGTGCGTGCATTAAGCAATCCTATTTCTTTTATGGCTTCCACCATAAAATTCGTACAGTCCTGTATATGTTGCAGGAGTAAAATAATCTCCCCCGGAGGCAAGGTACCTAATCCCTCAATTAGGTTACCCGACCATTTGGCGATGACCTTAGTAAACCACCCACATACTATAGTTGGTCTCTGGGCCACCCCAGCAGCTGTTTACAAAGATTTGAGTGTATTCTCAATCCTGCGATCAGCCATGTCTTCTAGGGAAGCTGCACCCGGGACAGGCAATCCAATTTTCCGTGAGAGCCTGGATACTGATGCATCCACTATCTGTGGATTTTCCCACTTTTTCCTATCCTCAGGAGGAAAAGATGATATCAACCTTTTAGGGATTTTAAATTTCCTATCAGGATTAACCCACAGTTCTTCAAACAGAGTATTTAGTTCCTTTGAAACAGGAAAATTGGCTGAGGATTTCTTTTTCATATTAAAATAAAATTCCCCATTCTCCTCTGTTACCTTATCAGGTATATGCAGAACTTCTCTGATAGCTTCTATGAGAGCCTCTATTCCCTGACATAGTAGCCTCCCCACCTCTTAGTCCACCTCCCCCTCCTCCATGTCTGACACATCATCATCAGAGTCAGAATGCAGGATATGAGCCAAGGGACATTTTTGCGGACAAATGTCAGGGGACTGGGACACTGGTTTGGGCACTGAGTCTCTGTTCATAAACTCAGTCATTGATTGTCTTAAGTATTGCATCTCTTTGTCATTGCGAGACAATTTAGAAGAGATATTGGAAATCATTCCCCTAATGGAATTCAGCCAAGCTGGCTCTGCTCCGCTAGCCTGGGAGGGTACACTGCACTGAGCACACTGTAGTGAATCCCCTGGAGAAGAGGAACAATGTGCCTTACATGAAACACACTCTTTGTCTGACATACTGTGCCAGCGCACACACACACGTGTACACACACACACACACACACACACACACACACACACACACACACACACAGGAAAAGGTTAAATGTACAATTAACCCACAAAGAGCCCTTCAAGAGAGACACAGAGATAGCTTGGAGTCAGCACACAGCGCCCTTACTGCTAATGCCAAGCTTAGCCGAGTCGCAGACTAAGTACCCAGATTGGGGACTTAGTACACTAGTAAGCGCTCCCCCCCCCCCTTCCTGCTATGACATCCTGGTACAGCTGAGGTAATCTGGAATCTCTCCGAAGGAGCTGCGCGTCCCTGTCAGTAGCGTCTGTGTACACTGCAGAGGGAAAATGGCATTGGTGAGCTGCTGGATCCGCTCATAGTGAATCCCTGCCCCATCAATGGCGTGCTGTCTTCCCACTTTTTTATACTGACTGAGGTAATTTTTAGTACTTAAAATGGAGTCGTCACCTTTTAAGTCTGTAATGCCAGTCTGGGTACTCACTGGCGCACGCAGGGGGGGTTTCCGAGTACCCAGAAACCCCCCCCTGATAAACCAAATTCTTTTCAGAGACGGAGACAGCTGTGTCTCCGTCTCACCACGCACAGCGATCGCGTACGCGACCGCAGCTGCTGCAGGGAGCTCTTGTTAGCAGAGCCCTCTGCATATAGCAGCGCTGTAAGATGTGCCGCCGCCCGCCTGAGATGCATACCGCCCAAATGGGCTTAGGCACTGCAGAGGCAGTGCTCTTCTGCAGCCCGGCCCCGTGACCTACTGTATGGTGATGCGGTCACACAGCCTACGTCACCTCCCAGCTCGCCCGCCCTGTCCTGCTTTGTTCATTGTGCCCTGCTCTGATGCCTGCCCTGGAGGGAATGCTCCGTGCTGCTCCACACTGCTGTAATACTGAGAGAGAAACTTGAGATGAATATTGAGGTTGGTGCCAGTGTTTTTTTTTTTTTTTATTGCAGTGGGGGGGCCAGTTTTGGTATGACTGTTGTGTGTATGTGCACAAATTGGAATTGCTATGTGGGCATAGTGTTTGGCATTACTATGGGGGGTTACAATGTGTGGCATTACTATGTGGGCACAGTGTGTGGCATTACCATGGGGGTTACAACGTGTAGAATTACTATGTGGGCACAGAGTGTATCATTACTATGGGATGGTTAAATGTATGGAATTACTATGTGGGCACTGTGTGTGGCATTACTATGTGGGCATAGTGTGTGGCATTACTATGGGGGACAGTGGTGTAATTACTGTGGAGGACAGTGTACACTATGTGTGTGGTGTGTTTTGTGTGTGTGCAATGTATACGTGTGTGTGAGAGACACATATACAAAACAGATATATATTTTTTATACCAACACATTATATATATATATATATATTTATATATATATATATAAAATTCAAACCTGCCAGCACTCCTTGCTCACTGTAATAACTGGTCCCGGTGCAAAAGTGCAAGATACAATACAGTCCTGCAAAACAGCACGGCACTCACAGGGACACAGTTCAAAACTTTTGTTCAGGTGTCTACAGTGTCGACATTTTGAGGCTTATGCCCCTTCCTCATACCCTTACGGAACCCCCCCCCCCCCCCCCCCAGTAAATCCTGCGTTTGCCCCTGGTACTGTGTACACCTGTAGTGTACTTAGACTCAGTTCGCTCCCTCAGAAGCGGTGCGTTTGCACTGTGTACTGAGTCTGTACCCTCATGCCGCCATAATGGCCGGCGACCCACTAACTGGGATGCCAGCCTAGTACTCACCACTCTTCTATCTTCTGGCTCTGTTAGGGGTGGCGGCGTGCTGCGGGAATGTATACTTGCCTTGGTTGGGCCGTGCAAATAGTTCCCTAAGGAGCTAGTGTCCTGTCAGCGGGGAACGGGACCATTAACCTTTCAAGAGGTTGGGCCGTCCACCCCCCCTCCCCTAAGTCCCATGAAGCAGGCAGTCTGGTGCCATCCAGTCCTGCCTGAAAATAACAAACAGATAAAGTAAATGCAGAAAACGCTTCAGAAGCTTCCATGCGATGTGACCGGCTCCTCCGGGCATATTTTCTAAACTGAGTCTGGTAGGAGGGGCAGAGAGGGAGGAGCCAGCACACACTATCAAATTCTCAAAGTGCCCAAGGCTCCTAGTGGACCCGTCTATACCCCATGGTACACAGTATATATATATATATATATATATATATATATATTAAGAATGCCAAATTGATTTCACACAAATATTTAAAATGCCCGCTCTAATATATATTGCAGACGCCAGGCGCATCTTATTACCATATACGATAAAAGTGCGCTGTACATCGCAAAACACTGCATCCCATGAGAGAAAACAATACACCCACACATTATCTGAGTTCCAAAGCTCATTGATGTATATATTTGTTATTAAAAAGGATATGGATTCAATATATATTACAGAGTACAGTATACCTATAGTTACATGGTTACACTCACACAGTAAGCAGTTAAAACATACAATTACATACAGTTTCAGTTACATGCCAGCGATACAATACCATTATCCTTAAGTTATATAAATTCGTCTTTCCATATCACTCTCTCTCCATGTAATGTAATGCTGGGACTCCATCTTCCTCTGAGACCTTACAGCAACTCTGAGACCAAAAACAGGAAGTACCTTCCTGTGTGATCAGTTTGTTATCTAGTTTCTGGGGGAGGGGTTCATGATGAGTCACTATTCTCTTTGTATATGCTGATCAGGTTCAGCCTTGAAGACATCCAAAGGGCTGGCATGAGTTTCCTGTCCACTACCTGTTTGGTCTATGTATTGTTCTAATAAAAGTGATTTTAGCTTTTATACATGTAATCATAACTATTCGCTGCAATGTCCCACAACTTCACAACAAGTATCAAATTAATCTACACATTAAGCTGGTTGTTTTAATAGTAAATATGACAGGTCTATCTTGCTTCGTTCAAATAATACACATTCATGACATTAATTCATTAGATATCATTTTAAATCATCATGATGTCTGGCGCTTGATATTCCTTTGAAAAAGTCACGTAATCGTGACGAAACGCGTTAGGCTCCTCCCATCATCCCTCTGACTGCTGGCCCATTCAACTCTGGCACCGCAATCATCCACCACGGACGGCTCTGATCAGCGCTTCTTACTGAGCGGCTTTCTCCTGCTGTCAGCGGCGGCTGCCGAGTACGGACATCCAAGTTCCAGTGTGCATATCTACCTCCTTACACCTGGCGATTCTGGAAAAAACTCCGCTGCACGGCAAGTACCATCTGCTCTGTTAATCAAACATTTAACGGCAAGGGAACTGTTACTCCTCACTGCACGCAAGTGGGCACTTTAAAGGATTTCTACCAGCTCACGGGAGATCCCTGGAATTATAGCCGTTTAAAGCAGAGCTATTTCCCAGCCTACGGGAGTTAGCCCTCATTAGGGCAGTCTATTTGAAATATATATACACCAAAAGGGCTTTATTGAATCATTCCGGGGACGCCCGGTATAAATAGCCCAAAGGAGATATTTCAATCAGTTGCTGCTGGGACTTTATTATCTCTCGTAGTACATGTTGCCTCTGTACTTCTAGAGAATTTATCATCTTATGAAATTTATTATTTTTTTCTCAGTGAGAAGCCATACCTTTGTTTCATTATAATTTTGTCACAATAACTTTTCTCAATTATTTACTAATTATACCAACGCTGCCATCTGTTGTTTGATATTCTGGGCCAGCACAGAGTATACTAATATAATTATTATTTTATAATATTGTGCTAACTTTATTGATATATATTTTAAATAAATAACCTTTTATATTATTCTTGTGTTTGTCAGCTCTCCATATAATTCCCCCTTTTTTCTTTTGACAACTTCACGAGCGCAGCCAATTCTTTTCTCCTCATAATGTGTGTAGTTTGTATGTTCTCTTTATGTAATATTTTTGACTTCGACAGTCCACCCTTTGGCAGTAAACAATAACTGCCATCAATTATTAACATAAGAAAAAAATATTTCATACCATAATCGGTGACCTAGACACAAGTATGTATGCATTTCGCAAATCAGACACTTGACTATATTTGGGGAAGACAGGGAGGAGGATGAGACATCCTCTATATGCACTCGGCGGTCACGGGACCACTGGTTGGGTGTGGGACAACATTAAACCTATAGAGTATGCTGGGACAGTGCTTTGGCCTATAATGTCTGATTTGCGATGAACATTTCACACATACATGTACCTACGTCTTTGTACACTGATGTTTGGATTTAATTGAGGTTCTGCTGGGTAGGTGAAGAAGACACAAACAAATCGTGACAGTGACATATTAAATTTTCATGATCTACATATTCCTATAATTTTCTGAACATTGTTTCCATTTCTGGAACGTATGCTAGGTCTGTTTAATCATAGAACAAGGGTTATAAGTAGTGTCCTTCCTAAATAACATAAACCTTCGGAGTTCGGGGAGAGCCACTCATAAACCTTTCTTCCACATATATTAATGAGCTCTTTATTTGCAATGTGTGAATAGCCATTGTCTGATTTTTTTCCTGATTACCTCTGAACTCCATAACTACTAGACCGTTGATTTTTCTCTGATCTTAACAAACTGATCGGCTAATCCTGGGATCCTATAAGGAAATCACTCCTTCCTAGAGAACCAGTTCCAGTCCCACACTTGACTCCTCATAAAAAAACCTAGCAAAAATAGAATATCCTGAAAGAAAATGTTTGTCAGCGGGAAAGAGAGAAAAGAGAAATAGAACAAAACAACTCTTGTTCATAACAAATCAATTACAATGACTGGTCTTTCTGCAGTCCTTTAGTACGCTCAGGGAACAGAGTCTCTGGTGATACGAGGTTCTCTTTGCCTTGCTCTTTGGACACACAGTTTACTTGGAACACACAGTTCACTTTGCTATCCACCTTGCTCTTTGAACACACAGTTCACTTGGAATACACAGTTCACTTCGAACACACAAACTTGAATATGAGCAATAAACTACTTTGTCACGAGTTCTCTCCAGGTCATCGACCTTCTTGCAGTGGGACGAGTGGACCCAAGTCTCTCTTTCGGCGACCTTTAGTGCTGTCAACAAATCTTGGTATGGTCCTTCCCACCTGTCTATTAGCAACCTGAGCGTAAGAACAATCACACAGTCTCTTGGTTCACAATCAAGACAGTTAGCATTTGGCATACCAGCAATCAACAGTTTCAAGTTCTTTTGTCAAGTTCTCAAATGCTGGCTCATCTCAATAAGGTACTGTACTGTCACCTCATTGGTGTATTTCTGATCATTGTGCGGATCAATCATGACATGAGGTTGTCTTCCAAAAACAACCCAAAAAATACACAAATACCAAAACCAAAACAAATTTCGAAGAGGGTGATTCGTTGAGTCAAGATCTGGGAGTGGTTCCGAAGCTACATAATACTAGTGGCAGTATCTATGATCACAATAGTACAATTTCAAGCTTTGCTCCTACTTCTAGGGGTACCATTATCTACACACAAATTTTTGCGCAATTTTTCTTTGCGGTAAACACAGCAGCATCCGTGGCGGCAGGAAATGCCTCTACCCAGTTTGAGAAAACATCGGTGCACACCAATACATAACAATAATTCCTAAAGGGTGTTAACTGTACGAAGTCGATTTGTATTTCCTGAAAAGATCCGTCTGCAGGAGGGATATGGGATGGCTCTGTTGGTATTGCTTTACCAATATTCTTCCTCAAGCAAGTAAGACAGGTCATTGCTCTCTTACCTGCATGAGAATAGAATCCTGGCGCACACCAGTAGGCTCTCATCAGCCTGCACCTACCCTCTTTGCCTAGATGAGTCAGACCGTGTGCCACCTCAGCTAGACTTGGAAAGTATGCTCTGGGGGCTACTGGCTTACCGTGTCCACCTGCCCACAGTCCTGAGGACTCCTTGCCATACCCCTTTGTCCTCCAGACTGCCTCTTCCTGCAGGGAACACAAATTTTTGTATCTTAATTTAACTATCGTGTGTTTGCAATGTAGAGTACCATGAGCATAACTCAAAAAGAAAAAAGAAACATCTTTAGAGGAGAGAAAGAAGAAGAAAATGAAAAAGAAAATGTCAGGTTTGCCATTCACCAACAGTCATATCAGTGTCTATACAAAATTTCCCTTCACCAGTATTCCCATTCTCCACCCTTTGTGCATGACAAGGCACACTGCAGTAATACTGGTGTAATCGTGCTGTTGAGATATACTGGGTTCGGGCAGAACTCTGAAGGAACTAGGCATGTTGAGTTTGAACTGTACTTGGGTCCATGTATTGTACCACCCTGTGTGAACGCAAAAGATGAAGAGGAAACTGTAGAGAAACAGAATAGAGGTTGGTGACAGATGAGTTTGTAGAGGTGGAGAAGATTTTATAAAAATTTGACAACTGGATTGGGCACTACGGGGAAGTGATTCTCTACTTGGTCTACTCCCCTTAAAAAAAAAATTCTGTGTGTCTTATCTCTACTGGGACTATCCCAGCCATCAATCAAGTGTCCTGTCCATCCTAAGTTCATAGGGAACCCGGTATCTGTGAGATAATTTCCTCTACCTGTGATGGACATGCATCTAGAACAGCAGAATGCGACATTAGTCTTCAAGTTTTGTCAAAGGGTAATGTTGCATTTATTTTGTTCTTCCCATTAACCGAATCTGTGTTTTCTATATGGCTTATGATTCCTTACTATATGTCCCTTGGTCCCGTCTATGTGTTTAATAATGTGGCTTGTGTTTTCTGTCTAGGGGATCTATATTGACTATGTGTCCTACTACTCCTACAATCTCTGGCAAAATGCCCTTCCTTCCTACAAGTGTAACATATTATTGACCATTAGGGATCTGGGCTTTGGACTGATGGGTCTTTCCTCTATGTGCCAGTATACTTACCGTCCTCAACCTCTCCACCTGTTGTTCTCTGCGCCTAACACTATTCTTGTGATGTTCAATAGCACACTATCTAAGATTAGCTACTGTGACCTTTCCAATTTTGCAAAGAAGTCTGCACCCTGACACTCAATGCCTTATTGAGCCCATCCATTTGCACAGAGACAGCCACCTCCCATTTGCCGAATTAGTGTTTACCAGTATTCTTATCCAGATGGAGAGTTTTCTATTACTGCAAGAGACAAAAACAAGTTTAACAAGCTTCTAGGTCATGCAAAGTATTTTATTCAATCCTTCTCATCCCGTATTAAGGGTCTGTACGTGGTCCAACAAACATTTCCAAGCTCATCTTTACTAGGGGCATTACTAGGAATGAATACTTCTTATATGGTAACTGAAAGAAATACCCTGGGGTTACCTAATCTCTGTCCGCTTTCCTACTGGCAAATACTAATGTGCGGACAGGTTTTTCTCCATTTCTGACGTTACTTACTTGAGTTTTTTTTTTTTACTATATATGTACACGAATGATACCATACTTACCTGTTCCACTGGTCTCAGCCACTTCCCCCACAGGCTACTGCTCTTCTTTTACCGGTTGGATACTCCTCTGGGTGCATGAGAAATGGCTGACAACAATCAGGTCACCTTCTCCTCCTAAATAAAACTTTAACATTCATTAGTACATATATAGGTAACAGTCATATTTGTATTATTTTTATTATTTTCTATAGTTTGTATGCTGGCCGTAACTGCTTCCACATCTACATAAGGCGGTGTACTTGCATTCTCTTTTTTTTTTCTTCCTACTTATTTATTGTTGCTACAAGTTCAAACAGTTCTTATATTTCCATTCTTGTCTTATATGACTTTGGTTAGACATACCCCCTGCAATACCTTAGGATCAAACTCACCAACCCCTCTTGCTGTCACAGGTTTAAACAATTTGTATGTCTGACCCCTTGTTTTCGGGATTTTATCAGACATATTCTTATTCTTAAGTTCTGCAATACCTCTGGTTCAAAGCTGTCAGTCATACATACCCATTCATTGCAAAAAGCCTCCGTGTGTGACCCATATTTTTCACACATAATAAACCTCGCTGACCCCCTGGGCCGCGGCATCTCAAACTGAACCCTAGTTTCTAAACGCCCACTGCTTGTGCAATTGGATCCCATCGCAGACTTTTTGCCAATAAACGCTATCCCCAATGCACACCGCAAATAGACGGTGAAAGACACCTAGCACTTTCTTTTTTTTTTAAACATTAAATTTTTATTGAAAGGTGAGAGGGAAGGAAAAAAGGAATCCTCCTCTCTCTTTTTTGTACAAATAAGTCAGGGGAACAGAAAAAAAAGAAGTAGGGAAAACATTGGGGGAGGGTTCAGAGTCAGACATAAAGTGAAATACACTACATTACATGGTTACATACTTTTGGTGAAGTGTACAAAAATATACTGTAAAGATCTACGATAGGCACATATGCATAAATAGGCTAATGCACAGGATACAGAGAGAAATAGGCGGTCAGGGGACATTGAGCTCATTTAACTCTGTCACAGCAAATAGCGGGGCAACTACAAATGAAGAATCTAGTTCGGTATTATATGTAGACCATTTGGACCATTTCATGAGAATAGAGGAAGAAGAGGGCAAGTATCTGGCTTCAGCTGTTTCATAAACAAAATGCCTATGGACTTTTTGTTGTATAACTACCAGGGACGGGACATTATCTGTTTTCCATAATTGAGCTATAGCAGCTTTAGTGGCAACTAAGATCTGGCCCAAGACGTATCTGTCGCCTGGAGGGAGGTGGTCTGTATGAAGGTGGAAGAGCGCTAAAGCAGGGTCCATAGGGATAGAGGAGCCCAAAACCGTATTAATCAGTTGGAACACATCACTCCATAGGCGGTTGAGTAAAGGGCATTTCCAGAAGACTTGAAAGATGTCTCCTGTATATCCGCAGTTTCTCCAGCAGAATTTAGATTGTGAGGGCCAGATTCTGTGTTGCTTTTCTGGGGTAAAGTAAGCCCTCTGTATGAGCTTAAAGAACATTTCAGAGTGATTTATGCATTTTGAAATTGTGAAACAGGATCTAAATATTCCGTCCCAGTCCTCATTCGAGAGGGCTCTGTTTAAGTCCCTCTCCCATAGAGTCTGGGCCCTCAATTTGGTATGTGTGGAGTTTGCTAATTGGAGTTTATACCACCAGGAGATCCCGCCCCTATACCTCGGTGACATCAAATGGAGCTTAATATATGCTGGGAGAGAGGGTCTAGAGCCAGCAAACTTAGGGAAGGAGTGTATCCAACGCCTCGACACCTAGCACTTTCACTCGCTCCATCTCCGCTGACTACCACGACTCACTACAATAGTGAACACCGCGTACCCAGTGAGGCCCTATCTAGTTTCTATTTACTGGAAATGTTAGGAGTGACTTACCTTTTCCAGTAAATATCAGCCGCTGGAGATTTTCCTGAGAGAGACCAGCGAAAACTCCCTATACACCTATACACAAATCACACTTGCGTATGCTCTATACAGCGCTAATGATACCGCGATTTTACGCAAAAGCTCGTAAAAGGGTATCCAGTTGCGCTATATATATCGCACCCACAAATGCGCGGTTCAATCGCACAGCATAAAGGTACTTGTTACCTATCTGCCGTACAACCACGGGTCAATGTACAAACTGCGACCCTCAGTTCGGAGCGTAATACAAAACCTTTTAACTTCAATCGCAATACTATGCACTATCACGCTCCTCTGCAAATCACCTCACGATTTGTGTATTTCAATCCATATAAACGTGAGTCAGCCACTTCACGCCACCAAGCCTCCTCTTACTTGATGTACCACGGGACCCGACTTCCGGGGTTCAGTTCCACTCACTCCTTCGTTCGCTCTCTCAAGTACACTTTGTCTTTTCTGTACAGAAAATTTGGATTCATTCAGATAGGCAGCTTTACCCCAGAGGCAATACAGTTTTTAAACTAAATTTAGAGTAACCTGCTTTTGAAATCTGATAGTTATGTGCTATTGTATTAAATGTCTACTATCCCACCTTTGAACTAAACGACACTATTGTATAATTTGTACTTAGCGCCTGCATTCTTACACACTTTGCGCAAACACGCGACCGTGCGTGTCCCTTATGCTGCGTGCGCAGTCCTTTACTTTGTCCGAGACACGTGTACAAAACCCTGCGTCCGCAATAAAACAAATCACACAGCTTCTATAAATGTGAGCAATAAAAACTACTATTGCCCACTAAACACAACACACACTTGTTCTGTTTAACCCTATTACGACTGGGCCAGACCTGCGTTTTGTGTCTTTATACTTACTTCCTTAAACACTGTTATTTTTAGTTTTAACTATAGAGCAACAAATGTATCTGGTTTCACACAGATCTTTAATGACTCTAGCAATAATCAATAATTTAAATGATATGATTCAGATTGGATAGCTATCTTGCAGAACATACACTGATATAAACACACATAATTATAATAATATTATATATATGTATACCATTCACTGGTCTCCTATGAGACACCTTACCCATTCAGTGCTTCTAATTTGCATATTAACAGAGGTTCATATGCCTGTTCAAGAGGGTAGTGGGACAGGTTAATTAACATTTCAATGGCTATCCTAAACTAGCAAGCAGAGTTACTAAATCCTAGAGGTAAAAGAAAAAAAACTTTTTTTTATCTCTGTGTGTAATTCTTACATCAAGTATTCATCTCTTAACTCTCACTAGGCCCAGCTGAAACGATTTGTAATTGACTATGGCATGGGCTAAATAAATGCATTGGTAACTCATAAATGGTGTTTGATGTGACCAAGGAAAGCTGGTTATTCTGAGCAGTGAAAATCAGCCATTTAGAAAAATGACCTTCCCAAAATGGCCGCTGCTCCTCCCCCTTCCACATCCATGAGGGTTACACAAAATGGTGGACAGGCCATGTGGTTAGTCCAAAATGGAGGACAGACTATGTGGCTTCCTTTGTCACAAAGAAATCACACACTATACAAGCACCAGAAGTTATTTTATGTTAAAAATAAAAACTATATCAAGGCTATGCAGCAACTTTTAAATATACTTTTAAACCTACTTAAAAAGATAAACAATCCAATCTGAATCAAACACAATATGACTTATTTGAACCTTGTTTTGCAACAATAAAAATACATTTTAGCATCTTAAATATTATGAGAAACGCATTGTCCCTTGAAATTTCATATCATTGGCTTACTGATAACACAACAATACATTAACGTGGATGGTATTTTCATCAGCTTCTCAATGCGTCCATTGGAGCCGGTCAATTACAGCCGCGTTTGTAATGTACAGTGCATCATTAAGACCCTGATATCCTGTAAGAGCCCTCATCTAAGAATGCCAAATTGATTTCTCACAAATATTTAAAATGCCCGCTGTAATATATATTGCAGACGCCAGGCGCATCTTATTACCATATACAATAAAAGTGCGCTGTACATCGCAAAACACTGCATCCCATGAGAGAAAACAATACACCCACACATTATCTGAGTTCCAAAGCTCATTGATGTATATATTTGTTATTAAAAAGGATATGGATTCAATATATATTACAAAGTACAGTATACCTATAGTTACATGGTTACACTCACACAGTAAGCAGTTAAAACATACAATTACATACAGTTTCAGTTACATGCCAGCGATACAATACCATTATCCTTAAGTTATATAAATTCGTCTTTCCATATCACTCTCTCTCCCTGTAATGTAATGCTGGGACTCCATCTTCCTCTGAGACCTTACAGCAACTCTGAGACCAAAAACAGGAAGTACCTTCCTGTGTGATCAGTGTGTTATCTAGTTTCTGGGGGAGGGGTTCATGATGAGTCACTATTCTCTTTGTATATGCTGATCAGGTTCAGCCTTGAAGACATCCAAAGGGCTGGACTGAGTTTCCTGTCCACTACCTGTTTGGTCTATGTATTGTTCTAATAAAAGTGATTTTAGCTTTTATACATGTAATCATAACTATCCGCTGCAATGTCCCACAACTTCACAACAAGTATCAAATTAATCTACACATTAAGCTGGTTGTTTTTAATAGTAAATATGACAGGTCTATCTTGCTTCATTCAAATAATACACATTCATGACATTAATTCATTAGATATAATTTTAAATCATCATGATGTCTGGCGCTTGATATTATTATAATTATGTACTGTATGAAATAAGTGTCGAATCCATCTCTGTGGCATGTCTGTGTAAATGCGTGTGTTACCATATTTTGCTGTGCTCGCTGCACGTATTTGCAAGTATATCGACTTATAATGTGTGTAGTTTGTATGTTCTCTTTATGTAATATTTTTTACTTCGACAATATATATATATATATATATATATATATATATAGCAGACGTGGAGACTGCGGCACTCGTGATAAGTTTTGAAAGAAAATGCTGTTTAATAGGTCAAATCCATAATAAAAATGCCACGCAGGGCCAACGTTTCGGTGCAAAGCACCGTTTTCAAGGCAAGCATAAACATGAAGTAGACAAACATGACAAGTAAATAACACTCACCTAAATAGGGAACAAACCACCCCACCGCGGGAGAGCCGGAACCGGCGTGTGCTTCCGCCAGCCGCAGCCACGGGTGCGTCACGTCCGGTGACGTCAGTCGACATCCGCTGTGGTTACCATTGCGTCGCATCTCGTTTCCCTGGCGACACGTCGGCTTTCCGGGCCACCCGCAGGATACCGCTGACTGATCTCCCCGGCCCTCCCAGCGGTGAACTGTAAACAAACACTGGCACAGAAGCATCATGTAAAAGGATTACGTTCAAATAAATGTAATATGATTTTACACATAAATGTACTAAATTACTGTTATTAATAAAGATGCTAAGTGAACAGTGACTGCCGAAGCATGTCACAAAGTCATCAACAGGGACCAAGGGCAAAAGTCCTGTATCTGGTGCAGCAACCTAAATATTAAGCAAAGCTAACATATTGCTAACTGATAAATGTCACTGGACACATCATGCTGGATAAATGACCATAATGACTCTTTCTGGAAAATTCAGGTAGATCAAGCAAAAATCTGGTAAAGGGCAGATGACAGCCAGGAGGGTAATGCGAGCCTCTTGGCAACTCAGTGTCCGCAAAATACGTTCCAATTGAGTCGCTCATTCATCCCGTGGGGAGTTACAGTATTGAGGACATGGATCCACCTGCTCTCACATCTGAGCAGTTTACCGTCCCAGGCGCCCCCTCTTAAAGATGATGGAACATGTTCGATCAGGATGTGTTTCAATTGAGCCAGGGTATGTCCTGCTGAGAGAAAGTGGCGCGCCACCGGTTGGTCTGCCACTTTAGTCTTCAGAGCTTTGTTGATGGATGAGCGGTGTAATGCCATGCGTTCGCGGACAGTCCGTGTTGTTTTGCCCACGTAATACATATTGCATGGACAGATGATGATATATACCACATGCGTTGATAGACATGATAATGCAAATTTAATTTTGAAGCTGCGATCTGTATGAGGATGTTTAAAAGAGCTGCCCGTGATCATATGGGTGCAAGTTGTATACCTTGGGCACTTATAGCAACCAACTGGTCTGGTCATAAAGTGTGGTTCCACTTGTGACTGCCTAAAGCCCGTGATGTCGGTATGCACCACCATACCTCATATATTCCTGCCCCGAGTGAAGCAAGCCATAGGTTTTTTTTGTATGAAGCATTGCAGATCTTTGTCTGTTGCTACAATAGGCCACAGAGCCCGACTCACTCGTTGGACGACTTGACTATGGAGGTCATTCCGAGTTGTTCGCTCGCGGTAAAAATCTTCGCATCGCAGCGATTTTCCACTTAATGCGCATGCGCAATGTCCGCACTGCGACTGCGCCAAAGTAAATTTGCTATGCTGTTAGGTTTTTTACTCACGGCTTTTTCATCGTTCTGGCGATCGTAATGTGATTGACAGGAAATGGGTGTTACTGGGCGGAAACAGGTCGTTTTATGGGCGTGTGGGAAAAAAACGCTACCGTTTCCGGAAAAAACGCAGGAGTGGCCGGAGAAACGGGGGAGTGTCTGGGCGAACGCTGGGTGTGTTTGTGACGTCAAACCAGGAACGACAAGCACTGAAATGATCGCAGATGCCGAGTAAGTCTGAAGCTACTCAGAAACTGCTACGAGGTGTGTAATCGCAATATTGCGAATACATCGTTCGCAATTTTAAGATGCTAAGATTCACTCCCAGTAGGCGGCGGCTTAGCATGAGCAAATCTGCTAAAATTCACTTGCGAGCGAACAACTCGGAATGAGGGCCTATAAGTAGTGAATGCCATTTTCCACGGAATAGCTGTTATCAGTAAGCCAAAAGTAATAGCTGGTCCCGGCCCATAGATAACACCTCCTGTTTTTGTTATTTCAAGGGGGTATATTTACTAAGCTCCCGATTTTGACCGAGATGGCGTTTTTTCTTCAAAGTGGCATCTCGGTCATTTACTAAACAGTAATCACGGCAGTGATGAGGGCATTCGTATTTTTTTGCAAGTCCAAGTACAAAATTACGAATGAATACACCATCTGTCAAATTACGCCTGTTTAGATATGAATCTCGGTCATTTACTAACCATTCGTAATTGTATTTGCTGCCGCGAAAATGCTTTCGCGGCCGCGAAAAATTACGATTCGCATTTGTTTCCTAAAAAAAAAAACGCGCCAGCCTTTGGAAACCGCGTTTACATGTGTACTTAATTATCCATTACTCACACCTGATTTTTTGGGCCTATAAAAGTGTTTCAGGCACATTCTGAACTTCTCTCACTCTGAAATGGCGGCTGTGGTGTGTGGCAATGGTTTTTTGTTGGCTGTGGGATACGTTAGACTGCTCCATGAGGCTTCCAGGAATCAGGACCAGGTAAGTGAACATGGCCAACAGGTTGTCCAGGTACCGCGGAGGCTGCGCCAGCCTCGTTTATTTAGAGGGCGTTTAAACTTAAATGCATTGTCCGATGATAGGGTCATACAGATGTTCCGCCTAAATCGAAACAACATTTTCCACCTGTATGACCTTGTCAAACTGGGCATAGACCCTGAGACAGCACGCTCTCGCTCTGTCTCAGGCCTACACAAACTCCTGGCTGTGTTACACTTTATGGCTACTGGGAGCTTCCAGGCTGTGGCAGGCGACGTCATTGGGATCTCACAGCCCACCTTTTCAAGATATTTGATGCAGGTGAGTATAAAAATACATATGCGGTTATGGCTAAGTGTTGCTTGTGTAAGTTGAAACACCACAGTATTGTAGAGAATACCTAACATGACACTCACCTTAGCTTCTTTAATGTCCACTCAGGTTTTGGATGTGTTGGAGCCACACATTAAAGCCTCAATCTGCTTCCCTACTGAGGAGTCGGAGTGGAGTGCTGTCAGGGTAGCTTTCTATGAGCTTGCTGGCATGCCCAATGTGCTGGGGGCCATAGATTGCACACACGTTCAGCTGAGATCACCTAAGGGCCGCCAGTATATATATACTAATAGGCATATGGATCAATCAACTAATGTCCAGGTGGTCTGTGATGCAAATTTAAAAATTATGAGTGTTGTTGCAGGTTACCCTGGTGCCTGCCATGACTCCTTCATCCTCAGTCAGTCATCGCTCTTCGAGAAATTTGAGGAGGGACAAATGCCTGATGGCTGGCTGTTGGGTATGTTGAAAATGTTTTGTGTGTCTGTCTTTTAACCACAACCTAGAGTTTGGAGGAGGTGAAAGAATAATCTAACATATGTCCTAATGTTGACTATATATGTTTTTCAGGTGATGGGGGTTACGGCTGCTACTCTTGGCTCCTTACTCCATTGTCCCAACCTGATTCTCCTGCTGAACACAGTTATAATCATGCACATAAGGCTACGCGGAATGTGATAGAAAGATGTTTTGGGGTGCTGAAGTCACGTTTTCGGTGTCTGGATAAATCTGGTGGCCTTTTGTTGTATAGTCCCTCAAAGGTGACTCGAATTGTGTTCTGCTGCTGTTTTCTCCATAATCTGTGTTTAAGTCAACATCTGGCACATGGTGAGGGAGAAAGCAGTCAGCAAGCAGAGGAGTTAGATCCATCTGGTGACAGTGTGAGTACAAATGTAGGGAGGCAGGTACGTCAAGAAGTGATCCTGCGATATTTTACAGGTCAGTTTTATTATGCTGTAATTATCCTTCACTAAACACTTTGCTCTACTTTCTATTGTGTGTTTTGTTACTTACTGTTTGTTGTTTATAGTGGTGTGTCCATTGTGCTTAGTTGATGCTAACAAAACATTTACAGTCATTACCCTGGAAAAACATACATACATACATACAGACCAGCTTCATAAATTTTGGAGACGGACACAGGAATGTGTTTTTTAGACAAATTTTTGTATTTATTTTTCCAAAAAGATTGTTGTTATTTTTTTCGCTTGTGTGTGCTGGGTGCTGGCTCACTGGCACGTGCTCTTGAGGAACGCCGAACAGGGGAGGTTACTGGCGTTTGGATAGGGGTCGTGGTCCCCGAGCTGGAGGTTACTTGCTGAGCTCCCATCATAGAAATATTGCTGCTCAAATTATTTAAACTTGCAATCAGCTGAGTGTTAGTAGCAGTGTGGCTGGCTACAATCCTGGATAAGGACTCATTCACCACTTGATTGTGTTGAATGAGCTGAACGAGTGCCTGCTGATGGCGCTGTTGCTCATCTATAATGCGGGATAAATGTGCATTCATTTGGCTGTTTTCAGCCCTAATTTGCTCCATTGAGGTAGCCATTCGCCCTACTTGTACTATCAGTCTGCCCGAGTTGCGACTAATACGCGGTAGATGATGGGGCAGACTGGCAAGGTGTTGTGTATGTTGGGTCAGGCTGGCATTGCTTTGGGCCTGTTGGCTTGTCCAACTGGCCCAAAATTCGTCTGGAATTTGGCTTGGGGGCGGAGCTTGTGCCAGTTGGGGACTGATGGATGCTTGGGGTATATCCTGCAACTGTATTGGCAGGCTTGGGTCAACAGCTGTAAGTTGCAGTGTGATGGATGGCTGTTGGTCTGGGCCCTGCTGGTCCACGGCGGACATCAAGTTGTGCTCTGTATGGGGTGGGCAACATGCAATGTTTTATTATTTTAAAATTTTCATGGCTAATGCAACACATTAATACATTCATAATACTCCATTTTTGAATTATTAACACTTGATTTTCACAACTTTAACAATTTTAAAGCTATTGTTAAAAATATACCAACACAGGCGCTAACATAGACAGATTTGCATATTCATCACCTAACTAACTCCCCTCCACACCATTACACTGTTAGATTCCCTCCCCTCACCACGATATAGACTACTTACCTGTATAGTCCAGAGGAGCAGAGCAAGTAAGCCATCTACATACTGGACAGGGGCGATGTGTGAACACTATAATGGTGTGGTTTTTTTTGGGCCAAAATTTAATTGTATTCATATTTTTGGAAAATGTGAACGTGTGTGTGCTTAATTTTTACTCAAATCTGATATTTTCCTACAAATAGGTTGTCGAGACCATCCACTAAGACCTTATATAATTTGATTAAAGCACCTTTAGCAATTGAAGACGTTACATCACATTGCTTGTTGTTGAAAACATGTAAACTCCAAACCAACTAACAACATATTAAGTGTACTGTGTATATTATTGCTTATGTGTTTAATTTATGTTTTTACTCACCAGATAACTGAGGTGATCTGGGCTCATCACTCTGCGAACTCGCCAATAGTGCCAGTGGTGGCTGGGGTGACACTGCCGAAAGTCTTCGCCTGGGTGGGGATGATGGAGGTGCTGAATCCGAGCCAAGACGCCGTGTCTTAGTTGGCCTCCTGGGTAAGTGGCCCAAGCCCTGTGATGGCCGCCTTACAGGAGGTCGGCTTCCAGAAGCAGAACCTAGGTGCAAAATTTAAAATTAATATTTTGTACTTCTATGTGTTTACAGAATATGTGACTACAGTGAAGACTTACCTGCAATCCCAGCCTCATCCTGACTTGTCTGAGGCCTGTCTGGGCGGCTGGTCTGTGTGACTGTTGAAAAAGTGACCCCAACATTATTACCATGTTTTTAGAAAAATGACCCACTGAAAACCATTAATGTACTGTAAGCATCTATTAGGTATTGTTTAAACCAAATATTTAAGCTTAAGAGCTTCTAGATTCATGATTTTGAGTTGAATTTCAAAATGTACTTGATGTGGCACACAATAAATTATTTAAAAATTAGATTTTTGCCTCAGATATTGCAGAGATTGAGTACTTGCAAATGTTTTAATAATGTAATGTAAAAAAAATTGCCCCGCTTTTCAGTTAGTTTAAAAAAAAAACCTTTTGTTGATTTTAAACAAACACACATGTTCAAGCATTATCGCCAAAAATTGACCCCAAAAAAAATTCATTTTTTATAAAACACTGCACATGTTTTGGCACTAAATTAAATTGAAAAAATTGCTAAAGCAAGGAGAAAAAAGCACATTCTAAACACAAACACACCTTAAGGGAGCATAGGCCTGCAATCTGTTTTGTGTTAAAAAATGCATCCTTTACACTTTAAAAATGATATTATCTACATTTTACAGACATTTTAAGAACAATATTACAAATCAAACTTACCATCCTGCGTGGGTCGGTCCGAATCCCGGACATGAGTAGCAGACACCACTTCGCCAGGAATCAATGCCCGCACAGGCTCCTCCCAGTCCCGATAGCTTACACGTAAAGGTGGCCCACCTCCGGTTCTCCGTGCAGATTTGGACTCTTTGGCCATCTTGGCCTTGACACGCCGCTTAATATCATAAAATCGCTTGCGGCACGTGTCCTCTGTCCGCCTCACCACACTCTCACTATTCACAGCAAGTATGACTTGCCCCCACAGGGCAGACTTCCTGCGGGAGGACACCCTGGCAGCATCCTGACCAAACAATTGGCGATGGTGCTTCATCAGCTCACGCACCAACGCCATGTTTTCAGCATAGCTGAACTTTATATTCCTGCCAGTCTTGGTAGTGGTGCGTGGCTGCGGAGCCACAACACCATCACTATCACTGGAAAA
Source organism: Pseudophryne corroboree (assembly GCF_028390025.1). Lineage (NCBI taxonomy): Eukaryota > Metazoa > Chordata > Amphibia > Anura > Myobatrachidae > Pseudophryne > Pseudophryne corroboree. The sequence goes on along the minus strand of NC_086444.1, from coordinate 711,562,332 downwards.
TACAGCAACAGGCACCCCCTCCTCCTCCTCCTCACTAACCTCCTCCCTCTCACTACCCGCCTCCACCTCACTACCAGCCTCCACCTCACTACCAGCCTCCACCTCACTACCAGCCTCCACCTCACTAACCTCCGCCACCTCACTAACCTCCGCCACCACACTGACCTCTGAGTCGGACATGACAAACAACATAAAACACTGAAAAATGAAAACACAAAACACACTCCTCCACTACTCCTACTACACACCACACAGCCAACACACACGCTCACTCACTCACTCACTCACAAACAATGACAAAAGACTGAAAAAAAAAAACAAGGACAAAAAAGTTTACAAACTGTGAAAAAACAATACTACAAAGATCACAAGACTACTAACACACACAGTACAGCACTCAACAATCACCAAACTCCTCTCCAAATCCACCAAAAACTCCACCAAACTCACCAACTCCAAATACACCTTCCTCTCTCCTCTCCACTAGCTAAACCCACGAGGTGCGGAGTGTTTGGGGCGTTTTTATAGTAACATGCACAGACACTCCTCCTTCACGAATACAACCAATCACGGCCGCGTGACGAAAACGAAACTTAGGAGTAAAAACGCGGCAGCAAATTCCAAATCACTGCCGTAACAGACTTGTGACGCAGTCGTAAAAAAACACAACAACGCGGCCGCGAAATAGCAAACGCGGCCGCAATCTACAGCAGAAAAGCACGAATGACATCGACATCGGAAGATACGGAAAATACGAATACGACAGCTTAGTAAATTAGTCGTAATCAATTCAAAAAGTTGCAAATTTACACTGTCGATGTCAGTCGTGATTGAACTTGAACATGATTCTGAAAATTACGAATCTTAGTAAATAAACCCCAAGGAGTTTAAACTATATCCTCTTGCAATAAATTTGTCAATCATGGCATCAATCCCGCTGGCAGCTGCAATGGGGTTATCGGCAATTCTTGCAACCCTCATCATTTGAGATTTCGGCAGGCCCTGTTTGAGGGGTTTAGGATGATGGCTTGATGCCAACAGGAGGGTATTTCTATCAGTGGGCTTAGAATATACCTCTGTATGCAGAACGCCTGATTGAAGTATGACTAGTACGTCCAAATAATGGATGGAGGAGGAACTGTGTTGGTAGGTGACTTTAATGGTAGAGTCTCGATTATTGATCTCCTCAACCATGTGATGAAATAGTTCCTCACTTCCCGTCCACAGGATGAACAAGTCGTCAATGTAGCGCGTGTAGATCATATTACATTTATTTGAACGTAATCCTTTTACATGATGCTTCTGTGCCTGTGTTTGTTTACAGTTCACCGCTGGGAGGGCCGGGGAGATCAGTAAGCGGTATCCTGCGGGTGGCCCGGCAAGCAGACGCGTTGCCAGGGAAACGGGACGCGTCACCATGGTAACCACAGCGGATGTCGACTGACGTCACCGGACGTGACGCACCCGTGGCTGCGGCTGGCGGAAGCACGCGCCGGTCCCGGCTCTCTTGCGGTGGGGTGGTTTGTTCCCTATGTAGGTGAGTGTTATTCACTTGTCATGTTTGTCTACTTCATGTTTATGCCTGCCTTGAAAACGGTGCTTTGCACCGAAACGTTGGCCTTGCGTGGCATTTTTATTATGGATTTGACCTATTAAACAGCATTTTCTTTCAAAACTTATCACGAGTGCCGCAGTCTCCACGTCTGCTACCATTATCTTACTGAAGGCACCATACAAAACCCCTTACAGCAACGAGTGACGGTTCATTTCTGCATCTATATATATATATATATATATATATATATATATATATACACACACACACACATACACAATATCTCAGAAATGCCATATAAACAGTGATAACCACTATCTAGTTTATATGCACAATAATATATGATTTCCTTCCTTTCAAATCAAGGTGGTAACATCAGCGTATCTAAATATATTTCGGGGTCATTTCCATGACCCCTGCTCTAGGACGTATGATAAAAAAATAAATTTCATTTTTGTTTGTATTTTTTTTATAAATTATTTTTGTGTATGTTCACATTCACATTCTTTTGTTGGAATTACACACATTTGCAAGAATTATGGTGGATATAGGTCCTAAAATTTACTTTTTTGCAGCACATCAATCCTTAACTGCCCTAATTAAGGTACATTGAGGTATTGGGTTTCAGCTACCACCGAATGAGATTTATTGTTAGTATCTTAAACCTCTAAAAACTATTAAAACTAATGCTGTGTATATAATGAGATGTCTTTGTACAATAGTGTAGAAAAGTTGTATAGGTGGTCAGGTTCACACAGGTGCTTGTAACATACATCCTGACACTTGGTGGAAGAAGTAATAGCGAATCTGCTGTCAACATCAGACTGGAAAAATTCTTATGCCCAAACCTACAACAACTGGTATTCCCTGGTGGTCTCCCACCAGGTACTGACCTGGTCCTACACTTTACAGCTTCCATGATCAGACAAAGTTGGCCATATTCAGTGTGGTGTGATAGAAGATAATTGTTACAATATTCTCAGTCTCCAGAATCATTGCTAAAAGTTCACAGAGTAAACAGCTCTGAAGAAGTCAAGAAGGTAGCAGTTGGTTAGTTGTTGCTACCAGTTAATCAAAGAATAGAAGACTAAATAGGGTGGATCTGCTTTTGGTGTACAACAGATCAGTAACCTGCCAGTTGTGGAACTCCCACAGGCTTTTCCACTAAGTTGAATCACCAATGAGAGTCCACTGAAGGACGAGGAAAAGACAGGTACAGGTCCCAGGGTATGGAATAAAGGTGTCACTGCTGTGATGACATCACAAAATAGTAGTACAATCTGTGCAGTGTGCTGTGATAATCAGATGATCTCGTATGCACAGTCAGGTTTATAAAATTTTGCATGTTGTAGTTCACAGGTTATAGGACCACAAAAAATGTTTTTCCTTTGTTTGGTCACAGTTATTTTAATTGAATTATATTAAAAGCTATTTTTTATATCTATCAATCTACTAAAAGTGCATCAAAAAGGAAGTCTTCTTTCCTTTTCTTTCTGTCTTCCGTGGATATCCTGGTCTTTTTGTGTTGGCAAGTGCACAAGTACGTTCTTTGGACACGATTCAGACCTGATCGCTCCTCTGCAGAGGTTTGCAATCCCATAGTCGCTGCCCAAACAGAGTGAATACCCGCCCCGTGCAAGTCTGCACACGCCTTACAAAAAGCTCTGCATACGCTGGTCAGCTGCAAATCCGTTTGCAACTCACCATCTAATGTTTTATCGGGGCCGGAGCTGACGTCACACACCCTCCCTGAAAAGGCTTGGGAATGCCTGCGTCTTTACTGACACTACCAGAAAACGGCTAGTTACCACCCCAAAACATTTGCTTCCTGTCAATCAACTTGTGTACGCCTAGCAATCAATAAAGACATTGGATTCTTTTACAGTTTGGACTTGCGCATGTGCATTACGATCCGTACGCATGCTCAGTTGATCGATAATCGGACGCCCTGCAAAATCGCACAACAGCGATCAGGTCTGAATCAGGCCCTTTATTCTCAGAATGTGCACTGAGAGCTCCTTTGACTTGGGTTCACAGTAGCAGGTTCCAAAAGCAAATGCCATACGTAGAATTAACTCCGGACCTTTGCCTGCTTAATTGACGATGAAATACCAAACCCCAGACCTGTCCATGAAACAGCTTTAGAGTCAATTGACCAATTACTTTTGTTCTCTTTAAAAAGTGGGGCTATGCTACATATTAAACAGCTTAAATTCCTAAACTGTTTCTTCAACTTGGATGTGAATACCCTAACATTAAAGCTAATAGTCCATACTTTAAACCTATTCATTATATAACTGTATCTTAAATATGTTTTGGTGTAGGGCCGTAACTAGGGTTGTCCAGCCAGTGTCACTGCACATAGCACAGATGCCAGGTGGGCGGAACCAGAAGTTGCTGCAATCTGCCGAGCACCTGCTGCAATGTACAGTATATTACTAATATAAATGTTTCTCAATGGCGGGTGCTCACCTCCTTCTCCTAGCCACTGAGCTGAGGGAGCTCCGCCACCATCTCCTGCAGTTTGAAGGGGGAGATGTCATGACGTGACTGCTGCGGGGCATATTGAATCCTGACGCCAGGTCCACAGCCAGTTAGGGGAGAGGGGGAGGCAGAATGATGAGGAGACGGAAGAACAGGCTTGGCAGATATTTTAATAACGTTCAGGACTTAATAATAATAAAACTGTCATTGCTGTGCCAAGGATAAGGTACCAATGTGGCAGGTGACCAATAAACAATGAATGTCTTCTTGTTTTGTTTACCATCATCTTACATAAATAAAGACAGACTATACTGCGTGGCATAATGTGTATAAGGTGATCTAGTTATGTGATCAGTCACTGTGGCTAGCCCGCATGGACTTGTTGCGCTCCCCCCTCCCGCCGGGATTCCGCCATCGGTATGGTGACCGGCGGTCTCCTGGCTGCCAGTCGCACATACACAACCCTATATAAGGGTTTCTACTGTGGCATAGAAAATGGTCAATTGCCATTTGCTCTCATCCATTACCAGATTTTAATTTCAACCAGCCAGATCTGACCGCTAAATCTTTAGGTGTATGGCCAGCTAGGGTTATTAACGACGGGGAGAGTTAGGATTAGTCTCTGTGAGGGGTGGGTTAGGGGTAGAGTTGAAACACTTTTTGGTGATCCGTTGGCAATAATTCCTACACCCCTCCCCCAATTTTGATGTGAATAACCTCAAAATAAAGCTGACATTCTGCACTTCATTATATAACTGTAACTGTGTCAATGTATAAATATATATGTATGGACGTGTGTGTGTATACAGACGTGGCTGCTCTCATCTTACCTGCTAATGGATTCAGTGACTATCCACATCGTGATTGCGACTAGCCGTGGCATGCTGCGACTCTTTCGTGGGTGTGCACACCACGGGCACTCTATTTGTGGCAAACGAGTCTCATTTGTTACATTAATCTGCCTATGTTGGCACTTTATGTCTCATTCTTCAGAACCCCTGCAAGATAAAAAGAACCTACATACTACTTCTTGAAATAATGTGAGTTTGTATGTACGCTCCTGCAAACTCAAGTACTAGTGCGTTACATACTATGAAAACACTTTTGTTATCCACATATTTTCTGGCTAATTGATCATATTACTGGAAGAACATATCAGAAGGAATTAAAACACTCATTGATCAAAGAGAGCCGGTACCATGCCATTCTCTCCACATTTTGTGTTGTGCATCTTTGTTATAAAGGGTATCTGGATGATAGGTCAACAGTTAAGTAGCATGAGTTTTATTGATTTTTTTAACTTTTTTTTAACTTTTTCATACTTCATACCATCCGCAACTGGGAATAGTAACATTGCCCGGTCCACTAAATAGGGTTCCACATACTGCAAGATAATATTTGACACCAAAAAACATGAAAAACTCATGTCAACCTTTTCATGTGTCGACTATTTCCACATCAACCTTTTGAACCCGTCAACCTTGTGCATTTGGACCATTTGGTGTCAACCTAAACACTGTCGACATTTTGACTGTCGACCTATTATACCATAACCATGTATAAAGGTGTAAATCTTTCTTCCATTATTTGCTTAGTTGACTCATTGGGGGGAATTCAAATGTTTGAAAAGTCAATTGGGTGTCTGTTTTTCCCCTATCTAATAGACAGGAAAAAACAGACACCCAACCGACTTTTCAAATATTTGAATTTCCCCCATTGAATCTACTTCGAGGAACCAGGATGCCAGGGACCTGGCAATGCCAAAAAGTGCCAAACATCATGGATATTGAAAATAAAATGGGCATAAAATTAAAATCAAAGCAGCATGTCTTATAATAATATTAAAGTATTTTAAAAATAAGATTTTACTCACCGGTAAATCTATTTCTCGTAGTCCGTAGTGGATGCTGGGAACTCCGTAAGGACCATGGGGAATAGCGGGCTCCGAAGGAGGCTGGGCACTCTAGAAAGATTTATGACTACCTGGTGTGCACTGGCTCCTCCCACTATGACCCTCCTCCAAGCCTCAGTTAGGACACTGTGCCCGGACGAGCTGACATAATAAGGAAGGATTTTGAATCCCGGGTAAGACTCATACCAGCCACACCAATCACACCGTACAACTCGTGATACTATATCCAGTTTGACAGTATGAAAACAACTGAGCCTCTCAACAGATGGCTCAACAATGACCCTTTAGTTAGCAATAACTATTTACAAGTATTGCAGACAATCCGCACTTGGGATGGGCGCCTATCACTGACCTGGTTTGGGAGTGTTGTGGACTCGGGGCTTCTTCCGATGACCGGGAAGAGGAACCGCCACTGGGTCGTAGTAGAGATGGCCGGATGTAGGTCTTCCTCATGCAGGACTAAGACGGCAGGCGGGAGGCCCAGAGGAATTCTTGAAGGTCTCCTGTAAGACAAGACTTGTAGAAATACTGAAGGCTGGGGTACTGAGATATTGGAGACACTGTGGTATTGGAGGCACTGAGGTGCTGGGAGTACAGGGAGTGCAGGGAGGCCCTTGGAGGCACGGAGGTGCTTGGGGGCACGGAGGTGTTTGGAGACACCGAGGTGTTTGGAGGGATGAGGTGCTTGGAGGCACGAGGTGCTTGGAGACACGGAGGTAACTGGAGGCACGGAGGTGCTTGGAGGCACGGAGGTGCTTGGAGGCACGGAGGTGCGTGGAGGCACGGAGGTGTTTGGAGACACCGAGGTGTTTGGAGGGATGAGGTGCTTGGAGGCACGAGGTGCTTGGAGACACGGAGGTAACTGGAGGCACGGAGGTGCTTGGAGGCACAGAGGTGCTTGGAGGCACAGAGGTGCTTGGAGGCACGAGGTGCTTGGAGGCACGAGGTGCTTGTAGGCACGGAGATAATTGGAGGCACGGAGATAATTGGAGGCACGGAGGTAATTGGAGGCACAGAGATAATTGGAGGCACGGAGGTGCTTGGAGGCTCAGGATGCTTGGAGGCACAGGATGCTTGGAGGCACAGGATGCTTGGAGGCACAGGATGCTTGGAAGCACAGGATGCTTGGAGGCACAGGATGCTTGGAGGCACAGGATGCTTGCAGGGACGAGGGAGCTCTGGAATCACAGCTTCCGCAGGAGAAACGAAGATACTCAGGCACCGGATCTCTGCCTGGTATCTGATTTTAAATTCCCCGCCCTAGCCTGATTGGCGGAGCAGGCAGGTGACGTCAGACCTGCTCCGCCTCCTTGCCCTCGCTTGTGATGGCGGCGTCCTTGCTTCCGGGAAGCCGCCGGAGACCGTCAGGGGAAGAGAGGCGCCGGGCAGACCAGGCCACCCACAGGGACAAGCGCGGTCGCCGCTGCCCGAGGTTCGTGACAGTACCCCCTCCTCCAGGAGTGGCCCCTGGACACTTCCCGGGCTTAGTCGGATGTCTGGAGTGGAAGATCCGAATCAGACGAGGAGCCGTTACTTCAGTAGCCCCTATCCAACTTCTCTCCTCAGGACCATAACCCTTCCAGTCCACCAAGTACTGTAATTTTTTATGAAGATAACGAGAGTCAAGAATAGCTTTGATTTCAAACTCCGCTCCAGCTTCTGCCACTACGGACGTTGGCCTAGGGAGTGCTGAGTGGAACCGATTCAGAATGAGGGGACGGAGTAGAGAAACATGAAAGGCGTTAGGTATTCGAAGATGGGCAGGCAAACCCAGTTTACAGACCACGGGATTTAAGACTTGTAGCACAGGGTAAGGACCGATGAACCTTGGAGCGAATTTCATGGTGGGCACCTTCAACCGGAGATTCCGTGTGGACAGCCATACCCTGTCCCCAACTTTATATTGAGGTGCGGCTTGCCGTTTCTTATCTGCGAAGAACTTGTACCGAACAGAAACCTGCTTAAGATTAGCATGAACCTTTCTCCAAATTTGTCCAAAGTGTCGTAGAGTGGACACTACAGCAGGAACCTCTATTATCGGAAGGCTTGGAAATTCCGGAACACGGGGATGGAACCCGTAGTTGACGAAAAATGGTGATTCCCCAGTGGAAGAATGAAACAAATGGTTATGGGCAAACTCCGCCCAAGGCAACAACTCCACCCAGTTGTCCTGTGAAGGAGAGAGATACAAACGAAGAAAAGTCTCTAGATCTTGATTGACTCGTTCCGTTTGCCCATTAGTTTGGGGATGATAAGCAGACGAAAACTTAAGTTTAATGTGTAGAGTTGAACAAAGGGCTTTCCAAAACCTGGCGGTGAACTGTACTCCACGGTCAGAAACAATCTCTTGTGGCAACCCATGCAAACGAAAATGTTCTCGGATAAACAATAGAGCCAGTTTCGGTGCTGTCGGGAGACCAGTCAAGGGCACAAAGTGTGCCATCTTCGAAAAACGGTCAACGATAACCCAAACGGTGTTGCAACCCTTGGAACAGGGCAAGTCAGTGATGAAGTCCATGGAAATGTGAGTCCAGGGTCTCACAGGGATAGGCAGAGGACGAAGTAACCCTGCAGGAGGCAGACGAGGAGATTTATGTTGTGTACATTGGGGACACGAATTAACGCAATCTTGTACATCCTTCCTCATGGTGTTCCACCAGTAAGACCTTTGCAGAAACTTGTACATCTTCTGAGCGCCGGGATGACCGGAAAACTTGGAGTTATGGGCCCACAGTAGTATTCCTGGGCGGAATCTAGCTGGCACGGACATTCTTCCAGGAGGAGGAGCTGGAGTAGTTAAAGCAGCAGAGACAGAAACTGGATTCAGAATTAAACCCCGCTCCGGAGGTTCATCCTCGTCTGTGGGAACTTGTGAACGAGAAAGCGCATCTGCTTTAATATTGAGAGTCCCGGCCCGGTACTTGATAATGAACGAGAATCGGGAAAAGAAAAGTGCCCATCTCGCCTGGCGAGGATTCAAGCATTGTGCGGATTTGATGTACAGCAAATTCTTGTGATCCGTGTAGATGGTAAACACATGTTTAGCCCCTTCTAGAAGATATCTCCATTCTTCCAAGGCAGATTTGATTGCCAAGAGTTCCTGGTCTCCAATAGTGTAATTTCGTTCGGCTGGAGAGAATTTACGAGAATGGAAGCCACACGGATGTAATTTTTTATCAGAGGAATACTGGGAGAGAACAGCCCCAACCCCGACTGAAGATGCATCAACTTCTAAGAAGAAGGGTTCCTCGAAATTTGGTTGTTGGAGAACTGGAGCCGTCATGAAAGCTAACTTTAAGCGAGAAAAAGCTACAATGGCTTCCGGAGGCCACAAACTAGGATTAGAACCCTTCCTCGTCAGGGCAGTAATGGGCGCAACAATGGTGGAGAAACCCTTAATGAATTTCCTGTAGTAGTTCGCAAAGCCCAGGAACCTTTGTATTGCTTTCAGGGAAAGAGGCTGAGTCCAGTCACGAATGGCCGACAACTTTTCCGGATCCATGCGAAGCTCCGTCCCCGAGATGACATAACCGAGGAACGGAATAGATGTTACTTCAAAGGTACATTTGGAAAGCTTGGCGTAGAGATGATTCTCTCGTAAACGGTGTAGCACCTCTTTGACTTGAGTCCTGTGTTCGACAAGATTCTTGGAAAAAATCAGTATGTCGTCCAGATATACCACAACGCTCTGATACAGCATATCACGAAAGATTTCGTTGACGAACCCCTGGAAAACCGCGGGAGCATTACTAAGACCAAACGGCATCACCAAGTATTCGTAATGCCCATCTCGGGTATTAAAGGCAGTCTTCCATTCATCCCCCTCTCGGATGCGTATAAGATTGTAAGCTCCTCTCAAGTCGAGTTTTGAAAAAATGCGGGCACCACGAACCCTATCAAATAACTCTGTGATTAGTGGCAAGGGGTATTTATTCTTAATAGTAATGTCGTTTAGGCCGCGGTAGTCGATGCATGGTCTCAACCCCCCGTCCTTTTTCTTCACGAAAAAGAAGCCTGCACCGGCAGGGGAGGAAGAGGGGCGAATGAATCCCTTGAGCATATTGGACTTAATATACTCCGACATGGCTTCAGTCTCGGGAAGAGACAGAGGATATGTGCGACCACGAGGTGGCGTCTTCCCTGGGACAAGGTCAATAGGGCAGTCCCAAGGCCTGTGAGGTGGTAACAGGTCAGCAGCTTGTTCCGAAAATACGTCCTTGTACCCTTGATATGCCTCCGGAATGTGCTCTTCATCCATTTTGGAGGTAACACGGAGCGGACAAACAGGGGTAAGACAATTAATGTGACAAAAGGGACTCCAGGACAGAATTTGTGACGACTTCCAGTCGATGTGGGGATTATGACTTTTCAGCCAAGGCATTCCAAGAACCAGATCATGAGGCATTTCTGGGATTACCAAGAGTTCCAAATCTTCCTGATGTAGAGCCCCGACCTGCAGCTTAACTGGCCCCGTGCGCCACATTATAAGACCTTTGGAAATTCTAGTCCCGTTGATAGCCGTCAGTGAAATTGGCCGCTCGATAGGCCGTAACTTTAAACCCAAACTTTGGGCACAGAAAGAAGAAACGAAGTTCCCTGCAGCTCCGGAATCCAATAGGGCTTCACAAGACCTGGAGACTGAATTGGAGACTAGAGTTACTGGAAGCAAGCAGTCCGAAGTTGGAGAAGCTTTTGTCGTAACTCCCAGCTTGACTCCTCCGGAACAAGCTAGGCCTGCCCGTTTCCCGGACGGGCTTTACAAGATTTAAGAAAATGATCTGCGGCTCCACAGTAAAGGCAGAGTTTACCCTCACGACGACGCTGTCGTTCTTCCGGAGACAGTCGGGAGCGGTTAATTTGCATGGGCTCATCTGAGCTGGGTGAGGCCACCGGCCTAGGAGTAGGATTCCGGAACCTGGAACGATCCGAACGGCTACGTTCTCTTCCACGCTCCTGCATCCGAAGATCCACCTTGACGCAAAGGGAAATCAAATCTTCTAATGGATCCGGCAGATCTCTAGTAACCAGCTCATCTTTCAGCCGGTCGGAAAGACCGTTCCAGAAGGCAGCTCTCAGGGCGTCATTATTCCAGCGTAGTTCGGAAGCAATGGTCTGGAAATGAACCACGTACTGGCCCACGGAACGGGCGCCCTGCCGAACACGGAGCAAATCGGAAGAAGCAGTGGTCATTCTGCCGGGCTCGTCGAAAATCCTTCGAAAGGACGAGATGAAGTTGGTGTAGTTGGAAACCATGGGATCAGATCGTTCCCATAATGGAGACACCCAATCCAAAGCTGAACCTTCCAACAGAGAAATAATATATGCTACCTTGGACCGGTCTGTAGGAAAGTTGTGTGCAAGTAGCTCGAAATGTACCTCGCATTGGTTCAAGAAACCACGACAATTTTTGGGATTCCCATTATAGCGGGACGGAGTAGGCAACTGAAGGCGTGGAGTGACACCGGCCGATGGTTGAACATTGCTGGCAACGGCAACTGGTGCGACTACTGGAACAGGTGCCGGAATTACTGAGGCCAGAGACGCCTGAATCTGATCCAGACGCCCGGACAACTGCTGGAGGTACTGCATCACCTGGCCTTGCGCTGCTTCCTGACTTTGCACTCGAGAAGCCAGGTTCTGAATGGCACTCGAGTCCGTGTTCCGATTCCCCGAGTCCATGTGGCCTGAGTATACTATCACTGACCTGGTTTGGGAGTGTTGTGGACTCGGGGCTTCTTCCGATGACCGGGAAGAGGAACCGCCACTGGGTCGTAGTAGAGATGGCCGGATGTAGGTCTTCCTCATGCAGGACTAAGACGGCAGGCGGGAGGCCCAGAGGAATTCTTGAAGGTCTCCTGTAAGACAAGACTTGTAGAAATACTGAAGGCTGGGGTACTGAGATATTGGAGACACTGTGGTATTGGAGGCACTGAGGTGCTGGGAGTACAGGGAGTGCAGGGAGGCCCTTGGAGGCACGGAGGTGCTTGGAGGCACGGAGGTGCTTGGGGGCACGGAGGTGTTTGGAGACACCGAGGTGTTTGGAGGGATGAGGTGCTTGGAGGCACGAGGTGCTTGGAGACACGGAGGTAACTGGAGGCACGGAGGTGCTTGGAGGCACGGAGGTGCTTGGAGGCACGGAGGTGCGTGGAGGCACGGAGGTGTTTGGAGACACCGAGGTGTTTGGAGGGATGAGGTGCTTGGAGGCACGAGGTGCTTGGAGACACGGAGGTAACTGGAGGCACAGAGGTGCTTGGAGGCACAGAGGTGCTTGGAGGCACGAGGTGCTTGGAGGCACGAGGTGCTTGTAGGCACGGAGATAATTGGAGGCACGGAGACACGGAGGTAATTGGAGGCACGGAGGTAATTGGAGGCACAGAGATAATTGGAGGCACGGAGGTGCTTGGAGGCACAGGATGCTTGGAGGCACAGGATGCTTGGAGGCACAGGATGCTTGGAAGCACAGGATGCTTGGAGGCACAGGATGCTTGGAGGCACAGGATGCTTGGAAGCACAGGATGCTTGCAGGGACGAGGGAGCTCTGGAATCACAGCTTCCGCAGGAGAAACGAAGATACTCAGGCACCGGATCTCTGCCTGGTATCTGATTTTAAATTCCCCGCCCTAGCCTGATTGGCGGAGCAGGCAGGTGACGTCAGACCTGCTCCGCCTCCTTGCCCTCGCTTGTGATGGCGGCGTCCTTGCTTCCGGGAAGCCGCCGGAGAGCAGCGCCGACCCGCCGCTGAAGCCGGAGACCGTCAGGGGAAGAGAGGCGCCGGGCAGACCAGGCCACCCGCAGGGACAAGCGCGGTCGCCGCTGCCCGAGGTTCGTGACAGCGCCCAGCATCCACTACGGACTACGAGAAATAGATTTACCGGTGAGTAAAATCTTATTTTCTCTGTCGTCCTAGTGGATGCTGGGAACTCCGTAAGGACCATGGGGATTATACCAAAGCTCCCAAACGGGCGGGAGAGTGCGGATGACTCTGCAGCACCGAATGAGAGAACTCAAGGTCCTCCTCAGCCAGGGTATCAAATTTGTAGAATTTTGCAAACATGTTTGCCCCTGACCAAGTAACAGCTCGGCAAAGTTGTAAAGCCGAGACCCCTCGGGCAGCCGCCCAAGATGAGCCCACCTTCCCTGTGGAATGGGCTTTCACTGATTTAGGATGCGGCAGTCCAGCCGCAGAATGCGCCTGCTGAATCGTGTCACAGATCCAGCGAGCGATAGTCTGCTTAGAAGCAGGAGCACCCAGCCTGTTGGGTGCATACAGGATAAATAGCGAGTCAATTTTCCTGACTCTAGCCGTCCTGGAAACATAATTTTTCAAGGCCCTGACTACGTCCAGTAACTTGGAATCCTCCAAGTCCCTAGCAGCCGCAGGCACCACAATAGGTTGGTTCAAGTGAAAAACTGATACCACCTTAAGGAGAAACTGGGGACGAGTCCTCAATTCTGCCCTATCCATATGGAAAATCAGATAAGGACTTTTATATGACAAAGCCGCCAATTCTGATACACGCCTGGCCGAAACCAAGGCCAATAACATGACCACTTTCAACGTGAGATATTTTAGATCCACGGTTTTTAGTGGTTCAAACCAATGTGATTTTAAGAAACTCAACACCATGTTAAGATCCCAAGGTGCCACTGGAGGCACAACTGGAGGCTGAATATGCAGCACTCCTTTTACAATGTCTGAACTTCAGGTACTGAAGCTAATTTTTTCTGGAAGAAAATCGACAGAGCCGAGATCTGTATCTTAATGGAGCCTAATTTTAGGCCCATAGACACTCCTGCTTGTAGGAAATGCAGAAATCGACCTAGTTGAAATTCCTCTGTTGGGGCATTTTTTGGCCTCACACCAAGCAACATATTTCCGCCATATGCGGTGATAATGTTTTGCAGTAACATCTTTCCTGGCTTGAATCAGCGTAGGAATGACTTCCTCCGGAATGCCCTTTTCCTTTAGGATCCGGCGTTCAACCACCATGCCATCAAAACGTAGCCGCGGTAAGTCTTGGAACAGACAGGGCCCCTGCTGCAGCAGGTCCTGTCTGAGCGGCAGAGGCCATGGGTCCTCTGATATATAGTTTCTTGAAGTTCTGGGTACCAGGCTCTTCTTGGCCAATCCGGAACCACGAGTATCGTTCTTACTCCTCGCCTTCTTATTATTCTCAGTACCTTTGGTATGAGAGGCAGAGGGGGGAACACATAAACCGACTGGTACACCCACGGTGTTACCAGAGCGTCCACAGCTATCGCCTGAAGGTCCCTTGACCTGGCGCAATATCTTTTATAGCTTTTTGTTGAGGCGGGATGCCTTCATGTCCACCTGTGGCCTTTCCCAATGGTGTACAATCCTTTGGAAGACTTCTGGATGAAGTCCCCACACTCTCGGGTGGAAGTCGTGTCTGCTGAGAAGATCTGCTTCCCAGTTGTCCACTCCGGGAATGAACACTGCTGACAGTGCTAACACATGATTTTCCGCCCATCGGAGAATCCTTGTGGCTTCTGCCATCGCCATCCTGCTTCTTGTGCCGCCCTGTTGGTTTACATGGGCGACTGCCGTGATGTTGCCTGATTGGATCAGGACCGGCTGGTTTTGAAGCAGAGGCCTTGCCTGACTCAGGGCATTGTAAATGGCCCTCTGTTCCAGAATATTTATGTAGGGAAGTCACCTGACTTGACCAAAGTCCCTGGAAGGTTCTTCCCTGTGTGACTGCCCCCCAGCCTCATAGGCTGGCATCCATGGTCACTAGGACCTAGTCCTGTATGTCGAACCTGCGGCCCTCTTGAAGATGGGCACTCTGCAGCCACTACAGTAGAGATACCCTGGTCCTTGGAGACAGGGTTATCAGCCTAATGCATCTGAAGATGCGACCCGGACCACTTGTCTAACAGGTCCCCCTGAAAAGTTCTTGCATGGAACCTGCCGAATGGGATTGCTTCGTAGGAAGCTATCATTTTTCCCAGGACTCGCGTGCAATGATGCACCGATAACTGTTTTGGCTTCAGGAGGTCTCTGACTAGAGATGACAGCTCCTTGGCTTTCTCCTCCTGGAGAAACTTATTTCTGGTCTGTGTCCAGAACCATCCCCAGGAACAGTAGACGTGTCATAGGAACCAGCTGTGACTCTGGACTGTTTAGAATCCAACCGTGCTGTTGTAGCACTTTCCAAAATAGTGCTACCCCGACTAGCAACTGCTCCTAGGACCTCGCCCTTATAAGGAGATTGTCCAAGTACGGGATAATTAAAAACTCCCCTTTTCGAAGGAGTATCATCATTCCGGCCATTACCATGGTAACACCCTCGGTGCCATGTACAGTCCAAACGGCAGAGTCTGGACTTGGTAATGGTAATCCTGTACCACAATCTGAGGTACTCCTGGCGAGGATAGTAAATAGGGACATGCAGGTAAGCATCCTTGATGTCCCGGGATACCATGTAATCCCCCTCGTCCAGGCTTGCAATAACCGCCCTGAGCGATTCCATCTTGAACTTGAATTTTTTATGTATGTGTTCAAGGATTTTAAATATAAAAAAGGGTCACACCGAACCATGCGGTTTCGGTACCCCAAACCGTGTGGAATAGTAACCCCGTCCTTGTTGGAGTAGGGGCACCTTAAGTATTACCTGCTGGGAATACAGCTTATTAATTGCCTCTAGCACAGCCTCCCTGCCTGAGGGAGTTGTCGGCAAGGCATATTTGAGGAAACGGCGGGGGGAAGACATATCGAATTCCAGCTTGTACCCCTGAAATACTACTTGAATGAAACAGGGATCCACCTGTGAGCGAGCCCACTGATCGCTGAAATTTTTGAGACGGCCCCCCACCGTACCTGGCTACACCTGTGGAGCCCCCGCGTCATGCTGTGGACTCAGAGGAAGCGAGAGAAGAATTATGATTCTGGGAACAGGCTGACTGGTGCAGCTTTTTCCCTCTTCCCTTGTCTCTGTACAGAAAGGAAGCGCCTTTGACCCGCTTGCTTTTCTGAAGCCGAAAGGACTGTACCTGATAATACAGTGCTTTCTTAGTCTGTGAGGAAAATTGAGGTAAAAATATTTCTTCCCAGCTGTTGCTACGGATACGAGGTCCCAGAGACCATCCCCAAATAATTCCTCACCCTTATAAGGCAGAATCTCTATGCGCCTTTTAAGGTCAGCATCACCTGTCCAGTGACAGGTCTCTAATACCCTCCTGACAGAATGGACATTACATTAATTTTGGATGCCAGCCGGCAAAATATCCCTCTGTGCATCCCTCATATATAAGACGACGTCTTTAATATGTTCTCATGTTAGCAAACTAGTATGTTTGACAGGGTCACCGACCACGCTGCAGCAGCACGCTCTGCAGGTTTCAGTCTAGTACCTGAGTGTGTAAATACAGACTTCAGGATAGCCTCCTGCTTTTTATCAACAGGTACCTTCAAAGTGGCCGTTCCTAAAACGGCAGTGCCAAACCTATTTTGACAACCGTGTGAGCGCCTTATCCACCCTAGGGGATATCTCCCAGCGTAACTTATCCTCTGGCGGGAATAGGTACGCCATCAGTAACTTTTTGGAAATTACCAGTTTCTTATCAGGGGGAACCCACGCTTTTCACATACTTCATTCATTCATCTGATGGGGGAACAAAACACTGCCTGCTTTTTCTCCCCAAACATAAAAACCCATTTTTAGAGGTTAATGTCAGAAATGTGTAACACATTTTTTATTGCCGGGATCAAGTCACGGATGTTCCTAGTGGATTGTGTATATGTCTCAACCTTGTCGACACTGGAGTCAGACTCCGTGTCGACATCTGTGTCTGCCATCTGAATGAGCGGGCGTTTTTGAGCCCCTGATGGCCTTTGAGACGCCTGGGCAGGCACGGGCTGAGAAGCCGGCTGTCCCACAGCTGTTACGTCATCCACCCTTTTATGTAAGGAGTTGACACTGTCGGTTAATACCTTTTACCTAACCATCCACTCTGGTGTCGGCCCCACAGGGGGCGACATCACATTTATCGGCATCTGCTCCGTCACTATATAAGCCTCCTCCTCAAACATGTCGACACAGCTGTACCGACACACCGCACACACACAGGGAATGCTCTGACTGAGGACAGGACCCACAAAACCCTTTGGGGAGACAGAAAGAGAGTATGCCAGCACACACCAGAGCGCTATATAATGTGGGGATTAACACTATAACTGAGTGAATTTTCCCCCATAGCTGCTTGTATATACAATATTGCGCCTAAATTTAGTGCCCCCCCTCTCTTTTTAACCCTTTGAGCCTGAAAACTACAGGGGAGAGCCTGGGGAGCTTTCTTCCAGTTGCACTGTGAAGAGAAAATGGCGCCAGTGTGTCTGAGGGAGATAGCTCCGCCCCTTTTCCGCGGCCTATTCTCCCGCTTTTTTCTGGATTCTGGCAGGGGTATTTACCACATATATAGCCTCTGGGGCTATATATTGTGGTATTTTTGCCAGCCAAGGTGTTTTTATTGCTGCTCAGGGCGCCCCCCCCAAGCGCCCTGCACCCTCAGTGACCGGAGTGTGAAGTGTGCATGAGGAGCAATGGCGCACAGCTGCAGTGCTGTGCGCTACCTTGGTGAAGACTGATGTCTTCTGCCGCCGATTTTCCGGACCTCTTCTTGCTTCTGGCTCTGTAAGGGGGACGGCGGCGCGGCTCCGGGACCGAACACCAAGGACTGGGCCTGCGGTCGATCCCTCTGGAGCTAATGGTGTCCAGTAGCCTAAGAAGCCCAATACGGCTGCAAGCAGGCGAGTTCGCTTCTTCTCCCCTTAGTCCCTCGCTGCAGTGAGCCTGTTGCCAGCAGGTCTCACTGAAAATAAAAAACCTAATTATATACTTTCTTTCTAGAGGCTCAGGAGAGCCCCTAGTGTGCATCCAACCTCGGCCGGGCACAAGATCTAACTGATGCTTGGAGGAGGGTCATAGTGGGAGGAGCCAGTGCACACCAGGTAGTCATAAATCTTTCTAGAGTGCCCAGCCTCCTTCGGAGCCCGCTATTCCCCATGGTCCTTACGGAGTTCCCAGCATCCACTAGGACGTCAGAGAAATTTGGATTTAAGCACGCCGGGAATGCAGTTCAATGAGAATCTTGCATTTAGGTACTATACACAAGTACTTGAAGTGAAGAGAGAATTCCGCATACAGTAGTGTAATGCAATTAAAACATACCATTTGATAAGTGAACAAAAAGTTATTGCTTATACCAAAACTCCAAAATAATAGCATATAAATAGTTCTGTTATGTATGGAGAGTGTGTTTTCTTTTACCTATATGATGCCAAGGTAAATGTTTGAATCACATTATCAGACAGGAATACTTTGTGTTATAGTATGTAAGGCCAAATTTCACACCAATCAAAAGGTCAGATGGCCAGGGAGTGGCCTGACTGCCATGCTGTGAAGAGGCTCCCTTTGGGCATTTCCTCCATCCCCATCACTCCATTCAGCCATTGGGGACCATCTGCAGTACTATCCATGTTGTCCCTGCTTTGTGGGGTGCCTGCAGGGGAGGGCTCTGTCTGATGCCTGCTCCCAGTGGAGAAGCAGCTGTCCTGAGAGTTGGTGATGGTCCATCTGATCTCGGGTTCCCTGGAACCTCAGGTCTCCTAGGGGTATGTACTGTCTGCCTCATCAAAGGGGGAGTTTTGGTGGGATCTTCCACGACATACCATGGCCTACACCTACTTCCTGGCTCAATCACTTTTCTGGAGAGTTCCTTGCCATCCAGGAGAATACTAAGTCTGTCTTCATTGCTGCTAACATATCACTGCAACTTCACTTCGTCGCAGTCCAAATGGTATGTCATCGGTGAGTCCTTCTGGGTGTTTGACTTTCACCTCCTGCTGCCCTATGTCATTATGGGATAAAGGAACTGAGATTTCTCTTATGCAGCCCACACCTTAGATTAACTCTCACTGACAGCCATATTTTCACATGACTAACCCAGTGCATCTGTCCTTGATTCCTTACGGCCTAGTCCAGCTGTTATTAATGCCCTACTGTCTCCTGTCCACTTCCTGCCCGCTCTTCTTTTTCTTCTCTTTCTAATCGCTCCTTTGCTTCACAGTTGCAACAAGGGAAGAAGGCTACTTTTTCTGACACCCCACCAGTTACCTCCAGATTCAGGAGTGGACCTAGACTCTGATGCCCCTCTCACAGTGCGCACATTACATCAAATGCCTAAAGTTCTTCATTTAGACTTTTCATCTGAATTGTGTGCTTCTATTAAAGATTGATAAAGCCTAATATTTATCTTACTTTAAACCCTTTAAGAGGTCAAAGAACACAGTACGCTATTGGCGTATGAAATACCGTAAGGGTACGCACGCTGCGTAACAATCGCTTAGCCGTGGTCGAGACGCTCAAGCGTCACGTTCGCTCACGGCCAAGAGAGCACAGGCAGGCACGCTATAGGCTGCCGACTAACGTAATGATATACTATTAGCGTAGTGGTGGCTTGGGACCACGAGGAGATCACAAGCGTCGCTGATGCTCACAATGTTAAACCTTTACAACTATACCATAAACAATGTATTTATGCAATAAACCTTGGTGCAGTGATTTATTTATTATTTATTTATTAACAGTTTCTTATATAGCGCAGCAAATTCCGTTGCGCTTTACAATTTGAAATAACAATAACAAACTGGGTGATAACAGTCATAGAGGTATGAAGGCCCTGCTCGCAAGCTTACACAGTGATAGGGTGTAAGTGTAACACAGTGTAACCTTATTAACTGTATGAGCGTCTCCGACGTTCTGCGAATACTTAGAAATATAAGAAATACACAGATGCCGTTCTTAGGGTCTAACGCCTTATGTGAATGTTCTATTTGCAAAAGAATAATACAATACAAGTCATACACTACCAATATAACATAGACTACCTAACCAGCTAACTATACTTGAAATACAATAGCAGTACAATAACACTTAAGAGAAAGAGGAGAAGAGAGAGAGAGATATGGCTCACAATAACAATAAAGACAATATGATTGCGGAGAAAACTTACGCTCAAGGGAAACAATCGCATGCGCCTCTGGATATCCAGCTCCATATGTCCATAACTATTCGCACGAGCGAGTAATCCGCTTCAAACCAACACCGGAATATTGCTAATTAAATACTCTTCCGATGGATACTAAACACCACTGTATAACCCTTGTCTGACCCTTCGTATCAAACAAAGAGGGATCTCTTTGTCTATGAACATGCTACATTAACTAAACTTTCAGATTCTATCAAAGGGACCATAATCTACAAAATACATTATATGGTGAAAATATGTAACGATTGAGTCGCACGTTAGGCGCACATAAACTCTACCGTAAATGCGCATACCGTGCGCCTGCGGGTGCACATAACAGCGAGTATGTGCACGCACGGGAGAGCGTACGCATGCGCAGCGGGGACACATATGAGGTGCAAATATGGCAGTGTGCATCATGATATTTTTCTGACTTTGACAGTCCACCCTTTGGCAGTCACCAATAACTGCCACTTTCTAAAACATTTCAAAAAGAGAAAAATATATGTCATGTGTAAATACATTTCTATGATTGGGTAGGGGAGGAGAGGAGAAGGTAGGAAAAGGGTATGACCTAGTGAGATAGCAGAAGCATGTGTGTATGAATCCATGTTTGGGGGGTCATGTATCATCGTGCCGTACGTGTTTTAAATCAAGCTTCGAGGTATTGCGAAGTATACATTTGAATTCCTTCTTATCCCGTGGTACGGGTCTGTGGATGGGCTGTCAAACTTTACCGAGCTCTCTTCGGCTTTTGGTTGCGACAAAATGGGGGAGCACATTTTAGTTGATGATACATGAATGGGGGAATATGTGAATGCTGATATCTGTGCCGGTATTCCCTATCGACTATGTGTGTTATTACCTGAAGGTTGTAGAAATGAAGATAAAGAACAATTATGGGAAATGCAGTCGTATTCTATGTGAGGTTAATGAACATTTGTCGATTGAAGTCTTGTCTGGTGTCTGTTGACTGCAGTCTTCTTTGGGCTTTTGTCAAAAGTGCGAGCAAAAGCTTTGTCAATGTCCATAGACTTACAAAAAGTGTTGGGCTAGCGTAGATTTTAACGTTACTAGGGATAAGGGGGTCTATGGCATAGTTCATCAGTTGTCTGTGTACAAGGTTGTCAAAACTTCTTCTTTAGTCCATCTGTTGTCTGTATACGTGGTCATCAAATTCCTCTTCCAAGCGGGTCTTTTTACCTTGGAGAAAAAAAAACGAGAAACAGGTGAAAGAAACGGACCGTGGAATCACATTTTCATCACAACAGTGTCTCTATCGTTGGGTCATAAATCACATCAGTCGTTGTTATTACAGTATCTTCACTCCTTAAACTCATCACTCGGGCGCTACGTTTACACTTTGTTAAAGCCTGAACGCATCTAAATATCAAGCCAATCGATATGACAACACCCAGGATACATAGAAGAAACTTCCCTACATCCATTATGACTCCTTGAGCCCATTCTCCTAAACCAGAGAACCAATTTCGCGGGTTCAACCATGACACCCAACTGGTCAGCTCATTACCCACAGCGGCAAGGGTGAGATTGTGTTTCCTTCGGAACTCCCATTTTAATGGGAGAATGTCGTCCATCTTTTGGTCTATGACCTCGACCGGGTCCTCGGTGCTGTTTGTGATATACGTGCAGCACTTTATTCCATACTGAGTTGCCAGGGTGACACAATATCCGCCCGTCACAGCTGTGAGATAATTGAGAATCATCCTATGCTGAACCAGTTCTGTTTTATAAGCTTGGAGCTCCCTTCCAGTATACCTGAATGTGTCATCATACATTTCAGTGATATTGTCTAATAAATTTGCAAGCGCAGATATATATTTATAATTTATCACTCCTCTGGCGGTACGAGTGATATCTAACGCGATTAGGAATTGAATCCCGGTGGATTCACTGATCAGGTCAGAGGCCGGATGCTCTGTTCTCTCTATCAGGTGCCGTTTAACGATGTGCTCGTAATGAGTGTGAGTATAAGGAGCTTGGGCACTGCGGTGAATATCTTTCATTTTAGTATGTGATACAGTCATTACCTCAGGCAGTACTTTTCCAATATAACACAACCCTTCTGAGTTTGGGGCAAGCCACTTATACGCCTTCCTCCCGCATATGAAATATGCATCATCGGGGAGAACATATGGGACGGAGTAGGACATAACCATATTACACATTTTCCATATGAAATTTCCTAACCCTAATTCTCCCATCTGTCTAGTACACGTATCTGTTTGTATGATATGTGCACAGTATCCTGGTGATACCTCTCCAACTCTCATGGTCCTACTTCCTAGGGTATACCTATATCGGAAATATTTTCCACTACCGGCTATGTGGCGTATAAGTTCTGTATCTGTTGGCATTCTATCGGCTCTGTATGAAAAGGTCATGGTTTGGTTATTCCATGACACTTCCCAATTTCCCGGCTTTCGGGGATTGGAAATGTTAAAACATACTAGGGATCTATCCACATGATATTGGTGGAGCTTCAAACTAGGAGGACTGGAGATATTAAACCTCCTGTCCACCGGTCTCCCACCGCTTAGCTCAAGTACCTCCCCTATAGTTAACGGGAAGGGCACTAATCCTGATTTGCTATGGCCTTGAGGTACTTGAGAGCATACCCAACAATCTGTCTGATTTAACACTTTACCCACTAAGGAGTGATAGTCACTCAATGGATGCCGGTCCATGTGGATATTAAAACTGGATTGGCATTTCTTGATACACCCATCCTCAACTACACTGTCACAGAGCCTACAGATACAGTTCTCTTCAGCTAACAATCCTTCACAATTTCTTCTATTGTCAATGCTACCAGATCGTTTTCTGATACTCGCCTTTACTCGGTGATTATGTTGTTCTTGGAAATCTACGCCTCCATCTCTGTCATCAGAACCCATTCCAGAACCTCTCTCGACCTCCATGGTACTCTTGCTGGAACAGACTGCTCTGGTCAACATCATGGTCAACAGGAAAATCCGGATCACAGTCTCTTGGGGCAAGTCCATCTTATAGGAGGAAATGGAGAAGAATGAGAAGGGGGAAAGAAATAATTGAGGGAGATGGGATGGGAAGTGGAGAAAAACAATAAAAGGGAACAGGGGATCGACAACTGCCTCCGATCTTATTATTTTCAATGCTCAGGTGCCGTCTCAGTCCTCCTGAAACAGACACTCCAGTGATACAACTTCCTCTACCGTCTGTTCTTTATCACGGGACCTCTCTGGATCAGCAACCTTCTTACAATGAGACGAATGAACCCAAGTCTCTCTCTCTGCAACCTTCAACGCTGTCGTGCTAATCAATAAGACTTGGTATGGTCCTTCCCATCTGTCAATAAGGCAACCTGAGCGTAGAAAATTCCGTATCATTACATAATCCCCAGGTTCAATGTCATGACAATTACTATCTGGCAAATCAGGAATCACCAACTTCAGATTGTCATTTTGATTCCTTAGCTGTTTACTCATGTTATCCAGGTATTTTACAGTCACTTCATTGTTACACTTCAAATCATCCTGAGGGTTAATCATAACATGCGGTTGTCGACCAAACAAGATTTCAAAGGGGGACAGATTAAGAGGGGACCTGGGAGTGGTTCTGATGCTGTATAGTACAATGGGTAAAACTTCTGGCCATGTCAATCCTGTGTCTGCCATAACTTTGCTCAATTTATTTTTAATAGTGCTGTTCACTCTTTCCACCTTCGCACTCGCCTGGGGGCGATATGGAGTGTGCAGCTTACTATCAATTCCCATCAACTTACACATTCCTTGAAAGACATCACCTGTAAAATGGGTACCCCTATCACTTTCAATTATTCTAGGGATACCATATCTACACACAAATTCCTGCACAATTTTCTTAGCCGTAAACATAGCGGTATTTGTGGCCGCAGGAAATGCTTCGACCCAATTTGAGAATACATCTATACAAACAAGTACATATTTCAAATTTCGACAAGGGGGTAATTGCATAAAGTCAATCTGTATTACCTGAAAAGGGCCGCCTGTAGGTGGGATATGAGATGGTTCTGTTGGTATTGCCTTTCCGATATTCTTCCTCAAACAGGTAAGGCATGACATTGCTCTCTTACCTGCATGAGATGAAAATCCTGGGGCGCACCAATATGCTCTTACCAACTTACACATTCCCTCCTTGCCCAGATGAGTCAGCCCGTGTGCTGCCTCAGTTAAACATGGAAGATATGCTCTGGGGGCCACTGGTTTACCCTGTCAATCTGTCCAGAGTCCTGAGGACTCCTGGCCATATCCTTTTGCCTTCCAGACTGCCTTTTCCTGTGTGGAACACAAATTTTGCATTTCACACAACTTCTGTGTGTTGATGGTATTAAATACCATCAGTTGTGTGGTGTCTGTCTGTCTGGGGGTACCAGCTGCTATCTTAGCAGCTTCGTCTGCTCGGCTGTTACCAAGTGATACTGGGTCCTGGCTATATGTGTGTGCTTTACACTTGATAACAGCCACTCTGTCGGGTTCCTGTATCGCTGTTAGAAGCCTTTTGATGTGAGCTGCATGCTGCATGCTGCATGCGCTATCGGTGTACCAGCTGCCGTCATGAAATTTCTGAGCCATAGGGCTCCGAAATCATGGACTACCCAGAAGGCGTATCTAGAATCGGTGTAGATATTGGCTGACTTTCCCTTAGCCAATTCACATGCTCTGGTTAGGGCAACCAGTTCAGCAACCTGGGCTGAGTGAGGTGGGCCTAGCGGTTCTGCTTCTATGATGCCTTGGTCATCTACGACTGCGTATCCAGTACACAAGTCTCCCGAGTCTGACTGTCTGTGACAACTACCGTCAGTGTAGAAAGTAAGATCTACATCTTCCACTGATGTCAGGCCTTGCCGTGAAATTTTGGGTCAAATATTACATACAATCATGTGTGTCATCCTTTGTATTAAATCCTCCTTCCCCACCACTCTCATCCTCCACCCTTTGTGCCTGCCCAGGCACACCTGGGAGATATGTTGCAGGATTTAATGCACTGCATCTCCTTATGGTGATGTTTACGGGCGCCATTAGTGCCAATTCCCATCTTGTAAACCGCGCTGATGAGACGTGCCTGGTTTGGGCAGAATTCAACAAGGCTGACACTGCATGTGGCGTATGAATTGTGAGGTTGTGTCCTAGCACTACATCTTCGCTTTTTGTAACTAGCAATGCTATCGCAGCGACACTTCGCAAGCATGTGGGGAGGGATCGCGCTACCGTGTCTAGCTGAGCGCTGTAGTATGCTACCGGCCTGCTGGCATCACCGTGCTTCTGGGTTAGGACGCCTGCCGCGCAACCAGCACTTTCTGTTCCGTACAGCTCAAAGGGTTTCCCATAGTCTGGCATACCTAATGCTGGCGCCTGCGTTAGGCACTGTTTAAGTCTCTCAAATGCCATCTCGGATTCGTCTGTATGCGAAATCCGATCAGGTTTGTTTGATGAGACCATCTCCTGCAAAGGTAATGCTAGAATGGAAAATCCTGGGATCCAGTTACGGCAATACCCACACATTCCTAAAAACGTTCTGATCTGTTGCTGGGTTTGTAGCAGAGTCATGTCTCTAATTGCTTGGATTCTATCAGCGGTCAGGTGTCTCAGTCCTTGTGTTAGACAGTGTCCTAAATATTTTACTTTCGTTTGGCATAATTGCAACTTGTCTTTGGAAACCTTGTGCCCTGTGTCTGATAGATGAAACAGGAGCTGTTTCGTATCTTTCAGGGACGCTTCCAATGAATCTGAACACAGTAGTAAATCATCCACGTACTGTATCAATATTGATCCACTCTCTGGTTGGAAAGACTGTAAACAATCATGCAAAGCCTGGGAAAATATACTTGGACTGTCTATGAAACCTTGTGGTAATCGAGTCCATGTGTATTGGACTCCTCTGTATGTAAATGCAAACAAATATTGGCTGTCAGGGTGCAGAGGTACCGAGAAGAAAGCGGAGCAGAGGTCAATAACAGTGAAAAATTTCGCAGTGGGAGGGATCTGCATAAGGATGACAGCTGGATTTGGCACTACGGGGAACTGACTCTCAACTATTTTGTTAATCCCCCTTAGATCCTGCACTAGCCGGTAACCCCTCCCCCCACTCTTTTTCACAGGGAAGATGGGACTATTGGCAGTGCTGGATGTTCTTACCAAAATGCCCTGTTGTAGCAAGCGCTCTATTACGGGATATACTCCTAACTCCACCTCTGGCTTCAGAGGGTATTGTGGGATTTTTGGAGCTATCCTACCATCTTTTACTTGCACAACTACTGGAGCTACGTTTGCCATTAATCCAGTGTCTTGTCCATCTTTAGTCCAAAGTGACTCTGGTATTTGGGATGTCATTTTTTCTACCTGGGATGGATTCCTATTTAACATAACAGTGTGGGACATTAATTTTGATGGGGAGTCTAACATGTCTCGCACTTCCTGAGCGTTATTCTCAGGTATGTCTAAGAATACACCTTCAGGAGTACAATAAATGACACACCCCATTTTACACAATAAATCTCTTCCCAGGAGATTAGTCGGTGCCGATGCAGCCAGCAAAAAGGAATGCTTGGTGTGCAAAGGCCCTACTGTAACCTCGGCTGGTTTGCTAACAGGGTAGTGCTGGACTACTCCCGTTACTCCCATGGCTGGAATTGTTTACCAGTGGTTCTCATGCCCACTGTCGAATTTATCACTGATTTGGCCGCCCCCGTATCTACAAGAAAGTTTAATGATTTACCAGCTACATCAATTGCAATTTCGGGTTCACTTCCAAGACTTGCAATCAATTTTACTGGCTGCAGATTACAGGTGTGGCCACACCCCTATTGGGTATGGTGACCTCCCTGAATCCCGCTGGCAGCAACTACTTGAGAGGGGGTTAACTGGGAACTACCAGAGGCTTGCCAGTCTCTGTTCGGGGGATATCTTTTTGTTTCCCCTGCATGTGGCTCATAACTCCGTTTCTGCGGACCCTGATCCCAATTTCGTGTGTCATGTTGTTGTCTAGGGGGTTGATATGATTTTTGTGAATTTTTCGCTCTACAGTCTCGTGCCATGTGTCCCTGTCTATGACAAAAATAACAAGTTACCACATTTGACTTACCCACAGGGTTTGGTGATTTATACAAAGGTTGCCTTGTGGTCAGGGCCTGTATACTTACGGACATTAACTTATCACTTTGTAATTCCCTGTGTCTGGTGATATTCCGATCATGATCAACAGCTGCCTCTCTCAAAGTAGCCACCGACAGACCTCGCCAACATGGTTGCGTGGTCTGTACCCTTGTCTTTAATGCTTCTTTTAAACCATCCATTAGCACAGATACTGCTACTTCTCTATGATTTATGTTTGTTTTAATGTCTTCTATGCCTGTGTATTTAGCCATTTCTAGTAATGCCCTGTGGAAATATTCTGAAGCTGTCTCTGACTCTTTTTGTTTAATGGAGAAAATTTTGTTCCATTTAACTACAGCTGGAAAATACTCTTTTAATTGTAAATTTATTCTTTTTACATTGTCTTGGTTGTACACATCCGTAAGGGGTACATCCTGATCCAATCCACAGTCAGCTAAAAATTGAGCTGAGTCGACATTGGAGGGTAAACATGCCCTCAGCAATATCTGCCAGTCTTTGTTATTGGGCTCTACAGTGTTCCCTAGGTCTCTGATGTATTTCTGACTTGCAACTAGATCTTTTCTAGGATCAGGGAATTCAGACACTATGGTTCTTAATTCCATTCGGGAAAACGGGCTGTACATGGCAATGTTCCTGACAGGAGTGATTCCTGTAGTGTCAGTTTTCCCATTTGGCACTGCTATTACCCTAACGGGATTAAGTCTACTAACATCCTTCTGAATAGATTCAACAGCTTGTGGTGAAATGGTTTCAGCATAGTGTATGGTGCCGTACTTACCCGTTGATACGACCTCACCTGTCACTCCGCTAGGGGCCTTTGATACTAATCTTACGGGTTGGGCCGTGCCCACTGCTGTTTCTGATATGGTGGCTGCTAGAGAGAGCGCCGATATTGTTGTCGATTCGTCCTCTTGATCACACTCCTGGGGAAAGTTTAGAACAGGGTACAACTTGCACGGGTTAATATTTGCATTAGTTAACTTATTAACATTATCCTTAACATTTATACAGTTACTAAGTGCTTGTTTATTACACCCTAGTGCGTCATTCTCCGCAACCAACTTCTCTCCCGTTATGTAAGGGGGCGGTGGTGCCGTAGCTATCAGTTTCCTGATAGGGTTAGATCCCGCCGCCTGAGCCAATCCTCTCTGAATTTCACCCTCCTGTTGCCATAACTGCAAATAATCATAATGTTTGATCCGTCTCTTTGCTGATTTAATGAGACATATCCTTCTCCTTAGATTTAGTAACACATCTGGGCTAAAGCTGCCTACTCTTGGGAACTTCTCCCCGTCATGTACAGTCATTCTTTCCCATTCATCACATAAAACCTCTGTGTGTGAACCGTATTTTTCACACATTACATACCTTGCCGACCCGATTGGTCGGTTTTCTGAATCAACCCGAACCGAGGTTGATCGCCCCCTACCCGAACAACTGGCCCCCATAACTTGCAGGTGTTGCTTTCACTACCTCTGACCTTCAATCAGGGTCTTCAGCGAACCCTTACAAAAACCAAAATGTTCAAGGTAGGCCGACGGTGAAGTTTACCGAGTACCCCACTCACTCGCCCACGCCGACCAATACGCCCACACACTGCTTTAGCGCTGGCGTACTCGACCTAGGGCCCCTATGAACCTTTGTTTACTGGAACATGCGAGTGTGATCCGCAGAGCATTAACCCTTTCCAGTAACTGTTGGTTGTTGGATAATTCCTGAGTGACCAGCGAACTTCCCTTAAAAAAAATAAAAAATTACACAAATCACGTTAGAATGTACAAATAGCGTTTATGACCCCTTTCGTACGCAAATGGTACTGGGTCAAATTACTAACTAATGCACACAATTACGTGCGGTACAATCGTTCAGCACATAAGCAACTAATCTTATGTGCGGAGCGACCAATGGAATCGAAATTTAGCAGCTGCGAATTCCTTCAGCCTGAGCTTTATGGCCTATATGGGTTCCGCACCAACCCTTTCTGGTGTTGGACTACTTGTCTCTATTTATAGCAGACTTCCTTGTCTGCTGTACCTGGACCTCCTGGTCTGTTCTGGACCTCCTGGTCTGTGCTACAGTATGACCTCCTGGTCTGCTATACTCTAATGCTCTTTGTATATTTAACAAGGGATGCCTCCCTAGCCACCGTGCATGTCACTTACACGTATGTAATTCACGAGAACTCGATGATTTCTGTGGTTCAATCCCAAAAAATTGTAGAAACTTATATATATAAACACTCACACATGTACACTTTACTTTTGTTTCTATTTCTATTTCTATTTCTGCGCAGAAATTTCTTTCCTTTAGACCAGATGAGTCGTAAATTAGAGAAGGATCTATTAGTTTAAATTTCGGACACTAAAATTGACTTGCGCTATTTATCGCGTTGCCACCTTTTCGCCTGTTTAAAATAACACTTATCGTGTGATTTGTTACGTGGGCGTACCCGGACACTCCGTTGCGTAATATACGCTGCGTGCGTCGGCCTTTGGGTTGCGTACGCGAGTCTCAGCCTTTTGTGTACGCAAGGCAGATATCCACCGTAACACAATTAACACGTTTATCAATGTAGGTGATCCTCGATCATCTACCGAGCACCACACAAGTCTCTCCTTGTATCTTTGGCAAAGCTGTGTGCGTGTTTTACAAATTACTCCTTAAATGTATTACCTTTACTCTTTAACTACTGATAGCAACAAATCTTTCTTAGCCCGTTAACAATTGTGAAATGGCAAACAGGAGAGTGATATGAAAATACACGAATGGAAAGAAATGCAGATATATGCGTGCGTGCGTACGCAAGACAGAAATAAACAGTTTTAAAAGACACTAGCGTATTGTTCTTACCTCCGGTTCCGGATTCCTTCAGCACCCTTTACTAAGCGAAGCAGACGCTTATCCAGACAGCACTACGAGGAATATGACCTCCCGCCCTTTGCTGATGGATAATGTCTGCTGAAATTACCTAGTACAGATATGTGAAGGACGGGCGAGCCGCCAATTGATAAAGCCTAATATTTATCTTACTTTAAACCCTTTAAGAGGTCAAAGAACACAGTACGCTATTGGCGTATGAAATACCGTAAGGGTACGCACGCTGCATAACAATCGCTTAGCCGTGGTCGAGACGCTCAAGCGTCACGTTCGCTCACGGCCAAGAGAGCACAGGCAGGCACGCTATAGGCTGCCGACTAACGTAATGATATACTATTAGCGTAGCGGTGGCTTGGGACCACAAGGAGATCACAAGCGTCGCTGATGCTCACAATGTTAAACCTTTACAACTATACCATAAACAATGTATTTATGCAATAAACCTTGGTGCAGTGATAGGGTGTAAGTGTAACACAGTGTAACCTTATTAACTGTATGAGCGTCTCCGACGCTCTGCGAATACTTAGAAATATAAGAAATACACAGATGCCGTTCTTAGGGTCTAACGCCTTATGTGAATGTTCTATTTGCAAAAGAATAATACAATACAAGTCATACACTACCAATATAACATAGACTACCTAACCAGCTAACTATACTTGAAATACAATAGCAGTACAATAACACTTAAGAGAAAGAGAGAGAAAGAGGAGAAGAGAGAGAGAGAGATATGGCTCACAATAACAATAAAGACAATATGATTGCGGAGAAAACTTACGCTCAAGGGAAACAATCGCATGCGCCTCTGGATATCCAGCTCCCGATTATCAGCAATGAGAACCGTTGAAGAGAATAGAGAGCTGGATCAGGTCGGCTTGTCCTTTTATACCCTACACATAATACAGTACAATGGTCCCTATATTCTTATTGTTCATTGGACACAGGAATTCGTCTTCGCATTATAACAAAAGGTCATAGGTTGATTCATACAGGTGGGCTGTGACTATTTCCAACTGCTCAGGTGGGTGGGAAACTAGGTTTCCCGCCGCATGGATAATAAAGTGCAAATAATAGTAAATGTCCATAAACTTCTTATGTCCATAACTATTCGCACGAGCGAGTAATCCGCTTCAAACCAACACCGGAATATTGCTAATTAAATACTCTTCCGATGGATACTAAACACCACTGTATAACCCTTGTCTGACCCTTCGTATCAAACAAAGAGGGATCTCTTTGTCTATGAACATGCTACATTAACTAAACTTTCAGATTCTATCAAAGGGACCATAATCTACAAAATACATTATATGGTGAAAATATGTAACGATTGAGTCGCACGTTAGGCGCACATAAACTCTACCGTAAATGCGCATACCGTGCGCCTGCGGGTGCACATAACAGCGAGTATGTGCACGCACGGGAGAGCGTACGCATGCGCAGCGGGGACACATATGAGGTGCAAATATGGCAGTGTGCATCATGATATTTTTCTGACTTTGACAAGATCTACATGTATCAGAGATTTGGGGTCGTACAAAACATCTAGAAAACTAGTTTTTTTTTTAATGAAGTGTTGGATTGCAAAACTTGGTGCTTCTGATTATTGTTTATGCCCCAAATTTAAAAGAGTAATGATTTTAATAACAAAACATGGCTAGTAAAGACTTTTTAAATTTTGATCATAAGCACAATTAGAAGTGCAAGGTTTTACAACCCCCAAGATGGAGAAGTTACATCCCTTCAGGATTAAATAGCAGATTTGGAATATTGCTGTTGACATAATAATTTGAAAATTAAGAGCATCCCGGATTCTGTAACCCATTCTTAACTGCTGGACTATGTTATGTCTCTCTTCTGCAAACTCCTTATGGAAGTGGATGACATGACAAATTGATTGTGTCTACTGGCTTCCTGAAGCTAGAGCTGCTACATCAATCTCTCTAAGGGATACCATCAGAAGGGTACACTTGTTCACCATCAAGGAACGTCTCTTGAGGGCAGCTAAGGTAGACTGACATCTTGTGTGGCCTTCAACTGTTACCCTATGTTTCAGTGTTAACACTATCTAAGCGCCAGATGCTCCACTCGGTTACTTCTGCTCTCCGGTCTAACAGCATCACCTACAGATAGTGTTCTGGGTAAAGCTCCTTGTTCACTATAAATACTATATATATGTAATCTCATCATTTAATACAGGTGTCAAGCTGCTATCTAGGTTGGATATTGCTGTAGATCTACCATCTTCTCAAAGTCCTTTGGCTCCCTCCTCGGAATGGTCAAGTAAGATTTGATTGCTTTCCGTCAACGACATACCTCTGATTGCATTTTGGTGTTCACCTCCACACATGATTCTGAATCCTTTCAGTCCCCTACTGAAGCTGTATATTGTATCCCAAAGTTATTTTTTACTCCTGATATGGAACATTTTTACTTAATTTAGTTTCTTTTATTGCTTCCATGTGTTTGCTGCAGACTTTTGTGGACTGTAACAGTTTGAACACCTTTGATTTTCTATTTCTATTGAGCTGTGGGTGGGCCTCTCTCCCTATATTTTGGTTATTACCATAATGTTTCCATGTGGCAACCCCTGTAGCTCATTTACCTAAGCTATGTCTGTTTCCCACTCCATTAGTTGTTTCTACTGTTCATCCTGCCCCCCTTGCCCTCTTATGGAAGATGTCACTCTTATGCCTTTTTTTAGTGGTTCATATTTTCCAAATGTTATACAGTGCTGCTGGCCCATATAATGTCTAAATGTTTCAACCATGTTGAAATGCAAGTCAAATTATTGTACTGATTGTATTTCATTTTATGTAGCCTGCACAGGTACAATTGTAAAGATAAAGGCCACATTTTTTATATTAGCTAGTTGTGCCCATTGATATTCCCTTCTGATATTCAGATTTTTCATCTTGAACCTTTGCCTCGCCAAAAATAGCCTTGTTCCATTTGTACCCATGAACATTTCCTTCATGTCACAGGAAAGGTAGGAGCCAAGGTATATTTTTATCTTAAAAGGTCTTGAGTCCCTTATTCAACCTTTCCTGAATCCCCTTCAGTGGTTTAGCTGGCATGAATACACCACTAATAGTCTGGATTCTTCATTACTTCCTGACAACACTAGGGGTGTGCGCCGGGCTATTTTTCGGGCTCTGGTTTTGGATCTGGATCTCCTTCGTGTTTTGGATCTGGATTGAGTTTTGCCAAAACCACCCTTGGATCCGGATTTTTTTTTTAAACCAACAGAAACAGCTAAAATAACAGAATTTGGGGTGGCTGGGGGGGGGGGGGGTTGTTCCTACAGTATTATTAACCTCAATAGCATCCATTTCCACTCATTTCCAGTCTATTTTGAACACCTCACTGCTCACAATATTGTTTTCATCCATTTAAGGCCAACAGGTTGCACCGAGGTAGCTGGATGACTAATCTAAGCGACAGAAGTGGGCAGCACAAACATGTGGCACATCTAGGAGTGGCACTGCAATGCAGACAGGATGTCAGTTTTTATAAACTTTACCAAAACAAATGCTGCAAAGAGCACATAATAGAAGAGGTGCAAGATGGAATTGTCTTTGGCCCCCCCCCCCACCGTTATGTGGGTGGGAGGGCCCAAGGGACTCTCACTTGTGGCGGAAATGATTGGTTTGTTTGGACGCCCACAAAACAAAGTGGCAATGGGCAGTGCACAAACTGGCTTTAGTACTTTATATAGGCACAATGTCGTCATCAGCATCCGTTTCCTCACACCCATCAGTGTGTACATCCTCTTTTTCACAGACTATTAATTCGTCCCCGCTGGTATCCACCATCACAGGTCCCTCTGTACTTTTTGGAGGTAATTGCTGGTAAAGGTCTTCCTCATGGAATTTGTATTTCATTTTGATAAACATCATCTTTTCCACAGTTTGGGGAAGTAACCTCCTAAGCTGATCACTGATAAGGTTCCTGGCTGCGCCAAAAACTGTTTCTGAGTACATACTGGAGGGTGTGCAACTTAAGTAAAACAAAGCCAGTTTGTGCAAGGGCCTCCAAATTGCCTCTTTTTCCTACCAGTACTGAACCAGACTGTCTGACATGCCTATTTAGATGCTATCACTGAAATAATCATGAACCATTCTTTCAATGGTGACAGCATCATATGCAGCTACAGTAGACATGTCAGTACTTGTAGGCAGCTCCTTCAGCCTGGAACAGATGTCAAAAGTATTTCCTGAGTGATGTTCATCATTGCCAATAGGTCTCTTTGGAAAATTTAGTTTTTTCCTTGCAGCCGCAGTTGCCAGAGAAAATGAAGGAGGAGATGTTGCTATGTCACGTGCCGCTTGAATTGACAATTTTCTCACCAACAGCTCTTTGCATCTCTGCAGATTTGTGCCTGTTGTTAAGAAAGACACAACGCATGACTTATACCTAGGATCAAGTACGGTCGCCAAAATATAGCGATCTGATTTTAAGAGATTGACCACCCTTGAATCCTGGCAAAGCAAATGAAGGGCTTCATCTACAAGCCCGACATACTTAGTGGAATCGCTCCATTTCATCTCCTCCTTCACTTTCTCCAGCTGCTTTTGCAAAAGCCTGATGAGGGGAATCACCTGACTCAAGCTGGCAGTGTCTGAACTAACGTCACATGTGGCAACTTTGAAGGGTTTGAGAACCTTGCACAACATGGAAATTATTCTCCACTGCGCTTGCCATAGGCACTCCTTTCCCTATGTCATAGGTGGATGTGTAGGCTTGAATGGACTTTTGCATCCACTGAAGCATATATAATTTAGAATTCCACCTCGTTACTACCTCTTGCTTCAGTTGATAGCAGGGCAAATTCAAGAGTGATTGTTGGTGCTCCACTCTTTGACATGCAGTTGCTGAATGTCGAAAATGTCACAAAATTTTACGGGTCACCGACAGCATCTCCTGAATGCCCCTATAATTTTAAGAAAATTCTGCACCACCAAATTAATTGTGTAAGCAAAACATGGGACGTGTTGGAATTTGCCCAGATGTAATGCTTTCACAATATTGGTGGCATTGTCAGATATCA
Organism: Pseudophryne corroboree; assembly: GCF_028390025.1. Classification (NCBI taxonomy): domain Eukaryota; kingdom Metazoa; phylum Chordata; class Amphibia; order Anura; family Myobatrachidae; genus Pseudophryne; species Pseudophryne corroboree. The sequence goes on along the minus strand of NC_086444.1, from coordinate 711,527,251 downwards.
CAAATCCCGTGGAGAGTCCAAGTGGGGTAAGCCATTGTGCAATGATTTCCCTGAGTTTTTCTAAGTGGTTCTCAGCATCGTGTCTCTTACTGAAACTGGTAATACACTGTTTAGCCTGCCTCTCAATGAGTTGATATTTGTGAGGTGCTGCTGCTGCTGCTGTTGCTGTGAAAGGCAATACATCTACGCAGTCGGTTGTCAGAGTCATGTAGTCTTTAGTTTGCACTGTTCCACTTGTCCACATATCCTTGGTTAAGTGGACAGTGGGTACAACACCATTTCTGAGGACACTAATAACACTTTTATAAATGTCCTTGTACAGGCTGGGAATTGCTTGTCTAGTGAGGTGGAACCTAGATGGGATTTGGTACCATGGACGTCAATCAACTGTCTAAATCCCACTGCACTAATGGTGGATACTGGACGCACGTCTAACACCAGCATAGTAATTATGGCATCAGTAATCTGCTTTGCAACTGGGTGACTGCTGTCATACTTCATCTTCCATGCAAAGGATTATTAAACAGTCAATTGTTTTGTTAAACAACAAGTAGTCTTCCTGGTCCCCTATTAAGATGAAGATCGACTCCCAGCAGCAACAGCAGCAGCAGCAGTAGGCATAGAACTCAAGCATCCTCTGGAGGAATCCCAGATAGGAGAGGAGTCAGTAATGCCTATGAAATTGGATATAGGACTACTTCCAATTCTGATTGAGGAGGAAATTGATGAAGAGGGTGTTGGTGGTGGGGATTGCAGGTTCTTGGATCCAACAGAAAAAAGGGAGCTAGGTGTTGCTGGACTGGTTACATTCTTAGCCGAAGTTTCTGAATGTGTCAACAACTTGTGATGTATGCGCTGTAAGTAGCGTAACAGGGAGGAGGTTCCTAGGTGGTTAGGTTCCCTACCTCTACTTACAACAGCTTTACAAAGGCTACAGATGGCTAGACAGTTATTGTCCTGGTTTGTGAAGAAATAATTCCACACAGAAGAGGTGGATTTTTTCTCTTTTGCCCAGGCATGACAATGGGCAACAACTGTCTTTCCTGGTGCCTTTTTAAACAAACCACATCCCCATCATCAAAAGCCTTATCGTCAGCATTCTTATTAGCACCAGCTACACAAATATCCTCCTCATCCTGGTGTACTTCTATAGTGACATCCTCAATCTCAATGTCAGCATGTTGACTGGCGCTGCTCCTCCCAACAGTTGCAGAGGGTGTGCAAATGGTGGAAAGAGACTCCTCTTCCTGTACAATATTGGAAAGGTCAGGCTTATACATCGTAACCGCGGACACACTTGGACTCTCCTTGGGGATTGGTAATACAGGTTGAGTATTCCATATCCAAATATTCTGAAATACAGAATATTCCGAAATACGGATTTTTTTTGAGTGAGAGTGAGATAATGAAACCTTTGTTTTGTGATGGCTCAATGTACACAAACTTTGTTTAATACACAAAGTTATTAAAGATATTGTATTGCATGACCTTCAGGCTGTGTGTATAAGGTGTATATGAAATATAAATGAATTGTGTGACTGTAGACACACTTTGTTTAATGCACAAAGTTATTAAAAATATTGGCTAAAATTACCTTCAGGCTGTGTATAAAAGATGTATATGAAACATAAACGCATTTTGTGTTTAGACTTAGGTCCCATCGCCATGATATCTTGATATGGTTTGCAATTATTCCAAAATATGGAAAAATCCGATATCCAAAATACTTCTGGCCCAAAGCATTTTGGATAAGGGAGACTCAACCTGTATTTCTGAATGCACAGTTGGTTCTTGCACCTTAACAAGTTTCATGTTTTTAACTCTTCTACAGGGAGGAGAGCTTACATCATCATTATGAGACACAGAACCACCAGTCATAAATACAGGACAAGGCCTTAGCCTTTCCTCGCCACTTCGTGTAGTGAATGGTATATTGCCAATTTTACGTTTCTCGTCAGCTAACTTTAGTTTTTTTTTTTTTTATCACCGTAAAATATTGCTTCTTTGATTTCACATTCCCTCTACACCATTGGGCATCGGCCTTAGCTGATGATGTTGATGGACTTGCATTGTCATGACTAGTGGCAGCAGATTCAGCACTAGTAGTAGTAAATGGTTCTTGATTTTTCAATTGTTTGTCCTCCATTTCTATCAACACGAAGTGGGGTACAGCAACAGTGTCGCACAAAATAGTCAGAAATATATATTATTTTTTATATCACACACTGTGGGTACAGTGTGTCACAACTGAGGGCCTGAGCTGACGGGAGGCAGCCTCAGTTGTAGGGGCTGAGGTATAGTGGAACCTGGGAGGTTGTATCAGACCCCTAGACATGTAAGTAACATGTAACAGAATTGCCCGAAGGCGTGACCACGACAACCAGGATAAAAGTCAATGATGTTTATTTATGACAAAACTCCGTAACACAGCAGTAGTAAAAGAAAACATAAAAATCAGCAGAGAATAAATACAGTTCCTGGGTACTACAGGGTGGCAAGGGCCACAGGGCTCTGGTAGTGTGAGATAGTTCTTATAATCTTCTAGTTGGAAAGTCCTTACCAGGCCCGACTGTAGCAATGGAGATAGCCCAGGATCGTACCAGCTGGTGTTCCAGGAAAAGCTGGGCTGCTGTGGATAAAACGGCTGCTGTGGGTACTGGCTGAAACCAGACTGATGTTGGCACGGAGTGGGTACTGGCTGGAAACAGTCAAATAATAAATGTAGCTTGAGAGTGATGAAATATGGAATGATGTGTGGAGCTTGAGAGCGGTGAAATAATAATATCCAAGGTGAATGGTAATCTGCAGAAAAGGGTACCGGCACTTTAAGAAGAGCTGACCTCTGCTGGCAGCTGGAAGCTGTAAGCAGGTGGATCTGTGGCTGGAAGCAGATGAGTCCAAATGGATAGGAGAGTCAGGCTACACCGCAGGTGGAATGCTGGTGCGGGTCTCTTTAGTGGAGGTTTGGAGACAGGAACTGGAACCTGGAAAACAACCACAGGAGAGAGACAAACTGGAACTAGGTTTGACAACCAAAGCACTGACGCCTTCCTTGCTCAGGCACAGCATATTTATACCTGCAGCAAGGAAGGGATTGGCTAGGCAATTATGCAGATTAACAATACAGACAGCAGATTGGTGGAAATGATCAGATGACAAAATCCAAGATGGCTGCGCCCATGCAGACACTTGGAGGGAAGTTTGGTTTGTAATCCATGTGAGAATTGAAACAGCAATGGCGGCGCCGGCCACAGGATACAGGAGACGCCAGACTGATGATTGCACATCTAAACCACGCGGGCACAGCGGAGGCCGCGGCTGACGTAATCGCCACTCTGACACTCTGCATGCAGGAACTCAGGGACAGCGGCGGAGGCCGCGGGGAACGCCATTCCAGATGTAACATGGCTCCGCGGTGACCGCGTCTCAGAGTGACAGGAGAGGAGGCAGGAATGTGGACATCAGTATAACGGATGGGATCCGGTCCTGGAACGCTGAGCCAGCCTCAGGAGGCATCTGAAGGGTAAGTAATGGCGTCCAGATACCCGGATCGTGACAGCACCCCCCCTTTAGGAGTGGCCCCAGGACACTTCTTTGGCTTTTGAGGAAACTTGGAATGGAATCTCCGGACCAAGGCAGGAGCATGGACATCAGAAGCATTGGTCCATGAGCGTTCCTCAGGGCCGTAACCCTTCCAGTCAATAAGATACTGTAGTTGACCGTAACGGTGACGTGAGTCCAGGATCTTGGCCACTTCATACTCAACGCCTCGTTGAGTTTGGACTTTCGGAGTTGGAGGAAGTGAGGAATGAAACCGATTCAGGATCAGCGGTTTCAACAGGGAAACATGGAATGTCCTGGGTATTTTTAAGAAGGGAGGTAACTGAAGTCTGTAAGCAACAGGATTGATGACTTGTTCAATTTTAAAAGGACCGATGTAGCGAGGTGCAAACTTCATACTGGGAACTCTTAACCTCAAATTCTTCGTGGATAACCATACCCGATCACCCACCTTGAGAGCAGGAACTGCTCTACGCTTCTTATCCGCAAACTTCTTGTACCTGAACGATGCCTTGAGCAGAGCTGATCGTACACTCTTCCAGTTATTTGCAAACTGATGCAAGGTGATATCCACTGCTGGAACAGAAGTTGCTGGAAGCGGTTGGAACTCAGGGACTTTAGGGTGGAATCCAAAGTTAGTGAAGAATGGTGTTGAAGAAGATGAGGAATGATACTGGTTGTTATGACAGAACTCGGCCCAGGGAAGTAATTGAACCCAGTCATCTTGAGAGGAAGACACATAGATGCGGAGGAAGGCCTCCAAGTCCTGATTCACCCTCTCAGTTTGACCATTGGTCTGAGGATGGTAAGCCGTGGAAAACTTTAGCTTGACTTGGAGGACTTGACATAAACTTCGCCAGAATTTGGCTGTGAATTGAACTCCTCGATCTGAGATAATTTCTTCAGGAAGACCGTGGAGTCGGAAGATCTCTTGTATGAATACTTGAGCCAACTTGGAAGCTGACAGAAGACCGGTGAGAGGAATGAAGTGCGCCATCTTGGTGAACCGGTCAACTACCACCCAGATGGTATTGAACTTGTTGAACATGGGTAAGTCTGTAATGAAATCCATCGACAAATGGGTCCATGGTCGACGGGGAACGGATAGTGGAACCAGTTGCCCCGCAGGTGACTGGCGGGATACCTTATGTTGAGCACACTTTGGGCAAGATGCAATAAACTCCATGACGTCCTTTTTCAGAGTTGGCCACCAATAGGACCTAGAGATAAACTCCAGGGTTTTTTGGATACCTGTATGTCCGGCAAAACGGGAAGCATGGGCCCAATGCATGAGCTTCTTCTTTAGCATCGGCTTCACAAAACTTTTCCCTGGTGGGGGCGTAGAGTCCATCCCTACCGTGGAGAATGCCAACGGATTTATAATAGGATGCTTGTCTGAAAACTCTGACTCATTTTCTTGCTCCCATGAGCGGGAAAGGGCATCGGCCTTGCGATTCTGAGAGCCCGGACAGAACTGGAGCTTAAAGTCGAACCTGGAAAAGAAAAGTGCCCATCTGGCCTGACGAGGATTGAGACATTGTGCGCCTTTCAGATATAAAAGATTCTTGTGGTCTGTAAGTATGGTGAATGAATGAGAAGCTCCCTCCAACAGATACCTCCACTCTTCTAGAGCGACTTTGATGGCTAGCAACTCCTGGTCGCCAATGGCATAGTTGCGCTCAGCTGGGGAGAACTTCCGGGAGAAGAAACTGCAAGGGTGTAAATGACCATCTTTAGCCCTCTGAGATAACACTGCTCCTACTCCAACGGAGGAGGCATCCACCTCTAAGATGAAAGGGGAGTCGATGTCGGGCTGTTTCAGAACTGGTGCTGAGATGAACCGTTGTTTTAAAAGATGAAAAGCTTGCGTAGCTTCTTCAGACCACTTGGACGGGTTAGCACCCTTCTTAGTTAAAGCAGTGATAGGCGCCACAATGGTGGAAAAGTCTCGTATAAACTTTCTGTAATAATTGGCGAACCCTAAGAACCTCTGGACCCCTTTGAGGGTTAAGGGTATCGGCCAATTCTGGATTGCTTGTAGTTTCTCAGGATCCATCTCTAGTCCGGAACCGGACACAATGTAACCTAGAAATGGAATGGACTTGACTTCAAAGACGCATTTCTCTAATTTGCAATAGAGATGATTGACACGGAGACGGGACAGAACCTCTTTTACCCAAAAACGATGTTCCTCTAAATTGTTAGCAAAAATGAGGATATCATCTAGATAGACCACGACATGACGGTATAAAATGTCTCTGAAGATCTCATTGACAAAATGCTGGAAGACAGCTGGAGCATTGCTCAATCCGAAGGGCATGACGAGGTACTCATAATGTCCGTCATGGGTGTTAAAGGCGGTCTTCCACTCGTCACCCTCACGGATCCGGATGAGATTGTATGCACCTCTCAAGTCCAGCTTTGTGAAGATGGTAGCTCCGCTAACTCTATCAAAGAGCTCAGTAATCAGGGGTAAAGGATAGCGGTTCTTGATGGTAATGTCGTTCAAACCTCTGTAGTCGATGCACGGCCGCAGACCACCATCTTTCTTCTTTACAAAAAAGAAGCCTGCGCCGGCTGGAGAAGAAGAAGGTCGAATGAACCCCTTTGCTAGGTTCTCTTTAATGTATTCCTCCATAGAATGCGTCTCAGGCAGAGACAACGGATAAGTTCGACCTCGAGGTGGAACCTTCCCTGGAACGAGATCAATCGGGCAGTCCCATTCTCTATGAGGAGGAAGGATATCAGCAGAAGCTTTACTGAACACATCCGTGAAATCTTGAAATGGAGGAGGTGGAACATCAGACGACATGGGGGAGGAAGAACAGACAGGCAATACTTTAAACAAACATGTCTCAGCACAGGAGGAACCCCATGCCAGAATTTGCGTAGTCGTCCAATCAATTGTAGGATTGTGAAGACGGAGCCATGGAAGGCCCAGGACCACAGGATGTGTGGCTCTTGGAATCACTAAAAAAGAAATAAGTTCGGAATGAAGAACTCCCACTCTCAGACGAACTGGTAGAGTCCTTAGAGAAATAACTGTATCAAAAATCTTGCTGCCATCCACGGCAGTTAAGGAGATGGATGAAGGAAGTCTTTCGGTGGGTAGAGACCACCGTTTAACATAGGCTTCGGTAATAAAGTTCCCAGCTGCTCCGGAATCAAGGAGGGCAATGACGTTCCGATAACGTTGAGCAACTTGAAGCGAGACTGGGAGATTACAATCATGAGGAGATGGAGAGGAGATCATTACTCCTAGCCGGCCCTCTCCTTGGCGAGCTAGGATTTGGAGTTTCCCGGACGTTTGGGACAGGCATTAATGGTGTGAGACGGAGCTGCACAATAAAGACAGAGAGACTCGGAGAGACGTCTTAGGCGCTCAGCAGGAGTTAAACGGGAACGACCAATTTGCATGGGCTCATCTTTAGATGGTGACAGTTGGCGAGGAGGAGGAGTAGAAGATTTTGGAGCAGATGATCTTCCACGCTCAATTGCTCTCTCTCTGAAACGTAAATCAACTTTCGTGCAGAGTGAGATTAGCTCATCTAACTTGGAAGGTAAGTCTCTGGTAGCTAACTCATCTTTAATACGCTCAGATAAGCCATGCCAGAATGCAGCATACAGGGCCTCGTCGTTCCATGCCAGTTCGGATGCCAGGATCTGGAACTGTATAAGATATTGTCCTACAGTACATGATCCCTGGCGTAAACGGAGAATCTCAGATGAAGCTGAAGTTACCCGGCCCGGCTCGTCGAAGATACGCCTGAATGTTGACACGAATGCAGTATAGGAGGATAGCAGGGTGTCGGACCTCTCCCATAACGGTGATGCCCAATCAAGGGCTGAGCCACTGAGAAGAGAGATAATGTAGGCAATTTTTGTACGGTCACTGGGAAAATTGCCAGGTTGTAGCTCAAACTGAATCTCACACTGGTTGAGAAATCCCCTGCAGAATCTTGGAGATCCGTCAAATTTTGCTGGCGTTGGAAGATGAAGACGTTGAGCAGAAATGGGTAAGGTGGGTGGGGTTATAGCTGGAGTCACTGTGGTTGACGCACCGGACGCGTCTGATCCACGGAGGGTTGTCTGAATCCCATCCAGCCGAGTAGAGAGATCCTGGAGACAGCGGATGATGTGGCCCTGTGCAGCCTCCTGATGTTCAAGTCGGGCTGCCAGTTCTTGCATCGGCCTGGCCGCTTGATCCTGGTCTCCGGCTGGATTCATATGGTCAGTGCTTACTGTCACAACTGAGGGCCTGAGCTGACGGGAGGCAGCCTCAGTTGTAGGGGCTGAGGTATAGTGGAACCTGGGAGGTTGTATCAGACCCCTAGACATGTAAGTAACATGTAACAGAATTGCCCGAAGGCGTGACCACGACAACCAGGATAAAAGTCAATGATGTTTATTTATGACAAAACTCCGTAACACAGCAGTAGTAAAAGAAAACATAAAAATCAGCAGAGAATAAATACAGTTCCTGGGTACTACATGGTGGCAAGGGCCACAGGGCTCTGGTAAGTGTGAGATAGTTCTTATAATCTTCTAGTTGGAAAGTCCTTACCAGGCCCGACTGTAGCAATGGAGATAGCCCAGGATCGTACCAGCTGGTGTTCCAGGAAAAGCTGGGCTGCTGTGGATAAAACGGCTGCTGTGGGTACTGGCTGAAACCAGACTGATGTTGGCACGGAGTGGGTACTGGCTGGAAACAGTCAAATAATAAATGTAGCTTGAGAGTGATGAAATATGGAATGATGTGTGGAGCTTGAGAGCGGTGAAATAATAATATCCAAGGTGAATGGTAATCTGCAGAAAAGGGTACCGGCACTTTAAGAAGAGCTGACCTCTGCTGGAAGCTGGAAGCTGTAAGCAGGTGGATCTGTGGCTGGAAGCAGATGAGTCCAAATGGATAGGAGAGTCAGGCTACACCGCAGGTGGAATGCTGGTGCGGGTCTCTTTAGTGGAGGTTTGGAGACAGGAACTGGAACCTGGAAAACAACCACAGGAGAGAGACAAACTGGAACTAGGTTTGACAACCAAAGCACTGACGCCTTCCTTGCTCAGGCACAGCATATTTATACCTGCAGCAAGGAAGGGATTGGCTAGGCAATTATGCAGATTAACAATACAGACAGCAGATTGGTGGAAATGATCAGATGACAAAATCCAAGATGGCTGCGCCCATGCAGACACTTGGAGGGAAGTTTGGTTTGTAATCCATGTGAGAATTGAAACAGCAATGGCGGCGCCGGCCACAGGAGACAGGAGACGCCAGACTGATGATTGCACATCTAAACCACGCGGGCACAGCGGAGGCCGCGGCTGACGTAATCGCCACTCTGACACTCTGCATGCAGGAACTCAGGGACAGCGGCGGAGGCCGCGGGGAACGCCATTCCAGATGTAACATGGCGCCGCGGTGACCGCGTCTCAGAGTGACAGGAGAGGAGGCAGGAATGTGGACATCAGTATAACGGATGGGATCCGGTCCTGGAACTCTGAGCCAGCCTCAGGAGGCATCTGTAGGGTAAGTAATGGCGTCCAGATACCCGGATCGTGACACAGTGTCGCACAAATGAGTCAGAAATATATATTACTAGTGATGAGCGGGTTCGGTTCCTCGAGATCCGAACTTCACCCATTTTACACGGTACCGAGCAGACTCGGATCCTCCCGCCTTGCTTGGTTAACCCGAGCACGCCCGAACGTCATCATCCCGCTGTCGGATTCTCACGAGATTCGTATTCTATATAAGGAGCCATGCGTCGCCGCCATTTTCACTCGTGCATTGGAGATGATAGGGAGAGGACGTGCAGCGTTCTATCAGTTTCTGTGTTCAGTGTGCTGCAAATATCTGTGCTCAGTGTGCTGCAAATATCTGTGCTCAGTGTGCTTGCAAATATCTGTGCTCAGTGTGCTGAAAATATCTACGTTCTCTGCCTGAAAAACGCTCCATATCTGTGGTGCATTGTAGTATATAGTAGGAGGACAGTGCAGAATTTTGCTGACCACCAGTATTATATAGCAGTACGGTACAGTAGTCCACTGCTCTACCTTCCTCTGTGTCGTCAAGTATACTATCCATCCATACCTGTGGTGCATTTTAGTTGTGCGCAGTATATATAGTAGGAGGACAGTGCAGAATTTTGCTGACCACCAGTATATAATATATAGCAGTACGGTACAGTAGTCCACTGCTCTACCTACCTCTGTGTCATCAAGTATACTATCAATCCATATCTGTGGTGCATTTTAGTTGTGGGCAGTATATATAGTAGGAGAACAGTGCAGAATTTTGATGACCACCAGTATATAATATATAACAGTACGGTACAGTAGGCCACTGCTCTACCTACCTCTGTGTCGTCAAGTATACTATCCATCCATACCTGTGGTGCATTTTAGTTGTGCGCAGTATATATAGTAGGAGGACAGTGCAGAATTTTGATGACCACCAGTATATAATATATAGCAGTACGGTACAGTAGGCCACTGCTCTACCTACCTCTGTGTCGTCAAGTATACTATCCATCCATACCTGTGGTGCATTTTAGTTGTGCGCAGTATTTATAGTAGGAGGACAGTGCAGAATTTTGCTGACAACCAGTATATAATATATAGCAGTACGGTACAGTAGGCCACTGCTCTACCTACCTCTGTGTCGTCAAGTATACTATCCATCCATACCTGTGGGGCATTTTAGTTGTGCACAGTATATATAGTAGGAGGACAGTGCAGAATTTTGCTGACTACCAGTATATAATATATAGCAGTACGGTACAGTAGGCCACTGCTCTACCTACCTCTGTGTCGTCAAGTATACTATCCATCCATACCTGTGATGCATTTTAGTTGTGTGCAGTATATATAGTAGGAGGACAGTGCAGAATTTTGCTGACCACCAGTATATAATATATAGCAGTACGGTACAGTATTCCACTGCTCTACCTACCTCTGTGTCGTCAAGTATACTATCCATCCATACCTGTGGTGCATTTTAGTTGTGCGCAGTATATATAGTAGGAGGACAGTGCAGAATTTTGCTGACCACCAGTATATAATAAAGCAGTACAGTAGGCCATTGCTATTGATATATTACTGGCATATAATTCCACACATTAAAAAATTGAGAACAAAAATGTGGAGGGTAAAATAGGGAAAGATCAAGATCCACTTCCACCTCGTGCTGAAGCTGCTGCCACTAGTCATGGCCGAGACGATGAAATGCCATCAACGTCGTCTGCCAAGGCCGATGCCCAATGTCATAGTAGAGAGCATGTAAAATCCAAAAAACAAAAGTTCAGTAAAATGACCCAGAAATCTAAATTAAAAGCATATGAGGAGAAGCGTAAACTTGCCAATATGCCATTTACGACACGGAGTGGCATGGAACGGCTGAGGCCCTTGCCTATGTTCATAGCTAGTGGTTCAGATTCACATGAGGATGGAACCACTCATCCTCTCGCTAGAAAAATGAAAAGACTTAAGCTGGCAAAAGCACAGCAAAGAACTGTACGTTCTTCTAAATCACAAATCCCCAAGGAGAGTCCAATTGTGTCGGTTGCGATGCCTGACCTTCCCAACACTGGACGGGAAGAGGTGGCGCCTTCCACCATTTGCACGCCCCCTACAAGTGCTGGAAGGAGCACCCGCAGTCCAGTTCCTGATAGTCAAATTGAAGATGTCACTGTTGAAGTACACCAGGATGAGGATATGGGTGTTGCTAGCGCTGAGGAGGAAATTTACAAGGAGGATACTGATGGTGAGGTGGTTTGTTTAAGTCAGGCACTCGGGGAGACACCTGTTGTCCGTGGGACGAATATGGCCATTGACATGCCTTGTCAAATTACAAAAAAAATCACCTCGTCGGTGTGGAATTATTTTAACAGAAATGCGGACAACATTTGTCAAGCTGTGTGTTGCCTTTGTCAAGCTGTAATAAGTAGGGGTAAGGACGTTAACCACCTAGGAACATCCTCCCTTATACGTCACCTGGAGCGCATTCATCAGAAGTCATTGACAAGTTCAAAAACTTTGGGTGACAGCGGAAGCAGTCCACTGACAACTAAATCCCTTCCTCTTGTAACCAAGCTCCTGCAAACCACACCACCAACTCCCTCAGTGTCAATTTCCTCCCTAGACAGGAAAGCCAATAGTCCTGCAGGCCATGTCACTGTCAAGTCTGACGAGTCCTCTCCTGCCTGGGATTCCTCCGATGCATCCTTGAGTGTAACGCCTACTGCTGCTGGCGCTGCTGTTGCTGCTGCTGGGAGTCGATCGTCATCCCAGAGGGGAAGTCGGAAGACCACTTGTACTACTTCCAGTAAGCAATTGACTGTCCAACAGTCCTTTGCGAAGAAGATAACTCAGGCCTTGGCAGCCTGGGTGATGTTAAACGTGTGTCTGGTATCCACCGTTAATTCACAGGGAATTAGAGAATTTATTGAGTTCGTGTGTCCCCGGTACCAAATACCATCTAGGTTCCACTTCTCTAGGCAGGCGATACCGAGAATGTACACAGACCTCAGAAAAAGAGTCACCAGTGTCCTAAAAAATGCAGTTGTACCCAATGTCCACTTAACCACGGACATGTGGACAAGTGGAGCAGGGCAGACTCAGGACTATATGACTGTGACAGCCCACTGGGTAGATGTATTGCCTCCCGCAGCAAGAACAGCAGCGGCGGCACCAGTAGCAGCATCTCGCAAACGCCAACTCGTTCCTAGGCAGGCTACGCTTTGTATCACCGCTTTCCATAAGAGGCACACAGCTGACAACCTCTTACGGAAACTGAGGAACATCATCGCAGAATGGCTTACCCCAATTGGACTCTCCTCGGTATTTGTGACATCGGACAACGCCACCAATATTGTGCATGCATTACATGCGGGCAAATTCCAGCACGTCCCATGTTTTGCACATACATTGAATTTGGTGGTGCAGAATTATTTAAAAAAACGACAGGGGCGTGCAAGAGATGCTGTCGGTGGCCCGAAGAATTGCGGGCCACTTTCGGCATTCAGCCACCGCGTGCCGAAGACTGGAGCACCAGCAAACACTCCTGCACCTGCCACGCCATTATCTGAAGCAAGAGGTGGTAACAAGGTGGAATTCAACCCTCTATATGCTTCAGAGGATGGAGGAGCAGCAAAAGGCCATTCAAGCCTATACAGCTACCTACGATATAGGCAAAGGAGGGGGAATCCACCTGACTCAAGCACAGTGGAGAATGATTTCAACGTTGTGCAAGGTTCAGCAACCCTTTGAACTTGCCACACGTGAAGTCAGTTCAGACACTGCCAGCCTGAGTCAGGTCATTCCCCTCATCAGGCTTTTGCAGAAGAAGCTGGAGAGATTGAAGGAGGAGCTAAAACAGAGCGATTCCGCTAGGCATGTGGAACTTGTGGATGGAGCCCTTAATTCGCTTAACCAGGATTCACGGGTGGCCAATCTGTTGAAATCAGAGCACTACATTTTGGCCACCGTGCTCGATCCTAGATTTAAAACCTACATTGTATCTCTCTTTCCATCTGCAGAGGTTCAAAGACCTGCTGGTGAGACACTGTCAAGTCAAGCGGAACGTGACCCGTCAACAGCTCCTCCTTCACATTCTCCCACAACTGGGGCTGCGAGGAAAAGGCTAAGAATTCCGAGCCCACCCACTGGCGGTGATGCAGGGCAGTCTGGAGCGAGTGCTGACATCTGGTCCAGACTGAAGGAACTGCCAACGATTACTGACATGTCGTCTACCGTCACTGCATATGATTCTGTCACCATTGAAAGAATGGTGGAGGATTATATGAGTGACCGCATCCAAGTAGGCACGTCAGACAGTCCGTACGTATACTGGCAGGAAAAAGAGCCAATTTGGAGGCCCTTGCAGAAACTGGCTTTATTTTACCTAAGTTGCCCCCCCTCCAGTGTGTACTCCAAAAGAGTGTTTAGTGCAGCCGCCCACCTTGTCAGCAATCGGCGTACGAGGTTACTTCCAAAAAATGTGGAGAAGATGTTCATCAAAATGAATTATAATCAATTCCTCCGTCGAGACATTCACCAGCAATTGCCTCCAGAAAGTACACAGGGACCTGAGATGGTGGATTCCAGTGGGGACGAATTAATAATCTGTGAGGAGGGGGATGTACACAGTGAAAGGGGTGAGGAATCGGAGGATGAGGAGGAGGTGGACATCTTGCCTCTGTAGAGCCAGTTTGTGCAAGGAGAGATTGATTGCTTCTTTTTTGGTGGGGGCCCAAACCAACCAGTCATTTCAGTCACAGTCATGTGGCAGACCCTGTCGCTGAAATGATGGATTTGTTAAAGTGTGCATGTCTTGTTTATACAACATAAGGGTGGGTGGGAGGGCCCAAGGACAATTCCATCTTGCACCTCTTTTTTCTTTCATTTATCTTTGCATCATGTGCTGTTTGGGGACTATTTTTTGAAGTGCCATCCTGTCTGACACTGCAGTGCCACTCCTAGATGGGCCAGGTGTTTGTGTCGGCCACTTGGGTCGCTTAGCTTAGCCATCCAGCGACCTTGGTGCACCTCTTTTTTTCTTTGCATCATGTGCTGTTTGGGGACTATTTTTTAAATTGCCCATCCTGTCTGACACTGCAGTGCCACTCCTAGATGGGCCAGGTGTTTGTGTCGGCCACTTGGGTCGCTTAGCTTAGCCATATAGCGACCTTGGTGCACCTCTTTTTTTCTTTGCATCATGTGCTGTTTGGGGACTATTTTTTAAATTGCCTATCTTGTCTGACACTGCAGTGCCACTCCTAGATGGGCCAGGTGTTTGTGTCGGCCACTTGGGTCGCTTAGCTTAGTCATCCAGCGACCTCGGTGCAAATTTTAGGACTAACAATAATATTGTGAGGTGTGAGGTGTTCAGAATACACTGGAAATGAGTGGAAATTATGGTTATTGAGGTTAATAATACTATGGGATCAAAATGACCCCCAAATTCTATGATTTAAGCTGTTTATGAGGGGTTTTTGTAAAAAAAAAAAAACAAATCCAAAACACACCCGAATCCGAAAAAAAAATTTCAGGGAGGTTTTGCCAAAACGCGTCCGAATCCAAAACACGGCCGCGGAACCGAATCCAAAACCAAAACACAAAACACAAAAAATTTCCGGTGCACATCACTAATTATTGCACACTGCGGTTTAGCGTCACCAACAGTGTTGCACAAACGTGTCAGAAATATGTATTATTTTTTTATATCACACACCGACGGTTACAGTGTCGCACAAATGAGTCAGAAATATATATTACTACTACATACTGCGGTTTAGCTTCACCTACAGTGTCGCACAAATGAGTCAGAAATATGTATTATTTTTTATATTACACACTGCACCCCTGGAGGACACAGCCCCTGATGGACAGAGCAGCCCCTTTCAGTCAGACAGCCCAGTTTATGGACAGAGCACCCCCGAAGCAGCCCCTTGTGTACACCAGAGTACTACAGCAGCCCTGACCTTCAGGCAGCGCCTTAAAAGAATTGCACACAGCACAGCACTGACAGGCAGCACATTTACACTATACAGCCCCAGTTTATAGACACCCAAAGCACCCATTTTATGGACAGAGCACGCCTGCAACAGCCCCTTCCTTAAGTTCAGACAACCCCCCCTTAAAGAATAGCACACAGCATAGACAGGCAGCACATGTACACTATACAATCTCCAATGCCAGAGTGAAGATGGCGTCAGTGCACGGGGACTTATATATAATCCAAAACCCGCAAAAATCGGACAGCGGGATGATGATGTTTTGCCTCGCTTTCAGATCCGAGGCTGGTGGGGAAACCTGAGCCGGGCTCGGATCCCGGCTCGGATCTCAGTTTCTAGATAATACTGTGGTGAAGTAACTATGCTGTTTAATCTAAATGAACCACCATGCCATTGATTACTTCATGTATTTATATTATACTAGTGATTAGCAACGTCTTCTGTCATGTGGATGTCTGTTATTGGTCAGCGGATCTAATTTTACAAAGACAGTAGTGACATCTAATATTGTGATGTATATTTTATATTGTACACTTTAATCATACATTTTCTTTGTAAACAATATTTGCAGATATTCCTTCAAGGATTAACACAAAAAGATACTTGGTGCTACTAACTCGTATGGAAGCCACATAGAGCTGCCCATGGGAGAAGCAGCTGATACAGAGCTCTACGCCTGCATCCCTGAGCCTTTTCCCCAAGTGTTGGAGAACCATTGAATTAGTTCAGTTGAGTTCGGAGTGTTCACAGAAATGTCTTACTGTCCCAGTCTGTGTGGTGCAACCAGTTCCTGAGGGGTTACCTATCCAATATCACTTTTACGCTGATGTCTTCTCCAAGCAGCAGGCCAATTCCTTGCCCCCACATTATCCTCATGATCAGAGCCGGCCCTAACCAATATGATGCCCTAGGCAAGATTTTGGCTGGTGCCCCCTAGCACCACCGCTAGTTTTGCCTCTGACCCTGCACCCCTTTCCCAGCACCATCACCCCCCACCGAAAGCAGTCCTTTTTTTTTTTTTCTACCCCCCTGTAATTTAAATAAGAACAGTATGCACATTCGGCGCACAGCCCAAAAAGGTATATGTTTTTGCTGGCAAGGGGCATGGCCACACAATAGTACCCCCAATTCAACTTATGCCTCACAGTAGTGCAACTTTATTCACAATTTATCATGCTATAGTGTCCCTTATTCACATTAAATCACACAGTAGTACCACTGTACCTTGTATACGTTACTCCTCACAGTAGTGCCCCTCATTCACATAACATCATACTGAATTGCTCCTTATTCACATTACACCACACCATATTGCTCTTTATTCTCATTACACCACACCATATTGCTCTTTATTCACAATACACCACACCATATTGCTCTTTATTCACATTAGACCACACAGTAGTGTCCTTTCTATACATTACACCACACAGTAGAGCACATAATGCCACACATTGGTAATGCATTTATACACATACACATAATACCACACAGTAATGCCCCTTACACATATGACACACATTATTAATGTCCTTATAAACATAATGCGCCTTACACATTATGCCAACCCTTATTAATGCCCTTATACACATAATTTCCCTTACACATATGCCGCACATTGTTAATGCCCTTATACACATAATAACACACATAGTGCCCCTTACACATGTTACACATTATTAATCCGCTTATACACATAATGACACATATAGTTCCTGGCGTGAGTCAACTGGCAGCTCTGCTAACGTCGGGTACCTATTTTTTATGAAAATGCATCTTATTTGCAATGCTATGTGGCTAGGATGCACAAGCAGCTTCTGCTGATTAAAATGATATGCGGCATGCCTATATACTGTGTGCGACTGTGGCTGTATCTGCAAACGAAATGCTACACACAGAATATAGGCATGCCGCATATCATTTTGATCAGCAGAAGCTGCTTGTGCCCCTAGGCTTACCAGATGCCCTAGGCAATTGCCTAGTTTGCCTATGCCTAGGGCCGGCTCTGCTCATGATTGTACTATCAACCTGATGTCCGGCACAAAACTCCCCAAGGATCGACTTTATGCCTTGTCGCTTCCTGACACCAAAGCAATGGAGGATTACATCCATGAAAACCTAAAGAAAGGGTTCATTTGTCCTTCAAAATCACCATTGAGAGCAGGGTTTTCCTATGTGGCCAAGAAAGACAGTTCCCTTTGGTCGTGTATTGATTATAGAGGCCTGAATAAGGGTACGGTCAAGAACTCGTATCCACTACCCCTCATCTCAGTCCTGTTTGATCAGTTAAGAGAGGTCATAATCTTCTCCAAGATTGACCTGCATGGCACACATAATCTTATCAGAATAAGACAGTGGGATGAATGGAAGACTGCCTTCAACACCCACTCAGGTCATTACAAATATCTGGTAATGCCTTTCGGTCTTTCATATGCCCCATCAGTTTTCCAAGACCATTATTAATAGCGCTCCTGGAAAATATTTAGAAAGATTAATTCTTGTTTACCTGGATGACATCCTGATTTGCTCCAAGACCCTTCAGGAACACCGTGCTCATGTAAAGGCGGTTCTCCAAAAGCTCAGGCAGCATCATTTGTACGCCAAGCTGGAAAAAAACAAGTTAGAAGTGGAGAAGATCTCCTTCTTGGGATATATAATTACCCGTGAAGAGTTCTCCATGGACCCCAAAAAACTCCAAGCTGTTCTGGATTGGGTCCGTCCCACAAATTTAAAAGCCACACTTTCTGGGCCTCACCAACTATTGTAGGAGATTCATTCACTCTATTTCTACCATTGTGGCACCTATTGTAGAACTGACCAAGAAAGGTGCAGACCCCACTAGTTGGTCTCCACAGGCTCTACAGGCATTTTAAAATTTTAGGGTTTTCGTCTCAGCTCCGGTCCTTCACCATCCTGACCTGGATCTGCCTTTTATAGTGGAAGTCGCCACTTCAGAAGACGGCATAGGAGCCATCCTTTCTCAGGGGGATCCAACTGATGCTAAACTTCATCCTTGTTCCTTTCTGTCATCTAAGATTTCTCCTGCGGAAGCCAACTATGAGGTGAGGAATTCTTGAACTCTTGGCTGTCAATTGGGCGCTGGAGGAATGGAGACATTGGCTGGAGGGTGCCAGACATGTTGTCACAGTATTCACCGATCACAAGAACTTGTCATACATTGAGTCTGGAAAAAAAAAATGAATTCAATGCCGGCAATGTGGGTACTCTTCTACGGAAGGTTTCATTTTGTAATCACTTACAGACCCAGGTCCAAGAATGTGAAGTAGGGTGCCCTGTCTCAGAATTTCCTTCCAGTTCAAGAGGTCTCCAATTTGCTTATGCTAATCATTTCTCCAAAATGCATACTGTAGATCTTGCTTCACGTATTCAGTCGGTACAAGCACAACAGTTCAACTCAGCTATCTATTCACTTATGTATTTGTAATTAACAACTACTGAATGAATGAAATATATCTAAAAGCAATACAATAATTTATGACCTTCTTTATATGTTAGAAATTCATGTATAGAGAAATGTAGTGAGCATAATTCTCAGGAATGGGCTCACTCCTCCACATGACCCCCCCACATCTGGATTCATTAGCACATATTGTGTATAGAATGCAGAGCCGGCCTTAGCTATAGGCAGGCTAGGCATTTGCCTAGGGCATTCAAGCATGTCTAGGGGCATCCAAGCATGTCCCTGCAGTATCTCATGCTGGGAGGGACAGTCCGCAAACTAACTTACTTTCCAAATGTATTCAATCAGTACTTGTATACACTGCTGTTTACATTTGTCAAATAAAATGCACACTGTGCCTTAAACTTCCTCTGACATGCTTGAATGCCCCTGACTTGTGAGACCTCAGACAGACAGCAGAAGCCAAGTAACTGCAATTCCTGGACCTGTGACATTTTCACTGACTATATAAGGTTATTACTGGATGGCTTCTATAACACATGTGTATTTTGGAAGACTGCTTCACAGAAACCTGACATCACCTATACTGCTTGTGCACATAGGGGAGGGGGACCCTGTTATCCTGTGTCCCTTATCCCTGTGCAATTCCCAGGTGTCTGCAGGGACATAACATGGGCAATGTTCTCCCCACACTTTATTTCCTAGTCAGTCCATGCCGTAAAATTCCCCTGCCACCCAGCACTGTAACGTGGTCAGTAAGTTGCGTTGTGCTTTTCTATATGAAACATCAGTGCAGCGTGACTTTCGGACACATCAGACTGGAGGGCACGGCATATCACTCCCACAGTATAAAGTAAAGGGCATGCAGTAACAGACACCAGCAAACACACTGAATAGTGAAGAGAATGGACAGTTTCTACATGTTTGATACTGGTCTTTTTGTATAACCAGCAAGTGTGGCAGTATCTGTGGCAGTATATGTGTATTATGGGCATTACTAATGTGGGGCATATGTGTAAGGTGCATTACTGTGTGGCATTATGTGTATTATGGGCATTACTAATGTGGGGCATATGTGTAAGGTTCCTTTACTGTGTGGAATTATATGTATTATGGTCATTACTGTGTGGCATTGTGCAGAGTTGAACTGGCCCACAGGGTAACCCCCCGGTGGGCCCCACTACCTGAGCGTTGCAGGTACAGATGCAGAACTAGCGGCGGAGCTAGGGGGCACCAGACAAAATTTTGCCTAGGGCATCAAATTGGCTAGGGCCGGCTCTGATAGAATGGGGGCAGTCACCGCCGGACCGCGTTGCCATGGGTACGCGTCATTGCTCAGCCATGTGACCATGGTGGCTGGCTGGGGATGATGCGTCATTCCTGAGCCGCGTTCGTTCCCGAGCCGCATCGCCATGGTGACAGGCCGGGGAGGGTGCACTGCTTCCGGGCGCGTCGCTAAGGCGACCGGTTTCCGGAGAGGTGCGTCACTTCCGGGCCGCGTCGCCATGGCGACGGGCCGGGAGCGAGCGCTGTTTCTATATATTGCGCTCTCACAACGGGGGATGGAGGGGGATCTGGCGGTGAATTAGTGGCTGCCAGCGATGAGCTTAGACTGGTGGGCCACATATATATAAGTGTGGGCCAAATATATGATAAATAGAGATCCCATTCGGTCATGTGACAAATGATCACATGACACAGATAAATCACATGACCACTGATCTGACCTATAGGAAAGTCTCAGGAACTGTTACCTAGACTACAATGGAGTAAACAAACTCCCTGATTGGATAAATACATTTCATTTTAAAAAATTAAAAAACTAAAAGTACTAATTTACTCCTGAAATAAAAGTTTGATGTTACTAATGGTCCCTTTGTGGGGATAGGTCTGTCTCCTATATATGTTTTTGTTGTTTTAATTGTTTTAAAGTACTATATGTTTGATTAATAGGCACTGTGTATCCAGGTGCTAATTAAGCCACCATTTTGACTAGGGTATATAAACCCCAAACCCAGACAATACACCATACCTTTGAAAAAGCTGCAAGTTTTATGCAGTGAAATGTGTCAGGTGTTACCAATTGGAACAGGACAATCTCTATTTGGATCCGAACCAGCCCTTGCCATCTACCAGCCATCTAGAGGAGTCACAGAGAGGCACCACCTAATCACCGCATTGCATAAGGTACTCATCTATATATAGGACACGCTCTATAACCCTCTAGCAGTGTATGGAAGAACTATTGGACTCTGTTACTTTATGAAAGACTTCTCAAATTGGATCTTCACTGGACTTTCAATTAAGGGCACTACTTGGAACGGACTTTCTGCATTGCATTACGCTATATGTCCTGACCCAATATATCGTGTAAACCATCCCTTTTTAAAATTACATGAATTCATGTGGCATAATAATTATTGCATAGGATACTGGTTTTAATAAATAGTTTTTTCTTTTTTGAATTGACACATTAGTGTAATTAATTGTTCTTTCCTCCTGGAGCGCAGCCTCCCCCCTCTTTCTCTTTGTTGTGGCACAAGCTCTCCCAAAAACGCCATCTGGACTTCTTCTGTTTGTTCCTGAACCTCAGAACCGCTATGTTGTCTGAATTTAATTTCAGTAAGACCTCTTTTTGTTCCGATTTAGAAATTAATCTTAGTCTCTCTTCTGGATATCACACACAATCCAATGGGCAAACTGAAAGTGTGAATCAGTCCCTTGCACAGTATCTGCATTGCTATGTTTCCAAGGGTCAAAATTATTTGGTCGATCATCTAAACTTTGCTGAGTTTGCATATAATCATTCTGGACATTCTTCTACTTCCATGTCACCGTTCTTTTGTGTTTCTGGTTTTCATCCTAAATCAAATGCCTTCACTCCTTCTCAACTAGAGATGTGCGGTGGGCATGTTTCGTGTTTTGTGTTTTGGTTTTGGATATGGATCCCCGCTCGTGTTTAGGATCTGGATTGGTTTTGCCAAAACCACCTTTTCGGGTTTTGGTTTTAGATCTGGATGATTTTGAAAAAAAAACATAAACAGCTAAAATCACAGAATTTGTGGGTAATTTTGACCCTACAGTATTATTAACCTCAATAACATTCATTTCCAGTCTATTCTGAACACCTCACACCTCAATATTGTTTTTAGGCCAAAAGGTTGCACCAAGGTCACTGGATGACTAAGCTAAGCGACACAAGTGTGCTGCACAAACACCTGGCTCATCTAGGAGTGGCACTGCAATGGCAGGCAGGATGGCACTTTTAAAAACTAGGTCCCAAAGAGCACATAATGCAAAGAAAAAAAGAGGTGCATCGAGGTCACTGGGTGACTAAGCTTAGCGACACAAGCATGCAGCACAAACACCTGGCCCATCTAGGAGTGGATAAATATATAGAGGGGTATACCAGCGCTGGCTGTTTGCTAATAAATGACAATTTAGGCTTGTAATAACAAATGTATCACATTTAATATATAAAACAATAAAAAAAATCACATATTTTATAGTGCCAATAATAATTGGTTAAAGCCACTGGTCGTCAATCGTTCCACTTAAAGATATGTTAGGACCCACAATCTATAGCAGAAATGTGTCTCGATCTATATTCTCTTTACCAGAATTGTTGGTGGGAGAAAGCAGTCCCTTATTTTCATCAGCTGGGATGTCCTTTAAATGCTGAGAATATATCCAACTCCTGGAGCAACAAGAGCTTTGGGAGAAATCACTCTCCTGGTGAAATCAGCTGGGATGTCCATTATGTGCAGAATCAAATAACCAAAGGCTGCTATATGATGAAAGTGGGTCTCAAATTAAGCTCTGGTTCTCAGGATAAGACTTGTAAGCATGGATTACATCCAATTGCGATGTCAGTGGCGTGCAAACTCAACATGTTTCGCTGGTGTATAATGTGTCCAGCTTCCTCAGGAGCATGTTTGTATATCACACTGAATCTCCTTATATACCCCGCAGGGTGACTTAATGAGTGCCACTTGTGTAAACAATCATTTCAATTAACCAAGCCATAAATTAAAATATATAAAACCTTATATATTTAGAATCTCAATTGGTCACAGAAAGATGGAATGCAGATGAATTACAAAATCGAGCATTAAATCAAACTCTTAAGATTAGTTTACCTTGTCTGTATATCAAGAAGGGCACGAAACCGTGATCATTCTAGTCACATGATCGGGATTTCCTTCAAACATACATTCATGCACAGAGTCCAAATCATCCATGATTGGTTGTTATAGTCACATGTTCTATGTTTTTCCAATCAAATTCACAGAGTTCCGACTCATGTTGAGTCAGAACTCTGTGAATTTGATTGGAGAAACTTAGAACAGGTGACTATAACAACTAATCATGGATTCTGCTATAGATTGTGGGTCCTAACATATCTTTAAGTGGAACAATTGACGACCAGTGGCTTTAACCAATTATTATTGGCACTATAAAATATATGTAATTTTTTTATTTTTATTGTTTTTAATATTTTATATATTAAATGTGATACATTTATTAATACAAGCCTAAATTGTAATTTATTAGCAAACAGCCAGCGCTGGTATACCCCTCTATATAGTTATTTTAATCCATACCTGGGGATTTAAACCACCCCACTACCAGCAGCTGTTGATAGTGCACCTATACACATTTTTTTTTTCTTCCATCTAGGAGTGGCACTGTAGTGGCAGACAGGATGGCACTTTTAAAAAGTAGGCCCAAAACAGCACATCATGCAAAGAAAAAAAGATGTACCGAGGTCGCTGGGTGACTATGCTAAGCAACACAAGTGTGAGGCACAAACACCTGGCCCATCTAGGTGTGGCACTGCAGTGGCAGACAGGATGGCACTTTTAAAAAGTAGGCCCAAAACAGCACCTCATGCAAAGAAAAAAAGAGATGTACCGAGGTCGCTGGGTGACTATCCTAAGCAACACAAGTGTGAGGCACAAACACCTGGCCCATCTAGGTGTGGCACTACAGTGGCAAACAGGATGACACTTTTACAAAGTAGGCCCCAAACAGCATATCATGCAAAGAAAAAATAAGAGGTGCAAGATGGAAATGTCCTTTGGCCCTCCCACCCATATGTTGTATAAACAGAACATGCACACTTTAACAAACCAATCATTTCAGCGACAGGGTCTGCCACATGACTGTGGCTGAAATGATTAGTTTGTTTGGCCCGCCACAAAAAAAATAAGCAATTAATCCCCCCACCAAAAAAGAAGCAATTAATCTCTCCTTGCACAAACTGTCTCTACAGAGGCAAGATGTCGTCCTCATCCTCCAATTCCTCACTCCTTTCAGAGTGTACATCATCCTCCTCACAGGGTATTAATTTGTCCCCACTGGAATCCACCACTACATCTCTTTGTGTACTTTCTGGAGGCAATTGCTGGTAAATGTCTTCCAGGAGGAATTTATAATTAATTTTGATTTATTTTGAACATTATTTTCTCCACATTTTGTGGAAGTAACCTCCTACGCCGATCGCTGACAAGGTTACCGGCCGCACTAAACACTCTTTCTGAGTACACACTGGAGGGGGGGGCAACTTAGGTAAAATAAAGCCAGTTTGTGCAAGGGCCTCCAAATTGCCTCTTTATCCTGCCAGTATACATACGGACTGTCTGTCATGCCTACTTGGATGCTGTCACCGATATAATCCTCCACCATTCTTTCAATGGTGACAGCATCATATGCAGTGACAGTAGACATGTCAGTAATCGTTAGCAGGTCCTTCAGTCTGGACCAGATGTCAGCACTTGCTCCTGACTGCCCTGCATCACCGCCAGCTGGTGGGCTAGGAAATTTTATCCTTTTCCTCGCAGCCCCAGTTGCGGGAGAAAATGAAGGAGGAGCTGTTGACGGGTTATGTTCTGCTTGAGTTGACAATTTTCTCACCTGCAGGTCTTTGCACCTCTGCAGACTAAACCTAGGATCGAGCAGGGTGGCCAAAATGTAGTGCTCTGATTTCAACAGATTGATCACCCTTGAATCCTGGCAAAGCGAATGAAGGGCTCCATCCACAAGTCCCACATACTTAGCGGAATCGCTCTGTATTAGCTCCTCCTTCAATTTCTCCAGCTGCTTCTGCAAAAGCCTGATGAGGGGAATGACCTGACTCAAGATGGCAGTGTCTGAACTGACTTCACGTGTGGCAAGTTTGAAGGGTTGGAGAACCTTGCACAACACGGAAATCATTCTCCCCTGCGCTTGAGTCAGGTGCATTCCCCCTCCTTTGCCTATATCGTAGGTAAATGTATAGGCTTGAATGGCCTTTTGCTGCTCCTCCATCCTCTGAAGCATATAGAGTGTTGAATTTCACCTCGTTACCACCTCTTGCTTCAGGTGATGGCAGGGCAGGTTCGGGAGCATTTGCTGGCACTCCAGTCTTCGCCACGCAGTTGCTGAATGTCGAAAGTGGCCCGCAATTTTTCAGGCCACCAACAGCATCTCCTGCACGCCCCTGTCATTTTTCAAAAAATTCTGCAACACCAAATTAATTGTATGTGCAAAACATGGGACGTGCTGGAATTTGGCCAGATGTAATGCATGCACAATTTTAGTGGCATTGTCTGATATCACAAATCCCCAGGAGAGTCTAAGTGGAGGACATTGTGCGATGATGTCCCTCAGTTTTGGTAAGAGGTTAGGAACAAGCTGGTGTTTGTGAGATGCTGCTACTGGTACCTCTGCTGTTGTTGCTGCGGGAGGCAATACATCTACCCAGTGGGTGTCACAGTAATGTAGTCCTTAGTTTGCCCTGCTCCACTTGTCCACATGTCCGTGTTTAAGTGGACAGTGGGTACAACTGCATTTTTTAGGACACTGAGGACACTTTTCGTAATGTCCCTGTATAGTTCGGGAATCGCTTTCCTAGTGAAGTGGAATCTAGATGGGATTTGGTACCGGGGACACACTGCCTCCACCAATTGTCTAAATGGCGGAAAACGGACGCATGTCTAACACCAACATAGCTGTCAAGGCCTCAGTTATCTGCTTTGCAACAGGATGACTGCTGTCATATTTCATCTTCCTCGCAAGGGACTGTTGGACAGTCAATTGCTTAGTTCAAGTAGTACAAGTGGTCTACCGGATTCCCCTCTAGGATGACGATCGACACCCAGCAGAAACAACAGCAGCGGCAGCAGTAGGCGTACCACTCAAGAATCCCATTTAGGAGAAGACTAGTCAGTCATGCCAGTGACATGGCCTGCAGGACTACTGACATTCCTGACTGAGGAGGAAATTGACATTGAGGCAGTAGGTGGTGTGGCTTGCAGGAGCTTGGGTACAAGAGGAAGAAGGGATTTAGGTGTCAGTGGACTGCTTACGCTCTTACCCAAAGTTTCTGAACTTGACAATGACTTCTGATGAATGCGCTGCAGGTGACATATAAGGGAGGATGTTCTTAGGTGGTTAACGTCCTTACCCCTACTTATTATGGATTGACAAAGGCAACACATGGCTTGACACCGAAGAGGTGGCTTTTTTGGTATTTTGCCCAGGCATGACAATGGGCTTTCTCATCCCACGGACAACATCTGTCTCCACTGGTGCTTTATTCAAACAAACCACATCACCATCAGAATCCTCATCATCAAATTCCTCCTCAGTGCTAGCTACACCTATATCCTCCTCATCCTGGTGTATGTCTACAGTGCCATCCTCAATCTCAATATCAGCAACTTGACTGGTGGTGCTCTTCCCAGCACTTGCAGGGGGCATGAAAATAGTGGTAGGAGCCTCTTTCCATACAGTCTTGGGAAGGTCAGGCCTAGACATCGCAACCGCGGACACACTTTTCTCTCCTTGGGGATTTGTGATATCTCTGAACGCACAGTTGTTTTTTCCTGTGCTTGAACAAGCGTAATTTTTTTAAAAAAATTGAGAAGGAGGAGAAGCTGAGCCACCAGTCATGAACATAGGCCAAGACCTTAGCCTTTCCTTGCCACTTCGTGTCGTGAATGGAATATTGCTAATTTTATGTTTGCCATCAGATAATTTCTTATTTTTTCTGATTATTAATTTTTGCTCCTTGGATTTTACACAGCCTCTGTGATATTGGGCATCGGCCTTAGCAGACGACGTTGATGGAATTGCATCGTCAATGTCATGACTGGTGGCAGGAGCAGCTTCAGCACTAGTACTAGGAGCTGGAAGTGGTTCTTGATCTTCCACTATTTTTTTCCTCCAAATTGTTGTTCTCCATAGGACAGCACCCCTTTATTATTACAGCACACAGAGCAGTGCCCCTTTATTTTCACAGCGCCCCTGTATTCTTACAGCATACAGGAGCAGTGTGCTTTTAATTTGTAAGAACTGCACCCAAACTTTTATAGAAGACAGGGCCAGTGTAATGTTCTTAAGACATATTTCACAGCACACCGGGACAGTGTGCTTTTAACTTTTAACTGCACCCAAATTTTTATAGTAGACAGGGCCAGTGTAATGTTATTAAGACATCAGCAGCACCCTTATATTTCACAGCATACAGGAGCAGTGTGCTTTTAATTTGTAAGAACTGCACCCACATTTTTATAGCCGACAGGGTCAGTGTAATGTTATTAAGACATCAGCACCCCTATATTTCACAGCATACAGGAACAGTGTGCTTTTAATTTGTAAGAACTGCACCCAAACTTTTATAGCAGACAAGGTCAGTGTAATGTTATTAAAACATCAACACCCCTATATTTCACAGCATACAGGAACAGTGTGCTTTTAATTTTTAACTGCACCCAAACTTTTATAGCACACAGGACCACTGTAATGTTATTAAGACATCAGCAGCACCCCTATATTTCACAGCATACAGGAGCAGTTTGCTTTTAATTTGAAAGAACTGCCCCAAAATTTTTTATTTTTTTTTATTTAATATTTTTATTAAAGAAAAGTCGAGCATGCAAGAACAGAACAAACAGGAGATGATAGCTCCAAGTAAATGCTTAATCACATACAAGTTATCCCCTAGGGGGTAACCGAAAATTACATAGACAAAGGTATATTGTGACGATATCCAATGTATGCATGACTCGACCATCATAATTTTTTATGGTTAAACATCAAACAATCATATAAAGAACATAATAAGAAAGGTTCTGATAAGAGGAGAGAGAAGAAGAGTGAGGTCAAGAAAGGAGAGGAAGGGGGGGGTGGGAGAGTGGTGGTTCGTCAGAGAGGCGAACTGGTTGAGTACATGCGATAGGGGAGTAATATTTCCCAGCTACTAATCATACCATCTGTACATCCAGGGTCTGTATTACACCTCTTAAGTTAATTGGGACCTATGTGGAGTAGAGAGCTGCCTCACAGTGTGAAGTATCTCATCCAATCCCGGTAGCGTGGGGCGTATTATAGGTAAACCATGGTTCCCATATCCTCCTAAATTTGTCCGACCTGTCATGTAAGGAGGCTGTGATTTTCTCCATCGTGGAAATATGCCAAATTTTAGCAATTAGCATGCTTCTAGAGGGAATATTGGTATTCTTCCAATTTTTTGCTACTACACAGCGGGCTGCATGTAAGATTTGAAGAACTAAGCTATTAGCTTGGTCGTCTAGGTTGGGTAAAGGTAGGCTCAACAAAGCTGACCAGGGGCCCAGAGTTATCCTTGAACAAAAGACAGAACCTAAGAGAGCCTCCACCTGAGACCAGAACGCATGCATTTTGGGACATGACCACCAGATGTGTTTAAAGTCTCCGATCTGTCCACATCCCCGCCAGCACAATGGGGAGGACCCGGGAAAAATTTTATGCAGTGTTGCTGGGACCCGATACCATCTCGTGTAGACTTTATAAGAGTTTTCCTTCACAAGGGAGGAAATTGATGATTGGGCAACCTTTTGTCTAATGGTTTCCCATGCGTCTTCATCAGGTGGAGGGCCTAGGTCCCGTTCCCACTTCTGTTCATGGGGGAGGGTGCTTGTTGCCTTCAGGGAACGTAATAATCCGTAGAGTATAGAGATAATACCCTGCCGCATAGGAGAGTAAATACATAGACGTTCCAAGGGGGTGAGTTGGCGGATAACCTGGGATTTGGGAAGGGAACTTAAAAAGGAGCGGAGCTGTAAATATTCGTAAAACACAGGTTGGGGGATATCGTATCTGTCACTTAGAGATTGTAGAGAACGCCATGAGGAGCCCTCTATGAGATCAAATACGATACCCGGGCGTGGATTAAGATGAAGCCACGAGTGAGATTGCAGAGTGGAGCCTGGAGGGAAGTCCCTGTTATCCCATATGGGCGTGATAGGGGATGGGAAAGTGGATAGGCCATAATGTCGAATGCAGGAGAGCCACAAGGCGCAAGTGAGTTTTGTCGAAGGGATACAGGTTTGTAGTGACCGCAGTGGCTTGGTCGGTGAGAGGAGGGAAACCAAAGAGGAGACCCCGGCCGCCAGAAGCTCGACTCGGATCCAAGGCAGGTGGGGGGCAGGGGAGAACCATGCCAAAGCCTGACTCAGGTGGGTTGCATGATAATATTTACGAATATCCGGCAATCCCCTACCCCCCGCCAGCGGGTCACGCATCAGAGTGGAGGTCCCAATTCTTGGGGGCTTACCAGACCATATGAATTTTACAAATAATTTCTGGATTCGACATAGGGCCTCAGCAGGGATGCTCACGGGGATTGTTTGGATCAGATATAAGATCCTCGGGAGGATATTCATTTTAATTGAAACTATCCGCCCAAACCAGGCTATAATCTGTTTGTCCCAAGCTCTAAGGTCAGACTCTATACATTTGAAAAGGGCAGGGAAGTTTTCAGAGTATAGAGAGTCGTAGGAGTTTGTGATGTACACTCCCAGGTACTTAATTTTCTTGGAGCGCCAAGAGAAGTTATAGTTAGCAGTAAGGAGAGATCTGGTACTCTCGCCAAGATGTAGTGGGAGGGCCTCCGACTTGGAGTAATTAATACGGTATCCAGAGTAATGAGAGTATAATGAGAGGGTTTTAAATAGATTAGGGATGGATATATTGGGAGAGGAGATAGTCAGGAGGACATCGTCTGCGAATAATGACAGTTTGAATTCCTCTTCCCCAACCTGTATGCCTTTGATGTCGGGGTTGGCCCTCACCATACACGCCAGAGGTTCGATCGTCATAGCAAAAATTAGAGGAGACAGGGGACACCCCTGGCGTGTACCGTTGCTAATGTGAAAGAGTTGAGAGTCTTTGCCGTTGACCCGAACTCTAGCAGAGGGGTTGGAATAAAGTGCCTGAATGCCTTGAAGTAGGCTTCCTCCCAGACCAAATCTGCGTAGAGTGGCAAACATGAAAGGCCATAGTATTTTGTCGAAAGCCTTCTCTGCATCTAGTGAGAGAAGGACAGAAGGTGTTTTAGTTTTGTTAATGAGATGAACCAGATTAATAGTTCTTCGTGTATTGTCTCTGGCTTGTCGGCCTGGGATGAAGCCCACCTGGTCAGCGTGTATTAGGCGCGGGAGGACAGGGTTTAATCTTAAGGCTATAATTTTGGCGAATAACTTAATATCGTTATTCAATAAGGAAATGGGGCGGTAGCTGGCACAGGAGTTGGGATCTTTCCCAAGTTTATGTATTAAGACTATTCGTGCCTCTAAGGTACGGGGTGAAAGAGGGTTACCACTTAGGAAACCATTGAAGAGCCGGCAAAGGTGGGGTAGAAGCAATCCCTTAAATTTCTTATAGTAAGTAATTGACAACCCATCGGGTCCAGGGGCTTTGCCCGGTTTCTGAGTTTTTAGTGCGTTCTCTATTTCTTCAATAGTAATCTCAGAGCCTAATTGGGACACTGTCGCGCTGTTCAGTGATGGTAGGTTACATTTGTCTAGGAGGGAATCAATTCCCTTTTCAAGTCTCGGTGACGAGGGGGGGGTAGATTCTGAGTTGTACAGCAATTTATAAAATTCCTCGAATTCACCCAGAATGCGGTCAGGATCATGGGTCAGAGCCCCTTGTTTGGTGCGAATGGATAAGATATTTTTGGAGGAAATCCTAGCCCTCAACTTTCTGGCTAATAGTTTATCCGCCTTATCCCCTTTTTCGTAGTAAATCTGGTTAAGGCGTCTAAGGCACATTTCAGTCTTATGAGACAATAGTGAATTAAGTTCTCCTCTGATCTTAAGAACCGTCTCAAAATCAGCAGGGTCTAGAGAGGCCTTATGCACTTCCTCTATTTGGTGGAGCTGGTTAGATAACTCTAGAATCTTCTGGGAGCGCTGCTTGGTGATCCTGGCCGCAGTCTGAATGAAGTGGCCCCGGAGGACCGCCTTGTGTGCCTCCCATAGGGTCGTATCGGATATACCGGGGGTTTGGTTCTCGTTGAAGTAGTCAGTTAATACCTGAGTGGTTTGCTGTAATACTTCAGGGTATTGGAGGAGGGCGTCGTTAAGCGACCATGAGGGGGGGGAAGGAGTGCGGGCTAGCCCAGATAGAGTCAGAGAAATCGGGGCGTGATCAGACCACGTGATAGGATAAATACAGCAGTTCTGGATTCTAGATGTTAGGTCCCTCCCGACCATAATCATATCAATTCTAGTATATAGATTGTGGACTGGAGAATAGAACGTGTAGTCCTTAATTAGGGGATCAACAACCCTCCAGGAGTCAAATAGAAGGTGATTTTTAAGTAGCGACTGTAGGGCTCTGGAATTGCGGGTGCTGATACGGGACTGGGACCGTGGAAGGGGATGGGAGCGATCCAGACTATGATGTAGTATGGTGTTAAAGTCTCCTGCTATTAAGAGGTCACCTTTCCTACATTGGGCAATTTTGGAGTCTAAGGAAGCAAAGAACGAGGCCTGGTTAATATTGGGGGCGTAGACATTAACCATGGTGATAGGGACATTATTAAGTTTACCTACTATAATGAGAAACCTACCGCGTTTATCCTTAATGATTCGGTCTGATTCCAAATGTAAATGGGCGGGAATCAGAATGGCGACCCCTCTTTTCTTATGAGTGCGGTCACAGGCGTGTATGGCAACAGGGTGGCGTCTAGAACATAGTTCAGGATGGGAAATCCCTTTAAGATGCGTCTCTTGAAGGAATACCAGATCTCCCCTCACCTGTTTCAGAAAAAGAAATAATTTGGTCCTCTTTTGAGGACTGTTAAGGCCCTTCACATTGTAGGATATTACGTTAACAGACATGATGTTACAAGTATAAATATAGCATAAGAGTTCTCATTGAACCTTAAGTAATCTCCCTGGGAAACGAGGGGAACAGGGGGGAGAGAAAGAGCGGGAAGGTGGGGAAGAAAGATAAGGGGAAGAAAAAGAGAAAGAAGAAGAAAAAGAAAAATCATAAAAGCCACAAAAAGACCTTTAAGATACTGTAAAATAAACAAATAGAATTGACCGAGCCACCGACCCATTGTACACTGCGTACGGGTCTGTATGTTTGAGCACCCGTATGGGGAGTTTAAGGGAGAAAAGAACTCCCTCATGCTCAAAACTGACTATGGAGGCTCGGTTGAGGGCGCGGCCTCGGCCACCGGGACGCCCACCAATTAAACTTATGGGAGGGCGACCAAGGGGGTCGTTGCAACAACCTGCCACAGTGGACCACCATTGAAGTTATATAAGTAAATAAGCAAATAAACAATCTCAACTCTGAGGGAGATTCTTACAACTCTAAACTAGTTTGCAAAACAGTGACATTTTACACCTATAGTGACCCATCAGTACATCTGTATAGAAACTTTCACGGCGGGTCATGGCTTGTAGAGGTTTTCTCCGGGACTGTCGACCAAAGACGTCTAGGCGCTCGCTGAGGGAGGGGTGAGTTTGGGGATTGTCGGAGATCTGGCGCGTCCCGAGGGGAGGAAGGTTTGTTGGCCTCCGGGGGGGGCAGGTTCAGTCTCGACAGGAGCCTGTGAGCCTCTTCTTTGGAACGTGCTACCAGATTTTTCCCATCCAGCTGTACAATTAGAGCAAAAGGGAAGCCCCATCTGTAGCGGATTTTGTTATTTCTGAGGATTTGTGTGTACTCCCTCAAATCGAAGCGTCTCTTGAGAGTAGTAGGGGATAAGTCTTGAAACACCAATAGCTTATGTGATTCGAAGAGGCACACATCTTTATTCCGGGCAGCTGCCAAAATTCTCTCTTTGGTTTTGAAATAGTGACAGCGTAAAACTACGTCTCGCGGGGGAGACAAGGTTGAGGGCTTTTGACGTAGTGAGCGATGGGCTCTGTCCAAGAGGAACTGCTCGCAGGAAATGTCCGGTAGAAGATGCTGGAAGAACCTGAGGAGAAAATCCTCCAGTTGGGCTGGTTCTACTGACTCTGGGATATATTTAATGCGCAGGTTGTTACGTCTTGCGCGATTATCAGCGTCCTCTTGTTGATCTTGGAGAAGGTATATATCCTCCTGCATGACTTGTACTGAGCGCTCCAGCTCCTGTTGGAAGGTGATGACTTCGTCGATTTTCTGTTCCACCTCGTTAGTGCGGGCTCCAAGATCGGATATCTCGACCTTAAGGCCGGAGATGGCTTTGTGGATCTCCGAATGGAAAGCCTGCTTCAGCGACTTCATTTCCGTTAGAATTGAGGAGAAGCATTCTTTCATGGAAGGTTCAAGGACTGATGAGTCTTCCTCAGATTCCGATACCAGGTCAGAAGGGGGCGCAACTAGGGGTTTGGCCGCACTAGCCTTCATCTTGGATATAAAGGTCGAGATTTCCGCCGAGGCTGTGGCTTTCTTAGACTTGGATTTAGATTTAGGCATGGTGTAGGACAGTCCCGAGGATAGCGAAGGTCATAGGTCAGAGCTGAGGTATAACGTAAGTAATTAGTGATCCATCATGTAGGCTGCATAGAGACAGAGCATGAGAAGACCCCCCGGGTCGTGCCCATGGAAATTCAGCAAATCATTCCCCGGCTTGAGGAGATCATGGGGGACTTGGGTAACGTATAGAGAGACTCTGGCAATGGGCCGGGGGGGAGGCACCCCCGGGCTGTAGGTTGTAGTATAGAAAAAGTCCAGTGCCTTGAGAACAAATAGCCCCAGTTATATATGGTTATAGGTGGCCCTTAGGGGGAGAGTGATCGAGATTGAGCCCAGTGAATGATGGCCTCACTGAGAAGGGCCGAGAGGTACCTCCTGCGTATAGGTTTAAATCAAATGCTGGGGAGAGAGATGGTGTGCCAGCCTGTGTGGGGCTAACCTCAGTTTAGGGACCCCAGGTGTGCTTTGCGATGCCAATGCTGTGGGTCCAGGAGGGATGGTGAGCAGGGAGGAGGGTGAGCAGGGCTCAGCAATCAGGTGAGGTCCGGAACACGGGGGACAGCCTCCAGAGAAGGTCCCAAACCGATCCGCACGCCACCTGGTGGTCGACCGTTAGGGGGACGACTGCGGACTCTTGCTGGATACCGCTGGATGTGGCAGGAGCGGGGATAGGTAAATGTTGGTGGGGGAGAGCAGGGATATGACGCCCCGCCGGGTCCCGCAGCTGCAGTCCCTTTGTAGGCCCAGGAGCAAGAGATCCAGGCTGCACGCTGTTATCAACAAGCAGGGGGGGGGGGTGAGAGCCCCGGCCCCTCGTAGCAGCGCGCTGCCGGTGGATGGTGTGCACACCCGGGACTCGGGCGGGGGCGGCGAGCAGCCACTTCAGTGGGGAGGATGCTGCTGTACGCTCACCTCTTAGGTCCGTCAGGCGTCTTCTCCGTGCCTCCGCCGCCTCAGCTTCCAGGCTCCGTCCTCCAAGATGGCCGCTGCCCGCGCTCCGGAGCGCATCTCCCGGCTTCTATCAGGTCCCAGGCCTCCTTCCGCTAGCCAACAGGGGTCCCCGGGGGTTCTGTATCAATGTCCCTGCGATGAGCAGGGTGGAGGCAGGTCCGTACAGCGACCACGGCAAGTCCGTCCCTCCGCCGAGGAACGGAGTGAAAATTTAGGCCCCGGCTTCTGGGCGACGAGTAGGCCGCAATCCGCGGGAGCCAGGAGACCGGCTCCCCGATTCCGCAGCTCAAACTCGCCACCTGCCCTAGTGCTATAGGGACGTATGTAGGGTATTTTGGCCCAATAAAAATAAAGTAAAAGCTGAGATTTTATATGAAAACTCCCAGGTCCATGGGAGCTCACCAGGAACACGGCTTGTTCACTCAGCCTCCAGGCCACGCCCCCCCCCAAAGTTTTTATAGCAGACAGGGCCAGTGTAATGTTGTTAAGATATCAGCATGTCTATATTTCACAGCATACAGGAACAGTGTGCTTTTAATTTTTAACTGCACCCAAACTTTTAAAGCAGACTGGGCCAGTGTAATGTTATTAAGACATCAGCACCCCTATATTTCACAGTGCCTCTGCGCTCTGTACAACACAGTGACAGACAGGACAGCAGCACACATGTACAGCTGCAGCACCCAGCAGTAACACCAGTGATAGCCAGAACAGCCAGGACAGCACCCCTAACAGCACAAATACACCACAGTGACTGCAGAAGTACCCCAACAGAGCACACACTAAACCCACGCCACCTCCCACAGAGAGACAGAAGTCAATCTCCCTCACTCTCCAAGTCTGGAGTGAAAATGGCGGCGACGCATGGCTTTTTATATGGGATCCAAAGCCCGCGAGAATCTGACAACAGGATGATGACATTTTGCCTCGTTATGGTTTCTGAGTCTGGCAGGAAAAATCAATTACACATTTCATTGCTATTTGTTCAAGCCTGCATTTCTTTCTAAAGGATTCAAAG
Organism: Pseudophryne corroboree; assembly: GCF_028390025.1. NCBI lineage: Eukaryota > Metazoa > Chordata > Amphibia > Anura > Myobatrachidae > Pseudophryne > Pseudophryne corroboree. The sequence goes on along the minus strand of NC_086444.1, from coordinate 711,492,060 downwards.
TCGGTGGTGTAAGGAGACCTACACCGGTTATGGTTCAAGGATGTCAGAAGTATGTAGTTGAGATGATCTTGGACTCTAAGTTTGTACGTGCCCGACTACATTACCTGGTCCATAGGAAGGGCTATGGTCCCGAGGAGGTGTGTATTCCTGCAAGATTTCTTTATGCTCCTGAACTCAAGAAGTCATTTTACAGAGAGTTTCCTCTTAAACCGGGGTCTAGGTGTTCCTTAACCCCTCTTCAAGGGGGGTACTGTCACAGCTCACGGGGCGGGTTGTGCTTGACGCAGGTCCCAGTTGTTGCCAGGTCTGACAGCAGCTGTCTGACCTCTAGCAATGCGGCGGCCACAATACCTTTAGGGAGCCACCGGGTGCTTGTTAACTGGGTGCCAGATGCAGACAGCATTCCCGGTTGCTAGGTAACACCCCAACGTTTACTTACGGCTCTCAGCCAGGATGAGTGGATGTGCAGTAGCTGCACGTCATTTCTTTTTTTAATTAAGTCTTTCTTTATTTAATTTTCCATTTTATGCAACATAAAAATTATACATACATACACCCATACAATAATATTCATATTCCATTTAAAACAATTCCATATAATTACATTTACCCTGCCCAACATACATTACATACAAATCTCTATCCTCCCCAACCCCCTCTCACCCCTCCCCCAATTACATTCCAATTGTGGGCATTATTCTTATTTAAGAGTACACTAAGGTATTATCCTTCCTGGCTTCTATTTCAGAATTTATTACCCTCTTTCTAAATTCTACCCCTACTTAACCCCTAATATTCTATTAATATAAAGCTGTGTTTACAGTGGAGTGAATTATCACTTAACTCATATCGCTCCAATTATAAGTGCCAGCTGTGCATTTATCAATATACTGACTTTGTGTTAACTTAGTGCTCATATAATTATAAATTATTGTTCTTGAACTGTGTACACTATCCAAAATATATTCCAGTCATATTTAAAAAAAATGATCCTATAGTCATTTTCACATTATGTGCTTTTCCTGTGCCCATTCTCACTCTTCATGATAAGTGTTCTTTTTATAATAAGTAATATTTATTTTGAAACCCCATACCTATCAGTAGACTTAAGATTCGGGGAGAAATATATTGTGTTTCCTACTACATACCTCAGTAGTACCCTTATCGATTATTATTTCGTTGTATCATTGTATTACATCAAGTAACCTCCATTATACTACTCCAATATACCCACACATCGATTGTGCATCTGAAGGGAATCAATGGGAGGTCGCAAAAGAAAAAATGAAAAAACACCCCTCTGTCTCCTCCCCAACACCTCAAGGTCGCTATCTCTTGTCGCCGGGATGACCTATTTCTCCTATAAACCATTGCATTTTCCCTGCTTGTTATTATATACCAGCATCCTCTATATACCTTCCCCTCTTCTAAGTTCCATTAGACCTACATCACTATCCTGTATTACCCCCAACCTCAACTTTCTCCAGCAATCCCATTTCTCAAAGAATTTGCCAATATAATTTCGAGAGGCATACATAACTCTCTCATGTCTTATAATATCATTTACCAGCGCCCTCTATCTTACTACTTCCGGGGAGTTATTTGACATCCATTCGCGAGCAATAATAACTTTGGATATCGTGGTTAAACTAATTATACAGAATACCTATATTCATTTGTGTATATTCCATTTAATCCAAGGCCTAGTATACAGATCTGTGGGTTTACTTCAGGCAACGATGGAATTGTAGATCCTACATCCCTCCAAATTTGTTCCCAGAAGGGATTTACCATTGGGCATTCCCATATCAAGTGCCAGAATCCTGCACTTTCTAATTTACATTTTGGAAATAGAGTATTCTCTTGCAAGCCTGCTCTATACATAGATAACGGCGTATGATATACTCCATATATGATAAACACCAAAAAATTAACCTGCTGATATCTGACACATGCTGTGGCCTCCTTAATTGCAACTAACGCCCAACTCCATTGCTCATCAGGGATCCGACCCAAATCCTTTTCCCATTTCAATTTAAGATTCTCCAGAACTTCTAATAAGGCACTGTCATTCAACGAAGCATACACTGATGATATCCGCCCCTTATGCCCAAGCTTAGTCAGAATAATTTTAACCGGAGAAGATGATCTAACAGGTACTTTCTGCTCAAACTGGGCCATTATGGCATGACGTAACTGCAGATAACGGAAAAAAGCATTTTTTAGGGCTGTTAAACTCTTCCTGTAGTTGTTGAAATTACTTAAAAATACCATCCCTATATAATTGTTCAAGGGAATACACACCTTTTAAGACCCATAGATTGTCTTGTGATATTTTTACCAACTCTGGGAGGGCATTATTATGCCATAACGGAGTATCTTCATCTACATCCTGCCACCTATAGATATTATTTACATACCTCCCAACCAGTATTATCTGTCTTAATACATGAGGCAGATTTTTTCCCCACTGACCCCGAAACTATAAACATTATTGGGAAAACAGCTAAGTCCAGCCTCTCAGTTATCAGATCTTGTAATATTAATCCCTCTGTATTCTTTATCCAGGCGGATAGTTGGGCCACCTGTGCTGCCATACTGTATAATAGAGCCTCAGATTGGATAAGCTCAAACTTCCCATGTTCTTATCTCTATAAAGAGTTTTCATCACCACTTGTGCTGCCATATAATAGAGCCTCAGATTGGATAAGCTCAAACTTCCCATGTTCTTATCTCTATAAATAGTTTTCATCACCACTTGTGCTGCCATACTGTATAATAGAGCCTCAGATTGGGTAGGCTCAAACTTCCCATGTTCTTATCTCTATAAAGAGTTTTCATCACCACTTGTGCTGCCATATAATAGAGCCTCAGATTGGATAAGCTCAAACTTCCCATGTTCTTATCTCTATAAAGAGTTTTCATCACCACTTGTGCTGCCATACTGTATAAAAAAGCCTCAGATTGGGTAGGCTTAAACTTCCCATGTTCTTATCTCTATAAAGAGTTTTCATCACCACTTGTGCTGCCATATAATAGAGCCTCAGATTGGGTAGGCTCAAACCTCCCATGTTCTTATCTCTATAAAGAGTTTTCATCACCACTCTAGCTGGCCTAGCCCTCCATATATAAGATGAAATCATGCTTTCTACCAATGTAAATATCTTTTTAGGTACGTATAACGGAGAATGCTGCTGCACATACAAGTACTTGGGGAGAATACTCATTTTAAAAAGATTTATCCTTCCCAACACAGACAGAGGTAATTTTTTCCAGACATGAGCCTTTTTTTTAAACTTCTGTTACTGGATTGATGTTTTGTATTACATCATCTGTAACATTCAGTGTCATCCAAATACCCAAGTACATGACTCTAAGTGTCTATTTCAAGCATTGTACCCCTTGCAGCCACTCCGGCATATGCCCTGAGATTGGGAGAATATATGATTTTTCCTTGTTTATACTTAAGCCTGAAATCCCCCCAAAAGTTTCAACAACTCTCAGCATTTTCCCTACTGAGTTCTCTGAATCTTCCAGAAATAACAACGTCATCTGCATAGAGTGATTACATCTTCTCTCTGCCCTATCCACAGACCACACATCTCTGAGTCTTTATGTATAAGGCAGGCAAGAGGCTCTATGGCCAATGCGAACAATGTCAGGGACAGTGGGCACCCTTGTCGCGTTCCTCTAGCCACGTAAAATGGGTCTGTTACATACCCATTCACAGATACGCACGCTGTTGGGTCCGCGTATATGAGTTCCAAATGCAAATTCTAAGACTGCCCACAAATAACCCCACTCTACTGAGTCCAAGGCTTTGGCGGCATCCAATAATACCACCGTTGCCTCCGACCCAGCCATACCACCTCTCTGCAGATGGCAAAATTATTTTTGTGTATTCTCTACTGTTGACTTCCCTGACATAAAGCCAGTTTGATCTGGGTGTACTAATGACGTTATTACTAGATTTAATCTCAGTGCAAGAATCTTGGCTATAATTTTAACATCTGTTGTCAAAAGCAAAATAGGTCTATAGGACTCTAAATTTAAGGGATCCTCACCTGGTTTTGGCAGCACCACAATAATTGCCTCCTTCATAGAGGGAGAGATTGAGCCCCACTCATATAATGAATTAAATAGCTCTAATAAGTATGAGAAAGAAAATTCCTTAAAATGTTTTATATACTTCTGCCGGAATGCCATCAATGCCCGGAGCTTTAGATGGTGCAAGAGAAGATACCGCATTCTCAACCCCCTTCAGCGTAAAAGGGGCCTCCAAAGCTTCTAACATCTCCCCTGACAATTTAGGCAACTTTATCTGTTCTAGATAGCCATATAATTGTTCCAGACTATATGTGGCCTTAGTTGAATATAATAGAGAATAATACTCCTTAAAAGCATCAGCAATTTCAGTCCTTGTGAGACAGTCCTGCCCCTGGAGGTTACGAACACATTGAATCACCCCATTGTCACTTTCCTCCCTAGCCAAGAAGGCCAGATATTGTCCTCCTACTTCAGCTCGGGAGTATTCTGCATGCCTATTAAACAGCACCCATTCGCTTCGCTTTATCATGGAGGTAGTCCGTCCACTCCCTCTGCACCTCCAGCCATTTCTCCCTGATACTTGGCAGGGCCGAATCTACATATTGACTCTTTAATTTTTGAAATTTTTTCTCCAATTGATTTTCCTCTTTCCTGCTACCAATCTTGATCCTAGCTATTGTTTTAATAAACATTCCACATATATATGCCTCCAGGGCATCATGTTTGATAATGGGATCCCGATGAGATGCATTCTCATCTTCAAAAAGCTGCCACTCCACTATCAAATCTAATCCTTCCCCCAATGGATTCAGCCAATATAGATCTAAGTTCCAAAATGATGCCCTATTATTATTTGCTAACTCTATATTTAAATACACAGGGGAGTGGTCGGATATACCCACAGAAAAATACCCAACTTCACTAACCATTGGTCCAAGGCCTGTAGAAACCAGGGCAAGATCTATACGAGATAAGGTATGATAGGTTGCAGATTGGCATGAATATTTAGCAGCTGAAGAGTTACGTACCCACCAGATATCTATCCAGCCAAGTTCTTCTATAAGTCTTGCAAATGGGGTTTTAATGGAATTCACTGTACCTATAACAAGCTTTCCTGACCATCTATCCAAGCTATTATCCATAACATTATTATAATCCTCGATACTTATTACTGGAGTATCTGGTGATTGGTTAACAAATAGTGCTGCCTGCCTCAGCACTTCATTGTTATATGGAGGAAGAATATAGATTGCTAATAGATGCATTCAATTTTGGTTGATCTTTCCTCTTAAAAAAAACAACAACTTTCCCCTCGGATCTATAAGGCTGGATTCCAAATCAAACCTTACTGATTTTTTAATAAGGTCTAACACTCCCCTAGCATTACTGGTGAAGGCCACATGATACATATGCCCAATCCAGGGTTTTTTTTAAGGGATAATTGTTTACTACCACTTAAGTATGTCTTTGACAAACAGATTATATCAGCTTTATATTTTTGATCTGACTCATAACTAAAGCCCTTTTTTTTTGTCATTAATAACCCTAACATGTCAGCCCAATATTTTAAGCTCCTCTTTCACCCCAATCATTATTATAGGAATAGATCACTGGACTTACGTACACACATTCCAATGCTTCAACCCTTATCTTTGTATATTCTAGAGACAGTTTCCATTAGTTCTTAAATATTTCCCCAGGTGACTGTAGATGCGCCACATGTAGGAGAGGGAGAGATAAGAGAGAGAGAGAGAGGGAAGAAAAGAAGAAATTCTGGGAAACCCACACTTACTTTTACCCACTCCTAAGAAGCATCTCATGGTTATTTTGTTCCTTACCCTCCCTAACCCACCCTGTATATCCACTACCCTTGCAGAATGCCTAAATCCCATTCCACCCCTCTCAACCTATACCGCTTTCCCCGCTCAGCAAGGGGAACATAGGAAACAAGTCCTATAGCTATATACAGCATGAAATAAGTAACTCCCTAACCTAGGATACATTCCCTGGAATTATTAGCCAACATATCAAATTATCTATTGTTACTGCTACTTTACCTGTAACCATAATTCTATTGCTCTACCACTATTATATTGTCAGTAAATATAAACTCTACACAATATCAACATTTCTTTTCAAGTGTCCTTAGGCTGCCTTTCCAACCAATCCCCTGGTTCTTTAGCAGAGGTAAAGAAATGTGTTGAGTTATTATACACTACTCTCAGGTGAGCCGGAAACAACATGGCGTATTGTATACTTCTTTCTCGCATCTTGTGCTTAATTTGCATGAATTGATGGTGACTTTTCTGTACATCTTGGGCAAAGTCTGGATAAAATTAAACTGTATTATTATCAAACTGGACTGCACCAATTTTCTGTGCTAAATGAAGAATACTATATCCATTTCTAAAGAATTCAAGCACTAAAGGTCTTGCAAGGAGCCCCGGGGATAAGAGATCTGGTAGGTACCCTATGGGCTCATTCCACTGAAAATTGGGGGCTGAAAGCTTTACTGGTGAATATTCTGATTAACCACTCCTCTAAAAAAATTTCAGGCGCCGTCCCTACTACCCTTTCAGGCAGTCCTACCAGTCGTATGTTATTACATCATAACCTTCCCTCCATATCGGACAGTTTGGCCCTGTAAAGCAGCCATTTGATTTGATAATTCCTCACCTTTGAATTCCTCACCGATTTATCTTCCAGGTCTGATATTCTATTTTCCATCTTGCTAATTCTCTCTCTCATATTTTGTAGATCCTGGCGGAGCATTATATACATCTGCTTGAACATGCCCAATTTTCGTTGTAAAGCTAGGTACACACTATACAATTATCTGGCAGATAAACTGCCAGATCTAGCTGTTTGGAAGGAAAATCTGGTAATGGATGAGAGCAAATTACAATCTATCATTTCCTACCAAACACTGGAAAACTAACAAAACCTGTTGTTCATACAAATTGATTAAACACAAATTTAACCAACTTGGATGAACAACTGTTTTTGACAGTTTTGCAGTGTTTGGGAGCAAATGATAGATTGTAATTGTCTCTCATCCATTACCAGATTTTCATTCCAACCAGCTAGATTTGGCAGATTATCTGCCAGATAATTGTATAGTGTGTACCTATCTGTTCTGAGGCTGCTGTAGCATTCAAAATTTGTTGAGTAATTAGTGCCATCTGCATCCTGTTCTGGCTTTGAAGGAGAGGGGGGGTTTGATGCAGCCTTTGTTGTTTTTAATTTTCTTGCATATTTTTTCAGCGGGTATCGGTCCTTAGGTCGACCACACTTAAGTCGACAGTCATTAGGTCGACCACTATTGGTTGACATGCAGTAGGTCAACATGGTCACTAGGTTGACATGGTCACTAAGTCGATATGTACTAGGTCGACATGGAAAAAGGTCGACATGCGTTTTTTTACCTTTTTTGTTGTCTTTTTCTTTTGTAAAGTGACGTGGGAACTCCAATTAGTGCACCGCGTCCCCTCGCATGGCTCGCATCGCTTGTTCCAGCAAGGTGCCTCACTGCGCTTGTCACAGGTTACTATTCCCAATCACAGTCCACGTGGATTGTAAAGTATGAAAAAGTTAAAATAGATTGGATTTTGTAAAAAAAACAAACTCATGTCGACCTAGTGCCGACGTCGACCTAATGCATGTCGACCAATAGTGGTTGACCTAATGACTGTCGACCTAAGTGTTGTTGACCTAATGACCGTATTCCTTTACAGCTTGGCTGCAGCATTCGCTGCTGCACCTATCTTTCCTATTCTATTAATCACCACGTAATCTGTGCTGCTTCAGATATTATAACCCGAACCAAGGGTCCTCAAACTACGCTCTTCTCAGATAAACAGGAGACTCACAGTCACTTAAAGCAACCAGGGGTCCTTGGCAATTTTAATTCCCAAAATCTGATAAGGCTGGTGATGTATAACAGAATACAACTGTTGACTTAGCAGCAATTAAGCAAGGTGAGCAGCTGCTCCTTCCCGTCCAGAGAGGGTTAATACTTCCAATATCACGGCTATACCGTCCGCAACCAACAGCAGATACTCTCAGATGTAGAGCTTATATAAGTTAATAGAGAAATTATTGAGAGAACTATCCCGTGCGCATATAGCAGCTAATCAGAGTCTCACTTCTAGCGGTATCCTGAACCCCTCACCAATAGTGCAAATACAAAAAAAGTTGAAGTGTTAACTTAACCAGCACTTTTCCAATTCAAATGGGTCATTTGTTCTCATGAACCAGCCCGTTTTGCAATGGGGATATAAAACAGAAAAAGGTGTATATAGTGTAACACAATTTTTGAATACACATATATAACAAATAATCAATCAATAAAATGTTCAGCAGTGAACATAAAGTGCAGTGCAAGGCAATGCTTTCTTTTATAAAGAGGCTTTCCAGTCAAATGATGCAGTCAATAATTACCAGATGGATTGGAACTGTGGGTTAGACAGTTCAATTGCGTTCTTATAAATGCAGCTGATGATCCCGGGTAATCTGTCAGCGCTTGTGGCAAAATTTCTATGTCATTGAAGACCGGATCGCCTCCTCCACCTATATATAAGTGTTCAATGTGACACTTCTTCCAGATGGAATATCAACCAAAATTAAGCAGCAACGATTATAAACACAGTCTGTCAGATATAGCTGCTATAACATATTTAAACCTGTCTTCATAGGGCCGCCCGACTCTGGTTTATTCAACATAGGCCACAGGCATTTATTTATATTATTTGTTCAATGTTATCACAGTGTAGACTCCAGCGTGCTATTATTTTGCATATAACACCCCTTCAGGCAGTATCATTCAGCATGTAGCATACTTGCATATTTAATATTTGTTAGTTATTCATGAAGTATCACAACATATGGTTCAAAATGCTTTAAAAACGCAAGTATAAGGTATTCTGGCACTGTGTACATCTGTGTGGGTTCGCAACTGCGGGTCTGCAGCCACCTGGAAAAGAGGCAGCCAACCTCCTCAAAGGACCAATGTAGTAGATTATACCAGGTAGGCACTTGACGACACAGAGGCGACCTTTTTCAGTCACAATTTTAATGAAAACATACAATACAAAATATTTTTAAAACATGAAATCTCAATTAATGAGCTAAAACATAAAATCTGCAGTGAATATTCATATATGATAGTACATGTATTAAAGGGATCCCTGGAAGTTCCACAATGCTGCAAAACATCAGCGAATGAATTGAAAATAAAGTTACCACTGGTGGTGATGAAAGCTGGAGACTCTCAGAATTATTCAGTCAATCTCCAGTGCTTGTTCCATATGAATCCACCGTATTATGAAAATATGAGGCCACAAGTATGTCGGCAACAAGTGGGCAATAGGTATGAGACTGCACGTAGCTTCTGATGATTAAAATCCCTAAGTAGATTTGCTGCACAGCCGTTATGTGCTAGTGGGCAGATGGATAGGTAAAGGGAGCCACTGTGTGGAGCCATTAGTTAGCATGCAGTAGCTACTGATGGTCGAAGTCCCATGGAGTTAATCACTTCATAGCCGCTGTGTACTAGGCGGCAGATGGATGGATGCAGAGAGCCGCTCAGCATGTGGTAGTGGCAGCTGTAAAGTTCGATTTACTTACAAGGAAAAGCAATACCTAATCACACTGTGGTTCGGGCCGCTGCGGCCGCTAAATTTAAAAAATAACTCCTAAGCTGTGTATGCATGTTGCGTATACACGCCGACACGCTGTGCGCACAATGCAGCGACACGTGTGGCTGAATACACCTTTTTCCCCAAACAAGAATGGAATGTGACAGTTAAATGTTATGTTGTGATTCAACGCATCAACAATATTTACTCAAAAGATACAAGTAAAGATACAACAATATTACAGAGAAGAGCTACAACCAATAGTACATACGTTTGTTCGCCAGCGCTCCCGGATCCGGACCTCCAGAGAGTAGACTGGTGCCTGGTCAGGGAGCCTTTCTTTTATACAATGGGTCCAAATACAATACAATAGGAAATGTAAGCTCTTCTTCCATAGGTCAATGGGCAGGTCATTTACAGTACATGAGGGGTCATAGATTGGTTTGAATGACTGGGCGATGCTTGGTCCAGGTGTGCTTGCAGGTCTCCACCACCAGGTTCCCGCTGAATATCATGAGTACAGTATTTACAGTATTTGTGAATATTACAATTCTGCGCATATCTATGTGCAGAAACATGCGATTAACTGCACATAACAACCGGAACATAGATCTCAAAATACTGCACATCTGGATACCAAACACTAAGTCCTAACCTTGTTCTGTCCCCTCACATCCTGTAAAGCTGGATAACTGTATTGTTCTACCCTCTGAGTAACTGTAACTTGCTGGCAATGTGTGTGGAGACTATGTGTAAATTGTGCACTATATGAATTGAATATTGAATATGTCTTTGTAGCTTTTCTGTGCGAATGCGTATGCTACCGTATATACTCATACCACGCGTCAATGTGCAAGGCTCATGAACCACTGTAAGTAGCGTGCGTGTATGCGTACGCACGGTGAAAACGCGCACACACAGAGTCCACTCTGTGTGGTGTTTGCACGTGAAGTGTGTGTGTGTAATATTTTCGACTTTGACAGTCCACCCTTTGACAGTAGACAATAACTGTCACAAATTACTAACAAAATATTTCAAAACACGTAACAGGTGACCTAGACACACGTATAGATTTATTTCGCAAATCAGAAACTGACTATGGTTTGGGGAAGACAGGGAGGAGGATGAGACATCCTCTATATGCACTCGGCGGTCAAGGGACCACTGGTTGGGTGTGGGACGACATTCAAGAGTATGCTGGGGCAGTGCTATAGCCTAAGATGTCTGATTGGAATGAACGTTACACATATACATGTACCTATGTCTTTGCACACTGATGCCTGTGTTCGGTAGAAGATTTGCTGGGTAGAAGGTGAGAGAAACACAAAAAGATGGTGAAAGAAACAGGCCTTGAAATTAATTTACATTCCTATCACAGCACTGTCTTTATTGTTGGATCATATACCAGATCTGCCGCATTTACAACGCACTCGCTCCTTAGACTCATCAAATTTGTATTATGCCTTTTTCGCTGCGTCAGAATTCGAACACATCTAAATATCAGGCCGATAATTATGACAACACCCAGGATACAGAGGAGAAACTTTCCCACATTTGCAATTATACCTTGTGGCCACTCTCCTAACCCAGAGAACCATTTGAGTGGGTTCAACGATGAGGCCCATCCAGTCAATTCATTACTCACAGCCGCTAAAGTGAGATTGTGTCTCCTTCTAAACTTCCATTTCAACTGCAAGATCTCGTCCATCTTTCGATCAATGATCTCCGTTGGGTCCTCAGTACTGTTTGTAATATACGTGCAGCACTTCACACCTTATTGAGTCACCAAGGTAACACAATACCCACCTGTCACAGCCGTGACGTAATTTAAGACCATCCTGTGTTGTGCCAGTTCCTTCTTGTAGGCCTGTAGTTCCCTACCTGTATACCTGAAGATGTCGTCATACATCTCAGTGATATTATCTATCAAGTTCGTTAGCGCATGGATATACCTATAATTTATAATTCCTCTGGCAGTATGGGTGATATCTAATGCAAGAAGAATCTGAATCCCGGTGGATTCATGGATCAAATTAGAGGCTGCAAGCTCTCTCCTGTCTATGAGGTGTCTCTTGAAAATGTGTTCATAGTGGTTGTGAGTACAAGGAGGCGGAGTGCTGCCGTGAATGTCTTTCATTTTGTCATGTGCGATGGTCATGACTTCTGGTAGTACTCGGCCTATGTAACACAACCCTTCAGCACTAGGAGTAAGCCACTTGTACGCCTTCCTTCCACATATGAAATAAGCGACATCTGGAAAACATAGGGGACAAAATGCATCAATATCATATCACAGATAATCCTTACGAAGAAACCTGTCCCCAGTTTTTTCATCTGCTTGATACAAGTATCTGGCTGGATGATGTGCGCACAATATCTCTGTGACACTGTTCCACCCCACATGGTTTTGATCCCACGTGTATACTTGTATCGGAAATACCTCCCACTTGTGGCTATCCCACGTACAACTTCAGTGTTGATGGGTTCTTTATCAGCTCTGTGTGAGAAGGTCATTGTCTGATTGTTCCAAGTCCCTTCCCAATTTCGTGGTTTCCGGAAATTGGTTACGTTGAAACACAGTAGTGATCTATCTACGTGGTACTGGTGGAGCTTTAGGCTAGTGGGTCTAGATATATAGAATTTTCTGTCCACCAGTCTCCCCCCCATGCAATTCGAGTACCTCATTTACTGTTAATGGGTATGGCACTAATCCCGATTTACTCTGTCCTTGAGGTACTTGTGAGCACACCCAGCATTCCATTTGGTTTAAGAACGTACCCACTAATGAGTGATAGTCACTCAAAGGATGTCCGTCAATATTGATATTATTGTTTGACTGACATCTCTGGATGCACCCATCTTCGACTATGGTATCGCAGTACTTACATATGCAGTATTCATCAGACAATAAACCTTCACATTGCCTCTGAGCTCCGTGACTACCAGAGCTCTTACTTATACCAGCTTTGACCAAAGTGATGGACTGATCCTGGGGTCCTACAAATTCATCCTCTCCATCAGAATCCATTCCAGATCCTTGCTCGACTTTTCGGGGGCCCTCACAAAAACAAATTATCCTGATCAAAAATAGAATCACAAGAAAAATCCGGAATACAGTCTCTTGATTTTGCTTTTCACCACGCTCAGGTGCAGTTTCGACAGTCCTGCCTTTCAGCTTTCCTGGAACAGATTCTCTAGTGATATGAGGTTTTCTTCACCTTTCTCCTTCTTACAAGTTTTCTCCGGGTTAGCGACCTTCTTGCAGTGGGACGAGTGGACCCAAGTCTCTCTCTCGGCAACTTTCAGTGCTGTCATGCTGGTCAACAAAACTTGATACGGTCCTTCCCACCTGTCTATCAGGCAACCTGAGCATAGAAAATTTCCTAGGTTTAATTTCATGACAATTACTGTTTGATAGGTCAGGAATCGCCAATTTCAAATTCCTTTGTTGGTTTCTCAGTTGCTGGCTCATCCTAACAAAATATTGCACAGTCATTTCATTACTGCATTTCAGATCATCCTGGGGATCTATCATTACATGGGGCTGTCGTCCAAAAAGAATTTCAAAGGGTAATAGGTTAAGTGGTGACCTGGGAGTGGTTCTGATGCTGTACAATACTAGTGGCAGTGCTTCCGGCCACAACAGTCCAGTTTCAGCCATCACTTTGCTCAGCTTGTTCTTAATAGTGCTATTCATTCTCTCCACCTTCACACTGGCCTGTGGCCAGTAGGGAGTATGTAGCTTACTATTAATGCCCATAAGTTTGCACATGACTTGAAAGACCTCACCTGTAAAATGGTATCCCTATCACTCTCAATAATCTTAGGGATACCATATCTACACACACATTCCTGCATAATTTTCTTAGCGGTAAACACAGCAGTATTTGTGGCGGCAGGGAATGCCTCTACCCAGTTTGAGAAGACATCAGTGCATACCAGTACAGATTTCAAATTCCTACAGGGTGATAGCTGTATGAAGTCAATTTGTATTACCTGGAAAGGTCAGTCTGTAGGAGGGATATGGGATGGCTCCGTCGGTATTGTCTTACCAATATTCTTCCTCAAGCAAGTAAGACATGTCATTGCTTTCTTGCCTGTCTGAGAAGAGAACCCTGGTGCACTCCAGTAGGCTCTAACCAATTTGCACATACCTTCCTTGCCCAGATGAGTCAGACCATGTGCCGCTTCAGCTAGGCTTGGGAGATACGCCCTGGGAGCCACTGGATTACCTTGTCCATCTCTCCAAAGTCCTGAGGACTCCTGACCATATCCCTTTGGCTTCCAGACTGCCTTCTCCTGTAGGGAACACAAATCTTGCATTTCAATTAACTGTTGTGTATTTACTGTATTGAATGTCATCAGTTATGTGGTGGGGCTTTGTATGATGGTGCTTGCTGCCGATTTTAGCAGCTTCGTCCGCTCAGCTGTTACCAAGTGAAATTGGGTCTTGGTTGTAGGTGTGTGCTTTACACTTGATAACAGCCACTCTGTCAGGTTCTTGTATGGCCGTCAGCAGTCTTTTGATGTGTGACGCATGCGCCACAGGTGTGCCACCTGCCGTCATGAAATTTCTGAGGCGCCACAGGGCCTTGAAATCATGCAGTACTCCGAAAGCATATCTAGAGTCTGTGCATATATTAGCTGACTTACCCTTTGCCAACTCACATGCTCTGGTCAGTGCTACCAGCTCAGCGACTTGTGCTGAGTGAGGTGGACCAAGGGGTTCAGCTTCTATGATACCTCTGTCATCTCCAACTGCATATCCGGTGCACAGGTGTCCTGAGTCCGCCTGTCTGTGACGACTACCGTCCGTGTAGAAGGTAAAGTCTACGTCTTCCAGTGGGTTGTCGCTAATATCAGGTCTCGCAGTGAAGGTCTGGTTAAAGTATTCCATACAGTCATGCATATCAGTGTCTGTACTAAATGCTCCTTCACCATTATTCTCATCCTCCATCCTTTGTGCATGACAAGGCACACTCGGCAAATAAATACATTGCAAGATTTAGTGTGCTACACCTCTTTATGGTGATGTTTACAGGGGCCATCAGTGATAGTTCCCATTTTGTAAACCGAGCAGATGAGACATGTCTGGTTTGGGTGTAGTTTAGTAAGGCTGATACTGCATGAGGTTTATGGATTGTCAGGTCATGTCCTAACACTACGTCTTCACGTTTACTTACCAACAAAGCTATGGCTGCAACACTTCGTAGGCAAGTGGGGATAGACTGTGCTACAGTGTCCAGTTGTGCACTGTAGTAGGCTACTGGTCTGCTGGCATCACCATGTTTCTGTGTTAGGACTCCTGCCGCGCATCCAGCACTTTCTGTACCATATAACTCAAAAGGTTTCTCATAATCTGGCATCCCCAATGCTTGTGCTTGTGACAAACACTCTTTTAGTCTCAAACGCCAGTTCGGACTCCTCAGTATGAGAGACCCGTTCTGGTTTGCTTGAAGAGACCATTTCTTGCAGTGGTAGTGCCAGAATAGAGAACCCCGGAATCCAATTCTGAAAATACCCACACATTCCTAGAAAAGTGCAAATTTGTTGCTGGGTTTGCGGCAGAGTCATGTCACAGATGGCCTGTATCCTGTCTGTGGTCAGGTGTCTTAGTCCTTGTGTCAAGCAGTTTCCCAAGTATTTAATCCGGCACAACTGTAATTTATCCTTAGAAACCTTGTGTCCTGTGTGGTAGAGGTGAAACAGAAGCTGTTTAGTGTCTGCCAGGGATGACTCAAATGAATCAGAGCATAACAAGTCATCAACATATTGTATCAGCACCAACCCATTCTCAGTTTGAAAGGATTGCAAACAGTCATGTAGGGCCTGGGAGAAAATACTTGGGCTGTCAATGAAACCTTAGGGCAGCCGGTCCAGGTGTACTGTACTCCCCTGTAGGTGAAAGCGAAAAGGTACTGACTGTCAGGGTGAAAAGGAACAGAAAAGAAAGCAGAGCAGCGGTCAATCACAGTGAATTACTTAGAGGTGGAGGGAATCTGCATGAGGATGACAGCTGGATTGGGCACTACGGGGAATTGCCTGTTGACTATTTTGTTTATCCCACTTAAATCCTGCACTAATCTGTAACCACTCCCTCCACTCTTTTTCACAGGGAAGATGGGACTGTTGGCTGTGCTGGATGTCCTGACTAGGATGCCCTGCTGTAGCAGCCATTCTATGACAGGGTATACTTCTTATTCCACCTCTGGTTTCAGAGGGTACTGAGGGATTTTTGGCACTATCCTGCCATCTTTTATTTGCACTACTACTGGGGCTACATTTGCTATCAATCCAGTGTTTTGTCCATCTTTGGTCCATAAGGAACCCGGTATTTGTGAGATCATTTCCTCTACCTGCGATGGACATGTGTCTAGAATGGTAGAGTGCAACATTAGTCTTTGGGGGGGGGGGGGGGGGTCAAACATATCTTGTACTTCCTGCTCATGGTTCTCAGGGATATCTAAAAACCAGGGATGTGCGGTGAGCTAAATGGCTCAGGAGGCACTGGCTAGCACCGGAAGCAAATTTACATGCAATATATGAGCCAAAGGGTAAATCTGGGCATTATACACAGGTGCAGCAGTATAAACTCCTGGAAATTTGGTTAGTGTTAATCAGAGATGTGCGGAGAAGATGAGCTGCCTCACCTGCCATAGACTTTTCACTTCAGAGTTTAGGCTATAAAAATTATTAGAATAATGCAAAGAAGATATTTCAAACAAATTATTTGTATTTTCCATATACTTTATACAGTCAAAATGTTGGCACAAACGTTAGTATGGCAGTAAAGGCTCTACCTCACCTGCCTCACCCCACCGCACGTCACTGCTAAAAACACACCCTCAGGGGTACAATATATGACACACCACATTTTACATAACAAATCTCCGCCAAGTAGATTAATCAGAGCCGATGCAGCCAACAGGGAAGAATGTTTGGTATGCAAGGGCCCTATCGTAATCTCTGCGGGTCTAGTCAAAGGATACTGTTGCACTTTTACCGTTACTCCCATTGGCAAAATAATTTTTCCCGTGGTTATTATTCCTGTTGATGATTTAAATACAGATCTGGCCGCCCCTGTATCTACAAGGAAAGGTTGTGGTGTGCCAGCTACGTTGATCATGACCTCAGGTTCATCTCCAAGGCCAGCAATCAGTTTCACTGGCTACAGACTACAGGTGTGACCTGATCTCTATTGTGGGTTTTTGCCTTCCCATAGGGCATTGGCAGCTACTATGTGTGAGGGAGATATCTGCGAAATTTCGGAGGCCTGCCAGTCCTTCCTTGGTGGGTACCTCCGTGTTTCCCCTCTGTGTGGCTCATAATCCCCTCTAGGTGTTCCCTGGTCCCGCCTATGTGTCTGATAACGTGGCTCATGTTCTTGTCTAGGGGGTCTATACTTACTATGTGTCCCTGTGTTTCTACAATCTCTAGCAAAATGTTCCTCCATATGTCAAATGTAACATTTAATTGACCTTCTCCAGTTCTCTTCAAAGGTCTGGGGTTTCGTTGGTTGATCATCCCTTCAAGTGCCTGTATACTTACCACCATCAACCTTTCCCTGTCACGATCCGGGTATCTGGACGCCATTTCTTACCCATCAGATGCCTCCTAAGGCTGGCTCAGCGCTCCAGGACCGGATCCCATCTGTTATCCTGATGTGTACATTCCTGTATCCTCTCCTGTCACTCTGGGACGCTGTCACAGTAAACGCCATATTACACCTGGCATGGCGTCTCCCGCGGCCTCCGCCGCCGTCCCTGAACTTCTGCATGCAGAGTGTCTGAGTGGTGATTACGTCAGCCGCGGCCTCCGCTGTGTCCGCGTGGTTGGATGTGCATCTGTCAGCCTGGCGCCTCCTGTCTCCGGTGGTCGGCGCCGCCATTACTGTTTTCATTACCACATGGATTACAAACCAAACTTCCCTCCAAGTGTCTGCATGGGCGCAGCCATCTTGGATTCTGTCAGCTGATCATTTCCACCAATCTGTTCTCAGTATTGATAATCTGCATAATTGCCTAGCCAATCCCTTCCTTGCTGCAGGTATAAATACACTGTGCCTGAGCAAGGAAGGCGTCAGTGCTTTGGTTGTCAAACCTAGTTCCTGTTTGTCTCTCTCCTGTGATTGTCTTCCAGGTTCCAGCTCCTGTCTCAAGACTTCCACCATAGAGACCCGCACCAGCATTCCACCTGCGGTGTAGCCTGACTCTCCAATCCATTGTGGATTCATCTGTTTCCAGCTACAACTTTACCTGCTTCCATCTCAGCTTCCAGCAGAGTACAGCTTCCCTTAAAGGGCCGGTGTCCTTTCTACACTTTACCACTCTCCACCGGTATTATTATTTCTCCGCTCTCAAGTTCTACATTTCAGTTCATATTTCATCGCTCCCAAGTTCATTTATTATTTAACTGGTTCCAGCCAGTATCCACTCCGTGCTAACAACAGTCTGGTTCCAGCCAGTATCCACAGCAGCTGTTTTATCTTCAGCAACCCAGCTTTTCCTGGAACACCAGCTGGCACAATCCTGGGTTATCTCCATTGCTACAGTCGGGCCTGGTAAGGACTTTCCATCTAGAAGATCATAAGAACTATCTCACACTACCAGTGCCCTGTGGCTCCTGCCATCCTGTAGTACCCAGGAACTGTATTTATTCTTTGCTGACTTTTACGTTTTCTTTTACTGCTGCTGTGTTGCGGAGTTGTCATAATAAACATCATTGACTTTTATCCAAGTTGTCGTGGTCACGCCTTCGGGCAGTTATTATTCATGTTACTTACATGTCCAGGGGTCTGATACAACCTCCCAGGTTCCGGTACATCTCAGCCCCTACAACTGAGGCTGCCTCCCGTCAGCTCAGGCCCTCAGTTGTGACAGTAAGCACTGACCTAATGAATCCAGCCGGAGACCAGGATCAAGCGGCCAGGCCGATGCAAGAACTGGCAGCCCGACTAGAACATCAGGAGGCTGCACAGGGCCACATCATCCGCTGTCTCCAGGATCTCTCTACTCGGCTGGATGGGATTCAGACAACTCTCCGTGGATCAGGCGCGTCTGGTGCGTCAACCACAGTGACTCCAGCTATAACCCCACCCACCTTACCCATTTCTGCTCCACGTCTTCATCTTCCAACGCCAGCAAAATTTGACGGATCTCCAAGATTCTGCAGGGGATTTCTCAACCAGTGTGAGATTCAGTTTGAGCTACAACCTGGCAATTTTCCCAGTGACCGTACAAAAATTGCCTACATTATTTCTCTTCTCAGTGGCTCAGCCCTTGATTGGGCATCACCGTTATGGGAGAGGTCCGACACCCTGCTATCTTCCTACACTGCCTTCGTGTCAACATTCAGGCGCATCTTCGACGAGCCAGGCCGGGTAACCTCAGCTTCATCCGAGATTCTCCATTTACGCCAGGGGTCACGTACTGTAGGACAATATCTGATACAGTTCCAGATCCTGGCGTCCGAACTGGCATGGAACGACGAGGCCCTGTATGCTGCATTCTGGCATGGCTTATCTGAGCGTATTAAAGATGAGTTAGCTACCAGAGACTTACCTTCTAAGTTAGATGAGCTAATCTCACTCTGCACGAAAGTTGATTTACGTTTCAGAGAGAGAGCAACTGAGCGTGGAAGATCATCTGCTCCAAAATCTTCTGCTCCTCCTCCTCGTCAACTGTCACCATCTAAAGATGAGCCCATGCAACTTGGCCGTTCCCGTTTAACTCCTGCTGAGCGCCGAAGACGTCTCTCCGAGTTTCTCTGTCTCTATTGTGCAGCTCCGTCTCACACCATTAATGCCTGTCCCAAACGTCCGGGAAACTCCAAATCCTAGCTCGCCAAGGAGAGGGCCGGCTAGGAGTAATGATCTCCTCTCCATCTTCTCAAGATTGTAATCTCCCAGTCTCGCTTCAAGTTGCTCAACGTTATCGGAACGTCATTGCCCTCCTTGATTCCGGAGCAGCTGGGAACTTTATTACCGAAGCCTATGTTAAACGGTGGTCCCTACCCACCGAGAGACTTCCTTCGTCCATTTCTTTAACTGCCGTGGATGGCAGCAAAATTTTTGATGCAGTTATTTCTTTAAGGACTCTACCAGTTCGTCTGAGAGTGGGAGTTCTTCATTCCGAACTTATTTCTTTTTTAGTGATTCCAAGAGCCACACATCCTGTGGTCCTGGGCCTTCCATGGCTCCGTCTTCACAATCCTACAATTGATTGGACGACTACGCAAATCCTGGCATGGGGTTCCTCCTGTGCTGAGACATGTTTGTTTAAAGTATTACCTGTCTGTTCTTCCTCCCCCAGGTCGTCTGATGTTCCACCTCCTCCATATCAAGATTTCACGGATGTGTTCAGTAAAGCTTCTGCTGATATCCTTCCTCCTCATAGAGAATGGGACTGTCCGATTGATCTCGTTCCAGGGAAGGTTCCACCTCGAGGCCGAACTTATTCGTTGTCTCTGCCTGAGACGCATTCTATGGAGGAATATATTAAAGAGAACCTAGCAAAGGGGTTCATTCGACCTTCTTCTTCTCCAGCCGGCGCAGGCTTCTTTTTTGTAAAAAAGAAAGATGGTGGTCTGCGGCCGTGCATCAACTACAGAGGTTTGAACGACATTACCATCAAGAACCGTTATCCTTTACCCCTGATTACTGAGCTCTTTGACAGAGTTAGCGGAGCTACCATCTTTACAAAGCTGGACTTGCGAGGTGCATACAATCTCATCCGGATCCGTGAGGGTGACGAGTGGAAGACCGCCTTTAACACCCGTGACGGACATTATGAGTACCTCGTCATGCCCTTCGGATTGAGCAATGCTCCAGCTGTCTTCCAGCATTTTGTCAATGAGATCTTCAGAGACATTCTATACCGTCATGTCGTGGTCTATCTAGACGATATCCTCATTTTTGCCAACGATTTAGAGGAACATCGTTTTTGGGTTAAAGAGGTTCTGTCCCGTCTCCGTGTCAATCATCTCTATTGCAAATTAGAAAAATGCGTCTTTGAAGTCAAGTCCATTCCGTTTCTAGGGTACATTGTGTCCGGTTCCGGACTAGAGATGGATCTTGAGAAACTACAAGCAATCCAAAATTGGCCGGTACCCTTAACCCTCAAAGGGGTCCAGAGGTTCTTAGGGTTCGCCAACTATTACCGAAAGTTTATACGAGACTTTTCCACCATTGTGGCGCCTATTACTGCTTTCACTAAGAAGGGTGCTAACCCGTCCAAGTGGTCTGAAGAAGCCATGCAAGCATTTCATCTTTTAAAACAAAGGTTCATCTCTGCGCCTGTTCTGAAACAGCCTGACATCGACTCTCCTTTCATCTTAGAGGTGGATGCCTCCTCCGTTGGAGTAGGAGCGGTGTTATCTCAGAGGGCTAAAGATGGCCATTTACACCCTTGCAGTTTCTTCTCCCGGAAGTTCTCCCCAGCTGAGCGCAACTATGCCATTGGCGACCAGGAGTTGCTAGCCATCAAGCTCGCTCTAGAAGAGTGGAGGTATCTGTTGGAGGGAGCTTCTCATTCAATCACCATACTTACAGACCACAAGAACCTTTTATACCTGAAGGGCGCACAATGTCTCAACCCTCGTCAGGCCAGATGGGCACTTTTCTTTTCCAGGTTCGACTTTAAACTCCAGTTCTGTCCGGGCTCTCAGAATCGCAAGGCCGATGCCCTTTCCCGCTCATGGGAGCAAGAAAATGAGTCAGAGTCTTCAGACAAGCATCCTATTATAAATCCGTTGGCATTCTCCACGGTAGGGATGGACTCTACGCCCCCATCAGGGAAAAGTTTTGTGAAGCCGATGCTAAGGAAGAAGCTCATGCATTGGGCCCATGCTTCCCGTTTTGCCGGACATACAGGTATCCAAAAAACCCTGGAGTTTATCTCTAGGTCCTATTGGTGGCCAACTCTGAAAAAGGACGTCTTGGAGTTTATTGCATCTTGCCCAAAGTGTGCCCAACATAAAGTATCCCGCCAGTCGCCTGCGGGGCAACTGGTTCCACTATCCGTTCCCCGTCGACCATGGACCCACTTGTCGATGGATTTCATTACAGACTTACCCATGTGCAACAAGTTCAATACCATCTGGGTGGTAGTTGACCGGTTCACCAAGATGGCACACTTCATTCCTCTCACCGGTCTTCCGTCAGCTTCCAAGTTGGCTCAAGTATTCATACAAGAGATCTTCCGACTCCACGGTCTTCCTGAAGAAATTATCTCTGATCGAGGAGTTCAATTCACAGCCAAATTCTGGCGAAGTTTATGTCAAGTCCTCCAAGTCAAGCTAAAGTTTTCCACGGCTTACCATCCTCAGACCAATGGTCAAACCGAGAGGGTGAATCAGGACTTGGAGGCCTTCCTCCGCATCTATGTGTCCTCCTCTCAAGATGACTGGGTTCAATTACTTCCCTGGGCCGAGTTCTGTCATAACAACCAGTATCATTCTTCATCTGCTTCAACACCATTCTTCACTAACTTTGGATTCCACCCTAAAGTCTCTGAGTTCCAACCGCTTCCAGCAACTTCTGTTCCCGCAGTGGATATCACCTTGCATCAGTTTGCCAATATCTGGAAGAGCGTACGATCAGCTCTGCTCAAGGCATCGTTCAGGTACAAGAAGTTTGCGGATAAGAAGCGTCGAGCAGTTCCTGCTCTCAAGGTGGGTGATCGGGTATGGTTATCCACGAAGAATTTGAGGTTAAGAGTTCCCAGTATGAAGTTTGCACCTCGCTATATCGGTCCTTTCAAGATTGAACAAGTCATCAATCCTGTTGCTTACAGACTCCAGTTGCCTCCCTTCTTAAAAATACCCAGGACATTCCATGTTTCCCTGTTGAAACCGCTGATCTTGAATCGGTTTCATTCCTCACTTCCTCCAACTCCGAAAGTCCAAACTCAACGAGGCGTTGAGTATGAAGTGGCCAAGATCCTGGACTCACGTCACCGTTACGGTCAACTACAATATCTTATTGACTGGAAGGGTTATGGTCCTGAGGAACGTTCATGGACCAATGCTTCTGATGTCCATGCTCCTGCCTTGGTCCGGAGATTCCATTCCAAGTTTCCTCAAAAGCCAAAGAAGTGTCCTGGGGCCACTCCTAAAGGGGGGGGGGGGGGGTGCTGTCACGATCCGGGTATCTGGACGCCATTTCTTACCCATCAGATGCCTCCTAAGGCTGGCTCAGCGCTCCAGGACCCGATCCCATCTGTTATCCTGATGTGTACATTCCTGTATCCTCTCCTGTCACTCTGGGACGCTGTCACAGTAAACGCCATATTACACCTGGCATGGCGTCTCCCGCGGCCTCCGCCGCCGTCCCTGAACTTCTGCATGCAGAGTGTCTGAGTGGTGATTACGTCAGCCGCGGCCTCCGCTGTGTCCGCGTGGTTGGATGTGCATCTGTCAGCCTGGCGCCTCCTGTCTCCAGTGGTCGGCGCCGCCATTACTGTTTTCATTACCACATGGATTACAAACCAAACTTCCCTCCAAGTGTCTGCATGGGCGCAGCCATCTTGGATTCTGTCAGCTGATCATTTCCACCAATCTGTTCTCAGTATTGATAATCTGCATAATTGCCTAGCCAATCCCTTCCTTGCTGCAGGTATAAATATACTGTGCCTGAGCAAGGAAGGCGTCAGTGCTTTGGTTGTCAAACCTAGTTCCTGTTTGTCTCTCTCCTGTGATTGTCTTCCAGGTTCCAGCTCCTGTCTCAAGACTTCCACCATAGAGACCCGCACCAGCATTCCACCTGCGGTGTAGCCTGACTCTCCAATCCATTGTGGATTCATCTGTTTCCAGCTACAACTTTACCTGCTTCCATCTCAGCTTCCAGCAGAGTACAGCTTCCCTTAAAGGGCCGGTGTCCTTTCTACACTTTACCACTCTCCACCGGTATTATTATTTCTCCGCTCTCAAGTTCTACATTTCAGTTCATATTTCATCGCTCCCAAGTTCATTTATTATTTAACTGGTTCCAGCCAGTATCCACTCCGTGCTAACAACAGTCTGGTTCCAGCCAGTATCCACAGCAGCTGTTTTATCTTCAGCAACCCAGCTTTTCCTGGAACACCAGCTGGCACAATCCTGGGTTATCTCCATTGCTACAGTCGGGCCTGGTAAGGACTTTCCATCTAGAAGATCATAAGAACTATCTCACACTACCAGTGCCCTGTGGCTCCTGCCATCCTGTAGTACCCAGGAACTGTATTTATTCTTTGCTGACTTTTACGTTTTCTTTTACTGCTGCTGTGTTGCGGAGTTGTCATAATAAACATCATTGACTTTTATCCAAGTTGTCGTGGTCACGCCTTCGGGAAGTTATTATTCATGTTACTTACATGTCCAGGGGTCTGATACAACCTCCCAGGTTCCGGTACATCTCAGCCCCTACAACTGAGGCTGCCTCCCGTCAGCTCAGGCCCTCAGTTGTGACATTCCCCTTGTGATTCTTTGTGTTTCCGGTCATGTTCAATAGCGAATTCTCTCAAGGCATCTACCGTAATCCCCCTCCAATTAGGCAAAGAAGTCTGTACTCTGACTTTCAATGCCTCTTTGAGCCCATCCATTAAAACAGAGACAGCCACCTCCCTGTGGTTCACATCATTCTTTATATCCTCTATCCCAATGTATTTAGCCATATCTTGTAACGCTCTATGGAAATATTCGGATGCCAGTTCTCTTTTTTTTCTGTTTGATTGTGAAGATCTTATTCCACTTTACAACTGTGGGAAAATACAATTCTAGTTGTATCTTGATCTGTCTTACATTCTCCTGATTGTATTCATCAGTCAGAGGACTGTCAGTCTCTATTTTACAATCTGTTATAAATTTTGGGGGGTCAATATTAGGGGGTAGGCATGCTCTTAACACTGTCCACCAAACTTTGTTTGTGGGTTCATGGCCATTGCCCAGATCATTAATAAACTTCTGGCACCCGACTAAATCTTTCCTGGGATCGGGGAATTCTGCCATGATTGCCCGCAGTTCAGACCTAGACCACGGGTAATACATGGCAATATTCCTGATGGGGGTTATTCCCTGGTTATCAGTTCTCCCATTGGGAACTGCTATTACCCGGACAGGGTTTAACCCAACCACTTCCCTCTTGTTTGTCTCAGTGCGGGGAGCTACTGTCTCTGCATAATGAACAGTCCCATACTTACCGGTGGCTATGATCTCCCCCATCCCTCCAGTGGAAGACACAGCAACTGCTCTTACCGGTTGGGCTGTGCCCACCTGAGTTTCCTGCATGGTGGCTACCTGAGAGACGGCTGAGATCATGCTGGGCTCGTCGTCCTCCTCTGTACCATAATCCTTGGGAGAAATTAGGACAGGGTACAATGTGCATGGGTAAGGGTTAATACAGTTACTAAGTGCACTCCTATCATTTCCTGGTATGCTATTGGTTTTAGCAGCCTTCTCTCCATCGACATATGGCGGTGGTGATGCATTCGCATTCACATTCCTGTCTGGTTTGGACTTTGCTATACAAGCAATTTCCCTTTACATTTCTCCCTCTTGTTGCCATATGTTTAAACAGTCGTTATGTCTGATCCTTTGTTTCTTGGATTTTAACAGACCTATTCTATTTCTAACATTCTGCAGCACCTCTGGTTCAAAACTACCAACCCTAGGAAATGATGCCTTATCATCAACAGTCATTCGTACCCATTCGTCACAAAAAGCCTGTGTGTGTGGACCATATTTCGAACACATAATATACCGAGTGAACCCTATTGGCTTTTGCTCCTCAGCCTGAACCCTGGCTCCAAAATGCCTCTCTGTTGCGCAGTTGGCTCCCATCGTAGGCCTTTTAACACCACCACCAAATGAACAAGCGAGATGATTGTGAAAAGTCCCTTCGAGCGCTTTTCACCCGCTGCTTCACCGCTGGAATGTACCACGACTCGCTCCTGTAGTGATTCCCCGCGTACCCAGTGTGGATCCCTACCAAACCCCTGCACTAGAAGTATGGAGCATTAACAAAATTAATACCACACCTTTTTCAGTGGAGGTTGAAAGCCTGTTGGAATGTTTCCTGAGAGAGTCAGCGAAACTTCCTTTTGTTTACACAAATCATGTCTGCATATGCTATCACAGCGCATATGATGACGCAATTTGCGCACAATAATGCAAATCGTATCACATTGCTACCGTGCCACGTGTACACCGTGCATTCGCAACTAAATATTCCACACTTATCTCGATCAATGTAAGCAATGCAGCAAATTTTTGTTCCTCACACACGCTGGACGTCACCCACGAGGATAACTTCCGTTGTGTGCTGCCCAAACTTTTAGGCCGGAACAGAGTCCTGTATGTGTTTTACAAGTACCCACTTAAATATCATAAATGTATAACAAATGACTTATCCGATTTTATGCAGATCTAAAAATGACTATTACAACCTATGGCAACAATATGAGAATATATGCAAAGTATCTGTATGCTTGTGCGTGTAGCTTTTCCTTGCTGTCCCTCGGTTCGTACCAGCACCTCTGAGACTATACAGGACAGACGTGTTTTAACAACATTAGGTAGTTTTAACACAAGACAAAATAACTTTAGACGTGTCTCCACCCTTTGTTGTGTCAAAGTCAGAAAAATATCACGATGCACACTGCCATATTTGCACCTCATACAGGTCTGCGCTGCGCATGCGTGCGCTCTCCCGTGCGTGCGCATACTCGCTGTTGCGGGCACCCGCGGGCGCGCGGTATGTGCATTTACGGTAGAGTTCATGTGTTCGTAGCGTGCGACTCAATCGTTACATATTTTCACTATATAATGTATTTTGTAGATCATGGTCCCTTTGATAGATTCTGAAAGTTTGGTTAATGTAGAATGTTCATGAACAGAGAAATCCCCCTTTGTTTGATACGAAGGGTCAGACAGGAGTAATACAGTGGTGTTTAGTATCCATCGGAAGAGTATTTAATTAGCAATATTCCGGTATTGGTTTGAAGCGGATTAATCGCTCGTGCGAATAATTATGGACATAAGAAGTTTATGTCCATTTACTATTATTTGCACTTACTTATCCATGCGGCGGGAAACCTAGTTTCCCACCCACCTGAGCAGTTGGAAATCGTCACAGCCCACCTGTATGAATCAACCTATGACCTTTTGTTATAATGCGAGGAGGAATTCCTGTGTCCAATGAACAATGAGATTGTAGGGACCATTGAATTGTATTGTGTGTGGGGCATAAATAGACAAGCCGATCACATCCAGCTCACTCTTCAACGGTTATCATTGCTGAAAATCGGGAGCTGGATGTCCAGAGGCGCATGCGATCGTTTCCTTTGTGCGTAAGTTTTCTCCGCAATCATATTGTCTTTCTTGTTGTTGTGGGCCATATCTCTCTCTCTCTCTCTTCTCCTCTTTCTCTCGTATTCTCTTAAACGTAATAGTATTGTATTGTATTTCATGTGTAGTTATCTGGTTAGGTAGTCTATGTTATATTGTAGTGTATGACTTGTATTGTATTAATTCTTTTGCAAGTATAACATTCATAATATATATATTAGGCGTTGGACCCTAAGCACGGTATCTGTGTATTTCTTATAGTGTTAAGTATTCTCAGAGCGTCGGTGACGCTCAAACAGCTTTTAAGTTAATAAGGTTACACTGTGTTGCATCTACACCCTATCTCTACACTAAGGTTTTACAGCATATTACATTGTTTATGGTTTAGATATAAAGGTTTAACATTGTGAGCGTCAGCGCCGCTGGTGATCTCCTCGTGGTCTCGAGCGTCCGCTACACTGATAGCGTAGCATTACGGTAGTCGCTCACCTATAAGTGTGCCCGATACCAACAGCGTATTCTCGTGAGCGTCTGTATCGCTCGAGCAGCCCGCTCCCGATACAGCGTCCGTTACGCTATAGTGAACCATTACGTTAGTCGGCAGCCAATAGCGTGCCTGCCTGTGATCTCTTGGCCGTGAGCGAACGTGACGCTTGAGCGTCTCGACCACGGCTAAGCGATTGCTACGCAACGAGCGTACCCTTACGGTACTCCATACGTAAATAGCGTACAGTGTTCTTAGACCTCATAAAGGGTTTTATATAAGATAAATATTTAGCTTTATCAATTGGCGGCTCGTCCTGTCCTTCACATATCTCTGCTAGGTAATTTCAGCAGACATTATCCATCAGCAAAGGGCGGGAGATCATATTCTTCGCAGTGCTGACGGGATAAGCGTCTGCTTCGCTTAGTAAAGGGTGCTGAAGGAATCCGGAACCGGAGGTAAGAACAACACGCTAGTGTCTTTTAAAACTGTTTATTTCTGTCTTGCGTACACACGCACATATCTGCATTTCTTTTTCATTCGTGTATTTTCATATATCACTCTCCTGTTTGCCATTTTATAATTGATAAAACGTGCTAAGAGAGATTTGTCGCTATTTCATAGTTAAAGTGTAAAAGTAATGCGTTAAGGGATAAAGTGTAAAGCACACGCAGCTCTACCTAAAGGTAAAAGGAGAGATTGGTGTGTTGCGCGGTAGACGATCGAGGATCATCTACATTGATAAAACGTGTTAGTTGTGTTACGGTGGACATTGGTTTTGTGTACACGTGTCTCTAACAAAGGACTGAGACTCGCGTACGCAAAGGCCGACGCACGCAGCGTAAATTACGCAACGGAGCGTCTGGGTACGCCCACGTAATTCAAGTCACACGATAGTGTTGATTTTTAAATAGCGCAACAGGCGCGATAAGTAACGCAACAGGCGATAAGTAGCGCAACAGGCGATAAGTAGCGCAACAGGCGATAAGTAACGCAACAAGCGATAAATAGCGCATCAGGCGATAAATAGCGCAAATCTATTTTAAATCCGAAATTTAAATTAACAGATCCTTCTCCAAATTTACAACACATCTGGTCTAAAGAAAAATTTCTGCGCAGAAATAGAAATAGAAACAAAAGTGTGTATGTGATGAGTGAGTGTTTTTAAGTTTTACAATTTTGGGGATTGAACCACAGAAATCATCGAGTTCTCGTGAAGGTACATACGTGTAAGTGACATACATGGTGGCTAGGGAGGCATCTCTGGTTAAACATATATAAAATTTGAGCATTAGAGTGTAGCAGACCAGGAGGTCATACTGTAACAGACCAGGAGGTCAGACCAGGAGGTCGCATAACAGACCAGGAGGTCCAGGTACAGCAGACAAGGAAGTCCGCTATAGAGACAAGGCACAACACCAAAGAAGGGTTGGTGCGACACCCATATAGGAAAATAAAGCTCAGGCTGAAGGAATTCGCAGCTGCTGAATGTCGATTCCACTGGTCGCTCCGTACATAAGATTAGTTGCTTATGTACTGAACGATTGTACCGCACGTAATTGTGTGCATTAGTTAGTAACCTGACCAGTACCATTTGTGTACAAACCCGGTCATAAACGCTATTTGTACATTCTAACGTGATTTGTGTAATTTTTTATTTTAACCAAAAAGGGAAATTCTCTGGTCACTCAGGAATTATCCGACAACCCCACCTTTACTGGAAAGGGTCAATGCTCTTCGGATCACACCCACATGTTCCAGTAAACTCAGGTTAATAGGGGCCCTGGGTCGAGTACGCCAGCACTATATCAGTGTGTGGGCATATTGGTCGGCGTGGGCGAGTGAGTGAGGTGCTCGGTAAACTTCACCGTCAACCTATCTTTGAATATTTTGGTTTTTTAAGGGTTAGCAACACCTGCAAATTATGGGGGCCAGTTGTTCAGGAAGGGGGCGATCAACCTCGGTTCGGGTTGATTCTATAAACCGACCAATCGGGTCGGCAAGGTACGTAATGTGTGAAAAATACGGAAGACACACACAAATTTAATGTGATGAATGGGAGAAAATGACTGTACATGACGGGGAGAAATTCCCAAGAATAGGTAGCTTCAGCCCAGAAGTGTTAATGAATTTAAGGAGAAGGATAGGTCTTATTAAACCAGCAAAGAGACGGATCAAATATTATGATTGTTTAAAATTATGGCAACAGGAAAGTGAAATGCAAAGAGAGTTAACTGACATATCTGACTCTTATCTTGGGAGGAGAGACATGGCAATGGAGAGAATTATGGTTGCGGAGAAAGGCACAATGTTGAACAATAAAAACGCACTTAGCAACTGTAGTATAGATGATAAGAATAAGTGTAATAAACATAACAATGATAATTGTAATGCTGTTAAATGTACAACTATTAACCCGTGCAAGTCGCACCCCATGTCAAACTTCCCTCAGGAATACGAGCAAGAAAGTGAACCCAACACGATGTCGGCACCTCTTCCAGCAGCCATCACACAAGACATCCAGGTGGACGCGACCAAATCGGTAAAGGCAATAATCAAACCCCCTAACGGAGGGTCAGGTGAGGTCGTGTCCACAGGTACGTACAGTGTTTTATATCACGCACAAACAAATGTACCCCATATTGTAAGACCAAAACAAGGTGATGTAATTGAGTTTAGCCCTGTCAGGGTGATCACAGTCCCCGATGGGAAGACTGACGATCAGGGAATCCTTCACGTCAAGGACAGTGCAATGCGCTGTCCCTGGTCCCGGATGGAATTGAGATCAATTATGTCTGAATTTCCTGATCCCAGGAAAAATCTAGTCGCATGTCAAAATTTCATTAAAGAACTAGGAAACTCCACAGAACCCACCAACAAAGAGTGGCGGACAGTGCTGAGGGCATGTTTGCCCTCCAGTGTTGACCCTGCGAAATTTATTGCTTATTGTAAATTAGACACGGAGGTACCTTGTACAGAGGAACACAATCAGGAATGTATTAAGCAGATCAACCGACAGTTAGAAGTATATTTCCCAGCCATTGTCGAGTGGAACAAAATCTTCTCCATAAGACAAAACGAAGGGGAAAGTATTTCCAATTATTTCAATCGAGCACTGCAAGTAATGGCTAGGAACACTGGGATCACAGACATCAAAACAAGTGCACCGCACAGAGAAGTAGCAGTATCTGTGCTAATGGATGGTTTAAGGGAAGTGTTGAGAGCAAAGATACAGATCACCAATCCATACTGGAGAGATAAATCAGTAACTGCATTAAGGGACTCTGCTGTTGGGCATGAGCAAAGCATCATCAAGCACAGGGAAACAAAGAAGCCTCAGATCCCTGTGGTTAAGCCAAAGGTGACAAGGTGTTATAACTGCCAAAAGGAAGGTCATTTTGCAAGAGATTGCAGATCAGGAAGTAGACAAAAGTCACATCAGCCCCCTAGACAACGACATAATCATGGTATCCAAGGAATCAGGGAAGCACAGGGAAAACGGTTGATGGCGATGAGCATCCGAGCGTTTGAGGAGGCATCAAATCAACCAAGACCTCAGGTCATTGACACTTGGAGGAAACCCAGGGTTTGTTATCATTGTAGAAGAGAAGGGCATTATGCCAGCAACTGTAATAACCCACATAAAGTCAGACCCCCTAGACCAAGAAATGAGCAAAATTAAAACACACACAATTATAAACAGGGATCGTATAGGAAGAATTTTGAGCCACACCCATAATGTGCAATCAGGAAAGGTGATCATTAGGACTGATGGTAAGCCTGAGGTTATAGTTAATAAATTGGGAGGTCATTCCCTGAAGACACAGGAATGACCGGGTTAAACGTTGTAAATGTATCTGTGAAATGTTTCTTTTTCTCTCTCCCCATCTCTGACGATTATTGGTAGGATTCAAACATTGCATATATACTTGGTCTTTGCAGAAGTCTACCAAACCCCAGCATGACCTATCCGCATCAATGTATTCTGGCCAGATACAGACAGTGGAATATGGAAGTGCTGGGGGGAGGGACTGCGCAAGGAAACCATTGGACATATAGATATGACAGCCTGATGATCTGACAATGTTTTAGAAAATGTTTATGTTTGAAAAATGTTTTTTTTTTCTCTGTTGTTTATTGATGTGTTATGTTTTATATATATATATATATATATATACATATGTGAACGGTTCTCTCTCTCTTGTTGTTTTTTTTTCCTCTCCCTCTTCTCACCCATGTTTTTATGTTTTAAAGATGGTATGTCACACCTCAGTTAGGCAAATGGTAATGCAAGATTTTTGCTCCTTACAGAAAGATCGCTGGTTTGGAAGGAATATTGCATCACCGGAATGTTCGTTTGGAAGACTGAGAGACAGTACCTTTGAGATGACAGCAAGACAAGAAGAACAACAAGACTAGAGAACTTAATTATCGTAACAAGTTTCTCTCAAACTGTTTTTCTGTACCCCCATTACAAATTTCTTCTTTTCTCCTCCTGTAAGATGGACTTGCCCCAAGAGACTGTGATATGGATTTTCCTGTTGACCATGATGTTGACCAGAGCAGTCTGTTCCGGCGAGAGTACCAGTGAGGTCGAGAAAGGATCCAGAAAGGTTCCGATGACTGAGACGGAGGTGTAAATTTCCAATAGCAACACAACCACCAAGCAAAAGGCGAGTACCGGAAACGATCTAACATCCATGTTATTTGTAAACATTGTTAGCTGAAAAGAAAACTGTATCTGTAGGCTCTGTGACAATGTGGTTGAGGATGGGTGCATTAAGAAATGCCAATCCAGTTTTAATATCCACATGGACCGGCATCCATTGAGTGACTATCACTCCTTAGTGGGTAGTGTGTTAAATCAAACAGATTGTTGGGTATGCTCTCAAGTACCTCAAGGTCATAGCAAATCAGGACTAGTACCATTTCCTTTAACGATAGGGGAGGTACTTGAGCTAAGTGGTGGGAGGCCGGTGGACAGGAGGTTTAATATCTCCAGTCCTCCTAGTTTGAAGCTCCACCAATATCATGTGGATAGATCCCTCATATGTTTTAACATTTCCAATCCCCGAAAGCCGGGAAATTGGGAAGTGTCATGGAGTAACCAAACCATGACCTTTTCATATAGAGCAGATAGAATGCCGACAGATACAGAGCTTATACGCCACATAGCTGGTAGTGGAAAATATTTCCGATATAGGTATACCCTAGGAAGTAGGATTACGAGAGTTGGAGAGGTATCTCCAGGATACTGTGCACATATCGTACAAGCTGATACGTGTACTAGACAGATGGGAGAATTAGGGTTAGGAGATTTCACATGGAAGATGTGTAATATGGTTATGTCCTACTCCGTCCCATATGTTCTCCCCGATGATGCATATTTCATATGCGGGAGGAAGGCGTATAAGTGGCTTGCCCCAAACTCTGAAGGATTGTGTTATATTGGAAAAGTACTGCCTGAAGTAATGACTGTATCACATGCCAAAATGAAAGATATACACCGTGTTGCCCAAGCTCCTTATACTCACACCCATTACGAGCACGTAGTTAAACGGCACCTGATAGAAAGAACAGAGCATCCGGCCTCTGACATGATCCATGAATCCACCGGGATTCAGTTTCTACTTGCGTTAGACATCACTCGCACCGCCAGAGGAGTGTTGAATTATAAATACATATCTGCGCTCGCAAATTTGTTAGACAATATCACAGAAATGTATGATGACACTTTTAGGTATACTGGAAGAGAGCTTCAAGCTTATAAAACAGAACTAGTTCAGCATAGAATGATTCTCAATTATCTCACAGCAGTAACAGGTGGATATTGTGTCACACTGGCAACGCAGTACGGCGTGAAATGTTGCACATATATTACAAATAGTACCGAGGACCCGGTCGAGGTCATAGACCAAAAGATGGACGATATTCTCCAACTGAAGTGGGAATTTCGCAGGAGACACAATCTCACCCTTGCTGCTGTGAGTAATGAGCTGACTGGTTGGGTGTCATGGTTGAACCCGCGAAATTGGTTCTCCGGTTTAGGAGAATGGGCTCAAGGAGTCATAATGGATGTAGGGAAGTTTCTCCTATGTATCTTAGGTGTTATCATAACGATTGGCTTGATATTTAGATGCGGTCAGGCTTTAACGAAGTGCAAACGAAGTACCAGGGTGATGAGTTTAAGGAGTGAGGAAATTGTAATTCCATTGGATTTGATTTATGACCCAAATGTAGAAACAATGATGTGATGAAAATGCGATTTCTACGGTCCGTTTCTTTCACCTGTTTTTCCGTTTTCTCCAAGGTAAAAAGACCCACTTGGACGAGGAATTTGATGAGCCGATATACAGACAACAGATGGATTAAAGAAGAAATTTTGACAACCTTATACACAGATTTTTGATGAACTATGCCATAGATCCCCAGTTTCCCTAGAAATTTGAAAATTACGCTAGCCCAACACTTTTGTAAATCTATGGACATTGACAAAGCTTTTGCTCGCACCTTATGGGCAAAAGCACAAAGAAGACTGCATTCAACAGACACCGAACAAGACTTCAACCGACAAATGTTCATTTACCTGACATAGAATACCACTGCATTTACCGTAATTATGTCTTATCTTCATCTCTACAACCTTCAGGTAATTACACACATAGTATAGGGAATACAGGCACAGATATCAGCAATCACATATTCCCCCATTCATGTATCATCAACTAAAATGTGCTCCCCATTTTGTTACAACCAAAATCCGAAAAGAGCTCGGTAAAGTTTGACAGCCCATCCACAGACCCGTACCACGGGATAAGAAGGAATTCAAATGTATACTTCGCAATGCCTCGAAGCTTGATTTAAAACACGTACGGCACGATGACACATGACCCCCAAGCACGGATTCATACACACATGCTTCTGCTATCTCACTAGGTCATACCCTTTTCCTACCTTCTCCTCTCCTCCCCTACCCAACCATGTAAATGTATTAACCCCTGACATATATTTTTCTCTTTTTGAAATGTTTTAGGAAGTGGCAGTTATTGTTGACTGCCAAAGGGTGGACTGTCAAAGTCAGAAAAATATCACGATGCACACTGCCATATTTGCACCTCATACAGGTCTGCGCTGCGCATGCG
Source organism: Pseudophryne corroboree (assembly GCF_028390025.1). Classification (NCBI taxonomy): domain Eukaryota; kingdom Metazoa; phylum Chordata; class Amphibia; order Anura; family Myobatrachidae; genus Pseudophryne; species Pseudophryne corroboree. Next base: position 711,457,432 of record NC_086444.1, on the reverse strand, counting down.
TGCGCTCTCCCGTGCGTGCGCATACTCGCTGTTGCGGGCACCCGCGGGCGCGCGGTATGTGCATTTACGGTAGAGTTCATGTGTTCGTAGCGTGCGACTCAATCGTTACATATTTTCACTATATAATGTATTTTGTAGATCATGGTCCCTTTGATAGATTCTGAAAGTTTGGTTAATGTAGAATGTTCATGAACAGAGAAATCCCCCTTTGTTTGATACGAAGGGTCAGACAGGAGTAATACAGTGGTGTTTAGTATCCATCGGAAGAGTATTTAATTAGCAATATTCCGGTATTGGTTTGAAGCGGATTAATCGCTCGTGCGAATAATTATGGACATAAGAAGTTTATGTCCATTTACTATTATTTGCACTTACTTATCCATGCGGCGGGAAACCTAGTTTCCCACCCACCTGAGCAGTTGGAAATCGTCACAGCCCACCTGTATGAATCAACCTATGACCTTTTGTTATAATGCGAGGAGGAATTCCTGTGTCCAATGAACAATGAGATTGTAGGGACCATTGAATTGTATTGTGTGTGGGGCATAAATAGACAAGCCGATCACATCCAGCTCACTCTTCAACGGTTATCATTGCTGAAAATCGGGAGCTGGATGTCCAGAGGCGCATGCGATCGTTTCCTTTGTGCGTAAGTTTTCTCCGCAATCATATTGTCTTTCTTGTTGTTGTGGGCCATATCTCTCTCTCTCTCTCTTCTCCTCTTTCTCTCGTATTCTCTTAAACGTAATAGTATTGTATTGTATTTCATGTGTAGTTATCTGGTTAGGTAGTCTATGTTATATTGTAGTGTATGACTTGTATTGTATTAATTCTTTTGCAAGTATAACATTCATAATATATATATTAGGCGTTGGACCCTAAGCACGGTATCTGTGTATTTCTTATAGTGTTAAGTATTCTCAGAGCGTCGGTGACGCTCAAACAGCTTTTAAGTTAATAAGGTTACACTGTGTTGCATCTACACCCTATCTCTACACTAAGGTTTTACAGCATATTACATTGTTTATGGTTTAGATATAAAGGTTTAACATTGTGAGCGTCAGCGCCGCTGGTGATCTCCTCGTGGTCTCGAGCGTCCGCTACACTGATAGCGTAGCATTACGGTAGTCGCTCACCTATAAGTGTGCCCGATACCAACAGCGTATTCTCGTGAGCGTCTGTATCGCTCGAGCAGCCCGCTCCCGATACAGCGTCCGTTACGCTATAGTGAACCATTACGTTAGTCGGCAGCCAATAGCGTGCCTGCCTGTGATCTCTTGGCCGTGAGCGAACGTGACGCTTGAGCGTCTCGACCACGGCTAAGCGATTGCTACGCAACGAGCGTACCCTTACGGTACTCCATACGTAAATAGCGTACAGTGTTCTTAGACCTCATAAAGGGTTTTATATAAGATAAATATTTAGCTTTATCAGTTGTTAGACCAAAGTCTGTTAGGCCCTGCAAGTCCGCGAGTATGTGGTGAACCGGACGAGCCACCAATTGTAAAGTTCGATTTACTTACAAGGAAAAGCAATACCCAATCACACTGTGGTTCGGGCCGCTGTGGCAGCTAAATGTAAACAATAACTCTTAAGCTGTGTATGCACGTTGCGTATACACGCCGACACGCTGTGCGCACAATGCAGGGACACGTGTGGCTGAATACACCTTATTCCCCAAACAAGAATGGAATGCGACACCAGTAGTTAAATGTTATGTTGTGGTCCTACGCATCAACAATATTTACTCAAAAGATACAAGTAAAGATACAACAATATTACAGAGAAGAGCTACAACCAATAGTACATACGTTTGTTCGCCAGCATTCCTGGATCCGGGCCTCAGTCAGTCTTAGCAAGATGACCTCCAGAAAATAGACTGGTGCCTGGTCAGGGAGCCTTTCTTTTATACAATGGGTCCAAATACAATACAATAGGAAATGTAAGCTCTTCTTCCATAGGTCAAGGGGCAGGTCATTTACAGTACATGAGGGGTCATAGGTTGGTTTGAATGACTGGGCGATGCTTGGTCCAGGTGTGCTTGCAGGTCTCCACCACCGGGTTCCTGCCGAATATCATGAGTACAATATTTACAGTATTTGTGAATATTATAATTCTGTGCATATCTATGCGCAGAAACATGCGATTAACTGCACATAACAACCGGAACATAGATCTCAAAATACTGCACATCTGGATACCAAACACTAAGTCCTAACCTTGTTCTGTCCCCTCACATCCTGTAAAGCTGGATAACTGTATTGTTCTACCCTCTGAGTAACTGTAACTTGCTGGCAATGTGTGTGGAGAGGAGACTATGTGTAAATTGTGCACTATATGAATTGAATATTGAATATGTCTTTGTAGCTTTTTTGTGCGAATGTGTATGCTACCGTATATACTCATACCACGTGCCAATGTGCAAGGCTCGTGAACCAGTGTACGTAGCGTGCGTGTATGCATACGCACGGCGAAAATGCTCACGCACAGAGTCCACTCTGTGTGGTGTTTGCACGCGAAGTGTGTGTGTAATATTTTCGACTTCAACACAGCACACGTTGCTCCTGAGGTTGGGATCCCGTATAGGGAATCGCTGCATAGCCGCTGTGTGCTAGGCAGCAGATGGATGGATGCAGGGAGCCACTCAGCATGCGGTAGTGGCAGCACACGTTGCTCCTGAGGTCGCATCCCATATAGGGAATCACTGCATAGCCGCTGTGTGCTAAGGGGCAGATGATTATGTGCAGGGAGCTGTAGTAGGGAGCCGCTAATTGACGAGTAGAATTAACAGCGGCGCCGTGATAGTGCAGCAGGCGGGAGCTTTCCCAGTGAAGACAATAAAAAGAATTCTATTGTGGTGGTGATCCCAGGGGTCCCTTACTCCGTGTCCTCAATGCATTTCTCCGCACACTGGGAAGCTTTGTCAAGAGGTAGAATATATTCACTGCAGATTTTATGTTTTGGCTCATTAATTGAGATTTCATGTTTTTAAAATATTTTTTATTGTTGTTTGTTTTCATTAAAATTGTGATTGAATAAGGTCACATCTGTGTCGTCAAGCGCCTACCTGGTATAATCTACTTCAAAATGCTTTATCCTACATTCACAGTGCCTCTTGAAGCAACTCCACTCTACTTGAGCCATAATAATATGTTTAGGGGATTTTAGTTATTAAAAAATATCGCAGCAGATAATTTCATGTGCTTTAACCTGCTTTCACAACATCTCCCAAAACTAATACCTTCAATTTAGGGCACAGTCATGTATTTTAGCATTTATTAGATCCTTACTGATGTCACCACGTATATTTTACTTATGTTCGTAATGCCTTCATAGGCTGGTTCATACAACATGGGACACAGTTACCTTCCACACATTGCTCACCCCTTCTTTGCAGCATTCAGGGAAACCAGGCATACCCCTCAATTGCACACTGCCCTGTCCGTCAGTTGTGTATATTTTCTCTTCATGATCAGGACCAGGAAGTGACCTAATTAGTGGGCAGGAGAGAACTTTCATCCTTACAGCACCTAAATGTTTTATCCATTCTCCGTTCATTTGAGGTTATTTCGTTTTATCCATGCACCATTGGACCCTGGCGGGCTCACTTCGCTCACCATGCTTTGGGCTCAGTGTCTCGCTTCGCTCGCCATAGGTTACTATTCCAAATAGTTTGTGACATGGACCCAGGGGCTTATGGGAAAGGTGCTCTCCACGAAGGGAAACTAGATGCTACCCCTGTCCGTCCTCTCTCCAGCGCCTCTTCAGCAGCCAGCATCTCCCCACTGCTGGGGTCCATGCAGACAGGTATGAAAAAGATATAATTGCTACGCTTTGAAATAAAGCAGCTCTCTTGAGAGACTGATTATTATTTTGATATGAAAGAGCGCTGGTGTTGAATAAACTTGTTCTACTGCTAAGTTGTGTGTGAATAGTGGCACCTGTAAAAATAAATTTATTTGTTAGTTATTTAAATGTTTACACTCTTTTGAGTGAAAATGTGTGTAGCCTGCTAAACACGTCTTGTTGGTACCGTTGCGGATATTGACTCATCCTGCCTGTCTGTCCCTGTTCCGATGTTGTAAGGAGCCGCTGGTGTTTGGTAGCTGCGGCTCTCGTCTACGCTGTGTGCAGCCGATGGCGGGGCTGGCAGCACTCCAAGCCCGCTGCGTTCAGCGGGCTGTGAGCGGCGTGACGTGACAATCTATCCTCAAAAAGGTGCACTGTGGTCGCATGAAACGCGTTGGTGATTTTATAAAAACAAGGGTAAAGCTTTCTGCACGGCCTCAGCATCGGCCGCATCATGAACTACACCATCGGCCACGTCCGGAGCAAGAGTCCTGACGTCACGCCGCTCACAGCCCGCTGGACGCAGCGGGCTTGGAGCGCTGCCAGCCCCACCATCGGCTGCACACAGTGGAGACGAGAACCGCGACTACCAAACACCAGCGGCTCCTTACAACATCGGAACAGGGATAGACAGGCAGGGTGAGTCAATATCTGCAATGGTACCAACAAGACGTGTTTTGCAGGCTACCCACATTTTCACTCAAAAGAGTGTAAACATTTAAATAACTAGCAAATGAATTTAATTTTTACAGATGCCACTATTCACACACAACTTAGCAGTAGAACAAGTTTATTCAACACCAGCGCTCTTTCATATCAAAATAATAATCCATGCAGACAGGAGCCACCTGTGGGACCTGCAGCCACAACAGTTGCTCCAAGCCGCTCACTGCTGCCCTCTCAGTCAGCGTCCACATCCACGTCTAGATGGAGCAGGAAGCAAAGGGTCTCAGGTCCCAGCCACCCATGTGCGCCCGGCATCCGCTCCCTGCCAGGACAGCCAGCATCTCCTCCTCACACACACCCCTGGCACCACACTCAGAGCAGCCGCGGCCAGATGCAGACGCCTTCCTGGCAGGAGCAAGCAGGTAACTCAGGAGGGATCTGCCGTGATCCAATATTCACGCCTACTCCCGGCCGCCAACCAGTATTGCGGAAAAAAACAGCCTCAGTCCTCCAGGGTACACAGCATTTTCATCAGGATCTTTGGTGGGAGCTACAGCACGCTGCTGCCTACTCCATACTGCTCCAGGCCCCTCAGCTGCACGTCATTTCTAATCACTGCTCCCTCCTCACTGCCTGTCTATGGATTGGTGTACCCTATATATTTGTTATGCACACCAGTGCCTGCAGGAAAGTACTAGTGTCAGAACTGTTATGCACTCCAGTGTCTGCAGGAATGTACTGGTGTTTGAACTGTTATGCAAAACAAATGGACTCACAGACAAACTGGGGAATATGACATAACGTACACAGAAGGTGATAGGGTAACAAAATACACACACAGTGAACAGAGAAGCCCAGAGGCTAAGGAACTGGGTATCTCCCTTGTATTAGAACTGCTCAGATGTAAAAAGCAAGATGTTGTGTTTTAATACGTAGAGAACCCGAAATGCTGTTGCTAAGGGCAACAGCAAAACCCTAAAGGGTTACCAACGGGTGTGGCAGTAAACTCCTTGGTCAGAGATGGAATGATAGACACAAGGAGAGCCTCCACAATCCTGATTCTCACTTGCAGTGCACAGGTTTAAGCTTACTGCCACTAAACTGACCCCTGACACCTAGCACAGTGAGACAGGATTAGACAGGCAAGTGTTAGAATACAGCCGCAAACTTGCTAAGTTCACAGAGTAATAACAGAACCCCAGCAAGCTAAACGACTGACTCCAGTCTTACTGCTAGGTCTGGATTGGCAGAGTGTAATACCAAATCCCCAGGCCTATTTGCAGTAAGCAACAAACAAATACAAAGCTACACAGTACTGGCTAACTTTCATGAACTGACTAACCAACAGAGATTCAGCAGCATCTGCTTACCCTGAAAAGAGGCCTTATAAAGCAGGTGCTGTCCACGCCCCACTCAGACCTCACAGACTGTGAGCACAAAAACCAGCACCGGATCCCCTGCCGTGCACAGAGCCTATAACCACTGCACAGCAAAAGACCCGAACCGGAGTATCAGCTGCGCTCAGGTTACTCCACTAGCACTTGTCTCCCAGTTGCCATGACGACGTGGCAGCACAGGGCAGGAGACCCTAACAGTACCCCCCCTCTGACGAGGGGTCAAAGAACCCCTACCACCGGGTTTATCGGGGAACTGCGAGAAGAAAGAGCGTATCAGTCTGGGGGCATGAAGATCACAACTGCGCACCCACGACCGCTCCTCCGGGCCATACCCCTTCCAGTGCACCAAAAATGACAGCCGACCCCGAACCACCTTGGAGTCAAGAATCCTTTCAACAACAAACTCCCTCTGGCCACGTATCAGAAGAGGGGAAGGTCTTCCACTGGAAGAAGGATTACTAATCGCCCGTTTTAAAAGGGAACAATGAAATGTTTTATTGATACCCAAAGAACGGGGCAGATCTAACTGAAATGCCACCGGATTGATAACCCTGGTGATCTTATAAGGGCCGATGAACCGGGGCCCTAACTTATGAGATGGCTGTCTCAACTTCAAATTCTTGGTAGACAACCAGACGAAGTCTCCTAATTTGAAGCTGCAGGGTCTTTTCCGCTTATCAAAAACCCTTTTGGTCACTAATGACACAGACACAAGGGCTTTCTTCACTTTCCGCCAAATACCTCTAAGGACCGAAACCACAGAGGAACCACCAGGCGTGGAGTCCAGGGGGTCAAAAGAATTGGCCTTAGGATGATGCCCATACACACAAAGGAAGGGAGAGATCCCTGTAGCAGAGTGAGCCGCGTTGTTATAGGCAAACTCCGCCATGGACAGATGAGCAACCCAGTCAGTCTGACACTTGGAGACATAACACCTGAGGAACTGCTCCAAGGACTGGTTCACCCTTTCAGTCTGCCCATTAGACTGCGGATGGTAGCCTGACGACAAGCTGACAGAAATCTGGAGATCGGAACAAAATGCCCTCCAGAATTTGGCCACAAACTGGGATCCGCGGTCAGAGACCACATCAAGTGGCAACCCGTGGAGACGCACAACATGCAGCATAAATAATTCAGACAGGCGTCTGGCTGATGGCAGCCCAACCAGTGGAACGAAGTGCGCCATCTTCGAAAACCTGTCAACGACAACCCAGATGGCTGTCATCCCCGAGGATTTGGGCAAGTCCACCACAAAATCCATTGAAATGTGGGTCCATGGCTTAGATGGGATAGAGAGTGGATGTAATGGGCCAACAGGAACCCCTCTAGGAGTCTTATTTCGGGCACAGATGTCACATGCCCGAACCCACTGATCCACATCCTTAGCCACCGAGGGCCACCACACCGCCCTAGATAGCAACTCCCGAGTTCTGGCAATACCCGGGTGACCTGCCGACTTCTTGCCATGGAATTCCAGGAACACTCGCTGTCTTAACCTAGGAGGCACAAACAAAAGACCTACCGGAAGGTCTGGAGGAGCCTGCTCCTGTGCTCTAAGGACTAATGATAAGAGGTCCTGGGTAATGCCCACTTTAATACATGATGGGGAAACAATGGGCAACGGCTCCTCGGTGGTCTCCTGGATTGGAGCAAAACTCCGCGAGAGCGCATCAGCCTTGATGTTTTTTGACCCAGGGCAATATGTTATCAAAAAATTAAAGCGAGCAAAAAACAAAGCCCATCGTGCCTGCCTGGCATTGAGACGCTTCGCTGACTCTAAATATGCCAGATTCTTATGGTCAGTGAGAATTGAGACCACAAACTTAGCCCCCTCAAGCCAGTGTCTCCACTCCTCGAGTGCATCCTTAATAGCCAACAATTCCCGGTTACCCACGTCATAATTCATCTCGGCAGGCGAAAATTTACTGGAAAAGTAAGCACAGGGATGAAGGCGATTATCAGACACTCCCATCTGAGAAAGCACTGCCCCAATACCCATCTCAGAGGCATCCACCTCCACCACAAAAGGACGCTCTGGATCTGGGTGTCGCAGCACCTTGGCCGAAACAAATGCCCTTTTGAGACGGGCAAAAGCCGCTTTAGCCTCACAAGACCAGTGAGCAACATCCGCCCCTTTCTTAGTGAGTGCCACCAAGGGCGCCACTATAGACGAAAATCCAGCGATAAATCGTCTATAAAAATTCGCAAAGCCCAGGAAACGCTGAAGCGCCTTCAAACTAGTGGGCTGCACCCAATCCAGGACTGCCTGTACCTTGGAACCCTCCATTTGGAAACCTTCTGGGGAGATAATATATCCTAGAAATGCGATTTGCTGAACTTCAAATTCGCACTTCTCCAGCTTCGCCCCAAGCCGGTGGTCTCTGAGTTTCTGGAGGACTAAGCGTACATGCTTCCGATGTTCCTCCAGGGAATGGGAGAAGATTAGGATGTCATCTAAGTATACAACTAAGAATCTATCCAAATATTCCCTGAGCACATCATTCATGAAATCCTGGAAGACTGCCGGGGCATTACAGAGCCCAAAAGGCATCACCAAATATTCATAATGCCCTGAGTGGGTATTAAAGGCAGTCTTCCATTCATCCCCCTCTCTTATTCGGATTAGATTGTACGCACCGCGTAGGTCAATCTTAGAAAAAATGGTGGCAGTACGAAGCTGGTCAAACAAGACCGAAATGAGAGGCAGTGGGTATGAGTTTTTAATCGTGATACGGTTCAATTCCCTGAAGTCGATGCAGGGTCGCAACGAACCGTCCTTTTTACCCACGAAGAAGAACCCCGACCCAACTGGAGACTGTGATGGTCTGATAAATCCCTTAGCCAAGTTCTCCTGAATGTACTCTGCCATAGCCTGAGTCTCAGGACGTGACAGGGAGTACAACCTGCTCTTGGGAAGCTTAGCATTTGGCAACAAATCAATGGCACAGTCATAGGGGCGATGGGGAGGTAGTACCTCTGCAACTTTTTTGGAGAACACGTCCGCAAAATCTGCATAACACCCTGGCAATCCTGGCAAACTTAGCTGCGAGAGCCTGACTGGAAGGCTCAAGCAACTCCTGAAACAATCAGTACCCCAACTAAGAATCTCCCCAGAGACCCAGTCAAATTGAGGATTGTGGGCCCTTAACCAGGGTAACCCCAACACCAATGGGGCAAAAGTACAGACAGTCACATAAAAGGACAATTTTTCAGAGTGTGTGGCTCCAATAAACAAAGAAATCTGGCTAGTGCAAGAGGTAATTTTACCTTGGGATAATGGTTCCCCGTTTAACCCACAAATCTCAATTTCCGATGCCAAGGGTACTAAGGGAACAGAGTGTTTTAGGGCGAATTGGCGGTCCATAAAAACCCCGTCGGCCCCACTGTCCACAAAGGCCTCAGTCTTGACAGTTTGACCGAGGATCTTCAAGGTCACCGGAATGATAAAAGTCTTCTTGGGAAATTCTGACTTCTGGCCTGACAGGATATTTCCCATCACCCTCAGGCCCTGAAGTTTTCCGGCTTTTCTGGGCATGATACTACCACATGACCTTTATTCCCACAGTACAAACACAACCCCTGCTGTCTCCTCCGCGTCTTCTCACGCGAGGAGAGGCGGGTAGCCCCAATCTGCATAGGCTCCTCAGAAAATTCCTCAGAGTCTGAGGTTCCCTTGGGAAGGAAGGAAATCTCAGTCTCCCTTTCAAGCCTACGCTCTCTCAGCCGTCTATCCACCCGGATGGATAACTGCATGAGCTGATCCAAGCTATCAGGCAAGGGATATTGTACCAGTTGGTCCTTTATCTGGTTAGAAAGACCTCTTCGGTACTGGTGTCTCAGGGCTGGGTCATTCCACTGGGTATCATGGGCCAACCTCCGAAACTCCGTACAGTAAACCTCAACTGGCCTTCGCCCTTGCTTAAGGATCGAAATCTGAGCCTCGGCTGAGGCCGTCTTGTCAGGGTCATCATACAACATGCCCAGTGCCGTAAAAAAAGCATCAACACTTTTAAGCGACGGACAGTCAGGCTGCAACCCATATGCCCAGACCTGTGGGTCTCCTTGTAGCAAGGAAATCACTATGCCCACCCGCTGAATCTCCGACCCAGAAGACTGAGGCCTAAGCCGGAAGTATAGCTTGCAGCTCTCCTTGAAACAAAAGAACTGCGAGCGATCTCCAGAAAAACGATCCGGGAGATTTACTTTCGGCTCCTTAACCCCTGCAGGTGCTGCTGCTGCGGGAGCTCCGCCAGCAGCCTGGGAGGTGTGCATCTTAATGGACAAATCATTAAATTGTCGAGTCAGGACCTGCACCTGATCGACCACCTGTTGCAACGTATTTTGAGGGGTATGCTCCATATTCCCACAAAATTTCAACAGGAGTATTTGGCTGCTGAATATGTTATGCACACCAGTGCCTGCAGGAAAGTACTAGTGTCAGAACTGTTATGCACTCCAGTGTCTGCAGGAATGTACTGGTGTTTGAACTGTTATGCAAAACAAATGGACTCACAGACAAACTGGGGAATATGACATAACGTACACAGAAGGTGATAGGGTAACAAAATACACACACAGTGAACAGAGAAGCCCAGAGGCTAAGGAACTGGGTATCTCCCTTGTATTAGAACTGCTCAGATGTAAAAAGCAAGATGTTGTGTTTTAATACGTAGAGAACCCGAAATGCTGTTGCTAAGGGCAACAGCAAAACCCTAAAGGGTTACCAACGGGTGTGGCAGTAAACTCCTTGGTCAGAGATGGAATGATAGACACAAGGAGAGCCTCCACAATCCTGATTCTCACTTGCAGTGCACAGGTTTAAGCTTACTGCCACTAAACTGACCCCTGACACCTAGCACAGTGAGACAGGATTAGACAGGCAAGTGTTAGAATACAGCCGCAAACTTGCTAAGTTCACAGAGTAATAACAGAACCCCAGCAAGCTAAACGACTGACTCCAGTCTTACTGCTAGGTCTGGATTGGCAGAGTGTAATACCAAATCCCCAGGCCTATTTGCAGTAAGCAACAAACAAATACAAAGCTACACAGTACTGGCTAACTTTCATGAACTGACTAACCAACAGAGATTCAGCAGCATCTGCTTACCCTGAAAAGAGGCCTTATAAAGCAGGTGCTGTCCACGCCCCACTCAGACCTCACAGACTGTGAGCACAAAAACCAGCACCGGATCCCCTGCCGTGCACAGAGCCTATAACCACTGCACAGCAAAAGACCCGAACCGGAGTATCGGCTGCGCTCAGGTTACTCCACTAGCACTTGTCTCCCGGTTGCCATGACGACGTGGCAGCACAGGGCAGGAGACCCTAACAATATTCCCTGCTGGCCACTCCTTCCTTGTAGGTTATAGTTTACCCTGCCGTGTAAACCACCAGTCCTTGTTCTTTGCGGTATTGATTTCCTGTTGATACTCTGCCGGAATCCCTGCCTGTCAGCATTCAGAAACGTGCTCTGTCTGTCGTCACCCAAGCTTGGTGTGGCGTTTCCCATCTGCCAATCCCAGGTTCCACGGCTGAAAGCCTGTATACCGTCTATGTTGTCCACACCTGCCTGGATGGAGGCTTTTCCAGCTCGTGCCTCATACCTTAACAGTCGTGTGCCTCACTATTGAAAGCCGTCCAGTACAACTTGGGGTCTTCAGACTGTTGGGTGAGCTCCTACTGCTGGAGGTATTAAGTTGTTACTGCTGTAATGTCTATTTATCATAAAAGAATTAGGGAGTTTCTGTTGCGATGATATTCAGCATATAGAATTTATTATCTGCGCAGAGGAGCGTGACCCAAGACAGACTTCATCAATGATACCTGTGTCTTCAGGACATTCAGGTGTACATATATATAGCACAAAATGATACAATAATTCATAACTGATTGATCAATTGGGCATGTATTGAGATAACAAGGGGATTATGGATTGATTGATGGGCAATAACCGGAAGTCCCAAATATGGTCAGCTGGGCTAGATGTAATGGCTGATCTTCTCCTGAAGATGGCAGACTGGCTCCATGAGTCTTGGATCTCCCATTCACATCAATAGGGCTTCTCAATAGGCTTTGTCAGCAAAGAGGTCATTCTTGTTCATCATGTTATGTTGTTTGTCCAAAGCAAAGGTCCATCATCATGTCCCCATTCTCCTGACATAAAAACCTCATAAAATGTCATTAAGTTCTGGTTATCTAAATACAAGGGTCTCTATTGATAGATATGTACTCTCTGTCAGGTGATGGAACACAAAGGTCGAGAAGAAAACATTACTGTCAGGAGAATTACTTCTATATGAGAATTAAGATCTTAATTACCAATGCTAAAATGCTATATGTTTAAAAGCACAATTCCTGAGGCAATACGGATGTATATTTGATTTTCTTTATCAGTAGTTGTTATTGGCGGATGAACCTCTTGAGGGCTCTAGGAGTCTCATACCAATAGTTCTGCAGCTCCCTGCATTGTCTTGCAAATTCAAGTATCAGAACGTCACCAACTCCAAGTGCTTCCTCATCTTCGACTCCAAAAACACAACTCTAATAAGTCCAAGGGTCTTGAGACGCGTTTCTTTGAGGTCCCTAACAGTATAACTAGCCCACAAATTGTAGCTGGGAGGTTCAGCTAGTCATGATGGAATCAATGCAGCAAATGCTGCTCAAATTTTTCTAATCAGATCTAGGGTCTGACCCAAAAGCTACAGGGTCTTACCCTTCATGTTACCTCCCAAGAAAAGGTTAGGAGATCCAACAGAAGCAAAACTCAAAATCCCTGACCGGATCAGGTGCCCCCCTAAGTACCAGTGTACGGGTCCAGTAATAAGGAAACAGCAGGAGTTGTTATTGGTGGAAGAACCTCTTGAGGACTATAGGAGTCTCGCCCCAATAGTTCTGAAGCTCCCTGCAACGTCTTGCAAGTTCAGGTATCAGCACATCACCAACTCCAAGTGCTTCCTCATCATCAACTTCAAAAACACAACTTTAACAAGTCCAAGGGTCTTGATGTCTTTGAGGTCCATAACATCTTTCCATTTTCTATATGCTCAACTATTCTCCACTTCTTCATACCATTAAGGCCAACCTAGCATCCAGGAGCAATTTATCTCCTGCATTGGACACATAAGGACACTGAAAATGAATGTGGGGGGCGTGGCCTGGTAGCAGACTCGGGCAGACGTGCTGAGCTGGAGCTTCTGCCCTGGGCTTATATTTTAGCACTTTCTACAGCCCCCTGGAGACTTACAGGACACATCTCTGCCTACTGGGGTCCCCCTGCAATGGCCTGTGAGGTCCGCGGAGCCGGCAGACACCTCCTGCGTCTGTGCGGGTTGCGGCCTGCTGGTCAGCATGAAGCCGGGGCCTCTATTTGTATCCTGACCCGGGACGGCAACTCCTGACGGCGGACACCCGCATGGCTGGGCTTACCTTGCCCATCAGACTGCCTCCAGCTCCTTTGGCCCCCTGTGCTGCCCTGGACTCTGCTCGTGTTTGTAAGCCTCCCTGAGGAATATCTCTGCTGTGCTGGGCCTCCGGCAACTACGGCCTACCTTGCATCTGGAAGCCGGGTCATGACGCTGTGAAGCAGCCAAGAGGTGAGCTCCGGGAATGCTGTGCGGCCACGGCGGTGCCTTCCAGCAGCCTGTACACTCCCGCCCCCTTCTCTCAGCCCTCCCTGCTCCCTCTGCTTCTCCCTGCGAGCCCCCTGGTGATCTGCTGCCCGCTATCTCTGCACCGCACTGGTCACTCGGCTCTCTGGCAGTCCGTAGCCTTCCCATCCCCTTGAGACCGGGACCTTGGGCTGGTGGTGTCCCCGCCACAGACTCCCGGGGCGCACACTCCACTGTGTCCGAGGGCCCGGACGTCCGCATTGGCCCCTACTATACTAGTTTTGGTCCCCGGTGACCTCTATTACCCCCGCCACCCTCCTTGCAGGCTCCTACCTGCCCTGGTGTCCATAGTAGACCCCTCTGCTGCTGCTGCGGCCTGTGCTCTGGCGGCCAGCACTCCTTTCCTGCCGCTCCACTGTTGCCTGACCCTAGGGGTGCCCCAGTCACTGGCTGGTCCGTGGCTGGGCCTCACCTTGTGGGGCTACTCCCTATATTGGCCCTGGACAGGGGTGAATAATCAAGGAGCACCATTGCATCCCCTGCAGCCACTGTCCCTGGTTGTCTGTCTCCCTCTTGTGGTGGATAGGCCACACTACACTGGACTGTGAATTTTTCAGCTGTACTCATCACTCAACCCTGCCTGCCTCTTCAGACCGCACGGGCTCCTTATAGAGCCAAAGTTCCTTGGCCCTGTCTCACCCACGGCTCTCTGCTGATCCTCTAATGACTCTTCCCTAAACCTGCCACCCCACCCCCCCTGGTCCTGAGCCAGATTGCTGGAGTGCCCTTCCTACCTCCTATCTTGTCGACTATCCCCCATTTCCACCCGATCAAGATGCCTAGAGGTGGTAAAAAATCCCAGGGGTCTGACCTCACACCCTTCCTTACTAAAAAAAAGCACCCCAGCCAAGAGTAGATCCGACACTTCTGAACACTCCCACGGTCTCTCCGACTCTGACCCTGAAGACGACGATCTCACGCCCCTCACCCAACGAGACTTTCTCTCCCTACTCAAGGAGGTTAGGGATGTTAAGACCTCTGTTCAAGCCCTCCACTCACTGAAGTCCGATATTGCGGAAATTGGCTCCAGAACTGATCAACTTGAAAGACGGGTGGAGGAGGTGGTGACGTTCCAACAATCCGTTGAGACCGACTTCCATCAGATCCGTCAAGATGTTGCCCAATTACGGGAGGAGCATGAGGACCAGGACAATAGGGCAGGGAGAAATAATCTGAGGATTCGTGCATTCCTGAAGAGATTGAAACAACCCACCTTGATCTTTACCTCAAGCGTCTCTTTACCCAGTTATTCCCTAGCACTCCTGAAGATCATCTCCTTCTGGACCGTGCCCATCGAGCCCTCCGACTTAGCTCGCAAGATTCTTCCCAACCGAGGGACGTCATTCTCAGAATGCATTATTTCACTGCGAAAGAGGCCGTTATGAAAGAGGTTCGGCGACTGGGATCTGTTTGCTTTCAGAATGTCTCCCTACAGGTCTTCCAAGACCTATCCCCGCTCACTCTGGCCAAACGTAGAGACTTTAAACCCATCCCTTCTTTGCTCTCTCAACATAACGTCAAGTACCGCTGGGGTTTTCCCTTCCGCATTTTGGTCTGGCATTAAGGAAAACTACTCACGGCTACAAACCCATCTGAGGCCCAATTGTTGGGGGTAATTCCAAGTTGATCGCAGCAGGAAATTTTTTAGCAGTTGGGCAAAACCATGTGCACTGCAGGGGGAGCAGATATAACATGTGCAGAGAGAGTTAGATTTGGGTGGGTTGTAGTGTTTCCGTGCAGGGTAAATACTGGCTGCTTTATTTTTACACTGCAATTTAGATTGCAGATTGAACTCACCACACCCAAATCTAACTCTCTCTGCACATGTTATATCTGCCCCCCCTGCAGTGCACATGGTTTTGCCCAACTGCTAAAAAATTTCCTGCTGCGATCAACTTGGAATTACCCCCATAATCTAAGCATTCACACCGATGAACAAGACTTTTCTACTACACGCCTACCTCTATGAACGCAGTGGAAGGCACCTCCGTGGTTTACGGTTCCAGCAGCTATGGCCTCTTCAGCTCTGCCTCCAGTAACCTGATTTAACCCCAAGTTTTCTGATTTGTTACCTTGTATCCTCGTTTATGATGACCTGTAATGGTCGTACTCCCTAGCTGGGGAGCTTTTTAACTTTAGATTCACCATATTCTAATTTTCCGAACCCTCAGTCGGTTTTCAACTGTTATGTTACTAACCTTTATTGCAAGGTGATATTCTGTTTTTTCTATGTTTCCTTTTTCTTTTCCTCCATACCTCTTTTGTACTCGCGCTCCATCTGCTCTTCAATCTTGTCTTTTTTTCTAGCCTTTTCCCTCAGGTTCTCCAGGGGAGGCTTGTCTCCTATCTTTTGCTACGCGCTCTGTGATGCATTGCCTGGATGCCCTGCTGTGCCCCCTTGGGGCTTATAGCCCTCTAGCTGACCTAGGTGCCTCTCGGACACCTAGTATCCCTTCCCCTTGTCAGCGCCACCGGTCCTGCCGGATGACCAACTGCCCCTCCCTTCCTCACGGTTTTCCTCCTCTCCTCCTGCCAATGCTGTCTTTCGCCTTCTGTCTCTCTTATCTACTTCACTACTTCCTTATACTACCTCTACGGTTCAACACTTTTTCTATTTTGCCTGTTCCTCAGCTGTTTGCCTATGGGTCTTTTGGGTCCTTTCTTTTAATGTAAAGGGGCCAAAAACGGGGAAAGCTTTTTGCTTCTCTTAAACTTTATAAGGGTGACTTGGTCTTTCCCCAGGAGACTAATTCCCATCCTACATTACAATGTAAGCCATACCCTGACTCCTTTTATGCATGTGACCATATGGCCAAAAAACGAGGGGTCGCGATCCTGATTGCCCGTCACCTCACTTTTGAACTTCTAACCACGTCGACAGGGAGGGCCGGTTTCTTATTTTGGTGGGGAAACTTAACAACAAATTATGCACATTAGCTAACATTTACGCACCTAATCAACATCAAGAACTGTTTTTTGACAAATTGGATACCCTTCTTACTCAATTCCGACAAGGGGAACTCATACTTGCAGGGGATTTTAACTCTGTTTTAAACCCCACATTGGACCGCTCTCCTTCTCTACCTTCTGCCTCCTCATCGGACTCTCTCCACTCTAGATCCCTCCTCCATCTCATGAAGTCCCAGCTCCTCTATGACTCCTGGAGGATAAAAGACACATCTGCTAGTGACTACACTTTTTATTCTTCACCTCATAATTCCTACTCCTGCATTGATTTGATCCTGCTCAGCCACAAATTTGCTTTGAATCTCCAATCTGCCCATATTTATCCACTTATCTGGTCCAATCATGCCCCTATATCTTGTGATCTCTCAGGCCTACTCTCTCACCCTCGTCCTATGACATGGCGCCTTAACAATTCTCTACTTCACAACCCAGAGGTTCGGTCCCATCTTCGAGACCAGCTCTCTGACTACTTTGCTTTGAATGACTCCCCAGATATTTCTAGATCCACTCTTTGGTTGGCACACAAGGCAGTTCTTCGGGGGCACCTAATTAGCCTGGCCTCCAAGACCAAAAAGCAGTCTCTTACCCAGATTAACAAGCTTTCTATTAAACTCCACACCCTTGAGGCTCAGCATAAGGCATCTTCTGACCAGACTATTTTGTCTGAACTCTGTACAGTTAAGGTGGAACTTGATATCCTTCTCTCCAGACAAGTGGCCAAATGTCTTAAATGGCTTCGCCAGTCTTTTTATGAGAAAGGGGATAAGGCAGATAAAATCCTGGCATCACGACTCCGATCCTCTAGGGCCAAAACAAATATAATTTCAATTACAGATTCCCACAATCATTTTAGTTCATGATCCTGCTGCCATTAGGGCCGCCTTCCAAACCTACTACACTGGTTTGTACAATCTACCATCCCCCTCGATTGCCTCATCCTCTCCATCTCTGACCTGATCTCTCACTTTCTCTCTGCTTCTAACCTACCCAAACTACCTCAGAATGCTATGGATCATCTTAACAGTGAGATCTCGGTGGAAGAAATTGTTCAAACTATACATGCACAAAAAATTGGCAAGTCTCCTTGCCCAGATGGGTTTACAGCTTTGTACTATAAAAATGTTTCCGACCTACTCACCCCTCACCTCCAGTCCCTGTTTAATAATATAATCCATCGCAACTCTTTTCCTCCTGAGATGTTAGAAGCTAGAATTGTAGTGATCCCTAAGGAAGGCAAGGATACCCTTAATTGTGCTAGTTATCGACCTATCTCCATCCTGAACCTGGACTTAAAAATATTTGCTAAAATTCTGGCTAACTACATGAACCCACATCTCCCATCTCTTGTTCACTATGACCAAGTGGGTTTTATTCCGGGCCGCCAGGCGAGAGGCAACACCAGACGTGCTATCGATCTTATCCATATTACGAACTCCAGTTGGTCCCCTACTATCATGCTCTCTTTAGACGCTGAAAAAGCTTTCGATCGGATCTCCTGGAGCTTCCTGAAAGCTGCTCTAGAGGCCTATGGCCTGTCTGGTGTCTTTCTCACTGGTGTCCTGGCACTATACTCCACCCCCTCCGCTACGGTCTTGATCAACGGTGTCCCATCTGCCCTTGTCCACATCTCTAATGGTACACATCAGGGTTGCCCTCTATCCCCACTGATATTTGCCCTTATAATTGAACCGCTCGCCTCTCAAATTAGATCCCATCAGGGTATACATGGAATACAAGTGGGCCATACCGACCCCAAAATCTCTCTTTGCGGATGACATTCTACTCTCCCTGACTCAGCCAATCATATCTCTCCAAATTTATTCTCTAATCCTCTAATCTTATAGTCTTGTTTCGGGCTACAAGATTAATTACTCCAAGTCAGAGGCTATGCTGCTTCATGTCCCTCCCCCCCCCTCCCCCCCCGGGAAGTCGAAACACTTCAAACCAACTTCAACTTTAAATGGCAACCTACAAAGATCAAATATTTGGGGATTTATTTGCCCTCCCGCTATGACTCTTTTTCATGAAAACTTTCCACCTCTTCTCTCCAAAACACAAGCTGATTTTGCATCTTGGAATAGTCCGATCATTTTGTGGATGGGTAGGATCAAAGCGGTTAAAATTAATATAATCCCCAAATGGCTCTATCTCTTCCAGATCCTCCCTGCTTCCTTCTTTCACAATATTCAGAAAGCCCTTGTTCATTTAATTTGGAATCACAGGCCCCCCCGCATTGCTGCCAACACTCTGAAAAGACCAGTCTCCACCGGCGGTAGGGGTTTCCCTGATATTAAGCTCTACTATCTAGCCTCTCATTTCTCTCACATTGCACCTCTTGCGCTCCTTCTGGTTCTGTTTCCTGGCTAGATATTGAATCAGCCTATATTAACCTCCCAGACCTGACCCCCTTGTGGGGTCTATCCTCCACTTCCCGATCCCCAACATCCAAACTACTCACCACTATCAAATTTAATCTTAAAATTTGGGACTATCACTCTCTGAAGCTGAACCTTACCTCCTTTCCCTCGCCCTTGACCCCTATTTGGCAGAACCCCCTGTTTCCTCCTGGATTCTCGATCACGAGATTCCGTACATGGATACAGCTTGGTTTTAAATTCCCAGTTGATTTTGCCGATCAGGGTCAATGGTTATCCCTATCTGATCTTCAACAGAAGACCCCTTCACAGACACTTAACCCCTTCCAATTCCTACAAATTCACTACTTTTTATGTTCCTTGCCCTCCTCTGCTTTACTCCGTGACCTTACCCTCTTTAAAAATATATGTAAAAACTCCCACCTCTCCAAAGGCTTAATATCCCAGCTTTATTCCCTCCTCCTAGATTCTACCCTTCCCTCTTCCAGGTCCCATGAACTTGTTTGGGGACGAGGACTGGGACGACATGAGACTGGGGATAGCTAAGAGCTCTATTGCAACCACTTTCAAAGAGACAGCATACAAGATTTACTATCGCTGGTACTATACCCCTGATAGACTCAATAAAATCTTCCCCTCTTCCTCCCCGAACTGTTGGAGGGATTGTGGATGTAGAGGTACTATGCTTTATATATGGTGGACCTGTCCAATCATTGTTCCCTTCTGGAACTTTGTCCATTCCCTCCTGAATTCCCTTCTGGAGTCTCCTGTGTCGAAAGATTCCTGGATCTTTTTACTGTGTTATCCTCCCCCGATCCTTGAAAAATTGGCTACACACATTTTAACTGCGTCAAAATTGCTGATTGCTCTTAATTGGAAAAAATGCTTCTCCCCCTTCTCTCCCTTCCCTCAAAGCCAAAATCTGGCATATTGCAACAATGGAGAAGATCACATATTACCTCCATGACCGAGGTGACGCTTTTGAGCAGGTCTGAGCTCCCTGGCTTCTTGCAGATCGTAGATTTTCACCCCCCCTTGTTCCTAGCTCCTTCTGCAGACCCATGGGCGATGGCTACTACTTCTTCTCCATCTCCTCTCCTTTCCTCACTTTTTCAATTCATATCTGAAAGTTCTCGAAGTATCTATCAATATGTGACTGCAACGTGGTCTCCCCCTTTCCCCCATCCCCCCTTTTACCCCTCTTTCCCCTCCCCCCCTACATTTGACACTTTATTGACGATGTTTCTTTTTTTTGATTGTTGTTCTTTATTCCAAATAAATATGGTTTATGTTGGACGGTGTTTTTTAACCGTTTGTCCTTTTTCGCATTGTATTGCTTTGCCAGTCTGTTCGACCATACAAAATAAAGAATTTAAAAAAAAAAGAAAAAAAAAAGAAAATGAATGTGATTCCTCACTTACTTACTCTGTTTATCCTAAACTCTATTCCCCCCAGCTTTTACTTCCTACATACTATGATGTATTTTATATGAGTGGGCAAGAGGCCAAGATTCTAGGGGCTAAAAGTAATAATGCCTCCGAGTTGCTGGAGGCGGTGAACTTTGGGGCTAATTTAGGTTGGATGGCAAATCCAACTGGGCCCGTTCTGCGCAGTAATTACGAATGCCTCTGCCTGATTGCCCCTGCAATGGGTGGCCTGCAGCATGCGTGTGAAAGGATTGCAAATTCTGCTAAAAAGCAGAATTTGCAATCCTTACTGAATAATGTGCGAGTCTGCCAATTTTTTTAAAGCAGCAATCATTAACAAGGCAAAACCAACCTGATTATGTCTTGTAAAAGATTGCTCTTTTAAAAAGACGAGCAGACTCGCACAAGGTTCTGCAACTCGGAGGCTATTACATTTAGCCTGAGATCTCTGTTCTTTGCTGGGGTTGGAATTATGGTTCCTAAATTCAAGAAATGTTTTATGCTGCTCCCCCCTCTCCTGGGTCATGTGTCTCGGTGGATATTGAGTCATCTGTTCTATCCTCTCTGGCAACCCCCTTTATTCTGTAGTCCCCATGTTTTGACTGCCCACCATCAGCTTGTGCTCTTCCCGCCATTATTCTTTCCCTGACATTGTGGATTTATTGTAATAAAACTTACTTTATAGTCCCTTCCCTCCTTGCACCACTCTGGTAAAATTCAGTGTTCCCTAGTGGTCTTACCCCCATAGACTGTTCTCACTGGATTGCTTCTGATATCGGCTTTCTTCATGATATTGCTTCTAGGTGTTTTTCAGGGTCCTTCTTGCACATTTGGTGGATCTGTCCTGTCCTACAGTGATTCTGGATGGAGTATAATTCTCTCCCAACTTGCCTTCTAGGCTCTGCAGTCTCTTTTTTGATCCCACTACCATTCTCAGATTTGTTCAAACACCAAAACAGGCTAGCCAGACATGTCCTCATTACTGTCACCTGCCTGATAACATCTCTATGGAAGTCTCAAATCTCTCCCACTACATCAGTCCACTTTTGATTGGTTTGATTTGTTTATGAAATGAAGTGCAAGACCAGCAGGGTTTTTTTAGATTCTCAGGTTCTATCTTTAAAGTGGGCCTCTTGGCCCTTCCACTCTGGTGCTCATGCTCTATTCTTTTAATATGCATTTTCCCCTTTAAGGATGTCTTATCCATTCCTGTCCCGTTTCCTCCTACTGCTCCTCCTTCTCTTTTCTTCCCTCTTTCTCTTACTTCTTTCCTTTTCTTCTCTATACCCTACATTGAAAAATTCAATTGGTTACCAGTTTGTATTAATCTGATTTTTTTTTTGTGTTCCACCGGCATTGTATGTTTTTTCCTGACTAGTACAGGCAGAACCCCATCCCTTGTGTTGCTGGATCTTCCTCTTTTCTGTGCCTGTCTGTATTGTACACACTTGGTAAATTAATATAGTCTGTCTGGAAAAAAATGGGATATAATTGCCTGTTGCCGTTTGGTGTGAAATCTTTTTGAGGTGATAAAGCTGAATCTATTTATCATACTTATAACCCTTTATGAGGTCTAAGAACACTGTACGCTGACTATGTAAGAAGTACCGTAAGGGTACGCTACTTGTGTAACGATCGCTCAGCCGTAGGCGAGACACTCAAGCGTCGCGTTCGCTCACGGCCCAGAGATCACAGACTGGCACACTATTGGCTACAGACAAACGTAATGATTCGCTATGGCGTAGCGGACGCTCGTGACCACGAGGAGATCACCAGCGGCGCAGACGCTCACAACGCTATACCTTGATATCTATACCTTTAACAATGAGATACACAGTATACCTTTATGTAGAGACAATGTGTAAGTGCAACCTGGTGTAACCTGATTAACTACAAAGCTGCTTGAGCGTCACCGACGCTCTGTGAACACTTAACACTATGAGAAAATACACAGATACTTGTTTAGGGTCCAAAGCCTATTAAATGTATTATAACTAATATACTTGTAAAAAGGAATCACAGTACAAATGATACACTACAATATAACAGAGACTTCCTAACCAAATAACTACACTATAAATACAATACAATTCAAGATACTTTAAGGAAAATATGAGAGAAAGAGTAGAGAGAGAGAGAGAGAGATGAGAGAAATGGCTCACAGTAAGACAATATGATCACGGAGAAAAACTTACGCACAAGGGGAAACGATCGCATGCGCTTCTGGACATCCAGCTTCCCGATTATCAGCAATGAGAACCGTTTGATGAGAAGTGCAAGCTGGATGCCACAGGCCCGTCTTTTATGCTCCACACACAATGCAATCCAATGGTCCCTACAATCTTATCGTCCATTGGACACAGGAATTCGGCTTCGCATTATAACAAGAGGTCATAGGTTGATTCATACAGGTGGGCTGTGACGATTTCAAACAGCTCAGGTGGGTGGGACGCTGGGTTTCCCGCCGCATACCTGAGTAAGAGTAAATAATAGTAATGGACATAAACTTCTTATGTCCATAACTATTCGCACGAGCGATTAATACGCTCCAAACCAACACCGGAATATTGCTATTTAAATACTCTTCCGATGGGTACCAAACACTGCTGTATGACTCCTGTTAGACCCTTCCTACAATACAAAGAGGGATTCCTTCGTTCAGGGACATTCTATATTAACCAAACTTTCAGAATCTATCAAAAGGACCATGATCTATAAACTACGTTAATTGTGGAAATATGTAACGATTGAGTCGCACGCTACGACTACATACTCTTTACCGTAAATACGCATACCGATGCGAGCGGGTGCACGCATCAGCGGGTATGCGCTATCACGGGAAAGCGCACGCATGCGCAGCGCGGACCAGTGCGAGGTGCAAATATGGCAGCGTGTATAGGGATATTTTTCTGACTTTGACAGTCCACCCTTTGGCAGTCAATAATAACTGCCACCTTCTAAAACATTTCAAAAAGAGAAAAATATATGTCAGGGGTTAATTCATTTCCATGGTTGGGTAGGGGAGGAGAGAGGAGTAGGTGTGAAGAGGGTATGACCTAGTGAGATAGCAGAAGCATGTGTGTATGAGTCCATGTTTGGGGGGTCATGTATCATCGTGCCGTACGTGTTGTAAATCAAGCTTCGAGGTATTGCGAAGTATACATTTGAATTCCTTCTTATCCTGCGGTACAGGTCTGTGGATGGGCTGTCAAACTTTACCGAGCTCTTTTCGGATTTTGAACAAAATGGGGAGCACATTTTAGTTGATGATACATGAATGGGGGAATATGTGATTGCTGATATCTGTGCCTGTATTCCCTATACTATGTGTGTTATTACCTGAGGGTTGTAGAGATGAAGATGAAGAACACTTATGGAAAATGCAATGATATTCTATGTCAGGTAAATGTACATCTGTCGTCGAAGTTTTGTTCGGTATCAGTTGATAGTCGTCTTCTTTGCGCTGTTTTGCTCCTTAGGCATGAGCAACAAGCTTTGTCAGTGCCATCAGATTTGCAAAAAATGTTGGGCTAGCGTGAGTTTAAAAATACTAGGGAAACTGGGGATCCATGGCAAAGTTCATCAAGTGTCCATTTCTCAAGTGGTCAAAACTCTTTCTTTGGTCCATCCGTTGTCTGTATAGTGTCTCGTCAGCTTCCTCGTCCAAGGGGGTCTTTTTATCTTGGAGAAAAGCAGAAAAACAGGTGAAAGAAACGGACCGTATAATCGCATTTTCATCACATCCTGGTTTCTATCATTGGGTCATAAATCAAATCCAGGTTAATTACAGTTTCCTCACTCCTCAAGCTCATCACTCTTGTACTTTGTTTGCACCTCATTAAAGCCTGCCCGCATCTAAATATCAATCCAATAGATATAACAACACCTAAAATACATAGGAGAAACTTTCCAACATCCATTATGACTCCTTGAGCCCAGTCTCCCAAACCGGAGAACCAATTTCGCGGGTTCAACCATGACACCCAACCAGTCAGCTCATTACCTACAGCAGCAAGAGTGAGATTGTGTTTTCGGCGAAATTCCCACTTCAATTGGAGAATATCGTCCATCTTTTGGTCTATGACCTCTACCGGATCCTCGGTGCTATTCGTGATGTACGTGCAACACTTCACGCCGTACTGTGTTGCCAATGTAACACAATATCCGCCTGTCACTGCTGTGAGGTAATTAAGAACCATTCTATGCTGTACCAGTTCTGTTTTATAAGCTTGAAGTTCTCTTCCAGTGTATCTAAACGTGTCATCATACATTTCAGTGATATTATCTAACAAATTGGCGAGTGCGGAAATGTATCTATAATTCATCACTCCTCGAGCGGTGCGAGTGAAATCTAACGCCACCAGAACCTGAATCCCGGTGGATTCATGGATCAGATCAGAGGCCGGATGCTCTAACCTTTCTGACAGTTGTCTTTTAACGAGGTGCTCGTAATGAGTGTGAGTATAAGGAGTTTGGGCACCACGGTGTATGTCTTTCATTTTATCATGAGTTACAGTCATTACTTCAGGCAATACTCTTCCAATATAACACAATCCTTCAGAGTTTGGGGCAAGCCACTTGTACGCCTTTCTCCCGCATATGAAATAAGCATCATCGGGGAGAACATATGGGACGGAGTAGGACATTACCATATTACACACCTTCCAGGTGAAATCTCCTAGCCCTAATTCTTCCATCTGCTTAATGCACGTATCAGGTTGTACGATATGTGCACAGTATCCTGGTGATACTTCTCCAACTCTAGTAATCCTATTTCCTAAGGTATATCTATACCTGAAAGATTTTCCTCTACTGGCTATGTGGCGTACAAGCTCTGTATCTGTAGGCATTCTATCTGCTCTATGCGAGAAGGTCATGGTCAGGTTGCTCCATGACACTTCCCAATTTCCCGGCTGTCGGGGATTGGAGATGTTGAAACATAAGAGGGACCTATCCACATGGTATTGGTGGAGCTTCAAACTAGGAGGGCTGGAGATATTAAATCTCCTGTCCACCGGTCTCCCACCATTTAACTCAAGTACCTCCCCTATCGTTAAAGGAAATGGTACTAGCCCTGATTTGCTATGACCCTGAGGTACTTGAGAGCATACCCAACAATCTGTTTTGTTTAATACATTACCCACTAAGGAGTGATAATCACTCAATGGATGTCGGTCCATATGGATATTAAAACTGGATTGGCATTTCTTTATGCACCCATCTTCAATGACATTGTTACAAAGCCTGCAGATACAGTTTTCTTCAGCTAACAATCCGTCACAATTTCTTCTATGATCAATGCTATCGGATCGCTTTCTGATACTCGCCTTTGCTTGTTGGTTAGGTTGATCTTGGAAAACTACGCCTCCATCATCATAATCGGAACCCATTCCAGAACCTCTCTCGACCTCCATGGTACTCTCGCCGGAACAGACTGCTCTAGTCAACATCATGGTTAACAGGAAAATCCGGATCACAGTCTCTTGGGGCAAGTCCATCTTTGAGGAGGAAATGGAGAAGAATGAGAAGGGGGAAAAAGAAATTTCAAGGGAGAGGGGATGGGAAGTGGAGAAAAACAATAAAAGGGATTGGGGAGTCGACAACTGCTTTCGGTCTTCAAGGCTCAGGTACCGCCTCAGTCCTCCTGGAACAGACACTCCAGTGATACAACCTCTACCGTCTGTTCCTTATCACGGGACTTCTCTGGATCAGCAACCTTTTTGCAGTGGGATGAATGGACCCAAGTCTCTCTCTCAGCAACCTTCAATGCTGTGGTGCTAGTCAATAAGACCTGGTATGGTCCTTCCCATTGTTATGAGCCACGGCTGTGGCTCATTCCTGTTTTGCAGTTTTGTTCTGTATTTCATGTTATACTTCTGGTTATGTTCCCCGTGGGTGTCATGGGGTGCTCGGAGCTCACCCTTAAGGAGGGGATACTGTTATGAACCACAGGTAGTGGTTCATTCCTATTTTATGTTTATTTAGTTGTCTTGCATGCCAGGATTTCCCATTGCTCTGTTTTGGATTACTCTTGTCTGCTGCCGCTGGTGGGTCTGTGCAATTGCAGCTTGTTCCCATGTGTTCAGCCTCATCTGGCTGCTGATTGCATCTTGTCAGCTTAGTCGTGCAGCAGGCCAGCTGCAAGAGATAATTAATTAGGCCTCTCTGATATATGCTGGCTCACTGCAGTTAGCAGATGCTGATGATATTCCTTGGTTTGCAGTCTGCTTTAAGTTTGAGCTGGTTCCTGTCAGTCCCTGTGTGGATTCCTGTGTCAGTCCCTGTGTGGATTCCTGTGTCAGTCCCTGTGTTGATTCCTGTGTCAGTCCCTGTGTCTGATCCCGTGTCCTACCCTGAGTTCCAGTGGATTCTGCCTGTCCTCCAGTTCTGAAAGTCGGTGTCGGCAGCTTCCTGTTTGCCTATGTCAGTTGCAGAAAGTATCCAGTCCTGCTCAAGCCGGTTGTTCCTGTCCTCAGTGGTCCTGTACTCAGAGATTTGTCATCTTTTCCTGGAGTCTGACTGAGCACCTTTAACTTCCTGTGGTGTTCGTGAGTCACGGCGCAGCCGTGTGTTGCGGCTTGTCCGCTTACTGTTTATTATTTAGTATATTTGTGTCCTGGAGCTTTTGCGGAGGATTACGCTCTCCCTGATCCACTCTGGTATCCAGCGGTGCTGGATAGGAGTAACGGATCAGTGGATCTTTGGTTGTCCTTTTCCCTGGCGGCTAGTCCGCACATACCTTTTGATTTAGTTAGTTAGCTTGTAACCCCTGGCCTGGTTGCTTAGTCAGAGGGCCCCTTGTTATCACCCTGTCTCGGATTTCCCTTTGTCTCCCATTAAGACCTGAGGGGGCATCGGGGTTGGGCAGACATAATCCGCCCTTCGAACGCGGCTGCCATGGGCTCAAGCAACCATAGTCTCGCAGGGGATTTCTGATAACACGGGCGAGACAACGGAGTTAGGGCGCCAGGGGTTACTAGGCTTTCCTGCTCCCACAACCAGCATATCTTCCCAGTACTCTGACCTCAGCCATACGATCTCCTCTGGTCTGGAGTACGGGAATCATAACATTATCATCAGCCATACCACAAAAAAGAAATAAAACTTTTTTTTTTCTTTTTTGGCCCAGTCCAGTGTCTAGTTTAGAATCCAGTCCGGTGTTTAGAATCCAATCCAGTCCGGTGTTTAGAATCCAATCCAGTCCGGTGTTTAGAATCCAATCCAGTCCGGTGTTTAGAATCCAGTCCGGTGTTTAGAATCCAGTCCGGTGTTTAGAATCCAGTCCGGTGTTTAAAAAAAAAAAAAAAAAAGTCTTGTTTTGTTTAGCAAAATTTGGTCTTGCCTTGTCTTGCCTTGCCTTGTCTTGCCTTGCCTTGTCTTGCCTTGCCTTGTCTTGCCTTGTCTTGTCTTGTCTAGTTTTAAATCCTCCTATGTCTACTATGCAAGCCCTGCAGGCATCTCTCGCAGCCCTGAACTCTGTATTCAGTGCTTTGAGACCAGAGCGACTAGATGTTTTGCAGCAATCCCTAAAGCAACTGCAAAACCTTCTGACTAAAATCTTGCTTATTTTGCCAGAAGTCGTTGAGAGTACATCTATCTCTAAAGAGACTCTTGTTCACAGTATGGTGACAAGAGAATCCTCTGGTTTAATTGAAGAGAAAAAGTTTAAAAGTTTTCTGCGGCCCAGGCTCTCAGAAGAGGAGCGTCTGCGTCGCAGAAACTTAAACTTATGCCTATATTGTGGGGGTTTAGGCCATTATCTGCAGACCTGTGAGTTGCGCAAGCCAAAGTGTGGTGACGAGTCTTGCCCTCTGGCCAAGTTGAGTCATGATACAAGACCTACTCCTGTCTCTACTGTGGCAGAGGTACTTGTCACACAACCCACACAAAAAAGCTCTCTATCCTATAATTGGGGTCCTTGGGCAAGGGAGCCCCATTATAGATTCAGGAATCAAGAGAGAATGTTTCTCTCCTCTCTTGAGGTTCCTGTGGAAGCGGAGTTGCAAGTCCCTGGAGTGGTGCCCGTAGCCCAGGGTCCTGGAGTGGTGCCCGTAGCCCAGGGTCCTGGAGTGGTGCCCGTAGCCCAGGGTCCTGGAGTGGTGCCCGTAGCCCAGGGTCCTGGAGTGGTGCCCGTAGCCCAGGGTCCTGGAGTGGTGCCCGTAGCCCAGGGTCCTGGAGTGGTGCCCGTAGCCCAGGGTCCTGGAGTGGTGCCCGTAGCCCAGGGTCCTGGAGCGGTGCCCGTATCCCAGGGTCCTGGAGCGGTGCCCGATGCCCAGAGTGCTGGAGCGGTACCCGATGCCCAGAGTGCTGGAGCGGTACCCGATGCCCAGAGTGCTGGAGCGGTACCCGATGCCCAGAGTGCTGGAGCGGTACCCGATGCCCAGAGTGCTGGAGCGGTACCCGATGCCCAAGCTTATAGAGGGACATCAAATATTGTAGCTCAGGTTTCCATACCAGAAGGGGTCTCAGAAGCTGTTACCCCAGGTAGGGACTTGAGGAGCGCAACCTCAGAAAGGGTATTTAAAACCATAGTTCTTGAAGGGAACTCGAGAAGCAAAACCCCAGAAGGGATCTTTGAAGTAATATCCCCAAGTGGGGTCTCGAGAGACGCAGCCCCAAAGAAGGGTCTAGAAGTCGCTTCCCCAGGAAAGAACTTAAGAAGCATAGCATTAGTGGAGGATCTGAACGTTATTGCTTCAGCAAAAGTCCCGGAAGTCATAGTCCCGGGAGAACTTTCGATTATTATCGACTCAGAGAGGGAGGCCGATGGCCCGATCCCAGTCAGGGAGGCCAATGACCCGGTCCCAGTAAAAGAATCCGAGGTGCTGGCCCCAGCGGGGTTCCCGGAGGCCACTGCCCCAGCGGGGTTCCCGGAGGCCACTGCCCCAGCGGGGTTCCCGGAGGCCACTGCCCCAGCGGGGTTCCCGGAGGCCACTGCCCCAGCGGGGTTCCCGGAGGCCACTGCCCCAGCGGGGTTCCCAGAGGCCACTGCCCCAGCGGGGTTCCCGGAAGTCACTGCCCCGGGTGGGGTTCAGAAAGTCACTGCCCCGGGTGGGGTTCAGAAAGTCACTGCCCCGGGTGGGGTTCAGAAAGTCACTGCCCCGGGTGGGGTTCAGAAAGTCACTGCCCCGGGTGGGGTTCAGAAAGTCACTGCCCCGGGTGGGGTTCAGAAAGTCACTGCCCCGGGTGGGGTTCAGAAAGTCACTGCCCCGGGTGGGGTTCAGAAAGTCTCAGCCCCGGGTGGGGTTCAGAGAGTCTCAGCCCCGGGTGGGGTTCAGAGAGTCTCAGCCTCGAGTAAGGTCAATAGTGACCAGGTCCTAGCAAAGCACTCCAGTCAGTCAGATGAGAAGGAAACAGATCCTGACTCTGATATCTCAACATCCATAATCTTTGATGGGGACTTAGCCCAATTTCTGGCGCTTTACAAACACTATTACATTATTATGTTGTCTAGACCATTTCTGGGCATCACTCCAGAGAACCTTGTGCTCTATCTTATTTATTCTTTTAGAGGAGAGCCTTTTGAGTGGGCGACCAGCCTAATGAAAGCTGAAGATCCCATTCTTCAGGATCCCCCAGCATTCAGTGATGCAATTATTAAAAGATATGGTTCCAAAGAAATTGGTTCAGGTTCCTCTAAGTCACCCGTCTTGTCTGCTGAGAGTCCACAAAATACTGTAAACTCGGCACAGGAGTCTCAGCCCGTTGTTGTGACTGCAGGATGTGCTTTTCTGACTACTTCTTCTAATAATAGTACTTTACCAGAAAGTTCAGCTCCCAAGGGTAAGAGACCTGTCTCTGATTTGAACGCAGCCTTGCTGGGTGGTACCATCAGTTCAGACAATGTTTGGGGAATTACCTTGGTCAGACCTAAAGAGCTTTGTAAAAAGAAGAAGAAGAAAAAGAAATAATTTTTTGACTCTTGCCTTGATAAAAAAAAAAAAAAAGAATTTTTTTTCCCCTTGTCTTGTGTCCAGTGGCCACCATCAAGGGGAGGGCACTGTTACAAGCTGTGGTTGCAGCTTGTTTCTGTTTTCATGTCTGTTAGACCAATGTGTCAGGTTTTTTTTTTGTATCCCTTGTTCTGGATAGTCTGAATTTTGGGGTCTTTTGACCCCTCCTCAAGGGGGGGTACTGTTATGAGCCACGGCTGTGGCTCATTCCTGTTTTGCAGTTTTGTTCTGTATTTCATGTTATACTTCTGGTTATGTTCCCCGTGGGTGTCATGGGGTGCTCGGAGCTCACCCTTAAGGAGGGGATACTGTTATGAACCACAGGTAGTGGTTCATTCCTATTTTATGTTTATTTAGTTGTCTTGCATGCCAGGATTTCCCATTGCTCTGTTTTGGATTACTCTTGTCTGCTGCCGCTGGTGGGTCTGTGCAATTGCAGCTTGTTCCCATGTGTTCAGCCTCATCTGGCTGCTGATTGCATCTTGTCAGCTTAGTCGTGCAGCAGGCCAGCTGCAAGAGATAATTAATTAGGCCTCTCTGATATATGCTGGCTCACTGCAGTTAGCAGATGCTGATGATATTCCTTGGTTTGCAGTCTGCTTTAAGTTTGAGCTGGTTCCTGTCAGTCCCTGTGTGGATTCCTGTGTCAGTCCCTGTGTGGATTCCTGTGTCAGTCCCTGTGTTGATTCCTGTGTCAGTCCCTGTGTCTGATCCCGTGTCCTACCCTGAGTTCCAGTGGATTCTGCCTGTCCTCCAGTTCTGAAAGTCGGTGTCGGCAGCTTCCTGTTTGCCTATGTCAGTTGCAGAAAGTATCCAGTCCTGCTCAAGCCGGTTGTTCCTGTCCTCAGTGGTCCTGTACTCAGAGATTTGTCATCTATTCCTGGAGTCTGACTGAGCACCTTTAACTTCCTGTGGTGTTCGTGAGTCACGGCGCAGCCGTGTGTTGCGGCTTGTCCGCTTACTGTTTATTATTTAGTATATTTGTGTCCTGGAGCTTTTGCGGAGGATTACGCTCTCCCTGATCCACTCTGGTATCCAGCGGTGCTGGATAGGAGTAACGGATCAGTGGATCTTTGGTTGTCCTTTTCCCTGGCGGCTAGTCCGCACATACCTTTTGATTTAGTTAGTTAGCTTGTAACCCCTGGCCTGGTTGCTTAGTCAGAGGGCCCCTTGTTATCACCCTGTCTCGGATTTCCCTTTGTCTCCCATTAAGACCTGAGGGGGCATCGGGGTTGGGCAGACATAATCCGCCCTTCGAACGCGGCTGCCATGGGCTCAAGCAACCATAGTCTCGCAGGGGATTTCTGATAACACGGGCGAGACAACGGAGTTAGGGCGCCAGGGGTTACTAGGCTTTCCTGCTCCCACAACCAGCATATCTTCCCAGTACTCTGACCTCAGCCATACGATCTCCTCTGGTCTGGAGTACGGGAATCATAACACCCATCTATCAATAAGACAACCTGAGCGTAGAAAATTTCGTATCATTACATAATCCCCAGGTTCAATGTCATGACAATTACTATCAGGTAGATCAGGAATCACCAACTTCAGATTTTCATTTTGGTTCCTCAACTGTTTACTCATGTTAATTAAGTACTTTACAGTTACTTCATTGTTACATTTCAAATCATCCTGAGGGTTAATCATGACATGCGGTTGTCGACCAAACAAAATTTCAAAGGGGGACAGATTAAGAGGGGACCTGGGAGTGGTTCTGATGCTATACAAAACAATGGGTAAAGCTTCTGGCCACGTCAATCCTGTCTCTGCCATTACTTTACTCAATTTATTTTTAATCGTGCTGTTCACTCTTTCGACCTTCGCACTCGCCTGTGGACGGTACGGAGTGTGCAGCTTGCTATCAATTCCCATCAACTTACACATTCCTTGAAAGACATCACCTGTAAAATGGGTACCCCTATCACTTTCGATTATTCTAGGGATACCATATCTACATACAAATTCCTGCACAATTTTCTTAGCAGTAAACATAGCGGTATTTGTAGCCGCTGGAAATGCTTCGACCCAATTCGAGAAAACATCTATACAAACAAGTACATATTTCAAATTCCGACATGGGGGTAATTGAATGAAGTCAATTTGTATTACCTGGAAAGGGCCGCCGGCAGGTGGGATATGGGATGGTTCTGTAGGTATTGCCTTTCCAATATTCTTTCTCAGACAGGTAAGGCAAGACATTGCTCTTTTACTCGCATGAGAGGAGAATCCTGGGGCGCACCAGTATGCTCTTACCAATTTGCACATCCCCTCCTTGCCTAGATGAGTCAGCCCGTGAGCTGCTTCAGCCAGACATGGAAGATATGTCCTGGGGACCACTGGTTTACCATGTCCATCCGTCCAGAGCCCTGAGGACTCCTGGCCATATCCCTTTGCCCTCCAGACTGCTCTTTCCTGTGCGGAACACAAATTCTGCATTTCACACAACCTCTGTGTGTTGATGGTATTAAATACCATCAGTTGTGTGGTGTTTGTCGGTATGGGGGTAGCAGCTGCTAACTTAGCAGCTTCGTCTGCTCGGCTGTTACCAAGTGATACTGGGTCTTGACTATATGTATGTGCTTTACATTTGATAACAGCCACTCTGTCGGGTTCCTGTATCGCTGTTAGAAGCCTTTTTATGTGAGCTGCATGCGCTATCGGTGTACCAGCTGCCGTCATGAAATTTCTAAGGCGCCATAGGGCTCCGAAATCATGGACTACCCCGAATGCGTATCTAGAATCGGTGTAGATATTGGCTGACTTACCCTTAGCCAATTCACATGCTCTGGTTAGGGCGACCAGTTCAGCAACCTGGGCTGAGTGAGGTGGGCCTAGCGGTTCCGCTTCTATGGTGTCTTGGTCATCTACGACTGCGTATCCAGTACACAAGTCTCCCGAGTCTGACTGTCTGTGACAACTACCGTCCGTGTAGAACGTGAGTTCTGCATCTTCCAGTGGATTGTCACTGATGTCAGGCCTTGCGGTAAAATTTTGGGTCAAATATTCCATACAATCATGTGTATCTTCCTTTGTATTAAATCCTCCTTCCCCAGCACTCTTTATCTAAGCGAAGCAGACGCTTATCCCGTCAGCACTGCGAGACAACCTCCCACCCTTTGCTGGGGGATAATGTCTGCTGATCTACCTAGTGCAGATATGTGAAGGACAGGACGAGCCGCCAATTGATAAAGCTGAATCTATTTATCGTACTTATAACCCTTTATGAGGTCTAAGAACACTGTACGCTGACTATGTAAGAAGTACCGTAAGGGTACGCTACTTGTGTAACGATCGCTCAGCCGTAGGCGAGACACTCAAGCGTCGCGTTCGCTCACGGCCCAGAGATCACAGACTGGCACACTATTGGCTACAGACAAACGTAATGATTCGCTATGGCGTAGCGGACGCTCGTGACCACGAGGAGATCACCAGCGGCGCAGACGCTCACAACGCTATACCTTGATATCTATACCTTTAACAATGAGATACACAGTATACCTTTATGTAGAGACAATGTGTAAGTGCAACCTGGTGTAACCTGATTAACTACAAAGCTGCTTGAGCGTCACCGACGCTCTGTGAACACTTAACACTATGAGAAAATACACAGATACTTGTTTAGGGTCCAAAGCCTATTAAATGTATTATAACTAATATACTTGTAAAAAGGAATCACAGTACAAATGATACACTACAATATAACAGAGACTTCCTAACCAAATAACTACACTATAAATACAATACAATTCAAGATACTTTAAGGAAAATATGAGAGAAAGAGTAGAGAGAGAGAGAGAGAGATGAGAGAAATGGCTCACAGTAAGACAATATGATCACGGAGAAAAACTTACGCACAAGGGGAAACGATCGCATGCGCTTCTGGACATCCAGCTTCCCGATTATCAGCAATGAGAACCGTTTGATGAGAAGTGCAAGCTGGATGCCACAGGCCCGTCTTTTATGCTCCACACACAATGCAATCCAATGGTCCCTACAATCTTATCGTCCATTGGACACAGGAATTCGGCTTCGCATTATAACAAGAGGTCATAGGTTGATTCATACAGGTGGGCTGTGACGATTTCAAACAGCTCAGGTGGGTGGGACGCTGGGTTTCCCGCCGCATACCTGAGTAAGAGTAAATAATAGTAATGGACATAAACTTCTTATGTCCATAACTATTCGCACGAGCGATTAATACGCTCCAAACCAACACCGGAATATTGCTATTTAAATACTCTTCCGATGGGTACCAAACACTGCTGTATGACTCCTGTTAGACCCTTCCTACAATACAAAGAGGGATTCCTTCGTTCAGGGACATTCTATATTAACCAAACTTTCAGAATCTATCAAAAGGACCATGATCTATAAACTACGTTAATTGTGGAAATATGTAACGATTGAGTCGCACGCTACGACTACATACTCTTTACCGTAAATACGCATACCGATGCGAGCGGGTGCACGCATCAGCGGGTATGCGCTATCACGGGAAAGCGCACGCATGCGCAGCGCGGACCAGTGCGAGGTGCAAATATGGCAGCGTGTATAGGGATATTTTTCTGACTTTGACAGAGGGTTTTTTTTTTTTTTTTTTTAGCACAAAGCACTTACATAAGAAGTAGTTATACATTATTTTCTGTCTAATATAAGTGTCTTGGCTAAGGAAACATTCAGTATGAGGATAGGTTTTTAAATGACCAATATTAGCAATAGTTTTCCAAGCATCAAAATGTGCAAACAGTAAGGTAATCGGGAGGAGAGGAAGAGTGATTTGAAAGGTTTGTTTAATAAAAGAAAGTACCTAATGCCAAAACTTTTACATTTTTGAACATGACCAGAAGGCATGTACATACAGTAGCGCCGAGAGGGAGGGGCAGCAGGTACTAATTACCTGGGCCCGGGCCTGATGGAGTGCCCAGGTCCGCCATTCACCCTGTCCCTGCTCCTCCATGTTACATGTAAGTAGCTTCTACTGGTTTCCACACTCCAGTGCTGCTGTGTGCTGGTCTGTGGTAGGTACTGCAGTAGCAGCAGTCTTCTCTGGCTGTGTGGTGGAAGCTATTGCACTGATTATTATTATTATTATTATCCTTTATTTATATGGCGCCACAAGGGATCCATTACATTGCAGCGCCCATTACACAGTACATAATAAAATGAGCAAAAAAAAAAAACAACATTTACAGTACAGGACAAAATAGGTCAGGTATAGAAAACCCGGGGTTAGGTGCCGTCAAAGGGAGTATGGAGTATAAGATAGTGTAAGTAAGAAAAGAAAAGGCACATGAGGAAAGACGTCCCTGCTCTTGCGAGCTTACAATCTAAAAGGTGAGGGGCTAACAGACCAGAGTGACAGAGACGGGGTAGACAGTGAGCATAGACAAGAGGGTTAGGAGGAGAGTTGACTGGGTTTGGTGAAGAAGTGGGTCTTGAGAGCCCGTTTGAAGTTTTGTAGAGAGGTGGAGAGTCAGATGGGGAAAGGTTGAGAATTCCAGAGAAAGGGAGCAGCACGTGCAAAATCTTGTAGTTAGGAGTGGGAGGAGGTAATTAGTTGGCAGGAGAGACGGCGTGCATTAGCAGAGCTAAGAGGACGAGTGGGAATGTAAAGAGAGATAAGGTCAGAGATGTAAGAGGGAGAAGAGTGGGTGAGGGCTTTGTAGGTGAGTGTGAGAAGCTTGAATTGGATTCTGAATGGGAAGGGGAGCCAGTGAAGGTCCTGCAAGAGAGGGGATGTGGACATAGGACGTTTGGTGAGGATGATGAGACGGGCAGCAGCACTGAGGATAGATTGGAGTGAAGAGAGGCATTTTTGAGGGAGGCCAGATAGGAGGAGATTGCAGTAGTCTAATCTGGAGATGATCAGTGAGTGAATGAGGGTCTTAGTAGCATCCTGGGTGAGAAAGGGTCTGATCCCCCCGATCGGCTTCTGTTATTTTTTTTTTCCTTTTTGTAAGGGGGCATGAACCGTAGAGTTAGCCACCATATATTGCTGCGGTGCTGGATGAATATAAATCCTGCGGAATTTGGTGTGAATCTCCTGCAACCTAAAGGTACTAAGGGCCTAATTCATACTGGATCGCTGCAGCAGTACTGCGCGTGTGCACCCCGTGAGCCTAGTGAGATGCTAAAAGAATTTCAGTGTTGCGATCACCTCTGCTTGATTGACAGGCAGAAGTGGTCGCGGGGTGGGAGGGGACGTGCCAACTGCATTAGAACGCCATTGGTGGGGCGCGGACCGGACAACAGTGGCGTGTCCGGACTGATGCGGGGGTGGGCCGCGGCGGCTGCCGTCATGTGTACCTGCAGTGACCCGGGACGCGATGAGTAGTGGCCAGCCAGCGCACAGGAGCTGCGCTGGCAGGGAGCTACTCAGCGGGTGCAAAAGCATCGTCGCATGTCATGCCCTATCCCCCCCTCCCACAAGGGTGCAAAAGCATCACACAGCAGCGATGCCTTTGCACCCTTGCGGGAAGGGTCGGGGGGGTTAGGACCTGACGTGCTGGGCAGACTAGCCCTGTGCTACATTTAGCACATCTACGATCAGATCTGAATTACCCCAAAGTGATTTTCAAATATTGCCAGTATATAAAGGCATCTGTTGGAAATCTGGGAAATCCCATTTATTTTGTAAATGGGACCATAGCATATCAGGGTCCTCTAGGAGATACTGTACCTGATTCAGTAAGAAACCATCATGCGCAAGCGCAGTAAAAAGTGAAACAAATCAGGTTTATCTTAGGATAATTGTAACCTGTGAGATAGTTTTGCTACAACAAAGTGGCAAACCTGCAAGTGAATGAAGTGTTTTGATGGGAGATCGAATTTCTCTCTTAATTGTTGAAAAGACATACAAAATATCTCAGATTACATTAATTCCTTTGCGTATCCACTGGGTATACCAGACTTTTGCCATAAAGGTGGGAAAACAGGATTACCCCAAATAGGGATATGGGGCCTAATTCATGTTTGTACGCACATGCCGACGCAGCTGCGATTTTTCAGGCTATGGAATTGCTAACCATCACACATGAGGCTGCCACTCAGAAAAGAATATATGCACCCACCGGAGCCATTGCAAAGTCCTTAGCAACGCATACGCTCAAACAGTCCCTTCTTGTCAATCACTCTGCATTAGAAAAATCAGTGTGCGGTATCACAAAGGTACCTTGGTGCATGTGCAATGCGATCGCGGCACATGCGCATTCTGCTGATAATTGCTCAGTTGCATGAACATCGACATTGAGTTTAAACATGAATTAGACCCATGGAGCCTAATTCAAGGTTTATTGAAAAACAACATTTTCCTCTAATGGGCAAAACCATGTGCACTGCAGGTGGAGCAGATATAACAATATAACATGTGCAGAGAGAGTTAGAGTTGGGTTATTTTGTTTCTGTGCAGGATAAATACTCTCTGCTTTATTTTTACACTGCAATTTAGATTTCAGTTTGAACACACCCCACCCAAATCTAACTCTCTCTGCACATGTCATACCTGCCCCACCTGCAGTGCACATGGTTTTGCCCATTAGAGGAAAATGTTGTTTTGCATTCAACCTTGAATTAGGCCCATAGTCCGTAACAATAAAGTTATTAGACAGTTTTTTTTTAGAAATATCTCTCTATGCAGCCTAAGTGTCACAAAAAACAAATGGTCATGATGTATATGTTGTTCTTAATGAAGATAGACAATACATTTTCCTGTGTAGAAATTATACTTATGCTGCATGGTGAAAGATTTGTTGGTTTAGGTTATCAGTTATTATATACTTTATTCCCAAAGCTATAATCGAGCAATGGTGGTGACACACAGGTGGAGGGAGAATAATAGTGGTTGTAGCTTTCAGCTCAGCGTACTGTGAAATGATGCTAATGGTGCAGCAAATGGGTTGTCTATTGAGATGATTACTACATCTAATTTGCCTTGATGCTTACAAAGGTGCATAAGCAAGCGGACATCAGCTGCTTCATCGGACTTCTGAGCAACTCTATGGGGTCAGTGGAAATGCAACTTCCCACATAGGGGGTCATTCCGACCCGTTCGATCGCTGCATTTTTACACAGCAGAGCGAACAAATTCATGCTGCGCATGCGCCGGCGCCTTTGTGCGCCTGCGCATGCGGGATGGCCAACGGCCGTGGCAGGACAGTGATCGCCTCTGCCTGATTGACAGGCAGAGGTGATCGATGGGTGGGAGGGGGCGAAACGGCGGCGTTTGCCCGTCATTTCGTAGGCGCGGTCCGGCCAACGCAGGTGTGGCCGGACCGAACGGGGGCGGCCAGCAGCGGCTGCGTGACGTCATACACAGCCGCTGCGGGCCAGGGAGCGAGGAGTAGCTCCCGGCCAGCTCACTAAGGCTGCGCTGGCTGGGAGTTACTCCTGAAGTGCAAAGGCATTGCCGCTGTGCGATGCCTTTGCACTTCTGCGAGGGGGGCCGGACTGACATGCGGGGCGGACTAGCCCCATGCTGGGCGTCCCCCCGCATGTCAGGAAAGTTGATCGTAGCTGTGCAAAATTTTGCACAGCTACGATCAACTTGGAATGACCCTCATAGTTCCTGACACCAGCACAGCCAAAACATGCTTGCAGACACCAGACACGCAACCCCTTCAACACTGTCCAGGAATGCCTATTGGAATTGCATGGATCCCCATGCAATTCCGAACTGCCTCTCCCAGCGGTGACCATCCAGGATTCAAGCACAGATTAAAAACATAAATCTGAAGTACCCCCAATATGCTATGTTTAGGTTTCAGAGTACACTCTGTAGACAAAAGTGATTGGGCACCTGCATGCAAGCGAAAACTGGATTTTGGTACTCACCGTTAAATCCTTTTCTCAGAGTCCATAGGGGATGCTGGCATAGTTGGTTTCAGTGGGGTATAGATGGGGTCCACAGAGCCGGTGCACGTTTAAATTTAGATGTGTGTGGCTTGTTCCTCCTCTCTCTGCCCCCTTCCCTAGCCAGGCTAGGAAACTGTGCCTGAAGAGAGAGGAACATAGCTGGAGAGGAGTAGAAGAACCAAGGTAGAATCGAAAGATTAAAATCTCAACTGTGAGACTGGAAACATGTACAGTCACAGCAAGTAACACGTAACATGGAACAGGAACAGTCATAGCAATTAACACACACTAAGAAACCATAACGTACAGTAAAGGAGAAAAACGTACAGTGGTGGGCACCCGTCGTCCCCTATGGACTCCGAGAAAAGGATTTAACGGCGAGTATCAAAATCCCATTTTCTCTTTCATCCACAGGGGACGCTGGGATAGCTGGTTACAGTGGGTTACAGTGGGGACATCCCAAAGCTCCCATCCCGGGTGGGAAAGTGCTGTTGACCTTGCAAAATGGATCATCCAAATTGAGACTCAGAGGCTGCAAAGGTATCAAACCTATAAAACTTAATGAAGGTATTCTTCCCTGACCAAGTAGCCGCCCGACACAGCTGCAAAGCAGAAACTCCCCAGGTGGCCGCCTAGAAGAACCTACTGGCCCTGTGGAGTATGCTGTAATGGAAGAAGGTAATGGCCGAGAAGAGGACATATAAGCCTTATGAATGGCAAGCTTGATCCACCATTCCAGGGTCTGCTTGGAAGCAGACCAGCCCAATTTATTTGCATCATACAAAACAAACTGGGCATCCGATTTCCGCAGACAAGCTGTCCCCTGAACATAGATGCGAAGAGCCCGTACCACATCCAAAGTTCTCACAGCCGGAGGACTATCCTGTAAAACTGGTACCATTGTCGGTTGATTTATGTTAAAAGCAGAAACCACCTTCGGTAAAAAAGCCTGTCGGGTTCGCAATTCCGCCCTGTCCTCATGAAAAATGAAATGTGGAGGCTGGCAAGACAAAGCCCCTAGTTCGGAAACCCGCGTAGCTGAAGCCAGGGCCAGTAGGAGAACGATTTTCCAGGAGAGGAATTTTAAATCCATAGTCTCCAAAGGCTCAAATAGGGGAGATTGAAGGAACTCCAGAACCAATTTTAAATCCCATGGTGTCGTAGGAGGTATAAAAGAGGGTTGCAGCTGCAGCAACCCATGTAGAAAAGTCTGGACTTCAGTAAGTGAAGCTAAATGCCTTTGGAAAAAAATTGACAAGGCTGAAACCTGTACTGACTGGAGAAAGTGGAGAAACCGACCTAAATGGAAAACCACAGCGGGTACATTACGCCGCTCACACCAAGAAATGTAGGCTTTCCAAATCCTATAGTAATGCTGTGAAGTCACCTCCTTTCATGCCCGCAGCATAATAGGGATTACCACATCTGGGATACCCTTGTTCTTCAGTAGCACCTTCTCAACAGCTATGCCATTAAACGTAGCCGCCGTAAGTTTGGATGAACAAAGGAACCCTGCTGAAGAAGGTCGTCTTGCATTGGCAGAGGAAAGGGCTCATCAAATAGGAGGGATTGAATATCTGTGTACCATGCCCTGCGTGGCCAGTCCGGAGCCACCAGGATCACTGTCATGTCCTCCCATTTTATCCGCTTGAGGAGACGTGGAAGTAGGGGAAATGGTGGAAATAGGTACACCTTCTGAAATCCCCCAGGGAGTTGTCAGAGCATCCATTGCCTCCACCTCTGGAGCTATGGTTCTGAGGAATAGTGTGACAGCTTCATGTTGTGTCGAGATGCCATGAGGTCTATCTGGGGCCATCCCCATCGGGCGACCAGGTGCAGGAATACCTGGGGGTGAAGCGCCCACTCCCCTGGATGTAGATCCTGTTGCTTAGGAAGTCCGCCTCGCACTTGTCCACTCCCTGTATCAAAATGGCTGAGATTGCTAACAGATGTCTCTCTGCCCAATGAATAATTCGGGATACTTCCCTCATCGCCTCTCTGCTTCTCTGCTTTTAACACAGAATGTTGTAAATCGCTTGTAACTCCAAGATGTTGATGGGAAGCAAAGATTCCTGGCTATTCCAGTGTCCCTGAAAGTGATAGGTCTGTGTCATCGCTCCCCATCCATGGAGACTCGCATCCGTCATGAAGAGTACAGAAGTCCAAGGCCTGAAGGAACGGCCTTCCAGCAGATGAGGACTGTGCAACCACCACAGGAGAGATATTCTTGAATGAGGGGAGAGACAAAGCATCCTGGGCATGTGTAGATGAGAACCCGACCATTTGGATAGAAGATCCAATTGGAACGGTCTGGAGTGGAATCTGCCATATTGAATTGCCTCGACGGAGGCCACCATCTTGCCCAGTAGGCGAATACATAGATGTACCAAAGACTATAGTGCCTCTGCCTTGTCCAGAGGAAGAAAAACTTGTTGCTCCACTGTGTCCAGGATCATGCCAAAGAACAGAAGT
Source organism: Pseudophryne corroboree (assembly GCF_028390025.1). Taxonomy (NCBI): domain Eukaryota; kingdom Metazoa; phylum Chordata; class Amphibia; order Anura; family Myobatrachidae; genus Pseudophryne; species Pseudophryne corroboree. The sequence goes on along the minus strand of NC_086444.1, from coordinate 711,415,806 downwards.
CTCTGAGTAGGTTCCAGTTGGGACTTCTAAAAATTTAGGATCCAGCTTTGCTGTATCAATAGGTCTTTTGTTAGGATGATGCTCTGTAATATTCCTTCTCTGGGATCAGCTTTTATGATGAGATCGTCCAGATATGGCACGATGTTTACACCCTGAGTCCTCAGCTGACTCACCATATCCGCCATGACCTTCGTGAATACCTGTGGGGCTGACAATAGTCCGAATGGTAGAGTCTGAAATTGGTAGTGAGCATCCTGAAAACCAAACCGTAGGAATGCTTGATGCGTTGTCCAAATTGAAATGCGAAGGTGTGTATCCTTTATGTCTAAGGATACCAGGAATTCCCTTGCTTCCAAGCCCGCAATTACTGCTCACAGAGATTCCATTTGAATTTGAAGACCCTTAGATAAGGATTCAGTGACTTCAAATTCATCGGCCTGACCAAGCCGTCCGGTTTCACAACCACAAATAAGTTTTAGTAAAACCCTTTTTTCCCTGATGAGGAAGGACCAGAATAATTACATTTGCCTGTAGTAATCTGTGATTGACCCCTGCAGAATTACCTCTTTTTCTGTTGAAACTGGTAAACCTGAGGGGAAAAAAAACAAAGTGGGGGTTGCATCTCAAAATTTATTTTGTAATCTTGAGAAATGAGATTGTCAGGTTCGGTTTTGCTTGTGTCCCCGGAGGGGGCGCTAGTGGGTCAGTGGAGGTAGGATAGAAGAAGTGAGGAGGCTGGATTGGGTTTCTGCGCATCAGCGCAATGGTGTTTTATTAACATAAAAGTTCACACAATAAGGCAGCAGAATAACGTGCAGGAATAAACAATAAAAAGTATGCAATGGAAATGGTGCAGCTTGGAAGCTGAGAGTCTATGGAGGAAATGGTAATGATAGATAAGTTCACTGGTGTGAGAACCAGAGTGGTTTAAAACGTGGAGCCAGCAGAGATGGTGATATATGTGTAGCAAACCTGGTAGCAGATGCAGGAGACTCAGGTGGAAGTCCACAGTGTAGTTCGTTAGGCACAGGCAGCTAGCAAGCTGCTTCACAGATGAGGTGATGGAATGCACCTGGAGAGAGTCTCTACTGCTGAGGCTGAAGCACACAGTGGTTGTAGATAGGTGTGGAGCCAAATATAAATGCAGGGATTGCTGATGCTTGTAGTTCCACGGAAATGCAGGAAGGTAACCAGGAACACGGAGGAACAGGTAGGTAACCAGGAACACGGAGGATCCAGGAAGGTAACCAGGAACACGGAGGAATCCAGGCACATGGGTTGCAGGAGTGACACAAAGTTCAGGACAACCACAGGCTCATCCTGCAGCTCCTGATATACCCCCTGGTGTGCAGACATTGGCTGGAGTGGAACAAGGAGGTGCGGCCAAGCTCCGGATTGGCCGCCGTACTCAGGCTGATGGAGACTGTCATGGCGGCGCCCATGCCGCGGCCCGGCGGGAACGCGGCGTGCTCTCACGCCTGCTGACAACAGGAGCGCTCCCAGGCCTAGGATGACGTCCGGCAACAGGGAGTCGGGCGACAGCAAAACGCAGGGACCCCGGACGGAGTCCGCACCGACGGACAGATGCAACTGTGGTGAGTCGATTCTTGACAGAGATCCTTGATCCAGACATCCTGACAGGTCTGTTCTCATATATGGCTGAAGTCTTTGAGACATGCCCCAACTCTGGGATCCCCCAGGTGAGAGAGTAGACCGTCATGCAACAGGCTTTGTGGCAGGCTTTGGATCCTGCTGGGAGGCAGTTGGTGTTGTTGAGCGACCACGACTTCTGGTTCCTCTGCTAGCTGTTGATGCTCCTCTAGCCTGACCCCTATATTTTGAAGGTGGGTGAAAGGACCGAAAGGATGGTCCCGTGTATGGACGCCTCTGAGGAGGAGCTGAGGAAGGAAGATAAGTGGACTTACTTTTGAAATCCATTTATCGGGCTCCTCAATAAAAAGGGCTACACCATCATATGGTAGTCCCTCAATACCTCTTTTAGATTCCGTATCGGCCAACCACTGATGGAGCCACAGGCCATGCGTGCCGAAACAGCCATAGCCAAAATCCTAGAGTTCAGCAAACTGATTTCTCTGGATGCTTCACAAAGATACATCGCTGACTCACTGTATGTGTTGTGCTAGGTTTACTAAATCTTCGGTGAGAAGATCCTCTTGGATCCCTATTACTAGCTTTTGAAACCAAGCTTCAACAGCCCTATTAACCCTGTAGCTAACTATGGGCAGTCGAAGGGTTATCCCTGCTGCTGTATAAATTGTCTTAAGAGGGTTTTCCAGCTTACAGTCTGATGGTTCCTTAAGGGAAGTAGCCCCCGGGACCGGAAGAACAATCTTATTAGATAACCTAGACACCAATGAATCCACAGTTGGTGGATTTTCACACTTCGGTCTATTTTCCAATGGAAAAGGATAAATAGTCAAAATCCTCTTGGGAACTTGAAACTTCTTATCTGGATGTGACCAAGCCTCTTCGAATAAGGTGTCTAGTTCTGTGAAAAAGACACCAAAGGTTCTCTCTCGGCCCAAAGAAGGAAGGCTGCGGAGGACCCAGGTTAGAATCTAGAATTTTTAACACCTCTCTTACCGCTAGGATAAGTGCTTCAATCCCTTGTGATGTAGACTTGAAGTCTTGCTGAGGATACTCGTCCTCCAATTCTTGGATAAATTCTCCTTCCTCTAGTGCCGGTATGTCCTAGTCGGATTCATCCGACTGTAGAACCGCAGGTAACTGAAGTTTCGTGGATACCTGCTTAGAAGGAAGGAAAGATTTTTATGCAGAACACATAGCAGAAGCCAAACTTTCCTTGGAGTTACCTAAATTCTGAGCCCATGCAGGTTCCGGTGCCTATCGTAAGGATTCTCTATCCTTCCTGGCCGCCACCAGTTCTGAAGATAAATCAGGCATTACCCCTGACCAAAGAGATAACCATGCCGAAGCAGGCTCCTGTATTCTAGGAGCTGACTGTGATGCAGGCTCCTCTGAACACTGGTCACAATATACAGATACCTCAGACTGTATCACACCTTCATATGAGTCACGTATCAAAAACAATAATGCAGTCCCCTACCAGAAATGGTGGTCTACTTATTATGTAGACAATATCACATTCACTGGAGTGGCTTAGGCCAGATAGGATCACATTCCTCCCTCCAATTCACTTTCAATATTTTTCGATGTATATGTAGGATAAAGGAAAAACTTCTAATAGTGTAATATATTCTTTTTAATAAATCTCATTAAAATGCACAATAAAATGGACTCTCACCCAGTCATGTGATCTACCAACAAAAAGTAGACAAAAGCACATGGATAATTACAGTGTAACAGGCGTCCCTGGATCCCCACTGTACCGTCCACCCGGGACAGAGCTTCACCAAACAGTCCCCACCAACGCGTTTCGATACACAATTATCTTCCTCAAGGACAAAGCGGTGAATTGTGTTTTATTTGTGTTTTTATTGGTTTGGATTGAAGCTACTACACCATTTTGTCTAATAGGCTGCTATCAGGCGCATTTGATCAGGTTACACAACTTTGTGTTCTAGATCTTGCAGGGGTAATCTAAGGATTATTGGCCTGCCTGAGTCTGTGAAGGGGCAATCCCTATTTTATTAAAATCTCTCTCCCTGAGTTTCTACAAGTTAAAGACACGTGCACTGATCTTATTATCGAACGCGCCCATCGACTGGGTCCCATACGGCCACAAGAGGGTGCTAAACTGAGAGCAGTCATTTTTAAACCATTACATTTTTTGCACAAAGAATTGCTCTGGTCTGCCTTGCGTAGACATCGTCAAATTCTGTGGGAGGGCCATAAGCAGGGCCGGTTCTAGCCCTTTTTGCACCCTGGGCGGGAAATAGGGCGTGCGTGGCTTCATACAGGGGGCGTGGTCAGTTACGCCCCCTGTACAGTAGAGTAGTGCCGCTGAAATGCTGCGCGGTGCACGATGACGTAATCGCGCACCGCACAGCAAAGGTTTTCTCCACGAAGGGAAACTAGATGCGTAGCGTCTAGTTCCCTTCGTGGAGAGAACCTTTGCTGTGCGGTGCGCGATGACGTCACCGCAGAGTAAAGGACCTCTCCACAAAGGAAAACTAGACTCTACGCATCTAGTTCCCTTCACAGCGGGCAGCGGCAGTGGGACACAGCGGGCAGCGGGGGAAACTAGACACTACGTGTCTAGTTCCCTTCACAGCTGGCAGCGGGACACAGCAGGCAGCGGGAGGCACAGCAGTAGCGGATCTTGCCATGGTGCGGCGCCCTCCGGAAGGCGGCGCCCCGGGCAAAAGTCCTGCTTGCTCGTGGCAAGATCCGCTACTGGCCATAAGGTCCTATTATTCCAGGACTATTCTGCAGAATTATCTAAAGCCAGGAGAGAGTTTGCTCCACTATGCTCTCAACTTATTCAGGACAACAGGAAATTCGCACTTTTATACCTAGTGAGACTACGCATATATGACGACTCATCTTTCAAAGATTTCATGTCGGTATCTAATACAGACGCGTATCTCAGTGAATTGGCTCAGTCAGCGGATTCCCAATCCACAATATCTGATTGTGAATAGGTCTGATTTGTCTGTTCTAGTCCAGTCCATTTTCTCATGCCTGTTGCAGTTTTTTGTCACAGAAGACATAGACTTTCATATCATGTGATAATTTCTCAACTTGGTTACCTCTTTCACTTCACCTACTTATGATCTGTTACTCAGGACTCATAATTTGTGACGCTGAAGACTATTTGTTTGCTATGCTCACCCTAATGCTTCAAGTTAAGTGGTTTTTGAGTGACTCACTCCACTAGTTGTTCGGGTGCCTCTCACAGTTACCATTTACCAACTATATGACTTCAGTGTTAATGAGAGGTTTCTTATCTTCACACCTTTCTACATTTATTGATACCTGTTGTGCATTTGTTAAAACTCAGGCTCTTCATGTTATTGATTGTTACTACTTGATGGAACAGTAGAGCTCGTATAGTACTAAGGATTTGCGACTCTAGGTTGTCCGGGGATAGGAGCACTAATCTCGATACGATTCATGCTAAGCAACATGTTGTTGTTTATATTGCTTGGAAGTTATCCCAACTATGTTGTATATGTGCTGTTTTATTTCTTTTTCTTGCTATCTCTGTATTACTCTTACTATGTTTCCTTCTTTTTCTGTTTCCTTCTTTTTCTGATTTGTCTGGCCATCCTCCAACAATTTCGTACGAGAGATTCTATATTTATTTTAGAGTCTATTACTCAATGTGATGAGTCTTTTGATACAAATGCGAAAAGTAAGATCTTACCTTGATTGATATATTGTTATGTCTCTGAAATTAGGATGCTGGAATGTAGGGGGATTTAATTCCCGCAAATGTGTGTTAATGTATCTAAGTAAGCTCTGTTGGTCCCAAGTGAGATGCCTCAGCATCGTACAACTCCAAAGCCAGAGGGGTGGTTGTCATAGACAGATCACAACTCCAGATAGAAACCTCAGATGTCACTGTGGACCCATTGGGCCGCTATATTTTCTGGTCTCGGTTGTATGAAAAGATTAAATATATATGCCTTAATGTTTATGCACCCAGTGTATATGCCAAATCTTTTTTCTTGAAAATTGTTGCATTGCTTTCTCCTTATTTACATTTACCTATTTTGTTATGTGGAGATTTGAACCTTGTGTCCCTCGCTAGTTTAGATAGACAGGATGGTTCTAAATCTGAACCAGCTCTCCCGAAATTTGGAATACCAGAATTGGCTAAGCTCCATCTCTTAGATGTCTGGCGTGTCCTACACCCCTTGGACAAGGAATTTTCTTGTCTGTCGGCTACGAGTGGCACAATTTCTAAAATTGATTATATTTTGGTGTCAAATTTTTTATTACCTAAGGTATCCACAGCAGACATGGCGCCCATAACAATATCAGACCATGCAGTTGTTTGGATGGAATTGCTCTGTGGAATTGCTCTTATCATCTGAAGTGGGGAAATTTGTCAAATTAAGATGTCCTTCTTCCCTGACAAATTCTAATGCTTTACAAGAGGTAATTGTCCAGACTTGGGATAATTTCACTAGGAACAATGCTGAAACACATACCAAGACCCTGTCCTGTTCTGGCAAGCCGCTAAGGATACACTTAGAGGAGAAATTATTTCATATACCACTGCATAAAAAAGAAAACTTATATTAGCGTATACTGAGGCTCAGAGTTCCCTTACATCATCTTTTCAATCATTTAAACTTAACCCTACTCCATCTACTCAGTCAGCATATTTACTGGCAAAGTCACAATTTGAGGGTTCACAATTTGAGGGTATCTTTCTTAAAATAGAATCCTCTTATTCTTTTACTAAAAATCTTAAGACTCAAAAATTTGCAAATAAATCTAGCAAACTGCTAACTAATTTATTAAATGGACATCGTGCTCCCTCTACTATTTACCCTCTACAACAGGGGGATGGGACTCTTACAACATCAAATAGTCAGATGGCAGATGCTTTAAAGGACTTTTATGGCACCTTACATTCTTCTCTGAATTTAATTCCTTCAAAGTCCCCTGATATTTGGGAAACCTTACCGATCCCACAATTAACAAACTCCTTGGGTGAAGCCCTGGTAGGCAAGATTACGGAGACAGAAGTATCTACTGTTATCTCCCAACTTAAATTGGGAAAAGCCCAGGGACCTGACGGTTTTACCCCTGAATTTTTTACGTTTTTAGCCACAAAACTTTTACCCATACTAGTGTCCGTTTATAACTCCATCTTACTTTCTGGTGATATTCCCTGATATTTTAACTCAGCTATGCTATGGGTACTGCTTAAACCCAGTAGGAATTCTTCTGACCCTGGCTCATACAGGCCGATTTCACTTCTAGACTACAAAATCTTAACAAAAATTTTAGCAGAAAGATTGATGCAAGTTCTTCCCACACTTATACATACGGATCAATCAGGTTTTCTGAAGGGCAGAAACCCAGTCACTAACATCTGAAGAGTATTAGCAGTGGTTTGGCATTCCCAGTGTACCATGTCCTCTACACCTAGGCGATTCTTTCCCTTACAAACAAAAAGAGAGGAAATACTCTTTTGCTGCGCCTGTGTTTATCTATAAACTAATCAGTCTCGAATAAAATAAACCTAGAACTGATGGTGTGGAACCACGTTCGCCACTATAAGGAGATATGCGAAACTCCTATAAATTTTAACTAGATGCAGAGAATTAATAGAGGCGCTCATGAAATCCACACACCATGTTTTCACAGTTTGAAAAAACAACCAAAGAATCAATTAAATAAATAAAGGGTATATATATTTTTATTTTTCACAATAATTAATAAAATACCTTCTAATATAGATAATTATTAATAATAACTCTCTAAATTACCACATGCATATGTTTATAGGTATATAAAATTACATAAATTAACTAGGCTATAACCATTATTATGTATAGTATTCAACTTCCACTGAACTAAATAGTTTAAAAGTTCACAATGTAACAGTGTGTTACAATCCTTTAGATACACTGTTGCTAAAATTTGGATATAGTTCCAGGATATGTCACAGTGGCTGCACGTTTAAATAGGGATTAATGGCATAAATTGACGGTGTGGAAATAAAAGAATTACCTCTCCAAAAGGGCTGGTGAACCCGAGCGTCCCCGGGTGAGTCCAAATTTTACCCTATAAATTGTGCAACTGGAGGGTACGTGGTGTATCTGAATATATCCCCTAGCCGCTGAGTTTTGCTCAGTTGAACTGATAATTGAGCATCCAGTGTATGTCGTGCAGACAAGGGCAGGCGGCGGACGTGAAGCCGTTCGAGTGTAAGCCGTCCACAGAGATCAGGCCGCACTATGATGTTTCCTTTCGGACTGCCTGGACGTGCCCCGTCCGCCGGCAGTCAGCAGTATGGAAGATGACAGGGCCAGTATGTGCCGCCGTGCAGATCACACAGTTCGATTTTTGTGCAAATGAGTGGTCGCCCGTCACTGCCGCTGATGGAATGCCGGCAGGGAACCTGCGTCCCAAAATTTACCTGGATAGGTGTTCAATGGAAAAACGTGGGGGAGGAGTCCTGTGCAAACAAGGGCAGGCGGCGGGCGTGATACCGTTCAGGTATAAGCCGTCCACAGAGTTCAGGCCGCACTGTGGTATTTCCTTTCGGACTGCCTGGACGTGCACCATCCGCCGGCAGTCAACAGTATGAAAAGATGATAGGGCCAGTAATTGCCGCCGTGCAGATCCCACAGTTCAATTGTGTGCAAATGGGTGGTCGCCCGTCACTGCCGCTGATGGAATGCAGGCAGGGAAACCTGCGTCCCAAATTACCTGAATAGGTGTTCAGTGGAAAAACGTAGGGGAGGAGTCCATCATCTTTTCAATCATTTAAACTTAACCCTACTCCATCTACTCAGTCAGCATATTTACTGGCAAAGTCACAATTTGAGGGTTCACAATTTGAGGGTATCTTTCTTAAAATAGAATCCTCTTATTCTTTTACTAAAAATCTTAAGACTCAAAAATGTGCAAATAAATCTAGCAAACTGCTAACTAATTTATTAAATGGACATCGTGCTCCCTCTACTATTTACCCTCTACAACAGGGGGATGGGACTCTTACAACATCAAATAGTCAGATGGCAGATGCTTTAAAGGACTTTTATGGCACCTTACATTCTTCCCTGAATTTAATTCCTTCAAAGTCCCCTGATATGTGGGAAACCTTACCGATCCCACAATTAACAGACTCCTTGGATAAAGCCCTGGTAGGCAAGATTACGGAGACAGAAGTATCTACTGTTATCTCCCAACTTAAATTGGGAAAAGCCCAGGGACCTGACGGTTTTACCCCTGAAATTTTTACGTTTTTAGCCACAAAACTTTTACCCATACTAGTGTCCGTTTATAACTCCATCTTACTTTCTTGTGATATTCCCTGATATTTTAACTCAGCTATGCTATGGGTACTGCTTAAACCCAGTAGGAATTCTTCTGACCCTGGCTCATACAGGCCGATTTCACTTCTAGACTACAAAATCTTAACAAAAATTTTAGCAGAAAGATTGATGCAAGTTCTTCCCACACTTATACATACGGATCAATCAGGTTTTCTGAAGGGCAGAAACCCAGTCACTAACATCTGAAGAGTATTAGCAGTGGTTTGGCATTCCCAGTGTACCATGTCCTCTACACCTAGGTGATTCTTTCCCTTGATGCCGAAAAGGTACACAGGGAACACTTGTACAAGGTTTTACAGAGATTTTCTTTCCCATGAAAATGTATTTTGTTTCTGAAAACCTTATATACTAACTCTTCATCCCAAATAATTTGTAATGGGCTTTTCTCTGATCCTTTCCCAATAATGAGAGGTACTAGACAGGGAAGTCCCTTCTCACCGTTATTATTTATTTTGGCCTTGGAACCTTTGGCGATATCTTTAAGACAATCCCCCTACTACCAGGGAATTTTATTAGGCAGGAGAGATAATTGTGTGTCTCTGTTCGCAGATGATATGGTATTATTTTTATCATCCCCTGAACATTCTATCCTGATAGTATTAGATATCATTTCCAAATTTGGGGCTATAACTTGATATAAGATAAACATTAATAAATCTGAACTTCTTATTTTGAAGGTAGAAATACCTACGTTCCCAAAAACTGTCATTTTCAGTGAAATTAAGATCATGTCCTCCCATATCACATATCTAGGAATACAGATCCCAAATAAACTGAACAATTTATACTCATTAAACTTTACCCCTGCTATACAGAAAATGGAAAACACCATAGAGGGATGGCATGCTTTACCACTGACTTTTCTGGGGAGAGTGGATGTGATTAAATCTATACTTTTTCCGTGCTTAACTTATATAATGCAGATGCTCCCTCTCAAATTATCTACACGAGATATCAAATACATCAATAAGCTTTGCACCAAATTTATTTGTAGATCAAAGAAACCACATATTTCCTCATGGAAATTGAGAAGAATGAAGGCAGATGGGGTCTTAGGTCTCCCAGACCTTACTCAATATTCAAAAGCACTTTTGTTTAGGTTTGCTCCTGATTGGTTAATGGAAAACAATGTTTATACCGATTTTGAAATAAAATGTGGCCTGGCCTACCTTTATTCACCTTGTGCGCTATTACAAACTCTGAGGCAAAATATCCCCAAACACATCTTAAATAGCCTATTATTTAGAGATATTTATGAATCCTGGATCTCAGTACATCGTAAACTTCACATTTCTCCCCTCAAACTGCAGAGACTTCCAATTTGTGGTAATCCTATGTTTATCCCAGGTATAGAAAGCTCAGTATGCCAGAGACTTTTTACAAAAAAATCCATCCCACAGGTTTTTGACCCAGGAGGGAAATTTAAATACTTTCAGGACTTGCAAATTGATTTTGATTTACCTACCAATTGTTTATTTTCACTTATGCAACTGAAACATTATGCTATGTCATTACTGCCTGTATTGACCGTAGACCCCCCAGAAGATCCTCTACATGATATTTTTGATAAATATCTTAACAACAGATACAAACCTAGAATGCTCTATAATGTTCTAATAAAGCCAACATCTCAAAAAATTGAAGTGAAAACTAGTGAAGCCTGGAGACACGATATTTCGACTTTGATTTTGGGTAATATTTAACTTCAACACTATGATAGAGTGCTGCGCCTCTATGTTTATATACCTCGTACATGTCCTTTATTGTATTGAACTGCAAGTCACTGTCTTCATGTTTTGCTTATTTGTTTACTCTGTAATTGGGTGCTGTGGATCCCATGTAGTGCCATACACATTAAGTATTATAATAATAATAATAATAATAATAATGATGCCACATGTCCCTGAAGGAAGCAGATTGGCTGTCTGCTGAAGTTAAGATATGATCCAGTTCCCTAAATAAATCCATTTTATTAAACCAATCCTTAACCGTTGGAGGTGCCACCTCACAGTGATAACTGACTTAGAAGCTATGTTTAAGTGGCAGAGAAGGGTCCTTTTTTTTTTTTTTAAATAGGCCTAGGGGACAGGTGAAACAACCAAAATGAAGGACCAGTCAGAACCAGCTCTCCTAAAATGATGGCAGAAGATTTAAGCACTTTCTTCCAAAATGGTTGTAGGCTAGGGCATTGCCACCAGATGTGAAATGGTTTACCAATGGCACTACAGCAATGCCAGCACTTGTTCGTCACTCCGATACACATATTAGACAGAACATCTGAGCACCTATACCACCTGTATATTTACTTGTACTGGGTCTCCCGTACACCAACACTGGGAGAGCAAGCATGAGCTAAACAAAATATGTTAACCCAGTTATTTACCCCCAATTCCTCACCAATCTTTTGGTCCCATGTTTTGGTAAAATTTGCAAGGGGCAAACCTGCATCCTCTGAAAGGAGGGTATATATAATGGATATACTGTAATATGAGACAAGGCAGATAGGCTAGTATAAAGGAGCTCAAAAGGTATGGGGGCCATGGCAAAGGCTCCAAGAGATTGGAGAAAGTGGCGGACTTGTAGAAAATTCTCTCCCAGAGGTCAATTCCATTTATCCCGCATGTATGCAAAGGGCGCTATTGCACACCCACTAACCATCCGTCCAGCCCGACATAGGCTCACATAAAACCAGTATCGGACAGCCCTAGGATTCTTCCTGTGATGGAAACGGTCATTCAATAAAAGTTACATGTAAGATAGTATTGCAGATTTCCTGGATGTGACCCTTGAAACCAGAGGTTCAGATATTGTCACGTCCAACTATGTCAAATCCGTCAGTACCCAGTCATATTTACACTATCAAAGTGCACATTATCATCCTTGGAAAAACAACATACCCAAGGGACAGCTAATGCGATTACGCAGAAACTGTTCCTTGGATGAAGTCTTTCTGAAACAAGCAGATGAAATGCTTAAATCTTTTTACCAGAGAGGCTATCCAGATAAACTTCTGACCAAAGCACTCTCTGAAGTGCAGGAGATGGACAGACATGGACTTATAGACTTATAGCTAATAAGGTCATTAAATCAACCACCACCGTAGACCCATACAAAGATCAGGCATTATATGTATATATAAAAGGGAACACTACAGAATCAAAGAAGTTATCAATAAGAACTTCAATATTCTCTATCAGGATAGAATATTAAAAAAAATACTACGGGAACATCCCAATATTGTATATAGAAAAAATAGATCACTCATTATTAGTCCGAAGTCATTTCAAAAATGACATTTTACAGGACACCATAGCATCTCAAAGAACTAATTGGTTACCAAAAAAAAAAAGACTGTCCATAGATGTGGTAAACCCAGATGTACCATGTGTACATGTACTGTATCCCCAGAAAAATCACCAATATCACTATTGGTGAAGAGGGAAAACATGTTCCATTCAAAGTTTCATAACTTGTGACTCAATGTACATTATTTACCTTTTAATATGTGGTTGTGGACTACGGTATGTAGGCCATACCACATGACAATTAAAAAGACTCTTCATGAACATCGGCGTAACATTATAAATAAAGTTACTTCCCACAGTGTCCCTAATAATTTTTTATTAGACCATCAGAGTAATCCTTCCAGCCTACAAATTGTGGGACTGGAACACATTCCCTTTACGGTTCAGGGTGGTGATAGATCTAGGACCTTATGCAAACGTGAGGTCTTTTGGATGTTTAAAATGGGGTCACTACATACGGAAGGCCTCAACGAATCAGTCGAACTTAATTCTGTTATTTAAAGGACAACCCATTTGGAGACGGTAGATAGGTTTCCCCAGGGCCGGCACAGCGGGGTAAAAAGGGGACAACTGTACCAGGCCCCAAGGATCAGAGGGGCCCCAAGTTTATGTTGATAAGTACCCGGCAGGGATGTGAGCCGTCTTGTCCAAATAAAGCAGCGAGCTGCAGGCGGTGTGGCCACAGCCTCAGAGTGAAATGAGCCTCTCACACAGTGACTGTGCGGTGCGAGTGTGTGTATGCTCTTCCGGGTTCTGCTCTGTTGCAGGCAGTTACGGGACATGGCAGAACCGCCGCTAGCCAGGATTCCCGTGCCCTGCACTGGCCTCTTCTGGTAGGGTCTGCTGTGTGGTGTTTGGATCTGAGGAGTGCAGCACACGTGAGTCGCTCCCCAGGGTAAGAGTGGATCGGTGTGGGGATACAGGGCTTTGGGATAGTTGGGATAGGTTGGGGGAGCTGGGAATGCAGTCATTGGGAAGAGACAGACTGTGAGGTGTGTGTGGGAGGAAGGAGAGAGGGAGACACAGACTGTGGTGTGTGTTGGGGAGGAAGGAGAGATATGCATATTTGTAGAAATATATAAATATATGTATAATTTTAACAGTTTCTTATATAGTTCAAATTCCGCTGCACTTATATATATATATATATACATACAATGTTTTCAAGGGTGGCACGCACGGGTATTGATGCATCAAGACCCGTGAGTGCCACCCTTGAAAACATTGTGTGCATTGTAATGATTTTTAGCATTGGAGTGCCGGCATTTGTGGCTAAGTAGATATATATATATATATATATATACATACATACAGGTAGCGGCTGCGGTTCGGCACTCAAAATGGGGATACCAGTTTACTTGCTGCGGTGCCATCCAAGGATCCAAGGCAAGATCCAATATAGAAGCAAAAGAATCAGCGGCACTCAGCAGACTTGAGATAAAGTAAAAAAGTCTTTAATCCGGTCCTACGCCGTTTTGGGGACTGCGCCCCGTCTTCAGGGACAAATCATACACAAATACAAAGCACAAAGTATACACTTATATACCCTCCCAAACAGGCACTCAGTGCCAGGATTAGACTCACCTGTCCAGCGCCGCCGCCAGCGTCCCGTCCGTCAGTGCAGCTGCACGAGTCCCGGAACAATGACGTCAAGAAACAGCGCCGGGCAGGGAGCCAATCCAAGAGCATGAGGTCTGCGTTGCTAGGTAACATCTGTATCCAAACCAACCCGGAAGTTGGTCTTGCGTGCTGTCATAATAAAACAAAACAAAACAAAACATTTAACACAGACATCACATTACTAAAAAATAAACAAATGGATCAATTAAAAAAGCGGGAGACCAGCAAATCGAAGCAACACCCGCCATCACAACAACTACCTCAGTCTGAGCATAAGTAACCTAATAAACAGTGATTGTTTTATAACTCAATGCATGTCACTATCCACATGTATTTTTTAAGAAATATATAGTTGTGCTTAACGCTAAGTAGATCAACCAATGGAATAAAGCACTCTGCTGTACTTGCTGTTTCTAAAAAACATTGTAGACCTAGTGTCTCATTCAGCCCCCTTGGCGACAGGGTATCGAGAACATAAATCCACCTGCTTTCCCGTTGCATGAGGACTTTGTTCCAATCCCCGCCCCGATGGGAAAGAGGAACATGGTCAATAATAATAGCTCGCATGCTGGCTACCGTGTGCCTCGCCTGCTGTTCGCTCGCACCTTTTTCTATCGCTTGCTTGATGGCACTGCGATGCAGTGCCATCCTCTCTCGAAAATGCCTCTGTCTTGCCGACATAGGCAAGCCCACAGGGACATTTTAACATATAAATTGCATGTGTAGTGGTACAAGTGACTCGGTAACGGATCTTAAATTGTTTCCCCGTTACGGGGTGACTGAAAGAGGAACCTGTCATGAGTGTATTGCACGTAGGTCAACCGAGGCAGCGGAAACAACCTACTTTAGGGCGCAAAAAAGTGAGATTGTATTTGTTTGGTCAATGGAAAGACATCCAATTTAACCACTTTATCGGCAATACTTTGCCCTTTAGTATAACTAGGAAGTAGCTTAGTGCCTTGTAGGGCTGGTAATGTGTGGTCTGAATTGACCAATGGCCACAATTTCCTTGCCTGACTAACTATAGAGGTGGTTGCTGTAGTATACCTATTAACCCACGAAATCCTAGGGGCCTCGTGAGGCAAGACTATCGGTGGAGTTACCGCGGAATTCAATAAGGACTCCCTAGTGTGTCTCATAACTTTGGTTTTACTAGCTAACAATTCCTCTCGTGGATATCCTCTTGCCTGAAATTTATCCACCATCAGGTCAATTGTCTCAATTGTTTGCTGTGGGTCAGAAATAATGCGCCTAGCCCTCAGTATTTGGGAATATGGTAAACCCTTACGTGTGGAATACGGATGAAAGCTGACATGATGTAGTACCGAATTCCTATCAGTTGATTTAACGTATAAATTGGTATGTATCTCTCCCGATGTTACCGTAATGGCTACATCTAAAAAATGAATCTCATGCTCAGACATCTGATAAGTTAATTTGACTGCCCCATCTAATGCATTATGCTCATATAATAATGCCGATAAGGACTCAGCACTACCCCTCCAGAAAATCAATAAGTCGTCTATGTACCTCTTGTAGAAGTACAGAGACGACTGATTGAGGGAGCCAAACAAAGTGGTTTCTATGGAATACATATAGGCATTAGCGTACGATGGGGCCACTGGGGACCCCATCGCACATCCTGCAAGTTGTAGGTATATGCGCCCATTAAATGTAAAGTAATTACGGGTCAACACTAATATTAACAGTTGTAAAAAAACTTCTATTGCTGGACCCGAATATAACGGATTATTAGTAATGAGATCCCGTACAGCCTCCACACCCGCATCATGAGGGATGCAGGTGTAGAGGCTGGTGACATCCGCACTACATAACATCAATTGCTCAGTAGGTATCACCATATGTTGTAGATGTATCAATAGGGTAGTCGTATCTTTCAAATACGAAGGTACCGCTTGACAAGGATTCCTAATAGATGATGTATGGTAATGATATGCACACAGGAGCATACTGAGGAGACCCCAGGTATCCACAATGTATGCGAATATACAATGTCATAAAACACAGGTTTGCCAATCACTTAAAAGCTCTAGTCAGAATGTATATTTAGAATGGATATTTATTCTAGTTTGTGTCTCTTTATTAGAAACGATTCAATAGAATCCAAATGTACTCAAATGTGCATCCCTGGTATCACACATATTTTTGCAAACCTTAATACTAAACATAGATCAAACCTTTCAATGGCATTAGAGGAGGGGAAAGTATAACTTTTTTATTTTTTATTAATTAATATGCTGTAAAACAGACATAAAAGTAGGTGACACATATAGTTCAGGTAAAGGGCCCGAGGTATCAGTCTTTATTAGCCCTCATAGAATTAAAAAGAGCCGGGCATCTGATACAGCAAGATATCAAACTGAATTGAGCTCAGGTCACATGAAACTTACACACCAAGTATAATATTCAGACACACTATGTGGAGATTAGGTGACGGGGAACCCAGGGCCAGCAACAGAAACCTTGGGGCCCCATACAGTGATATCGCTGGGGCCCCCATCAGATGAGATATATATATATATATATATATATATATGATATCCACAACCAGAGGCCCCAACAGGGGCTATGTTAGTAAATAGAACCAGCACTCCATAAGTAGAAAAGATTATTTAATGTCAAGGATTTAGGTAATGTCAAGGATTTAGGTATGCGTCTAAAAAGATCGCCACTGGGTGATACAAAGAATTTCTGGCTGACACAATAGGTCGGCCCGGGGGATTGGTCAAAGACTTGTGCACTTTAGGCACAGTGTAAAATAAAGGCACTGTCGGGTAATCTACTTTCATGGCTTGTACTTGCTCTGTGCTCAGTGAACCAGTGAGCATCGCCTGTGTCAGAAACGCATCTAGTTCCCTCTTATATTGTGATGTAGAGTCAAAGGTCAATAATTTATAAGTAGCTACATCAGCAAGTTGTCGATTGCTCTCTGTCAAATAGTCAGTCAAGTCCTGAATGACGATAGCTCCACCTTTGTCAGCATCCCTTATTATAAGATCAGTCCTGGTTGACAAGTCCTTCAAGGCGTTCCTCTCTTGTTGACTAAGATTTGGGTAACTGCCAATTCTGGACGCTTGTTGATGAGATTGTTCCATCATCCTGGAAAAGGTGCGTATTGAGGGATTATTTTTGTACTAGGATCAAATTTAGAGCGTGGTGCTACTCGCTTTAATTTATCTGGGATGGTGGATGCCTGTCTAGAGTCCACACTCATCCCAAAGTGATCCTTCAGGCGCAGTGTCCTGTTGAATTTATAGTTTTCCACCTGTGAAGAAAAAGCATCCGGTTTGACTGTTGGCACGAAGGACAAGCCTCTAGATAATAACTTAAATTCTGCCTGTGTAAGGGGGGTGGAGGACAAGTTTATAACCAAATCGGTCAACGGCGTGGGGGTCACCGTGTACTGTAACCTCTTATTCTGCCCCGACCGCCTCGTCCTCGTCCGGGAGTGGAGCGATTGCCTGATCGAGTCACCACCCCTAAAGCGTAGGCTGCTTGGGTAGAAGTAGAAGGCGTGCTTGTTTGTTCACTATCTGTCACAGAGGTACTAGAATCAGAATAATCAAAACGTTGTCTCCGTTGACGGTAACTCCTATGTTGCTGTGAATGTTCATAGGAAGAAGTAGTGTTACTAAGCCATGCATAAACTTTCCGTTGTTGATAATCCTGTTGTACTTTGTACAATTTTTCTTTTTTGTATTTAATCAGATTACTCCTATATTCCTCCATTTGGACCTGTATCTTATCAACCCAATTGGTGGTCTTGTCTGTGGCTATGTGGCTTTATGTGCAGCCTCAAAGGCTGTTAGTTGCTCCTTAATGAGTGTCAGTTCTCTGGTAGACTCCTCTACTACCAGAAGCATCAGGTCTGTGGAGCACTTGTTTAATATCGCCACCCAACGTCTGCAGAAGGGTATACTGTAGCGGCCAATGGTAGGGGTGTTCCTGATCCTGAAGCCCATGGGTATTTGGTTGTTCCTATAGTAATCTGATAATGTGATACCATGGTAGGTAAAATCACATTCTCGTTGTTTTAATTTCTGCCATTGGCGATAAAGCTCCTCTACTGTGGATGAGGGTAAGTCGTCTTCCAATGTTTGCTCAATTAAAATGGCTTGAGCCTCCACGTCGGAATAGCTGAAGCGCTCTTTGGCATCAAGCTGTGCTAATTCCCATGCAGCCTCGACGTCTGAGTCGGCTGCCGACATGTTGTGCTAAGACAGAGGGTGTCGTCAATGGCGGTATTGAAATGGCTGGCTGGATACACCCGTATAGGGTAAAAACAATAGTGTTGCAACACTGAGTATCTGTCCCAAGAGCATATGTTTAAAGCAAAACAATAAAGTCCCGTTGGTGCCTTAACCGGAGAATCCTATAATCAACACCAATCCTTTGGCGGTGAAATAGAATTTCCAATACTGGTAGCGGCTGCGGTTCGGCACTCAAAATGGGGATACCAGTTTACTTGCTGCGGTGCCCTCCAAGGATCCAAGGCAAGATCCAATATAGAAGCAAAAGAATCAGCGGCACTCAGCAGACTTGAAATAAAGTAAAAAAGTCTTTAATCCGGTCCTACGCCGTTTCGGGGACTGCGCCCCGTCTTCAGGGACAAATCATAAACAAATACAAAGCACACAGTATACACCTATATACCCTCCCAAACAGGTACTCAGTGCCAGGATTAGACTCACCTGTCCAGCGCCGCCGCCAGCGTCCCGTCCGTCAGTGCAGCTGCACGAGTCCCGGAACAATGACGTCAAGAAACAGTGCCGGGCAGGGAGCCAATCCAAGAGCATGAGGTCTGCGTTGCTAGGTAACATCTGTATCCAAACCAACCCGGAAGTTGGTCTTGCGTGCTGTCATAATAAAACAAAACAAAACATTTAACACAGACATCACATTACTAAAAAATAAACAAATGGATCAATTAAAAAAGCGGGAGACCAGCAAATCGAAGCAACACCCGCCATCACAACAACTACCTAGTCTTGCCTCACGAGGCCCCTAGGATTCCGTGGGTTAATAGGTATACTACAGCAACCACCTCTATAGTTAGTCAGGCAAGGAAATTGTGGCCATTGGTCAATTCAGACCACACATTACCAGCCCTACAAGACACTAAGCTACTTCCTAGTTATACTAAAGGGCAAAGTATTGCCGATAAAGTGGTTAAATTGGATGTCTTTCCATTGACCAAACAAATACAATCTCACTTTTTGCGCCCTAAAGTAGGTTGTTTCCGCTGCCTCGGTTGACCTACGTGCAATACACTCATGACAGGTTCCTCTTTCAGTCATCCCGTAACGGGGAAACAATTTAAGATCCGTTACCGAGTCACTTGTACCACTACACATGCAATTTATATGTTAAAATGTCCCTGTGGGCTTGCCTATGTCGGCAAGACAGAGGCATTTTCGAGAGAGGATGGCACTGCATCGCAGTGCAATCAAGCAAGCGATAGAAAAAGGTGCGAGCGAACAGCCGATTGCCTGACATTGCATGCAGGCGAGGCACATGGTAGCCAGCATGCGAGCTATTATTATTGACCATGTTCCTCTTTCCCATCGGGGCGGGGATTGGAACAAAGTCCTCATGTAACGGGAAAGCAGGTGGATTTATGTTCTCGATACCATGTCGCCGAGGGGGCTGAATGAGACACTAGGTCTACAATGTTTTTTATAAACAGCAAGTACAGCAGAGTGCTTCATTCCATTGGTTGATCTACTTAGCGTTAAGCACAACTATATATTTCTTAAAAAATACATGTGGATAGTGACATGCATTGAGTTATAAAACAATCACTGTTTATTAGGTTACTTATGCTCAGACTGAGGTAGTTGTTGTGATGGCGGGTGTTGCTTCGATTTGCTGGTCTCCCGCTTTTTTAATTGATCCATTTGTTTATTTTTTAGTAATGTGATGTCTGTGTTAAATGTTTTGTTTTGTTTTGTTTTATTATGACAGCACGCAAGACCAACTTCCGGGTTGGTTTGGATACAGATGTTACCTAGCAACGCAGACCTCATGCTCTTGGATTGGCTCCCTGCCTGGCGCTGTTTCTTGACGTCATTGTTCCGGGACTCGTGCAGCTGCACTGACGGACGGGACGCTGGCGGCGGCGCTGGACAGGTGAGTCTAATCCTGGCACTGAGTACCTGTTTGGGAGGGTATATAAGTGTATACTTTGTGCTTTGTATTTGTGTATGATTTGTCCCTGAAGACGGGGCGCAGTCCCCGAAACGGCGTAGGACCGGATTAAAGACTTTTTTACTTTATCTCAAGTCTGCTGAGTGCCGCTGATTCTTTTGCTTATATATATATATATATACATATATCTATCTATCTATCTATCTATCTATCTATCTATCTATCTATCTATCTATCTATCTATCTATCCGTAAACTGCACAATACTCCCCTGATGACGGCAGGAGCCGAAACGGACGTTGGGAGCTGCAGCTGGGTTGGACACAGGTCCCCAGCATGGAAATCATATGTAAGATCGTTTTTATCTAATATGCTTGATGCTGAACTTGCCATGTGATGTCCTTTATGACATTAAATAATCTTTTCTACTTATGGAGTGCTGCTGGTTCTATTTACTAACATAGCCCCTGTTGTGGATATCATATATATATATATATATATATATATATCATCTGATGGGGGGCCCCAGCGATATCACTTTATGGGGCCCCAAGGTTTATGTTGCTGGCCCTGGGTTCCCCGTCACCTAATCTCCACATAGTGTGTCTGAATATTATACTTGGTGTGTAAGTTTCATGTGACCTGAGCTCAATTCAGTTTGATATCTTGCTGTATCAGATGCCCGGCTCTTTTTAATTCTATGAGGGCTAATAAAGACTGATACCTTGGGCCCTTTACCTGAACTATATGTGTCACCTACTTTTATGTCTGTTTTACAGCATATTAATTAATAAAAAATAAAAAAGTTATACTTTCCCCTCTAATGACATTGAAAGGTTTGATCTATGTTTAGTATTAAGGTTTGCAAAAATATGTGTGATACCAGGGATGCACATTTGAGTACATTTGGATTCTATTGAATCGTTTCTAATAAAGAGACACAAACTAGAATAAATATCCATTCTAAATATACATTCTGACTAGAGCTTTTAAGTGACTGGCAAACCTGTGTTTTATGACATTGTATATTCGCATACATTGTGGATACCTGGGTTCTCCTCAGTATGCTCCTGTGTGCATATCATTACCACACATCATCTAATAGGAATCGTTATCTTTTATTTTCTGTATCTATACTTGGAGTTTAGTGTAGTATTTATAATCTCTATTTCTGTATGAGATGCCGATTGTATACTCTTCGTTGCTTAGCAAAACGGCTCTCCTCCGTTTGGTCCCCTTGGTCACATGCAAAGGAGCACATGACCGTTCTTAACAAATAAACACGGATGCACAATGCATACTGAAAGCGTCTATTGACGCTTAGCAACAACCAGAATAAACGCCATGTCAGCACGATCCAGCTCATCCTATCCTGTTCAGTCGGATTCAAGCACAGCTTGCTGTGATCATGTGACCGCACTGCTCGTAATGTAAACACAACACAATACTGGTTCTTTCCTCCTGCAAAATGAACTAGTAACCTTCTCAGTTTTATGCAATCTAATTGAACTAGTAAGTTTCACAGTTTTATGCAATGATTAAAGATCTTATTGACCTCCTATTAGATTTTAGTTTATTTTCGAATACTGGATTGTTGAAAGCAAAGATCATGCAGTGAGTTAATTGGTTCTTTTGATCACATGACCTTTTCTGATTACTATTAAACACCTGTTCCTGATATTTGTGTACAAAATAATAAACCTACCAGAGGGGGGATAGTGATTCTCAAGGAGACGGACTACATGGAGGAAGTAAATCGAATTTTAGATTTTAAAACAACCTACAAATTACTCAAACAAGAACTGACAGATACGTTTAAGAAACAACTAGATACCCACCTCCGCAATGGTCTAGCACAGGAATACTCAAACCACAAGAATTCAACTACATATCAACCAAACATTCAGTGATACCAGTATTCTATTACCTACCCAAAATACATAAAGACCCCTTGAATCCAACAGGTAGGCCCAACATTTCAGGGATTGGATCATTAACCTCTAATTTATCGGAATACCTGGACAATTTCCTTCAACCACATGTACAACAGCAACCTTCATACATAAGGGACACAACCCACATTCTCAACATTGTAGAAGATATGACGTGGGAAGATGATTACTGGCTGCTTACTGCGGACATCACTTCATTATATTTAGTTATTAACCACAATCAAGACATTAACAGCATAAAATACCGTTTAGACAAGGATTCATAGTACTGGACATTCAACGTACATTTATTCTGTATAGCATTAACTTCATTCTTACACACAATTAATTCCTGCAAATCAATGGCACAGCAATGGGTATGAGATTTGCCCCAAGCAACGCCAACTTATTTATGAGTTGGTGGGAGGACCATCACACATGGTCCAATAAGTTTGGGGCAAATCTCATACTCCGGACCTGCTATATAGATGATGTCTTCTGCATATGGGTGGTCATTCTGAGTTGTTCGCTCATTGCCAATTTTCGCTATGCTGCGATTTGTTGCTAAATGCGCATGGTACGCAGCGCGCATGCACTTAGTTATTTAACTAAAAACTTAGCAGTTTTGCTGTTATTCGTGCGGCGCTTTTCAGTCACACTGCTGATTGGTGAGTGATTGACAGGAAAGGGGCATTTCTGGGTGGTAACTGAGCGTTTTCCGGGAGTGTGCTAAAAAATGCAGGTGTGTCAGGGAAAAACGCGGGAGTGCCTGGAGAAACGGGGGAGTGGCTGGCCGAACGCAGGGCGTGTTTGTGACGTCAAACCAGAAACTAAACGGACTGAGCTGATCGCAATCTAGTAGTAGGTCTGGAGCTACTCAGAAACTTCAAGAAAATATTTAGTAGCAATTCTGCTAATCTTTCGTTCGCTATTCTGCTAAGCTAAGATACACTCCCATAGGGCGGCGGCCTAGTGTTTGCAATGCTGCTAAAAGCAGCTAGCGAGCGAACAACTCAGAATGAGGGCTATGGTGTGGAAAAGAACAAATCCTGCTAGAATTTGTCGAAACATTGAACAAGAAAAACAATAACCTGATATTTTCTGTGAATCATAGCAAAGAAAAGTTGAATTTCTATACCTCAAGGTTTTTATAGAAGTAGAGATCCACAGGAACACGTTGAGAAAAACAGTAGATGTGAATAGTTTTATTTTGTCAACAAGTTGGCACCACCCAAATTAGTTGAGCGCAGTGCCCAGAGCAAAATTTGTCAGTTTAAGAAGAAATTGTACAAAGATATAAGACTACAGACTACAAGGACAAGATTTAGCACTACAATTTGAAGAGAGGACATATGATAAACAACTAATCAAACAATCCTACCAAGAAGTTGAACAAATGAAAAGAACAGACCTCCTGTCATATAAGAAGAAGAAAGACAAAACAGAAAATAAAGAAGTCCTGTTCATTACAGACTATTCACAACAACCAAAACAACTCCAGAAAAGCTTAAAGAGGAACTGGCCCATACTGATGAAGGATGACACACTAGCGGATCATTTACCCGAGATGTTTAAAGTCGTATTTAGAAAGCTCCAGAACTAAGACAAAAATTGGTCCAGAATCACATCAAACCTACTGGATACACACAAAGAACTCTAAACAACATCCCAGCTTCGAAAGGGTTCTACTTCTGTGGCTCATGCCAAGGATGTAAAAACCAGCGGATCAAAAGTACAAAACCAGTGACCCAACTAACCAACAAAGAATACAAGATCAAAGACAATATCACGTACAGTAGCAAAGGAATTATCTACCTTTTAGAATGTGGATGTCAACAATACATTGGAAGAACAACTAGAAAACTAAAGATACGTACTAACGAACATATAAGGAATATACAAAAGGGTGTAAAGGATCACAACTTATCTAGACATTTTAAGGAAAACCACAACAGTGACCCAAGCACACTTCAGTTTATAGCAATACAAACTGATTTGGATAGGGGGTGACTTCATACAGAAAATAAATTAACTTGAATTAAGTTGGATGTACGAACTAAAACATTTGCACCAAAAGGACTAAACTGGGACAACGAGATCAAATCCATTATATGTAAGAAATAAAGAACAATGATGGACCATTTCATATATTTCGATTTCTATATGAATACAGATGATTAATTTGAGCTAATCTGAAACAGTTATTACAAGTTACATCAATCACATATACAGTAAATAAAAATATAGCAGATGTAATAACATTTCTCTAACGTCCTAGTGGATGCTGGGGACTCCGTAAGGACCATGGGGAATAGACGGGCTCCGCAGGAGACAGGGCACTTTAAGAAATAATTAGGATACTGGTGTGCACTGGCTCTTCCGTCTATGTCCCTCCTCCAGACCTCAGTTTGAATCTGTGCCCGGACGAGCTGGGTGCACCTTAGTGAGCTCTCCTGAGCTTGCTAAAAAGAAAGTATTTTGTTAGGATTTTTAATTTTCAGAGAGATCTGCTGGCAACAGACTCTCTGCTACGTGGGACTGAGGGGAGAGAAGCAGCCCTACTCACTGAAGATAGGTCCTGCTTCTTAGGCTACTGGACACCATTAGCTCCAGAGGGATTGTACACAGGAACGCACCCTTGGTCGTCCGATCCCGGAGCCGCGCCGCCGCCCCCCTTTGCAGAGCCAGAAGACAGAAGCCGGCGTGAGAAGCGAGAAGACTTCGAAATCGGCGGCAGAAGACTCCAGTCTTCATCTGAGGTAGCGCACAGCACTGCAGCTGTGCGCCATTGCTCCCACACTAAACCAACACACTCCGGTCACTGTAGGGTGCAGGGCGCAGCGGGCGGCGCCCTGGGCAGCAATTGGGAACCTCTTGGCAAAAAGCAACATATATACAGTTGGGCACTGTATATATGCATGAGCCCCCGCCATTATTTTACACACAAAACGCGGGACAGAAGCCCGCCGCTGAGGGGGCGGGGCTTCTTCCTCAGCACTCACCAGCGCCATTTTCTCTCCACAGCTCCGCTGAGAGGAAGCTCCCCAGGCTCTCCCCTGCAGAATCACGGTAGAAAGAGGGTGAAAAGAGAGGGGGGGGCACATAAATTTGGCGCAAAAACAGATATACAGCAGCTACTGGGTTAACACTAAGTTACTGTGTGATTCCTGGGTCATATAGCGCTGGGGTGTGTGCTGGCATACTCTCTCTCTGTCTCTCCAAAAGGCCTTGTGGGGGAACTGTCTTCAAATAGAGCATCCCCTGTGTGTGTGGTGTGTCGGTACGCTTGTGTCGGCATGTTTGACGAGGAAGGCTATGTGGAAACAGAGCGGGTACAAATGAATGTGGAGTCGCCGCCGACACCCGATTGGATGGATATGTGGAAGGTTTTAAATGATAATGTTAATTCCTTGCATAAAAGGTTGGATAAAGCTGAAGCCTTGGGACAGTCAGGGTCTCAACCCATGCCTGATCCTACAGCGCAGAGGACGTCAGGGTCTCAGAAGCGCCCACTATCCCAAATTGTTGACACAGATATCGACACGGATTCTGGCTCCAGTGTCGATGGCGATGATGCAAAGTTGCAGCCTAAAATGGCTAAAGCCATCCGCTACATGATTATAGCAATGAAAGATGTGTTACACATCACAGAGGAAACCCCAGTCCCTGACAAGAGGGTTTATATGTATGGGTAAAAAGGCAAGAGGTGACCTTTCCCCCTTCACATGAGTTAAATGAGTTATGTGAAAAGGCTTGGGAATCTCCAGATAGGAAACTGCAGATTTCCAAACGGATGCTTATGGCGTATCCTTTCCCGCCAACGGACAGGTTACGCTGGGAATCCTCCCCTAGGGTAGACAAAACTTTAACACGCTTATCCAAGAGGGTAGCCCTGCCATCACAGGATACGGCCACCCTAAAAGATGCTGCAGATAGAAAGCAGGAGGGTATCCTGAAATCCATTTATACACATTCAGGTACCCTGCTAAGGCCGGCAATTGCGTCGGCCTGGATGTGTAGTGCTGTAGCAGCATGGACAGATACCTTATCTGAGGAACTTGATAGGACAAGGATACTATAATACTGACCCTGGGGCATATAAAAGACGCTGTCCTATATATGAGAGATGCCCAAAGAGACATTAGCCTACTGGGCTCTAGAATAAATGCTATGTCGATTTCTGCCAGAAGGGTCCTGTGGACTCGGCAATGGACAGGCGATGCCGACTCGAAAAGGCACATGGAGGTTTTACCTTATAAGGGTGAGGAATTGTTTGGGGACGGTCTCTCGGACCTGGTCTCCACAGCTACGGCTGGAAAGTCAAATTTTTTGCCATATATTCCCTCACAACCTAAGAAAGCACCGTATTACCAAATGCAGTCCTTTCGATCACAAAAAGGCAAGAAAGTCCGAGGTGCGTCCTTTTTTGCCAGAGGCAGGGGTAGAGGAAAGAAGCTGCACAATACAGCTAGTTCCCAGGAACAGAAGTCCTCCCCGGCTTCCACTAAATCCACCGCATGACGCTGGGGCTCCACAGGCGGAGCCAGGCCCGGTGGGAGCGAGTCTCCGAAATTTCAGCCACAAGTGGGTTCACTCACAGGTGGATCCCTGGGCTATAGAGATTGTGTCTCAGGGATACAAGCTGGAATTCGAAATGATGCCCCCTCACCATTACCTCAAATCGGCCCTGCCAGCTTCCCCCATAGAGAGGGAAATAATGTTAGCTGCAATTCACAAATTGTATCTCCAGCAGGTGGTGGTAAAGGTTCCCCTCCTTCAACAGGGAAGGGGTTACTATTCGACAACGTTTGTGGTACCGAAACCGGACGGTTCGGTCAGACCCATATTGAATTTAAAATCCCTGAACATATACCTGAAAAGGTTCAAGTTCAAGATGGAATCGCTCAGAGCGGTCATCGCAAGCCTGGAGAGGGGGATTTTATGGTGTCTCTGTACATAAAGGATGCTTACCTTCATGTCCCCATTTATCCACCTCATCAGGAGTACCTCAGATTTGTGGTACAGGATTGTCATTACCAATTCCAGACGTTGCCGTTTGGTCTGTCCACGGCACCGAGAATATTTACCAAGGTAATGACAGAAATGATGGTGCTCCTGCGAAAGCAAGGAGTCACAATTATCCCATACTTGGACGATCTCCTCATAAAGGCGAGGTCCAGAGAGCAGTTGCTGATCAGTGTAGCACGCTCTCGGGAAGTGTTACAACAGCATGGCTGGATTCTGAATATTCCAAAGTCGCAGCTGATTCCTACGACGCGTCTGCCCTTCCTGGGCATGATTCTGGACACAGACCAGAAGAAGGTTTTTCTCCCGACGGAGAAGGCTCAGGAACTCATGACACTGGTCAGAGACCTCTTAAAACCAAAACAGGTGTCGGTGCATCACTGCACGAGAGTCCTGGGAAAGATGGTGGCGTCATACGAGGCCATTCCCTTCGGCAGGTTCCATGCGAGGACCTTTCAATGGGATCTGTTGGACAAGTGGTCCGGATCGCATCTACAGATGCATCGGCTGATCACCCTATCCCCCAGGGCCAGGGTGACTCTTCTGTGGTGGCTGCAGAGTGCTCACCTTCTCAAGGGCCGCAGGTTCGGCTTTCAGGACTGGGTCCTGGTGACCACGGTTGCAAGCCTCCAAGGGTGGGGGGCAGTCACTCAGGGAAGAAATTTCCAAGGGCTGTGGTCAAGTCAGGAGACTTGCCTTCACATCAATATCCTGGAACTAAGGGCCATATACAACGCCCTAAGTCAAGTGGAGACCCTGCTTCACAACCAATCGGTGCTGATTCAATCAGACAACATCACCGCAGTGGCTCATGTAAACCGCCAAGGCGGCACAAGGAGCAGGGTGGCGATGGTCTAAGCCACCAGAATTCTTCGATGGGCGGAGAATCACGTACGAGCACTGTCAGCAGTGTTCATTCCGGGAGTGGACAACTGGGAAGCAGACTTCCTCAGCAGGCACGACCTCCACCCGGGAGAGTGGGGACTTCATCAAGAAGTCTTCGCGCAGATTGCAGGTCGGTGGGAACTGCCACAGGTGGACATGATGGCATCCCGCCTCAACAAAAAGCTACAGAGGTAATGCGCCAGGTCAAGAGACCCTCAGGCGATAGCTGTAGACGCACTGGTGACACCGTGGGTGTTCCAGTCGGTTTATGTGTTTCCTCCTCTTCCTCTCATACCCAAGGTGCTGAGAATCATAAGAAAAAGAGGAGTGAGAACAATACTCATTGTTCCGGATTGGCCAAGAAGGACTTGGTATCCAGAGCTGCAAGAAATGCTCACAGAGGACCCATGGCCTCTGCCTCTAAGGTAGGATCTGTTGCAGCAGGGGCCCTGTCTGTTCCAAGACTTACCGCGGCTAGCAGAAAAAGGGATTCCGGATGAGGTTATTCCTACGCTAATAAAGGCTAGGAAGGACGTGACGGCTAAACATTATCACCGTATATGGCGAAAATATGTTGCTTGGTGTGAGGCCAGGAATGCCCCTACAGAGGAATTCCAGCTGGGCCGTTTCCTTCACTTCCTACAGTCGGGAGTGACTTTGGGCCTAAAATTGGGGTCCATTAAGGTCCAGATTTCGGCCCTATCCATTTTCTTTCAAAAAGAACTGGCTTCTCTTCCTGAAGTTCAGACGTTTGTAAAGGGAGTGCTGCATATTCAGCCCCCGTTTGTGCCTCCAGTGGCACCTTGGGATCTTGTCGCTGTTTATCCTGTATGTATCCAACAAGCTGGGTGCTCCTGCTTCAAAGCAAACTATTGCTCGCTGGATCTGTAACACGATTCAGCAGGCTCATTCTGCGGCTAGATTGCTGCTTCCAAAATCAGTAAAAGCCCACTCCACAAGGAAGGTGGGCTCATCTTGGGCGGCTGCCCGAGGGGTCTCGGCATTACAGCTTTGCCGAGTGGCTACTTGGTCAGGTTCAAACACCTTTGCAAAGTTCTACAAGTTTGATACCCTGGCTGAGGAGGACCTTGTGTTTGCTCATTCGGTGCTGCAGAGTCATCCGCACTCTCCCGCCCGTTTGGGAGCTTTGGTATAATCCCCACGGTCCTTACGGAGTCCCCAGCATCCACTAGGACGTTAGAGAAAATAAGATTTTACTTACCGGTAAATCTATTTCTCGTAGTCCGTAGTGGATGCTGGGCGCCCGTCCCAAGTGCGGACTTCTTCTGCAATACTTGTATATAGTTATTGCTTAAATAAGGGTTATGTTATGGTTGCATCAGGGTTATCTGATGCTCTGTTGTTGTTCATGCTGTTAACTGGGTAAGTTTATCACGAGTTATACGGTGTGATTGTTGTGGCTGGTATGAGTCTTGCCCTGGATTCCAAAATCCTTTCCTTGTACTGTCAGCTCTTCCGGGCACAGTTTCCTTAACTGAGGTCTGGAGGAGGGACATAGAGGGAGGAGCCAGTGCACACCAGTAGCCTAATTCTTTCTTAAAGTGCCCTGTCTCCTGCGGAGCCTGTCTATTCCCCATGGTCCTTACGGAGTCCCCAGCATCCACTACGGACTACGAGAAATAGATTTACCGGTAAGTAAAATCTTATTAATTATAGCACTCACATATAGTGATATGCTTCAACTCATAGATGAAAATAAATGGACCTGCTATAGCTAAATTTATCCCAAACAGTAAGACTACCACAATGATTACAGCCATACGAAGATCATTACTGTACAGAAACAAAGTTACAATACACATAGAAAAAGAGTAACATAAATCTAACACTAACAGATAGTAGCAGTTTTTAAGTGATACTTTTCCCTATTGAAAGAATTATTACCATGGTAACAAGGCACATTATTTAGTTTATTTCCACCATAGCCATATATTAATTAGACCACGAATAAAATTACAAGCCATAAACAAAAGAACTATATCGACACGCCATATAGATAATGAAAATATAGATTACAATTTTCTGAAACCTCCTTCTATTCTTCAGTTTTTTTCAGCTTTTTTCTCATTTCATTAACTTTATCTTTTATACTTTCAAACATACATATAGACTTAACTCATGTTATTTATTAATAAATTATAGAAAACACCAATTGAACACACAGTAATGAAAAGACCGGACTATGAATGATTGACAGCACAACTAATCGATCAGAGATTGCACCAATGAAAAAATTACCAATTTAACAGCTCAGGATGCCAGAAATACTGGGCATGAAAGACTACACTACCCACAATTCCCAGAAGAAGACCAATAATTGGTTGAAACGCGTTGGATACATAATGACAGCAAGTGAGCCAAGATCCGTGCATGGACCGATTGAAGACAACCAAGTGGCAGCGTGAACCGAGAAGAGGAACACACTCCCTGTGGAACGCCGTGGGTAAGTCTCCGTAGTGGAGAGGCGTTGCAAGGAAAGGATGACAAAGCCAGACCTTACCAATTCCTCTCCCCAGGCCACAGCTGACTCCCGCCTGGGTTCCATATACTAGTGGATGCTCACTTTGTGACCGATCTCCTGGACTGCGATCCCGGTCAAGAGTTCAGCCAGTCCGGAGCACAGGGGCACCCGGGGTGGAAGTATAGAGATGTGCCCTTTGTCACAGGAAACATCAGAAGTGCAGCGGCGGGTGTCCAGTGCAGGGATCAGACTTTTGCCTGCACCAGACTGGCAGCGGTGTTGGGCAGCACCGTGGCAGCAGCGCTTTAAACTTGGCGCCAATTTGGCCGCCAAAGAGAAGTGCCGCCCGCGGGATTTCAAATCTGGCGCCGTCCATGAGCCAATCACGGCTCATGGGGCGCTGACCAATCACGGGTGGGTGCGGCGAGCCAATAATCGCTCGCTGTGTCATAGGCCCCGCCCCCTGGATGTGACGTCAGACGTCGCCGGGAGGAGAAGAGGACAGGAGGCCACGCCGAAGAGCGATGAAGAGTCGGGCGGCGCCAGGAAGAAGAGGACGTCGCGGAGGGAGATCCTGAGGCCCGCGGAAGAGGCCAGAAGATGCCGGGCTCCTGGGAGAAGATGTCCAGCGGCGGCTGGATGCTGAGGAGAGGCGGCGGCGCCGCTGGTCAGGACGGGCCAGCGGCAGAAGAGTGCGGCTGAGGATCCGGAGAGGCCACCAGGGGAGGAATGCAAAAGAGCTAATGAAGCTCCCCCCTGGTGCCTCTCCCATCGGAACAGGTAGGACCTCGGTGAGGGCACCTATCACCCCCCCCCCCTCTCCTCCTTAGACCACCAGGGATTGGGCATTAGGCCTGTGAGGCACAGTCAGGCCACAGGCTTGTGACACAGTAGGCGGGCAATAGGCCCGTGGCCCGTTACCAGGCATTAGGCCTGTGCCCATGTTAGAGGGCATTAGGCCCGAGATAAAGTGCAGTTGCTAGGGCTATGAGGAGACCCTGGGCATTAGGCCCAGGTCACCCAACTGACCTCTGTTAGGCAGGCGCTAGGCCCGTGGGTGATGTCAGGCCTCTGGCCTGTGCGTAATTAGGGGCACTAGGCCCAGTATAGATAGTGTGCTCCCCCAAGGTGAATAAAGGTGGTACTGGGCAATAGGCCCAGGCCATCCCGGTGGGTACAGGTAGGCAGGCCCGCTTGGCCTGTGCCCCTAGTAGGCCCAAGTAAGTGTATGGGAGGTGGGTAGGCCATACGGCGCCCACTCCCCCGTAGTCGAAGGTATATAGGAACTCAAAGGGACAGCACCATGGTAGTTGCTTGCACTGTTATTGTCATTTGTGATATATGTTGTTTCCGTGCAGGGCCAAGGTTGTCTATAGTTTGTTTAGTTTTGTCGCACCACACACACAGAGCTAGTTTGAGGGCTTTGCCATTGTAGTTAGTGTAGTGGCGTTACATCAGGATAGAGTTAGGCCCTGCACGGCTGTTGTTTGGTTGCCTCCTTACAGGGACCTGTAAGTGGAGAGGAAGATTGCAGTGCAAGACTGACAAGTAACATCTGTGTCCGTCTGTCCCTTTGTCTGTCTCCTGAGCGCTGGAATAGGGGTTTGCTCACGGACGTGAGAACCCCTTTTATCACACTACGCGCTAGAGTGCGAGTGTGTGAGAATTGGGTGGCTGAAGTTTTGTGCCGGTGATGACCTTACACCCAACCGGTGAAGGTCACCCCCACCCCTGGGGTATCCCCTTTTCCGGTGGAAGAAGGGTTGATACCCCTCCTTAAGTTGGTTTACTTTCTCCCCAGTTCGTCCGTCCGTCGGCTCCGAGAGGGGATCGCCGTGTCCGGGTCCAACTGAAGATTTCCAGGTCCGTTGAAGGTTCCGTGACCTGAAGGTGAGAGAGTGCGGTGCCTGGTGAGTAGTGAGTCTACACCTGCATAGCAGCAGGCACTACACCGCACCGCCACCCTCTTACAGAAGTAACCGAGCTCGGCAAGACACCAACGACTTACAAGGTACTAACAAGTGAGTGAGCGGGACGCTGCCACCCACATACTTTTCACCCATATTTATCTGTTAATTATCGCTACCAACAGAGACTCTATTCTGCAATCCAGTAATACCGGAACTGTGTTTACATAGATTCACTGTTTTTTAATGTTTTTATTCAGATACACTTATACTTACCATTTGACTTGTCAAAATTGCATCATCATCATTCATTATTTTTTCAATTTTTGAATCATTCATTTTTTCAACATTTATTGAATTTTTCATTGATACACACTTATTCTTTCTATTTTCTCTACTTTCTCTTTCTCTTTTTCTTTTTTCTTTTATTCTCTTTTCCTTTTTCTCTATCTTTTTCATCTGCATCATTAATTTGTGTGAATATTTAGTGTGAATATTTGGTTTATACAATCTGTTAAAGATGCATCTGTTATTTCTAAGAAGTAAAGCATTTTTTACATTAATTTGGATTATTTATCATTTGTCACAAAGTAGATTATTAATACAAGAGCACCACAATCTTTATCAATGGGCTGAGCGCAGCACATTCTATACTATAATTCTGTCTTTACATACTGTAGGTTGGTTACCTATTGATGTGCTAGCCACAATAGTCAACAAAGGTACAGTGCGCAGGTGCACAACATTTTTTTAATGTTATTTATTATGTTACTTTGTATTTTTGCACTTCCGCTTTTTATAACGATATGCTTGCCTTCTGTGAAATTGGAATAGATAATTCTTACTGCGGATTAGTATATCGATAGCTGCTCACCTGTAATGAATGACCTAATTTAGAAGGTATAAATGGCAGCTCTGGGTTACACTTGACATATGCTCCTGATGAAGGTGTGGGGTGTTCCACACAGAAACAAGTTGAGCCAATACCAATATTTGACAACACCTTTGGATATTATCCAAATTCTGCACCTATATCTGGAACAGCTTTAAAAATCACAGAGCGAATCATCCCAATCCCATGTCATATCAGGTTACCGTCATTAAGTGAGACGATTCTGCAAATGAACTGTATAGACTGCATACCTCTTATTAGGTAAATTATCTCCATATTGCTGGTTATTATTCTGGATTCTAAACTTTGCTTATATTTTAAAATGCTTGAATGTGCCTACATATTCCAAAGGATTAAGAATGATGAATATCCTCTTTATTCTTTGAGCCACCCGGACTGTGTTGTCATATATATTTTAGACTGGATTTATTGAACTTCATTAGAAGGACTCCCTATGTGGCTGTTATTGTTTTTTACATACACCATCTAATTTATACTATATTTCAAATGTTTTAAAAAATGATAAATTGTTTTAACCAAACCGCAGTTTACATGTATTTGTTCTATCCGAATAACCCCAAGCGCCACCTTTATTTGTTATTATCGTATATATTTAACAAGGCCCACAGACTCCTGTTGGTGGCAGCTGGTAGTTACGCCGTGACAGCCTTTTTTCTTGCGTGCTGGGTCCAATAGTAGGACGGGGCAACTTGGGAGGCTGAAGAGCCACGGGGCTATGGAGATAGGGACAGTCATAGCCTTCTGCTCAACCTGTACCCATTGCTTTGTATTATAAACCATTCCAGAATCCTAGAAAGGAGGCATGCCTGGTAATATCCTCAGATATTAGGAAGCCGAAGGCCCCTTCTATGTGCATCAATTCCAGCTTCAAGCAATGCTTACTCCCATCCCAAACAAAATCCCTAATGAGTGCCTGCACCTTCAGAAACCAGCAGAGTGGTATTCTAATGGAAGCAAAAAGAGAAAATCTCACTACACAGTTTCAGTGGGAAAATTAGAAAAGGGTTACCATATCAATTATTGTAGATACAAATATCAAGTTAGCTGGTGGCGGTGCTTCCACAGAGTAAAATGAACAATCAAAAAAGGAGATGCCCAAAGGGGCAGCAAATAGGACTCTTTGGGTGGTCAATCACTCATTATATTAGAAAATGAAGAAAAGGAGTAATATAAAACTTAACCTTTAATTATGTTAATCTTAAAATCCCTAGGATAGGGTGTGTAATAATATACACGATAAAGGTGAAATATGGACAAAAAACATACACATACATATGAAAAGTAAAAACATGTAGAAGTTAAAAAGCCATCAGATCATTACTTCATATGATTACCACTGACCCAATGTCTTTCATAGAAAATCATATATGAAATAGTATAGACAGGACTACTGCCTAGACATTGAATGAGGGGTGAGAGACTCCTACTGGTACCAGTCCTTAGAGAAATTAGTAAGTGTAAGAGAGAGGGGAACTTTTCCTTTCTGCTTTTGAGAATTACTAGGTCACCCTTCGTCTCTCACTGGAAATTAGTTAAGTGTAGTGGCAGAGCAGTTGAGTACACAGATTCCAAATAAACAATAGGATATCAAATATACAATACTTTATTTTATGGATGTATATCTGTGCAGTATTTACCATATCAGATGTGTCAAAACAGCATAACAAAATATCCATAGCAAACAAAAAAAAAGCATACAGGGTTTATTTGAGTACAGCAGACTGGCTACGTGTATCCAAATGTTTCCATTCTGAAGTGTAAATTTTTCAAAATAATGTCTTAACTATGTAGGCACTAAAGAGGATTTTGAAACAATAAACACCAAAGTGTGCTGTGTAATCTGTGTAAAAACAGAAAGGATCATATTCATTTTTAACCATAAGCAAGCTGCACCTAGCATGTTATCAGTGCCCTGGCAGATTGGCCGTGATTGAGAATCTCACTCAGTGCATGTTGTGCAAGATGTATGCAAGATGGAGCAACTGTCCCAGTGTGAATACATCTACACAAGGTGTGTGCGAATGGCTGCCCTGGAAGCCCAGGTAACTGATCCTAGAGCAAACTGTTACAAAACTGAGGGACATTCACAATCTCAAGCAAAGTTTAGGAGGATTTGCAGGGGGTGACACCAGTAAACGAGGACATCCAGGTAGCCAGCTGGGTCATGGTTAGAAGGAAGAAAAAGCAGGGGAGGCAGGACATCTCTGAACTACCAAACCCCAATAAATTCACCCAATTGGATGAAGATTCGGTGGATGGTAGTGAAGAAATGACAGAGCCGGAGGAGACTGTTCCCTCTAGCAACCGGAGGAGCGGTCCCTCCGGCACAGATGGGATAAAAGAAAGCGAGGTACCTAGTCAGATTGTGGTGGTAGGGGATTCTGTTATCAGGAAGACAGACCGGGCAATCTGCTGCCGGGACTGTGATCGCCATACAGTCTGTTGTCTTCCGGGTTCTCGGGTGCGACACAATGCGGACCAGGTAGAAAGTTTGTTGGGAGGGGCTGGGTATGACCTAGTGGTCTTGGTGCACGTTGGCACCAACAACAAAGTTAGAGGTAGGTGATATGTCCTTAAGAAAGATTAGAGGGACCTAGGCAAGAAACTACAGGCAAGGACATCTAGGGTAATATTCTCCGAAATATTATCTGTGGCACGCGCTAGTCCAGGGAGGCCTGAGGGAGATTAGGGAGGTAAATGTGTAGCTTAGAGACTGGTGTAGGAAAGAGGGATTTGTGTTCCTGGAACACTGGGTGGACTTCTCAGTCAGGCACCGTCTTTTTGTTACAATGTATTGCACCTGAATGAGAAGGGGGGCAGCAGTGCTGGGGGGAAGGATGGTTAGAAGGTTGGAGAAGATTTTAAACTAGGTGCCTGGGGGGAGGGTTTAGCTAGAAACTATTGGTCAAGTAGTAAGAATGGAGGTAGTGAGCTGAATGGGGGTTGAAAAGGGGGGAGGGAAAAAGCAGCCGGCAAAAATATTACCAAGGGTACTGCCAAAACACGAATTAACGATGAACATGGATTGCGGATAATGCACATAGAAAATAAAGTTCCTAGCATTAGAGGGAATACTTATCTTAATTGTATGTATGTAAATGCTAGAAGCCATACAGGGAAAAAGGGGGAACTAGAAGTCCTTACAGCAAACAAACAGTATGATATTATAGGCATTACTGAAACTTCGTGGGATGAATCTCATGATTGGACAGCTAATCTGGAGGGTTACATGCTGTTCAGGAGAGACAGACTAAATAAAAGGGGTAAAGGGGTATGTCTTTATGTAAAACCTTTTTTAAAACCTGATATAAAGGAAGACATTTGCAATGGGAACATAAATACTATTGAGACTTTATGGGTAGAAATTGCATGCGAGGGAAAAGGGCTGAAAAAGATTCTTATAGGGATATGCTACAAACCGCCTGATATTAATGTGTCTGATGAAGAATTGTCACTTAAGCAAATCTAAAAAGCACAGGATTAGGAGACGTAATAGTGATGGGAGATTTTTTTTTTTAATAAAGTCTTTTTATTAAACAGTAAAACAATACCAGCTTTCAAGACACAGACAATTCTCAAAACACAGGAAATGTGCATGGAAAACGGTAAAGGAAAGTATCTTATTTGTAGCATTCAAAAGGTGATACATTAATGACTGTAACTTTTCTTTATCAAATAATAAAAGAAAAAAATGAAATAATGCGTGAGTGTCAACATTAATACAACAATATTTAAAATGGTAAAGGGAAAGAAGAGAAGTAGAAAAAGAGAGAAGAGGAGAGCAGTAGACAAGAAGAGGAAAAAGAGGGAAGAAAAAGTTAAAAGGGGTGAATGAGAGAGAAGGAAGGAGAGGGACTGGGAGAATATACACTTAAAGAGGTCAATTTTCTTTCAACACAATAAGTAGCATCATACCTGACTATATTTATTTTAGGGATCTCAATGTGTTACAGAGTGTGTCTTCAGTCCAATCTTTGGAAAGACGGTAAAGCATATATCAGGAGGTATTATCAAAGACCTTCTAAATTCGGTCTTGGGTTAGAATTGGCAGACTAACTATAAAGGCACCCCACTTCTTATGGAAAAGCCCTACCCCCTTTTCAATATTGAAGATGGCCATACGGCGCTCATGAAAAAGTACTTCTAAAAGTTCATGTTCCCATTCCGTTATAGTCGGGGCTGTTGGATAAATCCAATTAGATAGAATAATTTGTTTAGCTACGGCAACCATCACCGTTATTATCGAGATCAAATGTGAAATTCCAAATTTGAAAGCCAAGTAGAAAATTCTGCAAATAACATTGGTCTAATGGATATAGATAAGTTAAGATTAAACACTTTATTTAGATACCTAAGAAATTTACACCAAAACTTCTTTATTTTCCTACATAACCAAAAGTTATGTGGAAAAATTAGCGTCAAGAACTGAACATTTGGGACATAACCCTGGCTCCGAAGAATTAAAGTGTCGTTTTTACAAAGGTGAAACATACATCCTATTCAATACTCTATTATGTATTACCTGAAGCCTACCTGATTTTAAGTATTTAAGTGTCAAAGCATTATTTACCAGAATTTCAGTGATTTCTGGAAAATTGGGGATTTCTTTTTTCCAGCTAAGAGAAAGTGGCAACCAGGGTGGCACACTAGCTTTTATTAAATCATTGTAAAGGTATCTGATTCTAAACGGATGAAGACGGCAGAAAGTAAGGGTGTCATTTATTATAGGAGAAGATAATAATTTGCCGAAAGGGTCTACCAGGGTGTTAATGTAATGTCTGACCTGAAGGTACATGAAAAAATGTGTATAAGGAACAGAGAATTTTTCCTGTAATTGAGTAAAGCTGAGGAGCTGTTCACCAGGGTCAAAGATGTCTTTTATAGCGTGTATTCCCTGGCGATGCCAGGTGTAAAACGCTTTGTTTTCTAAGGATAGAGGAAATTTGGGGTCACCCCAAATAGGTATATATGGGGTTGAAAATGGATCACTCCTAAGGTTCTTGTGTGTAGCCAACCAAGCTTTATAAGTATTATTAAACAAGACATTGGTCCCGATTTCCTTTGGGATATCAGTTAAAGGGTTATGTAGGAGTGCTGCCGGGGAGTATGGGTGAAATAAGTCTTCTTCTAAAGGTAAGTTGGTAAAAGTGCCTTGGCGCAAGAGCGAATCGGAGGCAAATCAAAATAAATCTACTCTGGCGAATATCACAATGTTAGGTATCCTTTCTGTTTATTAAGGTAGGTGCGGGCCTTGTTCACACGGGGCTTCCCACCATTCCAGATATATCTAGAAAACATTCTAGAGAACACAAGAGCATCATTTTTTGAAATTGCGATAGGAAGCATCTGGAGTAAGTATGCTAGCTTAGGGAAGATCACTGACTTCACCACTGCAATCCTACCCATTAAAGAAAGTTTAAGATCCATCCAGTTCTCCAACTGAGTTTTCAATTTTTGTATAATTGGGGTATAATTGATTGAAGATAGTAGTGCTATTTGAGAGGGGATGAATATACCCAGATATTTCAATTTTGCTAAAGTCAAAGTAAATTGAGAGGAAAGACTAGTAGGTAATGGGGAGTCCCTTGGACAATTCAGAGGTAATAGCTCAGATTTATGTATATTAATTCGATATCCAGCAAATGAGCCAAACTCATGAATCATCTCAAAAATAGCTGGGATAGAAGTAAGGGGATTTTGTGTATATAGAAGCATATCGTCTGCGAACAAATTTATTTTAGATTCAATACCATTCACCAATATGCCTGTAAAAGTCGGTAGTTGCCTGAGGGCGATGGCAAGTGGCTCCAAAGCAATTGCAAATAGTATCGGGGATAAAGGACAACCCTGTCTAGTTCCTCTTTGGGTTAAGAAAGAAGTGGAAAGGAATTTGTTTACAAATATCTGGGTGGAAGGATTGTGATATATTAGTTGTAAAGTGTTTATGAAGTCAGGAGGAAAACCAAATCTGCGGAGC
Source organism: Pseudophryne corroboree (assembly GCF_028390025.1). NCBI lineage: Eukaryota > Metazoa > Chordata > Amphibia > Anura > Myobatrachidae > Pseudophryne > Pseudophryne corroboree. The sequence goes on along the minus strand of NC_086444.1, from coordinate 711,376,628 downwards.
GTCTCGAACAGGTGATCCCACGTTACCAGATCGAATGCTTTTTGAGCATCAAAGGATAGTAAAAATGTAGGATCACCTACTCAAGATGACTCCAAAGACTGAAGAAAGGCAGGATTTTCCTTATATTTGTCACAGTGTGCCTTCCCCATATGAAGCCGGACTGGTCTTTGTGGATTATTTCAGGCAGTATCATCTTCATTCTATCTGCCAGAATTTTGGTAAACAATTTATAGTCCACACTAAGCAAGGCAATAGACCTGTATGAAGAAGGCAATACAGGATCTTTCCCTGGTTTGGGTAAGACCCGGACCATTGCCGAATTAAAGTAATTGGGAATAGAATGGGACGTAATGATAGAATTATAAAAGGCTGTTAAAGGTTCAACAATTTTTAGAGAAAGGAGGTTAAAGAATTCGCCTGATAGGCCATCTGGGCCCGGAGTCTTTAAATTTTTAAGAGTTTTAATGGCATCTGATACTTCTTGGGTAGTAAATGGAGCTGTAAGAGAATCTGAGTATTCTGGAGAGATTTTGCGGTAAAGAAACCTTCTGCCAAAATGATTGTTTAGCTTCAGTGTTAATAGGTCCTTGGGAATATAGGTTATATATGTATGGAAAATATCCGAAATTATACTTCCATCAAAGTGGGTAACATAATTCTCATCCTGCAGTGCAGCAATGTGATGGGGACCATCATTCACTCTAAGAAGGTTGGATAATAGAAGGCTAGATTTGTTACCAAATTGAAATATGTTGCGTTTGCCTGTAGTTAAAAATTTGTTATCAATGTGTGATAGGACCTGGTCAAAGTGTTGTTTTGCCTCTCTATATTTATTTTTATTCTCAGGAGTGGGAGTTATTTTAAAAGTTTGAAAAGAAGAGGTGAGCGTAGATTGAACCTCACGGTATACTGTGTATTGTTCTTTTCTAAATTTAGCTGTGAAGGTAATAATGTCTCCCCAAAGTACTGCCTTAGCAGTCTGCCAAAATAAACTAAGATCAGACACATGATCCGAGTTATTAAATTAGTACAAATCTCAGGAAGCAGTCAACATGGATTGAAAGTTTTGAGACGCTGCTATTTTGACCGGAAATCTCCAGTGAGAGCAGGAACCCAGTGTAAACTTGGTCTGTAAAGTCAACGAGATAGGCACGTGGTCTGATATTAAAATAGGCTCAATGTCTGAGTCAATGACCCTGGTGGACAAGTTATCAGGTATGAAAAAATAGTCTAAGCATGAGAAGGAATTAAACGTAAAAGAATAACAAGTATATTCCAGCTCAATGGGATTGCATATTCTCCATATATCTATAAGGCCCAATTGAGTCATCATGTAATTTAAATTTACCTTTAGGAGGTGGTATTTCTGAGTGGAAGCACTTTTCCTGTCTAAGACTATAGACAAGACTAGGTTCATATCCCCTCCCATAATAATTGGAGTACTTGTATATGGTCTAAGAAGATTTGTAACCTGTAAATAGAATGATTTGTCATATATCATGGGAGCATAGACATTACACAAAATATATCTATAGCCATCAAGAGTTATATCCAAAATAATATATCTACCTGCATCATCAATAATTTGATGGTGAAAGACCTTTTCGAATAAGAATGGCCACTCCTCTTGCTTTTGAGATAAAAGAGGATGAAGCTATGAGTCGGTGACGAAGCTTTGTAAGCTTAGGGTGCTCGTCAGGCGTTAAATGAGTTTCTTGTAGCAGAGTAACATCTGCTTTCATTTTATTCAAATAAGTAAGGATACACCAACATTTAATAGGAGAATTTATACCTCTAACATTCCAAGAGTATAGTTTAATTTGGGAAGCCATAGACAAAACAATAATTTGGAGTGCATATTTCCATGACATTCACCAGCCAACGAAAAACAAATAGACAATTTAGCATTTTTTAAATGGATAGCAGATTTGACAGAAACATTTTGAGAAATAGACTTTTCTCCCAGTCCCTTGGCGGAAACGTAGCAAAGAAAAGAGAAAGAAGAAAGAAGGATTATGAAGAGGAGTATAGTTAGACAAAACAAAAATAGAAAGAACAAACAGAAAGTGGTATAAACCACATTACAACAATGCATAGCACCTGTGGAGTAAATTAACTTATGGAGGCAAGAAGATTTGAAAATCTTTCAATACTGGAAAACAAATATTAGTGTCCCATTCGTGGAAAAAAGAAAATAAGAATATATATATACATATAAGAAAATAAGAATATATATACATATATGTACTGTATACACATACATACATACATACATACATATATACATACATATAGACACACACATACACATACACACATCAACAATAAACCATTCTGTTATGAGACATTCAATACAAATTTGTAAAAGGTCCTCTCATCTCAATTAGGAATCTAAGCTAGTTATAAATAAGTAATAATAGAACGTAAAACAATATTAACATTCAATAGCCCATAAGTATAACTTGCTCATTTAGTCGTTTCGATCCATGGAGTCTGAAGACTAAGATTTTGTCTCTTCTTCAAGGAAGGCTCTTGCATCCTCTATATCGGTAAAGTCTTTAGGACCATGTGCTGAGAATATGCGTAGTCGTGCGGGGTATAGGAGGGCGAGTTTGACCCCAGATTTTACCAGTTGGGAACACACAGTAGACATCTTGCGTCGAGCTCTGGAGACTTCCGCAGAATAGTCCTGAAAGACAAAGAGTCTTTGACCATCCCATTGAAGAGTACCTTTTGCTTTAGCTGCCGACCATATCATTTCTTTGTGACGAAAGTTCAAACACTTGAATCTAACCACTCGTAGGTGAGATTGGTTGGAGTCTTGTGGGTGGCCCAATCTATGTGCACTTTGAAGATAATTCCTCTGGTATTCCAAGCAAGTCAGGTAAGTCGGACAAGAGGAACTTAAGAAGATCCGGACCTTTTATAGATTCCTTGAGACCCACAATTCTCAGATTGTTTCTTCTAGTTTAGATAACGTGTTGATGAGAAGAGGACAACAAGGCTCCTTGCTGTTTCCGATCTTCTATTTCTTGGAAGTTAGAACCAATTAGGTTTTCATTAGTCGATATCTGACGGGACATGGAACCGAGCTCCAGCTTCATCTCTGTTACTGCCGACATGAGTTTATCCGCTTGAGCCTGTAACATTGGTTCAACAGAGGGAGTTGCAGAGAGAGCTTTTGGAGGCATTGCGTCAGCAATCTCAAGTTCTAAATCAGACGTGTCTGTTAGCAACGATGAGGGCAACTGAATAATGGGTAAATCAGCATGTTTCCCCCCCGCTTTTAGTACGTTGAGGTTTAGGTGCAGCCAAGTTGAGGAATTTGTCCATAACACCTTTGATGGATATAACAGGGAACGTGCATTTAAATAAATATTCGTCCAGCATCAAGGTCATCATATGCAGGTATCACAGTTGCTATTTGACGTGCTTTTCATCATAGACATCGCATTAAGTTGAGTAAAAGGTATGAGTCACGTTGGCATATGCTGTTGCAAAATACGTTGGACAGAGGTGTAAAGAATGAATCAATATCATCATCAGATGGGAGGATTAGGTACGTAGGGGTGCCATAACAGGTAATGAGCAGGGACAGCACTTTCAAGTATATTGTAGCACTATGGGTCACCTTTGACGATCTGGCCAGCAGGACCATCAATATTTACCAACTCCTAGAAATATGCCAACATATGGAGAACATGACCATCCTCTCGCCAATGGGATAGGGTGCGGGTTGAATAGTGTGGAATATCAAGTGGCAAATAGCTGGCTGAGTCTCTGGTCGCAGGAGTCTTTATAGCATGAAACAAAAATATCAGATCCTGCTTCCGATGTATAGGTAGTAACTGCAGTGAGAAATCTTTCTATGGCAAAAACTGCGAGAGAATAATAGCTAATATTTAGGAGATCACACTACACACAATTATATGGAAATGATGTCTCACTTAGTAAGATAGTGTAGTGTTATAGGTATGTTATTGTTACGTTCCTGATGCTCAGAACTGGAGAGATGTTTGTGTAGAGAGTCCAGAGCACCAGGACGTGACGCTGAAATAAGGGATGGTACGGGAATAGCCCCTAGCACCCTACCTCCGTTGTTTTACCCGTGTGGTCAGTTCACGCCTGAGTGACTATGGTTTCTTGGGCCCACGGCAGCCGCGTTTGAAGGGCGGATTAGGTCTGCCCAACTCCGATGCCCCCAGGTCTTAGAGTGAGACAAGGCGTGAACCGAGACAGGATAATAACAAGGGGACCTCTAACTAAAGCAAACAGAAGCTAGGGGCTACTAACTACCCTAAAATTAAATATATGTGCGGCACGCCGCCAAAGGAAAAGAACAACAAAAGATACCACTGTCCACTCCCCCACACGGCATCGGCGAGTTTCGGGGAGGACAGTGAAAAGCGGAAACCTCCGCAAAAACCACCAATACAGAAGTAAAACAAGGACTAAGCGGCCTAGGCCGCAACATGTGGCAGAAGCCGCTACTCACGAAACCGGGAGAGAACCCCAACAAGCGAGAACCCCCAGATGACCGCAACAGGTTCACTTGGACAGGAAGGATTCCCAGGACCGGCTTCAGAACTCCAGAACTCAGGAGCACAGGGAGCAGGATCGACCAGATACAGCTGACCAGGAACAGACGTTGCAAGGCAGGAACAGCATACAGGAAGCTATCACCGGCGAGGCTGCAGTGTGCTGGCTCTCATAAAAAGACCCTGCTGGCCAATGACAGGAGGGCCAGCAAGACCAGCCCCCAGACCCTAATTACTAGTTGCCGTGCAGCTGCACGAGCAACTAATCAATCCTATCTGGCAACGGAGAACGCGGTCCGCCAATGGCGTCCCCGTTGCTATGGACCCAGCGGCTGAGGACGCCCGGCATCCTAGCGTTGCCAGGGACCCGGCGGCTACAGTACGCATGGTGTCCTGGCGTTGCTAGGCGCCGGGCGGGCAGGGAGGGAGGTGCGGCGGCCGTGAGCGTCGCTCGGAAGCAGACCGAGCGGCGCCGCGGACCGCGGCACCTAACAGTACCCCCCCTTGAGGAGGGGTTAAAGAACCCCTAAAGCCGGGTTTCTGAGGAAATTCCTGAAAGAATAATCTCTTAAGTTTAGGGGCATGTAAATCGTTATCCAGGACCCAAGACCTTTCTTCCGGGCCATAGCCTTTCCAGTGAACCAAAAAATAAAGCCAGCCCCGAGAAACTTTGGAATCTAAAACCTTCTCCACCAAGAACTCTTGTTGCCCCTAAACATCCACCAGAGGTCTACCCTGGGAAGTCTTCCGAGGGAATCTCCTGGAAGAAAAATACTGCTTCAGAAGGGAACAGTGAAAAGTATTGCCAATTTTTAGTGATTTAGGCAAGCGTAGCCAAAAAGCAACTGAGTTGACCTTCTTAACGATAAGGAACGGTCCAATAACTTTGGGTCCCAATCTAGCCGAGGGTTGTCGGAGCTTGATGTTGCGGGTTGACAACCACACCTTATCTCCCACCTTAAAAGTGCATGGGCGTCGGAACCTATCAGAAATTTTTTTTTCTCGGAAGGCAGCCTTCTTAAGAGCAAAGTGCACCTTTTTCCAAATCATTCTGAGACGGGAAGTTAAGGTCAACGAGGAGACTGGAAAATGAGGGTAAAAAGAATTGGCTCTAGGATGAAAGCCCAAGACCGAAAAGAATGGAGACTCCTTGGTGGAAGAATGACAAGAGTTATTATAGGCAAACTCGGCCAAAGGAAGAAATTCAGACCAATCATTCTGAAGTTTGGCCGAATATAGCCGTAAATATTGTTTTAACGACTGATTAACACGTTCAGTTTGTCCGTTAGACTGTGGATGGTACCCAGATGTTAAAGAGAGTTTCATATTCAATGAGGCACAAAAACGTTTCCAGAAACGGGCGATGAATTACGGTCCCCGATCAGAGACAATATCCCTGGGTAAACCATGGAGCCTGAACACATGGCGGAGAAATAAAACTGCCAACCCTTGAGCAGAGGGTAATCGGGGGAGAGCAATGAAGTGGGCCATCTTACTAAAATGGTCTACTACCACCCAAATGACTCGAAATCCAGCTGAAAGAGGAAGGTCCACCACGAAATCCATGGATATATGTGACCATGGCCTGAGAGGAACGGCTAAAGGCATGAGTTGCCCGACCGGCAACGATCGAGATACCTTGTACTGAGCACAATCCTGACAGGAACGGACAAATTCCCTTACATCTTTAGAAAGATTAGGCCACCACACTGAGCGAGAGATTAACTCCAAGGTCTTAGTGATACCCGGATGACCAGAAACCTTATTATCATGAAACTCAGCTAGAACAGTGCCTCTCAGAAATTCAGGGACGAAGAGACGATCTGCAGGAGTGACTTTGGGAGCCTGCTGCTGAAGCTGGACTAGCTGTGTAAATAAATCCTGTGTGAGGCCAGCCCGGATGACAGACGATGGGACTATGGGGATAGTAGCCGGGTGGTTATTGTGAACCGGAAGAAAACAACGTGACAGGGCATCGGCTTTTGTATTCTTGGAACCGGGCCTGAAGGTGATTTTAAACCTGAAACGAGTAAAAAACAGCGCCCAACGTGCCTGTCGAGCATTAAGCCATTTAGCTGACTCAATATACTGCAGGTTCTTGTGGTCAGTAAACACCGTAATGGTATGCCTTGCTCCTTCCAGCCAGTGCCTCCACTCCTCGAAAGCCCATTTAACTGCCAACAATTCTTGATTACCAACATCATAGTTGGATTCTGCAGAGGAGAATTTTCTGGACATGAAGGCACATGGGTGTAATTCCTGAGACTCCGGGTCTTCCTGAGAAAGGATAGCCCCCACTCCAACCTCTGAGGCATCTACCTCGACAATAAAGGGGAGATCCGGGTTAGGGTGTCTGAGTACTGGAGCTGAGACAAAGGCCTGCTTTAAGGCCAGAAAGGCAGACTTGGCTTCAGGCGACAAATTGGAAGGATCCGCTCCTTTTTTAGTCAATGCCACAATAGGAGCAAACAAATCTGAGAAGGTATGAATAAAACGTCTATGGCAATTTGCAAACCCTAAAAAGCGCTGAATTGCTTTTAAGTTCGTGGGTTGTGCCCAATTTAGGATGGCCTGGAGTTTTTTTGGTTCCATGAAAAACCCCTTAGGAGAAATAATATACCCCAGGAAGGACACTTCTGTGATGTGGAAATCACATTTCTCCAGTTTGGCGTATAAATGATTTTCCCGTAACTTCTGAAGGACCAGTCGCACATGGGTAATATGTTGTTCAAAAACTCAGAGTAAATCAAAATGTCGTCTAAATAAACGACTACGAACTTTCCTAGAAAGTCGCAAAGGACGTCGTTAATGAGATCTTGAAATACAGCAGGAGCATTAGACAGCCCAAACGGCATCACCAGGTATTCATAATGTCCCGACTGTGTGCTGAAAGCCGTCTTCCACTCATCCCCAGATTTTATTCGGATGAGATTGTAAGCCCCTCCAAGATCGATCTTGGAAAAGATAACGGCAGTCCGGAGCTGATCAAACAGTACTGAAATCAGTGGCAAGGGGTAGGTGTTTTTAACAGAAATTTTATTCAGAGCCTGATAATCAATACATGGTCTGAGCGACCCATCTTTTTTCTCAACAAAAAAGAACCCTGCACTCAATGGAGATTTCGAGGGCCTAATGAAGCCTTTTTTTAGGCTCTCCTGTACATAATCATTCATTGCCGTAGTTTCCGGCCCAGACAGGGCATATAGTCTCCCCTTAGGCAAAGAGGCATCGGGAACTAAGTCGATAGCGCAGTCATAGGACCGATGAGGAGGCAGAATATCCGCATTACCCTTGGAGAAAATGTTGGCAAAGTCCTGATATTCCAAAGGAATAAGTTCTGGGGTGACTGCCGCAACCCGGACTGGACGGGAAATACATTCCTTAACACAAAAGGGACCCCATCGGGAAACCTCCCCAGACCGCCAATCTATGGTGGGATTATGAAAGGCAAGCCAGGGGTGACCCAAAACTACGGGGACAGCCGGACAATGGGTAAAGTAAAATTCGATTTTCTCCGAATGTAGGGCCCCCACTGTCAGTTGTACTGGAGGTGTGTGGTGAGTGATTACCCCATTAGAAAGCGGACCACCATCCAAGCCGTGCATGGTGATACATTTATCCAAAGGTATCTGTGGAACGCCCAAAGCCTGAGCCCAACCAAGATCCATGAAATTTCCCGCAACTCCACTGTCGACGAAGGCCGACACCAACGAACTGAGGCTACCAAAGGAAATTTTTACAGGAACTAATAAGGAATCATTAGAGGAGATCAACTGCAGACCCAAGTGAACCCCCTCACAATTCACTGGGCCAGAGCGTTTCCCTGCTTATTCGGGCAATTACATGCGATATGTCCCTTGCCACCACAATACAAGCAAAGACCAGAATTTAGCCTTCTGGTTCTTTCCTCTGGGGACAGCTGGGAGAGACCCATTTGCATGGGCTCCTCGACGTCCTCAGGGAAAGTATACACACATGGACTAGGCCTGAAACTAGCTCCTCTTTCAGCCCTCCGCTCCCGGAGACGACGATCAATTTTAAAAGCAAGCTCCATGAGTTTGTCTAAAGTCTCTGGAGCGGGGTACTGCAGGAGACTGTCTTTAATAACTTCAGACAAACCGAGGCGAAACTGACTGCGCAGGGCCGGGTCATTCCAGCCGCAGTCGTTCGACCAACGGCGAAACTCGGTACAATACGCCTCTGCTGGATTTTTCCCTTGCTTAAGTGCACGCAAGTGGCTCTCAGCCGACGCTTCTCTATCAGGGTCATCGTATACTTACTTACTTATACTATACTTACCATTTAAGGGTGGGGTGGGACACCCCTCATTACCAGCAGCACACCCCGCCTCAGATTAACACCTCAGTGCGCAGAGAACCCATTTCTGTATATCTGCAATTCTTGTTCCGAATCTGCTGCAAGAGGTTAACCACATACCCTTATGGGTATTCTAGACAACCAACAGGATAGGGAACTTAGAGCCCATACACTTTTCGCACAATTTAACGACACTCCCACCATTACACATAACACCAGTGCTTTCTTCAAACACTTTACACAGCTGGAGAAACTGATTACAAAAGAGAACAAGTTATGGTGGGATGTGCAAACACTGAACTGGTATCAAGCTAACAAGGTTATACCAAAGGGTCTGAAATTAAAGAAGGCACCAGCATTACACAACCCAGACCCAACTTTCATCAACAGATGGAACACGATTTTGAATGATTGCTCACACCAACTAATACAGCTCCTGATAGACACTCACACTGGAGAACTAACCAGACTAGAGACAAGTATCAAACAATTGAATGTGCAGCTTGAACCATTCGAACAGGATCAGGAATTTCACACACTAACAGAAATCACTCTCAGTAGGGTAAGACAAGGAGAGGAGAAAATAATATTAGTCAAGAAAAATAAGATACACAGGGACAAATTTGGTATACATCACAAAACACGACCAAAGAACAGAACCAAAGGGACACAAAAACAATGGCATACTAACATTACAAACAAGGTGACAGCGGACAACATTCAGAAATCAGGAAATCCCAGGACACCCGTTTACAAAAGATTAAGATTAACATATCAACAGTACATGACAAAGTTATACTCAAAAACCCCCAAAGAAATTTGCAAGAATCTACAACATAAGACAATCGATACATCACTGGATTCCACTACCAGTACAGACTGTGACACTTCCTTCTCTGTATACGACATTGAAGAGGGAATACCACACGAACTAGCGAGACACTCTCTAGAACAAGGGTGGCTGGACACCGAGTTAGCAGCACTTAACTCCTTACCTCTACACATAGACCAAACCGAAAAGAACACACTCACCGCTACAATTAACATTGAGTCAGCAGAGGTTGGCACATTACTCCAATGTGCAGATCAGGATTTTTTAGGAACAATGACAGATCGCATCTACCAGGAAGGGTCTGTCATAACACACAACAAATCATCGAAAAGGAAACTGTCAGAACCAGACGAGGATGCAGGGGAGGACAAAAAAGGCAGACACGGGCCGTGACTAACACTGACAAGAAAGGACAAGGGATTTTCAACCTTAGTAACGTCATCTTAGACACTCACCAAGTTAGTGCCCTGGATAAGGGAATTAAATTTGCACCAACTAGATCACTCAATAAATTTGAAACCTACATGGACATCCAAAAATTCACCCGCAAACTGACACTCAAGAAATTTTTTCATAAGACACCGATACCGCAACATAAACCCACCAGCAATGACCCATTTGTACATACCAGTTTAAAACCCAAATCGCAGTTCTATCCCAGCTACATGACGGGCAACCACATAGCCACATTTACCAGCATGGTGGAAAAGGACATCATGAAACTAGATAGACAGAATCCCAGGCCCAGACAATTGAACATGACCAATAAGGAAAGGAGAGCCATCTCTGATCTAAGTAAAAATACTGATATAATCATAAAGCCAGCTGATAAGGGAGGGGGGATAGTACTTCTCAATAAAGCGGACTACATGGAGGAGGCCAATAGGATCCTTAATGACACTAACACCTATAAGAAACTTAAAGGAGACCCCACAACCTTGTTCAAACAACAATTACAAACTCTACTTAAAGAGGGACTAGACATAGGCATTCTATCCACACAGGAACACACTTACCTGGATACACAACATCCCATAATACCGGTATTTTATTACTTACCAAAAATTCATAAACATCCTACCAAACCACCAGGTAGACCTATTATTTCCGGCATAGGTTCCATCAGTTCCAATCTATCACAGTACATTGACATTTTCCTGCAGCCGTATGTTAAACAGCAAAAATCGTACCTCAAAGATACCACGGACATCCTACAGAAACTGCAATCTATTTCATGGGAAGACAATTATTGGCTAGCTACAAGCGATGTAACATCCTTGTACTCAGTTATAGATCACACACAGGGACGACGTAGCATACAACATTTCCTAGACAACGACCCAGACATGAAGATAGAACAGCGGGAATTCATTCTAGGAGGAATAGACTACATACTGACTCACAACTATGTCTGGTTCGATAACGATTTCTTTCTGCAAACCACAGGGACCGCCATGGGGACGAGATTTGCGCCAAGTTACGCAAACCTCTTTATGAGTAAATGGGAAGACGACATCATATGGTCAGACCCAGACCTTGGCGCAAATCTCGTCCTCTGGACCAGGTACATAGATGATGTCTTTTTCATCTGGAAAGGGGACGAACAATCACTTAAGAGCTTTCTATCACATCTCAACAACAATGACCGCAATCTGCAATTCACCTCACATTACAGTCAAGAAAAGGTGGAATTTCTAGATCTCAATATCTTTGTAAAGGAAGGGACATTGCACACCAACACATTCAATAAAGCAGTTGATGTAAACAGCTTCATACTAGCCTCAAGTGGACATCATCCTACCTGGCTCAACGGTATCCCGATGGGCCAGTTTAAAAGACTTAGACGCAACTGCTCTAGGCTAAATGATTACGACACACAGGGACACACCCTAAGTGAAAGATTCAAAGAGAAAAATTATCACCCTGACTTGGTAAAAAGGGCCTTTGATACAGTTCGAGCAAATGATCGCTCAACACTTTTGGACTACAAGGACAAATCTGCACAAAAAAATATGACTGAAGGACCTATATTCATCACACAATATTCTGGCCAGGCACATAAAGTCAAGAAGATTCTCAAAAAACACTGGCCAATATTACTACAAGATGACACCTTGGCAGAGATACTACCACAGAATCCTAAGGTAGTATACAAAAAATCTCCAGACATAAAACAAAAACTTGTACATAGCTGCATACCTCCGACAAACACCACACAGACTACCATTGATGGCTCACATAGCAAAGGAGGGTTTTTCCATTGCGGGACATGTTTAGGCTGTAAGGTAACCAATTCCAGAAGTACTACACCAACATATAGCATAATATCTGAGGTGAATACACATGAGTATAAGATAAGGGATAGGTTGACATGCCACAGCAAGGGCATTATATACATCCTCCAATGCCCATGTGTTAAACAATACGTAGGAAGAACAATACGACCACTGAAAGTCAGAATTGGGGAACACGTACGCAACATTAGGAAAGGCACAGAAGACCACCCATTATCCCAACATTTCAAAGAGTTTACAACTCAAACCCTGCTCTACTTAAGTTCACTGGTGTAAAAGAGGTCAAAAAGAACTGGAGAGGAGGTGATTACATCTCCAGAATCAATAAGGAAGAACTGTGCATGATGATTAATTTAGGGACACTGGCCCCCAAAGGGCTCAACATTGACAACGAAATTAGGTCTGTCATATGCAAATGAAGACATATCCCATTTCAAGTCAATTCAACAGCAGCTACATTCACTATTCTATGATATCTTACATCAAAGTAGTGACAGGCATTGGTTAATGCTGTAGAGGGTTAATCATTATTCTCATGCATTTGAACATAGCCTCAAAATATCCCAAGGTTCATTATTTTGAGTATTAACACCATTCTGCAAGATTGATTCATATAACTGCTATATTGTAACTTTATATATATATCCTTTTCACTACGGATATATTTTTCCATTATTTTCCTTTTTTTAATACTGGGCACACTCTAAAGCACTGTGATGATGTCACATCCTCCCATAAACTTCGATTGACAAGCTGTGAGCCAATCACAAAGCCAGATAATACTGGGCACACTCTAAAGCACTGTGATGATGTCACATCCTTTCATAAACTTCGATTGACAAGCTGTGAGCCAATCACAAAGCCAGATAATACTGGGCACACTCTGAAGCACTGTGATGATGTCACATCCTCCCATAAACTTCGATTGACAAGCTGTGAGCCAATCACAAAGCCAGATCAGAGGACCAATGGGAATTGATCCCACCCTATCAGGACACCTTAAATTCCTGCAACCTAAACACACAAATGACTCCCAGAGGAAGACCCTAACAGGTCGAAACGCGTTGGAGCTACCCATCTATACTACATTGGACTGAGGACGAATATTCACTACAAAGAAGGACAGTACTGCTAATCCTTTCCGCAAACCATCCGGTCACGTGATCCAGAGTTCGTGAAGCAACCGGTTGCCAGGCGACGGAAGAAGCCCGAGACAGCGGAGAGTGGAAGGCGGAGGGGAAGGGAGAAGGTAAGTCCCTGTAGGAGGAGGAGAGGCGCGGCCAGCCGCTCGGAGAGCTCCGGCCGGGTCCACACCCCAGGTCAGCGGCCCCACAGAGCGGGCCCGATTCGGGCGCTCTACTGTGGGACGTGCTGCAGGAGGAATAGCGCCAGTCCAGGGTCCTTATTCTCCACTCTAACCAAAGCATACACTACCGCTGCCAACTGTTCATCACTTCACAAGAGAATCCTTCACTTCAGAGCACAGATTAGCGGGACGCCGCAGTCTGTATAGACTTGTAAACCGTTTGGACTTTAGTACACATTAACATTATTATTTTTTTGTGGCATTTTTCTTTTTCTTTTTTTCTTTTTCTTTTTTTAGACTTGACAAAGATTACAGCATTTGTTCTTTCAATTGAACCTTGCACTTCAGAATTTAAGCTCAAACCAGGAGCGTGCCCCAATCATTGATTGACTTTTAAACCGAATTTATACCTGTTGGGAAAGAAAGTATCTCAGCATCTTAGAATAAACAACCTTAAGTATATTACCTGCTTTTTCATTATTGATTTTAGTTTCACTTTATATCCGTATCATTCACCACTACAAATAGGGTTTGAGCACTGGTTCCCTGTGGATTTATCCACATCTGTATACTTACCATTTAAGGGGGGGTGGGACACCCCTCATTACCAGCAGCACACCCCGCCTCAGATTAACACCTCAGTGCGCAGAGAACCCATTTCTGTACATCGTACAAAAGGCCTAGAGACTTAAAAAAGGCATCTACAGATAGCAAGGCAACATCATCGGCTTTTAGCCCAAAAGCCCAGGTTTGCGGATCGCCTTGTAGTAAAGACATCACAATCCCGACCCGTTGAGACTCAGTACCAGAGGATCGGGGCCTTAAACGAAAATAAAGCTTACAAGCTTCCTTGAAATTAAAAAAATCCTTTCGGTTACCTGAAAAACGGTCAGGAAGGTGTATCTTTGGTTCTGGAATCATACTCGGGGAGGCTCGCAAAAGATCTTCCTGCGATCTCACCCGAAGAGTAAGATCCTGAACCATCTGAGTTAGTTCCTGAATCTGGTTGGACAAAAGCTGGCTGGGATTCGGTCCTAATACTGTCGGATTCATGAGGCTGAATTTCAAGGCCCACCAAAAACAAATAACTCTTAATATTATTCTTTTTTTTTGTGTTTGTTTTTGGGCCGGTGATAATGTTACGTTCCTGATGCTCAGAACTGGAGAGATGTTTGTGTAGAGAGTCCAGAGCACCAGGACGTGACGCTGAAATAAGGGATGGTACGGGAATAGCCCTTAGCACCCTACCTCCGTTGTTTTACCCGTGTGGTCAGTTCACGCCTGAGTGACTATGGTTTCTTGGGCCCGCGGCAGCTGCGTTTGAAGGGCGGATTAGGTCTGCCCAACTCCGATGCCCACAGGTCTTAGAGTGAGACAAGGCGTGAACTGAGACAGGATAATAACAAGGGGACCTCTAACTAAAGCAAACAGAAGCTAGGGGCTACTAACTACCCTAAAACTAAATATATGTGCGGCACGCCGCCAAAGGAAAAGAACAACAAAAGATACCACTGTCCACTCCCCCACACGGCACCGCCGAGTTCCGGGGAAGACAGTGAAAAGCGGAAACCTCCGCAAAAACCACCAATACAAAAGTAAAACAAGGACTAAGCGGCCTAGGCCGCAACAAGCGGCAGAAGCCGCTACTCACGAAACCGGGAGAGAACCCCAACAAGCGAGAACCCCCAGATGACCGCAACAGGTTTACTTGGACAGGAAGGATTCCCAGGACTGGCTTCATAACTCCAGAACTCAGGAGCACAGGGAGCAGGATCGACCAGATACAGCTGACCAGGAACAGACGTTGCAAGGCAGGAACAGCATACAGGAAGCTATCACCGGCGAGGCTGCAGTGTGCTGGCTCTCATAAAAAGAAGCTGCTGGCCAATGACAGGAGGGCCAGCAAGACCAGCCCCCAGACCCTAATTACTAGTTGCCGTGCAGCTGCCCTGCTGCACGAGCAACTAATCAATCCTATCTGGCAACGGGGAACGCGGTCCGCCAATGGCGTCCCCGTTGCTATGGACCCAGCGGCTGAGGACGCCCGGCGTCCTAGCGTTGCCAGGGACCCGGCAGCTACAGTACGCACGGCGTCCTGGTGTTGCTAGGAGCCGGGCGGGCAGGGAGGGAGGTGCGGCGGCCGTGAGCGTCGCTCGGAAGCAGACCGAGCGCCGCCGCGGATCGCGGCACCTAACAGTTATAGGTACCAATCGAGGAAACATGACATGCTGCTGAAAAAGTTGATAAAACAAACAGCCCCCACAGGAATGGCTTTCACATTGTGGTGTAGCTTAGGTAATATAATATAACATTCCTACTCTGAGCAGCTGCAGAAATCACACTGAAAGTGATCAGTCTTGTGGCCAAGAACACTTATACATTTATAGTGTGCAGAAGTGAGCTTGTTGCTCTCCCTTTTACCTTCACCCTGTAACACAGGGCTATATGCTGTCCTTTCCTCCGTCCCCAGAAGTAAAATGGCCGCCAGTTAGGGAAATCAATCAATATACAAGCCATTTTGTCTACTTGATATGTAGACCTATCTATATGGTAGGAGTCCATATTACCCTTTATTATTGTGATATCTGCCAAGAAAACCCATTTGCCCTATGAGGTGTGTTCTCTCTTATCTTTGAGGAATTCATGATTGGGGTTTCCACTTAGATCAAGTGACTTTGTTGGGTCATTCAAGCGCCGAGGGACTCTACATTGGTGATATTGTCTGTAGTTAGGGAAACCAGACTGGAGGGTCCGAGCTGAATGTGTCCCGGAGCTCTGGGGTTGCTGTCAGGGGTGAATGTGGCCAGGCGGTCAGAGACCTCAGAGAACGGGAACCAGGCGTGCAGTGTATTAAGCACTAGATCAGTGCTGTTTCACATCCCCTCTGATACCGCTGATGCGGCCAGTGCTTCCCGCAGCCGTTACGAGGGTGAGGAGGCCTCAATCTGTGGCAGCAGAAAAAGCCAGCTCCCAGCTCCGTAGCTTGCCCCCATATCTCCCGAACAGTCAGGGGATGATATAGCAGCTGAGAGGAGACCGCAGACCTCGCTGAGGCACTGAGAGAGGGTGAGTTTCAGGGCAAAAAGGCAGGAGCTCTAGAAACATGCGGCCATCCCACTCACCAGTCAAGCCACGCCCCCCATGATGGGAGATTTTAATTATCCAGAGATTAATTGGACAAATGATTCATGTGATACTGCTAGGGGTAATAGGTTTTTAAACACACTATAATCAATACTTACTTCAACTAATTGAGGAACCAACTAGGTACAATGCAATCTTAGACCTAGTACTAACAAACAATGGGGATTTGATATAAAATATTATGGTAGGAGAGCCCATCGGAAACAGCGACCACATTATGGTTACATTCAACATCCGTTTTCAAAAGCAGCCTTATATAGGCCCAAATAAGACCCTAAACTTTAGCAAAGCTAACTTTGACATGATGAGAGAAACTTTAAATGACATTGAATGGGAAATTTTGTTTCAAGGCAAGAATACTACAGAGAAATGGGATGTATTAAAAACGTTGCTCGCTAGTTATACTCGTAAATTCATTCCCATGGGCAGCAAATGAAGGGGTAATAATTTCAAACCAATATGGCTTAACAAAAAGATTAAGGAACTAATGGCCAAAAAGAGGCGAGCATTCAAAGCTTATAAATCAGACGGGAAGGCGGAGTCATTCCAGTACTATAAGGATTGTAACAAAGTATGCAAAAAAGAAATCAGAGCGTCTAAAATAGAAACGGAAAAGCTAATATCAAAGGAAAGTAAATCAAAAGTTTTTTAAATACATCAACAGCAAAAGATTAAAGAAAGAGAGTATCGGCCCTTTAAAAAGCAATTTGGGAGTACTAATTAAAAATGACAATGACATAGCGGAAATATGAAACAAGTTTTTCTCATCAGTATTCACAAGAGAGGACCTGATGGTGGGATTAACGTATAACCTCATAACCACAGCAATGACCCACAGCTTAACGCTTATTTCTCTTATGTCCTAGGGCACAGGTTCTCAAACTCGGTCCTCAGGACCCCACACAGTGCATGTTTTGCAGGTCTCCTCACAGAATTGCAAGGGAAATAATTAGCTCCATCTGTGGACCTTTTAAAATGGGTCAGTGAGTAATTAATGCACCTGTGCACTTGCTGGGTTTCTGCAAAACATGCACTGTGTGGGGTCCTGAGGACCGAGTTTGAGAACCCCTGTCCTAGGGGATACTGGGAATCCATTTAGTACCATGGGGTATAGACGGTCCACTAGGAGCCATGGGCACTTTAAGAAATTGATAGTGTGCGCTGGCTCCTCCCTCTATGCCCGTCCTACCAGATTCAGTTTAGAAAATGTACCCAGAGGAGCCGGACACATCTATGCAAGCTCCTGAAGAGGTTTCTGCATTTATTTTAGAATATATAGAATTTATATGTCAAAGATTCTCCTCTGGGTGAAAAATCACGCTGTGGCATTGTCGGCGGTCTTCATTCCGGGAGTAGACAACTGGGAAGCAGACTTCCTCAGCAGACACAACTTGCACCCGGGAGAGTGGGGCCTCCATCCGGAGGTTTTCCGGTGGTTGACACATCGGTGGGGATATCCACAAATCGACATGATAGCCTCTTGACTCAACAAGAAGCTCAAGTGGTATTGTTTAAGGTCGAGGGACACACAAGGAGTGGCTGTAGACGCTCTGCCAACTCCGTGGGTCTACCAGCTGGTGTACATGTTTCCTCCACTTCCTCTGATCCCAAGAATTCTAAAAATAATAAAAAGGGAAAAGGTTCAAGCAATCCTCATTGGTCCAGACTGGCCACAAAGGGACTGGTATGCGGATCTTCTCGAAATGCTGCTTGAAGATCCGTGGCCTCAACCTCTTCGCGAGGATCTTATGCAACAGGGCCCATTCATCTATCAAGACTTACCGTGGCTACGTTTAATGGCATGGAAGTTGAACGGCTGATTCTAGCCAGGAGAGGGATTCCTGACAAGGTCATCTCGACAATGATCCAAGCCAAGAAGGGGGTAACGTCTAAACATTACCACCGTATCTGGAAGAAATATGTCTCTTGGTATGAAAGAAGACATTATTCTGCGGTAGAATTCCATCTGGGACGTTTCCTGCTTTTTCTGTAGTTGGTAGTGGAGGTGGGCCTACGTCTAGGCTCCATAAAAGTCTAGATTTCAGCCTTGTCTATTTTCTTTCAGAAACAATTGGCTTCACTTCCTAAGGTCCAGACATTCTTGAAATGTGTTCTGCACACCCAACCTCCCTTTGTGCCTCACACGGCACCTTGGGATCTCAATTTAGTGCTGCAGTTCCTCCAATCGGACTGGTTACAGGAGGTTGATGCAAAGTACCTTACGTGGAAGACCATCACACTGTTGGCCTTGGCTTCAGCAAGACGTGTGTCAGAGCTAGAGGCCTTGTCTTACAAGGTCTTACAAGAGCCCTGCCTTATTTTCCATGAGGACAGAGCTGAACTCAGGACTCGTCAGCAATTTCTTCCTAAAGTGGTGTCCGCGTTTCACATAAACCAACCTATTGTGGTTCCGGTTGTTACGGACACCTCTGCTACTTCAAAGTCCTTGGATGTTGTGAGGGCTTTGAAGGTTTATGTAAAGAGGACAGCTTGTCACAGGAAATTGGACTCGCTGTTTGTTCTCTATGATCCCAATAAAATTGGGTGTCCTGCTTCAAAGCAGTCAAGTGCATGCTGGATCAGACTCCCTATCCAGCATGCTTATTCCATGGCAGTCTTGCTGGTTCCACAATCTGTACAGGCCCACTCGACTAGGTCGGTGGGTTCCTCGTGGGCGGTTGCCCGGGGTGTCTCGGCTTTACAGCTCTGCCGAGCAGCTACTTGGTCATGTTCAAACACGTTTGTAAAGTTTTACAAGTTTGATACTTTGGCCTCTGAGGACCTTCAGTTTCGTCAATCAGTTCTGCAGGAACCTCAGCACTCTCCCACCCAGTTTGGGAGCTTTGGTACTTCCCCATGGTACTAAATGGATTCCCAGTATCCCCTAAGAGAAAATAGGATTTTAATTACCTACCCTTAAATCCTTTTCTCGTAGTACGTAGGGGATACCGGGCGCCTGCCCGGTGCTTCGTTCTTTCTGCATTGTTATTTAGTTGAGTATTCTGGTTGGTTCAGCTGTTGCTGTTCCTGTTTCAGGTTTGGTTAGCATGGCTTTCCTCTTGTTCTGTGTGTGCTGGTTCGTAATCTCACCACTTTCCTTATCTATCCTTCTATCAAAGTATGTCCATCTCCTCGGACACAGTTTCCTAGACTTAGTCTGGTAGGAGGGGCATAGAGGGAGGAGCCAGCACACACTATCAATTTCTTAAAGTGCCCATGGCTCCTAGCGGACCCATCTATACCCCATGGTACTAAATGGTTTCCCAGTATCCCCTTTGGACTACAGGAAAAGGATTTACTGGTAGGTAATTAAAATTCTATTTTAAGTGAGGAAATAGTCAGAGACCGAGTAAAAAAAATTAGGATTTATAAGTCACCTGGTCCCAATGGAATTCACCCAAGGGTTCTCATGGAGCTACAGTCCGAATGGGTGTGGTATAAAAGATAGATAGTGTCTAGTTAGACAGTCAATAGATTGACACTATATGTTAGACAGACATTAGGTCGACAGGGTCAAAAGGTCGACCAGGTCAAAAGGTCGACATGAAAAAGGTAGACAGTACATAAGGACGACTGGGTCAAAAGGTCGACAGGGTCAAAAGGTCGACATAAAAAAGGTAGACACCATGTTTTTTGCATTTTTGTGGTTTGTGTGGATAGTTTTGTCATCTGGGACCCCAATTGTAGAAAGGCATACCCTCACGGGGATTGCTTTGCTCGCCACGCTTCGGGCTCGGTGGCTCGCTGCGCTCGCCACAAGGTTTATAACCAACTCTATACCGACATGGATAGAGAAAGTATGAAATTGTCCAAAAACACGATAAAAAAAATTTGTCTATCTTTTTTATGTCGACCATTTTCATGTCGACCTTTTGACCCTGTCGACCGTTTGACCCTGTCTACCTTTTGTACTGTCTACCTTTTTCCTGTCGACCTTATGACTCTGTCGACCTAATGTCTGTCTAACATACTGTATGGTGTCTATCTATTGACCGGATACCACTCCGAATAAGCAAGACCCCTATACTTGACTTTGATTGACTCACTTACATCAGGCATGGTCCCCAAAGACTGGTATATAGCGGAAGTAGTGCTGATATTTAAAAAAAAAAGTAAATCTGAACCGGGTAATTATAGACCAGTTAGTCTTACATCCATAGTGGGGAAAGTACTGGAAGGTATTTTAAGGGATAGAATACAGGAGTTCCTTGAAACCAATAAAGTTATTAATAGGAACCAACATGGATTTGTGAAGGATAGATCATGTCAAACTAACTTAATAGTCTTTAAATGAAATGGTTAGTGTGAACCTAGATCAGGGTAAAGAGGTAGACGTAATCTTTTTAGACTTTGCTAAAGCTTTCGATACAGTACCACACATGAGACTCATATACAAATTAAGAGAACTTGGGCTAGGGAGCACAATATGCACTTGGGTTAGATATTGGTGGGATAAAAGGGAGCAGCGAGTGGTGGTAAATGTAATGTTTTCGAATTGGACTGAAGTACTAAGTGGTGTGCCACAGGGGTCTGTACTTGGACCACTATTGTTAACATTTTCATTAATGATCTAGATGTGGGTCTAGAGAGTACAGTGTCAATATTTGCAGATGATACCAAACTGTGTAAGGTTATAAATTCGGAGGGGGATGCTAAGTCTCTACCAAATGACTTATTTAGGGGATTCTGTGCTGGAAGAAGATTTAGGTTTTCACACTGATAACAAACTTAGCAGTAGTACCCAAAGTAGAAATGCAGCAAAACAGGCTAACAAGGTATTAACATGTATAAAGCATGGCATTGATGCAAGGGATGAGAGTGTTATACTCCCATTGTACAAATCACTGGTTCGGCCACATCTCGAATACTGTGCACAACTATGGACACCATACTATAAAAAGGACGTCCTGGAACTAGAAAAGGTTCAAAGATGGACAACCAAACTGATTAAGGGGATGGAGATGCTAGAATACGAGGAAAGGCTTGCTAGGCTAGGCATGTTTACACTGGAAAATAGGAGATTAAGAGGGGACATGATTAATATTTACAAATATATAAGGGGTCAATACAGAGAGCTAGCGGATGATTTGTTTTTGGTAAAATCAACACAAAGGACACGTGGACACCCACTTAGGTTAGAGGAGAAGAGATTTAGCACTCTGCAACGGAAAGGTTTCTTCACAGTAAGGACAATACGTACTTGGAATTCCCTGCCTGAGAAAGTAGTAAATCAAGGACTCGGTCACTACTTTTAAGAATGGGCTAGATAAATTCCTAATTAATAAGGATATCCAGGGTTATGGCAGAGAAAATCTTGCACTTTCATAATAAAATAAAATAACTATAAAAAAAGAAGAATCGACATAACAGTTAAACATTCACCAAAGTTAGAATTAGTGAACTCCTATACTGCAATATTTTAAGACTAGTAGGTTGAACTCATTGTATAAATTGTCTTTTTTCAACCTCAAAAACTATGTTACTATGACAGATAGGGTCAGCCTACTGTTGCCGCAGATTTCTTATTTTAGACAAATATCAAGGATCAGTGTAATTTAAACAGCGTCATCACCAGAGAGCATACTGGACCTGAAAGCTGGGGTAGTCCGCTATGCGCAAGTCGTGGACATACCCATTCCTGGACGTACGTTTCACCAAGTAAGGGGACTTTATCGACAGGACAGGAAAGAGCTCACTTAAGCATACTCACTGGTTGTTCATTTAAACCCAGAGTATCCGGTCACGTTGTCCAATAGGGACAAGGTTACGCGCAGCATGCCGCATCATTCTTTAATTGCAGTAGTCAATGGTAACAAGGATTTGAAATATAACCTGCTCTAAGCCAGAAGACAATAAACATAAATCATAACACGCAAACCATTACTACGGGTATTTCATATATGAAATAGATGTTAGATATTACACTTCTTACTTTCTTTATTATTTCATTAGGCAAAGGAGAAAAGAATAATATGTTTCCTGATCTTGTATACAATATCTATAATATATAAAAAATATATTTCTTGTGATGGCTTAACGATGGTGTTATCACTAATTATTAATGCAATAATGAGTCTAAGAGGATTTAAGACCTCTAAACTGTTGATTAAAGTTAAATAATGGAAGAAATGGAGAAACCTTTATTATGGAAAAAAGAGGAATTTTTGTGTGTCATTAGTAAAAAGGAAATATATATTTATTTATTTATTTTTATATATATATATATATATATATATATATGAGAGTGCCTGAATAATAATAATAATAATAATAATAATTATAGATTCTAGACTTTGTGCAACAGTTGTGCTAATGGTGAAACCCAGGTAAGTATAGAGAAGATACACATTCTCTGACCCCATAATGTGGGTAGTGAGCTGTAGTGATCTAGAAAGTCACGCTCTAAAATTCAGATCGTAGACATATAGAATGTGCATAGTGACACCCCCAAAATTATTAAAATATTTGGTTCAAAACTTTGTGCAATAAGAAAAACAAAAGGGATGTGCTAAAACAATCATTTGCTAAACAGTGTCAGGGTGATGACTGATATGATACAATGTAGTATTTTCCCAAATGTTGATGCAGGGGCCGTAACTAGGGGAGGGGGGTGCTCAGGGGGCATGTACCCCGGGTGTAGGATTTGAGGGGGCACTGAGGAGTAACAGAGGAGCAGGGTTTTGTTTTGTTTTTATTGGCTGTGCTGCTCCATTGAGACAGCAGACGGCTCTCGGGGCAGTGTCTCTGACCCACCTATCTGCCCACAGCTGGCTCCGACGCTGTGCGGGTGATCTCCAGTACCTATGCCGACTACTGTCTTAAACTCTCTTCTTTGCCATGCAGTGCTGCGACTAGCGTGCGGTGCACCGTACAAGCTAAAGAAGCGAGCTGTTGGTGCTGTGTTTTTCAGCAGGCTATGATCCCGGCTGCTTGCCCAGCACCAACCGATAACAAGCTGCAGGCTACACCACATTGAGAGGACACACTGCCCCAGGCTTATGCTTGTTAACAGGTGCAGTCACCGATGTTACAGAAAATAAAAGGTTCACTTTGCTAGCTATCCACTTGACAGTGGAAACTTAGAGCCTGGACAACCTCCAAATCTCACAGAGTATCACTACAGCAGCTTTGTGGTGAGTTTAAAGACAGACTTTATTATCGGCACTGTGCTCCCAGTTAGTAGTATCAACCTCCATTTTGCTTCGCAGATGGGGGGGATTTGGTGTAGCTTTTAGGGGGATGTAGTGTAGTGATGTACAGATGTGTCCACATACATCTTTGCTATATCCCGCCATGTATGGCACAGTTTTGCATGCCTTAGACTCAGATTTAGCCATGCCTTGTGATATTTCTTAATTTGCTTCTTTAATATGCTACTTTATACATATTCTATTATGGCAAATAAAAATGTTAAAATGTATCCACTCGCTACACGTGAAAAACAGCTTAGCTGTGTTTTGCATGTTGTGCCAAATTGGTAAAAAAAATCAAAGATGTAAGTAGACACATCTGTATGTAGTGCAGTAATGTATTGCAGTGTGTAGGGACATGTAGTGCACTGATGTGGTGTAGTATATAAGGGGATGTAGTATAGTGATGTAGTCTAGCATATAGGGTATGTAGTGCAGTATATAGGGGCATGATAGCCGATAGCGTGGTGTCGTTGGTTGACTCCTTTAAATTTCTGGGGTCCACAATTTCCCATGGCCTTAAATGGGGGCCAAATATAGGTTCCATTGTCAAGAAGGCGCAACACCAGTTGTTCTGCCTGACACAACTAGGGAAATTCGATATTTCACAGAAACTGCTGATTATCTTCTATACAGCCATTGTGGAGTCTGTTGTTCATGCTCTTCAATCACAGTCTGATATGGAGCTGCCAATGAGTGTGACAGACGGAGGCTACAGAGGGTGGTGAAGACCACAGAAAAGATTGTTGGAGCTGTTCTACCCTCTGTTCAGGACCTCTACCTGTCCAGAGTCAAGAAGCATGCAAGGAAAATTGTGGCAGACAAGCTGCGCCCTGGTCACATCCTGTTTGACTTCTTCCATCAGGCAGGCGTTATAGGTCCATTCTTGCTGAGTTGACCAGAACAAAAGCTTCTATACGCTAGCTGTCCACTTACTAAATTATGCCTAACAAAACAGTCTGGTGCAATGAACTGCTATGTAATTGTAAACAGTGTTTTATACTAATGTATGTTATGTGTGTATGTGTATTATGTTATGCCATTTCTTTTTATGTTGTTATTTGGTGATGCATTGTAAACTGCAAACAATTCCTAGTATACGTGATGATAAAGCCTATTCTTTACCTTATAACATTCACTATATATTTGTACCAGACTCAGTACGCAATTGGCGTATGAAGTACCGTAATGGTACGCTTATAGCGTAGCAGACACTGTGCCCACGAGAACACGAGCGGCGCAGTCGCTCACAGAATGACACTCAGTAAACCTTGCTAGCAACACACTGAAAGGATATGCTTATGCTGTAAACCTTATTACTGTAATATTACCACAATGCAACGCTGATTAACCCTTATCATATGAAAGCTGTTGGAGCGATTGAGATACTCAGAAACCCTTTGTACTTACTAGAGAAACACAGACACCTTGCTGAGGTTCCAACACCTTTACTAATGAGATTTAGCTATGTAAAAAGGAGAAATACAGTTAGCAGCTTATACACTACAGCACTAACATAAAACACCTAAACAGAATACTAGACATAAATATACAATAGCGTCTTAATCCTAAACAATAACAGTGAGAGAGAGAGAGTATGGCAAATACAGACAGAGAATAAGTTGGTTACAGAGAACTTACACACGTGGGGAATGATCGCTAGCGCAGTCCTGGAAACCAGCTCTCTAGTTAGTCAATGATGAAAACCTTTGTGGAGAGAAGACTGAGCTGGCCCAGGCTGGCTGTTCTTATATACACAAAGTACAGTACACTACAAAGGGCCCTACAATCTTATTGTTCATTGGACACAGGAATCTGTCTTCGCATTATAACCAAAGGTCATAGGTTTGTTTGAACAGGTGGGCTGTGACTATTTCAAACTGCTCAGGTGGGAGGTATCCTCTGGATTCCCCCTGCATGTGTAATTAAACTGCAAATACTGTAAATGTCCATAAACTTCTTTTAAACATAACTATACGCTGGAGCGACCGATCTCTTCCTAACCAACACCGGAATGTTTCTAATAAAATACTCTTCGGTTAGGTACTAAACACCACCGCTCAGACCCTGTCTGACCCTTCGTATCATGCAAAGAGGAATTCCCTTGTCCCTGAACCAGTTACACTAATCATACTTACAGATATTATTAAGGGGACCATAACCTATAAAATACACTATTTAGATTAACTATGTAACGATCGAGTCGCCCGCCAGAGGCACACAAACTCTACCGTAAATGCGCATACCACGCGCCTGAGCGCACGACCGTGGAGGCGCCGTCACGCAACTGCAAATATGCGCACGCACGGGAGAGAATGTGCACGTGCAGCGGGCAAGCGCATGGGGTTAGTACAAGGCATCATAGGTCGCTATATTTTTCGACTTTGACAGTCCACCCTTTGGCAGTCACCAATAACTGCCACTTCCTAAACAGTTCAAACAGAAAAATATATGTCATCATGTAAATACCTTTTTATGATTGGGTAAAGGGAGGAGAGGAGAAGGTGGGAAAAGTATGACCTAGTGAGACAGTAAAAGCATGTGTGTATGAAATCCATGTTTGAGGGGTCATGTATCATCGTGCCATTCGTGTTCTAAATCAAGCTTCGAGGTATTGCGAAGTATACATTTGATTCCTTCTTATCCCGTATTAAGGGTCTGTGGATGGGCTGTCAAACTCTACCGAGCTCTTTTCGGCTTTTGGTTGCAACAAATGGGGGAGCACATTTAGTTGATGATACATGAATGGGGAGAATATGTGGATGCTAATATGTGAGAATCACCTGTCGACTATGTGAGATACTACCTGGAGGTTGTAGAGATGAAGATAAGAAACAATCGTTATAAATGCAGTCGTAAAACTATGTGAGTTTTAATAGACAGTCGCCGATTGAGGTCTTGTCTGATGTCTTGTCTTGATGTACATGTTGTCTGATGTCTCTCTGTGCTTTTGCTGTAAGTGGCGAGCAAAAGCTGTTCCAGTGTCCATAAAATTACAGTCTCTAAAGTTTTGGGTTTTCCGTAGATAGTTAAAGTCACTAAAAGTATTGGGTGTCTGTGACACAGTTCATCAAAGGTCTGCATAAAAGAGGTTGTCAAATTCTTCTTCCACGCGGATGTCTTTGTACCTTGGAGGAAAACAAAGGAGAAACGGGTAATAGAAACGGACCGTGGAATCACATTTTCATCACAACATTGTCTCTATCGTTGGGTCATAAATCAAATTAGTTGTTGTTATTACAGTGTCCTCGCTCCTCAGACTCATCATTCTGGTACTACCTTTACACTTCGTTAAAGTCCGAACGCATCTAAATATCAGACCAACCAATATGACGACTCCCAGAATACACAAGAGAAATTTCCCTACATCCATTATAATGCCTTGGGCCCATTCTCCTAAACCAGAGAACCAATTTCGTGAGTTCAACCATGATACCCAACTGGTCAGCTCATTACTCACAGCAGCGAGAGTGAGATTATGTCTCCTTCGGAACTCCCACTTTAATTGCAAAATGTCATCCATCTTTTGGTCTATGACCTCGGCCGGGTCCTCAGTGCTGTTTGTAATATACGTGCAGCACTTTATACCATACTGAGTTGCTAAGGTAACACAATACCCGCCTGTCACTGCTGTGAGATAATTGAGAATCATCCTATGCTGAACCAGCTCTGTTTTGTAGGCTTGTAACTCTCTCCCAGTGTACCTGAACGTGTCGTCATACATTTCGGTGATATTGTCTAACAAGTTTGCTAGCGCAGATATATACCTATAATTTATCACTCCTCTGGCTGTACGAGTGATATCTAACGCGAGTAGGAATTGAATTCCGGTGGATTCATGGAACAAATCAGAGGCCGGATGCTCTGTCCTTTCTATCAGGTGCCGTTTAACGACGTGCTCGTAGTGAGTGTGAGTATAAGGAGCTTGGGCACCACGGTGAATATCTTTCATTTTGATATGGGATACAGTCATTACTTCAGGCAGTACTTTTCCAATGTAACACAATCCCTCTGAGTTTGGGGCAAGCCACTTATACGCCTTTCTCCCGCATATGAAATATGCATCATCGGGGAGAACATATGGGACGGAGTATGACATAACCATGTTACAAACTTTCCATGTGAAATCTCCTAACCCTAATTCTCCCATCTGTCTAGTACACGTATCTGGTTGTACGATATGTGCACAGTATCCTGGTGATACTTCTCCAACTCGCATGGTCCTACTTCCTAGAGTATACCTATACCAGAAATATCTTCCACTGTTGGCTATCTGGCGTATAAGTTCTGTGTCTATGGGCATTCTGTCGGCTCTGTGTGAAAAGGTCATGGTTTGATTACTCCATGACACTTCCCAATTTCCCAGCTTTCGGGGATTGGAAATGTTAAAGCATACTAAGGACTTATCCACATGATATTGGTGGAGCTTCAAACTAGGAGGACTAGAGATATTAAATCTCTTGTCCACCGGCCTCCCACCACTTAGCTCAAGTACCTCTCCTATATTTAAAGGGAATGGTACTAGTCCTGATTTGCTATGACCTTGAGGTACTTGAGAGCATACCCAACAGTCTGTCTGGTTTAACACTTTACCCACTAAGGAGTGATAGTCACTCAATGGATGCCGGTCCATGTGGATATTAAAACTGGACTGACATTTCTTGATGCAGCCATCCTCAACTATATTGTCACAATGCCTACAGATGCAGTTTTCTTCAGCTAACAATCCTTCACAATTCCTTCTATTGTCAATGCTACCAGATCATTTTCTGATACTCGCCTTTACTCAGTGATTGTGTTGCTCTTGGAAATCTACGCCTCCATCCTGGTCATCCGAACCCATTCCAGATCCTTTCTCGACCTCCATGGTACTCTCACCGAAACAGACTGCTCTGGTCAACAACAGGGTCAACAGGAAAATCCGGATCACAGTCTCTTGGGGCGAGTCCATCTTACAGGAGGAGAAAGAGAAATTTGTAATGGGGGCACAAAAAAAATAATTTGAGGGGAAAGAAAAATGTTACGATGCTTTTGTCCTCTAGTCTTGTTGTTCTTCTTGCTCTGTTGTCATCTCAAATGTGCTGTCTCTCAGTCTTCCAAACGAACATTCTGGTGATACAATGTTCCTTCCAAATCTGCGATCTTTCTGTAAGGAGCAAAAATCTTGCATTACCATTTGTCTAACTGATGTGTGACATACCATCTGTAAAGCATGAGAACATGAGAGAGAAGAGAGAAGAAAAAAAAACAAACGAAAGAGAGAGAACAATTCATATATATGTTACATAAAACAACAAACAAAAAAAAAACATTGTCAGATCTTCCGTTCACCATCAGGCTGTCACACCAACACATCCATTGGTATCTTTGCGCAGTCTCCCCCACCAGTATTTCCACACTTCACCCTTTTGTGCCTGGCCAGGACACACCGATGTCGGTAGGTCACACTGGGGTTAGGCAGACTTCTGCAAAGACCAAGTAGCTATGTGATGTTTGAGTTCTGCCGATGAACGTCAGAGATGAGGAAAAAGAAACATTTACAGATAAATTACAAAGTTTACCCGGCCGTTCCTGTGTCTACAAGGAACTGACCTCCCAATATCATTAACTGTAACCTCAGGTTTACTACCAGTCCTAATGATCAACTTTCCTGACTGCATATTACAGGTGCGGCCCAAACTTCTTCCTAGGTGATTCCTGATTACAATTTCGTGTATCGTGACTTTGCTCATGTTTTTGTCTAGGGGGTTGATATGACTTTTGCATATTTCTTAATCTACAATCTCGTGCAAAATGACCTTCCCTCTGGCAATTATAACATCTTATCACCTTTGACTTACCCACAGGGATCTGAGGCTTCTTACCTCCCTGTGCTTGCTGATGTTTTGCTCATGCCCAACAGCGGACTTTCTTAATGCAGCCACTGAGATATTTCTCCAGTTTGGGTTGGTGGTCTGTACCCTTGTTCTCAGTACTACCTTTAAACCATCCATTAATACCTTAACCGGTATATCTCTATGCTGTGCATTTCTCTCAATGTCCGTGATCCCAGTGTTTCTAGCCATTACTTGCAGTGCTCGATTGAAATAATTAGAAGTACTTTCCCCTTCTTTTTGTCTTATGGAGAAGATTTTGTTCCACTCGACAACGGCTGGGAAATATACTCCTAACTGTCGGTTGATCTGCTTAATACATTCCTGATTGTGTTCCTCCGTACGAGGTACTTCTGTGTTTAACTTACAATCAGTAATAAACTTCGCAGGGTCAACACTGGAGGGCAAACATGCCCTCAGCACTGTCCACCACTCTTTGTTGGTGGGTTCTGTGGAGTTTCCTAGTTCTTTAATAAACCTCTGACATGCAACTAGATCTTTCCTAGGATCAGGGAATCCAGACATAATTGTCCTTAATTCTGTCCGGGACCAGGGACGGCGCATTGCACTGTCCCTGGCGGGAATGATTCCCTGAGCGTCAGTCTTCCCATTGGGGACTGTGATCACCCTGATAGGATTAAATTCAACCACATCATCTTGTGTTGGTTCTACAATATGAGATACATTTGTTTGTGCGTGATATATAACACCGTACGTACCTGTGGACACGACCTCACCTGACCCTCCGTTAGGGGGTTTGACTACTGCCTTTACCGATTTGGTCGCGTCCACCTGGATGTCTTGTATGATGGCTGCTGGAAAAGGTGTCGACATCGTGCTGGGCTCACTTTCTTGCTTGTAATCCTGAGGGAAGATTAACATGGGGTGCAACTTGCACGGGTTAACAGTTGTACATTTAACAGTTTTACTTTTATCATTGTTACATTTGTTACAATTATTCTTATCATCAATAATACAGTTGCTAAGTGCACAATTATCATATACCAGTGTGCCATTCTCTGTAACCACTTTCTCTCTTGTTGCCATATTTTTCTTACCAAAGTGAGAGTCAGCTGTGTAAGCTAATCCTCCTTGTATTTCACTTTCCCTTTGCCATAACTGTAAACAATCATAATGTCGGATCCGGACTTAATTAGACATATCCTTTTCTTTAAATTTTGTAACACCTTGGGACTAAAACTGCCTACCCGTGGGAACTTTTCCCCGTCATGCACAGTCATTCTTTCCCATTCATTGAAAACCTTTGTGTGTGATTCATCTCGGACCTCCTGGTCTGTATCACACGTTATATACCTTGCCGACCTTATGGGCCGGTTTACTAAATCAACCTGAACCAGGGTTGATCGTCCCTTACCTGAACAACTGTCCCCCATCTTTGCAGGTGTTGCTTTCACTACCTCTGACCTTCAAATCAGGGTCTTCAGCGAACCCTTACAAAAACCAAGTTGCCCGGGGTAAGCCGACGGTGAAAGTTCGACCGAGTGCTTTCACCCACTCTTCGCCCACGTTGGCCAGTACTTCAATCACTGACTCAGAGCTGCTGTACCCAACCTAGGGCCCCTATAAACCTTTATTCACTGGGGCGTGTGGGAGTAGGTTACCCGTCCCCAGCAAGTATCGGTTGTTAGAGAATTCCTGAGTGACCAGCGAACCTCCCTTAAAATAAAAAAAATTTACACAAATCACGTTAGAATGTACAAATAGCGTTTATGACCCCTCTAGCGTATGCAAATGGTACTGGGTCAAGTTACAAACTAAAGCACACAATTACATGCGGTACAATCGTACTGCACATAAGCAACTAATCTTATGTGCGGAACGACCAACGGAATCGAAAATTATGGCTGCGAATTCCTTCAGCCAGAGCTTGATGGCCTATATGGGTATTGCACCAACCCTCCTGGGGTTGTGCTTCTTGACTCTATAGCGGACTTCCTAGTCTGCTGCACCTAGACCTCCTGGTCTGTCTCTGGACCTCCTGGTCCGTGACCTCCTGGTCTGTGTCTACAGTAGACCTCCTAATCTGCTATACTCTAATGCTCTTATTTCAATATTTAACAAGGGATGCCTCCCAAGCAACCACGCGCTGTCACTTTCACGGATGTACCTCACGAGAACTCGACTTCCGGGGGTTCCAACCAAAAATGAGAAACTTATATATATGCATACACTCTTTCACCTCATATACTCTTTACTTTCTTTTCTGTACAGAAAATTCCTTTCATGCAGTATCACAGGCTAGTCCCAGAGGAGTTGCAACTAGAGAAGGATTTTAAATTTTGGACACTGAGATTAACTTGCGCTATTATCGCGTTGCTTCCGTATCGCCTACTAAAACAATACTATCGTGTGATTTGTATTACGTGGGCGTACCCATACGCTCCGTTGCGTAATATACGCTACGTGTGTAAGCCCTTGCATCGCGTACGCTTGTCCCGCCCTTTGTTAGGGACACATGTACACAGGCCAGACACGTCCACAGTAACACAAGTAACACGTTTCTATCAATGCAAATGATATTTAACTGTAATCATTTACCGAGCACCACACAGCCCTCCCTTGTATCTTAGGCAAAGCCGTGTACGTGTTTTACAAATTACTCCCTTACGTATTAATTTTACTTGTAACTACCAATAGCAACAAATCTTTCTCAGCACGTTATCAATGATAAATGGCAAACAGGAAAGTGAGATATGTGAAAATACACAGATGAAAATGCAATTCTAAATTAATCTAATAACATACATTAATGTAAACACACACATATAATATTACATATATGTACTAATCACTATTACATCTATGAGACCTTATTCAGTGCTTCTAATTTGCATACGAATGTGCTTTTAACTATCTGTGAAGGCGATTTCTTTCACTGCTGGGAGAAAAAAAAAACCAGTTGAGAAGTATCACCAGTTACACAGGTTAATTTGCATCTCAATGGCCCATCTCACAAGTAGCAGAGTTAAAACAGACTCTTGAAGGGAGAAAGAGAAAAAAAAACCACAACTTTGTTTTATTTCTGTGGGTCGTTCTTACATCAAATATTAATTTTACTATTAACTTACATTAAACCCTATCTGAACTATTTATGATTGATTATGATATGGATTAAATAAATGCATCGAAAACTCATTAAATGGTGATTTCTTTTTGACAATGGATGGCTGATTATTCCCGAGTCAACTGAAAATCAGCCATTCAGAAATTTATTTATTTTTGACCTTCCCAAAATGGCCGCTGCTCCTCCCCCTTCCACATCCATGAGGGTTACACAAAATGGAGGACAGACCATGCGGCTTCTTTTGTCACAAGGAAAATCATCATTCAAGCCCCTGAAGTTATTTTTTTTAAGCCTGGGTTAAAAATAAAACTATCAAGCTATGCAGAGCGATTAAAAATACTTTTAAACCTATTTAAACAGACAAGCAATCCAATCTGCGTGTGCAGTTGGCACCAAATAGAAATTAAAACCAGATTTAAAAAGACAATAGCTTAATGTTCTTACCTTCTTCGGATTTCACCAGCATCCCTACAAACTAAGAGAATCAGACGCAGACGCACATCCGATCAGCACTACAAGATACCACCTTTCCGCCCTTTGGTGATCGATAAAGTCTGCGCGTTTTCGCCTGACTGCGGATATGAGGTGGACCGGACTTGCCCCCAATTGATAAAGTCTATTCTTTACCTTATAACATTCACTATATATTTGTACCAGACTCAGTACGCCATTGGCGTATGAAGTACCGTAATGGTACGCTTATAGCGTAGCAGACGCTGTGCCCACGAGAACACGAGCGGCGCAGTCGCTCACAGAATGACACTCAGTAAACCTTGCTAGCAACACACTGAAAGGATATGCTTATGCTGTAAACCTTATTACTGTAATATTACCACAATGCAACGCTGATTAACCCTTATCATATGAAAGCTGTTGGAGCGATTGAGATACTCAGAAACCCTTTGTACTAGCTAGAGAAACACAGACACCTTGCTGAGGTTCCAACACCTTTACTAACGAGATTTAGCTATGTAAAAAGGAGAAATACAGTTAACAGCTTATACACTACAGCACTAACATAAAACACCTAAACAGAATACTAGACATAAATATACAATAGCGTCTTAATCCTAAACAATAACAGTGAGAGAGAGAGAGTATGGCAAATACAGACAGAGAATAAGTTGGTTACAGAGAACTTACACACGTGGGGAATGATCGCTAGCGCAGTCCTGGAAACCAGCTCTCTAGTTAGTCAATGATGAAAACCTTTGTGGAGAGAAGACTGAGCTGGCCCAGGCTGGCTGTTCTTATATACACAAAGTACAGTACACTACAAAGGGCCCTACAATCTCATTGTTCATTGGACACAGGAATCTGTCTTCGCATTATAACCAAAGGTCATAGGTTTGTTTGAACAGGTGGGCTGTGACTATTTCAAACTGCTCAGGTGGGAGGTATCCTCTGGATTCCCCCTGCATGTGTAATTAAACTGCAAATACTGTAAATGTCCATAAACTTCTTTTAAACATAACTATACGCTGGAGCGACCGATCTCTTCCTAACCAACACCGGAATGTTTCTAATAAAATACTCTTCGGTTAGGTACTAAACACCACCGCTCAGACCCTGTCTGACCCTTCGTATCATGCAAAGAGGAATTCCCTTGTCCCTGATCCAGTTACACTAATCATACTTACAGATATTATTAAGGGGACCATAACCTATAAAATACACTATTTAGATTAACTATGTAACGATCAAGTCACCCGCCAGACGCACACAAACTCTACCGTAAATGCGCATACCACGCGCCTGAGCGCACGACCGTGGAGGCGCCGTCACGCAACTGCGAATATGCGCACGCACGGGAGAGAATGTGCACGTGCAGCGGGCAAGCGCATGGGGTTAGTACAAGGCATCATAGGTCGCTATATTTTTCGACTTTGACAGTGAATATACATGTCTAATAAAGTCGATTCTGATCCTGATGTGGTGTAGTGATGTAGTTCAGCGTGTAGGGGATGTAGTATAGTAGTGCAATGGATAGGGGAATGTTGTACAGTGATGAAGTGTTATGATATAGTGCAGTGATATAGTGAAATGTATGGGGGGGGGGACACAGGAGCATGTATTTGAACACGCTGCTGGAGTTGCATGAGACGCATAGGACATTTGAGGCACATAGGGGAATATTGTCCAATAGCATCCCCTTTTTTTCCAAGATTTGGGGGCAGGTGCCAAATTACTGTCTTGCCCCGGGTGACGAAAATCCTAGTTTCGGCCCTGGATGATGTGACATGTTTCAGAAAATAAACAAACTTTATGGGGTCCGAGCCTAGGCAAATGGGGGCAGATTCAATACCTAGGCAAATGGGGGACAGCAGAATTCTGAACGTACCCCAGTGGTCCTGTCTATACTATTTCATATATTATTTTCTCTGAAAAACACTGGGTCAGTGGTATTCATATGAAGTAATGATCTGATGGCTTTTTTACTTCTACATGTTTTTTAATGTTCATATGTATGTGTATGTTTTTTGTCCATATTTCGTCTTTGTCATGTGTATATTATTATCGTAGGGATTTTAAGATTAACATGATTAAAGGTTAAGTTTTATATTACTCCTTTTCTTCATTTTCTAATATAATGAGTGCTTGACCACCCAAAGAGTCCTATTTGCTGCCCCCTTGCGCATCTCCTTTTTTGATGTCAGAACTAGTGATGTGCACCGGAAATTTTTTGGGTTTTGTGTTTTAGTTTTGGATTTGGTTCCACGGCCGTGTTTTGGATTCAGACGCGTTTTGCCAAAACCTCCCTGAAATTTTTGTGGCGGATTCGGGTGTGTTTTGGATTCGGGTGTTTTTTTTTTTTTTAAAAACCCTCAAAAACAGCTTAAATCATAGAATTTGGGGGTCATTTTGATCCCATAGTATTATTAACCTCAATAACCATAATTTACACTCATTTCCAGTCTATTCTGAACACCTCACACCTCACAATATTATTTTTAGTCCTAAAATTTGCACCGAGGTCGCTGGATGACTAAGCTAAGCGAACCAAGTGGGCGGCACAAACACCTGGCCCATCTAGGAGTGGAACTGCAGTGACAGACAGGATGGCACTTAAAAAAAATTGGCCCCAAACAGCACATGATGCAAAGAAAAGAGAAAAAGAGGTGCACTGTTGTCGCTGGACGGCTAAGCTACGTGACACAAACACCTCAATATCACAGGAATTATTCATTCTAATCAATGGTATTATTGGTCCAAATCACTGGAAGAAGATGACAAAATCACTGGAATTACTCGTTCTAATCAATGGTATTATTGGTCCAAATCACTGGAAGAAGATGACAAAATCACTGGAATTACTCGTTCTAATCAGTGGTATTATTGGTCCAAATCACTGGAAGAAAATGACAAAATCACTGGAATCATTTGGCAAGATCACTGTAATTAATAATTAATTATAAATCACTGATATTAATTGGTAAAATCTCGCTATCGCTTGCCTAGTGAAGTGGAATCTATATGGGATTTTGTACTGGGGACAAAATAACTTCATCAATTGTCTAAATCCCAATGCACTAATGGCGGAAAATGGGCGCACACAGTGGCGGATCCAGGGGGGGGGGCACTCGGGCCCGTGCCCCCCCTGTCATTTGTGGCCTTCTGTCCGCCGCCGCCGCCGCCGCACAGGGAGATGACGGGCGCCCGCTGAGATTGTGTTACCAGCGGGCGCCCGTCTCCCTGCACAGCGGCAGCCGGAGGCAGGAGCTCAGTACTGAGCTCCGGCGCTGTCACTGTGCGCAGTGCGCTATGGGGAGACGTCATTCATGACGTCTCTCTCATAGTGCTGACTGAGGAAAGGACGCCCAGGGAGGAGGAGGACTGCAGCGGCCTGGAAGCGGGAACGGGGCTCGGTAAGTATGTTTTTTTCTTCCTTAATGCAGCGGGGGCATCTACTGGGGGCAAACTACGGGGGACATTACTACTTGGGGGGGCATCAACAAGGGGCATTACTACTGGGGGGGCAAACTACTGGGGGCATTATAACTGGGGGGCATCTACTGGGGGCATCACTACTGAGGGGTCATCTATTGGGGCAGCTACTGGGGGACATTTTTACTGGGGGCCATCTACTGGGGGCATTACTACAGGGGGTCATCTATTGGGGCAAACTCGTAGGGGGCATTATTACTGGGGGGTCATCTATTGGGGGCAGCTACTGGGGGCATTATTACTGACGGGCACTTACTGGGGGCATTACTACTGGGGGGTCATCTATTGGGGCAGCTACTGGGGGACATTTTTACTGGGGGCCATCTACTGGGGACA
The DNA here is from genome assembly GCF_028390025.1 of Pseudophryne corroboree. Taxonomy (NCBI): domain Eukaryota; kingdom Metazoa; phylum Chordata; class Amphibia; order Anura; family Myobatrachidae; genus Pseudophryne; species Pseudophryne corroboree. The sequence continues at coordinate 711,339,768 of NC_086444.1, read as the reverse complement.
TTTTTACTGGGGGCCATCTACTGGGGGCATTATTACTGGGGGGCATCTACTGGGGGCATTACTACTGGGGGGTCATCTATTGGGGGCAAACTCCTAGGGGGCATTACTACTGGGGGCAAACTACTGGAGGACATTATTACTGGGGGGCATCTACTGGGGGCAAACTGCTGGGGGACATTATTACTGGGGGGCATCTACTGGGGGCAAACTGCTGGGGGACATTATTACTGGGGGGCATCTACTGGGGGCAAACTACTGGGGGACATTATTACTGGGGGGCATCTACTGGGGGCAAACTGCTGGGGGACATTATTACTGGGTGGCATCTACTGGGGGCAAACTACTGGGGGACTATTACTGGGGGCCAACTACAAAGGTGCTAACTACTGGCGGCATAACTACAGGGGCATTACTACTGGCGGCTTAACTACAGGGGCATTACTACTTGGGGGCTAAACTACAGGGGGGGCCAAACTACTGGGGGCTTAACTACAGGGGCCAAACTACTGGGGGATAACTACAGGGGCCAAACTACTGGGGGCATTACTACTGAAGGCTAAGCTACAAGGGGGCATAACTACAGGGGCTAAACTACAATGGGGCAAACTACAGGGGGGCATTACTATTGGTGGCTAAACTACTGGGGGCATTACCACTGGGAGGCTAAACTAAAGGGGGGGGTAAACTACTGGGGTCATAACTGCAGGGGAATTACCACTGGGGGCATAATGACTGGGGGCATTACTACAGGCAACATTACTACTGGGGGCAATACGGGCATTGCAAAAGGGGCACCACTACTATGGGGTCTATATAAGGGGCACTACCAGTACAGTGGACATTGCATAATGAGCGCTACAACTGTGGGCATTGTATAAGAAGCGCCACCTCACATGCACCGAAGCCGCACGCAAATGTACTTGCCCCTTCCATGGTGCCCCCCCTATCATTTTCTTCTGGATCCGCCCCTGGGCGCACATCTAACAGCGCACTGATTATACTGAGAACTGATTATACTGATCAATCACTGATTATACTGAGCACTGATTTTACTGAGCACTGGTGATGCTACAGAGAACTGACACTGAGCAGCGAGAACAGCACTGGACTATTGTACTGTAGTATACTGGTCACCACAATGCTGCACTGTACTACTCTATATACTGCTCACAACAATGCAGCACAGATATGGATACTTGCAGTGACACAGAGCTGCAAGATACAGCAATGGCCTACTGTACTGTACAACTATATACTGTTGGTCACCAAAATGCTGCACTGTACTACTATATATACTGCTCACAAAAATGCAGCACAGATATGGAATGGATACTTGCAGTGACACAGAGCTGCAAGATACAGCAATGGCCTACTGTACTGTACTACTATAATTATATACTGGTGGTCCCCAGTCCCCACAATAAAGCACTCTGAGCACAGATATTTGCAGCACACTGAGCACAGATATGGAGCGTTTTCAGGCAGAGAACGTAGATATTTTCAGCACACTGAGCACAGATATTTGCAGCACACTGAGCACAGATATTTGCAGCACACTGAGCACAGATATGGAGCGTTTTCAGGCAGAGAACGTAGATATTTGCAGCACACTGAGCACAGATATTTGCAGCACACTGAGCACAGATTACGGAGCTTTTCAGGAAGAGAACGCAGCCACGTCCTCTCTGTTCAATCTCCAATGCACGAGTGAAAATGGCGGCGACGCGCGGCTCTTTATATAGAATACGAATCTCGCGAGAATCCGACAGCGGGATGATGACGTTCGGGCGCGTTTGGGTTAACCGAGCAAGGCGGGAAGATCCGAGGCTGCCTCGGAACCGTGTAAAATAGGTGAAGTTCGGGGGGGTTCGGATCTCGGAGAACCGAACCCTCTCATCTTTAGTCAAAACATAGCCACTAATAATTAAAATGTTGTAGCTGCTCCTATTTGACCATCTGAATATCAATTTAGATACATAAAACAAAAAAACCTGTTAGTTTGTTATAAAGTAACAGCAAAGGAGCACTGATCATTTTCAGGATATTTACAATGAGGTTTAATTACATCTACAGATTGTAAAATAAAAATACATTCATTAAAAAATCATACTATATATAAACAACCTGTCCTATTGGCCCTCATTCCGAGTTGATCGCTCGCTAGCTGCTTTTAGCAGCAATGCAAATGCTAAGCCGCCGCCCTCTGGGAGTGTATCTTAGCTTAGCAGAAGTGCGACCGAAAGGTTAGCAGAACTGCTCGTAAAAATTTTCCTGCTGTTTCTGAGTAGCTCAAAACCTACTCCTACCTTGCGATCACTTCAGTCAGTTTAGTTCCTGCTTTGACGTCACAAACACACCCTGGGTTCGGCCAGCCATTCCCCCGTTTCCCCAGGCACACCTGCGTTTTTACCTGACATGCCTGCATTTTTTAGCACACTCCCAGAAAACGCTCAGTTACCACCCAGAAACACCCACTTCATGTCAGTCACTCAACGATCAGCAGAGCGACTGAAAGGCGTCGCTCGACCTTGTGTAAAACAGCATAGATTTGTGTGAAAGAACGTCGCACATGCGCACTGCGGCCCGTATGCATGCGCAGAAATGCCGATTTTTTTTTACCTGATCGATACGCTGCAAACCACGGCAGCTAGCGATCAACTCGGAATGATCCCCATAGGCAGTAGCAATATTTTATTGCTCAGCAATGAATACTCACTGATATTTGGAGGGCCCTCCATCCTGTTGACAAAGAGTACACCTGTCTGTCTGTCTGTCTGTCTGACTGTCTGTCTGTCTGTCTGTCTGTCTGTCTGCTACTTATAATACCCTTTGGCCCTTCCAGATCATTCACTAATATGGGTTTCTTAAATACTGCATGTGGGGTCCTTTAAACTTTCATCCTCTCTGGACTTTCATAGCAAAATATAGATATTTTGGAAGGAGATCAGACTGGACAATCTGCAAAGCGCTCAGGAAAACCCTTTGACTTTCAGGCAGGACCCTAAAGTGGTTATCCGTGGCCATATAATTGAATATGGGGCTCGTCGAAAAAGACAATTTTACCTTTACATTTCAGCATTTACAGTAACAGCTAATGAAGGCCTACCAGAATTTCAAACAAACTCCTTCTCCCGCTGCTAAACAACACTATACTGAAACAAAAATTACATATCATGTTCTAATGTCTTCCCTTGGAGACAGACACACCTTTAACAAAAACCACAAATTCTATAAATTTGGAAACAAATTGGTTATCTCCTTACTAATCTTTCAGAAGGTTTCGCTCCCCCCTCTTTTATCAGCTGACTGAAGCACCCGGATTATACCTGTCACCAGTGCCAGATTAAGGTCCCCATGTGCCTGGAGCTGTCATTTATGAAGGGCCTACTGTGTGCCGTTGCAGGGGGTATGACTACTGATATGGGGGTGTGGTCTGTGCAGTGTGGTGTTGCTAGAACTGTGGAGGGCATAGCTACCCACCTACCTACTGTAACTATGGTTTATTTTTGTGTTGCAAGGCAATTAACCCCCCAGTATATATTTGGATTGTGGGAGGAAACCAGAGTACCCAGAGGAAACCCACACAAGTACGGGGAGAATATATAAACTCCACACAGGTAGAGCCAGGGTGGGAATCAAACCCATGACCTTAGTGCTGTAATGCTAACCATTACACCATCCGTAGACCTGTTAGTGGCGGCAGTCCAAGCCACGTGGGATTTTTTCCCCCCAGAACATTTTAAAAAACAAAACCCTACCCCACACACTATACTACCGCTAACCTTGAACCTGCTCTTCGCACACACTAAACTAACCCTAACCCTGCACACACTACGCCACCGCTAATTCTCCACTCACTCCCCACACACTACCGCTAACCCTGCACCCACTCCCTGCACACACTACCGCAAACCCTGCACCCGCTCCCCGCACACACCACACTACTGCTAACCCTGCACCCACTACCCACACTCAAACCACCGGTAAACCTGCACCCGCTTCCCGCACACACTACACTACCACTAACCCTGCACCCTCTTTCTGCGCACTCTACTGCTAATCCTGCACCCTCTCCCTGCACACACTACTCCTAACCCTGCACCCTCTCCCTGCACACACTACCTCTAACCATGCACCCTCTCCCTGCACACACTACCCCTATCCCTGCACCCACTCCCTGCACACACTACCGCAAACCCTGCACCCGCTCCCCGCACACACCACACACTACTGCTAACCCTGCACCCACTACCCACACTCAAACCACCGGTAAACCTGCACCCGCTTCCCGCACACACTACACTACCTCTAACCCTGCACCCTCTTTCTGCGCACTCTACCGCTAATCCTGCACCCTCTCCCTGCACACACTACCTCTAACCCTGCACCCTCTCCCTGCACACACTACCTCTAACCCTGCACCCTCTCCCTGCACACACTACCCCTAACCCTGCACCCAATCCCTGCACACATTACCCCTAACCCTGCACCCACTACCCACACTCAAACCACCGGTAACCCTGCACCGACTCCCTGCACACACTACGCCACCGCTAACTCTCCACTCACTCCCCCCACACACTACCCCTAACCCTGCACCCACTCCCTGCACACACTACCGCTAACCCTGCACCCGCTCCTCGCACACACTACCGCAAACCCTGCACCCGCTCCCTGCACACAGTACCCCTAATCCTGCACCATCTCCCTGCACACACTACCTCTAACCCTGCACCCTCTCCCTGCACACACTACCCCTAACCCTGCACCCTCTCCCTGCACACACTACCCCTATCCCTGCACCCTCTCCCTGCACACACTACCACTAACCCTGCACCCTCTCCCTGCACACACTACCCCTAACCCTGCACCCAATCCCTGCACACATTGGGGGTAATTCCAAGTTGATCGCAGCAGGATTTTTGATAGCAATTGGGCAAAACCATGTGCACTGCAGGGGAGGCAGATATAACATGTGCAGAAAGAGTTAGATTTGGGTGGGTTATTTTGTTTCTGTGCAGGGTAAATACTGGCTGCTTTATTTTTAAACTGCAAATTAGATTGCAGATTGAACACACCCCACCCAAATCTAACTCTCTCTGCACATGTTATATCTGCCTCCCCTGCACTGCACATGGTTTTTCCCAATTGCTATCAAAAATCCTGCTGCGATCAACTTGGAATTACCCCCCTTACCCCTAACCCTGCACACACACTATCCCTCATCCTGCACCAACTCCCTGCACACATTACCCCTAACCCTGCACCCTCTCCCTGCACACACTACCCCTAACCCTGCACCCTTTCCCTGCACACACTACCACAAACCCTGCACCCTCTCCCTGCACACACTACCCCTAACCCTGCACCCTCTCCCTGCACACACTGCCCCTAACCCTGCACCCTTTCCCTGCACACACTACCACTAACCCTGCACCCTCTCCCTGCACACACTACCCCTAACCCTGCACCCTCTCCCTGCACACACTACCCCTAATCCTGCACCATCTCCCTGCACACACTACCCCTAACCCTGCACCCTTTCCCTGCACACACTACCACTAACCCTGCACCCTCTCCCTGCACACACTACCCCTAACCCTGCACCCTTTCCCTGCACACACTACCACTAACCCTGCACCCTCTCCCTGCACACACTACCCCTAACCCTGCACCCTCTCCCTGCACACACTACCCCTAATCCTGCACCATCTCCCTGCACACACTGCCCCTAACCCTGCACCCAATCCCTGCACACATTACCCCTAACCCTGCACACACACACTATCCCTCATCCTGCACCAACTCCCTGCACACACTACCCCTAACCCTGCACCTGCTTCCCACACATACTACCCCTAACCCTGCACCCTCTATTTGCAAACACACTACCCCTAACCCTGCACCCTCTCCCTGCACACACTACCTCTAACCCTGCACCCTCTCCCTGCACACACTACCCCTAATCCTGCACCATCTCCCTGCACACACTCCCCCTAACCCTGCACCCAATCCCTGCACACATTACCCCTAACCCTGCACACACACTATCCCTCATCATGCACCAACTCCCTGCACACACTAACCCTGCACCTGCTTCCCACACATACTACCCCTAACCCTGCACCCTCTATTTGCAAACACACTACCCCTAACCCTGCACCCTCTCCCTGCACACACTGCCCTAGCCCTGCACCATCTCCCTTCACACGCTAACCCTTTCTCTGCACCCAATTCCCAATTCCCACACACACTACCCCTAACCCGGCCGGGGGCGTATTAATTAATGAGCAATGGGGGCACTCTCACCTATGTAATCTGTGAGGGTGGGTCCTGGGTGACAAGGCCGCTATCAGGGGGGTGGCCGTGTCACTAATATACAGTCAGTACCTCAATCCTGCTGCTGCCGCCCCACAGTACACAGACCTGCAGCAAACAGTCCCCTCGTGTGATATGGCCACCTATGCATGGCAGTGTATGGCCGTATCACAGATTGCATTGCTTTTAATTGTGTCCTACAGGGCTTCTGTAGACCTGTAGGACACACAGTAAGAGAGCCCACGTGGCCAGGGCTGCCGCCGACAAGCGAAGTCAGAGTGCAGCCGCGTCTGCAGCAGCGTACACTGAACCACCAGGGCCCTTTTGCAATGCAGTAGGCGGCCTGTGGCTCTCGGTGATAGCACAGCCCGGGGGCATCTGGCACTCTGCCCTCCTGGCCAGCCTGCCACTGGAATGGACTGACTGAGGGTTCTAGGTGGGAGGGCACTGAGATGGTGCAGTGGGCTGGTTGGGGGGGGGGGGGGGGGGGACTGCTCTTGGAGGATGGGAGACACTGAGATGGGGATTAGTAATGGTGGGGACACTGAGCTGGAGAAGGGGCAGACACAAGATAGGAGCACTGACCTGCTGCTGTTTTCTGCCTGCACCCATGCTCTCAGGGCTTTACAGGGCTTTTCCCCTCTGCTAGTGCTTTCACGGCAATGCCACTCCCCCCACCACCACTTCCAGAACCACGGTACCGCAGGACGTCCCTCCTCCCGCTCCGCGGTCCCAGTTAAAACAAATAGCCACCTCTTGAGTAGGTCCCGACATCATGGGCCTCAGCTGCTAGGCCATGCCCCCTTGCCATAGTCCCCTTCCCCCTGTCCTCCCGCTGACTGACACATTACATTACCGGGAGGTGGAGCTTAAACACACACTAAACATCACTAAGAGGTGGATCTTAAGTACAGGGGGGGGGTCAACCCCAAAAATTTTTAACAGTGCAGTATATGTGCATCGGTGTGTCCCCCCTTCCCCCCCTCAAATCCGCACTAGAAGGGTGTTGATGCTGGCTGGGACAGGTCCAGCGCTCCAGACTGCAGTAGAAGGAAATTTGTTTTTCCTATCTACAGCAGCATGGACATGGATGATGTGGGCCTATTTTGTAGAGTGGGCCTGGAGCTGCAGTTCCATCAGCCCCATTGTTAACCCAACCCTGCCTGTCACGCCTGGTGGTTAGGGTTGGCTTGTGCAGGCGTGTGAGGCTGAAGCAGGAACTACTGAGGCATGGATAAAGATGGAAGGCTTGATCCAGCTCTTTCTGATGGGTTAAGGAAAGAGAACAGGCAGTGGAGCTGCTGGTACTATGTGAGATTAAATTCATTGGAGTTCTAGTGGCAGCTAGCCCGAATGCACGTACAGTAAAGAGATAAACTATATTAATACTGGAATTGTAGTTGCTCTGAACATCCAGGCAGGCGAACTGTTGTGAGAGCTGAAAGGATGGAAGGACTGAAGCTTGGAGCTGATCTAGAAAAGTATTGCAGCAGAGTTGGATAATCAGCTGAACTGGAATTGGACTGGAACCAGATGGTGACTGGACTGGAATCAGATGGTGAATCTACTTGAACCAGAGGGTGACTGGATTGGAAATATACTGATATCTTTACCAGTAGCGGATCTTGCCATGGGCAAGCAGAACTTTTGCCCGGGGCACCGCTTTCCAGAGGGCGCCGGCGCCATCCGGAGGGCGCCGCACCATGGCAAGATCCACTACTGTTTGGCTGTGTCCCCCGCTGTGAAGGGAACTAGACGCTGCCCGTCTAGTTTCCCTTCATGGAGAGGACATCACACAGGCACAGCATTGTGGGACTGGCACAGACGCTAGGGGTCATAATTGACCTCTAGTGTCTATGCTGTACTATGGGAGAGATGTTATGACGTCTCTCCCATAGATCCGATGAGAGGAGCAGCGCCGGCGGAGTTCTTCAGCGGTCAGGAATCAGGAGCGCGGATAGTATGTATGAATTTTTTTCCTTTGTTTTTTTTTTTCAAGCGGCGCGTCTATACAAGGGGCACAAATGGGGGCACAAATGGAGGCACAACTCTACAGGGGGCGTAACTGACCATGCCCCTGTATGAAGTCATGCCCCTATTTTTCACCCGGGGCGCCACAAGGGCTAGAACCGGCCCTGATCTATTCTCTATCTTAAATGGATGAGCAATCTAAATCTAGCTTTTGGAGTACTATTGTATTACTTTCACTGGATGGTGAAGCAGTAGCCTACCTTTGTTCCTCATTAATACTCGGGAAATGGAAACTACCACTAAATATCTCAAGTCCCCATGGTCATGATGGGCTCTCTGGGGAATACTTGACTACTTAGCCCTTTAACAGAAGTGTTTAATGAAATCTTACAAACACATATGATTCCCAGGTATTTTAATGATGCGATAGTTCATTTAATCCCCAACCTGGCAAAGATCCCCATCTACCTGGCTCTTATAGACCCATTTCACTTTTAGATCAGTTGTATTCTGGACTGATATTCCACTGGAAACATTTGCAAAATACTTGCAGCTGCTCAGTGGTTTGACTCTTCTGGTAACCTAGACCTGCATTTTGTTCTTTCTTTAGATGCACAAAAAGCCTTCATCCTTGGGTCGTGGGTTCATGTTTCAACACTCTATTGTGATTTGGGTTCCCAGGGGATCTATCCCTTTCTTGCAAACATTATATAATTAATCTAGCTCCCGAATAATGTGTAATGGTGGGGTGAGGCAGGTGAGGCAAACACTTTCCTGTCATACTAACAAATATGCCAGTGGTTTGATGATCTAAAGTATATGAAAAATACAAATATTATATTAGAAAAATCTTCTTTGCATTATTTAAATAATTTTTATAGTCAAAACTCTAGAGTAAAAAGTCTATGGCAGGTGAGGCAGTGCCTTCCCTGCCTACCTTTTCTTCAAGTCTCTGATCAAAACTCAACAAATTTCCAGCAGTATATACCGCTGCACCTGTGTATAATGTCCACATGAACCCTTTGGCTCATATATTGTGTGTAAATCTGGCTCTGGTACTAGCTAGTGCCTCCTGAGCCATTTACCTCACCGCACGTCTCTGATTGGTTTTCTATCACACTATGTTCTGTTACAAAGAGGCACACAGCAAGGCTTTCCTCTATCCCCACTCATATATGCAATTTCAATAGAAAACTATGAAACTCACGTTTGCAGACGACATGTTGCTTTTCATCTCTGCAATTCTGCACACTATTCATTTGTTTGGATGCTTTGTGGGATATCGCTTGAACACTGCCAAGCCTGAATGCCTTCCTCTTACAACTTCAGCTTTATCTCTCTCTTCCTCCCCAATCTTATCTCAATTTCAATTCAACATGCCCAAAATTAAATACTTAGATATTTATATAGCTGCTCAATTAACTCATTTAGATTCCTTGCTTTATATGCCTTGGTACTTAAAATCACTCTCAATTACTTTTGTCGGGGTCCTCATTGTAATTGGCATTGCTAGGTCAAGCTGCTATCTTGAAAAGGGGATGTGGTCAGGATACCAATGTTCGGAATCCTGGCAGTCAAAATACCGTTGCCGGAATCCCAGGCACTGCTTAGAATACCGACACCTGGATCGCGACATAGAGCCAAATGCTGGAGCTGGTATCCTCCACACTGATATTCTGAAGAAAGGATTGCCAGGACTCTAGACAGGTCTGCCCTGTGGAGGCGGAGGAGGCAAGGTTAGGTTTCGGCTGCAGGGGGAGGGTTATGGTTAAGCTGTGGGAAAGGGAGGGTTAGGGATAGGTTGCAGGGAGGGGGTTTAGGGTTAGGCATCCCCGGGTAGGGTTAGGCTGCGTGGGAGTGGGTCAGGGCTAGAGGGTTTAGGGATCAGAGTTACCTTACTTTCTTAGCCAGTGTCAGGATTTCAAACTCTGGGATGCAGCTGTTGGTATATTGTCAGTCGGCTTCCAAAGCAGCGGGATATCGTATGTAATCCTTGAAAAGTATAATATTCCCCAAAATTTCTTACATTATCTGTGATGTTAGTGTACTAGAATGCTTAATATTTGTAGACACTCCCTTACTAATCTGTGTAAGCCTGAATCTTCAGTGATGGTCCCTGGGACCAGGGGGATGCTGGGAAGTGGGTGGTCCAGTGTGCAGTGTGTCTGGAGTTGGTGATGAAATAAAACAGCACAGCAGTGAACTCACATGTCTCTGTGTCCTGGTGACTGGATTTACTAACATATGAACAAAACATGGTGTCAGAAGAAGTTTAACTTGGACTGCTAGTGCTCTCAGAGTGTGAAAGAATCTTGCAGAAGTCTGTAAGGCTGTGATACTCAGTGTCTGCAAAGCGTGCCGTGTGCTCCTCTCTTCAAACGGTGAGTAACCATGGATAAACTGGCTCCTCCAACCGGCATGCTGATGTCTGGTAACTTGTCTGAAAACTGGAAAAGATTTAAGCAAAGGTTTAATATATATCTTGCTGCATGTGGAGCTGATACAGAGGCTGACAAAACTAAGGCATCTATTTTCCTCCATGTGATAGGAGAGGATGTGCTGGACATTTATAATAGTATTCAGTTTGCTGAGGGGCAGAATACGGTGCTATCTTCTATAATGCAAAAGTTTGAAGATTACTTTGTGCCAAGGAAAAATGTGACATATAAAAGATATAAGTTTTTCACATATGATCAGAAGTCTGTAGATGGATTTGATCAGTATGTTACAGAGCTGCAATCACTCAGTAAAACCTGTGAGTTTGGTGATTTCAAGGATTCACTGATTAGAGATCGTATTGTCTGTGAAATACCTGATAATGGACTCAGAGAGAGACTGCTGAGAGAGCAAGACCTAACACTAGACAAGGCAGTGGCTATGTGTAGATCTGCAGAAATAACTAGATTTCAAGCCAAAATGTTACACAAGGAAGTTGATGCTGCTGTCCATGTAGTGCAGAAAATAGAGCCAAGCAAACCTCCATTCTCAAGAATGAAGCAGTCTAAGCCACAGTCTAATAAGGAAATGTGTAGTATATGTGGAAATGCTCACAATCCTAAAATGTGCCCGGCTTATGGTAAAACCTGCATGAAATGTGGTAGACTTAATCACTTTGCCAAATGCTGTAAAATGAAAAGTGAAACAACCAATGTGCATGCTGTTAAACAAACAGAGGAATTCTTTGTGGATTGCATTGAACTTTGCAGTGCAGATAAGAAAGAATGGATTGTCCCTTTAACTGTTAACAAGATTGTCATTCCCTTTAAGCTTGATACTGGCGCGCAGGTGAATTTAATATTGTTTCAAGACTATAAGACTTTTAGAGTAAAACCTCAAATTCATCCAGCCAAAGTGAAAGTTATAGGGTACACTGGGGAGGAAATTCCTGTGAAAGGTACATGCTTAGTGACACTGAAATATAAGGGACAACAGTTTAAAACATCTCTACTGATTGTGGATAAAAATGTGCAACCGATTCTAGTATTAAGTTCCTGTGAGAAACATAATAAGAAGAAGATAACTGCAAATCGATGTTTACAGAATACAGAGACTTGTTTGAAGGTCTAGGTTGTTTGCCTGGAGAGCATAAAATAAATATAGACACACAAGTTTTTTCAGTGATACACCCCTGTAGAAAAGTGCCGTTTGCGCTGTGAGAAAAACTGAAACAAGAGTTAAATCGCATGGAGGCCTTGGGTGTGATACAGAAAGTTGATGAGCCTACTGAATGGGTAAGCTCCTTAGTAATTGTTGAAAAGAAAAATGGACAACTCAGAATATGTATAGACCCCAGAGATTTAAACAAAGCTATTACACGAGAACATTTCAAACTACCAACCAGAGATGAAATCATGTCGCATTTTGCGGGAGCAAAATGGTTCAGTAAATTGGACACATCTTCAGGATTCTAGCAAATAAAGCTAGATGAGGCCATCTCAAAGCTTTGTACATTTAATACACCAGAAGGTCGATACAGATTTCTTCGACTACGATATGGAATATTGTCTGCTCCAGAAGTATATAACAAAAAGATTCACATGATTTTTGAACATATTCCAGGTGTTCAAACAATGATGGATGACATTATTGTCTGGGGATCTACAAAGGAAGAACATGATTCTAGATTGAGACAAGTAATGGAACTTGTCAAGAAAGTGAATCTAAAGCTAAACAAGGACAAATGTGAATTTGGTGTGAATACACTTAGCTTTATGGGCGACGTGGTCTCGGATCAAGGTGTAAAACCAGACCCAAGGAAAATATCAGCCATAGTGAACATGGAACGTCCTAACAACAAAGACGACGTCAGAAGATTCCTAGGAATGATTACTTACTTAGGAAAGTTTATTTCTCAACTCTCTGAACGAACAGCCTCTCTTAGATGGTTGTTGGACAAAGATAACGAGTGGATGTGGTCACATGAACAAGAAGAAAGCTGGCAAAACTTGAAACAGATCATTACAGAGCAACCAGTGCTAAAATTCTTTGATTCTGCGAAAAGAATAAGAATTTCAGCAGATGCTTTGCAATTTGGCCTAGGCTCAGTGCTGTTACAAGAACATGAGGATACATGGCAACCAGTAATCTATGCATCAAGAGCACTGACAAGTGCTGAAACAAGGTATGCTCAGATAGAAAAAGAACTTCTAGCGATCACATATGCATGTGAGCGATTTCATCAGTTTGTGTATGGTCAAACATTTACAGTGGAACATAGTATCTGAGGTTGAAAAAAGACAATTGTCCATCGAGTTCAACCTATTTGTGGTCTCCTATGTATGATGATTTGACTAAAATTTCTGACTGATGCTGCTGTCAGCCGTTGCATTTTATCCCTATTTATAGTAACTATAATGCATGACTATGCACCGTACCCCTGGATATCCTTATCCATTAGGAATTTATCTAACCCATTCTTAAAGGTGTTGACAGATTCCGCCATTACAACTCCCTCGGGCAGGGAATTCCAAACATGTATTGTCCTTACCGTGAAAAAGCCTTTACGCCGTATTGTGCGGAATCTCCTCTCCTCTAACCTGAGCGAGTGTCCACGAGTCCTCTGTGTTGATCTAACCAACAAACTGACCACAAGCCATTGGTAGCTATCATGACTAAATTATTACATGACTTTCCCATGAGAATTCAACGAATGCTTATCAGACTACAGAAATATGATGTACACTTGCTGTACTGTCCCGGCAAATACATGTACATTGCTGATACACTTTCTCGTGCTGTGGACAAAAGTGAAGATTACAAAAGTCTGATGGATGAAGAGATAGAAGCCTATGTTAATTTGATCGTAGCTTCTCTTCCAGTGTCTCTTGCAAGACAAGAACAGATTAGGAAAGAAACTGAGACAGATGACACAATGAAAGTGTTGAAAGATATCATTTTGAAAGGTTGGCCAGCAGAAAAACATGTGTACCCGCTGTCTATCCATGATTATTGGATGTACACAGTGACCTTACAGTTGTCGATGGTATTATTTACAAAGGCAATAGGTTTGTAATACCTGCACGACTAGGAAAAATTATGCTGTGCAAGATACATGAAGGCCACTTAGGAGAAGAAAAATGTAAGCGGAGAGCGTGTGAAGTTATGTATTGGCCAAGAATGAACCAAGACATAGCACAGACTACAGCTACGTGTGAATTATGTCTTACGTATAGACCAAAACAACAAGTCGAGCCACTGAGTCCTCACGCAGTGCCAGAGAGACCGTACCAGAAAGTTGGCGCAGATTTGTTTGATTGTAATGGGAAAACGTGCATTGTCGTGACTGATTATTACTCTAACTGCCCTGAGGTGAAGACACTACATACAACTACTAGTAAAGCTGTAATTGCATGAAGTAAATCTTTGCAAGGCATGGTGTTCCTATGGAAGTGTTCACTGACAATGGTCCTCAGTTTTCCAGTGCTGAATTTTGACAATTTGCTGATGAGTGGGAATTTGTCCATACTACGTCAAGTCCCCACTATCCACGCTCAAATGGGTTGGTGGAAAGTTCAGAAAAAACTGTAAAGAGTCTCATGAAAAAAGCTCAAGAAGGTAAAGAAGATTTCTACAAAAGTCTTTTAATCTACCGCAGTACACCTTTATAGAATGGACTTTCTCCTGCACAAATGCTGATGGGAAGGAGGATCAGAGCAAATCTCCCAATACATGATGAACTGCTTAATACACATAACTCAGCGTTGGTCAGACTGAGTAAGGAACGTCAACAGGCGAAACAGAAACTGTTCCATGACAGGCGAACAAAGAGCTTACCTGATCTAAAATCGGGTGACCAAGTCCGTCTCAGAGATCACGAGAAAGGTATTTGGGTGCAGAAAGGTATTGTGCAAGCACAAGTAGCACCAAGATCTTATACTATATGTACAGAGCGTGGAATGGAAGTAAGAAGAAATCGGGTCGATTTAAGATCTCAACCTAACCATAATGAAGACAACATGACTGAAGAATACCCTTCATCTGACATGTATGATGATCCTCATAATGGTGAACAAACCACGATTCTAGAAAGGTCCAACATGGTAGATGAAACACAGACTGTGTATGAAAGACCCAAAAGGCAAATACGCAGACCTGAGAGACTCATTGAAACGTGTTAGATGATGTTCTTAATATGACGTTGTTAATTGTTGCATTGAAGCGTACTGGGCTTATCTTTAAAGAAAAGAGGATGTGATGTTAGTGTATTAGAACGCTTAATATTTGTAGACACTCCCTTACTAATCTGTGTAAGCCTGAATCTTCAGTGATGGTCCCTGGGACCAGGGGGATGCTGGGAAGTGGGTGGTCCAGTGTGCAGTGTGTCTGGAGTTGGTGATGAAATAAAACAGCACAGCAGTGAACTCACATGTCTCTGTGTCCTGATGACTGGATTTACAAACATATGAACAAAACATTATCCAAATACTACAAATAAAGTTGACTAAAGCTGATATAACAACTTGTGAGAGGTGGTTTACTAAATTTCTCTGGAACATTAAAAAACTTTGAATTGCATTGGCGAAATGTATGCTCCAACACAAAGATGGAGCTTTAGCTGTTCCTGACCTTCTTGCTTCTCCAGATCTGTAGCTTTCCATTATGCTATTGGTACTGTACTTTGGAATCAAAAGGCACAGGATTTACTGGAGGGTATGGGGTAGCTAACATAGCTCCTCTATCTTTCCATGGTTTTATAAGATTTACATGGTACAGTTGATCTATTCTGGTTTTCATTTCCTGGACCACTACACTTCATAACTAACCTCTCCCACTTTTGCACTTGCTACTTTTGACTGTGGGAATCAAAATAAGTACTCTGACACCAGAAAAAAATACACAAGAGGGCATTGTGATTGCAGCAATTCTATCCTAAATCTAGGGCTGGATTGCAGCTCCCATGTCTCCTTTGTAATGTCCAGCAATTCCCTTGAGTATTTCCCATGCAACAAATTAAAAGGTGAAAGTGCAGTGTGTTTTTTCTATGGACATTATGGAGGATTGAGGAACCTCTTTAATGGCCAGCAATAAATAAGGTAGCAAATAATCCCAATTTCTTCCATCTTTAACCACCATTTTCTTTAGCATGTTTTTTAGAGTTTTGTTAAACCTCTCCACTAGCCCATCAGTCTGAGGGTGATACACGGAGGTTCTTACCTGAGTAATTTTAACAGGCAGCATCATTCTTTCATTATTTTTTTACATAAATGAGGTACCCTGGTCAGTCAGGATTTCCTTAGGTATTTCCAATCTGCTAAAGACATGTACTAGTTCTCTAGCAATGGTTTTTGTTGACGTATTGCGCAATGGTACCGCTTCTGGATATCTGTTAGCGTTATCCATTATCACCAAAATATATTGATGGACTCAGGAAGATTTTATTAGAGGTCCAACCAAACCCACAGGAACTGAAGCAGAACCACACTGTGTTTCTATATTCATGTCCGCTGTAACATGATACCAAGTATCCCAATGTATGCAAGTCCCATCAACAGTTTCCTTTACGGTTTATTGGGTTCACCGATTTGGCTTTGATAAGAGTAACCAGGCTACCAGATTCTAACAGAGCTCTTACTCTTTTGCCTTCTATAGTGAGAATACACATTTTCTTATCTGACTCAGCCTGTCGGTCTACAGTTCAGGCTAAATGAGCAAAGAAATACAATGACTTAAGCAGTCATAGGTTCAGAGGTAACCGAGAAATTAGCAGCAATATGGCCCAAACCACCACATCGAAAACATTGGTTGATATAATGATCAAGTCTTATGGGGCAGGAACCTTCCTGGCACTGCTGGCCTACTTCCAGGTTCCAAGCATGGGTGCAGAGGCATATCTACCCCTTGGCCAGGATGGCACTCACCAGGGGCACCAGCTGAGGGGGGTGCCTCCCGACCATGCCACCCACTACCAGGGGTAGTACATAGTTCAGGCAGCACCTATGCTCCCCCTAGGCATTTTCTGGCACCGGAGACACACTTAGCAGTCAGTGTAACTTGCGCTGGTGTCCGGAACTTCACTACAGTGGAGCAGCTCTAAATAAAACTACAGCTCCCAGGGAGCTGTAGGTTTTTTTTTAAGAGCTGCTCCACGGTAGTGAAGTTATGGACACCAGAGCTAGTTACACTGACTGAGAGCGGCGGGCACAGCGGCTGCTTTAAAGTATGTGTTTCACTGATGTCACCCTATGGGAGCCAGAGCAGGCATGGTGGGGGTGGCTGGGGGAGCATTGCAGGGCTGCTAGTCTAGTGAGGGACAACAGGGCTGAAAACAGACAATTTGGAGCTAGACGCACTCACAGCTTTTGCCCCCCCCCCCCATTTTCCATCCCTCCCTGGAGTCAATGTGCAGATATATATATATATATGTGTGTGTGTGTGTGTGTGTATAATATATATATATATATATATATATATTATGCAACTTTACAGTACTTAAGTCAATCATAGCAGCATGCTCAGGTGTCCTTCCTGATAATAATAGAGTTTGCAGCATAGATGAATGTTTAACTGCTCCCCTGAATGTGTACCCCCACTCCAGAGGGCATTACTGTGTGGTGTAATGTGAATGACAGACATTCAGAGGAGGGTTTGCCACAAGGCAACTAAAGCAGATGCTTAGGGTCCTGTTGGTCTCAGGGAGCCCACTGACAAGGCTGTATAAAGGGCATTTCTGGCAGACCACCAGCTTCACTGAAATTTTCCGAGAGCTGGGCTGGCTGAATACTCCCAGCATGCTGTTAGTTATTAGACAGCTATTGGGTGCCGGCTCCAGCGCATGCCTGTGTCTCCAGTCCTGCAGCACTTTGCGTGTGACCAGTCATGACACACGTGTGTATGACATCAGATACTTACAGAGAGGAGATGTGCAAAAAAAACATGAGTTCTTCCAGTGTACTTTATTACAGGATTTTTTTTACATTTTATATAACATTCACCACCTACTTCAAATTCCAATCAGATGTGAGTGGGGGATTATGGGGGAAAGAATGATGGGGGGGTAGACAGTGAGGATTGTTTGAGGAAGGGGGGCCCCAAATCGGTGTCTTACTTAGGGCCCCATGAGGTCTAAATCCACCTCCACACACACGTCTGTGTTACGTCTGTGTTACGTCTGTGACGTAACATGAATAAGGATTCACTGCTTAATTAAAACTGGGTCTACTAATGCGTGGCTACATCCCTACCCAGCAAGACCATGCCCCTATTTTTGTGCGTGCACCTTCAGCACGCACTGTCCCTATTTCAAATATGGAGGTGGGGACCCCAATGCCCTTGATGGAACAGGGCACTAAAATGTCTAGTTACAGCTCTGATGGTTATTGTAGTGATTAAAGGTCTGACTAGGAATGACACTCCCTATGTCCCAGCATGTAGCAGAGGTGACGACATCCTTGCGGGAGCTGGAGCGCACACATTGTGTAAGGAGCACTACTCTGTGGCATAATGAATATAAGGGGCATTACTGTGTAGCGTAATGTTAATAAGGGGCTCTAGGGCGTGATGTAACATGTATAAGGGATACTAGGGTGTGGTATAATGTGAATAACAGACACTACTGTGTGGTATAAATTGAATTTGGGGTAATATTGTGTGGCCGCGCCCACTTTTCAGCACACGCACCTTCCCTATTTCAAATATGGGGGGCGTCAGTTCCTTACTTTGCCAGGGGTGCTCTCACCTCTAGACACACCCCTGCATGGGTGTGCCACATAACTGCTCAGACCTTCAGTTGCATAAACTGCATGTGTGCATTCCAGTGAGCAAACAAATCTGTTAAATAGCAGCTCCACCATTGTCTGGGTTACAGCAATGTCACTCCATGAGAGTGCCACAGGGAGTGTCAACAAGACAAAATTCATAATGTGCACTTATTCAACAGCCGCTCAATCTCTTCCTTGAGTTACTGTACACTATTCCTCTAATCAAATACAATAACATACAAGAAAAATGGAAAGGCCAAAAAGCACTGTTTCTCTTTATAAATGTCCACTTATATGTAGTAGTAGTAGTAGTAGTAGTAGTAGTAGTAGGCATACAATAAAGGACAGTGGTGTCTCAAAGGGAGGTTTCTTCCTTCTCAGATACTCAGTACATAGTGGGGAATAGATGAGAACAATAAATTGGTGAAAAATCACAACAATTTATTTAACATTTTTGAGTTAGGATCCCACAGGGACATTTACCAAAGGTAATTAGAAGATGTTTCACATGAAGATTTCTTTCAGAGTCGCTGTGATCTGGTCACAGACTCTCATCTCCAATCTCACGATCACCCTTTCATCATACGTATCTGGTAATCACCTTTAAAAATACCATCACAGAACAAAGATTTTTCATCTGGTATTGGCATACCATACCTGTATTGCGCAAGGAACACGTTCATGAAGTCGCCAGCCTTAATGACCGGCATTTCATTGCTTTTCTGAGACTGAGTGGTAGAGATTCCTTAGATTTATAAAATTTCAGATCATGTGTAAGAAGCTTTATTAGGACACGCGAAAGTGCAGTGTGTTTTTTCTATGGACATTATAAGTGTGCACTCAGTGTAAATATAATTTTTAAGGACAACACTCACCAGTCTTGTACATAGAAAAAAAATGCAAGTTTATTAGTAACACTTATGGTCGACGTTTCGGTCATATTTACATCTTTGCCAAGATAGCAAACAACATTATCACAAACATACTGTATGTATGCTTGTAAATATATGTATGTACGGGTTCACTACGATCTGCTGGCGGCTGGCCTCCCGGCGACCAGCATACCGGCGCCGGGAGGCCGGCCGCCGGCTTACCGACACAGTGTGGCGAGCGCAAATGAGCCCCTTGCGGGCTCGCTGCGCTCGTCACGCTACGGGCACGGTGGCGCGCTACGCGCGCCACACTATTTTATTCTCCCTCCAGGGGGGTCGTGGACCCCCACGAGGGAGAATAAGTGTCGGTATGCCGGCTGTCGGGCTCCCGGCGCCGGTATGCTGGTCGCCGGGAGGCTGACGGCCGGCATACTGAAGACCACCCGTATGTACATGTATGTATACAAATAATATACAGTGAATATATATAAATTAAATATGTATATATATGATTTTGTGTGTATGTGTGTGTGTGTGTATATATATATATATATATATATACAAATCGGTAGGCGGCACTCCGGTCAGAATGAAGTACAAACGCAGGTTTGCAAAGACAACGTTTCGAAGTTTATTACTTCGTCTTCAGGTCAATAAGTAATACAAACAAACATACCTTATATCCCCCCTCATGTGCAGTGAGCACCGGCGTGGTCACGGCGTTCCGACGCCCACGAATAACGTCATCATGCCGCTCCGCCCACCGGAGAAATCTCACTAAATACAAACTGAAACATCCAAAAACATAAATACATACAAAGTTGCAAAATGTGTCCACAAACACAAATACAATTAAAAAACCGGAACAGATACAGATACAATGCATTAGCTTAAGATAATATAAATAGATATATGATAAATATCTCAGCATAAACAAGACACTACTCCCAGTGAGGAGGGATCTGCATGTGGGAGTACGTTTAGGCATCCCTTTAGTGGAAGAAAATACAGCATTAAATATAGGGTGACTTGCACTACCAGATTTATTATATATCTTATTAGTTGTCCATGCGGCCTTCATTATGTCGGCAAAACGGACTGTACACTGAGGGAACGTATGGCTAATCATAAATTGACCATTCGAAAAGCCATCCAAAGTGGGACGAGTGACCAGCCGGTGGCTCGGCACTTTGCCCAAGCCAGAAATAGCATAGCCTGTCTGAAGTATATCATTATCGATCATGAACCTGCGAATCTGAGAGGTGGGAATAGGTCCCTTCGGTTATTGCAGAAAGAATCCAAATGGATTCATGAGCTGCAAACTCTTTCGCCTAGGGGCCTTAATGAGTCATTGGGGCTCCATTGTTTTTTATGAAGATAGGTTGATATAGTTATTGATTGCTGTGTCTTGTTTATGCTGAGATATTTATCATATATCTATTTATATTATCTTTAGCTAATGCATTGTATCTGTATCTGTTCCGGTTTTTCAATTGTATTTGTGTTTGTGGACACATTTTGCAACTTTGTATGTATTTATGTTTTTGGATGTTTCAGTTTGTATTAAGTAATATTTCTCCGGTGGGCGGAGCGGCATGACGTCATTCGTGGGCTTCGGAACGCCGTGACCACGCCGGTGCTCACTGCACATGAGGGGGGATATAAGGTATGTTTGTTTGTATTACTTTTTGACCTTAGGACGAAGTAATAAACTTCGAAACGTTGTCATTGCTAACCTGCATTTGTACTTCATTCTGACCGGCGTGCCGCCTACCGATTTGTATGTTTGTCCCGTCGCCGCACGGGTCCAGGAGGGCACCGGACTTTAATCAAGTTGTGGGAGTGCTGCCAGAAACTGTTATATATATATATATATATATATATATATATATATGGGTAGTGAAGAATACAAGCGCTAATGAGTGTGGTGAAAATTATAACGGAAATGCTCAGGTGGGTTAAAAGATTATTAATATGGCCTTGGACACTTATCTGGTAAATCAAAACTTCCAGCCGGTGTTCATCATTTTAGGAATAACATGTAAAAGAAGAAACAGCAAACATAGTGTGTATCGTTCACAAGTTAAAATAGAGCTTTTCGCAATATAGGGCGCAAGTTTAGGGAACTAGGCTATTCCCAATAAAATTATAATCTGTAGCTTCACAACATAAAATACAGATTTTAATGAACAATACATGAAGAAGTCCACACTCTGAAGGACGAAACGCGTTGGGACTGTCTGCTGCTGAAACTCCCCTTGATGGACAGATAAGCACTTGAACTTTTTTATCCTGTACGCATAAACTCTGGCTATCCTGTGTCCCTGGGACAGTTGATTGCTGACTCCCCTATGCTTAGAATGGACAGATAAGCTTTTATGATTTTAAATCTTGTACGTGTGTTGTCTAGCCGTGTCTGTATTGTTCATTAAAATCTGTATTTTATGTTGTGAAGCTACAGATTATAATTTTATTGGGAATAGCCTAGTTCCCTAAACTTGCGCCCTATATTGCGAAAAGCTCTATTTTAACTTGTGAACGATACACACTATGTTTGCTGTTTCTTCTTTTACATGTTATTCCTAAAATTATGAACACCGGCTGGAAGTTTTGATTTACCAGATAAGTGTCCAAGGCCATATTAATAATCTTTTAACCCACCTGAGCATTTCCGTTATAATTTTCACCACACTCATTAGCGCTTGTATTCTTCACTACCCATTTTTTCTATGTGTATACCATACACTAATCTTGTATTACGAGCTGCTACTCTTAAAAGAGTTAAACGAGTGTTTTCCTTATTACTGTTTCCACCGCACGTCTGTACTGTAGCGCCTAGGTCTCTATTTCTCTCTCTCTATATATATATATATATATATATATATATATATAAAACACGATCGCTATTATGAGCACCAGCTAATAGCCAGAGTGACCACATGTGCAGCACGGGCACACATCTGGTAACTCCCAGGTTGATTTTGACGGTGAGCTGCTCCACTGTAGCGGGTTGGTTGACCCTCATGCACCTTCATAGCCGGCGTTCACCTCTCACATCAATGGCACGTGGTGGTCCGCAGTTTCCACGTTGGTTATTTGCAATGGTCCCATTTGTCCAGTCACGTTACACCTTCACCACACCAGCACATAAACAGTTCCCAAACTGCGCTTTTTCAGAAATACTGTGTCCTTGGCCCGAAAGCCAATAATCATCCCTTTTTGCAACCCAGGAAATCGCCCTTTTAACCTATGACAGCAACAAGTGAAATGTGTACAGACAGCCTATCGCACACCTTATATACCCACCAAGGCAGCTTCATGGGCTACGCGCTGCCAACGTCAAATGTAGGAGGTGGTCATAATAATGTGGCTGGGCTATATATATATATATATATATATATATCTCCGTGGTTTGGAATGCACTCATCAGACTAGTCATAGCATCAATGAAGGTTTTTTATTTCAGCATGGGTACAAGCAGTACCCATGCTGAAATAAAAAACCTTCATTGATGCTGTGACTAGTCTGGTGAGTGCATTCCAAACCACGGATGAATATTCATGAGTTTGCTGCTTTTGAGACATTAATGACACCCCAGCAATGGATCTTATTTTTGTGAGTGCTGGCATCTTCCAAAGAATTACATATATATATATATATATATATATATTTACACACATGCACGAACATGCACACACACACACACACACACACACACACACACACACACACACACACACTCATATATATATATATATATATATATATAGAAAGAAAGAGATAGAGTAGATCAAGGTAAGGGTGCCCTCTCCTTGGGTAGATGGACACGCCCAAGCACACAGCAGCCAGGAAACAGCACACCAATCCAGGGTTTTGTGCAATCTAGCCGTAGCTAGTTTAATTGTGCAGTACAAAAAAAACATAATAATAAACCCTAGACTGTCTGGGCTTTATCTAAACAACGGGTTCCATCTCTCAGAGTGGTAGGACCTATTCACCTATCACAATCATCAGCATATGCACAGTACTCATGGCCAGGAAATCTGTGATTCTTAAAAGGTCTGTCACCTATTCGCCCAAGGTAATGAGACCCTGAGTAAAGCCCTGACACACCTTATATCAGCCTAACTGAAATATCAGAAATGGGCATAATGGTTGGAGACTGCCTTCTCTCTCCACCCATAACCCCAGGAACCCATAACCGGCTTTTACTAAAGCACAAACATCTAGTCTGTTTTGCAATCACAGACATTTTCCTGGTGTTTTAAATCATATAATGTAGGTCAGAAACCTGAAACAAGCATTTCTCCTGTTTTTAGCTTTACCAGTACTTTTATATATCCCCACCCTTGGTTTCAATCTGTGGCAAAAAACACAAGACAAAGGCCCTCATTCCGAGTTGTTCGCTCGCTAGCTGCTTTTAGCAGCATTGCACACGCTAGGCCGCTGCCCTATGGGACTGTATCTTAGCTTAGCAGAATAGCAAACGAAAGATTAGCAGAATTGCTACTAAATATTTTCTTGCAGTTTCTGAGTAGCTCCAGACCTACTCCTAGACTGCGATCAGCTCGGTCCGTTTAGTTCCTGGTTTGACGTCACAAACACGCCCTGCGTTCGGCCAGCCACTCCCCCATTTCTCCAGACACTCCCGCGTTTTTCCCTGACACGCCTGCGTTTTTTAGCACACTCCCGGAAAACGCTTAGTTACCACCTAGAAACGCCCCTTTCCTGTCAATCACTCACCGATCAGCAGTGCGACTGAAAAGCGCCGCAAAATCCACAGCAAATCTACTAAATTTTGTGTAAAATAACTTAGCGCATGCGCGCTGCGTACCATGCACATTTAGCAACAAATCGCAGCATAGCGAAAATCGGCAACAAGCGAACAACTCGGAATGACCACCAAAATGTCTGCATTGGCCTATTTATTGTACTGATTTATATTATGCATCCCAGCTATGTAAGAACAGGTGTGAATCATTAGATCGACAGTGTCTAGGTCGACAATGTTTAGGTCGACCACTATAGGTCGGCAATCACTAGGTCGACAGGGTTGGAAGGTCGACAGGGTTTCTAGGTTGACATGTGCTAAGTCGACAGGTCAAAAGGTCGACATGAGGTTGTTGTTGTTTTTGTGTCGTTTTCTGCGTAGAGTGACCCCCAATTAGTGCACCCCAATTAGTGCACTGTGTCCCCTCGCACTTCGGGCAAGGTGCCTCACTCCGCTACCACTTCGCTCGGCACAGATTACCGTTCCAATCGTAGTCCACGTGGATCGTTAGGTATGTAAAAGTTAAAAAAATAAAAAATTTTGAAAAACTCATGTCGAACTTTTGACCTGTCGACCTAGCACATGTTGACCTAGAAACCCTGTCGACCTTCCAACCCTGTCGACCTATAGTGGTCGACCTAAACATTGTCAACCTAGACAGTGTCGATCTTCACACCGGATCCCATAAGAACAGCCTGATTAAGGAGATTTCACAGAAATCTCCTGACCCCTCTTTACCAAACCTTAAAAAGCTATCCTTTCCTATGATGGTGTAAACCGATTTGTGCTTATGGAGGTATTCTTGCAGGAGAGGGGGCATAGAATACCTTTCCCACAGCCTCTGGAAACTGTGCAGTTTCCCAGGAGTCTTTCCAAAATGAGAAAGATTGTGCTGAGGTCCCCAGGATGTAATGAAACCGCTGTTCCTGCGATTTAGTACCTAGCAGGATAATCATGTGGAAAATGATTATCCCAGCCTTAGGTGCACACTGGAAAAAATTGCGTCACTTCCACTATTTTTAGTACATATACCCTTTAGAGACTTCTGGAAATTAACCTAAATGTGATGTCGATGGAGCAAAATGCATCTTTTCCATTCGTCCTATAAGTGTGGTTGAGAAAATACCCTTCCATGACCCACAGTATATGTAAGGGTGAAATGAAATATCAACTACAGGTGTAAACGGAGAATCTCGATTATATTAGCAACTATGTTGCAATTCGGTAGCGTTGCTTCTGTTTACATAGTTATGTGCTACAGTAGGTGGCGCTTGGAACCCGTGGATCATGCTTTACCATCAGCCTTCTCCAGTGTTTCACTACCCCCTTCCATTTTCCTCTGCTTTTTCTGTCTTTCTTCTGACAGATTAGCTGCAGGCTTCAGCTCCTTCGTGCTTGCTGTGGTATACCGTCTGAATTGGCACTCTGGCTTGCATTTTTTATATTAGCTTCAGTGTTTATGCATCTATTTCACTAGTGTGATAAAATCAAGGACTTGTTTTTCTTTCCTCTTTTACATGGTATGGTTTGCTCTCATGCATCCACAGATATGGATACTGGCGTATATGTTCGAGCTCTGACAGTCGGATGATGTTGTTTAAAACCAATCACGACGGACGATTTGAAGCCGCATCTGGGCGAATCATCATAACAATTACACCGCAGGATTTATAAGTGGTGGAATCGTTCAACACCTACTGTACACACATACACACATATATATATATAGATAAATATATATATTTATCTATATATATATAAATATATAGATATATAGATATCTATATATCTATATATATATATATATAGATATGTATATATATATATATAAATATATATAACAAATATATGTAAAGATATATAGATATAGCTATCGCTATATGTATATATTCGGAAAAATTCACACTAGAATCCAAGCGATTACAAATAGAGAAACAATACACATTTGTTTTTTCCTGTAGGCTTTTCAGATGTGATTTTTGCCGTGACAGCTGCAACCCTGCTCCATTTCCGGAAATATTGTTGTTGGTTTTTTTTTGTTTTTTGTGTGTGTCCGCTTATCAATATCACTGCTATTTGACATTGGGAAAGAAAATTGCAGACCTCGATACGTGAAAAATCAGGATTCTTCATTATACCACCCGGATATCTCCATCGCAGCATTGGCGACATTGTCCTGCATCTGTGGGCTCCATCACATCCGCCCTGGTGTGTATGGCTGGGCTGGCACAAGACCTTGTAGCCCGTTGTTGAGCTAATGGGAGTGAGGAATTCGTTATCAAAAGGTAATGATCACAATCATAGGTATAATAATAACAACAGCAACAGAAAAATGACCATCCCTTCCATTTACTTTATTTGAGGCATGAGATCCATTTTCTTACACCCTATCGATTAGTTTGCGTTGCAATTTGTGGGGCTACTGTCACATGTAATATCAAAATATCTTGCTGCAAAGCTTGCATTGAGTTGGGTTGACTCATTTATTTGACGTTGTGCTACTCCGATTATATATATATATATATATATATATATATATATATATATATAATACACGTATGGGTTTTGTGTGTGTTTACTTTGTTGTTATTGTCATTAGAAATATCATGTATTTGTATGATCTCACAATTGATATTTCGGCAGCCAGCCTAATCATTCACTTGATATTCTTTGTCTGCTCTCTGTTACTATAGTGCTTCATGCCACCATTACGCCTCCCACTTTTTATCTGCACTGTAGTGATAAAGAATGTGGGTGGGGAAAAAGGATGCTCACAATAGAATGTGAAGTCTCACCAGATTATGGGCGGAGGCATAAAGTCTTTTTTAATTGAACGTATCTCTGTGTAATGGGCATAGGGTATGTATTAGTAGATTGTTGTCAACATAATAAAAATAAACAATAGTTACTTGTATATATAATGTGCTATAGACATACATTTGTATGAATCTTAAATGGTTTTCGTTTTGTATGGCAGCTTCTATATCATCCATTCTGCTCCTGTTACAATCTTACTATTGTGAATATTGCTATATATTTGTATTATTTGCTGTGTTCACACTAATTGTTACAGCATGTTTCATTTGACATTTTCTATCACAAATTACTGCATCCTAATTTAAGATTGTTTAAATGAAGTTAATCATTGCTAATATATATATATATAAATAAATAAATAAGCTTAGAAGTAATTATATGTTGTCAAAAATATCTGTCAGTTGGTAACCTCATACACTGGCTGATGTGTTTTTCCATACAGTACTTACAGTTTAATAAAACAAGAGAGGATTTTGATTATTCAAAATGATATTTTTTAGGTCCATAAACTGACAATTTATTAATAAGCTACACAAAAGCTAAATAAATCACATTGATCTATGTAAGCACATTAAAGTAGCTATTATTTCTAATATGATCAAAACTTGAATTAAAACAAATTAATAAATCATGTTGTCAGAATGAATGTTAATTATTGACATTATAGTGTCTGGCTTTGTATTTTCTAACATCATTTGTAGCTGCAATAACAGAGACCATAATGAGGCGTGTAATAAACTAGTTATTCTATCCTATATTATACTTATAGGAAAGTGAAAATCAATTTTGCAGCACAATAGAATAATAAATTCACAACAAACTCATAGACTCCGAAAATAAAGTATTTTGGTGGTATCTTTATGTACCATGGCTCCATGTCCAGAGACTGTACATCCTCCAATATTTTGGAAGTCGCCTCAAAACAACAGCAGTGTATTGGTGGACATATTCAATATATATAGTTCTGCACATATTGCTTGCAGTTTCTTATAACAGCTTTCTGAACTCATACACATGGTAAAATATGGCATACTAGCAGACAGAGCTCTTGTATTGTTCTGCACTTGTGACCACAGTGAGCCCATTAGAACGCAGAGTAGACTGGCAGTTGATGACTATCGTTGAATCTTGATCTTTGCTTATCATACAGTTACAGACTAAGGGCCCGATTTAGACCTGATCGCTCCTCTACGAATTTGAAGAGGTTTGGGATCACATAGTCGCTGCCCAAACAGAGCGAATATCCGCCCCGTGCAAGTTTGTGTATGCCGTGCAAAAAGCTTTGCGTACGCCGGTCAGCTGCAAATCCATTGGCAACTCACCATGGAATGATTTTTCTAGTCTGTGCAGTCGGTGCGTAGCCCAGGACCTACTCCTACAGTGCGATAGCAACAGGCTGTTCAGGGCCGGAGCTGACGTCACACACCCTCCCTGAAAACGCTTGGGAACGCCCGTGTTTTTCCTGACATGCCCACAAAATGGAGAGTTACCACCCCCACCCCCGCTTCCTGTCAATCAACTTGTGTACGCCTAGCGATCAAAAAATACGCTGGATTCTTTAGCAGTTTGGCCTTGTGCGTGCACATTACGATCCGTACACATGCGCAATCAATCGATAATCAGCCACCCTGTGAAAATGCACAACAGTGATCAGGTCTGAATCAGGTTCCAATGCAAAGAATTGCTGCAGGAAGGAATGCAGGATGCGCCCGAGCATTGTTGGGTAAATTCTATTTACTACAGGAAGTTGATAGGTAGAGCAAATCATTCTTGTACAGGCCACTTTTATTATTCACTGACACTTTTATTAGTTCCACTCTTTTCTCTATTTGCCAGTGCTTATAGAGGTTCTGATTATTGTAAACAAACACACATCACACACGTAGGGCCCATTTTGGGCTTGTGCAGAACGGGTCCTGCGATCGCATCATAGTAATGCTAACGCCTCTGCCCCATTGACAGGCAGATGCGTTTAGGGGAAGGGTTCGGGGGTGGCTGGTGTTGCTGAAAATGGGGGTGTGTCTTCCCCATTTTCTGGGATTGGCGAGTCCAAGGACTAGGCCGTGTACGCAGTTTCTTTGGCCTCACAAGCTACCCTGCAACAGGTAGTCTGAGTAAGCTCAGGCTTACTCAGCCTGCCATCACAGATGAACATTGTGACCGATGTTTGCTATGTTCATCCTGGACTGCCATTGCATTGCAGTATTGTGTGCTATGCATCTCCTCTTGCATTTGCATTGCTAATGATTGCATTTGCAGCAGCTTTGCAATTGCAATCCATGCTGACTTAGGCCCTGTATTCCCTATCACATGCACATACACATACAAACTAGGTTTATTTTTGTTGTGACCAAATAGCCTACCAGTATTTTTTGGATTATGGGAGGGAACCGGAGTAACCAGAGGAATATACAAACTCCACACAGTTAGGGCATCGAACACCAGACTTAAGTGCTGTGATGAAGGGGATGTAGTTATATTACCAGTAGTCGAGATCCCAGCAGTCAGGTTACCGACGCCAGAATCCCGACCACTGACAATGCCGCCAGACGGAATCCCAGCTAACAAGGACTATTCCCACTCGTGGGTGCCCACAAGGGGCTTCATTGCGCTCTCCCCCCTGCCGGCATTCTAGCGGCCGGGATCCCGGCGTCGGTATGCTGACTGCTGGGATCCCGGCCGCCGGCATCCCAACCCCATCTCTGAGGAAGTAATGCTAAACCATGTGTGTAATGGGGGATGCCCCTAGTAAGCCATATCAATATGGCACTGTTGGTAATTATTCACACAGCCATATGCACACGTAACTGAAAGGAAAAAATGTGATTCTCCCAGGCCTCCTGTGAGTATAGGTTCATTGATGCTTTCACTCTATACACTTTCAAAGAGTACCAGTAATGGTTTGGGTAGAAACAGAATAGCTTGACTAGCGCAAGATGTCCTTTAAAATTATCACAATTTAATAAAATACAATTTAAAACTGTTTACAATAAGCAATAAGAATCAAGCTTATTAGGTAATACTGCTCAGGACTTACTTTTCTGGAACCAGCTAGTGATAAAATAACGGAATATAGATGAACCACTTCTGAGGAAAAAACCCTCAAATCAAGTATATGGAAGGATATCCCACTGTACATTGGCTTAAAATCCCCCAAAAAGACAAATTAGTTCTCTGTATAACAAATTACATTTACACAGATTCTTCCAGACAGTACAGTATTTTGTTTTTATTAACATTTTTTTAATTCATCAGAGCATATACATGATATATCACATGGTGGTACAAAAATCAAAAGTATAATACATACTTTAAGGGAAGCAACAATTAAAAAAGAAACCATTTGGAGATAGCAATGTGGAAATACTATGGGCCAAATGTAATGGAGTGCAATTTTGTACAAATGTGCGAGTTTAGTGCTAAACTCACACATTTTGCTAAGTCAACCAATGTAGTAGGGCATGGGTCTTCAACCTGTGGCCCTCCAGCTGCTGTGAAACTACACATCCCAGCATGTCCTGCCACAGTTTTGCTATTAAGGTATGGTAAAACTGAGGCAGGGCATGCTGGGATGTGTAGTTCCACAGCAGCTGGAGGGCCGCAGGTTGAAGACCCATGTAGTAGGGTGCAGAAACGTGCAAAATCTCGTGTTTCCTGCAGTCCAAAAAAATCGCAATGGCAAAATTCAAGATGTTTTGCCATTGAAAACATAGAACTCGGGCAATGTAATAGGATGCAAGTTTAAAACTCGCACCTAAAATATTAACAAAAAATCACCAATAAATAGACCAGCTTCTGGCTGGTGAGATTGACAGAAGCATGTACAGATCAATGAGATCCGGGCATGCTTCTGTATGGAAAAGTAAAGAAAGTCTAAGAAAGAAAAAAAAGGCGCGAAGGCCTCCCCCTTTCAAAGCATAATCAGCACTGGGCTCTTGCTGAAATATGGGGGGGGGGAAATGTGTAGGGGTTCCCCGTATTTTAACAAAAAGCACCAGGCTCTTGGTTCAGTCCTGGTTCAAAAATATATAGAAAAAATGAAGTAGGGGTTCCCCATATCCCCCCCCATATTTTTGCAACCACCAGTTGGCTCCACCAGATAGGGAGGTAATGCCGCAGCTGGGGGACCACAGGGTTAATTGAGGTCACCCACAAAAGAGAGTTAGATTTTGGTGGGTTACTTTGTTTCTGTGCAGGGTAAATACTGTCTGTTTTATTTTTACACTCCAAATTAGCTTTCAGTTTGAACACACCCTACCCAAATCTACTCTCTCTGCACATGTTATATCTCCCCCCCCCCCCCCCCCCCCCGCAGTGCACATGGTTTTTCCCAACTGCTAACAAATTTGCTGCTGCAATCAACTCTGAATTAGGCCCTGCATCCCGTCTTATAAGTCAGTGCAAAGTATGCAGGTCACCCACTTAGGCATGTTTTTTTTACTGTTAACTAGTAGGCTTTGAAAGTTAAATTTCAGGCTCTTAATTCATTATTTGTCTGCATATTAAAAAATAAAATAAAAACAGAGAACTACAGCTTGCATAATTATTCAACCCATGCAGACTAGTATTTAGTAGAATTATTGTTGCTGCAATAAAAGTTCTTGGGGTTTCTACCAGGTTTGAACACGGTTAGGGAATGGATTTTGGCAATTTTTCCTTGCAGATTCGCTCTAGGTTGTTCAGGTTGGTTGATTGACCCTTGTGGACTGCAATTTTCAAATAGTGCCACAGATACTCAGTTGGATTGTGATCTGGGTTTTAGCTTGATCTCTGGAGAACATTCACCTTTTTGTTGTTCAGCTATGCCAGTCTGGCTTTGGCTTTGTGCTGGGGATCGTTGTCCCGCTGAAATGTGAGTTTCAGATGAGAAGGCTGGAAAAGGTTGTTTTACATTATCTTCTTATATTTTACACTAACCATTTATATTTACATTTTAACAAGAAGAAAAGAGCCAATGCATGAAAATGAGTAAAAATATCCCACACGTGACACTGTAAAAAACAATCTGTAGCCATATATCTTTTGAGTTTTCAACATAGGTTGATAAGTTAAATTATATCTCTTACTTATAGGTTTGGAGTTTAGGGGAATCAAGTAAAAGTTTCCTTTACAAAGCTGTGGTGGATTTGGCTTGTCTTTTATGATAATGTTTTGGGTATAACTGAGAAATGTTTTTTTTTCTACCTAAAAAATACCTTTAAGCCTAGTTAGGCACTTTGATATTACATCTTACCTTAATTTTTTTTTTTTAAATCTCTCGTTAAGTATCAAAGATTTATATGTCCTGTATGTGACAGTGGAATGGTCAAAAAGCATCCCACAATATGATGCTGCCATCCCAAAACTACAATGGTGGAATGTTGTTTGCTTAGAAATTAAGATTTTTAGATTTGCACCATGCATAACATTTTAAAATGGGGCCAAAAAGCTATTTAGCTGGGTCCCTCTAATGTGTTCTGTCAACTCCAGATGTGCTTTGATTTGCTTTTTATTCAGTAACAGCTTCTTTGTAGCCACCTTCCCATTCAGACAAGTTTTCTACAGAGCCCTTAATATGGATGACTGGCATACGTTCACTCCACTTTCCACCACTGAACTCTGCAGTTCTTTCAATGGGGTTGGGGATGAAATGGTGGCAGTTGGAATGCACGCAGTCAAAATACTGACCACGGCATCCCGATTGTCAGAATTCCGACAGGGGTCTGGAAACAATTCTAACTAACCCCTCCTAACTCTAACCCTCCCTTCCCGCAGCCTAAACCTAACCCCCCCCCCCCATTCCCACAGTCTAAACCTAACACCTCCCCCTCCCCGCAGTCACCCTCCCTGGGGGATGCCTGAACCTAACCTCCCTCCCCGCAGTCTAAGCCTAGCCCACCCTTCCTGCAGCATAACCCTAACTCCCCCCCCCCTTTCCCCAGCTTATCTCTCCAGTGGCCTGGCAGTCTTTCGATCGGGATCCTAACTGTCGGAGTGCCGGCACCGGCATTCTGTTCAGTGTCAGGATCAGGGCCGGCTCCAGGCACATTCCAATAGAGTGGCTGAACAGGGTGCCGCACTTTATGGGCGCTGCTAGCTCTGGCCACCATATTGGAGCCTGGAGCCGTCCCTACAGCAGCAGCACTGCAGTGTTCGTCTCCTAGCAGACACTTGCACTGCATGCACAGCCCTGTGTAAACCCCCCTCCCCGCTAACCGGTGCAGGTCTGTGAGCCAATCAGAGCTCGCGGTCCGGCAGCTGAGGCTTCTGATTGGCTGCCGGACCGTGAGCTTTGATTGGCTTGCGGACCAGTGCCTAGTTGAAGCTACACACCGCCGCAGCCGCCGGAGACTGAGGGCTAGGACAGGCGCACACTGCGCACTCCTCCCCGCCCTCACATACAGGAGCAACACGAGCAGCAGCAGCCTCAGACTCCCCGCCCTTCACAACAGATGCGCGGTGAACAGCACAGGGGGGGGGGGGGATATCTGGCACTGTGTAATGTTATGTGTATCTGGCAGTGGGGACATGTCTGGCACTAGGGGCATATCTGGCACTATGCGGACATGTGTATCTGGCACTGTGGACATGTCTGGCACTGGGGGAATATCTGGCACTATGGGGACATGTGTATCTGGCACTGGGGGCATATCTGGCATTGTGGGGACATGTGTATATGGCACTGGGGGCATATCTGGCACTGTGGGGACATGTGTATCTGGCATTGGGGGCATATATGGCATTATGGGGACATGTGTATCTGGCATTGGGGGCATATCTGGCACTGGGGGGACATGTGTATCTGGCATTGGGGGCATATCTGGCACTATGGGGACATGTGTATCTGGCACTGGGGGCATATCTGGCACTATGGGGACAAGCATATCTGGCACTGGGGGACACGTGTATCTGGCATTGGGGGCATATCTTGCACTGTGGGGACATGTGTATCAGGCACTGAAGGGATGTGTGTATCTGGCATTGGGGGCATATCTGGCACTATGGGGACATGCGTATCTTGCACTGGGGGACACGTGTATCTGGCATTGGGGGGCATATCTTGCACTGTGGGGACATGTGTATCAGGCACTGGAGGGATGTGTGTATCTGGCATTGGGGGCATATCTGGTACTGTGGGGACATGTGTATCTGGCCTTGGGGGCATATCTGGCACTGTGTGGGGCATATCATTTGTATCTTGCCCTGCTGAGGGGCATATCATGTGTATCTGGCACTGCTGGGGTGCATATCATGTGTATCTGGCACTGCTGAGGGGCATATCATGTGTATCTGGCACTGCTGGGGGGCATATCATGTGTAGTTGGCACTGCTGTGGGGCATATCATGTGTATGCTGGGGGCATATCATGTGTATGCTGTGGGGCATATATGTATCTGGCACTGTGTGGGGCATATATGTATCTGGCACTGTGTGGGGCATATATGTATCTGGCACTGTGGGGCATATATGTATCTGGTACTGTGGGGACATGTGTATCTGGGGGTCATATCATGTGTATCTGGGGGGCTTTTCATGTGCATCTGGCACTGCTGGGGGGCATATCATGTGTATCTGGCACTGCTGGGGGGCATATCATGTGTATATGGCACTGCTGGGGGGCATATCATGTGTATCTGGCACTGCTGGGGGGCATATCATGTGTATCTCGCCGTGCTGAGGGGCATATCATGTGTATCTGGCACTGCTGGGGGCATGTCATGTGTATCTGGCACTGCTGGGGGCATATAATGTGTATATGGCACTGCTGAGAGGCATATCGTGTATCTGGTACTGCTGCGGGGCATATTATGTGTATCTGGCAGTGCTGGGTGTCATATCATGTGTATCTGGCACTGCTGGGGGGCCTATCATGTGTATCTGGCACTGCTGCGGGGCATATCATGTGTATCTGGCACTGCTGGGGGGGCATATCATGTGTATGCTGTGGGGCATATATGTATCTGGCACTGTGTGGGGCATATATGTATCTGGCTCTGTAGGCCATATATGCCCCCATGTGTATCTGGCACTGCTGGGGGGCATATCATGTGTATCTAGCACTGCTGAGGGGCATATCATGTGTATCTGGCACTGCTGGGAGGCATATCATGTGTATCTGGAACTGCTGGGGGGCATATCATGTCTATCTGGCAGTGCTGCGGGCATATCGTGTATCTGGCAGTGCTGGGGGGCATGTCATGTCTTTCTGGCAGTGCTAGGGGGCATGTTGTGTCTATCTGTCACTTCTGAGGGGCATATCATGTGTATCTGGAACTGCTGGGGGGCATGTCATGTCTATCTGGCAGTGCTGGGGGGCATGTCGTGTCTATCTGGCAGTGCTGAGGGGCATGTCGTGTCTATCTTGCAGTGCTGGGAGCATATCATGTCTATCTGGCAGTGCTGGGTGGCATGCCATGTCTATCTGGCACTTCACTACTGGGGTCATTATGTGTATCTGGTACTATACTGGAGACATTGGGGGTAATTCAGACCTGATCATAGCAGCAAAATTGTTAGCAGTTGGGCAAAATCATGGCCCTCATTCCGAGTTGATCGCTCGCTGACGTTTTTCGCAGCGCAGCGATCAGGTTACTGCTACGCACGCGCATCGTATGGGTACAAACAGCATTGTTGCTGTGCAATGCTTCTAGCAACGAATCCATTCGCACAACCGATCGCAAGGAGATTGACAGGAAGAGGGCGTTTATAGGTGTCAACTGACCGTTTTCTGGGAGTGGTAGGGGGGTGTCTGACGTCAATTCCGGGACCGGATAGGCTGAATTGATCGTAAGGGCTGATTAAGTCCAGAGCTACTCAGAAACTACAAAAAACTTTTTCGTCCACTCAGCTGCACAAGCTTTCGCACACTTGCAAAGCGAAAATACACTCCCCTAGAAGCGGCGACTATCTGATCACTGCTCTGCAAAAATTAGCTAGCGAGCGCTCAACTCGGAATGAGGGCCTATAGGGGTAGTTCTGAGTTGATCGCAGCAGGAACTTTGTTAGCAGTTGGGCAAAACCATGTGCACTGCGGGGGGGGGGGCAGATATAACATGTGCAGAGAGAGTTAGATTTGGGTGGGGTGTGTTCAATCTGCAATCTAAATTGCAGTGTAAAAATAAAGCAGCCAGTAGTTACCCTGCACAGAAACAAAATAACCCACCCAAATCTAACTCTCTCTGCACATGTTATATCTGCCCCCCCTGCAGTGCACATGGTTTTGCCCAATTGCTAACAAACTTGATGCTGCGATCAGGTCTGAATTACTCCCATTATGTGTAAGGAACACTACTGTGGCTGTTATGTGTAAGGCTCCTAATTGTGAGTGTAGGGGGTGTGTGAAAAGATATTTATTTATAGTTTGATAATATAAAGTTGCGAGGCCATGTCCACTTTTCCAGGAGCGCGCACCCATGGGGGGTGGGGGGGGGCTTCAAAATTTTCTCGTTCGGGGTGCTAGTAGGCCTGGAGCCGGCCCTGGTCAGGATTCTGGTTTTGGTGTTTTGACAGCTGGGATCCTGACCGGATCCCCTTTCAAAGTGATAGTTGGATTTTTTGTGGCTTCTCTCAAAAAGCTCTTACTCTCAAGCTAAGTTTTGAGGGACCACCAGTGCCTGTGTATTATGATGCAGCTACTATTTTATCACAATACTGTACATCCAGCAGTGCTTGCTGTGATATCCAAGTACTTGGGTATTATTTTATATCTTTAAGTTGAATTTCCATAAATTGCCTTTTGTTCTTCAAACAGCTTTTCTTTAGATTCACAGTATGACCAATGTTAATTTAGGGGATATTTTGTCCATGAAAG
The DNA here is from genome assembly GCF_028390025.1 of Pseudophryne corroboree. NCBI lineage: Eukaryota > Metazoa > Chordata > Amphibia > Anura > Myobatrachidae > Pseudophryne > Pseudophryne corroboree. The sequence continues at coordinate 711,303,033 of NC_086444.1, read as the reverse complement.
CTGACCTTTTTGATGAGGTTTATTGAAAGCCTATCTATGTAAACATAGGGCTTCCACAGCTTTTGCAAGCAGAGTTTTTCATTTTTAAATAATAAAAAAAAATCTGCAGACAAGTAATAAATTATACATTTAAAATTGTACTTTGAGAGCATGCTGGTATAAAAATACTGTATGGAGCAATCTGTGTAAGGCTGGGTACACTTTTTTTCTGGCCATCTGGAGATCCAACTCCAGACCAGACTGTTTATACAATCCTACTGCAGACCTGGCAGCAGATTCTACATTCATAAGGGCCCTACAGACTGGGCGACCCGCCGCCGAGCTGCCCGACCGCCGATACGGCAGACAGGCGACCCCGCGGCGGCGGAGAGGTGATGGGGGGAGTGAAGTTTCTTCACTCCCCTCGTCATCTGGCTCCATAGCAATGCATGCTAATATGGACAATCTCATCCATACTGGCCTGCATGCATAAGCGACGGGGCACCAACGATTAACGAGCGGGACCGCGCATCGTTAATCGTTAGTGCCTACACACTGCACAATATGAACGAGTTCTCGTTCATTAATGAACGAGAACGTTCATATCATGCAGTGTTATCTGCCAGTGTGTAGGGCCCAATACTTTGTGTACACACTTGTCCAATTCTTCAGTAGACCTTCAATCTGTATCTGCTGAAACAATCCACTGAAAGGATTCTATCACCCTACACACTCTTCCAATATTTGGCAAAGCAGCTGACATAAAAGAATTGTACATAATAATGGTCATGAACTACACCACACAGTGGGGGTAATTCAGACCTGATCGCTAGCAAGCGATATTTGCAGCACTGCGATCAGATGGTCGTCGCCCACAGGGGAGTGTATTTTAGCAGTGCAAGTGTGCGAACGCATGTGTAGCAGAGCTGTACAAACAGCTTTTGTGCAGTCTCTGAGTAGCTCAGGACATACTCAGCCACTTTGAACACTTCAGTATGTCCGGGGCCGGAATTGACGTCAGGAACCCTCCCTGCAAAGCGCTTGGACACGCTTCGTTTTTCTAAACACTCCCAGAAAACGGTCAGTTGACACCCACAAATGCCCTCTTCCTGTCAATCACCTTGCGAAAGCCCGTGCGAATGGAACCTTTGCACAAACCCATTGGTGAGCGGCAATCCGCTTTGTACCCGTGCAACGTGCCTGCGCATTGCGGTGCATACACATGCGCAGTTTAGACCTGATCGCCCGCTGTACAAAAACGCAGCCTAGGGATCAGGTCTGAATTACCCCCAGTATTATCTGTGCAGGCTAAATAAAAAGTATGTTGTTTTTATTTTTTTATTTTTTTAAAGGCATGGTGTTCCCTCCCAAATCCATTACCAGCCTTGAATCTCTGAGCTTGGTCTGAAAATAGCCGGAAAAGACAGCGTGGGATTCACCCTATTTTCCAATAACCAGCAACAGGCTGAACCAGGTGGGATGAGAGCTAATACTATAGCACTTAGCATGGGGTCCCCCTGCAATAATGTCATCCAGGCCTGCCATCAAGGGGGCACGGTGGGTACTCCAGGCTCGGGTCCGGACTGAGATGGGGCCCAGGTGCTTGTAGTCAGGTTCAGGGACGCAGGTCAGCTGAAACTGGTGAGCTAGAACTGAATCCCCTTGGTAAATCGAGACCTCTTAAAAAAATGGGCAGCATGCTGAGGTATTAAGGGCCAACTTTCACCTGTAGTCAGCCTGTAAAGAAAATATTAATATAAAGACAGAACACCAAATATTTTAGTACTTTATTGAATACATCTTCACCTCAGTGGTGCAAGTATGTTCGGCAGCATGGTGGTACCTCCCACTTTGTCAGGACTACAGAGACCGCAACGATGATGTCATGAAGAGAGGCACCTGAGGACTGGGTGCCTTTTCCCGCAGTGTCCAGCTGTTTCCCTTCACTCTGCTCAAGTGACGCATCGGCACTGAGCGTCTTTTGTTCTTCACAGGCTGGGCTGCTGGGCATGTCTCTGGCTTCACTGTGTGGGGTAATACATTTTATTACATAATGTTGACACTAATATCTATATTTCTATTATTATGGGGCATTACTTTTTTTTTATAATGTGGGACACTACTATATATGTCTATTATTATGAGGCATTACTATATATTTATATTGTAATGTGGGACACTACTATATATTTCTATTATACCGGGTGCACTACTACAGTATATATTCCTGTTATAATGGGGACATTACTATGTATTTTTATTAAATAGGGGGAATTACAATATATTTCTATTATAGTGGGGACATTACAATATATTTCTATTATACTGAAGTTATTACTTTATATTTCTGTTATACTGGAGGCAGTACTATATATTTCTAGCCTTACCTCCAGAGTGCAAAGTACAGGGACTATGCTGTGTGGCCACACCCCTAGTGTAATGTAGCCATTCCCCCTAATGTCATTTGGTCATGCACCCTAATGACGTATGACCATGCCCATTTTTCGGCACACTCAGTACCACTAAGAAAATAGTTGTACTTGCACCACTGCTTCACCTGGTGGGTGACTGCCTGTTTGAGCTCTTATACATAGCTGCAGCCCCCTTGGGCTTCTGGCATATTTTCACTCCAAGAGCTCTTCCCTGCTCATTTCCCTCTGACAGACTCCCTGTCATTACCTCGCACTGGCTAGTATCAGACATCTCAAGGGGTAGGGGCAATGACACAATGAGCCATGATTGGCTTGATGTTGTCATTTTGAAGTGCAAAAATGGTGCCACAAGCAAGCTGAGCATTTTTTAAATAAGGGGGGAGATAGTTTGATACAAAAAAATGTTAAAATACACAGAGTATACATATAATGGTAACAATCTACACAGAAATATTAGTTGAAATGTATAAAGTATAACAATAAGGTAAATAATAGATTCGTTATGAATCAAAATTGATTAGCAGAAATCATTAACAAAGGACACAGTGAACAAGCCACTCTGGTGAAACGGTCCGTCTGTGCTCAGTGATGCTGAACTTTCCATAGTTCAGATCACCTTATGGTATCCCCTGGTATTGTATGTGCCCACTGGGACTCTCTGCATTACTAAAAAGTTATTTAACTCATATATAACAATTTTTCTCTTTTTTCTGTTTGCCTACTTGATCCGCAACTTACAATTAATTTTTTCCTAAATTGCCCTAAGACCTTCTTTTCTTTCCCCTACCAAATGCATATGTCTTTAGCATTTTTCATGTGTAGCAGGACCTTGTACCACCTAGTTTTAAGCCTACTTCTTTGTAATTTATGCATGCTACTTATCAGCACTATATCAATGGCTATTTCGCTACCTAGGCACTTCTTAATTATTATTATGTAGCGCAACTCAGGCTCTTTTTCTCATTTAACAATATTTAGGATATTGGTCTTCTGACTCAGCATATTAGCCTGTTACACATTGACTGTTTGTGATCACACCACTTTACCCTCAACCCTTCATATTTCAGTAGGTGAGACTAACCTACCTCTCTCATCCACTGTCCGCTATAACATATAAGATAGTGGACAGCAGAAGGTGGGGTCCCCTCCCTATTCTCTACCTATTATTTCTATATAATTCTGTACCCTCTCATCCAGATGCGAGACCACTCTCTGCAATGCCTACAGTAACAGAGAACCTGCGCTACTAACTGGACAGCAGAAGTACCCTTGTTGCTCATCCTCCATTACAGTCTCTCATTTGTATCTCAGTGTTGCAATTACTGCCATATTTCAGCGGAAACGCCCAATCTCATCCGATCTTGGAAGCTAAGCGTTGACAAGCCTGATTAGTACCCAGTTGGGTGACCACTTGGGAATATCAGGTGCAGTAAAAATTCAACCTATGATCACAAACAGCAGAAGTGTTAGAGCAACTTCCTAACTTTCAAAGTCTGTATCTAATTTTTTGATTACCCTCCTGACAATCGTTGATTATAAGTTATTCTCTTTTGGCAATTTTTGTTTCTTCATTAATGTCGTTTGGTATCAAATTTTTACAAACGTCCTTTTACATTAGGATCTTTTTTGTAGCAAACAGAGTTTCCACCAAGGGGACTACCATCAGTTAATTGGTATTCCAATTATGAATTATATTACAATTATACCTTTTTCTATGCCTTCCTTCTAGATCACATAGGTCAATAGATCTCTAACAGCCTATTATTATTACCACAGTGATTTCACTCTAATGTTATTTATTTGTACTCCTTATCTTGATCGACTTAGGCATATAATTGTTTTTCGATAAATTTTTCACCATAGGTGCTCTTAATTTTTCATCAGGTTTATCCTGATTTTTGTTAATGATTTTTGCTAATTAATTTTGATTCATAACGAATCTATTATTTATATTTACCTTATTGTTATACTTTATACATTTCAACTAATATTTCTGTGTAGATTGTTACCATTATATGTATACTCTGTGTATTTGAACATTTTTTTGTATCAAACTATCTCCCCCTTTTTTTATGTGATACTAAATTAAAAGTCAAGTTTTAATAAATTCATAAATTTCAAAGTGTGCCCCAACACAGAGTCTTTCTTTTTTCTCTTCGCCTATCCAATTATTACTGACTCTGGGAGCACCACCAACCTACAATAATTATTAGATACCTTCTTTAAGGATCTCTAAGCGTAATATTGTTGGTCTTTTGAACAGTTTTCTACAATTCTTGTATAAATCTATGTTCATCGCTATAATAATCTTCCTGTGCGGAACCAAACCAAACCTCCCTGTTAACCATTTTTTAAATAAGCCATGCTGCTATTGTACATGTAAAGCAGCAGTGGAAATCCACCACCACTGAACCCAAGGCCACTGCTGAAGTCTGCAGTAACGGCTGATGGGGGCTGGATCCTCAAGGATACAGGCCTGTTGACATGCCTATGGTCTCTGCTGGAACTTGCTGCTGCCACACCCTGGACCACTGCCAGATCCTGCTACATGACTGAAGCAGCTACCGGGCAGTGACACTTATGTTGGAATGTGCCTGTCTGCAGATTGTATGCTGAGCTGCTGGGACCAGACACTGGTCGGCTGATTGCCAGTCTGGTCTCTTGATTTTTATGCATGCTTAAAAATCATTTGACCCAACCAAGAGACAGGATTGGATGAATGGATTGGACCAACATGTCAGTCTGGTGTCGGTTCTCATGCATATTGGGGTCATTCCGAGTTGATCGCTCGCTAGCTACTTTTTGCAGCCATGCGAATGCATAGTCGCCGCCTACTGGAGAGTGTATATTTGCTGTGCAAGGGTGCGATCACATGTGCAGCCGAGCAGTACAAAAATAGTTTGTGCAGTTTCTGAGTAGCTCAGAACTAACTCAGCCCTTGCGATCACTTCAGCCTGTCAGGTCCTGGAATTGACACCAGACACCAGCCCTGCAAACGCTTGGACACACCTGCATTTTTCCAAACACTCCCAGAAAACGGTCAGTTGACAACCACAAGCGCCCTCTTCCTGTCAATCTCCTTGTGATCGGCTGTGCGAATGGATTCTTCATTAAATCCATCACACAGCAACAATACGCTTCGTACCTGTACAACGCGCCTGCGCATTGCGGTGCATACGCATGGCCAGTTCTGAACTGATCGCTGTGCTGCGAAAAACGGCAGCGTGCGATCAGGTCGGAATGACCCCCATTGGACAAATGCCCAGCTTAAGTGTCTTTTGTAATACAGATGTGTTTATTGTAATACAGATAATTCTTTTGACTTTTTTTTAGAGTGTTGAAAACCAGTTCCAACAGCAGGCCCATGTGGGACTCAGTTACTATATTATAATACTAAGTGGCATATTCATCAATATTCACTAAGGTGCCCTGATTTTTTTATATACATTTGCTGAAAAATAGGTGACCATATCAGAACACTAATGGGCAGTGGTGCCAAGAGGAGGTGGGAGGTACAACTGACCCAGGCCTAGGCTGCTGGAGGGTCCCGGAGTGGGCCCAGGTCCGATACCCCTCCCCAGTATTCATGTAGTGTGGCCGGCGGTGCCATCTTCCCGGAGATCTCTTCGGGAAGATGTCGCCGCACATAAAAAGTAAAGACACTTTGATATCTAGTGGCCAGCGTCATCTTCCCTAATATCACTGGGAAGATGGCGCTGGCCGGAGAGTAGTTGCACGCTTCCTGATAAAGTAAGGTAGGAAGCAGGTGCCCTCCCCCATGCCCCCCTCTGCCTCCCGTGTTCAAATTGTGCCCCCCCCCCCCCCCCCCCATTGAGCATGCGGACCTGCAGTTATATTATTATGTTACTAATTTTATATTAAAGGGCATCACCACGCCACTTTTTGAAGCCAAGCCCCCTTTACCTGGGCTCGGCGCAGTTCTCTATGGCCAGGCTAATCCTATGAGATATGTAGACAGCACAAATACATGTATTTTGCACTCACTTACTGTATTTCACTGGCTCACTTCTCCACTCTTTTCACTGCATCATGAATAGACCCCACTATTATTCCATATAGTGGGGGATGTCTCTTGAATCCTGTGCCAGAATGCTAGTGGTACAATTCCCCTGGAGTAAAAACGCACTGTAGTAAGCTTCCAAACATCACCATCAATCGGTGGCGCTTGACATTCTGGACTTTGGAACACAAACTGGAAGATTCTTTTATCCCACAATGCTTTGTGGTGGAATGCAACTGGAAGTGACATTTATTTTCCACGGCTACAATGGTAAATTGTACATACAAGAGAAAATCCAAGAATTAATATCTCATAATAAAGCAACATATTCAACATATTACATAGATAAAATATAAACACATTAGCAAGTTACCCACAAATTAATCTATAAGAACTTTTTAAAAACTTTATAAAAAGCATTTAATTTCAAAGTCCACATTCACTCCTCTAGGGATCAGTGTTTTAAGTGTGTAAATATTTTACACGATTTTTTATCTCCAACTGTTGTTAGTAGTATAAAAAATGTCTGACAGCAACTGGGAAACCCAGGTAGTATCCCATACAAAGGCTACCCAGGCCCAACACTGCTTATCTTAAAAGAACTGATGAGATTGGGCATGTGCAGTGTAGTGTAGTGGTATGTAAGCTTTGTGTTTCAGTTACATCTCTTCTATAGTACTTCTCTCTACTAGAAAATGAATGAAAAAGTTTCAAAATGTAATGTATCAATATTCTTCTATAGTGTCAGTCCTCTATTTAGCAGTGACAGAATGTATGCCACAAAAGGACACAAAATTATTGATACCACATTTTTATGTTTCTTTGAAATGCAGTGATACTTTATGGGATTACAACCCTTTCTTTATATTTCTGATGTGCTCTAAAAGTATATCCTACATTTGATCTTACCTACTGTATATGTTGGCTCCCACAGGAACAGTCCAATAAATAAATAAATACAATTTTTACTGTGATAAGTAATAAAATATTTGATAAAATAAATTTGCTTAGCTTAATTATATTTATATTGTGTTGTTTCTTTATGCTTTGCACATGCTACGTGCGAGTTGCGGGAAATGCAGGACTTTTTGTGAGAATACCCGTATTTTTAAAGCACCAATCATTTACAAGGCAAAACCATTTGAGTTGCAGTGTAAATAATTGTTGCTTTAAAAAAATAAGAGAATTCTCATGGAAAGACTGGCACCTCCGGCAGCTTCCACCCTATTACATTTACCCCAGTGTGTTTCAGGGGTTGGGATAATGCTAACACACTACAGTACTTACTAAACTGTTTTTTTTTTAAGATTGTTCATTATTATACAAAAGATGGGTATAACCCCATTTAAAATAGGGTCATTGGTAAGGATCCCCCAGTTTTTGTTTTTACCCCCTCAACTTGTTTTTATTGACCTGTTATGAAGGGGATACCATCTTTTTTAGTAGTAGATTGATGTTTATTAGAACTCAACATCTGATTTCCACCCATCATTAAACATTTTTGCTGTGCTTTCTAAATTATTTTCTTATTAAAAGTATTAGTAGTAAATGTCACAGTTTTGTGCACAAGGTTACCTGGGTCAGGTGAGTTCAGGGTAATGAACCACGCAGTGATTATGTACCGGACTGGTTACCAGCAGAAGAAAGCTGGACCGGATTGGCTACTGGTTAAGGAATACAGCAGGACCGGATGGGCTACCTGCTGAAGAGATGCTGGTGGGCCGGACTGGCGTCCAGCTAAGGAACACACCTGGATTGGACTGGCTACCAACTGAAGAGCTGCTGCTGGACCGGACTGGCTGCTGGCTAAAGAGATGCTGCTGGACTAGACTGGCTACTGGCTGAGGAATACAGCTGGACCGGGCTGGCTACCAGCTGAAGAGATGCTGCTGGACTCGACTGGCTACCGGCTGAGGAATACAGCTGGACCGGAATGGCTACTGGCTGAAGAGATGCTGCTGGACTGGACTGCTTCACCTGTGCAATCAGTCTGAGAAGGTGCTGCAGTTTGGAAACTAGCATATACAGCAAACACTTGAGTCAGAGAGTGAAGCAAGGCTGAGCAAACTCTGTGATACTGCAGGATATCCTGGTCCACAGGACAGGAGACTGAGGTAAGACACAGTGCTGGTCACTCACTACAACAAATGAGTATCTAGTCAGGTTCATGACAGTAAACTGTTGTTTCTAAGTGATTGATGGTTATAAATTTCTACATCTGTTCAATTATGTCTAAAATGTTGAAATTGGCTAGCAGGAATACAGGTTGAGTATCCCATATCCAAATATTCCGAAATACGGAATATTCCGAAATACGGACTTTTTTGAGTGAGAGTGAGATAGTGAAACCTTTGTTTTCTGATGGCTCAATGTACACAAACTTTGTTTAATACACAAAGTTATTAAAAATATTGTATTAAATGACCTTCAGGCTGTGTATATTAGGTGTATATGAAACATAAATGAATTGTGTGAATGTAGACACACTTTGTTTAATGCACAAAGTTATAAAAAATATTGGCTAAAATTACCTTCAGGCTGTGTGTATAAGGTGTATATGTAACATAAATACATTCTGTGCTTAGATTTAGGTCCCATCACCATGATATCTCATTATGGTATGCAATTATTCCAAAATACGGAAAAATCCCATATCCAAAATACCCCTGGTCCCAAGCATTTTGGATAAGGGAGACTCAACCTGTACTTTTAAACAAATTAATTTGATGGTTACTGTTGTAACAAATAGAACAATTGTAGTACATTTGCTTAGTTTAATTTATTCCCCTCACTATATAGAGTTAAATGGGGGAAAAAAATTGAGGTGGTTTATTTTTTCAAAAGAGAAGACAATATTGAGTGAGTTAGAATTTATTTGGGTACAAAAATTGTTTAAAGAGTCTTGATTAACCCTCCATATAAGAACATCAGCTATGTACATAGTCCATGACATCAAGCTCGCACCAAGGAAATAATCACTCCAGATATTTTGGTATTCCCAATAGGCATTAAACAAATTTTTGTAACTCGGTGGATAACAGTGAGTTACCAAAATTTGTTTATGGCCTATTGGAAATCCCAAAATCTTAAAAATAGTTTAGTGAGTAGTGTGTTACCATCATCCAACCCTTGAAATAACCTGTATCTAAGGGTGTTTACCGGTGTAGCACATGTATCATTTACAAAGCATGTTGGAGTGATACAATACAAATCAAATCAAACTAATAAAATGTATTTTATAAAAGACTAGCTACAGTACCCAGCTCTGCTCGGGGGGAAGTCAGTGATAATAGAAGTCAGTTACCTAGGGTTTTCAGACTTTGGTAATATATAGGGTGGTGTCGATGGTGTTTGGAAAATGTGTTATATGTGAAAAGATATTGATTGCATGTATGAGGCAGTGATGTGCTGCTGTCAGTAAGGCAGTAATGTGCTGCTGTCAGTAAAGCTGGGTATACATTATAAAATTATCTGGCAGATCATCTGCCAGTTCTGGCTTGTTGGAATGAAAATCTGGTAATAGATTAGAGCAAATGACAATCAACCATTCACTCCCAAACACTGGAACACGGACAGATACTGTTGTTTATACAAACTGGATAAATCACAGACTTAACCAATTTGTAGGAATGATAGGCTTTGTCCACTTACCAGTGTTTGGGTGCAGTGGTGACTCTAGAAGGTGGGCTGCAGTGCATTCCAAAGTTCAAATAGGGGAGCCACACTTACTGCCACCAACTGCCATCCCAAACTGACTCACTGGCAGTAGGTGTGGCTCCCCTATTTGAACTTTGGACTGCACTGCAGGCTGACCTCTGAGGCCGCCGCTGTTTGGGACAAATGGTGGATTGTCATTTACTCTCATCCATTACCAGATATTCATTCCAACCAGCCATATCTAGCAGATGATCTGCTAGATAAAGGTATAGTTTCTGCCCACCTTAAGGCAGTGATGTGCTGCTGCCAGTAGGGCAGGGATGTGCTGCTGTCAGCTGGGGCAGATTGGCCATAGGACTCACCAGGAAGATTCCTGGTAGGTCGACGTGTCTGTGGGACCTGTTTTGTCTGTTGTCATGTGGCCCCACCTCCCATATGATAGACAGCCCACCTCACTCAGTACACTACATTGTCCCCATTCGCATTCCACCATAGGTATTCTGACTGCTGCCATCCTGAATGGCAGCATGCCGAATCACGAACAGTAAACTGAAGCTGGCATGTAATATCAATGTTTCGAGGTTTATTACCTCGTCATCAGGATACAAACAACACTTACAAAAGACAAACCTTAAATAAGCCATCTTCACCACATACAAACACCGGGTCCCTGGGATCATGGAGGATGTCATCTCACTTTGCCCGCTGCCATGGCTACAAAAATATACAATGTGAATACCCACAACATCACAAATAAAGTAAAAAAATTACAGTGAGAATAGCAACATTTCTGGCACATAGTTCAATTCAGATAGAAATTAGATACATAATATAAAGGCAATATTATTATTACAGCACACATCAATTAGACTCTTTAGTGATATAGACTAAATTGGTGATTTATATAAAGCAATGCAGACCCATATTTTCATTAGCCCTTTAGAGGACAACATCCATAAGTGAAAGATCATTTTGGATTTACACTGCAATAACTTAAGAGATCTGTCCCCACGTTGCATAGATAATGGTATATGGTCGATAATCATATAGCGGAGGGTAAATAGACCATGCCCCGCTGTCATAAAATGTCTCATGACCAGCTGGTCACTACTCCTATTCCTACTCCTATTCTCAATTACAATTACAGACTTAATGAATGACCTGTGCATCGCCATACGTTCACAGAGAGTACACTCCATCTTTCCTACTTTACTTATACCGCTCTGACATGTAATGACATATATAATATACTTAGAGGTACATGTCAAACAATGTTGATAAAACAATTTTTTGCCATATATCTACATGTGAGACAGTTCAGACACCTAAAACAGCCTTTTGTAAGTCCAAAAATCTGTCTTGTTGGGTCTGTTTTATTCTGCATACCAGTTATGTCTGTCATGACTACCCAGTCTCTCAAGTTACGTCCTCGTTCATAATAAGGCATAATGTCCACATTACTCAACTTAAGGGTGGCATCTGCCTTAACAAACCAACATTTAGCCCACTGTCTCACTGCCCCACTGCTGGAATTAAAGTGATTCACCTAAGGGAACCCTTTTTTTAGAGGTCACCGCCTTCTGTTTAAGTAACTGTTCATGAGGCATAGCCATAACTCTATCACTCACTTGCCTTACTGAACCTTCATCATATCCGCTTGGCAAAAACGTATTAACCATAATGATAATCATCGCTACAGATGCTTCTAGAGTGAATAAATTGTGAGAATGGTAAACCATACTTTAAATGTTTAGGATGACAGCTATCAGCATGCAGTAGTGTATTGCGATTACTTTGTTATACAGTGTGGTTAGGCTATAATTAGGTGTGTGCCTGCAGTGCTTGGCACACAGCACCAAAGCATTGCATATGAACTGTGGGTGCAGCACCACTGGCAACACGCTGCAGTAGTTCCACGCCTGTATGTAGCTGGCAGCGGTATGTAGCTGCAGTGCCCAAATAGCCACCTATGCTACAGCGCTGACTGCTGTATACATTATAGCAGGCAGCGTTGGGCAGTCACAGTCTCCCCCCATATGCTCTGCCCCTCTCCTGCGTTGTGTGATGGTACTTCCTGGTTGCAGAAGTCGTCTGCTGCTGCTCACCACCAGGCACATAAAATGTAAGTTACAGCATAGCTGCTTCGTGAAGGGGGTGATCAGACACACATACAAATACACACACACTTCGCTAACACTACACCCTGATCTTACGCACACAAAGACACTGCTTACTGACACTACACCCTGCCCGTACACACACACACACACACACACACACACACACACACACACACACACACACACACACACTGGCATAAGGTTTATCAAGGACTCTACCTGGCATAATGTTGGCTCTACCTGGCATGTTTATCAGGTGCACTACCTGGCATAATATGGGCTCTAGCTGGCATTATATGTATCAGGGGCTCTACCTGGAATAATGTGAGCTCTACCTGACATAATGTTTATCAAGGTCTCTACCTGGCATAATGTGGGCTCTACCAGGCAAAAGATGTATCAGGGGCTCTACTTGGCATAATGCTTATCAGTGAGTCTGCCTGGAAAAATAGGACTAGGATTTAGTGTGTTCAAACTGAAATCTAAATTGCAGTGAAAAAATTAAGCATCCAGTATTTACCCTGCACAGAAACAATATAACCCACCCAAATCTAAATCTCTCTGCACATGTTATATCTGCCTCATCTGGAGTACAACATGGTTTTGTCCATTTGCTTGCTTTTTTTGTTTGCAAACAATCCAAAATAACCTCCAATGTGTATCAGGGGCTCTACCTGGCATAATTTGATCTCTACCTGGCATAATGTGTATTTGTCATAACATAACATTTCTCATAATGATCCATATAGATATTTGCATATGCAGGTGCCATGTTTGCACCCATGGCTGTTCCTGACACCAGCATAAAAACTCATCCTGATAGACAAAGTGATTCAGCGCAAGTACCTCTTCACGCAAAGCAATCACAAACTCTATCAGTGGACCAGTATACAGTCCCTTAAACAGGGATTGCTGTACTGATTCCATACTGTCCTGATGTGGAATTATGGTATAGAGAGAACTTACATCCAAAATTGACAAAAAAACATTTACCTGGCTGATCCATCAGGTCTCTAATCCCTATAAGAAAATCTCCAGTGTCTTTAACATAACTGTCAATTCACTTTACTTTGCAAGTAAAAATCTACTAATTGTGCCAAGGGCTGTAGCACTGGCCCCCTTGCCAATATAATTGGCCTACTAGTCAGATCTATTCAAGATTTATGTATCTTAGGGAGCATGTACAGGACCGGGCACAAAGAGTGATCTTCTGTAATGAATCTAGCCAGTATTTCATCAATCCAGCAATTGGCACACACAAGGTCAATCAATTAATCAACTTCCCTCTTAATCCTGGGAACAGGATTAAAGGGGTCCTCTTTATATGTCAGTCTATCACTCAATTGCCTCCTAACCTCAAGGTCATATTTTACTGCATCTTGTAAAACAACTGCTCCCCCCTTATCAGCTCCTATGGTTTGTTAAAAGCATTTTGTGGCTAATTTTGTTACATATAGTAGATTATACCTCACTTCCGGTTGCGCATGACTGCTGTGGGCATGGGTATTGGATCATTAATTGCCAGGGGAATTTTAGTAGGGGCTGGTCACTTGGGTGGTTATGCCTGCTCTTCCTTGGGATTGTGTCTTGAGGAAGGTTACTTTCAGTGACTAAAACGTCGACTGCCTCTATGGCTTTTGTTTTGTGAGTACTAAACTCTCTAATCTTGCTGCTAAATCCTTGCTGAGTACCTTTCACTTTGAAAATAAATTATGTATATATGTATATGTGTGTCAGAAGACCGCCAGTTACAATACCTCCCCCTACATCCCGCCCCCTCACCAACCAACCAACAGGGACTATTCCCACTTGTGGGTGTCCACGATATCCATAGAGTGGGAATAGAACCCGTGGCGACTGCAGGTCGCCACCAAGCCCGCAGCGTGGCGAGCACAGCAAGCCCGCAAGGGGCTAGTTGTGCTCTACCCCTCCATGCCGTCATTCCGCTGCCAGGATACCAGTGTTGGTATGCTGACCGGTGGTCTCTGACTGCTGGTCACATATGCTACACCCATAGGTGTATATATATATATATATATAGATACGAAAGACGTGGCACTCCTGGTGTCTCAAATAATGGCGCTTTTAGGCAGGTAGTATACAACGTTTCAATGACTTTATTCCGTCATTTTCCTCAGGTCTACAGCCGCTCTATTGACCGATCAGGATAATACTTAGCCTAGACCAGTGGTTCCCAAACTTTTTGGAATCAGGGCACCCTAGAGTATCAGCATAATTTTCAAGGCACCCCTAGCCCAAAAGTTTCTTATTGATAAATTAAACAAATATATTAAATTAAGTAAATTGTGTTTAAATGCCAACCCTAGGTTCAGTTATGTGGTTCTAATTGTTCACATATTTATGTTTGTCAGCCACCAGCACTTGTTTTGCCTATTACATTGGCCATAAATAATTTGTTTTGGTCCTCCAACCCCAGGCACCCCTGCAAGAGTTCTTAGGCACACTGTTTGAGAACCACTGGCTTAAACCAAGATTGGGAAAATTACCTACACAATGGTGAAAACACTTTACAATCAGTCCAGTGGTTTCAGAGTTTATCGCAATCAGACAAACAAACAGACATTCATTTATAAGATACATAGATTTTATTACTTTTCACAGGAAAATGTTTGTTTATTTATTTATTGAAATGCTCCTGTGGGTAACACCAAATGTAGGTTCAAGGAGAGACTTTCAGAGCATGTAATAAAAAAAAAAAAAAGGTTGGAATCCATTAATGTATTTCAAAGAAGCACATAAATGCAATATCAATAATTTAATGTATTTTTGTGGGATACATTCTATCACTGCTAAATGGAGGACAGACACTGTAGAAGAAGATTTAGCCAGATTAGAGATACAAAGTATTTATACACTGGTCTCTAGTGGACTGAATGTGGACTTTGAAATTAAGTGTTTTTTATAAAGCTTTTACAAATTTCTTATACATTTATTTGTGGGTACCATGTTAATGTGTTTAAATTCTATTACGTTGATTTTTTTAAAATGAGATATTAATCCTTGGATGTTTTCTTGCATGGTACCATTGTCTTGGAGCCAATGAAAATAAAAACATCACTTCTGGTTTACATTCCACCGCTAAGCATTGTGGAATACGAGGAACATCCGGTTTATGTTCCAAAAACCTGAAGTCAGGCGCAGCTGATTGCTTGACAGAATTCAGCGTCCAGTGTTCTTACTTGCCCACTGTCTGCCGATGCTGGGTTCGGTGCTCCATCATCATGTCTCCAAGTCTCCATCCCTACAGTGGTCCAGGATTGTTACACAGCCTTCACCTCCCCTGGCATCTCCACATGAGTCTTTCCCGCTAGCTCCATCTGCTGGATGCCGCCATCTTGGTACCAGTCAGCTGACTGTGGACAAACTATCCAGGTACTCCCATACAAGGAGTTACTTAACCCAGTGCAGGGGTGCAGAATATAACGTGCTGAAAGTGTTTGCCAGGGACTCCCACAAGGAGGTATGGACTTCGCTATGCCAAGCTTGCAGGTCGCACTGTCGCAGCCCTCTGACTGGGTTTCCTAGTACAGGTGCTGGCATACACTGGAAAGCAGATTGGAACTTGCTGAACTGGAACTAGAGTCAGGCTAGAGCTGAATGAACAACTGGACTGGACTGTAACTGGCTGACCTGGAACCAGGAAGTAGGGGTACTAGCAAAGTACTCAGATTGCAGATTGGTTTGAAATATTAGTACAGGGTATATAAACTAAGTGCAGGATCAGGCTGGAACCTGTAGCAAGTGGATGCCAAGATGCGTCTGCAGCAGATACAGCAGAACTAGAACTTGGAAGTACAGTAACCTCAGAATATTTGTCTGAGTTACAGATGCTTGAAATGTTGCTGGAAATAGCTGAGCTTGTTAATGGAAGTTGTGGTGCTGGGAATACATGGGTTAATTACAGCCCAGACTCAGGATCTTCTGGCAGTAGAATATGGAATGCACTAAGCCAGTCACTGGCTAATAGGTGTGAACTAAACACTGCAGGCTGGGAAACAGGTGACACTCACAGGTAGATTATTAGCCAGGAAGGATTCACAGCTTACAAGGAACATATACTTGCACAAACTGTAATATTCTGCAGACTGGTAGCTTGTAAGCACTGGGGAGTAGAACCAATAAACTGAAGCAGGACTATGAGATAGGAAACAATAATACTATGTCTGTAAGGGATGGAGTTGGGATCCCGGCAGTCAGAATCCTGCCAGCTATCAGAATGCCAGCGCCGGAATCCTGAAAGTAAGTATACCGAGAGGGTTAGGCTGCGGGGTGAGGGTTAGAGTTAGGCTGTTGGAAGGAGGGTTATGTTTAGGCTGTGAGTAGGGAGGGTTGGGGTTAGGCTGCAGAGAGGGGAGGTTAGCGTTAGGTTGTGGGGAGGGTTAGGATTAGCGTTACTTGACTCCTGTTTGGGATTTTAAACAGTCACGATGCCGGTGTCTGTATTCTAAGCGCCTGGCATCCTGACTGCTGGTATCACTCACCCAACCCTGTATTAACCCTGTATTAACAGAAGCTCAGCTGAGAGGAATTCTGAAGTCTGTGGTAGGAATGCTTCTAAGGCAGGGAATCTCACAATGCAGGAATAGCTGAGCACTGAAGTCTTCTAAGCACAGGGCCAGGACAGAAGGATAGCTTTCTGCAACAAGAGCTAGGGAGGCCGGTAGTCTTACAGAGAATATACTAGGCAATGCTACTCTTTGCTCTGGCAATCAGTGGGAGTCCTCACAGCGAATATGTAGGAGCCGCAAATCCCTCATTGGCTGCTAGGATCAGATGAGGCAGAAGCACCTCAACTGGAGGAATGTAGTCAGCTGACAATCTCCAAGATGGTGATGTCAGTGCATCAGACTCTCAAACAGGGAAAGCAGGAATCCTGACCTTCAGGATGGATGGCACAGTTAATTCACACAATAATGTGACATTACCTCTCTCATACGGGTGGCCGCCAGACACCCTCAGGACTTGAAGATATCTCTGAAGACAAAACAAAAATAAATAAATTAGAAACTCTTCAATGGAGGATGAAAACATAGTAAAAATTATCTCTTCCAACTTAACTTCTTTTTCTTTTGAGAACATCTTCATCCAACTAGCAGACACAAATTCTCCTGTTCTGAGAAAACTTTACTTGGAAATTTAAGACCTCTGGGGAAAGGTGTGTCATCTGCTACAGAATCAAAATCAGAATCCAAATCTAGTGTTAGAATCTTGGGAACAGCACCTGAAGTGGCATTGGCGTTTCTATAATGGGTGCAGTGTGTGCGAGACATACGGGCCCCCAGGTCCAGGGGGCCCACCCCGCACACACTGCACCCATTTGCTTAATACTTACCTCTCTGAAGTCCTCCGTTGAAGCCATCCCTTTTCGGCGCAATAGAGTTTGATCACTTGGGGGAACAAACTCTATTGCGCCTGCTGAAAACTCCGGAAAGATGGCACGGCGGACATTTTTCCGGAGTTTTGCGCATGCGCATTAGCAAAATCTTCGGGAAAATGGCCGCCGCACCGTGTTCCCGGAGGTTTGCGCATGCGCAATAGAGTCTGGTCTCAGACTCTATTGCCGCGTAGAAGGATGGCACCACCGGGGGACTCTGGAGAGGTAAGTAGTAAATGCTGTGCATCAGTCAGAGAGGAGGGGGCCCCTGAAGCAGAAGGCTGCACACGGGCCTCCTCCTCTCTTAAAACGTCCCTGAGAAGTGGATGATGTATCCAAAGGACTAGAATACTCAGAGGATCCATTGTGGAAGCAAACCTGACTCTTAAACTTATGGACTGTGGACATTATCTTGATCTTGATGCTTTTGGAGCGAAACTTTGTAGAACTGCTTCAGTGAAAGTTGAGAGGTCTTCCAAAATACGGTCCTTGGTATCAGTGAGCAGATTAGCCCAATCCAAAGCCTTACCTCTAAAGGCCAAAATTCAATGTTTTACTACATTGGCAGAAGTAAGGGATGGCAATAATCCGGAATCTGCTTCAGTATTGACTTGCCAAGGTGTAAAACTGATCTAAATCTCCATCAAAATAAATATCCATTTAACTAGAAACTCCTCAGTCTGACTTTTTAGTGGACTTCTTAGCGGAGAATCAGATGAAGAACCCCCTGTAGCAGGAATTACATTGGTCTGAGAGAACTGTAAGTCATTTTTGGGACCAGGAGATGGAAGGCTTTCACTTGGATGAATAGATAGAACCGGACACACTTAACTATCAGGAATTGTAAAATCCAGAACTGGGATAAGACTGGACACACTGGAACTGGAAGTTCAGATGACCCTTTCGCTGCATGGACCGTGCTAGTAGTCCACATGATGATACTCTAAGGAAATAGCAGACAGGAGTCCAGGGGGGAATGTAATAGGGTGCGAGTATCAGAAAGTGATGCCATGTAAATTATTGGCACTTTAAAAAAACAGGAGAACTCTTACAAAATCACTCACTTTCTGATTCTCACACCCTGTCACATTCCCATGTCTGTATGCATGGCACTATGATCCCTCCTGGGGCAGAGGCACTGAGGATCCATCCTGGGGCAGAGGCACTGAGGATCCCTCCTGAGGCACAGTCACTGGGGACCCCACCTGAGGCAGAGGCATTTTAGACCTCTCCTGGGGCTGGCAACTCAGACACCCGTCCGAGAGTAGACAGATCAGAATTTCTCCTGGAGCTGAAGGCTCATATGCCCTTCCTAGAGCTGCAAAACCAGACATCCCGACTGGCGCTACAAGGTCAGATGCCCTTCCTAGGGCTACAGAATCCGATAACCCTCCTGGGGCAACAGGATCAGATGCCTCTCCTGGGGCTACAGGATCAGACACCCCTCCTGGGGCTAGAGAGTCAGATGCCTTTTCTGGGGCTGCAGAGTCAGATACTCCCTCTGGAGCTGCAGAGTCAGATACACCTCTGGGGTTGTAGAGTCAGATGCACCCTCTGGGTCTAAAACATTGGTTATCTGATGCTGTGGTTACAGCATCAGATTACCCTCCTTGGGTTGGAATATCGGACACTCCCACTGGGACTGGAACATTGGAAACACCTGCTGGGTGTGGAACATTGGACAACCTTGCTGGGGCTGGAACATAAGACACCCTTGTTGAGGCTGGAACATCAGATACATCTCCTAAGGCTGCAGAATAAGACCTCTCTCTACTTACAGAGTGAGAGATTTGACATTATGTCATAACTAGAAGTTATATCTGATATTTGATTAATAATAAGAATGAGGTAGTTCTTGATTTTCAATAGATTATGCTGAATGGAGTAATTATGATGATATAAAAAGATTAATAATTTTTGAGCAAGGTATTAATTGGATGATGATATTTTGTGGAGGTCACTAAAAAACTGTATAGATTTATGGTGACCCACTGACCTGTTCTGTATGGCAGTCACAAGGATGCTCTTTATGGTATTGCAATCACTCGGATGTTCTCTGTATTCTATGGTGCTCACTGGGGTGCTTTTTCTATTGTATGACAATCACTAGGATGCTGTGTGCATTGTATGGCAGTCACTGTCATGCTCTCTGTATCGTACAACTGTCACCAGGATGCATTGCCTATTGTATAGAAGTCACTAGCATACCCTCTGTATTGTATGGTGGTTTCTGAAAAGCTCTCTATTGTATGACAGGCACTAGGGTTCCCTCTGTATTGTATATAAGTACCTTGGATGCTCTCTGTATTGTACAACAATTAGTAGGATGCTTTCTATATTGTATGAAAGTCACTGGAATGCTATCTATAGGATGATCTGTGTACTATATGGTGGTGATGTCTTAGTATTATACTGGGTGATTCTCCGTGATGCACGGGACAGCTACACAAATTCAAATGACATACTTCTCCAAAATATCTAAATTTGAGTGGGTCTTAAGTTATAGGGTAATGCATTGCTACTAAGCAATTAAGTTTCCATATAACAACAATTTCTTAACAGACCAGTTTAAAGGAAAAAAAATGAAAAGTGTGTGATGCACAGGACTTTATGTTCACTTTCTAGAGAATTACCCTAATTTCACTTGGAAGCTATGTGTATTGTATATATGTCACTAGAATGTTCTTTGTATTGTACAGAAGTCACCTGAATGCTCTCTGTATTCTGTGGCAGCCACTATGATTTTCTTTGTGTTATATGGCAAGTCCTAGTATGATGTCAAAAGAATACTGAAGTACAGTACATTAGTATGTACAAGGAGTACCATAGTGGACAGAGCTCTGTAGTCATGGATTGAACTGGAAGTGTTACTGTACAGGTATATAACTGCAGCAAGAAAACAACATTGACATAGTAGGTTTGTAGGTAAGTATATTTCATAAAATAACTGACTGTACAGGTTGGAAGCTGGCAGTAACCATTGTTGATCAGAATGTAATTAGTACAGATGCTCCTCACTTAACAACCTACCTGTTTAACAACCACTCGGACTTACAACCAGCTCTCTGACAAGCTGTAAGTGGCACTTTAATCATTTTTATAATTTTCAATGATTGTATTTTTATGTTCTGTAATATTGTACATCATGTAAGAGCTATGCAAAGTAAAACAAACTCATCAATTTGAAATTAAATTTAAATATTTTGTTTATTCAGAATAAATAAAAAGATTACCTGTATTAATGGGCTCTTCGCTTAACAACCAATTTGTTTAACGACCTAGGCGTAGGAACGGAACTCGGTCATTAAATGAGCATCTGTATACTCAAACACAGGTTGATGCACTGAGAGTCACAGAATCAGGTTTGCACAACAATCAGAAATGACCTAGGCTGAACAGTTCCATAGCACTGATTGCTATGTTCAGACATCCTTTACACCCCGTGGAGACAGGGACAAAGATTACAAGAGACTGCAAGCAGCATTGCACATATGCAGCTAACGCTCAAATACCAGACCATGGTATGGGTATATTCTTCTTGTCCTCAGCCTATGGGAAATATAAAATGTTTGTCAGCAAAATCATTTTAATAATCTGCCAAAGTAAGTGATATGAGTGGCAAATGCATGCATAGCATCATGGACTGGGCCAAACATTCTGACGGGTGTAGTATGAAAAAGTCCTGTAAATGAAGGACTTTTAGCAGTACCTAGAATCTCCCGTAATTCATCTGGGAGTCGAGCTTTTAGTCATGCAGCTCCGACTCTATGGAACTCACTTCCCTGCACAGTGTGAGAGGCCCCATCTATAGAATCCTTCAAAAGTAGACTCAAGGCTTTACTTTTTACTCAAGCATTCCCATAATTGTCCCTTTAGTATCTCCATGCTTCTGTATTTTATGAAAATGCCATGTATCTGACTATCTGTTAAGCACCTTGAGTCCTATTGGAGAAAGAGCGCTATATAAATAAAATTATTATTAAAATTATTATTATTACAATCAAATTTCCGATGGTCAAAATACAGACAACAATTGACCGATGGTCAAAATCCCGACGAGGTCAAAATTCTGACATTTAAAATACCGACAAGGGCAAAATACCGACATTTAAAATGTTGACAGATCAAAAGTTGACACAAGTTTTTCATTGGGTTTTTGTGTGTATGTCGACATAGGTCGACATGGACACCATATAAGTGTACCGCTCGTCATGCTTCAGGCACAGTGCCTTGTTGCGCATGGCACTCTATTATATTGACCCTCCTGGTCCACTGGGATGGTAAAATATGAACAAGTCCGTTTCAATGAAAAAATCATGTTGTATTTTTGACCTGTCGACTTTTTAAATGTCAGTATTTTGACCATGTTGGGATTTTGACCTTGTCGGGATTTTGACCGTCAGTCTGTGGTTGTCTGTATTTTGACCATCAGGATTTTGATAAAATTACAGCATCCCATTCTGACACTATCCTGTGCGATGTGCTATGTAAGGGTTATGAATATGCTCTCTTTTGTTAAATCAATTATCTTGCAAGTCAGTTTGTGATTAAGTAATATATAGGTTTATTTAAAATAGATTTTACTCATTGGGGGAATCCAATTGCGCACAGGTTTTATCCGCAGTCGCGGGCTTATAGTATTTAACTGAAGAACAGAAAATGCAACTTTTCTCTTGCACCTCCAAAGCAAGTCTGATTTTTCCTAAAATCGTTAATTTTAGGAAATATCACCGGGACTTGCTTTGGCACCCCAGAATGGAGACCACCAGAGACCCCTGGAGAGGTGAGTATCATTTTTTTAAATCACGCGCCGTAGGGTTTTCAGTGCAGAAAACCCCACAATCACTTTTTTTATGGGATACCGCGGGTATCGGGACTGCACATACCCATGGTAATCCAAAATTGGGCACCAGGTACGTGAGATTTTCTTTACCTTGCTAAACCTTGCTCTCAATTGGATTCCCCCCAAAGGCTGTTATAGTAGATCAATACAGATAAATCATTAAGAATTCTGCCTTCAGAGTAGGAAACATACATTAATTTATACACATTATTCATAGAAGAGAGTTCCGTAATGACATCACATTAAATAAACATTATTTACTAATACTTGGCAAAGGGAGTTTCATGTCTGTCCATTAGTGTGCTGGATGGAGTTGCGAATTTCAATTACAGTATATTTAATTTTGTGAAATTATCGCCGATGCAGATGTTGCTTGCAGTGGTGTAGCCAGGGACGAGGGTGAGATAGGTGCAGGTTCTACTGCATGAAGTATGGCTGCTACTCCTGCTGAAGAAATCTTGAAAACTGAGCATGAGAGAGGGGACAGTCTTTGCAAGGCTGCTCGGAAGCTGTCTGAAATGTTTTGTTTTGCTGGCTGGATAAGAAAATGGGCAAGCCAACAATGACTGGCCACCATTCAGATTATGTAAATTAATCCTCCTCCCCTTCCCTTGTAGGGGCCATGCAGCCTATTGCTGTGTTGTACATTATGATGGTCACTGCAATGCTGTGTGTACTGTATGCCGGTCACTACGATACTATAGGTACTGCATAGCTATCAACATTTGTACCTGTAGCATCGGGGCCGTGCGGCAGGTGCATCTGCAAAGGGGATAGAGCCATGAGAGAAAGGGGGTGGATCCTCATGGTACTCCCATTTGTGTCACTGTGGGGGCATGCCCAGCACTCTCTGAGATGCTGGGATACCCCAGGCTCTCCCTGCAACGTGAGTAGATGTCGTGCTATGCAGAGCAGCAGTGATAGAGCTTCCCCTGAACTTTTTGCCTCCATGGGACACAGCAGGTCCGCCGGTGGGACACTCCCAGAAAAATGGGACTGTCCTGCTGAATGCAGGACAGATTGGAGATATGGTACTGCATGGCAGTCCCTGGAGACTCGGTAAACAGTGTGGCGGTCACTGAGTAATGGCTGTGTTGGTTTAAATTGTTTTTGTAGTCTGTGTGTGTCTGGGGAAACTACTATAATGTCAGGGTCTTCTGACCAACCCTTATTTGCATTCCATTGCAATATTTGACACACTATACCTTATGACATTTAGGGTGAGATAAAGTGCCAATCAATCACCTTCTGTGATTTTTACACCATAGCCTGTAAAATGACAGCAGTTGATTGGTTAGTACTTTGTGAGGTATATTCAATTAAAGTCGGATCCATTCCGACATGCATTTGTCGAATGTATCTGACAAGGGCTATTCAATGAACGGCCAAATCTGACAGGATTTGGCCTTTCCTGACCTTCTCAATCCGACTTTAAAAAAGGCGGATTGAGATGAGGTAGCTGAGAGGAGGAGACGGGGAGAGCAGCGGTGAGACAGGGGAGAGCAGCGACTACAGCAGCGTAGTGCCGTAGCAGGAGGATGTGGCGCCGTCACCAGACTTCACGGCAGCGTCCACCCGAGGTCCCGCTTGCTGGAGCCGTGTGGACGCTGCCGTGAGCGACAGCTGTGCCCCATCCTCCTGCTAACGCTGCTGTAGCCACTGCTCTCCCCCGTCTCCCCGCTACTCTCCCCATCTCCTCCTCCTCAGCTCCCTCATCTGTAGCCGCTTATCTGTAGTCCTCTCTCATCTATAGGCGCAGCTCCCTCATCTGTAGGCACTGCTCTCCCCCTTCTCCCCAGTGCTCTTCCCGTCCCCCCGAGAGTTAGATTTGGGTAGGTTATATTGTTTCTGAGCAGGGTAAATACCGGCTGCTTTATTTTTACACTGCAATTTAGATTTCAGTTTGAACACACCCCATTCAAATCTAACTCTCTCTGCACATGTTATATCTGCTCCCCCTCCCTCCCCCCGCATTGCACGTGGTTTTGACCAACTGCTAACAACTTTGCTGCTGCGATCAACTCTGCATTACACCCCTGGTCTCCATGTCTGTTTGTATGAGTGAGCACATACACAGACACTACAATTGGCGATGAGTGGCTTATGAACCCAGGCACATCTTCCAGACTAGAAGAGCAGCGGAGTGGCAGCGTTTCTGAGAGACTCGCCATGCACTCCTTTCAGTTGCAAGCACTGGCAAGGACCCATAGTCATATTAAGTGACTTTAACATAGAAAAGGATGGCTGGCTGCTGTATACAGAAAGACATGAACAGTGGCAAATAATGTTGCTGAAGAGAATTAAGTGCCCGTCCTTTTCAGTGCTATGGGAGGAAAAGCTTATGGTCTGCTCCACAGTTTAACATCCCCAGAGAAATATGATGCAAAGTCTTTAAAGGTGCATACACACGGTGAGATTCGGGCTAAGCCTGATTCTCACTATGCGACAGGGGCCAGGTCGGCATCGCAAGCACATAATGAGTGTGCTTGCGATACTGACTGTGTGATTTTGGCTAAGTGTCCATTTTGACTATCTTTTCTATGAGATAGTCAAAATTGACTTGCCTGCACAGTATATCTAGGTTAGCGATGCCGACCGCGCGGGACCGAGCATCGGCATTGCACTGGGATCGCAAGCTGACTTTCACCTTGCGATCTGCACTAACTTTTCTTACGATTATGACTATATAGTCAAACATTGTAAGAAAATATCTCACCGTGTGTACACACCATTACAGATATTGTGAAGATTTTACAAGAGCATCTGTCCCCTAAAGACCAGTACTCACTGGCAGATGTGGGGAGAGATGTGTGCTGAGCGAACTGCTCAGCACACATCTCTCCCCCCGCTCAGCACAGCGCGATGTGTGCTGAGCGTGCTGGGGGGTGGGGGCAGGCCAATCTAGCACCAGTGATGGCGATGTGCGGGGTTGCGCATCGCTATCGCTGTAGGTGGTACACACAGAGAGATCACTGCTTAAAATCTAAGCAATCTAGTGAGTACCCCCCTTATGCCTCTCCTGATAGCAGAACGTTTCAGATTCCATAGACAGAACCAGCAAGAGGGGGAGTCAGTGGCTGCATACGTGGCAGAACTAAATAGACTGAGCACTGCCAGTTTGGAGATGGCTTGAATGATGCCCTGAGAGATCGTCTGGTGTGTGGGATTTTAGGCAAGACTGTGCAAAACGTTTACTAACAGAGACATATATCACATTTAAACATGCTGTACATGTGGCAGTGTCGATATAAACTGCAGCTAAAGCTGTTATGGAACTCCAGATGAAGATTTATTCTCATACATCTTGCCTCAATATGCCCTGTGAATGAGCGACAGGTCCTGTGCAACTCAGTTTGCGCCGGTCATCTTTCTTTCTCTGAAAATGCACCTTATTCGCATTACTATGCAAATAAGGCACACAAGCAGACTCTGCTGATTAAAAGGCTATGCGGCATGCCTATATTTTGTGTGCATCTGCGGCTGTATCTGCATGAACTGGTGCGTTACAGTGTTTTCTAGAAAAACTAACATAGCATTTCATATGCAGATACAGCCACAGTCTCACAAAGAATATAGACATGCTGCATATAATTTTCATCAGCATAAGCTATTAGTGCATCCTATCCACATCGCTTTTCAAATAAGACACAATTTAATGGAAAACGCTGCAAAAAAAGACTCTCAATGCTACCAAGTCACGCCACTACAAGGGCTGTTTAATATGCCAGCAGACTAGATTTATGTGGACACATCTTTAGGAGGTAAATCAGCTTTCCCTGTTTAAAAACTTGAGGCAACAATAACAAAAACAATGCCCTTGCACATACATGGCACCCCATTAGATGTATGCTACTGCTGTGGTGCAGATACACATTCACCCAGGGACTGGAGCAAAAGGTGCATTTTTAATGGGCTTGCCCATCACAGACATTTCACCCTAAGGGTTAGGGTTACGCACCACCAGGGGAAGGTTATGCTTAGGCACTAAAGTGGAAGGGTTATGGCAGGGGGGTTAGGTTTAGGCACCTCCAGGGGGAGGTTAGGGTTAGGCTGATGGAAGGGAGGGTTAGGCGATAGGGTGACATTCAAACCAACCAACCCCCCCTTGGGTTTGAAACTATCAGGATGCCGGCATCAGTATTTTGACTGTCGCCATCCTGTGCGCTGGCAAATCAAACTGAACCCTTGCCAGATCCAATAGCCTTTGCATCTTAAGCATTATCCAAGGCTGAACGTAACTATGCACAGATTGACAAAGAAGCCTTAAGCTTGGTTTGGGGCTTCAATCTGTATTTATTTGGAAAGAAATTCATGCTCATAACTGACCACCAACCGCTTTGGTCAATTTTTAACCCCCAAAAGGCTATACTTGTCACTGTGGCTGCAAGGATGTAGCACTGGGCCTTGTACTTAGGTGGACATTGCTATACTACAGAATTTAAGTGGACTGCACACCACACTTACACAGATGGTTTGTCCTGATTGCCTTTACAGACCACCCTATTGACACAGAAAACCAAAGATTCTTGGAAAGTTTTCACAATGATGAAAGTGGAATGTCTTTCCATAACTGCCAGTATGATCAGATGTGAGTCTGCTCGAGACGCCATCCAGGCTCAAGTACTCACAGCGACACAAAAAGGGTAGGTTGCGCCAGTGCCTTGGCAGCTGGCCCCTAAATTTCATCCGAAGCTTGAGTTGACAGTTGATACAGCTGCCTCCTCTGGGGGTTGCGAATCATTGTGCTTGTCAAATTCCAAGTGAGGGTCTTGAAGGAACTCCATATGGGTCACTTAGGAGTAGTTAAAATGAAGGTACTTGCCAGGAGTTTTGTATGGTGGCCAGGGTTGGATCAGCAGATTTATGTGGACTTTGCAGGACTGTTTCTGGGGTCCATGTTTCTGGTGGTGAAGGATGCCTGTTCCAAATGTCCTGAAGTGTTAAGGAGTCTTTTTGCCAGAACAGAGGTACAGGAGCAGTTGGTCAGTGATAACAGTTCTCAGTTTACCGCTGAAGAGTTTCAGACTTTTATGAAATGGAACTAGTCACATTACCTCTGCTCCGTATTACCTGGTTACAAATGGGTCGGCTGAACGTTTCCTAGAAACCTTAAAGCAAGCTTGACATGCCATGTGCTCAGACTAGGGTACATTACAGCACAAACTTTCCAATTTCTTGTTTGCATACAGTATTTCGGGTTCATGCCACAACCAATCAAACCCCAGCTATGCTATTCCTGGGTAGGAACCTCCAGTCTCAACTGCATTTGAGCCAGCCAGATATTCATGGATTGATTTCTGACTGACAATTGAAGCAGTCTCAAGTTACAGGTGGCACCAAAATTTATGTTTTGTCTGTAGGACTGACTGTGTGGGCACGCAACTATCATGGAGAACAGAAGTGGGTAATTGAAAGGTTACACAATGTAAAGGGCCATTGTCATACATAGTGGAAATTGAGCCCAGTGTACTGTAGCACAGACTCCTGGATCAACTATGGCAACATAATGGATCATCTGCAATTGATGGAGAAAAATCTGCTACAGAAGCTTCGGTGCCAATACCTGCAACAATAGAAACAGAGGATTGTTCAGATGACTTATCCGGAGTATTGCAATTGTTTAAACCCAGTGATAACGTTGGAGTGAACATGGATACAGTGGAGTCCACAGACACAGTAAGCGCTCCTGCTCCAAGTTCTCAGGTAATTTATGAGGACCACCACTACCATCCTCAGGTAAGACATGTACCACAAGACTGGACTTGTAAGTAGGGTGAAAGAGGCATTTATCTATATGGGGAGGGAATTGGTAGATATTAGAATCTGTCTCTGCTAGATTCACATTGCTTTCACATTCCTGTTTCATGCCACCACAGTACCAAGTAATAATTCTTCAGTTCACAGACTTCATTTTTCAGTGCTCTTCAGTCACGTCTGCCGAGTAATCATTCTTCAGTTCACAGACTTCATTTTTCAGTGCTCTTCAGTCACATCTGCCAAATAATCATTCTTCAGTTCACAGACTTCATTCTTCAGTGCTTTTCAGTCACGACTGCCAAACAATCAGTCTTCATTCACCCTCACCTTCATTCACCCTCACCTTCAGCCCCACATGACAATATATTGCTAATACAAATAATACAGGTTTCAGTTCATTGTTACATCATAATTAGTTGAGGACCCAACAAGAGGTAAAACTATTCTGGACCTAGTTATTACCAATAATGTGGACATTATATCAAACACTAAAGTTGGATAGACCTTGGGAAACAGTGACCACTATATGATCACATTTGACATCAGTTTCAAGAAACATAGCTATAAGGGAGCAACATCAACATTTAACTTTAGAAGAGCTAACTTCAATATGCTGAGACAGGCACTAAACGACATTGACTGGGAAGTTTTGTTTCAAGGCAAGGACACATTGGAAATGTGGGATGCTTTAAAAGGGTTGCTTGAAAGCAGTATTCACAAATTCATTCCCATGAGCAGTAAACACAGGAGTAGTAAACACAAAACAATGTGGCTAAATAAGGGGTTCACTACGATCTGCCGGCGGCCGGCCTCCCGGCGACCAGCATACCGGCGACGGGAGGCCGGCCGCCGGCTTACCGACAGTGTGGCGAGCGCAAATGAGCCCCTTGCGGGCTCGCTGCACTCGCCACGCTACGCGCGCCACACTATTTTATTCTCCCTCCAGGGGGGTCTTGGACCCCCACGAGGGAAAATAAGTGTCGGTATGCCGGCTGTCGGGCTCCCGGCGCCAGTATGCTGGTCGCCGGGAGCCCGACCGCCGGCATACTGAAGACCACCCCTAAATAAGGAGGTCAAGGAAGCAATGGCTAATAAGAGGCATGCTTTCAAAACATTTAAATCTAATGGAGGGGAGGAGTCATTCCGGCGGCCACGGACCAGGGAACCGCCGGTGGCAGCATCACCTGCACACCGGCGGGTACGGAAGCCACCCTGGAGACCAGCACACACGGCAGGTTAAGCGCAGCAGCCACCGCTGCGCGGCCATGACAGGTTACAGCTAGCAAAACACCTATACTTGATTTTCCATAGTTCAATTAGATAAGGTATGGTACCAAGGGATTGGCGCATAGCTGAGGTAGTGCCTTTATTTAAAAAGGGAAATAAAAATAATCCTGGAAACTATAGAACAATTAGTTTAACTTCTATAGTGGGTAAAATATTGGAAGGCATTTTGAGGGATAGCATAGGCAGATCATGTCAAACGAACTTAATTGAGCGAGAATCTTGACTATGGAAAAGCAGTGGACGTGGTGTTATTTAGATTTAGCAAAAGCCTTCGATACAGTGCCTCATAGGAGACTGATCAACAAATTAAGGGAACTAGGCCTGGGATATACTATTTGTACATGGATAGGTAATTGGCTGGATAACAGGGTACAACGAGTAGTGGTCAATGGGATGTTCTCCAGTTGGGCACCAGTAGTCAGTGGAATACCACAAGGGTCCATTCTTGGCCTGCTGCTGTTCACTATATTTATCAATGATCTAGGAATAGGTCTGGAAAGCACAGTGTCAATCTTTGCAGATGATACTAAACTGTGTAAAATAATTAATTCAGAAACCGATGTGGAGTCTCTACAGAATGACTTAGTTAAACTGGAAACCTGGGCGTCTAAATGGAGAATGAGGTTCAATATGGAAACATGCAAAGTTATGCATTTTGGAACAAAAAACACACTTGCATCCTACACTCTAGATGTGGAAAATAAAGGGGTAACTATGGTGGAAAAAGAATTGGGCGTGCTCATAGATAAAAGGCTTAATAACAGTACACAATGTCAAATTGCAGCAAAGAAGGCAAGTAAAGTGTTTGCGTGCATTAAACGGGGCATCGAGACAAGAGACAAGGATGTAATCCTGCCACTGTACAAATCATTGGTACGTCCGCAATTGGAATATTGTGTTCAGTTATGGGCACCTTATTATAAAAAAAGATAATCGTGGAGCTAGAAAGAGTTCAAAGAAGAACTACTAAATTGATTAAAGGGTTAGAATCTCTGGAGTACGAGGAAAGGCTTACTAGGTTAAATATGTATACACTAGAAAAGAGTCGACTGAGAGGAGACTGAGAGGAGACATTATTAATATCTTCAAATATGTAAAGGGTCATTACAAGGATCTAGCAGCGGATTTGTTTATTAAAAGAACTCTGTATAGGACGCGTGGGCACTCGCTTCGGCTAGAGGAGAGAAAATTCCGTACACAATGTAGGAAAGGGTTCTTCACGGTAAGGGCAATAAAGATTTGGAACTCCCTGCTCGAGAAGGTAATAATGACGGACTCTGTAAATGCATTTAAAAATGGATTGGACAAATTCCTAACTGGAAAATGTTTCCAGGGCTATAGCACTTAACATATTGACATTAGATTATCTGGTAGTGGTAGGAACCATAGCTGTCAATTGGTACTAAACCATTACTTCAGCAGGCGCATTATAATATGAACAGTTTAACAAAGAATACAGGTTGAACCCAATGGGGATTTTGCCTCTTTTTAACCTCACTGACTATGTAACTATGTAACTATAATCAGAATATTAATAATAAAACCCTTTTTACTAACGACCTTTTATAGAAATTGCATAATATCAAGATAATAATATTTTAATTATCATTCGCACAACTGATTTATTGGTCTAGTACATAGGTTCTCAAACTCGGTCCTTTGGACCCCACACAGTGCATGTTTTGCAGGTCTCCTCACAGAATCGCAAGTGAAATAATTAGCTCTACCTGCAGACCTTTAAAAATGTGTCAGTGAGTAATTAATACACCTGTGCACTTGCTGGGTTACCTGCAAAACATGCACTGTGTGGGGTCCTGAGGACCGAGTTTGAGAACCACTGGTCTAGTATGTTGGCGCAGAACACATATATTAATAATTTGGGCTAAATGTAATATGTATTGTGATTCCAGCAAGATTGAAAAGCATAGGCTGCCCCCTCTTAGCTGCTCTCTGACCAATCAGCATAGTGCTATTCATTCCTATGGAGAGTGTCCTAGAGTGACCTCTCATGAACGGCAAGGTAACAATGGGGATAAATGGGGATAAGCTGTGGACTCCCCACTCCTTCTGACTGACCGGGAGGAGTGAGCTCTCCATAACAGTAACAGGGGCCAACTGGGGACCAGGCCTACCAATGACACCTCTTGCAGCACCATGTAGCCCCACTAAGCAGCCCCTACACCATAACCTCAGAATACTATATATGGCAGAGGTTCCAAAACGCGGTCCTCAAGGCACCCCCACAGGTGACTTAATTAGCACCTTAGTCAATTTGATTTAACCATCTGTGCTGAGCCATGGATATACCTAAAACCTGGACTGTTGGAGTGCCTTGAGGACTGCATTTGGGAACCTCTGGTATATGGCATTACAACTCTACACAGTTTTTTTGTAAGTACTAAATAAAAATACACCTTACCTAGCCTCCTGCCTCTCCAGCCTCCTTACACCTGTGTTACTACCAGTCTTGTGCTTCCTGTCACTCCAGCCTCATGCCCCCATGTCACTTCAGGCTCATGCCCCCGAGTCACTTCCTGCCCCCTGTATCATTCCAGCCACATACTTTCCGATGTAGCCTCATACCCCCCTCCTTTTGCCTCTCCACCTCATTAACATGCATCTCCCCAGATGCCTCATCCCCGTCTCTCTCCAGCAGTCTCATCACTCTCCCTCTGTAACAACAGCAGCCTCATTGAATGCAATTTTATTTAGTCTAAAAATAAAACATTTTAATGCACTATGCCTATGGAATGCCTTCTTGTTCTAATAATTCTATAGATGTGCCATTTCCTATATAGCTCTTATGGGGGTTATTCAGAGTTGTTAGCAAACCCAAAAAGTTAGCAATTGGGAAAAAACCATGTTGCACTGCAGGTGGGGCAGATGTAACATGTGCAGAGAGATTTGGGTGGGGTGTGTTCAAACTGAAATCTAAATTGCAATGTAAAAATAAAGCAAGTATATACCATGCACAGAAACAATATAAACCACCCAAATCTAACTCACTCTGCACATGTTACATCTGCCCCACCTGCAGTGCAACATGGTATTGCCCAATTGCTAACTTCTTTGGTTTGCTAACAACTCTGAATAACCCCCATAGTTTCTTAGTACTGCTGCTTGAAAATATTTCCACACCAGTGTAAGTAAGAACTCGCTTGTAATATGAAAAGAGACTAATATTTGTGAGCATAGGCGAGCGCAGTACATTTTATTAGGGGGTGCACGATTGGAGGGGCATGTCTAGTACCGCCTATTTGGCGTGACTAACACCACCTATTGAGCGTGTCTAGCACTGCATATTGGCACTCAATTATATAAGGAATTTGATTAAATAGAGTGTACAGTGAAGGCTGGCAGATGATTATTAAACCATCATACAATCAACAATCAGTGTGACAAAACCAAAAATCTATATCATGGCTCCCAACAACCACTAATACAAAGTGGTGCAAGAAAGTGTGTGTGTGTGTGTACATATATATATATATATATATATAGTAATGTTGTTGTAGACTGGCACTCTTACACGTAGGGTACAGCAGCTCCGGTGCCCTCTTATCAGTAGCGGATCTTGCCACGGCAAGCAGGACTTTTGCCCGGGGAGCCACCTTCCGGAGGGCGCCGCACCATGGCAAGATCCGCTGCTGCTGTGCCCCCGCTGCCGCTGTCGTCCCCCCCCCCGCTGTGAAGGGAACTAGACGCGTAGCGTCTAGTTTCCTTTCGTGGAGAGGACCTTTACTGTGCGGTGCGCAATGACGTCATCGTGCACCGCACATCATTTCAGCGGCGCTACTACTGTACAGGGGGCGTAACTGACCATGCCCCCTGTATGAAGCCACGCCCCTATTGCCCGCCCGGGGCGCTGAAAGCCCTCGAACCGGCCTTGCCTCTTATAACAGATGTTGTAGAACAGAATACAGGATAATAAAGTGGTACTCAAAGACTTGAAAAAATGCAGTATATTGAAAAAGTTACTCCATGTGTTACCAACGTTTCGGGGCTAACACGCCCCTTTGTCAAGGTGTTTACATGGAGTAACTTTTTCAATATACTGCATTTTTTCAAGTCTCTGAGTGCCGCTTTATTATCCTGTATTCTGTTTTTATATACATATATATATATATATATATATATATATATACAGTATATACACACATATATATATATATATATATATATATATATTCCTATACACACAGATATACCATGTATACACACAGGTATATGTACATGCACAGGTAGGTATACATAACTATATATATATATATATATATATATATAGCTATAAAATCTGTTTCATATATGTTACATTTGTACATTTTATTACCATAGATTATATCCCTTTAAATATATATTTTAATAATGTATTATTATTACTTATATAATTACACAGTATATTCCCCATGGCTGACACCCTCTCTTTCCCCTGCAGGAGCAGCCTCAGCTGCAGCAGTTTACTTACAACTTACTTAGTCACTCACTCACTCACTCACTCACTCACTCACTCACTCACTCAGTAACAGTACTGTCTCTCTGCTGATCAGTGACTGAGTGGTAGGAAATAAAGTGATTAAGTCAATAATGATGATGAATTTGGTTGGAATTGTCCTCCTCCTAAGAGGAACACTGTGGTGTTGGCGTGGCACGCGAAGAGAGAGCGCAAGCGGGCAGGTGAGCGGCAAAGTTAGAGGCGAAGCTGGGAGGAGGTTTACCTCAGTGCAACCATGAATGATTAACCCATCCTGGGCGTCCAGATGGACGGCCCGTGCACAGTAATATTCAGTCCTGACCGAGCGGATACTCCTTCCTCAAAGGGGTTGATTCTGAGTTGTGGTCGTCTTTGCGCCTTATGCTGCAGTTATGTCCGTGACTTTATGCCAATGCAATTACAATGCCCTTCACTGGTGTACATCCGTGCATCCAAATATGTAAGGAGTGGGGCTCCCACTTTCAGTGCTACAATCATACTTTCCCTAACAGAGTATAGGCCAGAATGGCACGTCCACTCATCTAATCCTGAGATATAGTAGCTGTGACAGTGGAGTATCCCAAACTCCATAGAGATCCAACTGCCCACCTAATGGCGCTTCGCTTAGCACACCCAACTGTCGCGACCATAACCAACCACCAGACCCACTAATAGATAGGTGAACTTTTTGAAATCCTGTGCCTAATTGAACAAGGGGCATGCAGTACACTGAAAAGGCATGTGATTAGGCTGCACTGAATGCATTAAGATGTGTGCAGTAAAGTGCAACTGGCTGCCAGTCAGTTATGCACAACTTCACTCCTGCTGTTCAGAACAGAGCAGCTTCTCCACTAAGTGGCTCTTATTCTCCCACAGCAGGCAGTGCCATACACTCCGACAGCTGGATTGACTCCCATTGGCAGCGCTGTGCAGGCCCACGTGGTGCAGCCAGCCAGTGTTTACCTCTGCTCTTCCTAATTATATCTATATACTGTGAGGATACTGGGTTCAAAATCACTCAGTCATGGTGGTAGATGAAAATCCAACAGTGGTTTATTGAACAGAATGGGTTATAAACAGCTCAGCACACTTCTGTGATCCAATTCGACACGACAATTCCCTCCTGGAACTCCCGGCAGAACATTACTTCTTAGCCAGTCTCCTGTCACTCTCTGACCTTCTCTGTCAGATCTCTCTCCCTCCAGCAGAGCTCACTCCTCTTGTTATACCCTCCCCTGTCTATTCATCACACAAGCAGGTCAGTGAGGAGGTCACAGGAGTGGAGACGAGGTGACTGGGCTCCTGTACACAATGGGGTGCATAGGATCAGATTACCTGCATCTCCATACAGAACCTGTTTACTACATAACCTACTCATCCTAATCACATCTGATTGTACAGCTAGGGGACTTACATTACAATGAGCTGATTTAACTATGTTACTAACACTCTGGCCTAGACTTATTCAGTTAACAATTACATTGAATATATAATAACCAAATAAACTACATATACCAAATATAACAGATAAAATATAACTGTACAATATAATAACCACACAATACAATACAATATTGCCTAGCATATAACTAATAACATATTGGCAATTGGTGAAGTCCATGTGTAGGACCAGGGCTAGGAAAGTAACCATGTGTATTTTACCGCTGTGCGACACAAAGCGCCGGCTGTGTCATCACGTGTTGTCAGATTACCTCCCCCTACTTTCTAGGCCTGTGTCCTAAGTAGCTGAAGCTTGCTGAGCGCAGTGATGCTCTCCTACATCAGACAGTCTGTGCCCCGTCATAACAATGACTGGCTGGTTTCTCTAGTGGGTCTGGTGGTTTAATGAATAGCATTGTACAGCTTGTAGGGAGCCCACCAGCGTCCCATGTCCAAAGTCTGTGGTAATTGTCATGAGGCTTGTGTGGGAATTTCTTTCCCCGGTCTGGTGGGTGTGTGGCCCACAGTACATAAATCAATACAGTCTTACCAGTGTCCGGTGGAAACGTGGTCAGCAGCCCATAGTTCTTGTATTTCCCCCGGTGTCCCATCCAAATACATTAATCAAAGTCCCCTATGTAGACAGCCGCTGGGTTGGGGTAACAGCATGTGCAACAGTGTAATTCAGTAAGTCCAATAACTGTGCCTGGGGACTTAATAATTCCCCTACACCCAACTGGGTAACCTCAAATTTCAGATAGTCACAGTTTTCCTCCATAAACAAAATCTGATCTCTGGGGCCCTCACTCTCCCTCCCCAACAATGTATTCCCTGGGAACCCCACTTCCATCACCTCTGGTGCATCAGGACAGTGGCTTGCCTACCCCAAACAAGAACCACGGGTATGGTAATTGTCAGGGCACAATGGGGATTCCTTCATGCCAGAAGTTTCTTCTGTGCTATCCTGGGTAAATGCTTCCTCCAGCCTGGCTGGCTGGGTAACTTGTGGGATCCTACTCTGAGTCTTGTATGCTTTGGCCTGGAGTACAATCTGCTCAGCTTCCTTGCGTGTACCCACCAACTCACCATGGTTGTACTGGAACATGGATGTAGGTTCACAGGGACAGTGGCATTACCTTCTCCATTCACTGCTACATGTCCTGGCTGAACACCATTGTCCTTGTTAGAGTCAGTCATTTCACCTTGCACACAATGCCAGTCCAAAACACATTCAGGTGCCCTAGGGTAGAGCAACATGTTCCCTTCCAGTTCCTGAGCTGATGCTATTTTCACCATGTCTGATACCTGGATTTTCTCTGAGACACGGAAGATTCTGGCATTCAGACTGCAGCTCCTTACCATCAAGTTCACTGAATGGGAACAGACCTCCAGAATCTTCTGGGAGAGATACAATAGCTGGGGATACACTGGGCCCTTCCTGAACATCCTTTTCTGATAAAATAACTGGGGCAGCCATGAACATAGCTTCACAATAGGCCTCCCTCAGCCGAATATGCTGATCAGCCTGAAGTGAGACACTGTCTGCACTAGCCATGCTTATAGTTGGGACATTACCACCTACTGCTGCCCTCGCAGAGATCTCCTCTTCCACCTCTGCAAATGGGAAGGCATAGTGCATCTTCTCCTGGGGTGTTTGAATGACAGACCCCACTTCCTTCTCATTTTCAGTAGCCTCCCCCAACACAACACCGTAAATGGCTCAGTAGCCAGGACTGGTTGGTGTTCATATGAAGGATTCCCTTGGAGGCTCTGTTGCTCGAGTGGTGGTCGGGTGATAGTAGCGACTTCTTCCTCAATGTCTCGCCATGCTGGGGTATCTAGGGGCCCCCGATCCAATGCCACTGACTCTGGCTCTGTCCAGGAAGAGAATTTACTCTGCACTTGCCCTTCCGTCTCTGTATATTGTATACTTTGTGTCATTTGGGCCACTGTTTTGATCACTTCCTCCCTGAATTCCTCAAACTCTGGTTCCCCTAGCAAATTCCATGTGGCTGCTTCACTTCTGCAGTGTATGAACGCATTCCCCAGATGACACAACTTGTCCTGTATGCTGGATACTCTCCACCTGCTGATTACCCGCTGAGCTTCATTCCAGTACTCCCAAATGTACTGCAGTTTGGTAACTATAAATAACAGATCCGGCTTCCCAGCCTGCCGATATGCTGACAAACTTCCAACCACAAGCTCCACTGCCCTGGTTCCATTACTGGTCTCCTCCGCTGAGGCCTGGACCATATCCTCTTCTTCCTCCTCATCACAAGGGTGCTCAAAGTCCCATTGAGCCAGTTTTCCAATTAGGGATTCCTTGGTATCCACTGTATTGATTACAATTTTGTTTCCATGACAAAGTCCTTGCAGGACTCCCTTCTTGATGTCTTTGTAATATTGTGCTGCTGCATCCAATCTGCTGTAATATCTTGCATTCATGCTTGTAACCTGAGTGATCCCTCTGCTTGCCACCAAATGTGAGGATACTGGGTTCAAAATCACTCAGTCATGGTGGTAGATGAAAATCCAACAGTGGTTTATTGAACAGAATGGGTTATAAACAGCTCAGCACACTTCTGTAATCCAATTCTACACGACAATTCCCTCCTGGAACTCCCGGCAGAACATTACTTCTTAGCCAGTCTCCTGTCACTCTCTGACCTTCTCTGTCAGATCTCTCTCCCTCCAGCAGAGCTCACTACTCTTGTTATACCCTCCCCTGTCTATTCATCACACAAGCTGGTCAGTCAGGAGTGGAGACGAGGTGTCTGGACTCTTGTACACAATGGAGTGCACAGGATCAGATTACCTGCATCTCCATACAGAACCTGTTTATTACATAACCTACTCATCCTAATCACATCTGATTGTACAGCTAGGGGACTTACATTACAATGAACTGATTTAACTATGTTACTAACACTCTGGCCTAGACTTATTCAGTTAACAATTACATTGAATATATAATAACCAAATAAACTACATATACCAAATATAACAGATAAAATATAACTGTACAATATAATAACCACACAATACAATACAATATTGCCTAGCATATAACTAATAACATATTGGCAATTGGTGAAGTCCATGTGTAGGACCAGGGCTAGGAAAGTAACCATGTGTCTTTTACCACTGTGCGACACAAAGCGCCGGCTGTGTCATCACGTGTCGTCACATATACGTATATCAATGCAATCTCCTAATACTACATATCTGGTCACACAGAATATGTTACTGCACATATTCACACTGGGCACAAATAGATTATACATGTATACATATACAATGGTTACCAATACCAGCTCCTAGTATTATACTGACTATTCTTAGGTTCTTATCCCTCCGCCATTTCCTAGCACCTAGTGTTAGTGTCTGTGTACGGACCATGAATATAATCATGTGTACAATTCA
Source organism: Pseudophryne corroboree (assembly GCF_028390025.1). Taxonomy (NCBI): domain Eukaryota; kingdom Metazoa; phylum Chordata; class Amphibia; order Anura; family Myobatrachidae; genus Pseudophryne; species Pseudophryne corroboree. Next base: position 711,264,205 of record NC_086444.1, on the reverse strand, counting down.
AGCGGGGTAAAGGACCAGGTCCTTCTGACCACTTAGATCTATTCTAGCCCATTATTTATAGTTAGGTTACAATCATGTAGGAATAAAGTACCTGGTCCTTTTGTGTCAACAGAAATGGATAACACTTTTTAATGCTTTTTCAAGCCAAATCTAACCCTAACCCTCTCCCTGGTGCTAGTCCCCTCCCACAGCCTAACCCTGACAGTCTCCTACTGCAGCTTAACCCTAACACTCCCCTCCTGCAGCCTAACCCTAACCGTTCCCTCCTGCAGCCTAACCCTAACCTCCCTTCCCACAGCTTAACCCTAACTGTTCTATGCTGTAGTGAGACTGAAACACTGAATCCTCCACCTGATGAGGAGGCAGTTCACATGATTGTGTCATCATCAGAGGTCCTTTAGACCACTTGGATCTAGCATTTACCATACGGCAGTGTCAGACAGGCCAGCCCTGATATGTCAGATGAATAGATTCAGGAACAACAGTACTTAACTCTATTATTCAATAAACATTCTTAATGATCTCTTATGTATGGAAAGATGCTGCTTCTAGTGAGTTACTCTGATTTACCCAATAAAACAAGATATCATTTACCTTTAAATTAGCACAAACATTCATCGAATGTTTTAAACTTAAAAATGTAAAAAACATTACATCAATAGTAAACCACAGTATTAACCAATTTGTACAGTTATCTAAAGGTTAAACCATTAATCTAATTAGGAGTCTTTTATAAAAAAAATATCCAGTATAATTTTCAAAGTCAGTATTTATCCAGTGCCCAAAGAGCTTAGCATATAATCAGCATTCCAGTGTTCATCAGAATCTGCTGTCTTTAGTGGTGCACTTGGGTGGTAATTCAGTAAGGATCAATCCTTACTGTATTTAGCCGATGTTCGGGGACTGTGCAGGACTTGTTCTGCGAATGTGCAGAATGGGTCCTGCGATCACTTCTCTAAAATTCTAACGCCTCTGCCGTGTTCCGGGGGTGGGACGTGGTTGGAGGCGGCCGGCGTTGGAGAAAACGGGGGCATGTCGCCGCTACTTTTTTCTTACCACAGCTGATATTTCTGGCAAGCTGTTCGTGGGAGGGAGGGACAGTGCTGAAGCCCCCCCATTGCTGCGATCCACTGCAACTGATTTACCTTCATACTCTCTTTAGTGTTATTTTATTCAAATTGAGTATGAAGAGGTGTGCCCACTACCATAGTGTATACAATCCAAAGAACAGAAAAATGGTGATTGCAATGTGCACTGGTCAAGTTACAATATAAAACATAACTTTTATTAATGACTAATAAATTCATAGAAAGCCCAACAAACCAAACCCATAAAATCACGAAATATTAGTGAAAACAAAAAGTGAGCAAAAGAAAGAGTGTTTAAAATAACCAGGAATATTTGAGAATTATTTATTTGAGGGAAATAAATCCTTAAATTATGAGGTATTAATACTGTACCTCATGATTCAATGAATTATTTCTCTCAAAGAGGAGATATTATTATCTTATTATAGGTGAAAAGACCAGTATTACTAGACATGAATCTTAAATCACCAACCTAAGTGGATACTAGGAGGTCTACCTGGTTAATAGGGGTTTAATAATCCTAATTGTTCCAGTATCCAACAGAGAGCCTATACTTTATGACAACAAAAGAGATATTTTGATAGGTATTTAACAATCCCAATTACTCCAGCATCGTTGAAATCTAAATACAGTATAACATTTAACAGTGGAAGAAATCTATTTAGATACTGGTTTTAATAAATCCTAATTATTCCTGTATTATACTGAGTCTGCTATTGGATGTATTTATCTGTGGATATTATTAATGGCAAAGTAATTGTATTGTCAGCTAATGATTCTACATTTAATATATCATAATATATGTCATGGGTCAATAATGCGCAATTTATACCTAGTGTGGATTAATTTCCAATTATTATATAATATAGACAACCGATTATTGTAGCCATTATTAGTGGGTCTATATATCATTTAAAATACATATGTGCATGTCATGTTTAGGCAAGCGATTTATTAAATACCATGTGGGATAATTGTCTATTTAAATACCATGTGGAATAATTAAGCCTCAAGTCTTTATACTGTATTGTGACGTTATATAACTCCTTATTATTTTAAACACTATTTCTTTTGCACACTTTTTATTTTACTGTAACTAATATTCACCATTTTATTGTTTTGTTTTGTGGGGATTTTTATGATTTTATGAGTCATTAGTAAAAATTATGTTTTATACTTTAACTTGACCAATGCACCTTGCAACGGTTCCAGTATGAATGGTCGACCATGTTATGGTCGACAGTCATTAGGTCGACCACTATTGGTTGACATTGACATGGTAGACATGGACACATGGTCGACACATGAAAATGGTCGACACATGAAAGGTCGACACATGAAAAGGTCGACATGAGTTTTTTAACTTTTTTTGGTGTCGTTTTTTGCGTAAAGTGACTGGGAACCCCAATTAGTGCACCGCGTCCCCTCGCATGGCTCGCTTCGCTCGCCATGCTTCAGGCATGGTGCCTTCACTCCGCTACCGCTTCGCTCGGCACAGATTACCGTTCCAATCGTAGTCCACATGGATCGTAAAGTATGGAAAAGTTCCCCAAAAGAAAAAAAAGTTAAAAAACTCATGTCGACCTTTTCATGTGTCGACCTTTCATGTGTCGACCATGTGTCCATGTCGACCATGTCAATGTCGACCAATAGTGGTCGACCTAATGACTGTCGACCATGTTATGGTCGACCATGTGAATGGATACCCCTTGCAACTACCCTTTTTCTGTTCTTTGGATGGCATAGCTAGATATATACTGTATAAGGGTGAGTAGAAGAGTGTGATGGAATATATAAGGGGCATCTGGATGGTCTGATGGCATATAATAATAATGTGTTAAAAGGGAGGCAAAGAGAGGGGTTGACAAGCCGAGACTGACCCAGGTGTCAAAAGCATTGCTTCACCCTTGGGTTTAGAGCCACTAATTGCAAAATAAAACTAAGGAAAAGAAGATGATCAAACAGGTAAGTAAAGAAAGAGTACATGAAGGAAGAGGATCCCATTCAAGGACGTAGCTAACATAGGTGCAAAGAGTGCAGCTGCTACGGGGCCCAGAGCTGAGAGGGGCCCACCTTTCTGTCATAGTTACATGTGTCCCCATTCGTGATTGCTTGGGGAGTGCTTGTCAAACAGGGGTGATAAAATTGTGAGTCATTTTGCTGGGGTAAAAATGATGTGCTAGAGGGGTACTAAATCATTATACAAAACTACTAAAGCCAGAGATAGTGTAATAATGTGTGGAAAATGCACTGCTTTGTGAACAACATTGTAATTATCCTACCCTCCATTTCAATTACTCATAATTACAGTCACGTATTGATACTCTGGCCCCTCTCTCTCCCCATATAATTTTAATTGCTAACAAAGATAAATTCACTTTACTGTTATATTGTCTCCTGCTATAAGTAACATAATGTTGATGCGAGAGGCTGTGCCCCTTCTCTCAGTAATACAATGAACCCTATAGCCCCAAAACCCACATACCCCTTCCACTCCCAAACACCATCTCAATAAATGAATACAGCATCATTCTTCTTCTTAGTATTATTATTATTATTATTATTATTATTATTAACAACGTCTTACCTTCAAACTCTATACTATGTACTCTGCATTTTCTTTACAGTCCTGCTGACTGCCCCATTCCAGTTCCTTTACACTGGCATCTGCCTATGCTTCACTGTCACAATGCTGAAAGTACTTGGAGCAGCTGGGTGCATCTCAAAGTTATCCATGATTGCTCAGGCTATGCCCCGATAGGGAGGGTAGGCACCCACCCAAGCCCTGACATTCTAGGATGCAGTCTGATATGCCTAATGGTTGATCAGTTACTAATAATTCACCTTCACACCCTGGCACCTCCTCTACTCCATCAACCTTCTCCACTACACCCTGGCACCTCCTCTCTATCATCTTACTTCCCTTATACACTGGCTCCATCCTCTAACACCCCAGTCTTATCCTCTCTTACATCACTCTGCTCCTCCCCTCACATCGTGGTTCCATTATTTACTGCATCACCCTGCTCAAACTCTGCCACATCTTCTCCTCTGTCTCCTTCCTTCAAAAAACAGCCTCATTCTCTATTCCATCTTCCTCCTTACCTCACACTCTGGTCCCATTTTCTCCTCCTTCATTCTCCTTTCCTCACACCCTAGCCCAATTATTATCCTTTATTATTATTATCCTTTATTTATATGGCGCCACAAGGGATCCGCAGCCCATTACACAGTACATAATAAAATGAGCAAACAAGAAAACCACACTTACAGTACAGGACAAAATCGGACAGGTATAGAAAACCCGGGGTTAGGTGCCATCAAAGGGAGTATGGAGTATAAGATAGTGTAAGTAAGAAAAGGAAAAGCACATGAGGAAAGAAGTCCCTGCTCTTGCGAGCTTACAATCTAAAAATCTCTTCTCTAAAGGCCCATACACACTTGACGATAAAATGAACGACGTCGTTCATTTCAGCCCTCATCAACGACGTCGCTCATTATATCGTCAAGTGTGTATGCATCCGACGACCACCGATGCGCGGCCCCGCGGGACGTTAACGACCCTCGCTTATCTGTGGAGCATGTATGCTCAATTTCCACTATGGTCGTTACCGACCAGAGACGTCGTTGAATGTGTATGGTGTGAAAGACCAACGACCAACGACCAAGCCACTGTTCACCAGTCCTGTTCCCAGCTCATTATTTTAATAAACTGTTCAGCTTGGATGCTTCAACGATGAATGGTCTATGGTCTTTGGTCTTTCGTCTTTGGTCTTTCGTCTTTGGTCGTTGGTAGTGTGTATGCTCATGTCGTTTGCTCAGCTGTTCAAGGGAAGTTCAAGGGAAGTCGTTAACGACGGTCGTTAACGATGTGTGCATCGTCAAGTGTGTATGGGCCTTAACACTCTGCTGCATCCCTCACACCCAAGCCCCATCCTCTCCTTCATCACCTCTCACACCCAACCAGATCCTCTCCTCCATCACCCTGCTCCTTCCCTCACATCCCATCCACATGTCACTGCTGCAATAATTGGCAACGGGCACATCTCAGAGAGCAGTGCCCTGAGCTCAGTTACGGCTCTTTTACTGTTACTGTGTGACATCAGCTGCCCATCTGATTGGATGAACAGTGTGTCTCCCCTTTAACCTGACATTATACTGTGAGAGAGAGGGGTCCAGCCCACCGGTAAGTGTCCCATTTTACAATGGCCCAATCTGTGCCTGCCCGGGACAGTTAAAGGGGGGGGCATTCCAGGGGCACAAGGATTAGATAATAGACTATACAACAGGAGCAGTGAGAAACAGGGCTGATGCAGTGTTGGACGCAAATTAGCCATAATTATTCCTGCATTGCATGGGTGAGGAGATCAAGGTAGGAGTGCCCTCTCGTGGGATACAAACACACAGCAGCCAGGAAACAGCACACCAGTCCAGGATGTACAATCTAGCCAAAGCTAGTTTTATTGTGCAGTACAGAAAATAGAAAACATAAAAATAAATCCTAGCCTGTCTGAGCACTAACTAAACAATACAGACTCCCTCTCTCAGAGTGGTAGGAACTAATGCATCTACTACAAACATAAGCATATGCTCAGTAACCACGGTCATCTATGTCAGGCCCTGATAATGAGAGGGTATGTAGCCAATGTAGGAGGTGTAGCCATACCCCCCACATTTGAAAACAGTTAAGAGGGTATAATATGTGCGGTCACGAAGCCAGTGAGAGCAACGATGGGCAGCAGGGGTGCGGGCGCGATCGCTCCCACCCACACATCATAACACAAGGAGAGAGGGATGACTGCCTCTGAGGCTGCCTCTCTCATCAGTCAGCACACAGCAGAGTTTTCCCTGTTGGGGAGAGAGGATGCAGATGGGCGGTGTGTAGTTTCCCCCATGGGCCCCTTCTACATGCCTGTTCCTAGCTAAAGAGTATCTGCCCCCCCCCCCCCCCTTCTCAGCGCCACTGAATGTTCCCCCTGGAACTCCACACAGACAGTCATCAACACCTTCAACCCACCTCTCCCCCTCCTGTACATATCATACCACCCAACAGTGGGAAGGGGGGACTCTGACTCAATGCCATGCAAAGCAACAGCTGTGAGCATTAACTCCCAACCTTTCCTGCCCAATGTCACTGTGGCTCATGGTTGGGATAATGTCCAACAAATGGCACCATCATGTTTAAATTGGTATGGTTGGATAGTGTGAAACATTGGGTCCAGTGAATACATGTAGTACAATGAATTGCAGTAGAGGCTAGATGTAAATGACTTTGGCAGAGTGAACAGTTTTGCTGGTTATAGATTCAAGATTCAGGTTTGTGAAATCTTTTTTGTTGCTTGGTTGAGTTGGTTATATAAAAGGAGCTGATATTAAGTCTGTAGGGACAAAAAAATTTGGTTGACCCTGGATGGGTGAAAAATTTGCTTAATATGTTATATCTTACTAGAAGATTAGCTGATAACTGATTTTTGGGATAGCATGTTTCTTGGGTGAGTTATATTGTCCTAGTGAAACCCTTTATCTTCTAAGCTCTATGTGCAATTGTGATATTTTCTCAGGAATATTATTTCCTTTGGCATCAATGTTGTACATCTTTAATTCATCTTTTTGTGAGGCATAAGAGAAGGGCTTATGGGCCTTACACACTAAGCAATAACACTGAAAGATATAAACGATCTTGTTCATTAATGAACAAGATATCGTTCATATCTTTCAGTGTGTAGGCACCAACGATGAACGATGCGCGGTTCGCGCTCCTTCATCATTGGTACCGGCTCATTTTTGCATGCAAGCCAATATGGACAATCTTGTCCATATTACCATGCAGGGCAATGGGACCATGTGCTCCCGTCACACCCCCTCTTCTCCCCCCCTGCGTCTCCAGGTATTCCGTATTGGCCGTCAGGTACCTTTGGCACATTGCGCTGTGTGTAGGGCCCATTAAGGTGATTCTATAATGGGGTAGCAGGAGGAAGAAGGTGGGGAAAGCAGATAAGCAAAAAGCTGAAAAGCAATAAGCAATAAGGCATTAGAATTACTATCAGGGCACTTGACTAATCCAGAGTTCAGGGCTGAAACTAGGATTTTTGTAAACCGGGGCAAGGAAGTACACACATATATAATAGTCAAACACACACATACAGTGCCCCTTCTCTGAGTCACACTCCCTATTTAGGGTTTGCTGCTGCTCTCACCCCCTCCTCTCTCCCATGCTGCTTCCTGGCCTGTCACTGACTGTACAGTACAGTGCTGTGCAGCCCCGCCCCCTTTTTGGCCCTCCAGCTGCCTCTTTTTTTCCAGCTCAGAAGTGCGCTGCGATGATTAAGGCACGGGGAAGGGGGGGGGGGCTTGGGTAACTTGTCCCCCGTGCCCCCTCTTAATCCGACTCTGCCGGGCACAGCACACTATATAGAAGAAGCTAAAAGTAAGCTACAGCTCCCAACAGCCCTTGCTGCGGGAGCTCCCGTTGCTGTGTTTATTTTGAGTTTCATCACAGCAATGTGGTGTGCCTGGCTCATTGTTAGGCGGCAGCTAATAGAATCTGGAGCTTGATCTCCAATGGGCTCTAAGCGACCACTGTCGCATATGGAGGAGGTATTAGGGGGGGATTAAACTGACCGAATCAGTGCCCCTCCAATCCGGTGCCCAGGTCACGTGACCCCCTAACCCCTCCTAGTTGTGGCCATACAGAATTCGCCATAAAATGAGAGCATACATGTCCCTTGTAGACATGACCCTATAAATTGTTCACATCTGCTAGCAAAGATCTTTTCCAGTCACTACAGTTATTTAATAGGGAGGCAGTTTTCCGAATTAGAATGTTGCAGGTTTGTGTAAATGTGGTATGGTAATAAATATGCCACAGTCCTTATTCTGAGCACAATATGGTGCAGTGGGCCTGATTCAGAGTAAGCAGTAGCAGCTGCAACAGTTGTTGTAGCCTCTGCTGATACATTTTGTTAGTGAGCAGGAGGCGTCTTGTGGAAATAGATGTCTCCTGCCACATTCTGTGATCCACTGCTGCATCTGAAGACAGTCATTGGATTGCTTTTGTGAACATTGGATATCTGAGTAACCTTCAGCAGCGCTGCGACTATAGGGCACTGTTAGTGAGATCGCAGATAGAGGTCGACACGTAACTGTGTGGCATTCTCATAGAGGAAGAGTTAAGGGAAGGATTAGGATTAAATTAGGATTTAGATATGTTTGCCTCCCTCTATGTAATATGAGTGTATTAACAGTATGGCCAACTAGCTTAAAACTCTGAATTAGGCTCTATATGTTTCTTAAGTAGTTGTTATAAATATTTAATTAGACAGCACAGCCAGCAGCATTTTATTTTGCTCTCTGCACTTTCTGATGCTATTTCTGATGTCAACTGCATCCACCATCCTGCTTTGACTCTTTGCAGAGATTGCTCAATAATACCCCTTTCACACCTGGGAGCCGTACACGGGTGCTTCCCGGCTGTGATTCACTCAGGCCCCTTTCCACTGATATTCCCAATCCGGCATATTGCCAGGTTGGTGACGTCAGCGGTGATGGCGCTAGGAGATCACATGATCTCCAAGCACTGCCTGTCCCTATAGTGTGAACAGGAAATGGGTTGCATCGACCTGGCTTTCCCGTTCACACCTCACAGTGACCAAGGTTGAAACCGTGTTCAACCTTGGTCGCTACCAGGGTTAAAATACCGTTACTCTCTACCCGGGATATTTCCCCTGGCCCCTTTAAGACTGCACAGCAACACAGGTAATGCGCGTTCATGTGCAATAACGCATGTTACAAGCTGGCAGTCTGAAAGGGGCATAACAGTGTCACTTTCAGTCTCTTCATAACAGAATTGCTGTAGCTGTCTTCTGTTGCTAGAGGGAATATTTTCTGCAGTGACCATTGATCATTTGAGTAATCCATTTTTACTTACAGTGGACATCTCCGAAAATTAGAGACAAATGTTTTGTATGCTACCTTTTCACTCAGAGTTTCCAGGAAAGTCATGGATTAGGGTGAGACTGCGTATAAATCACTTACTGTACTAATGTAAGTTAGGGATACTATAAGTTCTTGTTTTCCCGGGATCATACAAGTTTTTAGTCATCCATCCTGGTGCCCTGACAACTGTGTTCTGGACACCCAAATTTACCACAAAGTCCGGGACAGGCCACTGGAGGGCAGAGCGGGACAGCAGCTGGGCACTAGGCCCCAGTGGCTTGACAGGGGCATGACCTCAGAGAGGCATGTCTGTACAGGGATTGGGACAGGAAGCCTGCCACAGACAGCATGCTGTAACCACCAGCATGCATATTGTCTCACCTAACAGGTAAGGATTCAGGAAGTGCTGGCTGCCAGTGTTGTAACTAGACATTTTGGCACTCTGTGCTAGAAAGAGAATTAGTGCACCTAATATTCAAAGCAAGGATAGTGCGCTCCAAAAATATAAGGGCGTGGCTTCATGATGAAGGGGCATGGCCACAGAATATTTCCAATTGACATTACACCGAACAGTATTTCCCGCTATTCACATTACACCACACAGTAGCACCCCTTATACCCATTACGCCACACACAGTAGAGCCCCTTATACATGTTACATCACAGTAGAGGCCATTATACACATTATGTCATGGTAAATTTCCCTCCACTAAAGGCTCCCTGTATGGACCCAAGAGACATCTTTATAAACTTATGGGGTATCACTTTTATACAGCAAATGGACCTAAAGGTGCTGCCCCATATTGTGGACTGCATGGGTTAATTCCCCTCCCCACTATTCATTTCTTCCCTCTGTGTGCTGTAGCTTAAGGAGCAATTAGGGGACAGCAGCAGAAGCCCCATGCCAGAGTGCAAAACATCCAGGCACCAGTGGAGGGTTGATAAATAAAAGACCCCCCCAACTAACCACTAGAAAGAAGCTGCTGAGGCAATGAAGGAGCTGCACTGTGTTGTGCTTCCTGTCAGATCACCAGGCAGCTGAGAGAGGTGAGCCAGAGGGAGGCAGCAGAGTGGGCGGCACAGTAGCAAGCATCTGATCGGCGCTGTGGTGAGCTGGCCAACATGATAGGGGAGAGGTGCAGCTTTCTGACAAGGGGGCAGAGCGAGAGATGGACCCGGCAACAGCTGAGATACTGGCAGGAGCAGGGGCGAAGATAGACTCTCTTCTATAGAGGCCAGCAGTGAGGTGGGCTTTCCCTGCATCTGACAGCCGGGAGGTGCCACCACACATAGGGTGGACAGCGCTGCTGATGATGGTGAAGGCACATACTGTATGTAGGCGGATGATCGAGGGTTGATATGGACGGCGCACCCACAGGGCAAATGCTCTGTGTGCTAAGCACCGTCCGCATCACCTTAGTTACGGTCCTGTCCCCTGCCTGCCACATCTCTCACTACTACATTTGTCATCTAGTATGGCAGCATCTTGCAACTCCAGTCTCTCAGAGATCTCTGTAGTTGGTGATTTATCTATATTATCCATAATTATGTATATGCAGGCTGTGACGCTGGCATTTCATAGTCATGCAGAAGTTTGGATGGTAAATAGCATTTGGACTAATTTATGCAACAGTAGCAGTAAATAGTCACAGCTGTGATGTTTAACTTACTTGCTGTAGGCTGCAAACTTCTCATGATGTGCTGTATTAAAATGTGTATATGTATTCAGGGGCAAAAGCAGAATTTATAAAGGGCGGTCTCCAGAGTGCAGGTGGAACCAAGCATGGGAGGTGGAGACTGAGGTCCATTAAACTGGAATATCTCTTGTTAATTTATGAAAATAAACTATCAACACTTCCATTTTTTAAAGCATTCTTACTTTGCAGCATTTTTTCCACATATATAGAATCCAAATGCTGCATGTAGCAGCAATGATACACGGCACTGCAGGGTTTCAAATTAATCAAAGGTGTATTGTAATTATAGCCTCACACATGGTTACACATGTTGTCAGGCACTCATATTACCAGTCGATGTGGCATTTCGGGGCCAATGCAGGTCCTGTCATCAGGATTGTAAGGGTGCTGTGTGTGTGAGGAAGTACTGATTGCTTGTTTCAAAACCTTTACTGTGTTTTTTTTTACCAGGAAGTACAGTATGCAGTAAATGTTTTAAACAGTTTTTTCCGAATCGATGTAAGTGCTGCCTTATGCCTATCATATGTATGCCACATCTCCGCCAGGATTCGGTACAGAGAAAGACACCCATCGCAATTGCATATCTGCAATTGCGACGGGTGTCTTTATATCCTACATATCTATCTATCTTATATATAACTATAGTATTGTAACAAGAACACTGGGATAGTGTTTGAAGGCAGGTATATTTGCCCCAGGCTTCAAACCTATGTATTTTAATACCACAAGAAAGTGTTTTTTTTGTGTTACTAACAGGTTTTGGTAAAAGCCAGATAAGGGTTCTTGGGGTATGGATGTGAGTAGAGAGGACAGGATCTATCTATTAAGCCCATTCCAGGTCTTAGGACCTGTTGGCCTCACATAAGGCTATTTAGAGATTTCAGCTGCATTAGAGTGTTATAAGTCTGTCAGCATGATCACTGGGTCTCTCACACTGCCTGGGGAAAAGGGAGTCTGCAGAGTCTCTGAGAGAGAGAAACTTGTTACTGAAAACAAGTGCTTGGTAAAACTATTTGTGTTTTTGTAGAGTTAGGAATGACTGCTGTCTAACCACAACTTAGTGGCTGTGCTGTGAGGTGTTCATGCAGATGTGACTGTACTATTGTCACTGTGTCCATCCACAAGTGGCTGTGCTGCTGTCACTGTATCCATCCACGAGTGGCTGTGCTGCTGTCACTATGCCCATCCACAAGTGGCTGTGCTGTTAGGTTATACTTAAAGTGGCTGAGAGGTGTCTATGCAGAAGTGGCTGTGCTTTTGTCACTGTGAGCATCCACAAGTGACTGTGCTGCAGTCACTGTGTCCATCCATATGTGGCTGTGCTGTTTGGTTATACTTAATGTGGTTGTGAGGTGTCCATCCACAAGTTGTGTCTAGTCCCCTTAGTCTAATTAAATTTTTGTCAAACAGTGGTGCCACGCTGACTCCACAGGCCATACCTCACCCACTGCATTCACATATAAGCAGTGCGACCATAATGTCAGCTGTGAAAAAAATTAAAAAGTTAAAAAATAGAAAAAAGTTAAAAAGTTTGAACAACCTGTGTGCACTTTACCCCAGTATGCTGTATTTCAGAGCACTTTGTTCACTTCATGTACACATATAAAAGTGGTCTGACTCCACACAGTGTGAGTTGAGCTGCCTGTGCAAAAAAAAGTAAAAAATATATTGTATATTTTGTTTGTACTGTTCTGTGCACAGTACTCGAGTATGCTGTACCCCAGTGCACTTTAATCACTTCACATACATATAAAAGCAGTCTAACTCCATGCAGTGTGAGCCGAGCTGCCAGTTAAAAAAAGAAAAAGAATAAAAAAATATATTGTATAATTTGTTTGTACTGTTCTGTGCACTCACCTTCCCAGTATGCTCTGTATCCCAGTGTTCTTTGTTCACTGCATGTAAGCCCTGTGACTCCAGTTGTGTTGCCAGTTAAAAGAAAGAAAAAATATATTTTTGTATAATTTAGACATCTTGTCAGGTCTAAAAGAATTGCCTAACAGTAAGTGACATCTCTATCGAACTCCATCTGATATGGTCACCATCCAAAGAATAGTGGATTATTTTTAGGACACCGTACAAATAGAAACATAGAATTTGATGGCAGATAAGAACCACTTGGCCCATCTAGTCTGCCCCTTTTATTTATCCTTTAGGTAATCTCAACCCTTTTTGAACCTTAATTCTTTGTAAGGAAATAGGCATGTCACAGAGTACCTTTGACTACTGTAAGGAAAAATAGGCTTGTACAAACTGGCTTAGCATTATGTAAGCTACCCGCCCTCCAGTGTGTATTAAGAAAGCGTTTTCAGCACAGCTGGGAACCTTATCAGCGATTGGCGTAGGAGGCTACGTCGATCACTTTTTTCCTCAAAATGTGGAAAAGATGATGTTCATCAAACTGAACAACAAATTCGATGAGGAAGACTTCTACTTGCAAAAAGTACAGAGACTTTTGCAGTGGTGGATCCCAGTGGGGAAGAATTGATATTGTGTGAGGATCAGGGCCAATGCTAGTGTGTTTGGCGCCCCCCTGCAAGTTATACATTTGCGCCCTCCCTGCCATACTTTACAAAGGCATGCATTGCATAATAGGGGTGTGGTTTGCAGGGAATCCAGGGGAGAAGGGCACAGTGGCTGGGAGAGAACATGGAGGGGGAAGGGGTGTTGACACATTAACTAGGTGACAAATTACAGATGGGGTGGGGGAGTAACAAAGTGACTGGGCAGAACACAAAGGGGAGTGGGTGTGACACAGTGACTGAGACGGAAAACAGAAGGGGGGTGACACAGTGACAGAATACAGAGGGGGGTGTGACAGTGACAGATCATAGGGGGGTGACAGTGGCAGAACACGGGGGGTGGCACAATGGTTGGAACAGAACACAGATAGATGTGACACAGTAACAGAACACAGAGGGGGGTGACACAATGACTGGGACAGAACACAGAGGGGGGAGGGACAAGGTGAGAACACAGTGGGGGGTGACACAATGACTGGGACAAAACACAGAGGGGAGGGTGACACAGTGACAGAACACAGGGCACTGCGCGTCTCAAGCTTTTGCAACAAAAATAAAGTTAATTACAAGAAATATTACAATTAAACATACATGTTTGCACTTTGGTTTCAAAATCTGTGGAATGGTCCTACTTGTTAAGTCCTCTGGATTTAATGTACTTCAACTGCTAGTTGCTATTTCAAATATTTAACTGTTGTATTGCATGTGTCATTGTTAAAGCTAAACATTTCATAACAATTAAAAGCTTTATTTGCCCTGCTATTTTTATGATTCAAGAGATGAAGTTACATCATCTGCTAGTTATATCAACATCAAAGAAGTGCACATTAGACTGTGCTAGACTGTTGTAAAACCTAAAAATAAAACATGAATGACTAAAGAATAAGGAAACATTTTTATGTTTTTTTTAATAATAAAAACAATTATTTTGTTTTTATTATTAAATTCTTGGTTTCCAAGAAAGAAATTGTCATTAACAAACCACAAAAATGGCAGAGCCATAAATGCTTAGTTATATCATATTTGCTGAGTTTTGGGACCTCATGGAGGGGAGGTCCAAGTTGCAAGTGCAAGGATCATGGCAAAGGCTCTCAAAATGCTGAGAATTGAAGGGCATGAGACTATGCTGATGTGATTCACAGCACATCAGATCATGAAGTCCAATCCCCTTTATAAGGGAAAGGGGAGGGATCTGGGAGGGTTTTCTGTTCTCTTGTTCTCATGGTGAAAATGCCTGAAATTCTGGTCTCTTCTTTACATTATGATATAGTATATATATATATATATATATATATATATATATATATACAAGTATGCCTTACAATATGTTCACATTACACCTACTTTATGGTCTTTGAAGATGACTCAGTAAAACAATCTCCAAAAAGTATTATAGTTTGACTGTTACTCTGACAGACAGTATACACGAGGAAGAAACAGAAAAATCTTCATATCGAAATCCAAGCCGCAACCACTTTATAGTAACCCAATTTGTTCATTTCAACTTTTAAGCTTTCTTCAAAAAAACATTGCTCAGTTTAATTCATTTTTATTTGAATTCAATCATGATAGTGATCCCATTAAAAAATATAGAACTATAGAACTAGTAATAGTAATAATTATAATAATAATTATAATAATAATAATAATAATAATAATAATAATATAAAGCAAAATCAAATTTTTGTATTTTACAGAAAAAGTTGTTGCCCTCATACATCCCACCCATACCTAGTTATAACATTTTTACAGGATTTTTGCTGTACAGTTTTAAGCAGTTTGTAAGTTTGTATATGAGCCTTTCAGAAGTAGTAGCCTATTGTTTCTAAACAATTTCTATTTTCACGTTTTTTGGTACATGCCTGTAAAACCTCCAACAACATGAACACAAATAAGTAATGTACCTTCTGGAATACATTTTCCTTATTTTAGAATGTATTTATTCTTAAATATATCTGTCACAAAATGCCTCAGAATGAAGAATGCAATCTTGTGATGAGCAGTTATTACAATATCATTTGCTAAAGAAATAGAGTTTGAAGTCACATATTAGGGGCTGTAAGTATTGCATATTACAATGAACTACACACGTATACCTATTCTTCAAGACCTTTAGTATCATTATGCTTTTACAGTTTTTAGGTGTACATTTATTAAGCCTTTGAGAGAGAGAAAGTGGAGAGAGAAACTGTAAAGCACAAGCCAGTCAGCTCCTAACTGCCATATTACTAGCTTTATTTGAAAAATGACAGGAGCTGGTCAGTTGGTACTTTGGGGGTCATTCCGAGTTGATCGTAGCTGCGCTAAATTTAGCACAGCTACGATCATGATCCCAGACATGCGGGGGGATTCCCAGATTCCCAGCACAGTGCCAGTCTGCCCCGCATGTCTGTCCCCCCCCCCCCCAAGTACAAAAGCATCGCACAGCGGCGATGCTTTTGTACTTGTTGAGTAACTCCCAGCAAGCGCAGCTCCTGCGGCTGGCCGAGAGCTGCTCGTCGCTGCCCCTGGTTGCAGCAGCTGCGTGCGACGTCACACAGCTGCTGCGGCCCGCCCCCGCACGGTCCGGCCACGCCTGCGTTGGCCGGACCGCAGCCCCAAAACGGTGGCCAAACGCCGCCGTGCCACCCCCTCCCGCCTCTGCCTGTCAATCAGGCAGAGGCGATCACTAGGGAACGACGGCCTTCAGCCGTCCGGCATGCGCAGTTCCGACCCGATCGCTGCAATAAACTGCAGCGAGCGATTGGGTCGCAATGACCCCTTTATCTCTATCCAGTGCTTAGTAAATAGACCGCTTAGTTTACTGTTAACTTATGGAGAGGCTGTCCAATTTACCCTACCTACTACAGAAATGTTATCTCTTGGTTAGGGATGCAGTCAGTGTCGGACTGGGGCATGAAGGGCCCACCGGGGGAATGCAGTGATAGGGGTCCATACTTAGGGGTGTGTCCAGCCAACAAAGGGGAGTGTGGCCAGCCTCCACAGAGGCTTGAAATTAGTGATGAGCATGTTCGGATCCTCGGGATCCGAACCCGCCCGAACTTCACCTTTTTTTGCACGGGTCCGAGCTACTCGGATCCTCCCGCCTTGCTCGGTTAACCCGAGCGCGCCCGAACGTCATCATCCCGCGGTCGGATTCTTGCGAGATTCGTATTCTATATAAGGAGCCGCGCGTCGCCGCCATTTTTCACTCGTGCATTGGAGATGATCGTGAGAGGACGTGGCTGGCGTCCTCTCAGTTTATATGTTCAATGGGCTGCAAATATCTGTGCTCAGTGTGCTGCAAATATCGGTGCTGAGTGTGCTGCAAATATCAGTGCTCAGTGTGCTGCAAGTGCAAATATCTACGTTCTCTGCCTGAAAAACGCTCCATATCTGTGCTCAGTGGGCTGCAAATATCTGTGCTCAGTGTGCTAATTGCTTTATTGTGGGGACTGGGGACAAGCAGTATTATATAGCAGGAGGACAGTGCAGAGTTTTGCTGACCAGTGACCACCAGTATTATACGTTCTCTGCCTGAAAAACGCTCCATATCTGTGCTCAGTGTGCTGCAAATATCTGTGCTCAGTGTGCTAATTGCTTTATTGTGGGGACTGGGGACCAGCAGTATTATATAGTAGGAGGACAGTGCAGAGTTTTGCTGACCAGTGACCACCAGTATTATATGTTCTCTGCCTGAAAAACGCTCCATATCTGTGCTGCATTGTAGTATATAGTAGGAGGACAGTGCAGAATTTTGCTGACCACCAGTATAACTATATATATAGCAGTACGGTACAGTAGTCCACTGCTCTACCTACCTCTGTGTCGTCAAGTATACTATCCAGGGGCGGAACTACTGGCGGGGCAGGCAGTGCATTGCACTGGGGCCCCGCCGCACTCAGGGGCCCACAGCCGCCGGCCGGCATTTAGAACAGATTGACATGCGGACGAGAGTCCGCATGTCAATCTGCGTTCTCCTCTCCCTCCTTGCTGCTCCCCTGCTCCCCCGGCCCCCCCCCTATGTGTTGGAGGGACACGAGCGCATCGCGCGTCTCTCTGTGTCCCTCCTGGCTCTCCCCCGGGCGCTCTAAGGAAGCATGTGCCGTTCGTGAGCTCTGATTGGCTCACGAATGGCACATGCTTCATTAGACCAGCGGGGGAGAGCCAGGAGGGACACAGGAGAGACGTGCGATGCGCTCGTGTCCCTCCAACATATAGGGGGGGGAGGGGAGACCGGGGGAGCAGGCACTGGGGGGACAGATCTGGCACTGGGGACATATACCTGGCACTGGGGGGACAGATCTGGCACTGGGGACATATACCTGGCACTGGGGGGACAGATCTGGCACTGGGGACATATACCTGGCACTGGGGGGACAGATCTGGCACTGGGGACATATACCTGGCACTGGGGGGACAGATCTGGCACTGGGGACATATACCTGGCACTGGGGGGACAGATCTGGCACTGGGGACATATACCTGGCACTGGGGACAGATCTGGCACTGGGGACATATACCTGGCACTGGGGAAATATACCTTGCACTGGGGGGGCATATACCTGGCACTGGGGGGGAATATCTGGCACTGTGGGAGAATATCTGGCACTGGGGGGGCATATACCCGGCACTGGGAGCATATAACTGGCACTGGGGGAGCATGTACCTGGCACTGGGGGCATATACCTGGCACTGGGGGCATATACCTGGCACTGGGGGGGGGATATCTGGCACTGTGGGAGAATATCTGGCACTGGGTGCATATACCTGGCACTGTGGGGGAATATCTGGCACTGGGAGCATATGTGGCACTGGGAGCACGGCCCTAGCAACAAGCACTACCCACTAGCAACGAGCATGACACCCAGTGCATGAAACCCCTGGCAACGAGCATGACATACTGGCACTGTGCATGGAACCAAGTGCATGAAACCCCTGGCAACAAGCAGGTAATTTCTTTTTTTATTTGTTGGGACTGCCTGCCGCAATGTGTAAAAAGGGGGGACTGCCTGCCGCTATGTATAAAAATGGGGAATCTGCATGCCGCAATGTAAAAATGGGGAATCTGCCTGCCGCTATGTGTAAAAAGGTAGAATCTGCCTGCCGTAATGTGTAAAAAGGGCACGCTATCTGCCGTTATGTGTAAAAGTGTATGGTGTCTGCCGTAATGTGTAAAATGGGGACGCTGTCTGCCGTAATGTGTAAAATGGGGACGCTGCCTGCCGTAATGTGTAAAAAGTGCACGCTGTCTGCCGCTATGTGTAACGAGGGCACGCTGTCTGCCGCTATGTGTAACGAGGGTACGCTGTCTGCCATTGTGTAAAAAGTGTATGCTGTCTGCCGCTATGTGTAACGAGGGCACGCTGTCTGCCGTTATGTGTAAAAAGTGCACGCTGTCTGCCGTTATGTGTAAAAAGGGGAATCTGTTCGCTGTAAGGAGTAAAAGGGTCTCTACCTGGTGTAGTGGTGCTACTGTGCGGCGTAATTTGAAGAATGGAGACTACTGTGCACCGTTTTATGAATTGGTATTATTTTGTGGACACACCCCTTCCCCACGAAGCCACGCCACTATGTATTTTTGCGCGCGCGCCTACGGCGCGCACTGCCCATGGGGTGTACTTGGATGGGGGGCCCAAAGCATTTTGTTGCACCTGGGCCCACCGCTTGCTTGTTCCGCCACTGATACTATCCATCCATACCTGTGGTGCATTTCAGTTTTGCACAGTTTGCTGACCACCAGTATATAATATATAGCAGTACGGTACAGTAGGCCACTGCTCTACCTACCTCTGTGTCGTCAAGTATACTATCCATCCAGACCTGTGGAGCATTTCAGTTTTGCACAGTTTGCTGACCAACAGTATATAATATATCGCAGTACGGTACAGAAGGCCACTGCTCTACCTACCTCTGTGTCGTCAAGTATACTATCCATCCATACCTGTGGTGCATTTCAGTTTTGCACAGTTTGCTGACCACCAGTATATAATATATAGCAGTACGGTACAGTAGGCCACTGCTCTACCTACCTCTGTGTCGTCAAGTATACTATCCATCCATACCTGTGGTGCATTTCAGTTTTGCACAGTTTGCTGATCACCAGTATATAATATATAGCAGTACGGTACAGTAGGCCACTGCTCTACCTACCTCTGTGTCGTCAAGTATACTATCCATCCATACCTGTGGTGCATTTTAGTTTTGCACAGTTTGCTGATCACCAGTATATAATATATAGCAGTACGGTACAGTAGTCCACTGCTCTACCTACCTCTGTGTCGTCAAGTATACTATCCATCCATACCTGTGGTGCATTTCAGTTTTGCACAGTTTGCTGACCACCAGTATATAATATATAGCAGTACGGTACAGTAGGCCACTGCTCTACCTACCTCTGTGTCGTCAAGTATACTATCCATCCATACCTGTGGTGCATTTCAGTTTTGCACATTTTGCTGATCACCAGTATATAATATATAGCAGTACGGTACAGTAGGCCACTGCTCTACCTACCTCTGTGTCGTCAAGTATACTATCCATCCATACCTGTGGTGCATTTCAGTTTTGCACAGTTTGCTGACCACCAGTATATAATATATAGCAGTACGGTACAGAAGGCCACTGCTCTACCTACCTCTGTGTCGTCAAGTATACTATCCATCCATACCTGTGGTGCATTTCAGTTTTGCACAGTTTGCTGACCACCAGTATATAATATATAGTAGTACGGTACAGAAGGCCACTGCTCTACCTACCTCTGTGTCGTCAAGTATACTATCCATCCATACCTGTGGTGCATTTCAGTTTTGCACAGTTTGCTGATCACCAGTATATAATATATAGCAGTACGGTACAGTAGTCCACTGCTCTACCTAACTCTGTGTCGTCAAGTATACTATCCATCCATACCTGTGGTGCATTTCAGTTTTGCACAGTTTGCTGACCACCAGTATATAATATATAGCAGTACGGTACAGTAGGCCACTGCTCTACCTACCTCTGTGTCGTCAAGTATACTATCCATCCATACCTGTGGTGCATTTCAGTTTTGCACATTTTGCTGATCACCAGTATATAATATATAGCAGTACGGTACAGTAGGCCACTGCTCTACCTACCTCTGTGTCGTCAAGTATACTATCCATCCATACCTGTGGTGCATTTCAGTTTTGCACAGTTTGCTGACCACCAGTATATAATATATAGCAGTACGGTACCGTAGGCCACTGCTCTACCTACCTCTGTGTCGTCAAGTATACTATCCATCCATACCTGTGGTGCATTTCAGTGTTGCACAGTTTGCTGACCATCAGTATATAATATACAGCAGTACGGTACAGAAGGCCACTGCTCTACCTACCTCTGTGTCGTCAAGTATACTATCCATCCATACCTGTGGTGCATTTCAGTTTTGCACAGTTTGCTGACCACCAGTATATAATATATAGCAGTACGGTACAGAAGGCCACTGCTCTACCTACCTCTGTGTCGTCAAGTATACTATCCATCCATACCTGTGGTGCATTTCAGTTTTGCACATTTTGCTGACCACCAGTATATAATATATAGCAGTACGGTACAGTAGGCCACTGCTCTACCTACCTCTGTGTCGTCAAGTATACTATCCATCCATACCTGTGGTGCATTTCAGTTGTGCGCAGTATATATAGTAGTAGGCCATTGCTATTGATATATTACTGGCATATAATTCCACACATTACAAAATGGAGAACAAAAATGTGGAGGGTAAAATAGAGAAAGATCAAGATCCACTTCCACCTCGTGCTGAAGCTGCTGCCACTAGTCATGGCCGAGACGATGAAATGCCATCAACGTCGTCTGCCAAGGCCGATGCCCAATGTCATAGTAGAGAGCATGTAAAATAAAAAAAAATAAAGCTCAGTAAAATGACCCAAAAATCTAAATCAAAATCATCTGAGGAGAAGCGTAAACTTGCCAATGTGCCATTTACGACACGGAGTGGCAAGGAACGGCTGAGGGCTTGGCCTATGTTCATGGCTAGTGGTTCAGCTTCACATGAGGATGGAAGCACTCATCCTCCTGCTAGAAAACTTAAAAGAGTTAAGATGGCAAAAGCACAACAAAGAACTGTGCGTTCTTCTAAATCACAAATCCCCAAGGAGAGTCCAATTGTGTCGGTTGCGATGCCTGACCTTCCCAACACTGGACGGGAAGAGGTTGCGCCTTCCACCATTTGCACTCCCCCTGCAAGTGCTGGAAGGAGCACCCGCAGTCCAGTTCCTGATAGTCAAATTGAAGATATTACTGTTGAAGTACACCAGGATGAGGATATGGGTGTTGCTGGCGCTAGGGAGGAAATTTACAAGGAGGATTCTGATGGTGAGGTGGTTTGTTTAAGTCAGGCACCCGGGGAGACACCTGTTGTCCGTGGGACGAATATGGCCATTGACATGCATGGTCAAAATACCAAAAAAATCACCTCTTCGGTGTGGAATTATTTAAACAGAAATGTGGACAACTGGTGTCAAGCCGTGTGTTGCCTTTGTCAAGCTGTAATAAGTAGAGGTAAGGACGTTAACCACCTAGGAACATCCTCCCTTATACGTCACCTGGACCGCATTCATCAGAAGTCAGTGACAAGTTCAAAAACTTTGGATGACAGCGGAAGCAGTCCACTGACCACTAAATCCCTTCCTCTTGTAACCAAGCTCCTGCAAACCACACCACCAACTCCCTCAGTGTCAATTTCCTCCTTAGACAGGAAAGCCAATAGTCCTGCAGGCCATGTCACTGTCAAGTCTGACGAGTCCTCTCCTGCCTGGGATTCCTCCGATGCATCCTTGAGTGTAACGCCTACTGCTGCTGGTGGTGCTGTTGTTGCTGCTGGGAGTCGATCGTCATCCCAGAGGGGAAGTCGGAAGACCACTTGTACTACTTCCAGTAAGCAATTGACTGTCCAACAGTCCTTTGCGAGGAAGAGGAAATATCACAGCAGTCATCCTGCTGCAAAGCGGATAACTCAGGCCTTGGCAGCCTGGGTGGTGAGAAACGTGTTTCCGGTATCCACCGTTAATTCACAGGGAACTAGAGACTTGATTGAGGTACTGTGTCCCCGGTACCAAATACCATCTAGGTTCCATTTCTCTAGGCAGGCAATACCGAAAATGTACACAGACGTCAGAAAAAGAGTCACCAGTGTCCTAAAAAATGCAGTTGTACCCAATGTCCACTTAACCACGGACATGTGGACAAGTGGAGCAGGGCAGACTCAGGACTATATGACTGTGACAGCCCACTGGGTAGATGTATGGACTCCCGCAGCAAGAACAGCAGTGGCGGCACCAGTAGCAGCATCTCGCAAACACCAACTCGTTCCTAGGCAGGCTACGCTTTGTATCACCGCTTTCCATAAGAGGCACACAGCTGACAACCTCTTACGGAAACTGAGGAACATCATCGCAGAATGGCTTACCCCAATTGGACTCTCCTGGGGATTTGTGACATCGGACAACGCCACCAATATTGTGCGTGCATTACATCTGGGCAAATTCCAGCACGTCCCATGTTTTGCACATACACTGAATTTGGTGGTGCAGAATTATTTAAAAAACGACAGGGGCGTGCAAGAGATGCTGTCGGTGGCCCGAAGAATTGCGGGCCACTTTCGGCATTCAGCCACCGCGTGCCGAAGACTGGAGCACCAGCAAACAGTCCTGAACCTGCCCTGCCATCATCTGAAGCAAGAGGTGGTAACGAGTTGGAATTCAACCCTCTATATGCTTCAGAGGATGGAGGAGCAGCAAAAGGCCATTCAAGCCTATACATCTGCCTACGATATAGGCAAAGGAGGGGGAATGCACCTGACTCAAGTGCAGTGGAGAATGATTTCAACGTTGTGCAAGGTTCTGCAACCCTTTGAACTTGCCACACGTGAAGTCAGTTCAGACACAGCCAGCCTGAGTCAGGTCATTCCCCTCATCAGGCTTTTGCAGAAGAAGCTGGAGACATTGAAGGAGGAGCTAAAACAGAGCGATTCCGCTAGGCATGTGGGACTTGTGGATGGAGCCCTTAATTCGCTTAACCAGGATTCATGGGTGGTCAATCTGTTGAAATCAGAGCACTACATTTTGGCCACCGTGCTCGATCCTAGATTTAAAACCTACGTTGTATCTCTCTTTCCGGCAGACACAAGTCTGCAGAGGTTCAAAGACCTGCTGGTGAGAAAATTGTCAAGTTAAGCGGAACGTGACCCGTCAACAGCTCCTCCTTCACATTCTCCAGCAACTGGGGGTGCGAGGAAAAGGCTAAGAATTCCGAGCCCACCCGCTGGCGGTGATGCAGGGCAGTCTGGAGCGAGTGCTGACATCTGGTCCGGACTGAAGGACCTGCCAACGATTACTGACATGTCATCTACTGTCACTGCATATGATTCTGTCACCATTGAAAGAATGGTGGAGGATTATATGAGTGACCGCATCCAAGTAGGCACGTCAGACAGTCCGTACGTATACTGGCAGGAAAAAGAGGCAATTTGGAGGCCCTTGCACAAACTGGCTTTATTTTACCTAAGTTGCTCCCCCTCCAGTGTGTACTCCGAAAGAGTGTTTAGTGCAGCCGCTCACCTTGTCAGCAATCGGCGTACGAGGTTACTTCCAGAAAATGTGGAGAAGATGATGTTCATCAAAATGAATTATAATCAATTCCTCCGTGGAGACATTCACCAGCAATTGCCTCCTGAAAGTACACAGGGACCTGAGATGGTGGATTCCAGTGGGGACGAATTAATAATCTGTGAGGAGGGGGATGTACACAGTGAAAGGGGTGAGGAATCGGAGGAAGAGGAGGAGGTGGACATCTTGCCTCTGTAGAGCCAGTTTGTGCAAGGAGAGATTGATTGCTTCTTTTTTTGGTGGGGGCCCAAACCAACCAGTCATTTCAGTCACAGTCGTGTGGCAGACCCTGTCGCTGAAATGATGGGTTTGTTAAAGTGTGCATGTCCTGTTTATACAACATAAGGGTGGGTGGGTGGGCCCAAGGACAATTCCATCTTGCACCTCTTTTTTCTTTCATTTTTCATTGCATCATGTGCTGTTTGGGGACTATTTTTTAAATCTGCCATCCTGTCTGACACTGCAGTGCCACTCCTAGATGGGCAAGGTGTTTGTGTCGGCCACTTGGGTCGCTTAGCTTAGTCACACAGCTACCTCATTGCGCCTCTTTTTTTCTTTGCATCATGTGCTGTTTGGGGACTATTTTTTTGAAGTGCCATCCTGTCTGACACTGCAGTGCCACTCCTAGATGGGCCAGGTGTTTGTGTCGGCCACTTGTGTCGCTTAGCTAAGTCACACAGCTGCCTCATTGCGCTTCTTTTTTTCTTTGCATCATGTGCTGTTTGGGGACTATTTTTTTGAAGTGCCATCCTGTCTGACACTACAGTGCCACTCCTAGATGGGCCAGGTGTTTGTGTCGGCCACTTGTGTCACTTAGCTTAGTCACACAGCTACCTCATTGCGCCTCTTTTTTCTTTGCATCATGTGCTGTTTGGGGACTATTTTTTTGAAGTGCCATCCTGTCTGACACTGCAGTGCCACTCCTAGATGGGCCAGGTGTTTGTGTCAGCCACTTGGGTCGCTTAGCTTAGTCATCCAGCGACCTCAGTGCAAATTTTAGGACTAAAAATAATATTGTGAGGTGTGAGGTGTTCAGAATAGACTGAAAATGAGTGGAAATTATGGTTATTGAGGTTAATAATACTATGGGATCAAAATGACCCCCAAATTCTATGATTTAAGCTGTTTTTGAGGGTTTTTTGTAAGAAAACACCCGAATCCGACAAAACAATTTCAGGGAGGTTTTGCCAAAACGCGTCCGAATCCAAAACACGGCCGCGGAACCGAATCCAAAACCAAAACACAAAACCCAAAAAAATTCCGGTGCACATCACTACTTGAAATACACAATAGTTTAGTGCAGTGTAATGCAACATATCTACCATGTATAATACAAGTGCACAGCCTGGAACCTGATCCCTAGAGGAAGGAGTGGGCCCTCAGGCAGTGGGGCCCACCGGTGGTTTCCCTGATACCCCTGTGGGCCAGTCCGACCCTGGGGATAGGTGTATTGTAATAACATTTTCCATGCAAAATTATCACTTTTTATAGTGCCGATCAGGCTTGGACTGGGCCACCAGGTATTTTGGGAAATCCCCAGTGGATCCCATTGATTCGCAGCCATGCCCTCTATTTTGTGTGTGTGTGCGTTGAGAAAGAAGTGATATGGACAGGAATGATATCCGTAGTGGTGGTGGGATTGTAAGCAGTTTTTATAGCTACTAAAGAAAGTTCTTCATTCATTATATGTGCAGGTATCACCCTCAGTGCCTATTTATACTACCTCTCCTGTACCGAACTGCCATAGTATTATGAACAATCCATTTTCTGTGACCTTTCAGGAGTGTGTTTATTGCAGGACATACACAGTGCAAGTAATATGGCTGTGCATGGCAAGTTGAACATTGAGCTCCCTTTAAAAATTAGAGAATTATTGTGTAATTAATATTTACAATAATATTTAATAAAAGATGGGGTAGAGACTATATATGAGGAAATGATGGAGGAGAAGAATATTGCTTAAAATCACCAGAAAAAAATATGGGTATGTGGAGTAGAGAATATAGCACATAAAGTAAAAGGTTGTTAAAACGTCTAGTTACAGCTCTGCTGGTCCTGCTGTCATGGACATCATCAGGAGGAGCAAATCCAGTAGCAGAGCCTGAGGCATGATAAGAGGCGTAAAGATGGCAAAAGCTGCATCAAGGTTAGACCTGGCTAAATATGTTAGTAAATGTGCAGTGGTCATATTGCAAATGTTACTGGATAGCTCACCACTACCTCTCTGCACTAGGCCTTTCACTATCTCTCTGCACTAGGCCTTTCACTCCACCATGCTCACCACTACCTCTCTGCACTAGGCCTTTCACTCCACCATGCTCACCACTACCTCTCTGCACTAGGCCTTTCACTATCTCTCTGCACTAGGCCTTTCACTCCACCATGCTCACCACTACCTCTCTGCACTAGGCCTTTCACTCCACCATGCTCACCACTACCTCTCTGCACTAGGCCTTTCACTCCACCATGCTCACCACTACCTCTCTGCACTAGGCCTTTCACTCTACCATGCTCATCACTACCTCTCTGCACTAGGCCTTTCACTCCACCATGCTCACCACTACCTCTCTGCACTAGCCCTTTCACTCCTCGATACTCACCATATTCTATCTGCGCTACCTCCCTGACTCTAGCATACATACTCACCACTACCTTTCTGCGCTATCTCTCTGACCCCTGTAAATGCACCACTAGCTCCCTGAACTAACCCCCGACTCTTCCATACCCAGGGTTGGTCTGGCGCACAGGGTTACAGAGGAAACCCCTGGTGGGCCCACCTCCTAATATAGGGAGCAAGTTCCAAACTGTGCAGTTGAATTAAACAGGTTACTTTTTACTGCACAGGACTGTGGTGTATTCTCTACAGTTTATTGTGGCTATTAATCTGGTACATTATCATGCATGCACTAGCAGTATTTACTAAACATATATTTATCTAGGGGCCCACACCATGCACTCTCTAATGGTTAGTTAAGCCTCTGCGGCAGCTGATCACACCCCCTCTGGAGACTGTCCACACCCCTAAACATGGGCCCTTACTACTACATTACCTCGGAGGGCCCTACATGCCAGTGACATGCAGTGGGGTGAGGCAGAGCCTTGCCTGTCATACTTACATTTTTGCCAGAGTTTGACTGTATCAAGTATATGGAAAATCCAAAGAATATGTTTGAAATATCTTCTTTACATTATTCTAATCATTTTTATAGCCAAAACTCTGGAGTAAAAAGTCTATGGCAGGTGAGGCAGTGCCTCACCTGTGTATCCTTTCCACACCATCTCTGATCAAAGCTCAACAAATTTCCAGGAGTTTATACTGCTGCACCTGTGTATAATGCCCAGATGTACCCTTTGCCTCATATTATGTGTAGATCTGGCTTTGGTACTAGCCAGTTCCTCCATGGCCAATTAGCACACCGCATGGTAACATGCCCAAGTCCGACACTTTCCATACCAAACACCACCTCTCTGCAGTCTGTACTGTCTCCGTGACCCCTCCATACTAAACACTGCATTTGACCCATCTATGTCCACTGTAATCTTCCTAAGCTACATAATTGCCTGTCATGCACAGGAGTAAAATCACTGATCACTCCAAGTCTCTCTCCCCACATCCTAGCATGCTCTGACACAGGGGGTAATTCAGATCTGATCGCTGCTGTGCGTTTTCGTCCCTCCAAAGCACAGCTGTACAGATCAGAGTGAAAAACGAGGGGGGGCACAGTTGTTTGGTGCAATATAAGTTAAAAATAAAAGCACACTATATCATGAGCGCTGTGGAAATGAGCTGGTAAACTCCTTCTGTGTTTCCATGACAGAATGTACTGGGGTTTATCCCTTATAGCCAGTGTAATGTCGGTGGGTGTTTGGTACACGTGTGTCGGCATATCTGAGGCTGAGTGCTCTGCCACAAAGGGAATGACTCTGTCGGCGCTGTTGACTCCTAATGGTACTTGGTACATGTAAATAAATGTCAACATGTCAGTAGAGGTATATTTTTCCCAAGAGAAAACTATATGGGAGACACAGACGTGGGGGGGTGACCCTGTCGGCACCAACAATATCTGACTGGGTGGAAATTGGCATGATAATGTGATGCATATCAGAAAGAGCTATACCTATATGTATATGTATGTATAGTAAGGTTACATACTGTAGGTCTGTGGCACGATCACAGACGTGATAATATTTATGGAGGGAGTCATATTCATAGAATAAATTTCTCTCAGACCCCTCGGGATCGCAAAAATGTTATTTTGCCCAGTTACTACTCCCTGAGATCGACTCGAATAATGTTTCTTATGTCGACCATAATGTTTCCTGATTAGATCCACAAAATCGGCATTCAGTACATGTTCATACACATTAGAACGTTTTAACATCACTAGGGACCCTGCGGTTCCTGACAAAAGGATATATGTTTCTCTGGCTAGGTCCACAGGATTATCCACAGGATAACATTGGGATATGGTTGAGCGACAGCGGAAATGGCACCAACGCGGTCACGAGCTTTCTGGCCTCCCAGGATGCATCGGGGCCTTCACCATGTAGTCCCGCCCACTGACTCAGTCAAATTAGTTTTTTGCTTGGTGCGGCAGGAAGCCGCATGGTCACAGGGCTGCTGAGAATAGCAGCCTCAAGCTTTTATTATTTTATTATTTTATTTTTATAGACTTACTATATATATATATATATATTTTTTTATTTTTTTTATTTTTTTGAGCGACTATTTTTTAACAGCGTCTTAAACGCATACTAGAAAGAGTCGCTCCAACAACCCCCCACCGGGTCGCAACAACGCTTACCTTCGGGTATTAGTGCTGTCTCGACGGGCGTCTGTGTCGGATGTTCTAGCAGGTCCAGCAGACGTAACCAGGCTGTGGCCGGAGCATGGGGGGACGATAAGTCTTTGGAATTCCTCTTACTAGAGGGGTCAGGACACAGCTACACTGATTTGGTAGAGACTGCAGTGTGTTGATGCGCCGAACATCTCGAGTGCGACAGCGCTACGCTCCAGGGATCATAGGCGCCAGGACTAGGAGAGGCCGCGATCCTTAGAGTTTAAGTCAACAGGGGGATTCAGACGCTCTCCTGGCCGCCCCTCCTCCGAGTTCATGACCAGTTCCCGCGTGTCTCTCGTCCATGAACTGAATTACCTCACTACCGGCTCAGACGCTACCATGAGGGTACTTGGTCGCAGCTTAGACGCTGCGGTTGTGTACACTAGGAATCCCGCCTAGACCGAGTCGCAGGCCTTAGCGTCTGCATACACGTGGAGTCGCTGAGCGTCCATGTCCGTCAGTTAGCGACCGTGTCCATTATCAGTTATCAAGAGCGGTAGTGTACATCAGTAGCGTCTGAATCCACTCAGCGTCTTACAAGCGTATATGCTGGGATAGGGAAGTGTATACAGTACTAAAAATTCTCTCTACTTCTTAGTATGAATTGTTAATTTTTAGTACCTATTGCATATGAGACCTGTATATTACTGTGTTTTCTGCATGTTATGTTGAATAAGAACCAGTTAAAAACAGAAGTACAATTTTCCTACTTATGTTTAAGTTGTTATGGAGGTTGTATTCTCATATGACAATGTCTAATGCTTTAACATGTGACTGACTGCTAGTATGTGTGCTGACTTTTCTGTGTAATGTCAGTCCTGTTCTGACCCTCAAATCAGTTGCACTGTGGTCAGATTGATCTCACTTCTATATACTCATATATAGGTGATTTTCAGTCACAAATTGTGTAGTCATTAACAGATTATTACCATGTCTGTGAGCAGCAAAAGTCACTAGGAGAATTTATCAAGCACTCCTACAGCCCTAACATGCTTATCTTGTAAGACAGGGTTAATTGATATAAACCAATTAGTCACTTATGAGGGTTTGTGTGCGAACTGTTTTGCTTTTCAGCAAAGGAAAAAACAGGAGTTGGTTCAGCCACCAACAGAGCCACCATGGAATATGTTCGCAAAGACTCTATCTTCAATAGCGGACAGATTAACTCCAGTAGCACCACCTCAAGGGTTAGGTTACACTATTAACCCATACATGCAGCTCCCTTCCTATGGCTTGGTTCCAATAGCTTCTACAAGCAACCAAGGGACAGGTAAGACTAAGGCGGATACGTCTATGTGGCAGACTACACAAGATGATACAACAGATGATGATACAGTAGGTTTGAATACTCCGTATGATGATCAGTCGCAGAGTTTTAGTTCAGAAGATGTGGCTGAACTTATTAATGCTGTGAAGGCTGTTCTCTCATTGGAAGAGCCAGCCGAGACAGTGTTAAAATCTAAAGCACCTGTGTTTAAACAAACAAAATCAGTGAAAGCTGAATTCCCAGCGTCAGAGGAGCTGACGGAAATGATGGATGAGTCTTGGGCGATGCCCAGTAAGAAATATAAGATTCCTAAAAGATGGGATTCTTATTATCCATTTCCAGCTGTGGAGTGTTTGAAAAGAGAAGTTCCTCCAAAAGTAGATGCACATGTTCTGTGACTTGTGCATAAATCTGCTTTACCACTGTCATCTAACTCACTAAATGATGTCACAGACAGAAGGGTAGATAGAAAGTCAAATCCCCAAAGGGAGGGGAAGGAAAAAGAAATCAGTTATTTGTGCGGTGCACACAACCCAATATCTACTATATTAAAATTAATTTCTTTATTGATAATTCGTTAAAATCCCTATATTGTTCGCATATGTAGGCAAAAATGCCACATTCAATGTTTATTGTATATATATATATAATAGAAATAATTCTTTCAGACTAGTATTGTCCTAAATTGAGAATCAAGCGAGGTAATAAAAGATAGTAAGGAAAGTGAAAAAGAATGAAAATAAGTGAATAAACATTAAAAACAAAGCTGATGTGTCGAGTGCATTTTGTATTCGTACTGTATGGTAATCCTAATATGCGTGGACCGTGCTAATTCCTGCTATGTTATACTCAAAAACAAACGTTCTCACTAGGAGATCTGTGGGTAATTGAATCCAATAAAATTCATTGATAAGTATACATATATTTATAGATAACTGTAGCAGAAAATAGATGCTGTGTTTAAATAATTATTGGGGATTCCATAAGATCTTACCCTTGGGATATTGCATATTATGCCTGCATGGTTAGGTTACTGAAAATAATTTATTATGTACTTTATTATTGTGCAGCAATTATATATGAGGTGAAATCCAAATCTTTTAATGTGACAACTGGAATTCTTATACTGCCCACATCTTGTGTTATAACGGCACAGTTGCCTAGAAAGTACTGGCAATATAAACTGTGAATCTGCTGTATGATACTATTAATATAATTAACGAATTATCAATAAAGAAATTAATTTTAATATAGTAGATATTGGGTTGTGTGCACCGCACAAATAACTGATTTCTTTTTCCTTCCCCTCCCTTTGGGGATTTGACTTTATATCCTGACCCAAATCAGTTGGTAGCACCTATAATTACCTTGTTGATGTTCCATGATTTATTCACTCAATAGTGATAGTGGCATTATTCTATGTAAAGGTATCCCTAGCATACATATTACGTGTATAATTATATCTTGGTGCGGGTTACCCTCCAACTTGGAAGAGAGCTATACTCTCTCCATTGTTTGGGAAATTTGAAAGCTTTGTAGAGTCGGTCTTAGAACCCCTCTGTTCTTACCCAGCACAAGATTACAGCAATAATATTATATATAAAGACAAATACTGGTGTAGTTAACATCCCTCTACATTACGGTACTAATTGGCGCCATGGCCGGCTTTAGTTTAAGCAAAGACCTTGGTAACAGACGTGATAAATGGAATAATGAGCAAAAAGACATATTTGGGGAAGAAAATCTAAGTACCAAATCTCGTGGATGGATGGAAGACCTTATTGTTTTAAAAAATCTGATGTATAAACAAACTAAGGTTTATTGGAACAAGACCACGTCCGACAACTATATTAAATTTGATATGACCCCTAGAGGTCTTAGACCTAAATTATTCCCTTCCTTTGATTTGGATGAGGACCTTAAAAAGGAATGGGAAACAGAGCTATTAAAATGCTCCAAGAACCTAATGGGAATACTTATCAAACATGATACCAGACTCCTCAACCAATACACCAATGAAATTGATGCTCTTGGGGAAAAGCTTAAAATCTATGAAAAGGAAGAGGAATTTCAGAGATCTTATGAAAAATATGTTGCAGACTTGGATAAATTTGAAAAGGATTTATTGGAACGAAAACGGGGAAAATTCATCAGGGACAAAAATGATTACATTCATAACACAGTATATAAGTGGGTCATCAGATCGAAAAGAAGGGAACCTGGAGGTGCATCCAACTACAGCTCATCTGAACTTGAATCCTCTGAGGGCGAAGGTAGCCATGAAAATACCTCTTCAGAATTAGCACGGTCCACGCATATTAGGATTACCATACAGTACGAATACAAAATGCACTCGACACATCAGCTTTGTTTTTAATGTTTATTCACTTATTTTCATTCTTTTTCACTTTCCTTACTATCTTTTATTACCTCGCTTGATTCTCAATTTAGGACAATACTAGTCTGAAAGAATTATTTCTATTATATATATATATACAATAAACATTGAATGTGGCATTTTTGCCTACATATGCGAACAATATAGGGATTTTAACGAATTATCAATAAAGAAATTAATTTTAATATAGTAGATATTGGGTTGTGTGCACCGCACAAATAACTGATTTCTTTTTCCTTCCCCTCCCTTTGGGGATTTGACTTTATATCCTGACCCAAATCAGTTGGTAGCACCTATAATGGGTTCACTACGGCTGGCCGGCGGTCGGGCTCCCGGCGACCAGCATCCCGGCGCCGGGAGCCCGACCGCCGGCTTACCGACAGCTTGGCGAGCGCAAATGAGCCCCTTGCGGGCTCGCTGCGCTCGCCACGCTACGGGCACGGTGGCGCGCTACGCGCGCCACACTATTTTATTCTCCCTCTATGGGGGTCGTGGACCCCCACGAGGGAAAATAAGTGTCGGTATGCCGGCTGTCGGGCTCCCGGCGCCGGTATACTGAGCGCCGGGAGCCCGACCGCCGGCAAACAGAAGACCACCCCCTATAATTACCTTGTTGATGTTCCATGATTTATTCACTCAATAGTGATAGTGGCATTATTCTATGTAAAGGTATCCCTAGCATACATATTACGTGTATAATTATATCTTGGTGCGGGTTACCCTCCAACTTGGAAGAGAGCTATACTCTCTCCATTGTTTGGGAAATTTGAAAGAAGGGTAGATAGCCTTTTGAACAATATATTTTCTCTAGTAGGAACAGTGGTAAGACCTGCTATGGGTTCGGCCTGGGTAGCAAAGGCAATGGGCGAATGGATAGAGGAACTAGAGAATGACATCTCTTCTCCTTCTAGGGAGCAAGAGGATCGTTTTAGCCGTTTAAGACAATCTGCCCAGTACTTGGAAGAAGCAGCAATTGATGTAGGTACAGTTGCTTCTAAAGCTTCAGCCTTGACAGTAGTCGCTTGCAGAGCAGTTTGGCTACGTAACTGGAAGGCAGATGCAGGATCCAAGAAAGAATTGGAAGCATTGCCTTTCGTTGGTAATATATTATTTGGAAAACCTTTATCGGATATCCTAGAATCAGAGGCTGAATCGAAAAAGGTCAGATTTCCGGCTACCTATAACCCTAAGTCCAAGGGTTTAAAATTTCGCTCGTTTCGTTGGCAAAGCAAAGCGAAAGCTAAAGAGGAGCCTAAGCAACCCCAGTTTAAGACCAGGGGTAGGAAGCAGTGGGCTAGCAAAAAGCCAGCTTCCAAGCCTGAACAGAAACCGTCAGCTTGAAGAGACGGGCCTCCGCATGGAGGATTCCAGGGTTGGGGGCCGACTCCTTCATTTTGCACACATATGGCAACAGTCGACGACAGATGCTTGGGTGCAGAAGGTAGTATCTCAGGGGTATGGGTTCCCATTCAGGAGGCAGCCTCCTCAAAGATTTTTTTGCACCAGCCCGTCTCGTATTGCACGAAGCAGTCCAAAAATTACTGCAGTCAGGTGTGATTGTCCCAGTACCTCCATCACAAAGGGGACAGAGGTTTTACTCCAATCTATTTCTAATCCAGAAACCAAATGGGTCATATCGACCAATTCTCAATCTGAAAATGTTGAACAAATACATTTGGATCCCAAAGTTCCACATGTAGGCACGTTACGCTCCATAATGTTGACTATGGAACCGGGAGATTACATGGTATCTCTGGATGTACGGGATGCTTACCTACATGTGCCTATAGCACTGTCGCATCAGTGTTACCTCAGGTTTGCCATACTCCAGGAACATTTTCAGTTCCAGGCTTTGCCCTTCGGGCTAGCAACAGCACCCAGGGTGTTTACCAAGATCATGGTAGTTATGGCAGCTTGTCTGCGCAAACAGGGGATAAGAATATTCCCATACCTCGACGACCTGTTAATCTTAGCACATTCGCAAGATTTACTGTTGAGCCATCTTCAACAAACAATAGCTTGTTTACAGAGACACGGGTGGCTCATAAATTGGGAAAAGTCGTCTCTGAATCCGTCACAGCGGATAGTTCATTTGGGGGCCATATTGGATTCAGACCTACAGAAAGTCCTCTTACCAGAGAAAAAGATAGTCAAGGTGCATGTCATGGCTCAGGAAGCGTTGCACGCCCAGACAATATCAGTCCATGCAGCAATGCGACTGTTGGGTCTGATGGTACCAACCTTCGACATGGTGGAATATGCGCAATTCCACTCAAGACCACTACAGCACCTTATTCTGACCAAATGGAATGGAAATCATCAGACGATAAAAAAGCAGATGATAAAGTTTCCAGTAAATGTAAAAAGGTCTCTAGCGTGGTGGCTACAGACAGACCATTTAGACAAGGGGAGACCCTTTTGGATAAGAGTGGCAAGTCCTGACAACAGATGCCA
Source organism: Pseudophryne corroboree (assembly GCF_028390025.1). NCBI lineage: Eukaryota > Metazoa > Chordata > Amphibia > Anura > Myobatrachidae > Pseudophryne > Pseudophryne corroboree. The sequence continues at coordinate 711,229,369 of NC_086444.1, read as the reverse complement.
GCCTGCAAGGCTGGGGGGGGCGGTACTCGGAAGCCTGTGGTTCCAGGGAAAATGGACCGCAAGGGAAAGTCGCCTGCCAATAAATCTGTTGGAAATAAGGGCCATTTACATGGCTCTAGTTCAGGCAAAGGACAGTCTGCAGGGAAGACTGGTCCAGATTCGCTCAGACAATGCGACAGCAGTAGCGTACCTCAATCATCAAGCAGAAACTCACAGCAGGAGACTGATGGAGGAAGTAGCTCCCATTCTAAGATGGGCAGAACTCCATCTTCCAGCATTGTCAGCAGTATTTGTCCCAGGTGTACTGAACTGCGAAGCAGATTTTCTCAGTCGACACACCATTCAGGAAACCGAATGGGCATTACACCCAGAAGTGTTTCAGGCAATAGTGAACAGATGGGGTATACCAGAGATAGACCTCATGGCGTCTCGTCTAAACAACAAAGTTCCGAGATACGGATCAAGAACGAAGGATCCCGGAGCGGTCCTTGTAGACGCACTGTCAGTAGAATGGAGATTTCATCTGGCGTATCTGTTCCCCCCCCAATATCTCTGTTACCCAGAGTAGTTAGAAAAATAAAGCAAGCAAAAGGAGCAATAATTTTATTAGCTCCAGCTTGGCCAAGAAGGCATTGGTAGACAGATCTGCTAAGAATGTCAGTGGAAGCACCGATATTGCTCCCTCAACGTCCAGATCTGCTAATGCAGGGTCCTTGTTGTCACAACCAGCTGGATCGCCTGTCTTTGACGGCATGGCTGTTGAAACCTCTATCTTAGAGGCTAAAGGGTTTTCTAATCAAGTAATCCAAACTATGCTTAGAGCAAGAAAGCCTTCTTCGGCCCGTGTGTATCATAGAATATGGCAAGCCTATATTCAATGGTGTACGGGAAAAAATTTGAATCCAAGATCTTTTAAAGTATCCAGGATTTTGGATTTCCTTCAAGCAGGATTGGATAAAGATTTGAAAGTTGCTTCCTTAAGAGTTCAAGTATCAGCGTTAACTGTATGGTTTCAGCGAAAGATTGCTGATTTACAGGATGTACGTACTTTCTTTCAGGGAGTTGTACATATTCAACCTCCATTTTTTTTCCCTCCTGCAGCTCCCTGGGATTTGAATTTAGTTCTTAAATTTCTCCAGGGTCCTCTGTTTGAACCACTTAAGAGAGCAGATCTTAAATGGTTAACGGCTAAAGTACTTTTTCTACTGGCAATGGCGTCAGCCAGAAGAGTGTCAGATTTGGGAGCATTATCATGTAAGTCTCCTTTCCTAAGTTTTTTTCCGGGCAGAGCAGTTCTCAGAACGAGATCTGGTTATCTTCCAAAGGTGGTGTCAAAGTTTCACCTGAAAGAAGAGATTGTAGTCCCAGCTTTTCAGGTATCTGGACTTTCTGCGGGAGAAGCGTCGCTGGACGTAGTCCGAGCTTTAAGAATCTACATAGATCGTACTAGTGCCATCAGGAAAACAGATTCTCTCTTCATCCTCTACGGATTTCATAGAAGAGGATGGCCTGCTAGTAAACAGATGCTGGTGAGATGGCTCCGAATGGTAATATCAGAAGTTTATTCTCATGCAGATCTCCCTACTCCGGCTAATGTCTCTGCACACTCTACACGTAAGGTAGGTACTTCTTGGGCAGCACAACAGGGTGCTTCAGCAGAACTGATAAGTAAGGCAGCCACATGGTCTTCCATAAACACATTCATTAGACATTATGCCTTGGATACTTTTGCCTCTCATGACTCAGACTTCGGGCGAAAGGTCCACCTGTGCAATCAGGAGCGTCCCCACCACTAGAATGGCTTTGGGAATCCCAATGTTATCCTGTGGATAATCCTGTGGACCCAGCCAGAGAAATGTACGTTATGGTAAGAACTTACCGTTGATAACGTGATTTCTCTTATGTCCACAGGTATCCACAGGGATCACACCCTGACGCATCTGATTTGAGGATCTTGACAATCACTAAAACCTCTTCCTTCTTGTATGGAAGGGTGTGCATGTGTGTTCTTATCGCCTAAACAGGTCTCTACCTGATGCTCCTGCCTAAATCGCTGTGAAAAGAACTGATTTGACTGAGTCAGTGGGCGGGACTATATGGTGAAGGCCCCGATGCATCCTGGGAGGCCAGAAAGCTCGTGACCTTGTTGGTGCCATTTCCGCTGTCGCTCAACCATATCCCAATGTTATCCTGTGGATACCTGTGGACATAAGAGAAGTCACGTTATCATTATCAATGGTAAGTTCTTACCATAACGTATATATACGTGTTAGATATATATAGATATATGTGTGTATAGGTGCATTTAAAGGTGTATATATATATGTATACATATAAAAAATTTATAATGAATGCAGAGGTAAAGTTATTCTTTCTCATGTGCTGAGCGCTCTGTTGAAAAACTCTGGGTCAAGGATTCTGAGTGGTTATTCTTTTCCCGCCGTGGATAGAATAAAGTGAGAGTCACCCCCTGTTCTGCACAGGGCCCTGTCACAAAGGATCGTATGCAGGAAGATATGTGATACTCTAATTATGTGTCCGCATGTACGTTGATTATACTTGCATTACAGGCGCATGGGGGAGTAGTTGTATACAGGGTACTCCTTAAGTTGGGTCATGTCTATATCATTGCAGCATACTGCCGTGCGACTACAAGGGATATAGGACTCTTGGGTTCGCGGGCCAATTCCATGGCGGTCTCGACTAGGAGGGCGTTGTGGATTCACCAATGGAATGCTGAGGCTGACTCCGAGAAGAACTGGGGTCTCTTACCTATGAAGGTGAATCCTGGTTTGGAGATGGCTTTGTTAAGTTGATCTCGGCAGATACCACTGGTAAGTCTACCTTCTTGACCTATGTTCCCTCACAACGGTTGGTGACGCATTTTTGTAGGATGCAGTCATTTCGACCTTTCTTTGCAGGTAGAGGAAGGTGAAAAGGTAAGAGGTCAGCAGCCTTTTCAAGTTCGCAGAAGCAGAAATCATCCTCTGTTTCTGTCACATCCACCGCATGACGCTGGGTCTATCTTGCGGGAGCCCACACCAGTGGGACCACGTCTAATACTCTTCAGTCAGTCCTGGAACGGACATGGACCAGTGAGTTTAAGAATAGAGTCCCAAGAGGGACATGCTGGAGTTTCCAGACGATTCCCCTCACTGATTTTTCAAATAGACTTTACCAATTCTCCTCTGGACGGGGAGGTAGTATGCGACGCCATACAAGAGTTGTCAGGAACAGGTCATTGTCCTGCTGTCCCGGTCAAAAAAAAAAAAACAGCTGTTATTCAAGCTTTTTCGTGCTTCTGAGGCCAGACGGCTCGGTCAGAACAATCCTATATCTAAAATCCCAAAAATTTCTACTTAAGAAGTTGAACTACAAGATGGAATCTCTCAGGGCAGGGATCTCCTATCTGTAAAAGGAGAAAGAGGGTCTAAGTACGGTTTCTTCCGCATTAGGTTTACCTGGGTTTGCTATTCAGGATTGTCATTACCAATTCACCGGAGTGATGGCGGTATGATGGTTTTCCTTCGATAGTAAAAGAGTCATTATTATTCTGTACTGGGACGCTCTCCTGAGTACGGCGAGGTCAAGAAACAAGTGGTGCAAAACGTTGCTTTCTCCCAGACAGTTCTTCAACAAAGTGGTTGGCTCCTGAACTTGCCAGAATCACTGTTGATCCCAACGACGCGGTTGTCGGCGTTGGGAATAATGTTAGATACAGAACTGTTGAGAGTTTGTTACTTCCAGTGGAAAAAGCTCTGAGGATCCAGAGTCGGGTCAGATCTGTAACAGTGTCAATCCATCAATACGTTCCGTTGATGAAAAAGATGGTTGCGGCCTATGAGGCCATTCAGTGAGCAGGTTAAATGCCAGAGTAGTTTTAGCGGGATCAGTTGGACATGTGGTCCGGGTCTCATCTGCACATGCACCGGAAAATAATCCTATCTTCCAGGACCAGAATCTCTCTCCTGTGGTGGCTGCACAGTTCTCACCTCCTAGAGGGAAGAAGGTTCGGGATCCAGGATTGGATCCTAGTGTCCATGGATGCAAGTCTCCGAGGCTGGGGAGCAGTCATTCAGGGGGAAAAATTTCCAGGGAAAATGGTCAAGCCAGGAAGCTTGTCTGCACATAAACATGCTGGAATTAAGGGCTATTTTACATAACAGCAGTGGTGTACGTAAGCCGCCAGGGCGGAACGAAGAGCAGAGCGGCAATGGCAGAAGCCACAAAAGTTTTCCGCTGGGCGGAAAGGCATGTAAACGCTCTGTCAGTGGTCTTCATTCCGGGTGTAGACAACTGGGAAAGAGACTTCCTCAGCAGACACAATCTCCATCCAGGATAGTGGGGTCTTCATCAAGAGGTCTTTGCAGAAGTGACTAGTCGTTGGAGAATTCCTCAAATAGACATAATGGCGTCTCGCCTCAACAAGAAACTTCCGAGATATTGTTCCAGGTCGAGGGACCCTCAAGCAATAGCAGTGGACGCCCTAGTGATACCGTGGGTGTTTCAGTCGGTATATGTGTTCCCTCCGATTCCACTCATTACAAAAGTGATAAAGATCATAAGAAGAACAAGGGTTCAGGCAATCCTCATTGTTCTAGTCTGGCCAAGGAGGGCTTGGTATCCAGATCTTCAGGAATTGCTCATAGGAGATCCCTGGCCTCTTCCTCTATGAGACGATCTGTTACAGCAGGGGCCGTGCGTGTCCCAAGACTTACCGTGGCTTCGTTTGACGGCTTGGAGGTTGAGCGCAGGATCCTAGCCCGAAAGGGTATTCCCGGTGAAGTAATTCCCACACTGCTTCAGGCTAGAAAATAGGTAACGGAGAAACATTATCTCCGTATTTGGAGAAAATGTGTCTTGGTGTGAATCCAAGGAGGCTCCGACGGAAGAATTTCAGCTGGGCGGTTTTCTCCACTTTCTGCAAGCAGGGGTGGATGCAGGCTTAAAGTTAGGCTCAATTAAAGTACAAATTTCTGCCTTGTTAATTTTCTTTCAAAAAGAATTGGCTTCTCTTCCGGAAGTTCAGACTTTCGTGAAAGGCGTGCTGCACATCCATCCTCCCTTTGTGCCCCCGGTGGCACCATGGGATCTTAACGTGGTGTTGCGGTTCCTGCAATCTTATTGGTTTGAACCTTTACGTAAGGTAAAGTTGAAATTTGTCACTTGGAAAGTGGTCATGCTGTTGGCAGGTGTCTGAATTGGCGGCTTTGTCTCACAAGAGCCCCTATTTGATCTTCCATGAAGATAGAGCGGAGTTGAGAACTCGTCAGCAATTTCTGTCTAAAGTGGTGTCATCGTTTCACATGAACAACCTATTGTGGTGCCAGTGGCTACTGACGCCTTTGAGGAATCGAAGTCTCTAGATGTGGTCAGAGCTTTGAAAATGTATGTAGCCAGAACGGCTCAGATTAGGACAATGGAGGCTCTGTTGTCCTGTATGATCCCAACAAGATTGGGACTCCTGCTTCCAAGCAGACTATTGCACGCTGGATCTGTAATACGATTCGGCAAACTCATTCTATGGCTGGATTGCCGTTACCGAAATCGGTGAAGGCCCATTCTACCAGAAAGGTGGGCTCATCCTGGGCGGCAGCACGAGAGGTCTCAGCATTACGGCTTTGCCGAGCAGTTACTTGGTCGGGTTCAAACACCTTTGAGAAGTTTTACAAGTTTGATACCCTGGCTGTTGACCTCTTGTTGGGTCAATCGGTGCTGCAGAGTCATCCGCACTCTCCCGCCCGTTCTAGAACTTTGGTATAAACCCCATGGTTCTTGAAGCATCCCCAGCATCCTCTAGGACGTATGAGAAAATAGGATTTTAATACCTACCGGTAAATCCTTTTCTCTTAGTCCGTAGAGGATGCTGGGCGCCTGTCCCAGTGCGTACTGTATCTGCAGTTATTCGGTATGTTTACACACATGGTGTGTTGCATTTAAGTCAGCCTGTTGCTGACGATATTCATGCCATGGCATGCGTTATGCTGTTGTTGGTTGTGTTTACACACAGGTTGTGTTACGCTTTATGTCAGCGTATTGCTGCATATTCTTCATACCGTCGGCTGGTGTTCTATTGAATGCCACGTTCTGCGGCATACTGGAGGTGTGAGCTGGTAAGATGCTCACCGTGGTTTAACAATAAATTCTTTCCTCAAAATGTCCGTCTCCCTGGGCACAGTTACTTAAACTGGAGTCTGGAGGAGGGGCATAGAGGGAGGAGCCAGTTCACACCCATTCAAAGTCTTAAAGTGCCCATGTCTCCTGCGGATCCCGTCTATACCCCATGGTTCTTGAAGCATCCCCAGCATCCTCTACGGACTAAGAGAAAAGGATTTACTGGTAGGTATTAAAATCTTATTTTCTATGTAACTGAGGCTCTGCACTATCTATAATTAACAATAATAAATAGTGGAGTTTTTAAATATATATATATATATATATATATATATATCAAGCGTGGAGACTGCGGCACTCAAGTTTGGATGAATATCTTTTACTGGAGCATATTAAATGGTTACAGAATGCCTTAACAAGGCCGACGTTTCGGTGCTGCAAGCACCGTTTTCAAGGCAGGCATGAATGGTAAGTGAAAGTTGCTAACAAGACAGACACACATAAATCTCTCACCTAAATAGGAGAACAGCCATCGCGCCGCAGGAGAGCCGGGACCGGCGTCCGCTTCCGCCCGCCGCAGCTGCGTCTGCGTCACGTCCGGTGACGTCAGACGGCATCCGCTCTGGTTACCATAGCAACGCGTCCCGTAGTCATGGAAACGCGTCTAAACGCCTGGCCGCCTGTGTGGAGCCGCTGACTGATCTCCCCGGCCCTCCGTGCAGCGCTCTGCCTAGAAACACATGGAAACTGGTCACAGTGTGTGAACAATAAATGTAAACAATAGGCAATGGGCAAAAATTAAACGATAGGCATGCCTGGTAAATAATATGCCAGTCCTACAAATAGCCTAAAAAGTATTAAAAATATGCCACACCTAACAAACTAAAGCAACAGAGATGAAGAAAGGAAGGAAGAAAAGAGAAAGAAAGGAAGGAAGATAAAACACAATGTGGCCAGATTAATGCAGCGCCATAGCAGACAGCACACTGGTACGGCAGTTGAAGAAATGTCTCTACTGGACTGTGTATTGCATAAAGCCCTACAGTGAGGGCCGTAATTAAATAAACTTCAACTTGCACCCAGCTTGATTAATGTCCTCCAAAGACATTCCAATTGAGGCGTTCATTCATTCCATTAGGGGATACCGTGTTGAGAACACGAATCCACCTGCTTTCACTTCTAAGTAGCTGTCCATCGAGGTCCCCCCCTCGTATTGAAGTGGGGATATGGTCAATCAGGATGTGTTTTAACTGGGCCAACGAATGTCCCTCTGCAAGAAAGTGACGAGCCACCGGTTGGTCGGCCACCTTGGATTTAAGGGCTTTATTAATCGATGAACGATGTAGAGCCATACGTTCTCGGACAGTTCGTGTAGTCTTCCCCACGTAATACGTATTGCAGGGATAGATGATGATGTACACCACGTGCGTTGATAAACATGATAATGTATGTTTGATCTTGAAGCTACGATCCATGTGTGGGTGTTTGAACGAGCTGCCAGTGATCATATGGGTACAGGTGGTGCACCTAGGGCACTTGTAGCAACCTCCTGGTTTTGTCATGAAGTGGGGTTGCACTTGGGTTTGCTTGAAGCCCGTGATGTCCGTGTGGACCACCATATCTCTAATGTTTTTGCCCCTGGTGAAACATGGCATGGGACGTTTGTGCCTAAAGCAATTTGTTTCTTTATCCGTCGCTACTATAGGCCACAAGGCCCGGCTTGCTCTTTGGACAACTTGGCTAGAGGTGGTAAAGGCCATTTTCCACGGAATTACTGCTTCGTTGGTACGGACCTTGGGAAGTAATAACTCACTTCGACTCATAGACAGCACTTCATCCTTTTGTTGTTTCAAGAGGTTCAAACTGTAGCCTCTAGTTAAGAACCTATCGATCGTGGCGTCAATGCCTTTAACGGCGGTGGCAGAGTCGTCCGCAATTCTTGCGACCCTCATCATCTGTGATTTGGGCAAACCTCGTTTGAGGGATTTAGGATGATGGCTTGATGCTAGCAATAGAGTATTCCTATCAGTTGGCTTGGAGTATACCTCGGTGTGTAACTGGCCAGATTCAAGCGTCACAAGTACATCCAGGTAGTGGATGGCAGAGCGGCTGTACTGATGCGTGACCTTAATGGTAGAGTCACGATGGTTGATGTCCTCGATCATCTTGCCCAGCAATTCTTCACTCCCCGTCCATATAATGAACAAGTCATCAATGTAGCGCATATAGGTTATGATGTGTCGCTTGTACTCGTCATTATTAAAAAACATCAGGGACTCTTCTTGAAACATGAATATGTTTGCATAGCTGGGTGCCACATGACTTCCCATAGCACAACCGGATAGTTGTCTATAGAAACGTCAGTTGTAGATGAAATAGTTTCGAGTTAAGGTAAGTTCCAACAGCTGCATAAACAGATCGATATCCAAATCGGCGATCTGTTGAGATTCATAAAACGACTTAGTTGCCGCAAGGCCCTGCGTATGTGGAATACAGAAGTCAGGGTTATAGCGGCCTATAGTAGGCGCATTCCTGACTCGGAACCCTCGTGGAATCATTTGCTGTCTGTAGTATTTAGTGAGAGATATTCCGTGCATCAGGTAATCTGTCTCACGCTTCTTCAATTTAATGAGTTGCTCACAGATCTCCTCCGCTGATTGTGATAAATCCTTATGGGGCCATTCGTCCTTAAATAAGATGTCCTCCACCTCTTCATAGGTGAATCGGTGTGTATATCCTTTGGTGACCGGCATACCCTTACATCCCACAGGGAATGAAGTGCTGGCCATGGCGTGCAGCTGTGCTGTAGTGGTGCTGGTCATGTCCATCCTGTGTGAATAAGCAAATGGATGGATGGCTGATAAATGTAATTAAACCAGAGCTGTGTGAACCACAGAACTGGACTCTTAGCAATGGGTGCTCGGTTCCGTGTGGGGGCTGTTGCTCCCGGGAATACAATGCTGGTACGAACCGTCACTCCGTGCTGGAAAGGTTAATGCCTGGTGCCCTCAGTGAAAATGTTAATAGCAAGCGTGGAGACTGCGGCACTCAAGTTTGGATGAATATCTTTTACTGAAGCATATTAAATGGTTACAGAATGCCTTAAGAAGGCCGACGTTTCGGTGCTGCAAGCACCGTTTTCAAGGCAGGCATGAATGGTAAGTGAAAGTTGCTAACATCAGCCAACCAACTCTCATAAAGGATACAACTGACTTTCTGCAACAACTATCAGCAATTGGCAACATCCCTGAGGGCAGCATATTGTGCACATTGGATATAAATAGCCTATATACATCTATTCCACATACGCAGGGCCTTGCGGCAACTAAGTCGTTTTATGAATCTCAACAGATCGCCGATTTGGATATCGATCTGTTTATGCAGCTGTTGGAACTTACCTTAACTCGAAACTATTTCATCTACAACTGACGTTTCTATAGACAACTATCCGGTTGTGCTATGGGAAGTCACATGGCACCCAGCTATGCAAACATATTCATGTTTCAAGAAGAGTCCCTGATGTTTTTTAATAATGACCAGTACAAGCGACACATCATAACCTATATGCGCTACATTGATGACTTGTTCATTATATGGACGGGGAGTGAAGACTTGCTGGGCAAGATGATCGAGGACATCAACCATCGTGACTCTACCATTAAGGTCACGCATCAGTACAGCCGCTCTGCCATCCACTACCTGGATGTACTTGTGACGCTTGAATCTGGCCAGTTACACACCGAGGTATACTCCAAGCCAACTGATAGGAATACTCTATTGCTAGCATCAAGCCATCATCCTAAATCCCTCAAACGAGGTTTGCCCAAATCACAGATGATGAGGGTCACAAGAATTGCGGACGACTCTGCCACCGCCGTTAAAGGCATTGACGCCACGATCGATAGGTTCTTAACTAGAGGCTACAGTTTGAACCTCTTGAAACAACAAAAGGATGAAGTGCTGTCTATGAGTCGAAGCGAGTTATTACTTCCCAAGGTCCGTACCAACGAAGCAGTAATTCCGTGGAAAATGGCCTTTACCACCTCTAGCCAAGTTGTCCAAAGAGCAAGCCGGGCCTTGTGGCCTATAGTAGCGACGGATAAAGAAACAAACTGCTTTAGGCACAAACGTCCCATGCCATGTTTCACCAGGGGCAAAAACATTAGAGATATGGTGGTCCACACGGACATCACGGGCTTCAAGCAAACCCAAGTGCAACCCCACTTCATGACAAAACCAGCAGGTTGCTACAAGTGCCCTAGGTGCACCATCTGTACCCATTTGATCACTGGCAGCTTGTTCAAACACCCACACATGGATCGTAGCTTCAAGATCAAACATACATTATCATGTTTATCAACGCACGTGGTGTACATCATCATCTGTCCCTGCAATATGTATTACGTGGGGAAGGCTACACGAACTGTCCGAGAACGTATGGCTCTACATCGTTCATCGATTAATAAAGCCCTTAAATCCAAGGTGGCCGACCAACCGGTGGCTCGTCACTTTCTTGCAGAGGGACATTCGTTGGCCCAGTTAAAACACATCCTGATTGACCATATCCCCACTTCAATACGAGGGGGGGACCGCGATGGACAGCTACTTAGAAGTGAAAGCAGGTGGATTCATGTTCTCAACACGGTATCCCCTAATGGAATGAATGAACGCCTCAATTGGAATGTCTTTGGAGGACATTAATCAAGCTGGGTGCAAGTTGAAGTTTATTTAATTACGGCCCTCACTGTAGGGCTTTATGCAATACACAGTCCAGTAGAGACATTTCTTCAACTGCCGTACCAGTGTGCTGTCTGCTATGGCGCTGCATTAATCTGGCCACATTGTGGTTTATCTTCCTTCCTTTCTTTCTCTTTTCTTCCTTCCTTTCTTCATCTCTGTTGCTTTAGTTTGTTAGGTGTGGCATCTTTTTAATACTTTTTAGGCTATTTGTAGGACTGGCATATTATTTACCAGGCATGCCTATCGTTTAATTTTTGCCCATTGCCTATTGTTTACGTTTATTGTTCACACACTGTGACCAGTTTCCATGTGTTTCTAGGCAGAGCACTGCACGGAGGGCCGGGGAGATCAGTCAGCGGCTCCACACAGGCGGCCAGGCGTTTAGACGCGTTTCCATGACTACGGGACGCGTTGCTATGGTAACCAGAGCGGATGCCATCTGACGTCACCGGACGTGACGCACACGCAGCTGTGGTGGGCGGAAGCGGACGCCGGTCACGGCTCTCCTGCGGCGCGATGGCTGTTCTCCTATTTAGGTGAGAGATTTATGTGTGTCTGTCTTGTTAGCAACTTTCACTTACCATTCATGCCTGCCTTGAAAACGGTGCTTGCAGCACCGAAACGTCGGCCTTGTTAAGGCATTCTGTAACCATTTAATATGCTCCAGTAAAAGATATTCATCCAAACTTGAGTGCCGCAGTCTCCACGCTTGCTATTAACCTTTTCACTGAGGGCACCAGGCATTAACCTTTCCAGCACGGAGTGACGGTTCGTACCAGCATTATATATATATATATATATATATATATATATAGATAGATAGATAGATAGATAGATAGATATAGATTTATGGTAGACTTACCATAGTTAAATCTCTTTCTGCGAGGTACACTGGGTTCCACAGAGAATACATCGGGGTGTAGAGTTGGATTTTGATCCAGAGGCACCAACAGGCTAAAGCTTTGACTGTTCCCAGAATGCATTGCATGGCCTCCTCTATAACCCCGACTCCGGACACTGTTGTCTATCTATATCAAAGACAAAAAGAAACAGTGGGTGCTGCAGATAGTGTAATATGTTAAAAGCGCAATGGGTTACTTAGGATAAATCACACGTACATCAGAAAAATGTAAAACTCATATCAGGTTAGACAAGCCTATTGGTAGAAAGCTCTGCGGCTCCATTTTCAAACCACGAACCAGCTTCCAAAACCCTCTGGAGTCTTGGCGAACTTTCTACTAACAGGCTTGTGTTTCCCATGATATGCCATTTAAACCTTTCTAGCATAGTGCTAGTGAACGTGTCAGTAGTGCGATCAATGGTGGCGTATTCAGACACACAAAGCATAATTGTATTGTCTGTAGACAGTTTGCTGACAGTGGGCATCTCAGTCCTTGCATACGTGGACACACAAATGTACCCCAGGAAAGGGCTGTCCAGCAGTATTAGCATTAAGTCACAGACCCAAATGCAGCAATAGACACAAGGAAGGCTGCAACTGCCGCCCACTCAGAATAAGACCCTACGCAAAGGGAGTATCCTGCCCCTCCACAGACCCCACCCCCTCAACAGACCCACCTCATTTAAGGCTGCTTCCCCTATAAAGGAGAATAAATGAAAAAATCTGCATAAAAAACATGCGAAAAAAGTTCTATTTTTGTGAAGTTTCATACAAATTTCCTTGCTACTTCTGTCCCTCAAAGTTATGGTGTGTACACACTGTGAGATATTTTCTTACGGTTTTGACTATATAGTCAAAATCGTAAGAAAAGTTAGTGCAGATCGCAAGGTGAAAGTCAGCTTGCGATCCCAATTCGATGCTGATGCGCGGTCCCGCACGGTCGGCTTCGCAAGCATAGATAGACTGTGCAGGCAAGTCAGTTTTGACTTTCTAGTATAAAAGATAGTCAAAATTGACACTTGGCCCAAATCTCACATAGTCAGTATCGCAAGCACACTCATTATGTGCTTGCGATGCCGACCTAGCCCCTGTCACATAGTGAGAATTGGGGTTAGCCCGAATCTCACCGTGTGTATGCATCTTTAGTCCTGACGGAAGCATTTCATGCAATTTGCCAGAATCCCACACAATTTGTAATGTATAGATGGCAAAATATAGACTTATAAATTGACTGTAATGGTTTGTTTTTCACATCCTGCTTACCTTTTTGCAAGAATCATGAAAGTCATTATCAGTCACCTCTGCTATAAAGGCATCCACTTAAATCTGGATAATCTACTTATTGTACCTTCAGAACCACAGTTCATGCATGCACAATTACAGTGCAGTCAAAGACGGCAGTATAATTTTTTGCCGCGTTATAGGGAGAGCCCAGAATCATAAAGCAAAGCATAAAGGAGACCAGGGCCGTAACTAGGTGTGTACGCAGGACCACCGGCACACCCGCCTGGCTGCTTCGTCGCCGCCGCACTGTCGGGTCCAGCCAGCCTTCCCCCGCCATCCAGCTGCTATACCCGGCTACCTGTCACGTAAGTAGCTGGGCAGCACTGCAGCTCATGCCCGCACCCTACCCACTTCCTCTCTGTGTGCTGAGAGAGATGACGTCCACTCACAATGTCGTAGGGCTGGAAGAGGACAGAGGAGAGGAGAGGCATGCCGGCTCGTCGCAGGTGAGTATAACTCACTCATACTCTCTCTCACTCTGCCATAATGTGTAAAAAGCAGGACTGCCTGCCATCATGTGTAAAAAGTGACAATGCCTATTCTATACCTTGTATAAAACACTCTAAAAGGTTAAAGAACACAGTACGCAATTGGCGTATGGAATACCGTAAGAGTACGCACGTAGCGTAGCGAACGCTTAGCCGTGGACGAGACGCACGAGCGGCACGTTCGCTCACGGCTTAGAGCGTAAAGGCAAGCACGCTATAGGCTACCGACTAACGTAATGATACGCTATCAGCGTAGCGGACGCTCGAGACCACGAGGAGATCACAAGCGGCGCTGACGCTCACAGTGTTAAACCTTTAAAACAATATCATAAACAATGTACTTATACTGTAAACCCTTGGGCAGTGATAAGGTGTAAATGCAACACAGTGTAACCTTGTTAGTTTAAAAGCTGTATGAGCGTATGTGACGCTCTGAGAACCCCTTAGCAATATAATAAACACTCAAATACCGGTCTAAGGGTCTAACGCCTTTTTAGGAAATGAATGAACGTTCAATCGCAAAAGAATAATACAATACAAGTTATACACTACCAAGATAACATAAAATACCTAACCGGATAACTACACATAAAATACAATACAGATACAATTACATTTAAAGGGGGGAAGGAGAGAGAGAGAGAATGGCCTATAACATTAAATAAGAGACAATATGGTTGCAGAGAACTTACGCACCAGGGGAAACAATCGCAAGCGCCTTTCTGGATATCCAGCTCCCGATTATCAGCAATAAGAACCGTTGAAGAGAGTAGAGAGCTGGCCCAGATCGGCTTGTCCTTTTATACACTACATGCAATACAGTACAATGGTCCCTACATTCTTATTGTTCATTGGACACAGGGATTCGTCTTCGTATTATAACAAAAGGTCATAGGTTGGTTCATACAGGTGGGCTGTGACTATTCCTAACTGCTCAGGTGGGTGGGAAACTGGGTTTCCCGCCGCATGGGTAATAAAGTGCAAATATAGTATATGTCCATAAACTTCTTATGTCCATAACTATACGCACGAGCGATTAATCCGCTTCAAACCAACACCGGAATATTGCTAATTATATTCTCTTCCGATGGATACTAAACACCACTGTGTAACCCGTCTGACCCTTCGTATCAAACAAAGAGGAATCTCTCTGTCCCCGAACATGCTATATTAACTAAACTTTCAGATTCTATCAAAGGGACCATAATCTACAAAATACATTATATGATTAAAATATGTTACGATTGAGTCGCCCGCTAGGCGTACACAAACTCTACCGTAAATGTGCATTCCGTGCGCCTGCGGGTGCACGCAACTGAGAGTATGCGCACGCATGGGAGGGCTCATGCACACGCAGCAGGCACTCGCATGAGGTGCATATATGGCAGTGTGTAGCGTGATATTTTTCTGACTTTGACAGTCCACCCTTTGGCAGTCACCAATAACTGCCACTTCCTAAAACATTTCAAAAAGAGAAAAATATATGTCATGTATAATACATTTCTATGATTGGGTAGGGGAGGAGAGGAGAAGGTAGGAAAAGGGTATGACCTAGTGAGATAGCAGAAGCATGTGTGTATGAATCCATGTTTGGGGGGTCATGTATCATCGTGCCGTACGTGTTTTAAATCAAGCTTCGAGGTATTGCGAAGTATACATTTGAATTCCTTCTTATCCCGTGGTACGGGTCTGTGGATGGGCTGTCAAACTTTACTGAGCTCTCTTTGCCTTTTGGTTGCAACAAAATGGGGGAGCACATTTTAGTTGATGATACATGAATGGGGGAATATGTGAGTGCTGATATCTGTGCCTATATTCCCTATCGACTATGTGTGTTATTACCTGAAGGTTGTAGAGATGAAGACAAAGAACAATTATGGTAAATGCAGTGATAAACTATGTGAGTTTAATATACATTTGCCGATTGAGGTCTTGTCTTGTGTCTTCTCTTGTCTTGTCTCGATGTACATGTTGACTGTAGTCTCCTTGGGCTTTTGCCAAAGTGCGAACAAAAGCTTTCTCAATGTCCATAGACTTACAAAAAGTGTTGGGCTAGCGTAAAATTTAAAGTACTAGGGATATGGGGGTCTATGGCATAGTCCATCAGTTGTCTGTGTAAAAGGTTGTCAAATTCTTCTTCCAAGCGGATGTCTTTTTACCTTGGAGGAAAACAAAGGAGAAACGGGTGAAAGAAACGGACCGTGGAATCACATTTTCATCACAACATTGTCTCTATCGTTGGGTCATAAACCAAATCAGTCGTTGTTATTACAGTATCTTCACTTCTTAAACTCATCACTCGGGCGCTATGTTTACACTTTGTTAAAACCTGAACGCATCTAAATATCAGACCGACCAATATGATGACACCCAGAGTACACAAAAGAAATTTCCCTACATCCATGATAATTCCTTGAGTCCATTCTCCTAAACCAGAGAACCAATTTCGTGGGTTCAACCATGACACCCAACTGGTCAGCTCATTACCCACAGCGGCAAGGGTGAGATTGTGTTTCCTTCGGAACTCCCACTTTAATTGCAAAATGTCATCCATCTTTTGATCTATGACCTCAACCGGGTCCTCGGTGCTGTTTGTAATATATGTGCAGCACTTTATTCCATACTGAGTCGCTAGGGTAACACAATACCCGCCCGTCACAGCTGTGAGATAATTGAGAATCATCCTATGCTGAACCAGTTCTGTTTTATAAGCTTGGAGCTCCCTTCCGGTATACCTGAATGTGTCATCATACATTTCAGTGATATTGTCTAATAAATTTGCAAGCGCAGATATGTATTTATAATTTATCACTCCTCTGGCGGTACGAGTGATATCTAAGGATTAGGAATTGAATCCCGGTGGATTCATTGATCAGGTCAGAGGCCGGATGCTCTGTTCTTTCTATTAGGTGCCGTTTAACGATGTGTTCGTAATGAGTGTGAGTATAAGGAGCTTGGGCACTGCGGTGAATATCCTTCATTTTAGTGTGGGATACGGTCATTACCTCAGGCAGTACTTTTCCAATATAACATAACCCTTCTGAGTTTGGGGCAAGCCACTTATACGCCTTCCTCCCGCATATGAAATATGCATCATCGGGGAGAACATATGGGACGGAGTAGGACATTACCATATTACTCATTTTCCATATGAAATCTCCTAACCCTAATTCTCCCATCTGTTTAGTACACGTATCAGTTTGTACGATATGTGCACAGTATCCTGGTGATACCTCTCCAACTCTCATGGTCCTACTTCCTAGGGTATACCTATATCGGAAATATTTTCCACTACCGGCTATGTGGCGTATAAGTTCTGTATCTGTAGGCATTCTATCGGCTCTGTATGAAAAGGTCATGGTTTGGTTATTCCATGACACTTCCCAATTTCCCGGCTTTCGGGGATTGGAAATGTTAAAACATACTAGGGATCTATCCACATGATATTGGTGGAGCTTCAAACTAGGAGGACTGGAGATATTAAACCTCCTGTCCACCGGCCTCCCACCACTTAGCTCAAGTACCTCCCCTATAGTTAAAGGGAAGGACACTAATCCTGATTTGCTATGGCCTTGAGGTACTTGAGAGCATACCCAACAATCTGTCTGATTTAACACTTTACCCACTAAGGAGTGATAGTCACTCAATGGATGCCGGTCCATGTGGATATTAAAACTGGATTGGCATTTCTTGATACACCCATCCTCAACTACACTGTCACAGAGTCTACAAATACAGTTCTCTTCAGCTAACAATCCTTCACAATTTCTTCTATTGTCAATGCTACCAGATCGTTTTCTGATACTCGCCTTTACTCGGTGATTATGTTGTTCTTGGAAATCTACGCCTCCATCTCTGTCATCAGAACCCATTCCAGAACCTCTCTCGACCTCCATGGTACTCTCGCCGGAACAGACTGCTCTGGTCAACATCATGGTCAACAGGAAAATACGGTTCACAATCTCTTGGGGCAAGTCCATCTTATAGGAGGAAATGGAAAAGAATGAGAAGGGGGAAAGAAACAATTGAGGGAGATGGGATGGGAAGTGGAGAAAAACAATAAAAGGGAACAGGGAATCGACAACTGCCTCCGATCTTATTATTCTCAATGCTCAGGTGCCATCTCAGTCCTCCTGAAACAGACACTCCAGTGATACAACTTCCTCTACCGTCTGTTCCTTATCACGGGACCTCTCTGGATCAGCAACCTTCTTACAATGGGACGAATGAACCCAAGTCTCTCTCTCGGCAACCTTCAATGCTGTCTAGCTAATCAATAAGACTTGGTATGGTCCTTCCCATCTGTCAATAAGGCAACCTGAGCGTAGAAAATTCCGTATCATTACATAATCCCCAGGTTCAATGTCATGACAATTACTATCTGGCAGATCAGGAATCACTAACTTCAAATTATCATTCTTATTCTTTAGCTGTTTACTCATCTTAACCAAATACTTTACAGTCACTTCATTGTTACACTTCAAATCATCCTGAGGGTTAATCATGACATGCGGTTGTCGACCAAACAGAATTTCAAAAGGGGACAGATTAAGAGGGGACCTGGGAGTGGTTCTGATGCTGTATAATACAAGGGGCAAAGCTTCTGGCCATGTCAATCCTGTTTCCGCCATAACTTTGCTCAATTTATTTTTAATAGTGCTGTTCACTCTTTCTACTTTCGCACTCGCCTGGGGGCGGTACGGAGTGTGCAGCTTACTATCAATTCCCATCAACTTACACATTCCTTGAAAGACATCACCTGTAAAATGGGTACCCCTATCACTTTCAATTATTCTAGGGATAACATATCTACACACAAATTCCTGTACAATTTTCTTAGCAGTAAACAATGCGGTATTTGTGGCCGCAGGAAATGCTTCGACCCAATTTGAAAACACATCTATACAAACTAGTACATACTTCAAATTTCGACAAGGGGGTAATTGTATGAAATCAATCTGTATTACCTGAAAAGGACCGCCTGTAGGTGGGATATGGGATGGTTCTGTTGGTATTGCCTTTCCGATATTCTTCCTCAAGCAGGTGAGGCATGACATTGCTCTCTTTCCCGCATCGGAAGAAAATCCTGGGGCGCACCAATATGCTCTTACCAACTTGCACATCCCTTCCTTGCCTAGATGAGTCAGCCCATGTGCTGCTTCAGCCAAACTTGGAAGGTATGCTCTGGGTGCCACTGGTTTACCCTGTCCATCTGTCCAGAGTCCTGAGGACTCCTGGCCATATCCCTTTGCCCTCCAAACTGCCTTTTCCTGTGTGGAACACAAATTTTGCATTTCACACAATTTCTGTATGTTGACGGTATTAAATACCATCAGTTGTGTGGTGTCTGTCTGTCTGGGGGTACCAGCTGCTAACTTAGCAGCTTCGTCTGCTCGGCTGTTACCAAGTGATACTGGGTCTTGACTATATGTATGTGCTTTACACTTGATAACAGCCACTCTGTCGGGTTCCTGTATCGCTGTTAGAAGCCTTTTGATGTGAGCTGCATGCGCTACCGGTGTACCAGCTGCCGTCATGAAATTTCTGAGGCGCCATAGGGCTCCGAAATCATGGACTACCCCGAAGGCGTATCTAGAATCGGTGTAGATATTGGCTGACTTGCCCTTAGCCAATTCACATGCTCTGGTCAGGGCAACCAGTTCAGCAACCTGGGCTGAGTGAGGTGGGCCTAGCGGTTCTGCTTCTATGGTGCCTTGGTCATCTACGACTGCGTATCCAGTACACAAGTCTCCCGAGTCCGTCTGTCTGTGACAACTTCCGTCAGTGTAGAAAGTAAGATCTACATCTTCCAGTGGGTTGTCACTGATGTCAGGCCTTGCCGTGAAATTTTGGGACAAATACTCCATACAATCATGCATGTCATCTCCTGTATTAAATCCTCCTTCCCCATCACTCTCATCCTCCACCCTTTGTGCCTGTGCAGGCACACCTGGGAGATACGTTGCCGGATTTAATGCACTGCATCTCTTTATGGTGATGTTTACGGGGGCCATTAATGCCAATTCTCATCTTGTAAACCGCGCTGATGAGACGTGCCTGGTTTGGGCAGAATTTAGCAAGGCTGACACTGCATGCGGTGTATGGATTGTGAGGTTGTGTCCTAGCACTACATCTTCGCTTTTTGTAACTAGCAATGCTATCGCTGCAACACTTCGCAAGCATCGCGCTACCGTATCTAGCTGAGCGCTGTAGTATGCTACCGGCCTGCTGGCATCACCGTGCTTTTGGGTTGGGATGCCTGCCGCGCAACCAGCACTTTCTGTTCCGTACAGCTCAAAGGGTTTCCCATAGTCTGGCATACCTAATGCTGGTGCCTGCGTTAGGCACTGTTTAAGTCTCTCAAATGCCATCTCGGATTCGTCTGTATGCGAAATCCGATCAGGTTTGTTTGATGAGACCATCTCCTGTAAAGGTAATGCTAGAATGGAAAAACCTGGGATCCAGTTACGGCAATACCCACACATTCCTAGAAATGTTCTGATCTGTTGCTGGGTTTGTGGCAGAGTCATGTCTCGAATTGCTTGAATTCTATCAGCGGTCAGGTGTCTCAGTCCTTGTGTCAGACAGTGTCCCAGATATTTTACTTTAGTCTGGCATAATTGCAACTTGTCTTTGGAAACCTTGTGTCCTGTGTCTGAAAGATGAAACAGGAGCTGTTTCGTATCTTTCAGGGACGCTTCCAGTGAATCTGAACAGAGTAGTAAATCATCCACATATTGGATCAATACTGATCCACTCTCTGGTTGGAAAGACTGTAAACAATCATACAAAGCCTGTGAAAATATACTTGGGCTGTCTATGAAACCTTGTGGTAATCGAGTCCATGTGTATTGGACTCCTCTGTATGTGAATGCAAACAAATATTGGCTGTCGGGGTGCAGAGGTACCGAGAAGAAAGCGGAGCAGAGGTCAATAACAGTGAAAAATTTCGCAGTGGGAGGGATTTGCATAAGGATGACAGCTGGATTTGGCACTACGGGGAACTGACTCTCAACTATTTTGTTAATCCCCCTTAGATCCTGCACTAGCCTGTAACCCCTCCCCCCACTCTTTTTCACAGGGAAGATGGGACTATTGGCAGTGCTGGATGTTCTTACCAGAATGCCCTGTTGTAGCAAGCGCTCTATACCCCTAACTCCTCCTCTGGCTTCAGAGAGTATTGTGGGATTTTTGGAGCTATCCTACCATCTTTTACTTGCACAACTACTGGAGCTACGTTTGCCATTAATCCAGTGTCTTGTCCATCTTTTGTCCAAAGTGACTCTGGTATTTGGGATGTCATTTCTTCTACCTGGGATGAACTCCTATTTATCATAACGGTTTGTGACATTAATTTTGATGGGGAGTCTAGCATGTCTCGTACTTCCTGAGCGTGATTCTCAGGTATGTCTAAGAATACACCTTCAGGAGTACAATAAATGACACACCCCATTTTACACAGTAAATCTCTTCCCAGGAGATTAGTCGGTGCCGATGCAGCCAGCAAAAAGGAATGCTTGGTATGCAAAGGCCCTATTGTAATCTCTGCTGGTTTGCTAACAGGGTAGTGTTGTACTACTCCCGTTACTCCCATGGCTGGAATTGTTTTACCAGTGGTTCTCATGCCCACTGTCGAATTTATCACTGATTTGGCCGCCCCCCTATCTACAAGGAAATTTAATGATTTACCAGCTACATCAATTGTGATCTCGGGTTCACTTCCAAGACTTGCAATCAATTTCACTGGCTGCAGATTACAGGTGTGGCCACACCCCTATTGGGTATGGTGACCTCCCTGAATCGCGCTGGCAGCAATTACTTGTGGTGGGGGTAGATGGGAACTATCAGAGATTTGCCAGTCTCTTCTTGGGGGATACCTTTTTGTTTCCCCTGCATGTGGCTCATAACTCCGCCCTTTCGGTCCTTGATCCCAGTGTCTCGTATCAGTTCGTTGTCTATAGGGTTGATATGAATTTTGTATTTGTCTTGCTTTACAATCACGTGACATGTGTCCCTCTCTGTGACAACTATAACATTTTATACCTCTTGACTTACCCACAGGGGTCACAGTTCTGGGCTGAGGTGGCCGGGTAGTGAGGGCCTGTATGCTCACAGCCATTAACTTATCACTCTGTGACTCCCTGTGTCTGATGATATTCCGATCATGCCCAGCAGCAGCCTCTCCCAATGCATCCACCGACATACCTCTCCAATCAGGCCTAGTGGTTTGTATTCTATTCCTTAAAACCTCTTTTAGACCGTCCATCAATACTGAAACAGCTACTTCCCTGTGGTGTACATTTGTTTTCATGTCATCTATACCTAGCCATATCCTGCAGAGCCCGGTGAAAATACTCTGATGTGGATTCACCTTCTTTTTGTTTTATTGTAAAGATTTTATTCCACTTTACAACTGCAGGAAAATATACTCCTAACTGTAAGTTGATTCTCTTTACATTATCCTGATTATACTCATCTGTTAGTGGTACTTCCTCATCTAACTTGCAATCAGCGATAAACTTTAACGGATCAACACTGGGGGGTAAACATGCCCTCAAAACTGTCCTCCAATCTTTGTTATTTGGCTCTGCAGAATTTCCTAGCTCTCTAATATACTTTTGACATGCAGCTAAGTCTTTTCTAGGATCAGGGAATTCAGACATCATTGACCTTAATTCCGTTCGGGAAAAGGGACAGTGCATGGCGATGTTTCTGATAGGGGTTGCCCCTGAAGTATCAGTCTTCCCATTTGGCACTGCTATTACCCTAACGGGATTAAGTCTAATAACATCTGTCTGTGTAGATTCTACAATACTTGGTGAAATGGTTTCAGCGTAGTGCATGGTGCCGTACTTACCAGTCGATATGACCTCACCTGTCCCTCCGCTAGGGGCCTTTGATGCTAATCTTATGGGTTGAGTCGTGCCTACTGCTGTTTCTGATATGGTGGCTGCTAGGGAGAGTGCTGATACTGTTGTGGGCTCATCCTCTTGGTCACAATCCTGGGGAAAGTTCAAAACAGGGTACAACTTGCACGGATTAGTGTTAGCATTAATTACTTTGGTTACATTATCCTTAACTTCTACACATTTAACATGACCCTGAGTGCCATTCTCTGCAACCAATTTCTCTCCAGGTATGTATGGTGGTGGGGGAGCAGTGGCTATCAGTTTCCTGATAGGGTTAGATCTAGTGGCTTGCGCCAACCCCCTTTGTATTTCACCTTCCTGTTGCCACAATGTTAAATAATCATAATGTCTAATACGCCTTTTTGAAGACTTAATCAGACAAACTCTTCTCCTTAAATTCTGTAACACTTCTGGGTTAAAACTACCTACCCGGGGAAACTTTTCCCCGTCATGCACAGTCATCCTTTCCCATTCATTGCACAACATTTCTGTGTGATGACCATATTTCTCACACATGATATACCTTGCCGACCCGATTGGTCGGTTTACCAAATCAACCTGAACCTGGGTTGATCGCCCCTTATCTGAACAACTGGCCCCCATCTCTGCAGGTGCTGCTTTCACTACCTCTGACTTCAAATCAGGGTCTCCGGCAACCCTTAAAAAAACCAAGATGCTCGGGGTAAGGCTGCGGTGGGGGTTTTGCTCCGAAGTCCGCCCACTTAACTCCTGTCCACGCTGGCCAATACGGCGACCAAAGTTCCCAGAGGTTCCGTACCCAGCCTAGGGCACCTAAGTACGTCTACTTGCTCGGGCGTGTGGGAGTGTCTTACCCTCCCCAGCAAGTGTCAGTCGCTGGAATGTCCCTGAGTGATCAGGCTACTTCCCTTAAAATAAAAAAAATTACACAAATCACGTTAACAATGTGCAAGTAGCGTTCTTCTGAATTCAAGACACGCTAATGCACACAATCACATGCGGTACAATCGTATCTGCACACAAGCAACTAATCTTATGTGCGGAACGATCAGTGGAATCGAAAATTTTGGCTGCGAATTCCTTCAGCAATGAGCTTCTTTGGCCTATATGGGTCTAGCACCAACCCTCTTCGGTTGTGCTTCTCTACTTCTAGTCTGCTGTACCTGAACCTCCTGTTCTGTGACCTCCTGGTCTGTGACCTCCTGGTCTGTTATGTACAGCAGACTCTACTGCTCATAAATGTGTCAAGACTAACAAGGGACGCCTCCCAAGCCACCCCACGCTATCACTCTCGCTGGTGTACCTCTTTCTACTGGCCTATGGTTCCCACTTCCGTAATAAAAGAGAAGTCTTATATATACACACACTCTTACCACATGTACACTTTAATTTTTATTTCTGCGCAGAAATCCTTTCATTCGGTATTAGCCTAACCCAGAAGAATTGCAACAGAGAAAGTCTTTTTCTTTTAACTTTTAAACTTTTGGATTTGAGATAGATTTGTGTTATTTTCGCGTTACTTCCTTATCGCTTACTAAACAATACTATCGTGCGGTTTGTATCATGTGGGCGTATCCGTACGCTCCGTTGCGTAATACACGCTCCGTGCGTCGACCCTTGCTGCATACGCCCTGCCCTTGTAAGGACACGTGTACACAGACCAAGTACGTCCACAGTTACACACTACACGTTTATCAATGTGAATGATCTTTAACAGTAATCCTTCACTGACCACCACTCAAATCTCCCTTGTATTCTAGGCGAGATTGTGTGTGTGCCTTTTACAATTATTCCCTTAAATATTACTTTTAACTATTAATAACAACAAATGTCTCAACACGTTATCACTAATGTGTGGCAATCAGGAGAATGAAATACGGACAAATAATACTAACCAAGGAATACAGGTGTGTGTATTTATGCGTACGTTCGCAAAACAGAAACTAAACAGGTTTTAAAAAGACAATAACGTACTGTTCCTACCTTTCGGTTCTGGATTCCTTCAGCACTCCTTACTAAGTGAAGCAGACGCTTATCTGGTCAGCACTACGAGGAATATTACCTCCCGCCTTTTGCTGACCGATAATGTCTGCTGGAATTACCTAGTGCAGATATGTGAAGAGCGGGCAAGTCCCCAATTGACAATGCCTATTCTATACCTTGTATAAAACACTCTAAAAGGTTAAAGAACACAGTACGCAATTGGCGTATGGAATACCGTAAGAGTACGCACGTAGCGTAGCGAACGCTTAGCCGTGGACGAGACGCACGAGCGGCACGTTCGCTCATGGCTTAGAGCGTAAAGGCAAGCACGATATAGGCTGCCGACTAACGTAATGATACGCTATCAGCGTAGCGGACGCTCGAGACCACGAGGAGATCACAAGCGGCGCTGACGCTCACAGTGTTAAACCTTTAAAACAATATCATAAACAATGTACTTATACTGTAAACCCTTGGGCAGTGATAAGGTGTAAATGCAACACAGTGTAACCTTGTTAGTTTAAAAGCTGTATGAGCGTATGTGACGCTCTGAGAACCCCTTAGCAATATAATAAACACTCAAATACCGGTCTAAGGGTCTAACGCCTTTTAAGGAAATGAATGAACGTTCAATCGCAAAAGAATAATACAATACAAGTTATACACTACCAAGATAACATAAAATACCTAACCGGATAACTACACATAAAATACAATACAGATACAATTACATTTAAAGGGGGGAAGGAGAGAGAGAGAGAATGGCCTATAACATTAAATAAGAGACAATATGGTTGCAGAGAACTTACGCACCAGGGGAAACAATCGCAAGCGCCTTTCTGGATATCCAGCTCCCGATTATCAGCAATGAGAACCGTTGAAGAGAGTAGAGAGCTGGCCCAGATCGGCTTGTCCTTTTATACACTACACGCAATACAGTACAATGGTCCCTACATTCTTATTGTTCATTGGACACAGGGATTCGTCTTCGTATTATAACAAAATGTCATAGGTTGGTTCATACAGGTGGGCAGTGTGTAGCGTGATATTTTTCTGACTTTGACAAAAGGGTGACTGCCTGCTTAATATGTAAAAACGGGGTACTGCCTGCCATACTGTGTAAAGAAGTGGACTCTGTCTGCTTAATGTTTAAAAAAGGGACTATGCTGCCTAATGTGTAAAAAAAAAAAAAGGGGGGCTCTGCTGCCATAATGTGTAAAAAATGGGGAACACTGCCTAATGTGTAAAAAAGGGAAGCTCTGCCATAACGTATAAAAAATGGGGGACACTGACTAATGTGTAAAAAAAAAAAAAGGGGGACTCTGCCTGCTGTAATGTGTAAAAAAGGGGGACTCTGCCTGCCGTAATGTGTAAAAGGGAGCTCTGTGGCTACACCCCTTCCCCATGAAGCCACGCCCCTATATTCTTGGGACGCACTGGCCCTGTTTTCTATAGGGGGGGGGGGGCACCAATGCTGTTTTTAGCGCTAAAATCCAGATGATGGATAGCCCCAAATTTGAAGGGAGTCACAATTTTAAGTGCGGTGAAATGAAAACATAATTATCGCTCCTGCTAATATTAACATGGTGAATAGACCCCAAAGTGTCTAACAGGTATAGGATATTGTAGCTGTTTCTGGGTGGCAAGCCATCCCAAAGAACAAAACAGGAGTCAGTAGAAATCTTATGCTCCGCACATGCACCTAGCAACAAGTAAATACAGGGTCTCTCACTTTCATTTTTAGGCCTGTTGCCTGCCCTTGTTTAAGAGCTTGCTTTCAGTTTTTGATTCAAGCATTCTAGAAGCAGAGGAGAGACTCAGATCTTTCAGAAGGGCATCAAATAGATGGGGTGATTCAGATCTGATCGCTGGGCTGCTAACTTTGCTGTCCTGCGATCAGATAGTCGCCGCCCCCAGGGGGAGTGTAAATTCGCTGTGCAAGTGTATGTTCAGATGTGTACGCCGATATGCACAAATCCAGTGTGTGCAGTCTTTGCGAAGCCCAGGACTTATTCCTACAGTGCGTGAGTGCGCTGAATGGGGCCCTCTTTTAAAACGCTTTGACACTCCTGCATTTTTCAGAACACTCACAATAAACGCTCCGTTACCACCCACAAACGGCCTCATCCTGTCAATCACCTTGCGAATGCCCGTATGATCAGAATTTTTGCACCATGCCATCGCTGATGGCCGTTATTGTCCGACGCGCGTGCGCACTGTGGTGCATGCGCAGTTATGACCTGATCGCCTGCTTTTCTAAAATGCACAGCAGCGATCAGATCTGAATCACCCCCAGAATTAGATCCATCAAACTTTTTTGTTTGGAATGTTTTTTTATTTTTCACCATGCGGCTCTTTTTTTCAGTTTATTTAGACTGTT
Organism: Pseudophryne corroboree; assembly: GCF_028390025.1. Lineage (NCBI taxonomy): Eukaryota > Metazoa > Chordata > Amphibia > Anura > Myobatrachidae > Pseudophryne > Pseudophryne corroboree. Next base: position 711,202,591 of record NC_086444.1, on the reverse strand, counting down.
ATGTTGCCACTTGACTTAAACTATGTAGTAGATTTTGTTAAACAAAATCATTTTCTTACTACCTTGTTTTTCTTGTTATATAAAAGATCAGTTCTAGTGACCTGCCTTTATTCTTCAATAGTTTGTTGAAAACATGTCCGTGCATTGCTGTATTTTGTTATGTTATCACTGTTACCTGATGGATGCAAAACATATTAGTTTAAAAGCAACCTTTTAACAAAGGTTGTTAAAAAAAATACAACCTTCAAATCATATTGTCTATTCTTATTTCTGTAGGCTTCATTGCCATCTTCAGTCTTCCAAAAAATCTGGCTCAGCATACAGAGATCCCAGCTGTTACATCAGCTGATCACATGACCTCCTTATGCCCAGACCACGCTGAATTAAAAAAAAAAAAAAAAAATGTTTTTTATTACAGCAAATCATATTGGAGAGGCTGTCATCACCACACTAGCTGTTGCTAGGCGACAATCCCTTACTGAGTTTGCAGATGATGGATTCCTGCAAACTCCTGTTTTCTGTTGCTTTTACGCAATATTATCTATTGTATAGCTGCTCACAACAACTCCTTTAAGAGCAACTTGATGTTCTCTCCTGAGTCTATTCATTCCTCAGCTGACTTGTCTGAATATTCTGAGAGCTGTCACTATGACAACCATAAGTTGTGTGCATGGGATAAATTTACTCTTCATTTAGTTGTATTCTTACTAAAGAACAGTAGTATATGTTGCATCCACACGTCATTGCATATTGCCACTCAATGCATTTAGCACACAGCACAGGGTATCTAATCACAATTTTAAAAAATAATGCATTGGTTCACTCCCAGGGCCAGCCTGAGCTTATTTTTTTTAATAAGCAAATATACATTTCTCATACGTCCTAGAGGATGCTGGGGACACCATTAGAACCATGGGGTATAGACGGGATCCGCAGGATACATGGGTACTTTACGACTTTCAAAAGGGGTGTGCACTGGCTCCTCCCTCTATGCCCCTCCTCCAGACTCCAGTTTTAGAATTGTGCCCAGTGGACGCACTACAGGGGAGCTCTACTGAGTTTCTCTGAAAAAGACTTATGTTAGGTTTTTTATTTTCAGGGAGGCTGCTGGCAACAGTCTCCCTGTTTCGTGGGACTTAGGGGAGAGAAGTATGACCAACTTCCAGTGAGTTCAATGGCTCTGCTTCTGGCTACAGGACACCATTAGCTCCTGACGGTGCTGATCGCTGGGTACGCCTAGATGCTCACTCCCGCAGCCGGCCGTCACCCCCTTACAGACCCAGAAGTCAGGTGAGGAGCAGAAGAAAAGAAGACTTCAGTGACGGCATTTCTGAGGTACCGTGCAGCGAACGGACGCTGCGCACCAAGCTCACACACACACACACACACACACACACACACACACACAGCGCGCGGGGGGCCCTGGGCAGCTTGTAAAAACCTCATTTCCACTGGAAAGAGGGGACATTAGTGCCAAGGCACTGTCCTAACCCCCGCCAGCATGATCATTTATTAAAATAAGCGGGACAGAAGCGCGCCATTAAAGGGGCGGAGCTTCTTCCTCACAGCTCACTCGGCGCCATTTCCTCTACACAAGCTGCAGAGACGCTGGTCCTTCCTCACAATGCTGACAAGTATCAGGGTGCAAAACGGGGGGGCACAGGATAATTTGGTGCAATATACTTGATATTAAAAGCGCTACAGGTCTGGGGCATTTTTATTAGTCGCTTCAGACCCGTTGATTTGGCGCTGGGTTGTGAGCTGGCAAATTCCCTCTTTGTCTCTCTGACAGACTTTACTGTGGTTCTGTCCCCTATTGGCCCAGTGTGTCTGTGGGTGTTTGTTACACGTGTGTCGACATGTCTGAGGCTGAGTGCTCTTCCCAGGAGGAGGCTGTATTAGAGACACAAAAGGCTGGGGGGGTGGCCCTGTCGGCACCGCCGACTCCTGATTGGGTAAATGTTTTGAATGCTAATGTGGCTCGTATTAGTAAGAGATTAGTCTGAGTCTCAGACCCAGGCATGGAAGAAATCTGTGGAGGATATGTTATTACAAGTCCAGGGCCACTCAGTCACAGAAACGTACGTTTGCCCAGTTGGCAGACACTGATTCCAGTGTCGACTATAGCGATTCCAGATTGGATCCAAAATTGGCAAAGAGCATTCAGTACATGATTGTGGCGGTTAAAGAGGTATTACATATCACTGAGGACCCTGCTATTCCTGATAAAAGGGTCTGTATGTATAAGGAAAAGAAACCTGAGATAACGTTTCCTCCCTCTCATGAACTGAACACTCTATTTGAAAAAGTCTGGGAAAGTCCTGACAGAAAGTTTCAGATTCCCAAAAGGATTCCGGTGGCTTATCCGTTTCCCTCTGGGGATAGGGAAAAGTGGGAGTCACCCCCCATTGTAGACAAGGCCCTATCGCATTTGTCTAAAAAGGTGGCTCTCCCGTCACCTGGCACGGCAGCCCTTAAAGACCCTGCGGATCGTAAGCAGGAAAATACGTTAAAATCCATTTATACGACCACAGGTACGCTACTCGGACCGGTCATTGCATCTGCATGGGTGAGTAGTGCTATCGAAAAGTGGGCAGATAACTTGTCATCTGATATAGATACCCTAGATAGGGGTTGCATCCTCTTGACACTGGGTTATATCAAGGACACTGCAGCTTATCTAAAGGAAACTGCGAGAGATATTGGCCTTTTGGGATCAAAGGCCAATGCCATGGCAGTCTCAGCTAGGCGAGCATTGTGGATTCATCAATGGAATGCTGATGCTGACTCCAAGAAAAATATGGAATCTCTACCATATAAAGGTGGTGTCTTGTTTGGTGACGGCCTCGCTGATTTGGTATCTACGGCTACCGCGGGTAAGTCATCATTGTTACCTTATGTGCCTTCACAACAAAAGAAAACTCACCGCTATCAAATGCAGTCCTTTCGGCCCAATAAATACAACAAAGGGCGAGGTTCTTCCTTCCTAGCTACTAGAGGAAGGGGAAAGGGTAAAAGATCACCAGCCGTGGCGGGTTCCAAGGAGCAGAAGTCCTCCCCGACTTCTGCCAAATCCAGCGCATGACGCTGGGGCTCCTCTGCGGGAGTCTGCACTGGTGGGGGCACGTTTCAAACTCTTCAGTCAGTTCTAAGTTCATTCGGACCTGGACCCATGGGTTTTACAAATAGTATCCCAAGGGTACAAACTGGAGTTTCAAGACGTTCCCCCTCGCCGATTTTTCAAATCGGCCTTACCAGCTTCTGTTCCGGACAAGGAGGTAGTTTGCGACGCAATACAAAAGTTGTGTCAAAATCAGGTCATCGTCAAGGTTCCCCAGTCACAGCAGGGAGAAGGCTTTTATTCAAGCCAGTTTGTGGTCCCGAAGCCGGATGGCTCGGTCAGACCAATCCTAAACCTGAAATCCCTCAATTTCTACCTGAAAAAATTCAAATTCAAGATGGAGTCTCTCCGAGCGGTGATCTCCAATCTGGAGGAAGGGGATTTTATGGTGTCGGTAGACATAAAGGATGCCTACTTACATGTTCCCATTTATCCTCCGCATCAGGCTTACCTGAGGTTTGCAATTCAAGATTGTCATTACCAATTTCAGACGTTGCCGTTTGTTCTGTCCACGGCTCCGAGGATTTTCACCAAAGTGATGGCGGAAATGATGGTTCTCCTTCGCAAACAAGGAGTCACGATTATCCAGTACTTGGACGATCTCCTGATAAAGGCGAGTTTCAGGGACCAGTTGGTGAGAAACATTGCACTGTCCCTGACAGTTCTTCAACAACATGATTGGCTCCTAAACTTGCCAAAATCACAGTTGATTCCGGCGACGCGGTTGTCGTTTTTAGGAATGATACTGGACACAGAACTACAGAGAGTTTTTCTTCCAGTGGAAAAGGCTCAGGAACTTCAGACTCTGGTCAAACAAATTCTGAAACCGGCAAGAGTGTCAATCCATCAATGCACTCGGTTGCTGGGGAAGATGGTTGCGGCCTACGAGGCCATTCAGTTTGGCAGATTCCATGCCAGGGTGTTTCAGTGGGACCTATTGGACAAGTGGTCCGGTTCTCACCTGCACATGCACCGGAGGATAATCCTGTCTTCCAAGACCAGAATATCACTCTTGTGGTGGCTACACAGTTCTCACCTCCTAGAGGGGCGCAGGTTTGGGATCCAGGACTGGATCCTAGTAACCACGGATGCAAGTCTCCGAGAATGGGGAGCAGTCATGCAGGGGGAAAACTTCCAAGGAAGATGGTCAAGCCAGGAAACTTGTCTCCACATAAACGTTCTGGAGTTAAGGGCCATTTACAACTGCCTTGTGCAGGCGCAACATCTTCTTCGCAATCTGCCCGTACTGATCCAGTCAGACAACGTTACAGCAGTGGCGTACATAAACCGCCAGGGCGGAACAAAGAGTAGAGCGGCAATGGCAGAAGTCACAAAGGTTCTCTGCTGGGCGGAAAAACATACAAGCGCACTGTCAGCGATCTTCATTCCAGGAGTGGACAACTGGGAAGCAGACTTCCTCAGCAGACACGATCTCCATCCAGGAGAGTGAAGCCTCCATCAGGAGGTCTTCACAGAAGTGACAAGTCATTGGGGAATTCCTCAAATAGACATGATGGCATCTCGTCTAAACAAGAAGCTTCAGTGATATTGTTCCAGGTTGAGGGACCCTCAAGCAATAGCAGTGGATGCACAGGTGACACCATGGGTGTTTCAGTCGGTGTATGTATTCCCACCACTGCCTCTCATTCCAAAAGTTCTAAAGATCACAAGAAGAAAAGGGTCGAGCAATCCTCATTGTCCCGGACTGGCCAAGGAGGGCTTAGTATCCAGATCTTCAGGAATTACTCATAGGAGATCCCTGGCCTCTTTCTCTACGCAAAGAATGTTACAACAGGGGCCGTGCGTATACCAAGACTTACCGCGGCTGCGTTTGACGGCATGGCGGTTGAATGCCAAATCCTAGCCAGAAAAGGTATTCCCAGTGAAGTCATTCCCACACTTCTTCAGGCCAGGAAGGGAGTAACGTCTAGACATTACCACCGCATTTGGAGAAAATGTGTCTTGGTGTGAATCCAAGAAGGCTCCTGCGGAAGAGTTTCAGCTAGGACGTTTTCTCCATTTTCTACAAGCAGGTGTGGGCCTAAAGTTGGGCTCAATTAAGGTGCAGATTTCAGCCTTATCGGTTTTCTTTCAAAAACAATTGGTCTCCCTTCCAGAAGTTCAGACTTTCGTGAAAGGTGTGTTGCACATCCAACCTCCATTTATGCCCCCAGTGGCACCATGGGATCTTAACGTGGTGTTGCAGTCACTTCAATCACATTGGTTTGAACCTTTACAGAAGGTGTAGTTGAAGTTTCTCACTTGGAAAGTGGTCATCCTGTTGGCTTTGGCATCTGCAAGGCGGATGTCTGAGTTAGCGGCCTTGTCTCACAAGAGTCCTTATTTAATCTTTCATGAAGATAGAGCAGAGTTGAGGACTCGTCAGCATTTTCTGCCGAAGGTGGTTTCATCTTTTCACATGAACCAGCCTATTGTGGTGCCAGTGGCTACTGACGCTTTAGTTGAGTCAGTGTCTCTGGATGTATTCAGAGCTCTGAAAATCTATGTCGCCAGAACGGCTGAGGTTAGCAAAACCGAGGCTCTGTTTTTCCTATATGCTCCCAACAAGATTGGGTGTCCTGCTTCCAAACAGACCATTGCACGCTGGATCTATAACACGATTCAGCATGCTCATTCCACGGCTGGATTGCCGTTGCCGAAATCGGTGAAGGCCCATTCTACTAGAAAGGTGGGCTCGTCCTGGGCGGCTGACTGGGGGGTCTCGGCATTGCAACTTTGCCGTGCTGCTACTTGGTCGGGTTCAAACACTTTTGCAAAGTTTTACAAGTTTGACACCCTGGCCGATGACGACCTCAAGTTTGGTCAATCGGTGCTGCATAGTCACCCGCACTCTCCCGCCCGTTCTAGAGCTTTGGTATAACCCCATGGTTCTAATGGTGTCCCCAGCATCCTCTAGGACGTATGAGATAATAGGATTTTAATACCTACTGGTAAATCCTTTTCTCTTAGTCCATAGAGGATGCTGGGCGCCCGTCCCAGTGCGTACTGTATCTGCAGTTATTAGTTGTGGTTACACACATGTTGTGTTTCGTTTATTGTCAGCATGTTGCTGCAATTGTTCATGCCGTTGGTGTCACAACTGAGGGCCTGAGCTGACGGGAGGCAGCCTCAGTTGTAGGGGCTGAGATGTACCGGAACCTGGGAGGTTGTATCAGACCCCTGGACATGTAAGTAACATGAATAATAACTGCCCGAAGGCGTGACCACGACAACTTAGATAAAAGTCAATGATGTTTATTATGACAACTCCGCATCACAGCAGCAATAAAAGAAAACGTAAAAGTCAGCAAAGAATAAATACAGTTCCTGAGTACTACAGCATGGCAGGAGCCACAGGGCACTGGTAGTGTGAGATAGTTCTTATGATCTTCTAGATGGAAAGTCCTTACCAGGCCCGGCTGTAGCAATGGAGATAACCCAGGATTATACCAGCTGGTGTTCCAGGAAGAGCTGGGTTGCTGAAGGTAAAACAGCTGCTGTGGATACTGGCTGGAACCAGACTGTTGTTAGCACGGAGTGGATACTGGCTGGAACCAGTTAAATAATAAATGAACTTTGGGAGCGATGAAATGTGAACTGAAATGTAGAACTTGAGAGCGGAGAAATAATAATTCCGGTGGAGAGTGGTAAAGTGTAGAAAGGACACCGGCCCTTTAAGGGAAGCTGTACTCTGCTGGAAGCTGAGGCTGGAAGCAGGTAGTGTTGTAGCTGGAAACAGATGAATCCACAATGGATTGGAGAGTCAGGCTACACCGCAGGTGGAATGCTGGTGCGGGTCTCTATGGTGGAAGTCTTGAGACAGGAGCTGGAACCTGGAAGACAATCATAGAAGAGAGACAAACAGGAACTAGGTTTGACAACCAAAGCACTGACGTCTTCCTTGCTCAGGTACAGCTTACTTATACCTGCAGCAAGGAAGGGGTTGGCTAGGCAATTATGCAAATCAACAACACAGACAGCAGATTGGTGGAAATGATCAGATGACAGAATCCAAGATGGCTGCGCCCATGCAGACACTTGGAGGGAAGTTTGGTTTGTAATCCATGTGGTCTGGGAAACAGTAATGGCGGCGCCGGCCACCGGAGACAGGAGACGCCAGGCTGATAGATGCACATTTAACCACGCGGGCACAGCGGAGGCCGCGGCTGATGAAAAGACCACTCTGTATGTGGAAACTCAGGAACAGCGGAATCCGGTCCTGGAACGCTGAGCCCGCCTTAGGAGGCATCTGAAGGGTAAGTAATGGCGTCCAGATACCCGGATCGTGACAGCACCCCCCCCTTTAGGAGTGGCCCCAGGACACTTCTTAGGCTTTAAAGGAAACTTTGCGTGGAAATTTCGGACCAAGGCAGGAGCATGGACGTCAGAGGCATTGGTCCAAGAGCGTTCTTCAGGACCATAGCCCTTCCAGTCAATGAGATACTGAAGTTGACCGTAACGGTGACGTGAGTCCAGGATCTTGGCCACTTCATACTCAACGCCTCGTTGAGTTTGGACTTTCGGAGTTGGTGGAAGTGAGGAATGAAACCGATTCAAGATTAGCGGTTTCAACAGGGAAACATGGAATGTCCTGGGTATTTTTAAGAAGGGAGGTAACTGGAGTCTGTAAGCAACAGGATTGATGACTTGATCAATTTTGAAAGGACCGATGTAGCGAGGTGCAAACTTCATACTGGGAACTCTTAACCTCAAATTCTTCGTGGATAACCATACCCGATCACCCACCTTGAGAGCAGGAACTGCTCGACGCTTCTTATCCGCAAACTTCTTGTACCTGAACGATGCCTTGAGCAGAGCTGATCGTACGCTCTTCCAGATATTGGCAAACTGATGCAAGGTGATATCCACTGCGGGAACAGAAGTTGCTGGAAGCGGTTGGAACTCAGGGACTTTAGGGTGGAATCCAAAGTTGGTGAAGAATGGTGTTGAAGAAGATGAAGAATGATACTGGTTGTTATGACAGAACTCGGCCCAGGGAAGTAATTGAACCCAGTCATCTTGAGAGGAGGACACATAGATGCGGAGGAAGGCCTCCAAGTCCTGATTCACCCTCTCAGTTTGACCATTGGTCTGAGGATGGTAAGCCGTGGAAAACTTTAACTTGACTTGGAGGACTTGACATAAACTTCGCCAGAATTTGGCTGTGAATTGAACTCCTCGATCTGAGATAATTTCTTCTGGAAGACCGTGGAGTCGGAAGATCTCTTGTATGAATACTTGAGCCAACTTGGAAGCTGACGGAAGACCGGTGAGAGGAATGAAGTGTGCCATCTTGGTGAACCGGTCAACTACCACCCAGATGGTATTGAACTTGTTGCACATGGGCAAATCTGTAATAAAATCCATCGACAAATGGGTCCATGGTCGACGGGGAACAGATAGTGGAACCAGTTGCCCCGCAGGCGACTGGCGGGATACTTTATGTTGAGCACACTTTGGGCAAGATGCAATAAACTCCAAAACGTCCTTTTTCAGAGTTGGCCACCAATAGGACCTAGAGATAAACTCCAGGGTTTTTTGGATACCTGTATGTCCGGCAAAACGGGAAGCATGGGCCCAATGCATGAGCTTCTTCCTTAGTGTCGGCTTCACAAAACTTTTCCCTAATGGGGGCGTAGAGTCCATCCCTACCGTGGAGAATGCCAACGGATTTATAATAGGATGCTTGTCTGAAGACTCTGACTCATTTTCTTGCTCCCATGAGCGGGAAAGGGCATCGGCCTTGCGATTCTGAGAGCCCGGACAGAACTGGAGTTTAAAGTCGAACCTGGAAAAGAAAAGTGCCCATCTGGCCTGACGAGGGTTGAGACATTGTGCGCCTTTTAGATATAGAAGGTTCTTGTGGTCTGTAAGGATGGTGATTGAATGAGAAGCTCCCTCCAACAAATATCTCCACTCCTCTAGAGCGAGCTTGATGGCTAGCAACTCCTGGTCGCCAATGGCATAGTTGCGCTCCGCTGGGGAGAACTTCCGTGAGAAGAAACTGCAAGGATGTAAATGACCATCTTTAGCCCTCTGAGATAACACCGCTCCTACTCCAACGGAGGAGGCATCCACCTCTAAGATGAAAGGAGAGTCGATGTCAGGCTGTTTCAGGACAGGTGCAGAGATGAACCTCTGTTTTAAAAGATGAAAAGCTTGCATGGCTTCTTCAGACCACTTGGACGGGTTAGCACCCTTCTTGGTGAAAGCAGTAATAGGCGCCACAATGGTGGAAAAGTCTCGTATAAACTTTCGGTAATAATTGGCGAACCCTAAGAACCTCTGGACCCCTTTGAGGGTTAAGGGTACCGGCCAATTCTGGATTGCTTGTAGTTTCTCAGGATCCATCTCTAGTCCGGAACCGGACACAATGTACCCTCGAAACGGAATGGACTTGACTTCAAAGACGCATTTCTCTAATTTGCAGTAGAGATGATTGACACGGAGACGGGACAGAACCTCCTTTACCCAGAAACGATGTTCCTCTAAATCGTTGGCAAAAATGAGGATATCATCTAGATAGACCACGACATGACGGTATAGAATGTCTCTGAAGATCTCATTGACGAAATGCTGGAAGACAGCTGGAGCATTGCTCAATCCGAAGGGCATGACGAGGTACTCATAATGTCCGTCACGGGTGTTAAATGCGGTCTTCCACTCGTCACCCTCACGGATCCGGATGAGATTGTATGCACCTCTCAGGTCCAGCTTTGTAAAGATGGTAGCTCCGCTAACTCTGTCAAAGAGCTCAGTAATCAGGGGTAAAGGATAGCGGTTCTTGATGGTAATGTCGTTCAAACCTCTGTAGTCGATGCACGGCCGCAGACCACCATCTTTCTTCTTTACAAAAAAGAAGCCTGCGCCGGCTGGAGAAGAAGAAGGTCGAATGAACCCCTTTGCTAGGTTCTCTTTAATGTATTCCTCCATAGAATGTGTCTCGGGGAGAGACAACGGATAAGTTCGGCCTCGAGGTGGAACCTTCCCTGGAACGAGATCAATCGGGCAGTCCCATTCTCTATGAGGAGGAAGGATATCAGCAGAAGCTTTACTGAACACATCCGTGAAATCTTGATATGGAGGAGGTGGAACATCAGACGACCTGGGGGAGGAAGAACAGACAGGCAACACTTTAAACAAACATGTCTTAGTACAGGAGGAACCCCATGCCAGGATTTGCGTAGTCGTCCAATCAATTGTAGGATTGTGAAGACGGAGCCATGGAAGGCCCAGGACCACAGGATGTGTGGCTCTTGGAATCACTAAAAATGAAATAAGTTCGGAATGAAGAACTCCCACTCTCAGACGAACTGGTAGAGTCCTTAGAGAAATAACTGTATCAAAAATTTTACTGCCATCCACAGCAGTTAAGGAAAAGGACGAAGGAAGTCTCTCGGTGGGTAGGGACCACCGTTTAACATAGGCTTCAGTAATAAAGTTCCCAGCTGCTCCGGAATCCAGGAGGGCAATGACGTTCTGATAACGTTGAGCAACTTGAAGCGAGACTGGGAGGTTACAATCTTGAGGAGATGGAGAGGAGATCATTACTCCTAGCCGGCCCTCTCCTTGGCGAGCTAGGATTTGGAGTTTCCCGGACGTTTGGGACAGGCATTAATGGTGTGAGACGGAGCTGCACAATACAGACAGAGAAACTCGGAGAGACGTCTTCGGCGCTCAGCAGGAGTTAAACGGGAACGGCCAATTTGCATGGGTTCATCTGTAGTTGGTGACAGTTGGCGAGGAGGAGGAGTAGAAGATTTTGGAGCAGATGATCTTCCACGCTCAGTTGCTCTCTCTCTGAAACGCAAGTCAACTTTCGTACAAAGTGAGATTAGCTCATCTAACTTGGAGGGTAAGTCTCTGGTAGCTAACTCATCTTTAATACGCTCGGATAAACCATGCCAGAATGCAGCATACAGGGCCTCGTCGTTCCATGCCAGTTCGGATGCCAGGATCTGGAACTGTATAAGATATTGTCCTACAGTACGTGATTCCTGGCGTAAACGGAGAATCTCAGACGAAGCTGAAGTTACCCGGCCTGGCTCGTCGAAGATGCGCCTGAATGTTGACACAAATGCAGTGTAAGAAGATAGCAGGGTGTCGGACCTCTCCCATAACGGTGATGCCCAATCAAGGGCTGAGCCACTGAGAAGAGAAATAATGTAGGCAATTTTTGTACGGTCACTGGGAAAATTGCCAGGTTGTAGCTCAAACTGAATCTCACACTGGTTGAGAAATCCCCTGCAGAATCTTGGAGATCCGTCAAATTTTGCTGGCGTTGGAAGATGAAGACGTGGAGCAGAAATGGGTAAGGTGGGTGGGGTTATAGCTGGAGTCACTGTGGTTGACGCACCAGACGCGCCTGATCCACGGAGAGTTGTCTGAATCCCATCCAGCCGAGTAGAGAGATCCTGGAGACAGCAGATGATGTGGCCCTGTGCAGCCTCCTGATGTTCTAGTCGGGCTGCCAGTTCTTGCATCGGCCTGGCCGCTTGATCCTGGTCTCCGGATGGATTCATTAGGTCAGTGCTTACTGTCACAACTGAGGGCCTGAGCTGACGGGAGGCAGCCTCAGTTGTAGGGGCTGAGATGTACCGGAACCTGGGAGGTTGTATCAGACCCCTGGACATGTAAGTAACATGAATAATAACTGCCCGAAGGCGTGACCACGACAACTTAGATAAAAGTCAATGATGTTTATTATGACAACTCCGCATCACAGCAGCAATAAAAGAAAACGTAAAAGTCAGCAAAGAATAAATACAGTTCCTGAGTACTACAGCATGGCAGGAGCCACAGGGCACTGGTAGTGTGAGATAGTTCTTATGATCTTCTAGATGGAAAGTCCTTACCAGGCCCGGCTGTAGCAATGGAGATAACCCAGGATTATACCAGCTGGTGTTCCAGGAAGAGCTGGGTTGCTGAAGGTAAAACAGCTGCTGTGGATACTGGCTGGAATCAGACTGTTGTTAGCACGGAGTGGATACTGGCTGGAACCAGTTAAATAATAAATGAACTTTGGGAGCGATGAAATGTGAACTGAAATGTAGAACTTGAGAGCGGAGAAATAATAATTCCGGTGGAGAGTGGTAAAGTGTAGAAAGGACACCGGCCCTTTAAGGGAAGCTGTACTCTGCTGGAAGCTGAGGCTGGAAGCAGGTAGTGTTGTAGCTGGAAACAGATGAATCCACAATGGATTGGAGAGTCAGGCTACACCGCAGGTGGAATGCTGGTGCGGGTCTCTATGGTGGAAGTCTTGAGACAGGAGCTGGAACCTGGAAGACAATCATAGAAGAGAGACAAACAGGAACTAGGTTTGACAACCAAAGCACTGACGTCTTCCTTGCTCAGGTACAGCTTACTTATACCTGCAGCAAGGAAGGGGTTGGCTAGGCAATTATGCAAATCAACAACACAGACAGCAGATTGGTGGAAATGATCAGATGACAGAATCCAAGATGGCTGCGCCCATGCAGACACTTGGAGGGAAGTTTGGTTTGTAATCCATGTGGTCTGGGAAACAGTAATGGCGGCGCCGGCCACCGGAGACAGGAGACGCCAGGCTGATAGATGCACATTTAACCACGCGGGCACAGCGGAGGCCGCGGCTGATGAAAAGACCACTCTGTATGTGGAAACTCAGGAACAGCGGAATCCGGTCCTGGAACGCTGAGCCCGCCTTAGGAGGCATCTGAAGGGTAAGTAATGGCGTCCAGATACCCGGATCGTGACAGTTGGCTTGTGTTCTGTTGAATGCCACGTTGCTTAAGGTGTGAGCTGGTATGAATCTCACCTTAGTTTAACAATAAATCCTTTCCTCGAAATGTCCGTCTCCCTGGGCACAGTTCGTATAACTGGAGTCTGGAGGAGGGGCATAGAGGGAGGAGCCAGTGCACACCCCTTTTGAAAGTCTTAAAGTGCCCATGTCTCCTGCGGATCCCGTCTATACCCCATGGTTCTAATGGTGTCCCCAGCATCCTCTACGGACTAAGAGAAAAGGATTTACCAGTAGGTATTAAAATCCTATTTTTGATGCCCCTTGATGGGATAACTTGTTTAAAGGGATAGCACGCGCCAAAAGGGGTGTGCTCTCACAAGAAAGGGTCATAGCCACACAATTGTACCCCCAAGGTACAGGAAGATAGTTGGTGACAGGGAGATAGTGGGTCACTCATGAGACAGGGGTGACAGGTAGATAGTGGGTGACTGATGAGGCAGGGGTGACAAGTAGATAGTGGGTGACTGATGAGGCAGGGGTGACAGGGAGATAGTGGGTCACTCATGAGGCAGGGGTGACAGGTAGATAGTGGGTGACTGATGAGGCAGGGGTGACAGTAGGTAACTGGAGAGGCAAGGGTGACTAGGAGATAGTGGGTGACCCAGTGGGAGCGGCGGTTGCCGGTACCAGGCGGTGTCCTGAGAGTGTTTGTTTTTGCCAGTGCCCGGAGGTGTTCTGGGAGTGGGGAGTGTATGGAAAATGCAGCCGCGGTACCCTCCACAATGTGGCACTCTACGAGGCTGCATACTCCGTGTAATAGCCCTGTTCACTTCCTATGGTATAGCAGCAGTAGCAGTGTGACTAAAATATAATGATTTAAATATCAGAAGAGTGAAACTGTTCTATTATTATTATTTCGATTATGAAACTATGATAAGATCCGATAAATTAACCAATATATGAATGTGATAAAATAAAAAAATTTTTTGACACAATTTAAAATTTTAGCTTCATGCACAGTCGTATTGTATAATCATGTGTGTGAGACATCCTTGCCTGTTCACAGTAGTGCAAAGTAAGTAGTGCTGTGTAAAAATAAAAAAGAACAAAAAGGGTTAAAGAATAAGAAAATAATAAGATTTTTTTTACTGCCCATCTCAGGGATTGAAGGCTTGTGGTAGGATTTGGATCTTTCTTAAATCCAGCTGTTTATCCAGCAGGGTGAGGAAGAGGACCTTCTGTATCTCGTTTGAAAATATGTGCTTATAGTGCGGTTAAATAACATATTCCCTTAATATACCTTTCAGACATAAAATCCCAGCTTCAACCTGGCTTGGACCTAGTACACTGATCATGGACTGAAGCCAGGGCTTTCTAACAAGATCCCCCTTTACAGTAGTGACGTGGTTCTTAAGCTTACAGTGGGCATTTGGAGATGATGTCATCTCCAAGCGCTACTGCTCCCTGTCAGTCGGGGTAAAACAGACAGGATCCGGGACGCCAACCCAGGTTGCTAGTCCTAGGAATAACCCAGGACCTGGGACTGTCAGCCTGGGTAGACCCTTTCAAATACCCCTTTCACACTGCCAATGCCGGATCCCACCCTGGAATTGGAAACGGGTACTTCCCGGGTGGGATCCGGCATTGGCCGCTGCTGCTGGCTTCCCCGACCCGGCAATATGCTGGGCGGGTTGCCATAGCAGCGGTGGTCGGAGCCGGCAGCGGGGGCGGAGGTGGAGGCGGCGCTGGGAGATGAGATCATCTCAGCGCCGCCTCTCCTTGCTGTAGTAAACGGGTCCCGGGTCACATCGACCAGGGAGCCCGCTTACGCAGCCACTGACCCAGTATTCAACCCAGGTATAACACTGCTTTATTCCCAGGTTGAATTGCTGAGTCAGGCGATCCGGGATTTCGGCTATGCCCCTTTCACACCGCACGCTGACCCGTATCGACCCGGCAATATGCCGGGTCGATACCAGGTTATTTGTGCAGTGTGAAAGGGGTAAAGCACAAGTCGGACCCGGGTCGATGCATGTTCATGGCAACAAAAACAAACATGGGTTTTTGGCTAATGTCTGAAGTGGGTATTAGTCAGATGGTGATAAAAGTAACATAGATGTATTATTTATCAACTGAACTGGCAAATATATTTTTCAAAGGTGTTCCCAAAATGTATTGGCAATTTGTGCAAATAATACCTATTTTACCATCAGTGTCATTTTATGAGCAAATAAGCAGACTTCTCAATAAAAGTATAGTAAATATTGTTTAAAAGCAATTATTTACATGATTTGATAAAAAAAAATCAACAATTTGGGATCAATTTTGAGAAAATAAATAAAAATAATAGCTCAATACAGGGTTTAACTGCCTTGTCTTGCTTCCTGGATAAGAGCGACCTAAGTGAACCACTTAAAGAATGAATGGTATCAGATTTATCCTTTAAAATAGCTATTTTTGGTGGTTCTTTCTATCTGATATTAGTTGGCACTGTCATGAGTACCAGGAGGACCACCACAACTGGCAAAGTGGTGGCCTGGTGTTGAGCCTGGTATCCTGGCAGCACGTCATAGATCATAGATGACATATTGTGCATCTGGAGGGGAGAGCTTCTTGATACATTTCTGCACTTCCCTTAACATGAATAGTTTTGCAATCAAATGTACTGTATGTTTTCCCACAGTAAATTTGAGGTGACCTTTCTTGATCAGTGCAAATTATATGATGTCTATGGACTCAAATAGTTTGAGATAACCACCTTCACCATGCCAATTGGCTGGATGGCATTCTGTTTGGGTAGTTCACTAGATTGAAGAGAAATTGCATGGACAAAGAGGTCTGTGATAAACAACTAAATTAGGTATCTGATATCTGAATTTTTAAATAAGGGATACAAACCTAGAACCCCGGAGAAAGCAAGACCGAGAATAGACAAAATAGAGAGAATTGATTTGTTCACAGTAAATGACACTAAACAAGCAACGTATAGGTTCCAATAAGCTTTCATCAGCCAATATAGCACTTGTTTAAAGATACTGGGCTAAATGAATCATCGCTTGGAAAGCGATAAATTACAAGCCAACCAGCTCCTAACTGCCATTTTTTAAACAGGGCAGTTAGGAGCTGATTGGCGGTACTTTTTCTCACTCGTTTTTAATCACTTTCCAAGCGATGATGCATCTAGCCCACTGTATTAAAAGTAGAGATGAGCGCCGGAAATTTTTCGGGTTTTGTGTTTTGGTTTTGGGTTCGGTTCCGCGGCCGTGTTTTGGGTTCGACCGCGTTTTGGCAAAACCTCACCGAATTTTTTTTGTCGGATTCGGGTGTGTTTTGGATTCGGGTGTTTTTTTTTAAAAAACACTAAAAAACAGCTTAAATCATAGAATTTGGGGGTCATTTTGATCCCAAAGTATTATTAACCTTAAAAACCATAATTTACACTCATTTTCAGTCTATTCTGAATACCTCACACCTCACAATATTATTTTTAGTCCTAAAATTTGCACCTAGGTCGCTGGATGACTAAGCTAAGCGACCCTAGTGGCCGACACAAACACCGGGCCCAGGAGTGGCACTGCAGTGTCACGCAGGATGGCCCTTCCAAAAAACCCTCTGCGACCCTAGTGGCCGACACAAACACCGGGCCCATCTAGGAGTGGCACTGCAGTGTCACGCAGGATGGCCCTTCCAAAAAACCCTCCCCAAACAGCACATGACGCAAAGAAAAAAAGAGGCGCAATGAGGTAGCTGTGTGAGTAAGATAAGCGACCCTAGTGGCCGACACAAACACCGGGCCCATCTAGGAGTGGCACTGCAGTGTCACGCAGGATGTCCCTTCCAAAAAACCCTCCCCAAACAGCACATGACGCAAAGAAAAAAAGAGGCGCAATGAGGTAGCTGTGTGAGTAAGATAAGCGACCCTAGTGGCCGACACAAACACCGGGCCCATCTAGGAGTGGCACTGCAGTGTCACGCAGGATGTCCCTTCCAAAAAACCCTCCCCAAACAGCACATGACGCAAAGAAAAAAAGAGGCGCAATGAGGTAGCTGTGTGAGTAAGATAAGCGACCCTAGTGGCCGACACAAACACCGGGCCCATCTAGGAGTGGCACTGCAGTGTCACGCAGGATGTCCCTTCCAAAAAACCCTCCCCAAACAGCACATGACGCAAAGAAAAAAAGAGGCGCAATGAGGTAGCTGTGTGAGTAAGATAAGCGACCCTAGTGGCCGACACAAACACCGGGCCCATCTAGGAGTGGCACTGCAGTGTCACGCAGGATGGCCCTTCCAAAAAACATTCCACAAACAGCACATGACGCAAAGAAAAATTAAAGAAAAAATAGGTGCAAGATGGAATTGTCCTTGGGCCCTCCCACCCACCCTTATGTTGTATAAACAGGACATGCACACTTTAACCAACCCATCATTTCAGTGACAGGGTCTGCCACACGACTGTGACTGAAATGACGGGTTGGTTTGGACCCCCACCAAAAAAGAAGCAATTAATCTCTCCTTGCACAAACTGGCTCTACAGAGGCAAGATGTCCACCTCATCATCATCCTCCGATATATCACCGTGTACATCCCCCTCCTCACAGATTATCAATTCGTCCCCACTGGAATCCACCATCTCAGCTCCCTGTGTACTTTGTGGAGGCAATTGCTGCTGGTCAATGTCTCCACGGAGGAATTGATTATAATTCATTTTAATGAACATCATCTTCTCCACATTTTCTGGATGTAACCTCGTACGCCGATTGCTGACAAGGTGAGCGGCGGCACTAAACACTCTTTCGGAGTACACACTTGTGGGAGGACAACTTAGGTAGAATAAAGCCAGTTTGTGCAAGGGCCTCCAAATTGCCTCTTTTTCCTGCCAGTATAAGTACGGACTGTGTGACGTGCCTACTTGGATGCGGTCACTAATATAATCCTCCACCATTCTTTCAATGTTGAGAGAATCATATGCAGTGACAGTAGACGACATGTCCGTAATCGTTGTCAGGTCCTTCAGTCCGGACCAGATGTCAGCATCAGCAGTCGCTCCAGACTGCCCTGCATCACCGCCAGCGGGTGGGCTCGGAATTCTGAGCCTTTTCCTCGCACCCCCAGTTGCGGGTGAATGTGAAGGAGGAGATGTTGACAGGTCGCGTTCCGCTTGACTTGACAATTTTCTCACCAGCAGGTCTTTCAACCCCAGCAGACTTGTGTCTGCCGGAAAGAGATATCCAAGGTAGGCTTTAAATCTAGGATCGAGCACGGTGGCCAAAATGTAGTGCTCTGATTTCAACAGATTGACCACCCGTGAATCCTTGTTAAGCGAATTAAGGGCTCCATCCACAAGTCCCACATGCCTAGCGGAATCGCTCCGTGTTAGCTCCTCCTTCAATGTCTCCAGCTTCTTCTGCAAAAGCCTGATGAGGGGAATGACCTGACTCAGGCTGGCAGTGTCTGAACTGACTTCACGTGTGGCAAGTTCAAAGGGCATCAGAACCTTGCACAACGTTGAAATCATTCTCCACTGCGCTTGAGACAGGTGCATTCCACCTCCTATATCGTGCTCAATTGTATAGGCTTGAATGGCCTTTTGCTGCTCCTCCAACCTCTGAAGCATATAGAGGGTTGAATTCCACCTCGTTACCACTTCTTGCTTCAGATGATGGCAGGGCAGGTTCAGTAGTTTTTGGTGGTGCTCCAGTCTTCTGTACGTGGTGCCTGTACGCCGAAAGTGTCCCGCAATTCTTCTGGCCACCGACAGCATCTCTTGCACGCCCCTGTCGTTTTTTTTAATAATTCTGCACCACCAAATTTAAGGTATGTGCAAAACATGGGACGTGCTGGAATTTGCCCATATTTAATGCACACACAATATTGCTGGCGTTGTCCGATGCCACAAATCCACAGGAGAGTCCAATTGGGGTAAGCCATTCCGCGATGATCTTCCTCAGTTGCCGTAAGAGGTTTTCAGCTGTGTGCGTATTCTGGAAACCGGTGATACAAAGCGTAGCCTGCCTAGGAAAGAGTTGGCGTTTGCGAGATGCTGCTACTGGTGCCGCCGCTGCTGTTCTTGCGGCGGGAGTCCATACATCTACCCAGTGGGCTGTCACAGTCATATAGTCCTGACCCTGCCCTGCTCCACTTGTCCACATGTCCGTGGTTAAGTAGACATTGGGTACAGCTGCATTTTTTAGGACACTGGTGACTCTTTTTCTGAGGTCTGTGTACATTTTCGGTATCGCCTGCCTAGAGAAATGGAACCTAGATGGTATTTGGTACCGGGGACACAGTACCTCCAACAAGTCTCTAGTTGGCTCTGCAGTAATGATGGATACCGGAACCACGTTTCTCACCACCCAGGATGCCAAGGCCTCAGTTATCCGCTTTGCAGTAGGATGACTGCTGTGATATTTCATCTTCCTCGCAAAGGACTGTTGGACAGTCAATTGCTTGGTGGAAGTAGTAAAAGTGGTCTTACGACTTCCCCTCTGGGATGACCATCGACTCCCAGCAGCAACAACAGCAGCGCCAGCAGCAGTAGGCGTTACACGCAAGGATGCATCGGAGGAATCCCAGGCAGGAGAGGAATCGTCAGAATTGCCAGTGACATGGCCTGCAGGACTTTTGGCATTCCTGGGGAAGGAGGAAATTGACACTGAGGGAGTTGGTGGGGTGGTTTGCGTGAGCTTGGTTACAAGAGGAAGGGATTTACTGGTCAGTGGACTGCTTCCGCTGTCACCCAAAGATTTTGAACTTGTCACTGACTTATTATGAATGCGCTGCAGGTGACGTATAAGGGAGGATGTTCCAAGGTGGTTAACGTCCTTACCCCTACTTATTACAGCTTGACAAAGGCAACACACGGCTTGACACCTGTTGTCCGCATTTCTGTTGAAATACTTCCACACCGAAGAGCTGATTTTTTTGGTATTTTCACCAGGCATGTCAGTGGCCATATTCCTCCCACGGACAACAGGTGTCTCCCCGGGTGCCAGACTTAAACAAACCACCTCACCATCAGAATCCTCCTGGTCAATTTCCTCCCCAGCGCCAGCAACACCCATATCCTCCTCATCCTGGTGTACTTCAACACTGACATCTTCAATCTGACTATCAGGAACTGGACTGCGGGTGCTCCTTCCAGCACTTGCAGGGGGCGTGCAAATGGTGGAAGGCGCATGCTCTTCACGTCCAGTGTTGGGAAGGTCAGGCATCGCAACCGACACAATTAGAGTCGGACTCTCCTTGTGGATTTGGGATTTCGAAGAACGCACAGTTCTTTGCGGTGCTACTGCTTTTGCCAGCTTGAGTCTTTTCATTTTTCTAGCGAGAGGCTGAGTGCTTCCATCCTCATGTGAAGCTGAACCACTAGCCATGAACATAGGCCAGGGCCTCAGCCGTTCCTTGCCACTCCGTGTGGTAAATGGCATATTGGCAAGTTTACGCTTCTCCTCCGACAATTTTATTTTAGGTTTTGGAGTCCTTTTTTTACTGATATTTGGTGTTTTGGATTTGACATGCTCTGTACTATGACATTGGGCATCGGCCTTGGCAGACGACGTTGCTGGCATTTCATCGTCTCGGCCATGACTAGTGGCAGCAGCTTCAGCACGAGGTGGAAGTGGATCTTGATCTTTCCCTAATTTTGGAACCTCAACATTTTTGTTCTCCATATTTTAATAGGCACAACTAAAAGGCACCTCAGGTAAACAATGGAGATGGATGGATACTAGTATACTTATGGATGGACTGCCGAGTGCCGACACAGAGGTAGCTACAGCCGTGGACTAACGTACTGTGTCTGCTGCTAATATAGACTGGATGATAATGATATGAAATCAATATATATATGTATGTATATATAATATCACTAGTACTGCAGCCGGACAGGTAGATAATATATTTATTAGGTAATGATGACTGATGACGGACCTGCTGGACACTGTCAGCTCAGCAGCACCGCAGACTGCTACAGTAAGCTACTATACTATAGTAGTATGTACAAAGAAGAAAGAAAAAAAAAAACCACGGGTAGGTGGTATACAATTATGGATGGACTGCCGAGTGCCGACACAGAGGTATCTACAGCCGTGGACTAACGTACTGTGTCTGCTGCTAATATTGACTGGATGATTGATAATGAGATGAAATCAATATATATATGTATGTATATATAATATCACTAGTACTGCAGCCGGACAGGTAGATAATATATTTATTAGGTAATGATGACTGATGACGGACCTGCTGGACACTGTCAGCTCAGCAGCACCGCAGACTGCTACAGTAAGCTACTATACTCTATAGTAGTATGTACAAAGAAGAAAGAAAAAAAAACCCACGGGTAGGTGGTATACAATTATGGATGGACTGCCGAGTGCCGACACAGAGGTAGCTACAGCCGTGGACTACCGTACTGTGTCTGCTGCTAATAATTATAGACTGGATGATAATGAGATGAAATCAATATATATATATGTATGTATATATAATATCACTAGTACTGCAGCCGGACAGGTAGATAATATATTTATTAGGTAATGATGACTGATGACGGACCTGCTGGACACTGTCAGCTCAGCAGCACCGCAGACTGCTACAGTAAGCTATTATACTATAGTAGTATGTACAAAGAAGAAAGAAAAAAAAAAACCACGGGTAGGTGGTATACAATTATGGATGGACTGCCGAGTGCCGACACAGAGGTAGCTACAGCCGTGGACTAACGTACTGTGTCTGCTGCTAATATAGACTGGATGATTGATAATGAGATGAAATCAATATATATATGTATGTATATATAATATCACTAGTACTGCAGCCGGACAGGTAGATAATATATTTATTAGGTAATGATGACTGATGACGGACCTGCTGGACACTGTCAGCTCAGCAGCACCGCAGACTGCTACAGTAAGCTACTATACTCTATAGTAGTATGTACAAAGAAGAAAGAAAAGAAAAAAAACACGGGTAGGTGGTATACAATTATGGATGGACTGCCGAGTGCCGACACAGAGGTAGCTACAGCCGTGGACTAACGTACTGTGTCTGCTGCTAATATAGAGTCTAGACTGGATGATAAATTATTGATAATGAGATGAAATCAATATAATATCACTAGTACTGCAGCCGGACAGGTACTATATATATTTATTATGTAATGACTGATGACGGACCTGCTGGACACTGTCAGGTCAGCACAGCACCGCAGACTGCTACAGTAAGTTACTATAGTAGTCTGTATAAAGAAGAATGAAAAAAAAAAAAAAAACCACGGGTAGGTGGTATACAATATTATATATATATATATATATATATATATATATTATATACAATTATATATATATATATATATATATATATATATATTAAACTGGTGGTGATTGATTATTAAACTGGTGGTCACTTCAGGTCACGTTGCAACTTGCAACTAGTACTCCGAGGCCTAAGCAGACAATCACAAAATATATTATTATACTGGTGGTCAGTGTGGTCACAACAATGGCAGTGTGGCACTGACTCTGGCAGCAAAAGTGTGCACTGTACGTTATATGTACTCCTGAGTCCTGCTCTCAGACTCTAACTGCTCCCCACTGTCAGTGTCTCCCCCACAAGTCAGATAATACACTTACAGTCACACTATCTATTATCTAATCTAGTATAAATATCACTTCAGCAAGTAGTATAGTAGTATACAGTATAGTAGTACTCCTCCTAATAATGCTCCCCAAAATACTGTGTCTCTCTCTTTTCTAAACGGAGAGGACGCCAGCCACGTCCTCTCCCTATGACTCTCAATGCACGTGTGAAAATGGCGGCGACGCGCGGCTCCTTATATAGAATCCGAGTCTCGCGATAGAATCCGAGCCTCGCGAGAATCCGACAGCGTGATGATGACGTTCGGGCGCGCTCGGGTTAGCCGAGCAAGGCGGGAAGATCCGAGCCTGCTCGGACCCGTGTAAAAAACCTGAAGTTCGGGCGGGTTCGGATTCAGAGGAACCGAACCCGCTTATCTCTAATTAAAAGCATATTTTGAAACAATTGGACATTATTACAGCAAGACCTGGTTTTAACTAATAGTTTACCTTCAGATTTGTTTTTTATTTATTTAAAAGCACCTTCTTTAAGAAATCAGCTCTTATGAAGTAATTTGGAAGGAAGAAACCAGACAAAGCATTTGCACAAAGGGCTTTGACAGGAGTGGGGTATGTCTCATGTGTAAAACTGTGAAAAGCTGTACTAGACAAATTAAAGAACTCACTGTTAATGCAAAAATTACCCTATCAAAGAGTATTCATAACATGCAACTCAAAGAACGTAGGTTACATAGTTGGTGAGGTTGAAAAAGAAAAATGTCCATCGAGTTCAACCCGTATTATAAAATTAAATATCATTTAGATGCTGTAACCTTGGATATTTCTATCAATTTCAGGAATTTATCTAATCCATTTTAAACTTATTTAGTGAATCCACTATTACTACCTCCTCTGGTAGAGAATTCCAAATCCTTACTGCTCTTACTGTAAAGAACCCTTTCCTTTGTTGTGTATGATTTTTTTTTTTCTTCTAACCTCGGGGTGTCCTATGTAGCGTTTTTTTGATAAACAGATCATCTGATAAGTCCTTGTATTGTCCCTTAATGTATTTATAAATATTAATAATGTCCCCTCTCAGTCGCCTCTTTTAAAGTGTAAACATATCTAACCTTGTGAGTCTTTCCTCATAATTCAGTGCCTCTAACCCATTAACCAGTTTGGTGGCTCGCCTCTGAACCCATTCTAGTTCCAAGATATCTTTTTTTTTTATAGTGCGGTGCCCAGAACTGTACACAATATTCCAGTTGCGGCCGTACCAATGATATATACAGTGGCAGGATTACACTCTCATCCCTTGTCGCCATTCCCGTTTTATGCATGATAACACCTTATTTGCTTTTGTTGCTGCAGTATAAAATTGGGTACTGCTACTGAGTCTATTATCGATGAGCACCCACAGATCATTTACAACCATATGCTGCCCGATTATTCTTAATCCCAAAGTGTATAACTTTACATTTTTCTATATTGACCCACTTTCTCCATTTGTCTGCCCAGACCTCCAGTCTGGATAAGTCATTCTGTAGAGACTCAACATCCTTATCTGAATTAATTACTCGACACAGTTTAGTATCGTCTGCGAAAATTGACACTGTTCTTTCTAGGCCCACTCCTAGGTCATTAATGAATATGTTAAACAGCAATGGCCCGAGTACTGAGCCTTGCGGTATTCTACTAAGCAATGAGGCCCATTCAGAGACTTCCCATTAATCACCACTCGCTGTTCCCTGTTGTACAGCCAATTACTTACCCAAGTACAAATAGTGTTACCCACCCCAAGCTCTCTCAACTTGAAAATTCGTCTCTTATGTGGCACTGTGTCAAAGGCCTTAGCAAAGTCCAGAAAGAACACATCCACTGCTTTACCCTGATCAATATTTTTGCTTACTTTCTCATAGAAGCTTATTAAGCTAGTCTGAAATGATCTGTCCTTCACAAAACCATGTTGATTCCTATTTATAACCTTGGAGGTATCTAAGTACTCCAGTATACTATCCCTTAAGGGCCCTCATTCCGAGTTGATCGCTCGTTATTTTTCATCGCATCGCAGTGAAATTTCGCTTAGTGCGCATGCGCAATAGTCGCACTGCGACTGCGCCAAGTAACTATGCTATGAAGATAGGATTTTTACTCACGGCTCTTTCTTCGCTCCGGCGATCGTAGTGTGATTGACAGGAAATGGGTGTTACTGGGCGGAAACACGGCGTTTTAGGGGCGTGTGGATGAAAACGCTACCGTTTCCGGAAAAAACGCAGGAGTGGCCGGAGAAACGGGGGAGTGTCTGAGCGAACGCTGGGTGTGTTTCTGACGTCAATCCAGGAACGACAAGCACTGAACTGATCGCACAGGCAGAGTAAGTGTGGAGCTACTCTAAAACTGCTAAGTAGTTTGTGATCGCAATAATGCGAATACATCGGTCGCAATTTTAGGATGCTAAGATTCACTCCCAGTAGGCGTAGGCTTAGCGTGTGTAACTCTGCTAAATTCGCCTTGCGACCGATCAACTCGGAATGAGGGCCAATATACCTTCCAGTATTTTCCCAGCTATAGATGTCAAAGTTGCTGGTCTATAGTTGCCGGGATGAGTTTTTATTCCCTTTTTAAATATTGGGACTACCTCTGCTGTACGCCAGTCCTTCGGTATCATAGATAGGTTACGCTCTTGAGTGTGAATGTAGTTTGTTACATGGGGAAAACCAGTAGGTGTTAAAAAGTTAATATAATTGAACATATTTATAACATACAGTCTCTACGCATTTCAAAAAGGTCCGCAACTACAAAGAATGTTATACTAAACAATTCTGGGGTATGTAGCAGATCTAGATCCTACAGAGGGGATGTAGTCAATTTGCCACCGGTCAGGATTCCAACGCCGGATTCCAGACAGCCAACAATGCTGCCAGTTGGAATCCCGACGTAGCAGGGCTATTTCCACTCGTGAGTGTCCATGACACCTATAGAGTGGGAATATATGGAGCCCACAGTATGGAGAGTGCAGCAAGCCCACAAGGGGACTCTTAGTGCTCGCCCCACTGCCGGTATTCTGGTGGGCAGAATGCTGCTTTCGGTATATGGACAGTCTGCACCCTGTCTGCCAGTAAAGCATACTGAATCCGTATGTAGGTGGTAATTCAGAGTTGATCACAGATGTGCTAAATTCTGTTCTAAGTCCGCCCCGCATGTCAGCCCCCCCCCCCCCCCCCCCCGCACAGGTACCAAAAGCTTGTACCTGACAAGTAGCTCCCTCCCAGCACAGCTCCTGCACGCTGGCAGGGGGCTAACCATCGCGTCCTGGACCGCCCCCCCAAATGGTCCGGACATGCCTCCGTCAGAATCTTGCACCGCCAACAGCGTCCTAATTCTGATAGCATCTCGCTGGCTGCACATGTGCTCGCTGCGCGAGGGCACTGCGCATAGTAATTCAGACTGCGATTGCTGCAGCGATGCTGTCTGAATTACTCCCATAGATATAGGAGGGTTTTGGTATAAAATACTGGGGGTCAGAATGTTGGTGGTCACACGACCAACAGCAGTATCCCGACACTGAAGATCCTTACATCAGAGGGGTAAGTATTTTTACCCTCCCTTACCCTAACCCTAATCCTCCGAGGGTGGTGGCTAGGACTAACTATCTGGGTGTGACGGCTAGGGCTAACCACCCCCCCTATTGCCTAACTCTCTAACCTTCCCCTTCTCCTGGGTCCTAACCTTTACCACGATACTTCGGGATGTCAGCTGTTGGTGTTCTGGTAACGGTCTCCTGAGTGGTGTCGGGATTCAGGTGTTGGTCACATGACTGCCACCATCCTGGCTGATAGGAGGTTATCTAGATCTGAGATCCCTTACATTCTCTACATCTGAGGACCATGCTATATGCTGATTACAACCTGTTCATCTTCGAGTAGATGTCATTTACCACCACTCTGGCATGTCCTCCAAATTCCTTGACACTTTGATTCCTCACTTCCTCTCTTCTGACATTCCCTCCATTATCCTAGGTGATTTCAACAACCCTATCGCTAACCCCACAAAATCACCTACAACTAAACTCCTTAACCTCACCTCTTCACTTGGTCTCTCCCAGTGGACCTCCTCCCCCTCCCATGTGAATGGGAGCTCACTGGATCTGGTCTTCACTCACTGCTGTGATCTTTCTTATTTCTCCAGCTCCCTGTTCCCCCTCTCTGACCATCACCTGCTTACTTTTAACCTATATTTCTCTCTCTCTGCTTCTCCATTTCTACCTCCTAAGACTACTTCCATCTCTCCCTGTTTGACTCGCTGCTCTCTCCTATTCACTCTCTCTCCTCCCCTGAACAAGTTACTTCCCTATACAATGCATCTTTTTCCACTGATTTTGACTCTGTCACCCCACCGACCACTATTCACCCTCGCAGATAGACACTTCAACCCTGGCACACAAATGCACCAGATATCTGCAAAAATGTTCACGTACCACTGAGCAACAGTGGAGGAAATCATGCTGTAAGGCCAACTTCCTCCACTATCTCCTTCCAATCCTCACACTCCTGGCGCCTCTTTGCCAATGTCAACTCGCTCAAATCCCCTCTTCACTCTCTGCTCTTGACCTTGACACCTACTTAACATCCAAAATTGACTCCATTCATAGGGACATAACATCCCACCAGACCCTGAGCATCCCTCCTCCTCCATTCCCCAACCCCCCCCCCCTCCTTCCCTCCTGCCAACTCTCTTTCTTCCCTGTATGTGGAGAGGAAGTCACGGTCCTCATCCGGTCCTCTCCACCTCCTCACATGACCCTATTCCCTCCCGTCTTCTCCGCTTCCTCTCTTCTGCCTGTTCTCATCTTGCCCATCTACTCAATCTCTCACTCTCATTAGGCACTGTTATCTCTACCTACAAGCATGCACTTGTCTACCCTATTCTTAAAAAACCTACCCTTGATCCAACCACTCTCTCCAACTACTGACCCATCTCTCTCCTCCCTTTTGCCTCCAATCTCCTTGAGCATATTGACAACAACCACCTCACTGTCTTTTTTCCCTCCCACTCACTGATTGACTCTTTCAAATCTCTGCTGCTTTTGACATTGTGGACCACTCTCTCCTCCTGCAAATCCGTTACTCCCTTGGTCTGCATGATACTGCTCTCTCCTGGCTGTCCTCCTACCTTTCTGACCATTCCTTCTCTGTCTCTTCTCATGACTCCACCCCCCACTTCCTCTACAAGTAGGTGTCCCCCAAGGTTCTGTTCTTGGGCCTCTCATTTTCTCTCTCTACACATCATTTTTTAAGTAAACTCATTAGCTCTTTTGGCTTATAATATCATCTCTACGATACTCAAATCTACCTTTCCTCCCCTGACCTCTCCCCTGCTATCTCTTCATGGATGTCCCAGTACTTTCTTAAACTTAACATGTCTAAGACTGAGCTGATCATCTTCCCTCCCTTCCATATAACCTTACCTACCACAATTGCATTATCCATTGATGGTACTACTATCTCCTCTTGTAGCCCACAAGTGCGCTGTCAGAAGGGGTAGACAGTGAGCCTTGACAAGAGTGCTAGGAGGAGAGTTGGCTAGGTTTGGTGAAGTAGTGGGTCTTGAGAGCTCCTTTGAAGTTTTGTAAAGAGGTGGAGAGACTGAGGGGAAGAGGTAGAGAATTCCAGAGAAATGGAGCAGCACATGTAAAATCTTGGAGGTAGGAGTGGGAGGAGGTAATCAGTAGGCAGGCGAGGCGGCGTGCATTAGCAGAGCAAAGGGGATGGGCGGGAGTGTAAAGGGAGATAAGGTCGGAGACAGGGGCGGATCCAGGAAAAAATGACAGGGGGGGCACCTTGTGCATGCCAAAGGCGTGCGGCCCCATGAAGGTGTGCGTGGCCTCACAACAAGGGCATGACCTAGCAACAAGGGTCATGGCCTCAAAGGGAACATTGTATTCGTAAGACGGGAAGAGGGTGACACTTTGGAGAGGCAGTGGGTGACAGGAGAGAGAGGGTGATGGGTTCATAGTGACGCAGGGGAGAGGCAGTGGATGAAGGAAACATAGTGGGAGACGGAGAGGCAGTGGGTGACAGAGAGAGGGTGACAGTGAGAGGCAGAGTGGGTAACACTGGGGAAAGGGTGACGAGGAAAAAGTGGGTGATGCCAGGGGGAGGTGGCAGTAGGTAACAAGGAGAGGGGGACAGGGAGAGGCAGTGGGTACCTAAGGTCTCTGTAGGAGTAGGAGGGAGTAGTGAGACATTTGTAGTGAGGTTTACAGAGGCATGAAGGGAAAGATTCACTGGGGAAACAAACATTATACACACGGTATGAGCCGAAATTCACATTATAGCACATAGTATGAGCCGAAATTCACATTATAGCTCTTAGTATGAGCCGATATTCACATTATAGCACATAGTATGAGACAAAATTCACATTATAGCACATAGTATGAGCCTAAATTCACATTATACCACATGGTATGAGCCTAAATTCACATTATACCACATGGTATGAGCCGAAATTCACATTATAGTACATAGTATGAGCCGATATTCACATTATAGCATGCTGAATGAGCCAAAATTCACATTATAGCACGCTGAATGAGCCGAAATTCACATTATAGCACGCTGAATGAGCCAAAATTCACATTAGTAGCACACTGAATGAGCTGAAATTCACATTATAGCACATTGAATGAGCTGAAATTGTGACAGCAGGGACAGCCGGAGTGACAGCAGGGACAGGGCGCGAGAGAGTGACGACAGGGAGTGAGAGCAACGACGGAGAGAGAGTGACGACAGGGAGAGAGTGACGACAGGGAGAGAGTGACGACAGGGAGAGAGAGTGACGACACGGAGAGAGAGTGACGACAGGGAGAGAGAGAGTGACGACAGGGAGAGAGAGAGTGACAGCAGGGAGAGAGAGTGACGACAGTGACAGCAGGGAGAGAGAGAGTGACGACAGTGACAGGTACAGTAAGGACAGGAAGAGAGGGTGACAGCAGGGGAACATTACCTGAATGTGGTCGGCGGAGGCACCCATGGGCAGCGGCGGTGATAAGGAGGCCTTTTCGTGTGGTGAGGTCCCCCTGACCGCCATATGTTGCGGGTGAGCGGCTGGTGGCGGTGAGCGGCAGACGGCTGGCGGCTGTGAGCTAGTACAGCGCTCTTCACAGCCGTCGGCCGCCGAGCAGAGACGGGAGCACCATGTGCAGCAGGATGGCCACTTCTCTTGCCTCCTGCTGCACTTTCATTTCCGGGTCAGTGGAAGAAGTGGCGCTATACCATACCACTGTATACCGCCCCACTTCGACCACACTCTCTCTCTCTATATCTATTACAAGAAACAGTTTATGCGCAAATACTAGTCCCCTTTGCAAGTTCTTTTTGTGGAACAACAAGTCTCAGCTTCAGCTGTTTAAAAGGAGACCATCCACAATCTTCAATGGATTCCAAGATGTCCCGTTTTGCACTAAAATTCTTGAAATCGGCAGCTCCTTTACACACCAATATCCACAGTTGGTAATTTATTCTGTAATTAAATAAAAAAAAAGGAGCACTCCATAGTGCATATCAGTTTTAAAATTGTAATTTATTACACCAATCTGACACACATATGGTAAGAACACATACCGCAAGTAGCGGTATAAGCCAACGTAAGTATAACACATGCAAGATCAAAAAACGGTTTCACCGCATATAGAAGGTGCTTCTTGGCTGGGTGAGGATCACCGTGCAGCCAAGAAGCACCTTCTATATGCGGTGAAGTCCGTTTTTTGATCTTGCATGTGTTATACTTACGTTGGCTTATACCGCTGCTTGCGGTATGTGTTCTTACCATATGTGTGTCAGATTGGTGTAATAAATTACAATTTTAAAACTGATATGCACTATGGAGTGCTCCTTCTTTTTTATTTGATTACAGAGTATCTATAGCTCTATATATATATATATATATATATATATATATATAAAACATATGACCAAGAATAAAATAAATTAAAATATAAAAATTTAGCCAGTCTTACATTTGTGGTTATGCTGCCGGCAGGCAGTACTGTTCAATTGGAGACCGAGAGCTGGCTTCTCTCGGCCTCTCCTCCAAGGACGCAAACACAGTCATAGATACAGCCTCCGGGGCTCCAGACATCTCTCCTCCTTCTTCAGTGCAGCCTGCGGCGCACCAATGACTGAGCCGCAGGCTTGCTGAGCCGGACAGCAATTGGACAGCTGAGCCACCGCTCAGCTGCCCTGACTACCGCTCTTAGAGCACTCTGTCAGGGCAGTTGAGCGACGGCTCAGCTGTCCAATTGCTGTCCGGCTCAGCAAGCCTGCGGCTCAGTCTTTGGCGTGTCGCAGGCTGCACTGAAGAAGGAGGAGGACGCCAGGGACAGGGCAGCGGGGCTGGGGAGCCGGGACACGTAAGAGCAGCGCCGCAGATCGGATTAAAGAGAGATCCGGCTCTGCTGCTGCCGCCGCTACAAGACCGTTCATCGCGGCGGGCGCCGTCTGCGCCGCCGCTTCTTTTTTTAAAGGGACTGCTGTGTTGTTGTTTTTTTAAAGTGCCAGACATGACAGGGGGGGCACGGGCCCGCGTGCCCCCCCCCCTGGATCCGCCACTGGTCGGAGATGTAACTGGGAGAGGAGTGGGTAAGGGCTTTGTAATTGAGCGTGAGAAGCTTGAGATGGATTCTGAAGGTCCAGTGAAGAGCTTGTAAGAGAGGGGAGGTGTATGTAGTGCGTCTTTATTGCTGCAGGATACTGTATTATTGCTCCGAAGACTTCTGGAATATGGTATGGTATCGGGATCCTGGTGCTTGGGTCGATGGCAGTCAGAATACCAACAATGGCATCTCAATGCACAGGATCCCAACACCTGGAAGATTAGTAGGCAAACCCTACCCTCCTACTTCCACCTAACCCTAACCCTCCTTTTCTGCTGCCTGACCCTAACCACCTTTCCCTGCAGCCTAAACCTAACCCCCCTCCCCGCAGCCTGTGTCCATTAGATTGAGGTATATTAGGGTTATAAGGAAATGAGCTAGCCATGCGTCTGACAAATGACAATTCGTGGTCTGAAACACATTAAGCGTGGCATGGTTGTAAACTCCAGTGATGATTACAGTAGATTGGTGGGCATTCCCTGAAGGCGGGCACAGGATTTGGAACTGAAGCCCTGCTGTTTCCCTGTGTGCCATCTCAGCAGGACATTGAATGGTGACCTGCATGTTCCTGCTTTGCCATTAAGAAATTATTTCATGCTTTTATATACATCTACTTATTGTAAGTGCACTGTCTTATCACATTTTTTTTAACCTGTCGAAGGTCTCTGCACTACTGCTTGTTTTTGTTCTTGTGTTTTCCATCCAGTGCTGCATTTACACGCAGTAGGATACACACATTGTTTCAAGATATATATACAGGGCTGGCCCGACCATTACGCAGAGTACGCAGCCGCATAGTGTGCTACACATTCTCTGTACACCTTCCTGCTCCAGTCCCTGGACACCGCAGACAACCCCACTCCCTGGACCCAACGGGCAGAGTGGACACTGGGCACTCCCCACATGCAGGGCTGAGCAGCACTGTAGGAGGACCCACAGCAGCGCAGGATCCATTAACTGGGAGGGATCCAATGAGCTGAGGACACCTTCCACATAGTGTATGGGTTTAATGCTGTTAACTTAAGTGGCACTGGGTCACCCACTATCTCCCTCTCACCCCTGCTTCATTCAACCACTATCTCCCACTCACCCCTGCCTCAGTCACCCACTATCTCCTTCTCACCCCTGCCTTACTAGTCACTCACTATCTCCCTGTACCCTATGGGGTACAATACGCCCATTTCTTGTGAGACCACACCCCTTGCCCGCGCAATCCCGTTAAACAATTTACCCATCAAGGGGCACAAAATTTATCTTTGCTTACCAATAAAAACAAAAAGCTCAGGCCGGCCCTGTATATATGTGTGTATATATATATATATATATATATATGTGTGTGTATATATATATATATATATATATATATGTGTGTGTGTGTGTGTGTGTGTGTATATATATATATATATTTATATATATATAAATATGTGTGTGTGTGTATATATATATATATATATAAATATGTGTGTGTGTATGTATATATATATATATATATATATATATGTGTATATATATGTGTATATATATCTATATATCTATATGTATGTATGTATGTATGTATGTGTATGTATATATATATATATATATATATATAAAAAGAGGACAAAGATCATATATATCACCTAACTACATTATGCAATATTATGGAACAATCTGTGTGTCTATGATATGGGAGAGTTTTCTTATTGGACTTTTTAAAGGGTGATTATCCTTTTTGATACATTGGCGTTTGAAAGTGCACCTTGTTTTAGATTGTTATTCACTTTTGGTGATTAACAAAGTGAACGTTATAACTAGGGGGTACGCTGGAGCATTGCATCTTTTTTTCTCAATTTACTATAAAGCTTATCCCAAAAAAAGGTAGTATCACGAATGTACTGTAGTTATCCTTCTTCTACTTACGGCAGTAGAAAACTATCAACAAAGATCGCCAAAGGCTCATGGAGTGAACCTTTAGCAGATATGATTGGATGACAAGGCAGTTCAATAAAAGATTTATGCATTTTTGGAAGTGAATATATAATTGGACATATAGGATGATCGGCATTCAATAATAGAGCTGTTTTATTGTGCAACCAACCACGATGCACCTACATGATCGATAATCAAATCAACGTGCCACTTGATCTAAGTTACAGGATTGAATGACAATTTGGTATAAGTTAGTGTCAGACAGTTGTTGGCATATCTCATGATCCTGGATGACCATGACATCGCCCTTATTTGCCTGCCGTATAACCAAATTGTAATTTTTAATAAATCCCTGTAGGACCTTTCTCTGTAAAACGGTCAAATTGTCATAATAGGGTACATCATTTTGCGACGATATCTCCTATTCAGTGAGCCTCATACAGTAAATATCTTCATGCAGTACTTGCATTAGAAGTCTGAGGAGCAAATGAACTCGGTCTACCGAAACACTCTTTTACATCAACACCATTATTTAGCAAAGAACTCTCATAATCTCAATTTTCTTCCAAATTTATAATTGTCAAAAGACCAATTACATTTATTATGCATAACAGTGGGGACAAAAGAAGACCTCAAGATAACCTTTCCATTTTAGGATCTGTTAAAGGAACACTAGAGAGGTTAAACACTGACTCTAAAACTTCTCACCCTTGCCTCTTTTTCTTATTAAAGCTACCGCGACTTGCTTGGTATCTGGGTCATGGTTTTTTTGTGGGATCTGAGGTGGTCCTCGTAACCCGGCCTAAAATAGCCCCATTTGGTGGTCTGTACAAACTGCATGCTCCTGGATTTGGCTGGGTGCTGTCTCTCTCTCTCTCTCTCTCTCTCTCTATATATATATATATATATATATATATACATACACACACACACACACACACACACACACACACACACACCAGAGACATCTGCCGCCGGGTTCCTGCTCTGAAGGGGGGCACCTCTCCTCCCATTCTGTGACTCCATTGAATTAAGTTAATTGATACAGTAGCTGCCGCTATCTTTTCAGTGGCAGACTTCCGCACCTTACAAATCACACCCTTTTTAATATACTGTTGATACACATTTTACAAGTGTCATACACAGGATTAGACACCACGATCTGTTACACTGGAAGCAGTCACTTTACTGATGGAGCTATTTGCTCCTGTATAGGAAATATGAGAATTCTAGCTATATGAAGTTACTTCTCTGACAATTACACGTAACTTCATATAGTTAGAATTCTCATGCTTACTGTACAGGAGCAAATAGCTCCATCAGTAAAGTGTCTGCTGTTAGTGTAACAGGCCATGGGTTCTATTCCTGGGTATGGCTGCTAAGAAATGTGTGATTTAAAATAAGACAATGAAATGTATATTTTTCCAAGTGCGCTAAATAAAAACGTATCTACAATGATTCTTCCAGTGTTGTTTCCGTGGGTAGGAATTGAATACTGGAGAAGGTTTGTGTCTGGGAACCTGTAACGGACACCCCTCACCAAGATAGTCACCAAAACAAGAGGTCCAAGGCCAATTAGTAAAAAAATATTTTAATAGCATACATTTGAACAAATGCAATTTTTACACAAAGTTCATCATGTACTGTTTACAAAGATGTGTTTAAAAAATTATGTCAGTAAAAGACAACCAGTGTGTTTGTTGTATAATCTTAACTCTAGATC
This sequence comes from Pseudophryne corroboree, assembly GCF_028390025.1. Classification (NCBI taxonomy): domain Eukaryota; kingdom Metazoa; phylum Chordata; class Amphibia; order Anura; family Myobatrachidae; genus Pseudophryne; species Pseudophryne corroboree. The sequence continues at coordinate 711,167,887 of NC_086444.1, read as the reverse complement.
AGGGGTGGGCAATTATTTCAGCTGGGGGGCCGCTTAACACTTCCAGCGAATATTCGAGGGCCACACACAAAATACTCAAAAAGAGATCCCTTTTTACACATTACAGCAGACAGCGTGCCCTTTTTACACATTACGGCAGACAGCGTCCCCCTTTTTACACATTACGACAGACAGCACCCCCATTTTTATAATTACGGCAGACAGCGCCCCCGTTTTTATACATTACGGCAGACAGCGCCCCCGTTTTTATACATTACGGCAGACAGCGTCCCCGTTTTTATACATTACGGCAGACAGTGCCCCCGTTTTTACACATTATGGCAGACAGCACCCCCGTTTTTACACATTACGGCAGACAGCATCCCCTTTTTACACATTACGGCAGACAGCGCCCCCGTTTTTATACATTACGGCAGACAGCGCCCCCCTTTTTACACATTACGGCAGACAGCACCCCCTTTTTACACATTACGGCAGACAGCGCCCCCGTTTTTATAATTACGGCAGACAGCGCCCCCGTTTTTATAATTACGGCAGACAGCGCCCCCGTTTTTATAATTACGGCAGACAGCGCCCCCGTTTTTATAATTACGGCAGACAGCGCCCCCGTTTTTATAATTACGGCAGACAGGGCCCCCGTTTTTACACATTACGGCAGACAGTCCCTACCCCCCTTTCCCCACCCTCCCCTAAACCTATATAGCAGTCCTTACCCTCCCCCCCCCCTCCCCCTCCCCTAAACCCATATAACCGTTTTTAACTCCCCTCCCCTGAACTTATATGGCAGCTTAAGCTTTATCCAGGACAGGTGGTTTACCTATTTGTCAGTGGCAGACGATCCCCGCTGTCTGACGATCCGCGCTGCTGCTGCCGCCGCCGCTTCTTCTCCCCGCTGGCCGCCGCTTCTTCTCCCCACTGGCCTCCGCAGTGCTCCCCACTGGCCGCTTCTGCTCCGAGTCCCCACTGCAGTGCCCGCCCAGCGCCGCCCCCCCGTGCCGCCCAGCGCCGCCCAGCGCATGATAGAGGAAATCTCGGTCAGCTGACCCTGTGACGTGACCGGGATTTCCTCAGCGGCGCCGCGTCTGAGAGCAGTGCAATGACAAGCGGCCTGTCGGGCCTCTTGTCATTGCACTCTGGTGGGGCACAGCGGGCCAGGCAGGATCGGTCCGCGGGCCGCATCCGGCCCACGGGCCGCCTGTTGCCCACCCCTACTCTAGATACTCCCTCACCCTTTTCAAGGTGCGAGCTCGGAGGGGAGTGTCTTCACAAACTAGGTTGGAAACTTCTGACTGCCAGTTGTCTTCTACTGGCATCATTTTTTAAACACATCTTTGTAAACAGTACAACACTGGAAGAATCATTGTAGATAAGTTTTTATTTAGCGCACTTGGGAAAATTGTTTTTATTTTGTATGCTATTGAGGTCTATCAACAGGGATCTCTCCCGTTGTGCTGCTCCTAACTTGGCGCAAGATAAAGATACTGTTGTGTTATTTTTAATGAAATGTATATATACATTTTTTCTATTTCGTCCTAGAGGATGTTGGGGACACCAAAAGAACCAATGGGTATAGACGGGATCTGCAGGAGACATGGGCACTTTAAAACTTTCAAAGGGGCGTGACCTGGCTCCTCCCTCTATATCCCTCCCCAGACTCAGTTTAGAAAATGTGCCCTGCAAGACGGAGGCACTCGGGAGAGCTCTACTGAGTTTCTCTGAAAAGACTTATGTTAGGTTTTTTATTTTCAGGGAGGTCTGCTGGCCCTCCCTGCTTCGTGGGACTGAGGGCAGAGCAGTCTAGACCCACTTCTAATGAGTTTTAGGGCTCTGCTGCTGCTGACAGGATGCCTCCGTACCTGAGGGGAGATGAACGCCGGGTACTCTCGGATTCTCGCTCCCACAGCCTGCCGTCACCCCCTTTCAGAGCCAGAGGTCAGAAGACAGGTGAGTATGTAGAAGAAAAGAAGACTTCTCTTCACTAAGACGGCATTACAGAGGTACCGCACAGTGAGTGCACAGTGCGCGCCGGGCTCCCATACAGTACACACCGCTGGGTGAAGGGCGCTTCGGGGATGGGGGAAGGGTGCGCGCGCCCTGGGGAGCCTTTTTACCTCAGAAAAGCTGGCTAGTGGGACTAAAAGTGCCTAGGCACAGTCCAAAACCCCCGCCAGGATAAATAAATGTATATTTAAGCGGGACGAAGCGCGCCATTATGGGGGCAGAGCTTCTTCCTCAATGCTCACTCTGCGCCTTTTCCTCCACCACACAAGCAGCGCTGGTCCTTCCTCACAAGCAGCAAGTACCAGGGGCATAAGAAAACGAGGGGGGGGGCAGAATTAATAGATAAATATAGCGCTGCAGCTCTGGGGCACTTGAGGGTGTTTTCAGACCTGCATTTTGGCGCTGGAGGTGTGAGCTGGCTTTTTCCCTTTGTGTTCCCTGACAGGCTTTGATTTGGGTGCTGTTTTCAGTGGACGACATGTTTGAGGCAGATTATTCCTCTCAGGGGGATAATTTATTGGGGACACCAAATGTTTTGGGGGTGGCCCTGTCGACACCGCCGACTGCTGACTGGTTATCAACTCTGAATGCTTTAAATGCTAATGTCACTCTTTTAAATCAAAAGTTTGATCAGTCTGAATCTCAAATCCAGGTGTGGAAGAGATCAATGGAGGACGCTTTATTGCAGGTCCAGGGCCTTTCAGGGTCGCTCAAACGTGGTGTTGACCAATTAGTTGACACAGATACCGACACAGACTCTGAGGCTGATGTCGACTTTGCTGATTCCAGATAAGATCCTAAATTAGCTAAGAGTATTCAGTATATGATTGTAGCTGTTAAAGACATATTACATATTGATGAGGACCCTATTACACCTGAAACGAGGGTCCTTATTTACAAGGAAATGAGACGCTCAGTTGCTTTTCCTCCATGTTTTGAACTAAATGACCTCTTTGATGGCATTTGGAACAACCCTGATAAGAAAATGTATAATTCCTAACCGGATCAAGGTGGCGTACCCCTTTCCCACGGCTGACAGGGAAAAGTGGGAAACACCACCCACAGTTGACAAGGCCCTAGCGCACTTGTCTAAACAGGTAGCCCTCCCTGCGGCTCAGTCGACGACCCTTAAGGAACCAGCTGATCGTAAGCAGGAGGCTACTTTGAAAGCTATTTTTACAACCACAGGGACGCAGCTTAGGCCTCTTATTGCGTCAGCGTGGGTAAGTAGCGCTATTGAAAAATGGGCTGAAAGTTTGTCTTCTGATTTGGATAATCTTGATAGGGATAGCATCCTAGTGAAGCTTGGTTATATCAGGGACGCGGCTGCGTACTTGAAAGAGGCTGCAAGAGATGCTGGCCTCCTGTGTGCTAAGGCTAATGCTATGTCAGTTGCAGCTAGGCGAGAGCTTTGGACTCACCAGTGGAATGCTGACGCCGATTCCAAGAAAAATATGGAGTCCCTTCCATTTAAGGGAGGTGAACTTTTTGGGGATGGCCTTACTGATTTGGTATCGGCGGCCACCGCGGGTAAGTCAACCTATTTACCTTATGTTCCTGCGCAACAAAAGAAACCACACATCAAATGCAGTCCTTTCGGTCCAATAAGTATAAAAGAGGCCGAGGTAATTTCTTCCTTGCTACCAGAGGTAGAGGAAGGGGCAAGAGAACACCCGCCTCTTTGGGTTCCCAGGAGCAGAAGTCCTCCCCGGCTTCTGCCAAATCCACTGCATGACGCCGGGTCTCCCCTACAGGAGACCGCACCGGTGGGGGCACGTCTAAAGCTCTTCAGTCAGGTCTGGGTTCGTTCGGACCTAGATCCTTGGGTGTTGCAAATTGTGACCCAAGGGTACAAACTGGAGTTTCAAGACGTTCCCCCTCGCCGTTTTTTCAAATCGACCTTACCAGCTTCGCTTACAGACAGAGTTCTAGTCTGTGGAGCAATACAAAAATTGTGTCAAAATCAGGTTGTGGTCCCGGTTCCCCTGGCACAGCAAGGGGAGGGCTTTTATTCAAGCCTGTTTGTGGTACCAAAGCCGGATGGCTCGGTAAGACCAATCCTCAACCTGAAATCTCTAAAAAAAAATTCCTGAAGAAATTCAAATTCAAGATGGAGTCTCTCAGAGCGGTGATCTCCAGTCTGGAGGAGGGGGAATTCATGGTATCATTGGACATAAAGGATGCATACCTTCATGTCCCCATCTATCCCCCTCATCAAAGGTATCTCAGGTTTGCAATCCAGGATACTCCTTACCAGTTTCAGACGTTGCCGTTTGGCCTGTCCACGGCTCCGAGGATTTTCACAAAAGTCATGGTAGAGATGATGGTTCTCCTCCGCAAGCGAGGAGTTACAATTATCCCATACTTGGACGATCTCCTGATAAAGGCGAGATCCAAAGACAAGTTGGTACAGGACATTGCACTGTCCCTATCGATTCTGCAACAGCACGGCTGGCTCTTAAACTTGCGGAAATCACAGTTAATCCCAACAACCCGGTTGGTGTTTTTAGGTATGATTCTGGACACAGTCCAGCAGAGAGTGTTCCTCCCTATGGAGAAAGCTCTGGAAATTCAGAGTTTGGTAAAACTCATTCTGAAACCAACAACAGTCTCCATTCATCAATGCATTCGGTTGCTGGGTAAGATGGTAGCGGCATACGAAGCCCTCCAGTTTGGGAGGTTCCATGCCAGAGTGTTTCAGTGGGACCTGTTGGACAAGTGGTCCGGATCCCACCTTCATATGCACTGGAGAATAATTCTATCTCCCAACACCAGAATCTCACTCCTGTGGTGGCTCCACAGCTCTCACCTCTTAGAGGGACCCAGGTTCAGGATCCAGGACTGGATCCTAGTGACCACGGATGCAAGTCTCCGAGGTTGGGGAGCAGTCACACAAGGGGTGACCTTCCAAGGAAGATGGTCAGGTCCAGAGACTCATCTTCACGTAAACGTTCTGGAGCTAAGGGCCATTTACAACGGCCTTCTGCAAGCGGAACATCTTCTTCGAAACCGGCCTATCCTGATCCAATCGGACAACGTGACAGCAGTAGCATACATAAACCGCCAAGGCGGCACAAAGAGCAGGACAGCCATGGCAGAAGCCACAAAGATTCTCCGCTGGGCAGAGACACATACAAGCGCTCTGTCAGCAATATTCCTTCCGGGGGTGGACAACTGGGAAGCAGACTTCCTCAGCAGACACGATCTACATCCAGGAGAGTGGAGCCTCCATCAAGAGGTCTTCACACTAGTGACAAGTCTTTGGTGGGTTCCCCACATAGACATGATGGCGTCTCGCCTCAACAGAAAACTTCTGAAGTATTGTTCCAGGTCCAAGGACCCTCAGGTGGCGGCAGTGGATGCACTGACGTCACCTTGGGTGTTTCCGTCGGTGTATATTTTCCCTCCGCTTCCTCTCATCCCAAAGGTTCTGAGCATTTTAAGAAAAACAAAGATTCCAGCGCTCCTTGTAGTTCCAGACTGGCCAAGGAGAATTTGGTACCCGGATCTTCAGGCGTTACTGGTTGAAGATCCTTGGCCTCTTCCTCTTTGCAAGGATCTGCTACGACAGGGGCCGTTCATCTATCAGGACTTACAGCGGCTACGTTTGACGGCATGGCGGTTGAACGCCAGATTTTAGGCCGAAAGGGTATTCCCAGTGAAGTCATCCCTACCCTTATTCTTGCTAGGAAGGGTGTAATGTCAAAGCACTATCACCGTATTTGGAGGAAATACGTCTCCTGGTGCGAGTCCAAGAAAGCTACTGTGGAGAAGTTTGACCTTGGACGGTTTCTCCATTTTCTACAAAATGGAGTGGATGCGGGCCTTAAATTAGGCTCCATTAAGGTGCAGATTTCTGCCTTGTCAATTTTCTTTCAGAAACAATTGGCATCACTTCCTGAGGTGCAGACCTTTGTAAAAGGGGTCCTGCACATCCAACCTCCCTTTGTGCCCCCTGTGGCACCTTGGGACCTTAACGTGGTATTGACATTCCTTCAGTCACATTGGTTTGAACCTTTACGTAAAGTGGAATTGAAATTCCTCACTTGGAAGGTAGTCATTTTGTTGGCATTGGCATCCGCAAGGCGGGTGTCTGAGTTAGCGGCCCTGTCTCACAAGAGCCCTTATTTGATCTTCCATGATGATAGAGCAGAGTTGAGAACTCGGCAACAATTTCTGCCGAAGGTGGTTTCCTCTTTTCATGTTAACCAACCTATTGTGGTGCCAGTGGCTACTGGCGCTTTGGCTGAGGAAAAGTCTCTTGATGTGGTAAGAGCTTTGAAAATGTATGTCGCCAGAACGGCTCCAGTTAGGAAAACAGAGTCTCTGTTGGTCCTGTATGCTCCCAATAAGATTGGGTGTCCTGCTTCCAAGCAGACCATTGCCCGCTGGATATGTCAAACGATTCATCAGGCTCATTGCACGGCAGGTTTGCCGTTGCCGAAATCGGTGAAGGCCCATTCCACTAGGAAGGTGGGCTCGTCCTGGGCGGCTGCCCGGGGTGTCTCGGCATTGCAACTTTGCCGAGCTGCTACTTGGTCGGGGTCAAACACGTTTGCTAAATTTTACAAGTTAATCGGTCAATCGGTGCTGCAGAGTCATCCGCACTCTCCCGCCCGCTATAGAGCTTTGGTATAAACCCCATGGTTCTTTTGGTGTCCCCAACATCCTCTAGAACGAAATAGAAAATAGGATTTTAATACCTAGCGGTAAATCCTTTTTTATGAGTCCGTAGAGGATGTTGAGCGCCCGTCCCAGTGCGTACTGTATCTGCAGTTTAGTTCTGGTTACACACAGGTTGTGTTATGGTTTCTTCAGCTTGTTGCTGAATTTTGTTCATGTCCGTTGGCATGTGTTCAGTTGAATGCCATGTTATTCGGCATGTTTATGGCGTGAGCTGGTATAATGGTCACCATTGTTTGTTAATTCCTTTCCTTGAAATGTCCGTCTCTCCGTGCACAGTTCCAAACTGAGTCTGGGGAGGGATATAGAGGGAGGAGCCAGGCCACGCCCCTTTGAAAGTCTTAAAGTGCCCATGTCTCCTGCGGATCCCATCTATACCCCATGGTTCTTTTGGTGTCACCAACAACCTCTACGGACTCATAGAAAAGGATTTACCGGTAGGTATTAAAATCCTATTTTTTTCTGGCAAATTTACGCCACTGTAAAATATGTGTGTAATAAAAAAATAAAATAAAATATATATATATATAGTGTATACAAACAGAAAGTTCAGCACTCACCATAGCAAGCTCCCTTATCCTCACAACATCAATAAATAAATGATGGGGGTTTAGTTAGTGAATTGGCCAATGCACGGAAGTCTGCATACCGCTCGCAGGTCCTACACTATCACAAAGTCTCAAAAATTAAAACCTGGCAACTGTATCACACATAATATACTGCACACATGCCCACTAGGTTTAATGTATATCTGCCATGCATCTTATGGCTTTTAAAGGTACACTAGTCACCTGACACTGGCTGATAAATTACTAAGGAGCAGCTGACACAGGTTTAGAACAAATGAGATTACGCAGGGGTGCATGAAAAGGCCTGTGACCACGGTTAATAAGAGTTAACCAAAGATTAACCCACGTAATATACAAACAAATCTAGAAAACCACAGCACTCGCCACCCCAGAAGCGGGGTGCAATATCTGCACTCACCACTCATAGGGTGGGGTGCATGCAGCCCATGGCCACCAACCCAAATATATACAAACAGAAAGTTCAGCACTCACCATAGCAAGCTCACTTATCCTCACAACATCAATAAATAAATGATGGTATATAGTGTATGAACAATATCGTTTGCTGAGGAAATCTTACACAACATTTGATGTGCATCGGCAAGTGTGTAACCAGGCTAAATCTTGTATAATATGACTGTTTACAAGTATATTAATCCCTTAGACTCACCCTGCAGTCATCTGTACACCTAATGATTAGAGTAATTTGCATTCACTACATTTAATTTTTTTCCACTTGAGAGCAATCAGATCACACTAATAAGTGTCTATCTGCTACTTGAATTTGTCCACCCAATTGTTCGTTTTGTCAACAGACCGTTGTTAGATGGACTATATTGAACTCAGGAATTTCATGACATACCTTAGTTCAACCATAACCTCTTCTATGACCAATAAAATAAGATTGAGCAAACATTTATTTACTACCAAAAATATAAATAGTTCTAGGTGCTGGCCATATTCAAAGAACACTATCGTCAATTAACCTTAAAATTAGCCAAGCATCAACTGTAGCTCCACCAGGAGATCACAAACTCTCCAGAAATTAAATAAATGTATATGAAACGCTGTCATTTCAAAGCATACATAATTTTTATTTTAAAAAAAATTATTTTAATTTTATCCATACACATTTACAGTATACAATCCACACGGTTGGTGTTTAAACACTACGTTAATAATAATAATAATTAATAATAAAAAAAAACACATTACAATAATTCACTGTTGTTCATACCAACCCATCAACATTATACAGTATATGTGGGATACAGTTAGTTTACCGGCTGTCTGGAATCCCGTCAGCCAGCGAAATACCGCCGCTCAGAATCTCAACCAAAACCCGAGTTCCCACTTGACTAGTGGTCCACGCAACCACCCTAGGGGGAATATAACCGTGTGGCGAGAGAAGCTCACCACCAGGCCCGAAGTGTGTCAAACGCAGCGAGCCCGCTAGAGTACTCGCTTTGCTTGCTGCTGGGATTCCGGCTGTCGGGATTCTGGTGTTGGTCTCCTGACTGCCGCGATTCCGACTGCCGTTATTACATACCGAACCCATATATGTTGCAAACAGTGCTATAACTAGACGTTTTAGCGCTGTGTGCCAGAAACGGCATCACCCTCCCCCAATATACAAAACAGGGCCAGTCTCCATTATTCAAATTATGCTGCACAGTAGCGCCCCTGTCGCACATTAGACCAGGTAGAGCCGCTTTTACACATTACACCAGGTAGAGCCCCTGTCACACATTATGGCAGGTAGAGCTCCATTTTACACATTACTCCAGGTAGAGCCCCTATCACACATTATGCCAGGTAGAGTCCCCTTTCTCCTGCAGGGTACACTGGGCTCCACAGGAATGACATTGGGGTGTAGAGTAGGATCTTGATCCGAGGCACCAACAGGCTGAAAGCTTTGACTGTTCCCAATGCATAGCACCGCCGCCTCTATAACCCTGCCTTCGTGCACAGGAGCTCAGTTTTGTAGTTGGTGCCATGCAGTAAGCAGGCCTACAACAGGGGGGCTGCTTCAGCAGCCCTGAGAAGAAGCTTTTAAAAGAAAATGAAGACTTCAAGTGCTGCAGCAGAGGAACTGTCTGTGTAAGATGTCAGTCAGACATCTCCTGCTGCAGCTCCATCACCTCCCCCAGCGGCGCAGTATACTCCTACACCCTGGTTGCCGGGTACTTACAGTGGAGGCTCCGGTTTTCTTCCTGTTAGTCACACACATGACCGCTGTTCTCCTTGATTGCGTGCCCGCACTCAGGGAGGAGGTAAGTTGGTCCCCCCGGGGGGACCCGCTGTAAATCGCGATCCCGCGCGGCTGGTGGGAGGTGGGCCGCACGGGCTGGCGTGGACACTGTGGTAGTACAGGGACCCCACTAGACCACCAGGGCAAGGGCACAAGTCTGTTTTCTCTCATAAACCATTTATATAGGCCCACAGAACCCGGTGGTGAAGTCCAGCAGGGGGATAAGGATTTGACCTGTAGCCCCTCTCCCAGCCCCAGGTCACCATTTAGAGTAAATGTTCCCACCCTGGAGCTGCATATCTCTCTCTCCCTCACTCCCTGTCAGCGTTTGGGTGCCATTAGGACAAGCTGAGCTGATCCTGGGACTGTTTGGGAAAATCCTCCTCTATAAAGCCATCTGCATGTCAGCGCTGTGCATTTTACCCTGTGATATACATCCAGTCTTTACTATGCATTGTTATATCTATTGAGTGTATAGCTATACATAGTACTACTCTGTATTGCTAGTCCAGTCCAGTTTTATTGCATGTCATAATTTCTGCATTGTACAATGTGACTATGTGTGTGTGCATACAGCTGCTGTGTGACCTCCATTTTGTGTATCTCACTCAGATTGCTATCCCTATATTCTATAACCTGAGGGGGCTAAGTGCGTCAGGTTTATCATTTAATATAGGTAGTTCACAGGATATACTCAGTGTGTATTTTTCTCTGATTTTTAGTCACTATATACCTCTTGAATTCCCTGTTTGTGCTGATACACTAAACAGGGGGTTCTTGTCAGGTATTGTGCTGCTGATATTGTACTGTGTTGCTTTGCATTGAGCTTTCGGATATGTCAGCTGCAAAGGGCAATGGTGCTGGGGCTGATTCCACATTGTGTGGTGGTGACGCTGCAGACACATTTGAGGAAAACAGCAGCTGAGGGTTCAAGTTCTGGGGGATCCTTAGCCCCAAGTGGGACTGTAGCAACGGGGGTTCAAAATGACCCAACTTGGGCTGCCTTCTCCATGCTATTGAATAGGCCGGTAACTAGACAAACACCCCTATGGGACCTCCTGTGCTGGTACAACCGCTTATGGTCTCCGCGTTTAACCCGCCATGGGCAAATCAACTGTCTGCTCAGTTACAGCAATTGAACCAATCACTGACTACTCAGAAGTCTAACCCTCGCCCGCCTAAGACCAAGGGGTCCTCTAAGCGGGCTATTACTTCCTCACAATCCACCAATGTCCCATAACTCCTCGTCTGTTGAGGATGGCGTTTATACTAACCCCACAGATTCTGATCCCGACGCTTCTGATGAGGAATCTGTTTCACAGGTGGATGTTCCTGACTTGTTGGAGGCTATCAGGACTATTCTTCAAATTACTGATGACCCGGAGCCTGATGCTGCCCCTAAGAAATCGGACAGGTTTAAACGTCAGAAAGTGGTTAAACAAGTTTTACCTCATTCTGACCAGTTGACATACGTCAGGAGTCCTGGGAAAATCCAGGAAAGTAGTTCATGCCTCACAAGAAGATGCTGGCTCGCTACCCCCTCGCAACGGAGCTAAGTAAAAATCGGGAAACACCCCCGCCAGTGGATTCGCGGCTGGTGGTATCGTCTGCTCTGCCGTTAACTACCGTCACATCTCTGAAAGAACCGACGGATAAGCGTGTGGAGGGTTGTTTAAAGGCAATTTGCACCCTAACTGGTGCTGTGCATATGTCCACCATTGCAGCGACATGGGCTGCAGAGGCTGTTGAAGCATGGGCTCAGGAGCTGGAGGCGGAGTTGCCTTCCGACGCTTCTGATCATGCTAGACAATGTCTGTCTTATATTGTCACAGCTTCTCATTTCATTAAGGAGGCGGCTTCTGATGCCTGTATTCTGGCGGCCAAGTACTACGTCCATTTTGGCTCACCGGATTCTCTGGTTACGGTCCTGGTCTGTGGATCTGGACTCTAAGAAAACCCTGGAGGGACTTCCTTTTAAGGGAGACATTCTTTTCGGAGTAGACCTCAACAAGATAGTGGCTGACTTAGCTTCTGCTAAAACAGCATGTCTACCTAGTACTGCTCCTTCGGTGCCGAAGGCTAAGAGTACTCCATTTCGCTCCTTTCGTCCTTCAGGGAAAGCAAAAGGTCAGGCATACCCGAAACAGGTTCGCACTTCCAAACCCAATAAGCCCAAGCCCAAACCCAAACGGGCCTGGGCTGCCCATCAACCTGCTTCCAAAACTGACAAGCCTGCCTCATGACACTGCGGGCCTCCCTCTGAGGGATCCCAGGGTGGGAGCCCGACTTCTAGGGTATACCCAGGAATGGTTGAGGACCACTTCCGATGCCTGAGTATGGGAAGTTGTCACTCGAGGTTACGCTGTATCCTTCAAGAATCGTCCCCCCGATTTTGCCTGACAGACGTCCCTTCAGATCAGGTGAAGGCAAAAACTCTCCATTCGAGTGCACCTGGGGGCGTTGTTGGACACTCACAACCACCAGTTGTTCTTGTCTCAGGAGAAAGTCCTGAAGCTTCAGGACAGGATTTGATGCTTACTATCTCGTCCGCAAGTGTTGATACATTCGGCAATGCAAGTGCTAGGTCTCATGGTGTTGGCTTTCAACATGGTGGAGTACGCTCAATTCCATTCCCGCTCTCTGCAGAAGCTGATTCTTGCCAAGTGGGATGGCCTGCCTCACCAGATCAGGTCTCAAATGATCTCCTTGTCTCCAGAGGTCCATCTGTCACTGAGCTGGTGGCTTCAGGACCAACGATTGAGCAGGGGTCGTCCCTTCTGGATCTCCAACTGGGTCCTTCTGCCGACGGATGCCTGTCTGAGAGGTTGGGGCGCGGAGTTAGAGCAACACTCTCTTCAGGGTCGGTGGACCAAGGAGGAGTCTCTGCCCGCAATTCCAGAATGTTTAATCGGGAGGAGTGTTCAACTCATTGAACTTGGCCCAGCATTTAATACAGAACAGACCTGTTCAAGTACAGTCAGACAATGCCACCACAGTGGCGTACAACAATCATCAAGGTGGCACTCAAAGCCGCATGGCATTGAGGGAAGTATCACGGATTCTTCAGTGGGCGGAACGCCATCTGCCAGCCATTTCGGCAGTGTTCATTCTGGGGGTCCTAAACTAGGAAGCGGACTTTCTCAGTCACCAGGACTTACATGCCAGAGAGTGGAGCCCCCATCCAGAAGTGTTTCAACTCCTCGTGGACAAGTGGGGCCTTCCAGATGTGGACCTGATGGCATCTCGACACAATCACAAGGTTCCGGTCTTCGGAGCAAGGACAGTGGATCCTCAAGAAGCGTTCGTGGGCACACTGGCAATTCCATGGAACTTTCGGCTGCCATACGTGTTCCCTCCAGTGTCACTCCTGCCCAGAGTATTAAGGAAGTTTAAGCAAGAAGGAGGAATCTTGCTTCTGATCGCTCCAGCATGGCCCATACGGCATTGGTTCTCAGGCCTTCAGGGTCTCTTGATAGAGCGACCCCTTCTACTTCGCCCAGATCTCCTTGTTCAGGGCCCCTGTGTATATCAGGATTAAGCCCGATTGGCTTTGACGGCGAGGCTCTTGAAGCTTCCGTCTTAAGGGCCAAAAGATTTTCTGAAGCGGTCATTCAAACCATGTTGAAGGCCTGGAAACCGACTTCTGCTCGGATTTATCATAGGGTCTGGAATTCTTACGCATCTAACAATCATGACGCTTACAAGTTTAGTACAGTCAAACTTTTGGCCTTTCTACAACAGGGCCTGGACTTGGGCCTTCGTCTGGCCTCAATCAAGTTTCATAGTTCTGCCTTGTCGGTTTGGTTCCAGAGAAAAATTGCAACTTTGCCTGATGTTCATACATTTACTCAGGGTGTGTTGCGGATTCAACCTCCTTACGTACCGCCTGTGGCTCCTTGGAATTTGTTGGTGGTTCTGGAGGCATTTGATTTGTTTGAGCCTCTTGAATCGGCAGACCTTAAGTGGCTTTCTCTTAAGGTGTCGTTTCTGCTGGCTATTGCCTTTGCCAGACGGGTGTCGGATTTGGGTGCTTTGTCCTGTAAGTCACCACATTGGATTTTTCACCATGACTGGGCAGTTCTTAGAACACGTCCCGGGTACCTACCTAAGGTGGTGTCTTCTTTCCACCTTAATCAGGAGATTGTGGTTCCGGCCTTTGCCTCTCCTTAATTGTGTTCCAAAGAGCAGTTTTTGGATGTCGTAAAGGCTCTCCGTATCTATATGAAGAGAACTGCCTCCATCAGGAAGTCGGATTCTCGCTTTGTTCTGTTTGGTTTTCACAAATGTGGCTGGCCTGCTCACAAGCAGTCCCTGGACAGATGGATTAGAATGGTGATTGCACATGCTTATGTACAGGCTTTCTTTCCAGCTCCTGCTACCATTAAGGCCCATTCTACTCTGTCAGTTGGACCTCCTTGGGCGGCCCGCCGTGGTGCGACCCTTGAACAATTGTGGTCCTCAGTGAACACGTTCATAAGGTTCTATGCCTTCGATACTTCTGCCTCTCAGGATGCTTCCTTTGGACGCCGGGTTCTTGTGCCCGCTACAGTGCGTCCCCTCCCATAAGGAACTGCTTTAGCACATCCCCAATGCCATTCCCTGTGGAGCCCAGTGTACCCCGCAGCAGAAAACGAGATTTATGGTAAGAACTTACCGTTGTTAAATCTCTTTCTGCGAGGTACACTGGGCTCCACAGGGCGCCCACCCTGATGCACTTAGTTTCTTTGGGTTGGTTTGGCATTAGCCGCTGACACTTTCTCCTGTCGTGAGAATGTGGTGTATGTGGGTACTAACAGTTGTCGTCTCTTTTGCCTGCTACTGCATTGGACTGGTTAACAAAAACTGAGCTCCTGTGCACGGAGGCGGGGTTATAGAGGAGGCGTCGCTATGCATTCTGGGACCTGTCAAAGCTATGAGCCTGTTGGTGCCTCGGATCAAGATCCTACTCTACACCCCAATGTCATTCCCTGTGGAGCCCAGTGTACCTCGCAGAAAGATTTAACAACGGTAAGTTCTTACCATAAATCTTGTTTTTACACAGTACGGCAGGCAGAGTCCCCCCCTTTTACACATTACGGCAGGCAGAACCCCCCCCCTCCCCCCCTTTTTACACATTACGGCAGGCAGAGCCCCCATTTTTACACATTACGGCAGGCAGTCTCCCCCCCCCCCTTTTTACCCATTACGTCAGGCAGAGCCCCCCCGTTTTTACACATTACGGCAGGCAGAGCCCCTCCCCTTTTTACACATTCCGGCAGGCAGTCTCCCCCCCCCTTTTTACCCATTACGTCAGGCAGAGCCCCCCCCTTTTTTACACATCATAGCAGGCAGAGCCCCTCCCCTTTTTACACATTCCGTCAGGCAGACTCCCCCCCCCCCTTTTTTACCCATTACGTCAGGCAGAGCCCCCCCTTTTTTACCCATTACATCAGGCAGAGCCCCCCCCCCTTTTTACACACTATGACAGGCAGAGCCCCCCTCTTTTCTCTAACGTCCTAGAGGATGCTGGGGACTCCGTAAGGACCATGGGGAATAGACTGGCTCCACAGGAGATAGGGCACTTTAAGAAAGCTTTGGATTCTGGGTGTGCACTGGCTCCTCCCTCTATGTCCCTCCTCCAGACCTTAGTTTTACACTGTGCCCAGAGCGAGATGGGTGCACTGCAGGGAGCTCCCCGGAGTTCTCTGCCTAGGAAGCATTTTTGTTTGGATTTTTTCTACATTTTTACAGGGAGCACTGCTGGCAACAGGCTCCCTGCATCGAGGGACTGAGGAGAGAGGGGCAGACCTTCTTAATTGATAGGCTCTGCTTCCTCGGCTACTGGACACCATTAGCTCCAGAGGGGGTGAACACAGGTTCTTACTGGGCGTCCACCCCCAGAGCCGCGCCGCCGTTCTCATCACAGAGCCAGAAGAAACGAAGTCAGAAGACGTCTCAGGCGGCAGAAGCCTTCGGTGCTTCACTGAGGTAACGCACAGCACTGCAGCAGTGCGTCATTGCTCCCATACACCTCACATACTCCGGTCACTGTAAGGGTGCAGGGCGCAGGGGGGGCGCCCTGGGCAGCAATATAACACCTCTCTTATGGCAAAAGACAATATACATGTACAGGTGGGCACTATACATGTATATAAAAGAGCCCCCGCCATTTTTTAATAACTTTGAGCGGGACTGAAGCCCGCCGCCGAGGGGGCGGGGCTTCTCCCTCAGCACTCACCAGCGCCATTTTCTCTCCACAGCACCGCTGAGAGGAAGCTCCCCGGACTCCGCCCTGCTTACACACGATGAAGGGGTGTTTAAAAGAGAAGGGGGGGGGGGCACATAATTGGCGGATAACTTATATTACAGTGCGGCTGGGGAAAAACATTTGGTGTTGGTCTCCAGGGTCATTTCGCTGGGGTGTGTGCTGGCATACTCTCTCTCTGTCTCTCCAAAGGGCCTTAAAGGGGATACTGTCTTCAGAAAAGAGTTTCCCTGTGTGTGTGTGAAGTGTGTCGGTACGCGTGTATCGACATGTTTGACGAGGAAGGCTCGCTTAATGTGGAAGGGGAGTGCTTGAATGTCATATCGCCGTCGGCAGCGCCGACACAGGAAAGGATGGATATGCTGAATGTCTTCAATGCAAATGTCAATCTATTGCATGAAAGGTTAGACAAGGCTGAAGCCAGGGATCAGTCAGGTAGCCAGACCATGCCTGTCCATGTGGCGCCAGGACCTTCGGGGCCTCAGAAGCGCACCATATCCCAGATCGATGACACAGATACCGACACGGATACTGACTCTAGTGTCGACTATGAAGATGCAAAATTACAGCCGAAGGTAGCAAAAGTTATTCGGTACATGATTATTGCCATTAAAGAGGTTTTGCATATTACTGAGGAACCCCCTGTCCCTGACACGAGGGTACACACGTATAAAGGGAAAAAGCCTGAGGTCACCTTTCCGTCCTCATTTGAGCTGAGCGAATTGTGCGAAAAGGCTTGGGAATCTCCAGATAGGAGACCACAAGTTCCCAAAAGGATTCTTATGGCGTATCCTTTTCCACAAACGGATAGGATACGATGGGAATCTTCGCCTAATGTAGACAAGGCGCTGACACGCTTATCCAAAAAGGTGGCACTGCCTTCGCAGGATACGGCTTCCCTGAAGGATCCTGCTGATCGCAGACAGGAAATTACCATGAAGCACATTTACACTCATTCCGGTACTATTGTTAGACCGGCTATGGCGTCGGCCTTGGTTTGTAGTGCTGTCGTGGCATGGGCAGATTCCTTATCTACGGAGCTTGACACCTTAGATAGGGATGCCATTTTAATGACCATAGAGCATATCAGGGAGGCTGCCTTGTATATGAGAGATGCTCAAAGAGACATTTGTTTACTAAGCTCCAGAATAAACGCTATATCTATTTCTGCTAGGCGGCTCTTGTGGACCCGACAGTGGACGGGAGACGCCGATTCAAAGCGGCATATGGAGTCCTTGCCTTACAAGGGGGAGGAGTTGTTTGGAGACAGCCTCTCGGACCTGGTCTCTACTGCTACGGCTGGTAAGTCAAATTTCTTACCTTATGTCCCCCCGCTGCATACAAAAAAGGCACCTCATTATCAAATGCAGTCCTTTCGTTCCAATAAGAGCAAGAAGGTACAGGGATCGTCCTTTGTTGCCAGAGGAAAAGGCAAGGGAAAAAGGCTGCACACAGTTAGTTCCCAGGAGCAGAAGTCCTCCCCTGCATCTGCAAAGTCCACCGCATGACGCTGGAACTTCCCGGGGGGAGGCAGATCTAGTGGGGGCTCGTCTTCGGTGTTTCAGCCACGCCTGGGTTCGCTCGCAGGTGGATCCCTGGGCATTAGAGATTGTTTCTCAGGGATACAGGCTGGAATTCGAAGACTTGCCTCCTCGCCGGTTTTTCAAATCGGCTCTGTCGGCTTCCCTGTCAGAGAGGGAGCTAGTGATGGCAGCAATGATGGCAGCAATCCAAAAATTGTATATTCAACAGGTGATTATCACAGTTCCTCATCTCCAGCAAGGAGAGGGATATTACTCAACCCTGTTTGTGGTCCCGAAACCAGACGGTTCGGTCAGACCCATTTTAAATCTAAAATCCCTGAACCTGTACTTGAAGAGGTTCAAGTTCAAAATGGAATCACTCAGGGCGGTCATCGCCAGCCTGGAGGGGGGGGATTGGATGGTGTCACTGGACATAAAGGATGCTTACCTTCATGTTCCGATATTCCCCCCTCACCAGGCGTTCCTGAGATTTGCAGTGCAGGACTGTCACTACCAATATCAGACGTTGCCGTTTGGGCTTTCCACGGCCCCGAGAATTTTCACCAAGGTAATGGCAGAAATGATGGTACTCCTGCGCAGGCAGGGTGTCACAATTATCCCATACTTGGACAATCTTCTCATAAAGGCGAGATCTCGGGAGAAGTTGCTGGACAGCGTGTCCATGAAGACATTGCAGTTACACGGCTGGATTCTCAATATACCGAAGTCCCAGCTAGTCCCTACAACGCGTCTGACCTTTTTGGGCCTGATTCTGGACACAGACCAGAAAAAGGTTTTTCTTCCAATCGAAAAGGTTCAGGAGCTCATAGCCCTGGTCAGGAACCTATTAAAGCCAAAAAAGGTTTCAGTGCATCATTGCACACGGGTTCTGGGGAAGATGGTAGCTTCATATGAGGCCATCCCCTTCGGAAGGTTCCATGCGAGGACTTTTCAATGGGACCTCTTGGACAAGTGGTCAGGGTCCCATTTACAAATGCATCAAAGGATCACCCTGTCTCCCAGGACCAGGGTATCTCTCCTGTGGTGGCTGCACAGTGCTCACCTACTAGAGGGTCGCAGATTCGGCATTCAGGACTGGGTCCTGGTGACCACGGACGCAAGCCACCGAGGCTGGGGAGCAGTCACACTGGGAAGAAATTTCCAAGGTCTCTGGTCAAATCTAGAGACTTGGAGTTGAGGGCCATATACAACGCCCTGCGTCAAGCGGAGGAATTGCTTCGGGAAAAACCGGTTCTGATTCAGTTAGACAATGTCACGGCAGTGGCTCATGTAAACCGCCAAGGCGGAACGCGAAGCAGAGTGGCCATGGCAGAAGCGATCAGGATTCTACGCTGGGCGGAAGGCCATGTAAGCGCACTATCAGCAGTGTTCATTCTGGGGGTGGACAACTGGGAAGCGGATTTCCTCAGCAGGCACGACCTGCATCCGTGAGAGTGGGGACTTCATCAAGAAGTCTTCGCACAGATCACGGGTCGGTGGTGGCTGCCTCAAATAGACATGATAGCGTCCCGTCTCAACAAAAATCTAAAGCGATATTGCGCCAGGTCAAGGGACCCTCAGGCGGTAGCGGTAGACGCTCTGGTGACACCATGGGTGTTCAGATCGGTCTATGTGTTTCCTCCTCTTCCTCTCATACCCAAGGTGTTGAGAATAATAAGAATAAGCAGGGTCAGAACAATCCTCATTGTTCCAGATTGGCCACGGAGGGCTTGGTATCCGGAGCTGCAAGAGTTGCTCACAGAAGATCCGTGGCCTCTTCCTCTAAGGCAGGACCTGCTGCAGCAGGGGCCCTGTCTGTTCCAAGACTTACCGCGGCTGGGTTTGACGGCATGGCGGTTGAACGCCGGATCCTAGCGGAAAAAGGGATTCCGGAGGAGGTCATTCCTACCCTGATCTAGGCTAGGAAAGACGTGACGTCGAAACATTATCACCGTATATGGCGAAAATATGTTTCTTGGTGTGAGGCCAGAGCTGCTACTACGGAGGAGTTCCAGTTGGGCCGTCTGCTTCACTTCCTTCAAACGGGAGTGAATTTGGGCCTAAAATTAGGGTCCATAAAGGTTCAAATTTCGGCCTTATCCATTTTCTTTCAAAGAGAATTGGCTTCTCTTCCTGAAGTACAGACTTTTGTGAAGGGCGTGCTGCATATTCAGCCTCCCTTTGTACCTCTGGTGGCACCTTGGGACCTTAACGTGGTATTAAGTTTCCTCAAGTCACCTTGGTTTGAACCACTCAAAACAGTGGAGTTGAAATACCTAACTTGGAAAGTGGTCATGTTGTTGGCCTTAGCTTCTGCAAGGCGGGTTTCGGAATTGGCGGCTTTATCATATAAAAGCCCATACCTGATTTTTCACGTGGATAGGGCAGAGTTGAGGACTCATCCTCAATTTCTGCCCAAGGTGGTCTCATCTTTTCATATGAACCAACCTATTGTCGTGCCTGTGGCTACACGGGACTTGGAGGATTCCGAGTCCCTGGATGTGGTCAGGGCTTTGAAGACTTATGTGACCAGAACGGCTAGGATCAGGAAGACCGAAGCTCTGTTTGTTCTGTATGCGGCCAACAAGGTTGGCACTCCTGCTTCAAAGCAGACTATTGCTCGCTGGATCTGTAATTCGATTCAGCAGGCGCATTCTTCGGCAGGATTGCCATTGCCTAAATCGGTTAAGGCCCATTCCACTAGGAAGGTGGGCTCCTCTTGGGCGGCTGCCCGAGGGGTCTCGGCACTACAACTGTGCCGAGCTGCTACTTGGTCGGGGTCAAACACCTTTGCAAAGTTCTATAAGTTTGATACCCTGGCTGAGGAGGACCTCCTGTTTGCTCAATCGGTGCTGCAGAGTCATCCGCACTCTCCAGCCCGTTTGGGAGCTTTGGTGTAATCCCCAATGGTCCTTACGGAGTCTCCAGCATCCTCTAGGACGTTAGAGAAAATAAGATTTTACTTACCGGTAAATCTATTTCTCGTAGTCCGTAGAGGATGCTGGGCGCCCGTCCCAAGTGCGGACTTCTTCTGCAAGACTTGTATATAGTTATTGCTTACATAAGGGTTATGTTATAGTTGATCGGGTTTGAACCGAGGCTATGTTATTGTTCATACTGTTAACTGGGTAGTTTATCACAAGTTATACGGTGTGATTGGTGTGGCTGATATGAATCTTGCCCTTAGATTTACAAAAATCCTTTCCTCGTACTGTTCATCTCCTCTGGGCACAGTTTCTCTAACTGAGGTCTGGAGGAGGGACATAGAGGGAGGAGCCAGTGCACACCCAGAATCCAAAGCTTTCTTAAAGTGCCCTATCTCCTGCGGAGCCTGTCTATTCCCCATGGTCCTTACGGAGTCCCCAGCATCCTCTACGGACTACGAGAAATAGATTTACCGGTAAGTAAAATCTTATTTTTTGCATTGCGGCAGGCAGAGCCCCCCCTTTTTTACGCATTATGGCAGCAGAGTCCCCCCTCTTTTACACATTATGGCAGGTAGAACCCCCTCTTTTTACACATTACGGCAGCCAGAGCCCCCCCTTTTTACACAATACGGCAGGCAGAGCCCCCCCGTTTTACACATTACGGCAGGCAGAGCTCCCCCCCCCCCCTTTTTACACATTACGGCAGGCAGAGCCTCACCTTTTTACGCATTAAGACAGGCATAGCCCCCCCTTTTTACGCATTGCAGCAGGCAGAGCACCCCCCCTTTTTACGCATTACGGCAGGCAGAGCCCCCCCTTTTTACACATTACGGCAGGCAGAGCCCCCCCCCCCTTTTTTTTACACATTACGGCAGGCAGAACCCCCCCCCCCCCCCTTTTTTACACATTACGGGAGGCAGAGCCTCCCCCCTTTTTACACATTACGGCAGGTACAGTCACTTTTACACATTAGGCAGGGAGAGAGAGAGAATTATACTGTGACCAGCTGGCAGGCCTCTCCTCTGCTCCCTACTATGCTGCACTCTTTGCAGTGCAGGGCATTGTGGGTGGGCTGGGGGCGGGTTGGGAGAGATGTCATCTCTCCTAGAAAAGGGGGGGAGCTGCAGCGCTGCCTAGCTACCTACAGTATGTGAGAAGAGGTAGCTGAGAGCTGACGGCGAGTGGGTGGCCAGGCGGACACGGACCCCACAACGCGGCGGTGGCGGAGCGGCCAGGCGGGTATTGCCGGTGGTCCTGCGCCCACAGTGCATCTGCGCTGTGTGCCAGGCACCACTGGCACACACCTAATTACGGCCCTGACTGCAAAAATAATTTGCTACTGTGGTAATATAGTGCTTTTGACCATCTATCCCCTTTTCAAATAGGCAGTTTTAACAGTAATAACTTATTTGCTCTTATGTCCTAGAGGATACTGGGGTTCCATTTAGTACCATGGTGTATAGACTGGTCCACTAGGAGTTTGATAGTGTGGGCTGGCTCCTCCCTCTTTGCCCCTCCTACCAGACTCCGTTTAGAAAATGTGCCCGGAGGAGGCGATCACGCTTATGGAAGGTCCTGAAGAGTTTTCTGCACTTATTTTATATGTCTGTTACTTTCAGGCAGGGCTGGTTGGCACCAGCCTGCCTGCTTCGTGGGACTTGGGGGGAAAAACGCCCCAACCTCTTGAAGGGTTAATGGTCCCGTTCCCCGCTGACAGGAGAGGACGTTAAGAGAAAATAGGAGTATAATTACCTACCAGTAAATCCTTTTCTCGTAGTCTGTAGAGGATACTGGGCGCCCGCCCAGCGCTTCGTTCTTCCTGCACTGTTACTTGTTAAGTATTGTTGGTTCAGCTGTTGCTGCTCCTGTTCCTTTTCCTGTTTAAAGTTTGGTAATGATGGCTTTCCTTTGTTTTGTGTGTGCTGGTTCGGAATCTCACCACTATCTTTATCTATCCTTTAAAAGTTTGTCCGTCTCCTCGGGCACAGTTTCCTAGACTGAGTCTGGTAGGAGGGGTATAGAGGGAGGAGCCAGCCCACACTATCAAATTCTTAAAGTGCCCATGGCTCCTATAGGACCCGTCTAAACCCCATGGTACTAAATGGAACCCCAGTATCCTCTATGGACTACGAGAAAAGGATTTACCGGTAGGTAATTAAAATCCTATTTTCTGCAACAGTACAAAGCCAAACATTAAAAATGTTTGTATTCAAGTGATAAGAATTTTTTTTTATTTGTATCCAAATGGCTTAAAAAAAAGTTACTATTCAGTTTATCTCCAAGCACACCTAAAGACCTGTACAATATTGCAGGCCGTTCTTAGGGCTTAATTCAGTATGGGACGCATCAGTGATGCGTTCGCATACTGAAGCTCCTGTGCTGTGTGCACAAGCGCAGGAGCAGCACTGCACATGCACACACAGTGAGATGCGAAATGCCTCTGCCTGATTGACAGGCAGAGGTGTTTGTGGGTCAGGCGAGGGCGTCGACACAGCGTTTTGTGGTCTGGA
Organism: Pseudophryne corroboree; assembly: GCF_028390025.1. Lineage (NCBI taxonomy): Eukaryota > Metazoa > Chordata > Amphibia > Anura > Myobatrachidae > Pseudophryne > Pseudophryne corroboree. The sequence continues at coordinate 711,145,179 of NC_086444.1, read as the reverse complement.
CAATGGGGCATGCCACGGTGGCTGTGTGATGTCACATGCAGCTGAGGCGGCACAAGACGTCCTGGCCCTGCAACTGCCTTCGCAGCTAGGCTACAGAGGCAGGGGGCTACCCTACACTTGTGAGTGCATCGCTGTTTAGAGATGCGCTTGCATTTTAGCGGGGCGGGGGGGGAGAAGGACCCGGCATGAGGGTTAGTGCCCACCCTCAAAATAGGGGTGTGGCTTTATGGGAAAGTAGCAATAGGCCCTACACATAGGCTTAATAGGCCCTACACATTAGGCGATTTCACTGAACGATATGAACGTTCTCGTTCATTAATGAACGAGAACTCGTTCATATCGTTAAGTTTGTAGACTCCAACGATGAATGATGCTTGGCCCCGCGCTCATTCATCGTTGGTGCCGGGTTGCTCATACATGCAGGCCAATATGGACAGTCTCGTCTATATTAGCATGCATTGCTATGTAGCCGGGTGACGTGGGGAGTGAAGAAACTTCACCCCCCCCCCCCATTACCCCCCCCCCCCCCCCCGCCGGGTCGCCTGTCACCCGTATCTGCTCTCGGGCACCTCGGCAGCACATCGCTATACATGTAGTGGACCCTTAACACCCTGTTGTATGATTTAAACAGGGTGGGAAACGTTCCTTTATATCAGAGGTTCTCAAACTCTGTCCTCGGGGGCACACACAGTGCATGTTTTGCAAGTCTCCTCACAGAATCGCAAGTGAAATAATTAGCTCCACCTGTGGACCTTTTAAAATGTGTCAGTGAGTAATTAATACACCTGTGCACCTGCTGGGTTACCTGCAAAACATGCACTGTGTGTGCCCCCGAGGACCAAGTTTGAGAACCTCTGCTTTATATGAACCAGAGGCAGTGGGTGCGGTTTAATAATCCTGCTAATGAGTTTAAATACTGTATATGCTTATAGTAATTTGGATTTCTGATCAAAGACTGTAATCAGGAAACTATGGCTATATACTAACCATTCGCTGCTGCTTGGATTTAGTAAATTAATCTTACTAATCTTTTTGTACTTAAACTAAAACTACATACTGAAGTGTATTGAGACTATATTTGCAGTAATTAAAAATTCAATGTGACTAAGGGGGCTATTCAGAGATGGATGCAGAATTTGCTCTCCTAGTAAAATGTGCATCCATATACTGACATGCAGGGGGTCACACAGCCTGTGTGGTGCCGACCTGCTATGCACTCACAATTTAATTGCGAATGTATTGAATAGAGGCAGGCAAGGCCACCGCTGCTATGTTTCCATATGCAGTTTCCCGTTCTCCCCCAACAGCGCATCGATTTCCCCCCCGGACACCCTTTGCCTGTCAATAATCATGTGATCACATCCTTCCAGTATGCGTTCGAATGGTGAAGGGATGCACGCGCCCATTATGGGGGTCATTCCGAGTTGATCGCTCACTAGCAACTTTTTGCAGTGCTGCGATGAGGTTAAATCTCGGCAAAACTGTGCATGCGTATGCACTGCAGTGCACAGGCGTGTCGTATGGGTACAAAGAGGATAGTTGCTGGGCGATGGTTTTAACGAAGAATTCATTCGCACAGCCAATCGCAAGGTGATTGATAAAAAGAGGGTGTTTGTGGCTGTCAACTGACCGTTTTCAGGGAGTGTTTGGAAAATGCAGGCGTATCCTAGCGTTTGCAGGGCGGGTGTCTGACATCAGTTCTGGGACCGGACAGGCTGAAGTGATCGCAGCGGCTGAGTACGTCCAGAGCTACTCAAACTGCAAAAAACTTTTTTGTGCCATCGTCTACACATGCCATCACACACTTGCAAAGCGAAAATACACTCCCCCGTGGGCGGCTACTATCTGATCGCAGCACAGCAAAAAGTTGCTAGCGAGCCATCAACTTGGAATGACCCCCTATGCACGGTGCACATGCGCAGACCCTATGGACGCAGCCACTGCATGCAATCGCAGTGGCTGCATCTATCCCTGAATAAGACCCGAAGAACGGACTGTAATTATATGGGTTGGATTTACATCTAGTATAAATCTAAAAATACAGGTCTTTATGTACTGCATGCTTGAGGATAGATTTCATAGTAACCCTTTTTTAAGCCGCTTGGATACAAATAATATTTTTTCTTATCACTTGCATACGAGTATCAGTTTAATGTTTGACTTTGTACTGTTGCAGAAAATAAGTTGTTACTGTTAAAATTGGCTATTTGAGAAGTGGATAGATTGTCAAAAGCACTATTTCTCTTACGTCCTAGAGGATGCTGGGAACTCCGTAAGGACCATGGGGTATAGACTGGCTCCGCAGGAGACATGGGCACTATAAAGAACTTAAGATGGGTGTGCACAGGGCTCCTCCCTCTATGCCCCTCCTCCAGACCCAGTTATATCCTGTGCCCAGAGGAGACTGGGTGCATTACAGGGGAGCTCTCCTGAGTTTCTCTGTAAAAAGAATTTTGTTAGGTTTTTTATTTTCAGGGAGCACTGCTGGGCAACAGGCTCCCTGCATCATGGGACTGAGGGGAGAGAAGCAGACCTACTTAAATGATAGGCTCTGCTTCTTAGGCTACTGGACACCATTAGCTCCAGAGGGTCGGAACGCAGGTCTCACCCTCGCCGTTCGTCCCGGAGCCGCGCCGCAGTCCTCCTCACAGAGCCGGAAGATAGAAGCCGGGTGAGTATAAGAAGAAAGAAGACTTCAAAGGCGGCAGAAGACTTCAGGTCTTCACTGAGGTAACGCGCCATTGCTCCCACACACAACACACACTGCAGGCACTGATGGGTGCAGGGCGCAGGGGGGGCGCCCTTGGCAGCAATAATAAACCTCTAGGACTGGCTAACAGACATATATAGGCTGCGCAGGCAGTATATGTTATAATCCCTCGCCAGTATTGAAAAACTGAGCGGGACCGAAGCCCGCCGCTGAGGGGGCGGAGCTTGATCCCACAGCACTAACCAGCGCCATTTTCTCCACAGCACACTGCAGAGAAGCTGGCTCCCCGGACTCTCCCCTGCTGAACACGGTGACACAGGGCAAAAAAGAGGGGGGGGGGGGCACTTGTAAGGCACAGTGAGTGTATATATACATATAATTATATAAAAGCACTGTTTATCTGGGAATTTTGTTTCCAGTGTCAGTTGGCGATGGGTGTGTGCTGGCATACTCTCTCTCTGTCTCTCCAAAGGGCCTTATTGGGGAACTGTCTCCATATAAATATATCCCTGTGTGTGTGGGGGCGTCGGTACGCGTGTGTCGGCATGTCTGAAGCGGAAGGCTCATCTAAGGAGGAGGTGGAGCAGATGATTGTGGTGTCTCCGTCGGCAACGCCGAAACCTGATTGGTTGGATATGTGGAATGTTTTAAATGCAAATGTGACTTTATTACATAAGAGATTAGACAAAGCAGAGTCCAGGGATAATACAGGGAGTCAATCAATGGCTTTGACGGTGTCACAGGGCCCTTCAGGGTCTCAAAAACGTCCCCTATCCCAAATAGCAGACACTGATACCGACACGGATTCTGACTCCCGTGTTGACTACGATGATGCAAGGTTACACCCAAGGGTGGCCAAAAGTATTTATTATATGATTATTGCAATAAAAGATGTTTTGCATATCACAGATGACCCCTCTGTCCCTGACACGAGGGTACACATGTTTAAGGAAAAGAAACCTGAGGTAACCTTTCCCCCATCTCATGAGCTGAACGCGTTATTTGAAAAGGCTTGGGAAACTCCAGACAAGAAACTGCAGATTCCCAAAAGAATTCTTATGGCGTATCCTTTCCCTGCACAGGACAGGGTATGGTGGGAATCCTCGCCCAAGGTGGACAAGGCTTTAAGGCGCTTATCCAAGAAGGTGGCGCTACCGTCTCCAGACACGGCAGCCCTCAAGGATCCTGCTGATTGCAGACAGGAAACGACTTTAAAATCAATATATACACATACGGGTGCTTTACTCAGACCGGCAATAGCATCGGCTTGGGTTTGTAGCGTGGTAGCAGCTTAGACAGATACCTTGTCAGCTGATATTGATACCCTAGATAGGGATACCATTTTATTGACCTTAGGTCACATCAAAGATGCAGTCTTATATATGAGAGACGCTCAGAGAGACGTTGGGCTGCTAGGGTCGGGAGCCAACGCCATGGCGATTTCTGCTAGGCGAGCACTGTGGACCCGCCAATGGACGGGTGATGCCGCCTCAAAGAGGTATATGGAAGTTTTGCCTTACAAGGGTGAGGTTTTATTTGGGGAAGGTCTCACGGACCTGGTTTCCACAGCTACCGCGGGTAAATCTACTTTTTGCCTTATGTTCCCCCACAGCAAAAGAAAACACCACAGTATCAGATGCAGTCCTTTCGGTCGCATAAGTCCAGAAGAGGTCGGGGCTCTTCCTTCCTCGCCAGAGGTAAGGGTAGAGGGAAAAGAATGCCTGCTACGGCTAGTTCCCAGGAGCATAAGTCCTCCCCGGCTTCTACTAAATCCACCACATGACGCTGGGGCTCCACTGAGGGAGTCAGACGTAGATACTTGGGCGATGGAAATTGTATCCCAAGGCTACAAGCTGGAATTCAAAGACGTGCCTCCTCGCCGATTCTTCAAATCGGCTTTACCAGCTTCTCCCCCAGAGAGGGAGATAGTTTTAGCTGCAATTCAAAAGCTGTTTCAACAGCAAGTGATTATCAAGGTTCCCCTAATACAACAGGGAAAAGGGTACTATTCAACCCTATTTGTGGTCCCGAAACCGGATGGCTCAGTCAGACCCATTCTAAATTTAAAATCCCTAAACCGGTACTTGAAAAAGTTCAAGTTCAAGATGGAATCGCTCAGGGCAGTTATCTCCAGCCTGGAAGGGGGGATTTTATGGTGTCACTGGACATAAAGGATGCATACCTTCACGTCCCCATATATTCTCCTCATCAGGCATACCTGAGATTCTCTGTACAGGACTGTCATTACCAGTTTCAGACGTTGTCGTTTGGGCTTTCCACGGCCCGTGGGTTTTCACCAAGGTAATGGCGGAAATGATGGTGCTCCTGCGCAGACAAGGAGTCACAATTATCCCGTACTTGGACGATCTCCTGATAAAAGCGAGATCAAAGGAACAGTTGCAGAAAAGCGTGTCGCTCTCCCTGAAAGTGCTGCAGCAGCATGGCTGGATTCTAAATCTACCAAAGTCACAGTTGGTTCCAACGACTCGACTGTCTTTCTTAGGCATGATTCTGGACACAGAACAAAAGAGGGTTTTTCTCCCGATGGAAAAAGCCCAAGAACTCCAGAACATGGTCAGAGACCTGTTAAAACCGAAAAGAGTGTCAGTCCATCAATGCACTCGAGTACTGGGGAAAATGGTGGTGACCTACAAAGCCATCCCCTTCGCCAGGTTTCATGCGAGGATGTTTCAGTGGGACCTTCTGGGCAAGTGGTTCGGGTCCCATCTTCAAATACATCAGAAAATAACCATATCCCCCAGGGCCATGGTGTCTCTCCTGTGGTGGCTGCAGAGTGCTCACCTTCTAGAGGGTCGCAGGTTCGGCATTCAAGACTGGGTTCTGATGACCACGGACGCGAGCCTCAGAGGATGGGGAGCAGTCACACAAGGAAGAAATTTTCAGGGACTATGGACAAGCCAGGAGGCTTGTCTACACATCAACATACTGGAATTAAGGGCCATATACAACGGCCTACGACAAGTGGAGAATCTTCTTCGCGACCTACCGGTTCTGATTCAATCAGACAACGTCACAGCCGTGGCTCATGTAAACCGCCAAGGCGGGACAAGGAGCAGAGTGGCAATGGCGGAAGCCACCAGGATTCTACGCTGGGTAGAAAATCACGTAAGCGCTCTGTCAGCGGTATTCATTCCAGGAGTGGACAACTGGGAAGCAGACTTCCTCAGCAGACATGATCTCCATCCAGGAGAGTGGGGACTTCATCAAGAAGTTTTTGCAGAGATAACAAGTCTTTGGGGACTTCCTCAAATCGACATGATGGCGTCACGCCTCAACAAGAAGCTTCGGAGGTATTGTGTCAGGTCAAGGGACTCTCAGGCAGTAGCGGTGGACGCCTTGGTGACACCATGGGTGTTTCAGTCGGTCTATGTATTCCCTCCTCTTCCTCTCATCTCAAAAATATTGAGAATCATAAGACGAAAAAGAGTGCAGACAATACTCATTGTTCCAGATTGGCCTCGAAGGGCCTGGTATTCAGATCTTCAGGAAATGATCACAGAAGATCCATGGCCTCTTCCTCTCAGGGAGGACCTGTTGCAGCAGGGGCCCTGCGTGTTCCAAGATTTACCGCGGTTACGTTTGACGGCATGGCGGTTGAACACCGAATCCTAGCTGGGAAAGGTATTCCAGAGGAAGTCATCCCTACTTTGATAAAGGCTAGGAAGGAGGTGACGGCGGAACATTATCACCGTATCTGGAGGAAATATGTATCTTGGTGTGAAGTCAAGAATGCTCCTACGGAAGATTTCCACCTGGGCCGTTTTCTCCACTTTCTACAGACAGGAGTGGATATGGGCCTAAAGTTAGGCTCCATTAAGGTACAGATTTCGGCCCTATCTATATTCTTCCAGAAGGAATTGGCTTCTCTCCCAGAAGTCCAGACTTTTGTAGAGGGAGTGCTACACATCCAGCCTCCTTTTGTGCCCCCAGTGGCACCATGGGACCTTAACGTGGTGTTACAGTTCCTAAAACCTCACTGGTTTGAACCTCTTCAAACATTTGAATTAAAATTTCTCACTTGGAAGGTGGTCATGTTGTTGGCCTTGGCATCTGCAAGGCGGGTGTCCGAACTGGCGGCTTTGTCTCATAAGAGCCCCTATCTCATTTTCCATGTGGATAGAGCAGAGTTGAGGACTCGTCCTCAATTTTTGCCTAAGGTGGTGTCATCGTTTCATATGAACCAACCTATTGTGGTGCCTGTGGCTACGGGAGACTTGGAGGATTCCAAGTCCCTTGATGTAGTCAGGGCCTTAAAAATTTACGTAGCCAGGACGGCTCGGATTATTAAAACAGAGGCACTGTTTGTCCTGTATGCAGCCAACAAAGTTGGCGCTCCTGCTTCTAAGCCGACTATTGCTCGCTGGATCTGTAACACAATTCAGCAGGCTCATTCTACGGCTGGATTGCCGTTACCAAATTCGGTAAAAGGCCCATTCCACTAGGAAGGTGGGCTCTTCTTGGGCGGCTGCCCGAGGCGTCTCGGCTTTACAGCTTTGCCGAGCGGCGACTTGGTCGGGGTCAAACACTTTTGCTAAATTCTACAAGTTTGATACCTTGGCTGAGGAGAACCTCCTGTTTGCTCAATCGGTGCTGCAGAGTCATCCGCACTCTCCCACCCGGTCTGGAGCTTTGGTATAATCCCCATAGTCCTTACGGAGTCACCAGCATCCTCTAGGACGTAAGAAAAAATAAAATTTTACACCTACCAGTAAATCTTTTTCTCCTAGTCCGTAGAGGATGCTGGGCGCCCGTCCCAGTGCGGACATATTTCTGCATGACTTGTATATAGTTGTTGCTTACATAAGGGTTATGTTACAGTTGGGATCAGTCGTTAGCTGATGCTGTTTTGTTCGTACTGTTAACTGGTTGCGTATATTCCTGGTTATACGGTGTGGATGGTGTGAGCTGGTATGAATCTTGCCCTTAGATTAACAAAAATCCTTTCCTCGTACTGTCCGTCTCCTCTGGGCACAGTTTCTCTAACTGAGGTCTGGAGGAGGGGCATAGAGGGAGGAGCCAGTGCACACCCATCTAAAGTTCTTTATAGTGCCCATGTCTCCTGCGGAGCCCGTCTATACCCCATGGTCCTTACGGAGTCCCCAGCATCCTCTACGGACTAGGAGAAAAAGATTTACCGGTAGGTTTAAAATCTTATTATTACCACAGTAGCAAATTATTTTTGCAACATACAAATGTTGATGGAATGGCGAATAATTTTAATGTGTTTTTTTATTTATTTAATTATATATTGAGTGTTAAAACATCGGCCGTGTGGATTATATATGTGTATGCATAAAATAAAAATACTTTTTTAATAAAAATTGTATATGCTTTTAAATGACAGCTCATCATATAAATGTTTATTTTTGGTTTATTTGTTTGGTACAAAATGCCAAATTGCTACGACCAATGGTGGGGCGCATTATCTACTCGAAAAACCTTGAGGAATTTTCTTATTACTATAACAGTCTGACAGGAAATTACCATAAAGTGTCGGGTCAACCTCACGTTTCTTTAATTTAAAAAATGTTATGGAATAACTCAGTTGGGGTCTCATCTGGTAGTTTAGTGAATTTATTGGACCCGGTATGTAAAACCGGCAGACGCGATGGCAGCTGTCAGTATCCCCACAGTGGCATCCCATCTGCCGGATACCGGCAGTGAGTCGCGCTCGCCATGCATTGGGTCCAGTGGCGAGCTTCACTTCTCACAGGTTCTATTCCCAACCGAGTGGGAATTACAGGCAGGTGTTGTTGTTCCGCTTATCATAGAATGGTGGCTGTCGGGATTCAGGCATCGGTCTCCTAAACACTGGGATCTTGACAGCCGGCATTTTGACTGCATCCCAAGTCATTATAGTCAAATAGGACCTTATCAGCATCATCATCCATTAAGGAAACTAAAGTGCTTTGTGCAGTTTTAAAAGTGGCATGGTCTGTGCAAATGTGCAATTCCCGAGACATAATACCAACTATTCAACAATTTAATAACCTCAATATGCCCAGTATTTAATAAAAACAAACAATCTACAATCTAAATGGTTGTTCAATGGAGCAGCAAAGATGCCACAAGGTGGAACACATGGAACTTCCGACCTGATGCTGGTTCTATGAGTTTGTTGTTGGCTTAGGGTGGTATTCAATTAGCTCTGGAGCTATTGAGTTTGCCCATCTGCCTATTCAGTTTCACCTTTTTTTTGTCTGCGTGAAAAGGCATTGGTGAAAAATGCATTAATATTGGCAAAAACGTTTTTGCTGGCGTAGATGAGAAAACGTGGATTCGCCAATCTACATGTGTTTCATTCATGCTGAATTTTTCAACTAGGCGAAAAAACGGCCCTGTTATTGAATAGGTCGAATCCCCATTCACCCTAAAAATAAAAAAGTCCAGTTTTTTCACCTAGGCGAAAAAAATTGACCTAATTGAATACCCCCTTAGCCTTTTATCAATATTCTGTGACCCATAGAAAGAGTAATGCTAGATCAATATACATCTAGATGAGACCTATATCATAAATATTTATTGAATTTTGAGCTATTTCTGGTTTTACAGTGTCTGTGATCCAGCCCACTTGTGGGTGTGGATGCGGGTATAAATAGCAGTCCTCGGTGGGATGTGTTCTGTGGTGCTTTGCTGTGCAAGATTTGTTGTCTTGATCCATAAGGATCTAAATGTCGATTATTTATTATGTGGAGTTGTGAGTAACAATTAATTACCTGTTGCCTTTTATTGCACTATTTTGCCGAGTGCCTATACTTTTGTTTATATTTAAGCAGTGAGTGCAGACATGCAAGGATATGTGTGTATGTGTATATACAGTATGTGTACACACGTGTATATATGTGTGTATGTGTATACATGTGTGTGTATGTATATATATATATATGTGTGTGTGTATGTATATATATGTGTATATGTATGTATGTGTGTGTATATATATATATATATATATATATATGTGTGTATATATATATATATATATATATAATTTCTCCGGAAGGGTTCACAGGATAACAATGGGATATGATGGAGCGACAGCGGATTGGCACCAAATGATCACAAGCTTTCAGTCCTCCCAGGATGCAATGGGCCCTTCCATATTCCATATATCCCCACTCACTGGCTCAGGCAAATCAGTTTTTCGTTTGGTGCGGCAGGAGCCAGACCACGGTCAGAGGGCTGCTGTTCTTGGCAGCCCTAAGCTTTCTTATTTTATTTTTATAGTCTTACTATGTTTTTGAGCGATCTTTCCTAACAGCGTCTTATACGCATATTGGAGTCGCTCCAATAACTCTCCGCCAGGTCGCAACAACGCTTACCCATGTGTACAGTGCTGTCTCGACGGGCGTCTGTGTCGGATATACTAGCGGGTCTAGCAGACGTGACCAGGCTGTGGCCGGAGCACGGGGAGAAGGTAAGGCATCGGTTCCCCGTAGTCTGGGAATTCTGACACAGCCGCACTGTATTGGGAGGAGACTATCAAACAGTAGCTGACGCGCCGCCACCATGGGTGCTCCAGCGCTAGGCCTTAGAAATTATAAGGCACCAGGGTTAGTATAACGCTGCGATCCTTAGGGTTGATGTCAGTTGGTGGGAGTTAGATGCTCCCCTGGTCGCCCCTCCCCCCAGTTCGTGATTAGTTTCTGCGAGTCTTCCACCATGAACTGTTGCCTCACTTCCGTCTCAGACGCTACCACGAGGGGTCTCGGTTGCAGCATACGTCGCTGCGTCTGTGTTCACTAAGCGCTACCGCGAGGAGACCCGGTCGCAGTACAGGCGTCTGTGTGACCGGTGCGTCTGTATGCACAGTGCGTCTGTGTCCACTGAAGAGTTCCCGGAGCGGCAGTGTACACTAGTAGCGTCTGGATCCACTCAGCGTTCGCTAACGTATTGATCGATCTTGGAAGTGAGGTGAGTCTCCCTGTATCCCACTCTACTGAGTACGGGTTATACAGCATAAATTTCTATCTACTTTTGTCAGTATGAATAGTTACATTTTAGTGCCTTTTGCATATGAGTTTGTGTACATTACTGTGGTTTTCTTCGCAATGCGTCTGAATACTTTAAGATCTGTATAAAACAGAATTCAGTAATATGTACTCCTACATACTTTCAAATGTGTTTGTAGTTGATTATATGCTCATATGACTAATATATAACATGTGACTGACTGCTAGTGTGATTGCTGACTTTAATATATGTTTGTCAGTTGTTTCTTCTGGTCCTCAGTGCTGGTGCATGGGTAGGGTCAGATTGATATCACTTTAGAAAGTTAAAGTGATTACAGTCACAAATTGTGTAGAACACTGTGAAAGTGCTGATTATTTATTATGTCTAATAGCGGCAAAAGTGACGAGGGTACACTCACAGCAACACCAACACTCACATCATGTTTGTCTTGCAAAACTGTATTATCCTCTCAGGATCTGGTACAGGATGGTTAATGTGCAAATTGTTTTGCGTTTCAGCAGATTACAAGGCAGATCCCTGTTCAACGTCGGGTACAGATAGATCCACCTTGGGCGATGTTTGCACAGACCTTGTCCAGTATAGCTGAACGGGTAATTCCTACAGCTTCACTACCAGAAATGGGGTACACTAATAACCCATACATACAGCTCCCTACTTACGGTATATCATTTCCCTCACCAGCTTCTCCAAAGAGACAAGCTGATAAACCTAGAATAAGTAAACCGTCAACTTCACAGGCTACACAGGATGATTCATCGGACGATGAAAGCTCTATATACTCTACTTCGGCATACGAGGAAATAGTAGAAGGTCTCCGCTCAGTGGATATAGCTGAGCTAATTAGTGCAATAAAGGCCATTCTATCCTTAGAGGATTCAGCAGAGCCTGTGTTAAAAACCAAGGCACCTGTATTTAAACGGCCCAAAGCAGGTAAGACTGAGTTTCCAGAGTCAGATCAGCTAAATCATGGAAGAGGCTTTGGCTACACCCAGTAAAAAATATTGAATTCCCAAAAAATGGGATTCCAATTATCCTTTTCCAGCTGGGGACTGTTTAAAATGGGAAATGGCTCCAAAAGTAGATGCGCATGTCACTCGATTAGTGCGAAAATCTATATTGCCTTTGCCATCAACGTCATTGGATGATGTCACGGATAGGAGAGTGGATGGTTTTCTGAAAACCATATATTCTCTGTCGGGGGCAGTCATAAGGCCAGCCATGGCTTCAGTTTGGATGGCAAAAACAGTTGCTGCCTGGATAGAGGTACTGGAAGATGGTCTTTCAGCACCTTCAAGGGAGCAAGAATCCTATATAGCTCACATTAAACAGGCTGCAATATTCATGGAAGAAGCAGATTTGATATGGGCACTATCGCCTCCAGGGCATCAGCTTTAACAATAGCTGCTCGCAGAGCACTTTGCTTACGTACATGGAAAGCTGATTCAGAATCTAAGAAGGTTCTGTAATCTTTGCCTTTTACTGAAGCATTCTGTTTGTTAAAGAATTGACAGATATTCTGGAGTCAGAAGCAGACTCCAAAAAGGTAAAATTTCCATCCACATATAACGTTAGGGGTCCTACTTTTCGGCCCTTTGGGTCACAAGGAAAAGCAAAAGGAAAAAGTGATTGCAAGCAGCCCCAATATAATAAATTTGGTAAGGCGAAAAAGCAAAAGGGCTACCAAATCGCCAGCCTCAAAACCAGAGAATAAGCCATCAGTTTGATGGTGCGTGCCTCCTCCTGGAGGACCCCATGGTAGGGGGCCGACTTCTTCAGTTTGCACAGATCTGGCAGCAGTCTACAACAGATGCCTGGGTGCAAGAAGTGGTATCTCTGGGTTATGTTTTTTCCCTTCAAGAAGCATCCTCCTCGAAGGTTCTTCTGCACCAGCCCATCTCGGGTAGAAACGAAAGCCAGGGCTTTGCAAGAAGCAGTTCTGAAATTGCTTCGGTCAGGCGTAATTATTCCAGTACCCCTGCACAATGGGGAGGGGGGGTTTTACTCCAACCTGTGCTTGGTTCAGAAGCCAAATGGGTCATTCCGGCCAATTCTCAATCTCAAAACGCTGAACAAATACATTTGGGTACCTCTGTTTCACATGGAGACGTTACGCTCCATAGTTTTGGCCACGGAACCAGGGGATTACATGGTATCCCTGGATATTCAGAATGCTACCTGCATGTTCCTATAGCACTGTCCCATCAGCACTATCTCAGGTTCGCTATCCTCCAGCAGCGTTTTCAGTTCCAGGCATTACCTTTTGGGTTAGCCACGGCACACAGAGTATTTACCAAGATTATGGTGGTTATGGCAGCTTATCTTCGCAAGCAGGGGATAAGAATTTTTACATATCTCAACGACCTGTTAATTAGGACCATCTCCAACTCAGGAGTTGTTACACAGTCAAACAATATCAATCCACGCAGCAATGCGACTGATTGGTTTGATGGTGTCAACATACGACATGGTGGAGTATGCACAATTCCACTCAAGACCTCTGCAGCGTCTGATTCTGGCCAGATGGAATGGAATACACCAGACAATAAAGAAACAGACTATGGTACTTTCACACAAAGTAAGAAAGTCATTAGCCTGGTGGCTACAAACATCCCATCTAGACAAAGGGGAGACCCTTTTGGACATCAGATTGGGAGATCCTGACAACAGATGCCAGTCTTCAGGGCAGGGGAGTAGTGTCCGGAAGATTATGGTTCCAGGGACAATGGACCGCAGAAGAAAGTCGCCTGCCAATAAATCTGTTAGAACTTCGGGCCATATACATGGCACTGATTCAAGCAAAGGACACTCTTCAAGGAAGACCGTCCAGATCCGCTCGGACAATGTAACGGTGGTAGCATACCTCAACCATCAGGGAGGAACGCGCAGTCAAACAGCAATGAAGGAGGTAAGTCACATACTAAAATGGGCAGAACTCCATCTTCCAGCATTGTCCGCAGTATTCGTTTTGGGAGTCCTAGGCTGGGAAGCAGACTTTCTCAGTCGACACACCATTCAAGCAAGCGAATGGGCTCTACACCAGGAGGTCTTTCAGACAAAGTACCCGTATACGGGTCAAGAACAAAGGATCCTGGAGCAATCTTTGTGGACGCCCTGTCAGTGAAATGGGAATTTCATCTGGCGTATCTGTTTCCTCCGATCATCCTGCTACCCAGGGTGGTGAGGAAAATAAAAGAAGCAAAGGGTGCCGTGATTCTAATAGCTCCGGCTTGGCCCAGAAGGCATTGGTACACAGATCTGCAGAGAATGTTGATGGATGCTCTACTTCTGCTCCCTCAACGTCCAGATCTACTAAAGTAGGGTCCTTGTTACCACAGGCATCTTGATCAACTATCGTTGACGGCGAGGCTCTTGAAACCTCTATCCTAAAGTCAAGAGGATACTCACAACAGGTAATTAAAACAATGCTCAGAGCAAGGAAACCCTCCTCAGCTCGCATTTATCACCGAATATGACAAGCCTATATTCATTGGTGCAGTGAAAGAATTATGGACCAGAAATCTTTCCAAATTTCTAGGGTCTTAGATTTCCTTCAGGCAGGAATGGATAAAGGTTTGAAGGTGGCTTCCTTGAGAGTACAAGTATCAGCACTGACTGTATGGTTCGAACAGAAAAATGCAAATTTACAGGATGTGCGTACTTTCTTCCAGGGAATGCTGCGCATTCAACCTCCCTTTGTTCCTCCTACAGTGCTTTGGGACTTAAATTTAGTCCTGAAAGCGCTTCAAGTTGCTACATTTGAACCACTTTTCTGACTTTTTATCCAGATAAAGCAGTTCTCAGAACTAGGTCTGGGTATCTTCCGAAGGTGGTGTCTAAATTCCACCTTAATGAAGAAATTGTAGTCCCGGCTTTTCAGGTATCCGGACTTTCTGCAGGAGATGCATCGCTGGACGTAGTCTGGGCATAAAGGATCTACATGGATCGTACCAGCGCCATCAGAAAGACATTCTCTCTTCATTCTCTACGGATTTCACGAGAGGATGGCCTGCTACTATACAGACGCTGGCAAGATGGCTTCAAATTACTATTTCAGAAGCATATTCTCGAGCTGATCTCCCTGTTCCGGATAATGTCTCTGCTCACTCTACTCGTAAGGTAGGTCCTTCATGGGCAGCACAAAATGGTGTTTCAGCAGAACAGATCTGTAAGGCAGCCACATGGTCTTCCATTAACATATTCATTAGACATTATTCCTTGTATACTTTTGCCTCTCTTGACGCTGAATTCGGGCGAAAGGTTCTCCTGTCCAATCAGGAGCGTCCCCACCACTAAATTGCTTTGGGAAATCCCATTGTTATCCTGTGGATAACCTGTGGACCCTGCCGGAGAAATATAAGTTATGGTAAGAACTTACCGTTGATAACGGTATTTCTCCTAAGTCCACAGGTTCCACAGGGATCCCACCTTGACGCACCTGATTTGAGGATCTTTCTACTCACTAAACCTCTTCCTTCTTGTACGGAAGGGTGTGCATGTGTGTTCTTCTCGCCTGATTAGGGCTCTACATGATGCTCCTGCCTAAATGCTTTGGAATACAACTGATTTGCCTGAGCCAGTGGGTGGGGATATATGGACGGGCCCGTTGCATCCTAGGAGGACTGAAAGCTTGTGATCATTTGGTGCCAATCCGCTGTCGCTCCATCATATCCTATTGTGTTATCCTGTGGAACCTGCGGACTTGGGAGAAATACAGTTATCAACTGTAAGTTCTTACCATAATGTGTATGTATGTATGTATGTATGTATGTATGTATGTATGTATGTATATGTGTATATATAAGGGATTGGGTAATGAGAACGGATATTACCGGGCAACAAACTGCCCAAAGTGAACAAAATTTTCTGTCATTACAGGAAGGTTGTAACCGCTGCCTGAAATGTATGACATGCCGCTCGCTTATTACGGGTAAGACGTTCTGCCACCCACATAGTGGAAAGAAGTACACTATTGGTCATAGAGTGACGTGTACGACTAAATTCATTATATATCTGCTGTCCTGCCCTTGTGACATGTGCTATGTGGGTAAAAGGGACAGAACGCTTAGAGAGCGCATAGCTAATCATAAATCAGCCATTCGAGCAGCACTGACATCTGGTAGTAGTAATTAACCCATGGCACGACACTTTCTACAGGCATGACACAGCATTGCAGTGATGAGATATATTATAATTGATCATGAACCACATCAGCTGCGGGGGGCAATCGATCTCTGCGCCTTCTCCGTAAAGAATCCAAATGGATTCATGAATTAGGTACACTTGCTCCTAAGGGGTTAAATGAAACCCTTGGATTACAGTGCTTTTTATCGTTTTGGCCTTTTGCTGATATTGCTATGTTTTATATATGTTGTTTCAGAATATGTATCTATATAAAATATGCATATTGCAACACTGTTGCCTTCTCTGATTCCCTTTATTATGTTTCTTTATATGCCATATCTGCTGTGTATGTGTTTTTTTAAAGTTTTTTTTAAAGTTTATTTATTGGTTACCATGGTATCGGGTGACTGAAGGTGACGCAATTAGTGGGCGTCACTGGACCGAAACTCGCTCCGTGGATTGAACACGTGGTGGTATAAGGTATTTAAGCACTGTGTTGTTTGCGTTTTGTATCCTGATGACAAATAAAAATTTGAAACGTTGATTACTTAAAACCTGTCTGTGGTTCCTGAGATATCCGAGTGCCACCTGCATCTGCTATAGCTGGACCTATGAGGGTACCAGAGCAAGTTATTTCTTGTGATTTTGGGTGCTACTTTGATTCTGCTTATATTGTGAGTGTGTGTGTGTGTGTGTGTGTGTGTGTGTGTGTGTGTATGTGTGTGTATATATATATATTATATATATATATATATGTGTGTGTGTATATATATATATATATATATATATATATAATAATTATATTATACACAAAACAGTCCAGGCAAGCAGCGGCACTCGGAGGCTGCCACAGCAGATCCTTATAAACAACGGTGAGTTTAATACATCAAAACAGAATCCAACGTTTCGGGGCGTTATCACCCCTTTGTCAAGGTGAAAAATGCAAGAAGTGATTAACAGTGCATAAACGATTACCTTTATAGTGCAGAAGACCCGCCTGCGGGAAGTACAGCGGAAACCGGAAGAGGTAAGGACTTCCGTCCCAGTTCCAGTGAAAAACGTGACGTCAGTGCGCCCATCACGTGACTGCTGCCGCGTCGTTGGTTGCCAGTGCTTCCCTAGCATCCCACAGTGTAAGATCGGTGTTACTCATTGCGTCCTTCGTGGTCATGGTAACTCAAGATCCCACCAGCCACCCGACATCAGCTCACGGACTTGCGCTGTAAAGAATAACCAACATGGAAAATACATAAAAGTGCATTTTGTGACACGGCAATGCATTACAATCTTGACATACATATTGCCCTGTGTTAGCTTGTTTAAAATTATTACCTTATGGACCCTAGTCCCTGCCACATACATTGTGTCCAAAACGGGCACTGTGAAACCCTATATAAGCTTCCATGTTATATAACTCAATTGGAGCTTCCCTTGGAGGTGTAATTACCAATTGTCAGCAATGGACCCTCTTGGCCGTATGGGTCATATACTGCTAAGCCGCCTGTTGGCCAGTAGTACCCTGTTATTGGGTGGATTTCCTGTCAAACAGAGGCTTATCACCTAAATGGTTCTGTGTTTAATCCAAAAAGCCAGTGACACTATTGGGTGATGCTTAACTGTCTAGACCCTAAAACTGACATACTTTCTTCCGACGCCTACTGGTCAATGCTGATGGTGTCCCTTCTGTCTCACTGCCACATGTCTAAAAGGTGTATTACATGAGTTTTATAAAAATTAGAACACATTCCATTGTATTTTACATCCACCTCGCCTCCATACGTAGTAGGCTGCCAGACCTGTCGCCCCCTCTTATGCTTTTAGGAACATGGTCAATAATCTGAAACAGTAGATCTCTAAAAGCGTGCCTAGCTACCAGTTGGTCAGATAGCTTCCCTGCTATTGCTGATTTTACAGCAGATCTGTGAATGGCAAAACGTTCTCGAGCATTGCAAATACTTTTGCCTACATATTGAGAGTGGCATGGACATGTAATAAGATAAACAATAAATGTGGTAGTACAGGTGAGAACGTGTCTGATCTTAAAGGACCTCCCTCTGAAACTTGAGGTCCTTTAAGATCAGACAAGTTCTCACCTGTGTGTGTGGGTGTCCCTTACCGTTGCCATGTCCAGGGACTGTGTTTTCTGCACAGCAGAGTGTCTGTCCTCCCCGGGAGACTCGCTACCATGTACCTAGAATAGTACACATTCTCAGGCAAATGGGTCAGAACCCCCATGGTTGGATTCCATTAAGGGGATAATATCTAATATTTCTACTAAATTTGCCCATACTAGAAAGAGACACAATATTTCAGACAGTCTATGGATGACCTCATGAATAGAGATTCAGTTCCCATACCAGCATCTCAGACCCAGTGGCGTAACTACTGCCCCCGCAGTCCTCGCGGTGGCTTGGGGGCGAGGGGCTGCGGGGGCGCCACTGATTACAGCAGACTGACATGCGGACGAGCGCCCGCATGTCAGTCTGCTTTCTCCTTCCCGCCGCCGCTTGTTGGAGGGACACGGACGGCACAGCGTGTGCCTCTCCTGTGTCCCTCCTGCATCATCTCCGGCGGCCTCGGGTCTAATAGGGGGAAGTGCCGTCCGTGAGCTCTAATTGGCTCACGGACGGCACTTCCCCCTATTAGACCCGCGGCCGCCAGAGATGATGCAGCAGGAGGGACACAGGAGACGCTGTGCCCTCCGTGTCCCTCCAATAAGCGGCGGCGGCGGCGACGGCGACGGCGGCACTGGGGGGAATATCTGGCACTGGGGGGGGATGTCTGGCACTGGGGCATATATGGCACTGGGGGGAGATGTCTGGCACTAGGGGGGATATCTGGCACTGGGGCATATATGGCACTGGGGGGGGATGTCTGGCACTGGGGGGGATATCTGGCACTGGGGGGGGGGATGTCTGGCACTAGGGGGGATATCTGGCACTGGGGCATATATGGCACTGGGGGGGATGTCTGGCACTGGGGGGGATATCTGGCACTGGGGGGGGGGGATGTCTGGCACTGGGGCATATATGGCACTGGGGGGGAGATGTCTGGCACTAGGGGGGATATCTGGCACTGGGGCATATATGGCACTGGGGGGGGGATGTCTGGCACTGGGGGGGATATCTGGCACTGGGGGGGGGATGTCTGGCACGGGCATATATGGCACTGGGGGGGATGTCTGGCACTGGGGCATATATGGCACTGGGGGGGGGATGTCTGGCACTGGGGGGATATCTGGCACTGGGGGGGGGTGTCTGGCACTGGGGCATATATGGCACTGGGGGGGGATGTCTGGCACTGGGGGGGGAATATCTGGCACTGGGGGGGAATATATGGCACTGGCGGCATATCTGGCATGGGGGGAATATCTGTCACTGGGGGCATATGTGGCACTGGGGGGGAATATCTGGCACTGGGGGCATATGTGGCACTGGGGGGGGGGTATATGTGTACCTGGCACATGGGGGGGGCTATATTTGGCACCGGGGGCATGTGAGTACCTGGCACCGTGGGGGAATATCTGGCACTGGGGTCATATGTGGCACTGGGAGCACAGCCCTAGCAACAAGGACTACCTCCTAGCAACGAGCATGACACCCAGTGCATGAAACACCTGACAACGAGCATGACACCCAGTGCATGAAACACCTGGCAACGAGCATGACACCCAGTGCATGAAACCCCTGACAACGAGAAGGTAATTGAAAAGTAATTAGAAGCCTTACTGTAGGACTTAATGTGTAATGGGCATTACGGTGTGTGGCATAATGTATCACGGACATTGCGGTGTGTGTCATAATGTGTCACAGGCATTACGGTGTATGGTATACTATATCGCGGGCATTGTGATATGTGGTATAATGTCTCAGGGTCATTGCAGTGTGTGGCATAATGTATCACGGACATTGCGGTGTGTGTCATAATGTGTCAGGCATTACGGTGTGTGGTATACTATATCACGGGCATTGTGGTATGTGGTATAATGTCTCAGGGTCATTGCAGTGTGGCATAATACATAACGGGCATTGCGGTGTGTGGCATAGGGCATAACGGGCAGGGTATTGCGGTATGTGTCACAGGCATTACGGTGTATGGTATACTATATCACGGGCATTGTGGTATAATGTCTCAAGGTCATTGCGGTGTGTGTCATAATGTGTCACAGGCATTGTATGTGCTATAATGTATCAGGGGCATTGCAGTGTATAGCATAATGTATAACGGGCATTGCGATTCCTGTCATAATGTGTCGGGGGCATTACGGTGTGTGGCATAATGTGTCACAGGCATTACGGTGTGTGGCATAATGTGTCACAGGCATTACGGTGTGTGGCATAATGTGTCGGGGGCATTATGGTGTGTGGCATAATGTGTCATGTGCATTATTGTGTGTGGAATAATGTCTAAGGGCCATTGCAGTATGTGGCATAATGTATACTGGGCATTACTATAAGGAGGAAAAATGACAAATAATGTAAGGGGCATGAATCAGGATTATTTTTCTTTCCTGTGGTGGCTAACGTCTGGGCGTGCAGGTTGCAAAACTGGGGTATAAGGTAGTCTTTTCCTGCAATACCACGCCCCTTTATGAGAAACCACGCCCATCCCAATAAAACCACGCCCCTTTTTTTGCGGCGCGCGCCTTCGGCGCGCGCATATTTATCCCTTTCTTGCTCCCAATTATGCGGCGGGTGGGGGTGGGGGGGGCGCCAAAGAATTTTTTGGCTTGGGGGAGAAAAATTTCTAGTTACGCCACTGCTCAGACCCCTGCCATTTGCCCACAAAAGCGTACTCTGCCCCAGCTCATGCAGGCTGATAGTGATGACGATACATCAGGCACAGAAGAGGGTGAAGTGGATGCGAGTGGGGGAGATGCGGTCCTGTCACAAGGAATAAAGGCCCTGATAGAAGCTATTAGGGTTGTCCTGCACATTCCTGACAAGGTGGCAGAGGTAGAGGATGAATCTTATTTTCATGTAAAAAAAGAAATCCTCAGCTACTTTTCCAGCATCAAAGAAATTGAATGCCCTGTTTGAGGAAACTTGGGCTAATCCTGACAAGAAATTTTAGATCCATAAAAGGTTAATTACATCCTTTCCCTTTCCTCTGGAGGATAGAAAGAAATGGGAAAACCCGCCGATTGTGGACGCATCGGTATCTAGGTTGTCACGAAAGATAGTCTTACCTGTTACTAGGGCAGCATCCTTAAAGGACACGGCTGACTGCAAGATTGAGACCACTCTCAAATCCTTATACTCGGCTGCCTGGGGTGTCTTAGCTTTACAGCTCTGCGGAGCGGCTACCTGGTCAGGTTCAAACACGTTTTCTAAGTTCTACAAGTTTGATACTTTTGGCCTCTTAGGACCTTCAGTTTGGTCAATCAGTTCTGCAGGTGCCTCAGCACTCTCCCACCCGGTATGGGAGCTTTGGTACATCCCCATGGTACTAATGTGGGGATGCGGTCAACATCCCGCCGGACGGAATCCCGGCGGTCGAAATACCGATGCCGGAATCCCGACTGGCACAATCCTGACATTCTCCCTCCGTGGGTGTCCACAACACCCATAGAGGGAGAATATAATAGTGTGCCCGCAAGGGGCTGCGTTCCGCTCGCCACCCCTGTCAGGATTGTGTGGTCGAGATTCCAGCTGCGGTATTTCGACCGCTGGGATCCCGTCCAGCGGGATTCCGTACTGATCCCCTAATGTGGACCCCAGTATCCTCTAGGACGTAAGAGAAAATAGGATTTTAATTACCTACTGGTAAATCCTTTTCTCGTTGTCCATAGAGGATACTGGGCGCCCACCCAGTGCTTCATGTTTCCTGCACTGTTACTTCGTTAAGTATTGTTGGTTCAGCTGTTGCTGTTCCTGTTCAGTTTGGTTAGCATGGCTTTCCTCTTGTTTGGTGTGTGCTGGTTCGAATCTCACCACTGTTCTGTTAAATCCTTCTCTCAAGGTATGTCCGTCTCCTCGGGCACATTTTCTAGACTGAGTCTGGTAGGAGGGGCATAGAGGGAGGAACCAGTGCACACTATTGATTTCTTAAAGTGCCCAAGGCTCTTAGTGGACTCGTCTATACCCCGTGGTACTAATGTGGACCCCAGTATCCTCTACGGACTACGAGAAAAGGATTTATCAGTAGGTAATTAAACTCCTATTATTACAGCATGTAAAGATGCTCAAAGTTTATATCAATGTATCTATCTATTAACCTACTACAGATTTTTCTTTTTTAACTATGTAAATGTGTACAATACACATACTTGCCTACTTTTGGAAAAGCATTTCTGGGAGATTGTGAAAGTAACACCTATCAGTGCGTGCGTGTCATAAAGATTACTTGCATCCAAATGAAAATGAGCAGCAAAGTTAGTAAGGTCTACTTGCTGAAGAAAATGAACTGATATTTTTCAGGATTTGTTTGTGTATTGTGTTTTGCAAGAGGTTCCATATACTATAAGTGGCCATGACCACCAATGCAGGGAAATTGCGCTGATGATCCCCTTTGAATGTATGTACCTCTGATTTATTATTTTTCACCAAGAATGAAATGGCTACATAATGGGGGTAAGGTGCAATATGGGAGGTTTCTAGACTATTCAGGGAGTCAGGGAGATTGCTGCTATTTCAGGGAGTCTCCTGCAGGAAGCAGGAGGGTAGGCAACTATGACAATATAGTGATTGTATTTAATTTCAAAGAAAAAGAATATGCTATTATGGTGAGCTGGTGCCAGTAGCAATGGATGTTGGAGACATCTTCAGAATGGTGCACATTTGCGTGAATATGCCCTCATTGAACTTTTCCTATGTGAGAATTACTTGTTACCTGTTTTGTTTTTTGCAAAAGTTAATGTCCAAATTGCGTAAGATTTGGTTTAGCTGAATTTCTCCATGCTCATTTACACAGCTTGCACAGTGCAAATTCACTGTAGATATGCTACGTAACAGGTGTACAGAGTTGATTATGTCCAGGATGGAAGTAACGGAGTGATCTATGCCCTACATAGGAGGGGATAAATGTTCTATGTTGGGGACAGCAGATTGCCCCGAACCTGCGAACTCCTATGATTAATGGTGGAAAAAAAGTCACTAACTTAGACATTTTTTAACTATGTATACGTATTTGCTAAGTAAGACAGCTTACAGGGGCAGTCTGTCCATGTCTTAAGGGCCCTACACACTTGCCGATGTGTGAGGGCGATATGAACGATCTCGTTTAGTAATGAACGTGAAATTGTTCATATCGCTCAGTGTGTATGCACCAATGATGAACGATGTGCGGCCCCGCGGTTGTTCATTGTTGGTTTTGCATCGCTTTGCACTGCAAGTCAATTTGGATGATGAGCCTTCATTATTCAGCTCAATCATCAAAATTGAATGCATCGGCAAGTGTGTATGAACCTTTACTTGGTTACACTCCATTCAAAATGGCATATGGTACAGTACAGTGGAAATATTTAGCAGTTACTGGTACTTTATGGGTTGACGTTAACAACACAAGCATCCAAGTGCCGCCCCTAGGAAGGTGCCTAATGGGAAATTCGCCACTGCTAGTGTGTACCCAGCTATTGCGAACTGAGTGCCTGGAACTTGGGAGTACGGGTGGCAATTGGGGAGTTCCTAGTCCTGACGTGTGAGCTGCAGCTGGGAAAGGGAAATGGCTGTAACACCGACTCTACCCCTAACTCCATTATTTCTCCCAGTAGTCGTTTGGCGTCTGCAGAGCTAATCTTCTCCTTTAGCAGCCGCGTTTGGGTGAATTAGGTCCACCAAGACTCAAATGCCCCCTGTCTTACGTGGTAACAAGGAACAAACCGAGACTGAGGGAGAATAAGGGAAAAACTAGCTAAGACTTACGAGACTGGACAATGAACAGATTATATGCAGCACAGCCGCCGAAATCCCAACATAGGAACCAAGGCACAGAGTATTGAAAGCTAAGACACTGAATATACGAGTGATTGTGAATGCAACAATGCATGAAGATGTTATAAGTGACTTAACAGACTGTGAAAGCAACAATGCTAGAAGATGTTATAATACAGAAGTACAGGCAAGCAGTGTCTGTGTGGGAACTCCACAAAAACCTGAGCACATGGCTAGCTGGTTCTGGTCAGGTTATCAAACTAGCAAGGTCTTTGGGTCACGGGTTCAACACAGGCAGACAGGATCTAATACAAGCTGACAGGTTCTCACTGAATGCTCTAAGATGTAGTAATACAGAGATATAAGCAGGACCCTGTGTGAAACTCCACAAACTGCTTAGCAAAAAACTAAATTCAAGGCTGGCTGGATCTGATCAGGTTAGCAATCAAGCAGGGTCTCCTGGTCACGGATACAACACTGATTGACAGGATCTCTCTCGAGCTGACAGGTTCAGGATTCCACCATAGAACAGGGCCTGGACACAGGTACAGACTGCAACATGTATCTATCACCGGCGTCAGGTGAAAGGCAGGCTGGGTAATAAAGGAAGCACGACCCAATCAGGATGGCTCGAAGCCAGACACAAGTTAATGGCCTAAATAACTGACAGGTGAGACAGCACAGGCCACACATACAGGAGACAGGCTGAAGTTACACAAACTCACCAAAGGTGGCACGCAACAGTACTCTAAACAAGTACATGAAAACCTGGCATGCAAACAGAAATATAACATAAAATACATAAACAGAATGAAAACATGAATGAGCCACAGCAGTGGCTCATGACACCAGCTTTACACTGCACATGACTATGGCCTCTGTCACTGGGTTTCCACTGGTGGGTCCTTAATGCCCCAGTCTGACACTAGTTACAATTGAGAGGCATAACAAAGTACAAAAATACAAACACACACAAAAAAATAACCAGATAAATCCAATTCCTAAAGTTAATTTTACATTTTATTTCATCAATATTGACTTTATTTGTGAGACTAAATAAATTTCTTCTGCTAGCGCTGTATTCAACAGTCCATTTTTTTTAAGCATATGTCTAAACTTTTAAAGTTGGACACAACTTACTTGTCGCCTCCACCCTAAAGCGTGCCAGTTTTTATGGCAGGTATGTTTCGTGTTGGGCTGCCCCCTTCAATACTCATATTCAACAATTCAGAGGAAGACGCGCATGTCACTCAGAAAATTGCTGTTCTGTGACAAAACAATAATAAATGGCACATAGAGACTGATTCAGCGATATATGTAAACTTGATGGTTTACATATCTCTGATGGTGGGGCAGCTGCGCATGCACAGGTCCTGCTTCGAAACATGCCGTGCCCCCAAGTCACATCCTGATTGACAGAGTTCCCGAAAGTGGGGGCTTGTCACCCTCAGGAGTGGGGAGGCCAGGGTCTGCATCTCTTCAGATGCAGATTTCCAGGTCTCTGCAGTGCAGACAGTACAGTCATCCTGTGTTACCTGAGGGTTACTTGAATGGCCGATGTTTTCACAAGTGAACTGATGCTGCATCTCCGTTCGCAGCAGCATATCACAGAAGCATATACCTCCCAATTTCTTGAGATGAAGATGTAGGTCCTGGCGCTCCCAGGGTTGAAAAGGGGGGAAGAGTCTCAGGAGATGGGGCGGTGCTGACCAAACGACCCTTGTTTTGTCATGTTGGGGTGCCCAAAGCTCCCCAAGCAGCTAAACAGCCCCCTGGATCACCTCCCCGCATTGCTACATGCCGTGCGCATGTGCACTGCATCTATTCAGTGATCACTGGCTGCTTTGCAGAGCATTGATGATCAGACTCTCCCAACTTGCCCCCCAGCTGGCTGAACACTGAGGCCTGCAGGTGGGACAGTGGGACAATGTCCGAATAGCAGGACTGCCCCACTGGAATCGGGACAGTTGGGAGGTATGCAAGCATGCTGGAACTAATGTTTACACTAGTAATGTGCGCTGACCCCCACATTTTGCTTTTGGATCTGTATTAACTTTGGTTTTGCCAAAACCGCCCTCACTTGTTTTGGTGTTGGTTTTGGTCTTTGATCTGTATTTAAAAAAAAAAAAACATTTATAAAAACAGCTAAAATCACAATTCTTTTTGTTCCTACAGTATTATTAACTTCACTATATAGTCCTCAGTGTGTGTGTGTGTGTGTGTGTGTGTGCGTCTCTGTGTGTGCGTCTGTGTGTCTGTGTGGGAGGGGGGGGGGGTTAGGGTGGCAGTGTGGGTGTGCCGGGTCAACAGGACTGGGGTGCTGGCAGTGTAGGGGTGATGGTAGTGTTGGCAGTGTCCTCAATGCGGGGGGTGCTGGCAGTGTTGGCAGTGAGGGGGTGCCAGTGATGTCTGCAGTGCGGGGGTGGGTGACATCTTGCGTCCGCTCTGTCTACCCTGCTGTGTCCAGTAAAGTCAATGAGGTAGCTCTTATTGGCTGAGAGCCGTGATTGCCAGTGCTCTCAGCCAATCAGCGGTCACCCCATTATTTTTAATGGGATGGTCATCTGAACACAAAACCCGCGAGATCCACAGGAGGATGACGTTTTGTGTTTTTTTCCCCTGCGCTGCCATAGGTAGATGGGTAAAAAAAAGTTTTTATATTTATGCAAGGACAAAAAAAGTCTTATGTGGCCAAGCCCTTTTCTTATATGCCTCAACAATGGAAACTAAAGGCCTAGTTGTTTCATTGTGTAGTCATCTAGTCATCTTCGCATAGTGATGTGGGGTCTTCTGAAAGTGTTGTCATTCCTTGAACCATCTGGTTCAGGTCATCTGTGTCCAGTATATCTGGTCTGTGTTCTGTCCGATCATCTAAGGGTCCACGCAGTCATCTTTGGATATATCATCTGTCTACAGTTGGGCTCGTCCTTCTCATCTGCATCTACGTAGGAAATAGAGATATCAGTTTGAATGTCGCTGTCTTTCCTACCCAATCTGGTGTCATCTCTTCCATCTGGTCCACTTGTAGCTTTTCAATATTCTTCTGTTGACTTGCTTACCTGTAGAGACTAGAAACAGAAACTCTTCCAGAGCATTAGTTGTCCCTCCCCACCCTCTATGATACTTTGTGATTTTGTCCACTCCATTCTGGAATTTTGAAAAATCACATTTACCACTATTGCGAGTGCTACAGATTGAACTCTGAGTTATTATCTCCACTAGGTGGCATCCAGATCCTAGAATGCCTTTGCGTTTCACAATACCATAAAATTCTCCACAAATGTCCCGAAATCCAGGATTTTCACATATATTTATCCTGAACTAACCCATATACCGTCCCCTTTCTCCTGTCCAATAATCTGTGCATTAATTGTGAAGGAGAAAGAAGAAAGTCTTTGACTATTTCCTGATGTTCTTTGAAAATAGAAACATTGGTATACATATTACAATTACTGTCACAATGTAACTTTTTCCTATCTATTCCAAACACAAAAATTGTTAATAAGTTTACCCAAATAGCTTACCAATAACACAACATTGTCCTCTAGAACCTTTTTAAATATTAGCCCATTCTTTTACCTGTTTTTGGCCGGTACTGATGAGATTAAACCAATCAAGTTAACAGACTAATCATATACATAGACCAATCACATATCCGATATTGGCCAACCATTAGCTCAATATCTTATGATTACCTTGTGATTATGATTTTATAGTTTCTTTGCAGAAGCATGAAATTACTTTAACGTAACCGTTAAAACAAAATGAGGTGTAGGTTAAATTTTGTTATTCAATTCTCCATATGATTCTTCTGCCAATATACTTGGCATTCTACTTACACAAATCAGAAAGGTTCTTGCTCAATCTCTAGTGAGGGTTCGCTATACAAACAACAAAAGGGAAGGGTGTTTCTCCTGGGATGGGTATGGCGCCAATACTCAATGTACTGGACGAGAATTCCCTATAAATGTATTTGAACCTTCTGGTGTTGGCTAAGATGGTGTTGATACAGTTAATTGAAACTCACCCTGTCCTAAAATTGCACATTTTGCTAACTTCAGCTGCAAGCAGCTGATCCAATGCCTGTTGTATCCTGCAAAGCCACTTTTCTAACCTGAGCAAGTTCCTCCATTGTCTGGTTAATAGAAACCACCAATTTCCCTAGAATCTGGTATACCACAGTTAATATCTAAGACTTCTAAAACTCTTAAAGCACGGGAGTGTCCCTACTGGTCACTAGAGGTAAAAACATCAAAATTACCGCTATAGGCATTTTAAGGAAAACTTACCTTCCCACAGTTTCAATCATTACTGTAACAGTTAAAACAGGATGATCCTATTTTATGACCTATGGTCATCCCCCTGTTCTGGTGAATTAACCTTAAACATCAGGGTTATGTTTAATTCCTTAATACTCAATTTAATTAGGTTTTACAGAGATTTGTGAACACAAAAAAAAGTTAAAATCACATTTGTGTCTGCTTTTAACAAGCATTTAGGATTTATACAACTTTTCCATATGTACTCTTACAACAGTTGTGGCGGTGTTTATCCAATTCTGTGTCACCTTACGAGAGAGGTATTGGCTATTTACCTTTTCCAAGATCCTGCAATAGAACCTTGTCCCGCCCATCTTCCGATTCCTGTGAACCTGGTCACACCATTAGAATTAAATCTATGTTTCTGGGAATTCACAATGAACAGGATTTTTATACCACCTATTTCTATCCCATATATTACCGTATACAGTTTTAAGAACAATTATATGTATCTCAAACATTGTTATAAGCTGAAAGGTTCAATCCGTTATCATCTGTCAACAGTGTTACAAAGAGACGTCTTCTTATGTACATGCACATGACAGGCCCAGATTTCCTTATCTTACTTATCATATAACATGCCTACTATTAAGGGCATATTGCATGTCCAACATTCTGAGTATTACAAATATTACATTGTTTCCCAATATTTATAATGTCATGTATATAGCAGTCTAAAAATGTATGTGTCCTGAAGATATATATATATATATATATATATATATATATATACATACATATATACCATATGACCTATATTTACCTTTTATTGTTAGAGACTTCGCCAACCTGCGATTTAATCTCTTTCAAATACCTTCTGCTTACCAATATATAGTATGATTATTACAGGACTTATTGCAAAACCTGCTCTATGGTCCATGTAATTACATGCTGCTTATCAATACATTACCTGATATAAGCTTCTTACCAGGGTACCTACAAATTGTACCCCCCTTTTGTGAGTTTCTTAAACTATTTAAGGAAATTGATATTTTAGAGTATGGTGTTCTCTGACTATATTACTAATTTGTGTGATAGCCCTGCTTCCTGTTGCGTGGAAATTAAGTCCTCGATCCTATATAGAATTGGTGAGCTCGTCTTACAGTCTTACAGACCTGGTTTTTAAACCACGCTAAAGTCGCTACTTCTGGTGTTAAACGGGAACCATTGCAATTGGTCTGCTCATAGTTCCAAAAATGTTGCATAATACACGTACCGGTTCAAATGACCTATTTAAATGAATGCCTTGTACCACTGCAACCAGAGGCAGAGTCCCAGTTGTTATGCATAATGCGTCACAACTGTGAATCCGTGGGAGATTCCCACGCGACCCATACCTTAACTGAGTACCAAACCCAGATATCATACACCCTTGATTTAAAACCCGTCAAGTATCCATAATTATGGAATCTACCTGAACATAGAACTTAGAAGAGGCACGTCAGTCCATCTGGAGAAAGAAAAGAAAAGGTGTTAGAATATTTAGCATACAGTAGGTAGAATTAGCCCTATTTTTCCTTCTTCCTAAATAAGATTCTTCTCAGTCATTAACCATCTTTTCACTTAAGGTAATTGTATTGCATGTGTGTGCTTAGCAATGTTGTTGTACAGTAGGATACAGATCCCTGTTTTGTTTGGTCTTGTGTACTGTAAACAATCCCTCCCTTTCTGTTGGTGCTAAAACTTTGAGCAAAACAACAGAAGGTGTGGTCAGCTGAAACCATCCTTTCACATTGGTGCTAAATGCTTTCCTGTGTAAAGTATGATTTTCTTAACAAACATTAGAAAATTTACCAATTACTATATAAGTAATGTTTGTGTAATTACTTCAGCACAGTACATTAGAATACACTTTCTATACGGTTCAGTTAAACAAGAAAAAAATATTATCACTATCAAATGAATTTCCAGCTCTATTTGTTTCAAAACTATAACAATATACAGTATATTTTTTACATTTAACCAAAAACTCACAAGTCATATTTGGGTTTGCTGCAATTAAATTATGACTCTGTTGAGATAATAACTACAGCAGTTTTACTCTTCACTGTAAACGTGGTATCTCTGTGTCCCACACAACAGTTCTTTAGTATTCAAGGAAACCTATTGGTATGCAAATCCCATCTCCTAAACCAGCCAAAGAAGGAAATGTTTGCACATCAATGAGAATAATGGCGACCATTTCTGGCTCTATGGGCTGTGAACATGTTGTCCTGCAGGTATATTGCATATTGGATTCCACAGGGAAATTTTTGCTGTACAGCTTTAAAACATTTGATAACTGGATTTGAGATAACAAATAGATGTTATACAGGTTGAGTATCCCTTATCCAAAATGATTGGGACCAGAGGTATTTTGGATATCGGATTTTTCTGTATTTTGGAATAATTGCATACCATAATGAGATATCATGGCGATGGGACCTAAGTCTAAGCACAGAATACATTTATGTTACATATACACCTTATGCACACAGCCTGAAGGTCATTTAATACAATATTTTTAGTAACTTTGTGTATCAAACAAACTTTGTGTACACTGAGCCATCAGAAAACAAAGGTTACACTATCTCACTCTCACTCAAAAAATTCCGTATTTCAGAATATTCCGTATTTCGGAATATTTGGATATGGGATACTCAACCTGTATTACAATCATACTTGCTTGCTGCATTTCTCTACTGTGAATTAGGGATGGGACATTGAAAGAAAATATCGATTAAATGATGTTTTTCAACATTGGTTACAAACATTGTTTAGACCTAAACATTGATACTGTGAGACCGATGTTAACCAATGTTAACTGATGTTTCTATTTTTTGTTTAAACAAACTGACTACCTAAGCATATAACACACTAATAAACTTCAGAAATGATAAATCATCCCTCTATTATGTTTATCTTGTTGGAGGCTTACAGTTTACACATACATTATAGATACATATATCAGTGATCGCAAAAACGCGCTATAGCACGTATTTTACCCGCTTTTGATGTCCGGGGACTCATCTAAAATGGGAGGGTCCCCGGGAACGCGCTCCGCAGCAGCAAATACTCCGGGATACACATTTAGCAGAATAGCTGGACGTGCTCATCTGAATCTGTGATCGCGCCAGCCAGTCAGCGGCACGCAGGAGGTGACTGGTTGTTTCCTCAACCAATCACCACCTGTAGTCTCCAGCCAATCATCCCTGCAGTGTCTCCCGCCAGTCCGCCCGCTTTGAATCCTCCTCCCCACTGACCTGGGCTCCGGGTGCAATGTGTATAACGTGCTCTGCCTGGCGCAATGTGTATAAAGTGCTCTACCTGGAGCAAAGTGTTTAAGGTGCTGTACCTGGAGCAAAGTGTTTTACGTGCTCTATCTTGCGCAATATGTATAAAGTGCTCTGCCTGGCGCAATGTGTATAAAGTGCTCTACCTGGAGCAAAGTGTTTAAGGTGCTGTACCTGGAGCAAAGTGTTTAACGTGCTCTATCTTGCGCAATATGTATAAAGTGCTCTACCTGGCGCAGTGTGCATAGGAGGTTCTACCTGGTGCAATGTGTATAAGCGGCACTGCTGTGTGGTGTAATGTGAATTGGCACTATGTGGCCACGCCCCTTCCCCATGAAGCCACACCCTAAAATTTTGATGCGCATTGCCTATACTTTGTGATCTGGGAGGTGGAACACCAATTCACTTTCTGCCTAAGGGCAGCAAAATGTCTAGTTATACCTCTGGTGCAGGGTGTCCTGCATGCTACACAGCCCAGCAGCATTGTCACCCCATCCCCCCCACCTTGCAACACTTTTGTAGTGCCCAAACAAGATTAAGATTAAAAAGAACCTTCATTCCGATGGGACCCAGAAAAAGAACGGTAGGACCCCAATTTTTAAAAGTGAGGGGTCCCTGGGAGCCACTATTTTTTGTTGGCTCAGCGCGATCAGTGTGTGTGTGTGTGTGTGTGTGTGTGTGTGTGTGTGTATGTATGTATGTGTGTATATATATATATATATATATATATATATATATATACAATGTGGGTGTCTGCAGAGCAGGAAGCCACAGTCGACTGACCCCTCTACCACAGAAACAGGCGGCACTCCACGGATTTGGTGTAGTATGAAAGCTTTATGAAACAAGCAGCATGGACTCTTCATGCTGCTTGTTTCATAAAGTTTTCATACTACACCAAATCCGTGGAGTGCCGCCTGTTTCTGTGGTAGAGGGGTCAGTCGACTGTGGCTTCCTACTCTGCAGACACCCACATTGTGCATTTTTCCAAGGAGGGCACCCCGGTCAATTTATGTGTTTCTGAGTGCCAACTACACCCATTGTGTGTGTGTATATATATATATATATATATATATATATATACACACACCCCTTGATGAAGTCAGACCAGATTAAACGTGTTGGTTGATACCTGATTATACTACTAAATCTTCAATTAAGATATTCTAATATACCTTCCTATCCTTGATACATACAGCTCATTGGCGTATCTATAATGGGTGCAGTGTGTGCGAGGCACGTAGGCCCCCAGGTCCAGGGGGGCTCACCCCTCACACACTGCACCCATTTGTTTAATACTTACCTCTCTGGAGTCCCCCGTCGGAGCCATCCCTTCTCAGCAGCGTAATAGAGTTTGAACACTAGGGGGAACAAACTCTATTGCGCTTGCTGAAAACTCCAGAAATATGGTACGGCGGCCATTTTTCCGGAGTTTCGCGCATACGCATTAGCAAAATCTTCGGGGAAATGGCCGCCGCGCCGTGTTCCCGGAGGTTTGCGCATGCGCAGTAGAGTCTGTTCTCAGACTCTATTGCGCTGCGGAGAGGGATGGCACCGCCGGGGGACCCAGGAGAGGTAAGTATTAAAATACCTGTGAATCAGTCAGAGAGGAGGGGGCCCCTGAAGCAGAAGGCTGCACACGGGCCTCCTCCTCTCTTAAAACGCCCCTGATACAGCTAATGTAATTTTTTTTTATATATCTTTTTATATGACCTCTTTTTTATGCTTCCTAGATTCCCTCATTTTTTTAACAAAACCACACAGATACATATATTAATTTACTCTGTTGTATTATTAATCCTGTGTTTTGTACTTTCTCTATATATTTTTTTATTTTTTAAGTGTTATTACTGAAATAAACCCTGTAAGTATTTTTTTTTTATCACGGGATGTGACTGATTCGGCACCCCAGCGGCTGACTGGGTTGGGGACATATATATATATATATATATATATATATATATATATATATATATAAAATCTGTATCTGACTGAAAATTGAGAAAAACATTGGGGAGAAATCTAGCGATGGTGAGGAAACATTGGATCCTCAACATTGCAGGGTTAAATATCGAACATTGGAACCAAATATCCGATGTTACAGATGAAACATCAAATGATTCCCACCTAGTGTGAATCCTTAGCCTCTTAGCCTTCAAGAATCTTGGTAATGCTGAAAAAATAATCTTGTGTGGAGAGAGAGAAAATATGTTGTATACAAACAATAGAAACAGACAAAAAAAATATGGTTTTCTCTGCTTTTTATTGTGTCTATAGAGATCAATTTAAAACAGGACTGTTGGGCGCCAATGATAAGGGGTTGCTTTTTCCCTCTGTTCTCATTTCTTTGTTTGTATTACTAAGCAAATGTACAATTTTATTGCTTTATAATTAATCACTAATTATGTACCTTTTAATAACATACTCACAAAAGGTTGTACCTAGAAATACACATTTTAAAATCATTATGAATATTCTATTCATGAAAGGATGTACGTCAGTCATATAGAAAGTAAAATGTAAGAATGTATTTTGAGAAACAATTGATACTTGTAAAGTTCACATTTATCATTAAACAGTTTTGGTCAAATACAATGTAAGTCACCATATAATATTTTCACAAGTTTAAACTATACAAGAAAGAAATAGTATGAAAGGCAAGTGTGAGAAGTGTATATGAGTATGTGTATATATATATATATATATATATATATTTATTTATGAGGAAATGTAATTTCATGAGCTATGGCAAATCCCAGACTTAAGGTGTGTACACACGGTGAGACCATGGCTATGGACGATTTTGACTATGCTATTTCCTTTTGAACTCCCCGGTGCAGAGCACTACCGATTTTGACTAACTTTTCTTGAGATATGGACTGTGTGTGCTTACGATTTTGGCTTATGTGAGATTTTGGCTTATGTGAGATGTAATTGACATGTGAGATGAACTAGATAGTACACACCGATCTAGCAAGGATTGACTTGTCTGAACACACTCTATCTTTTCTTGCGATGCCGCCTGGCGGGACCGCGCATCGGGATCGATCGCAAGGTGACTTTCACCTTGCGATCTGCACTAACTTTTCTTGAGATTTTGACTATATAGTCAAAATCGAAAGAAAACATCTCACCGTGTGTACACACCTTGATTCAAATCCCAGATTTATTCAAATCCCAGACTTATTCAAATCCCAGACTTATTCAAATCTTATTGACAAATGCTGGAGAATATTTATCTGAAGAACCATCTAACGGGAATATAGATTTTGGGTTATGTATTTGTGTATGTGTGAGAGAGTTATGCCCAAAGGGAAAATTGCCAGTGTGGGGATTTGCGGCATCCATCTTGCTAAAGTCTAAACTTACAGAAACCGTTTAAAACACATATACGCTGATTTCACTATCCATCTTTAATTATATTCCACATTCCAATCCAACTGATTATATTCCACAGACCAATCCAACTTCCTAGAACCAATTTATCTAATTTCTTATTCAAACCCAACTTCCTAGAACCAACTAATTCAATTTCACATTCCAAGAACCCACTCAGTATATTGCATACTGTCCATGTTATACGAACCATCACAACACCAGATCACAAAGTAACCACATATCCCAGCATGCCATTGCTGCAAGCATATGACCACAGTAACAAAAGGAAGTACATGTTGACTTCAATATTACAGCAAGATACACCACCACAACCAGTCACAATATGCCATGGGTTAATTAATATAAATCAGTCACCATCTACCAACAATTACTATTGTTATCTATATTCCCAGATCAACAACAAACATGTTTCACAAACTAGTACTACCACAAACACATATTTAGCTATTCTATGCCATTGTTAATCAAACAGTGCGGTTTACTGTCACCAGTTTAATTTGTGGCTTTCATTTATTTTTTACACTGGATTGCACCCCTAGTTTCACAGAGCACCCATGGATGGACAACGCAGAACACCTGGGAATGGATCACCTACAGTGCCACACAATACGTTTATGATACACTGCGTTTTGATGGCAGTGTCACAGAAAAATAATAGTATAGTACACTGGGGGTATAGTACAATTTCTTTTCTTTTTAAAAAAAACTAGATATTTCTTTTATTCTGTATAAAAACTGAGACCGAGTACCCCTAGATTCACAGAGCACCCCTTCATGGACAGAGATAGTACCCCTGGAGGACACACTACCTCAGGACTCCTTTATGGACTGAGAGAATACCCCTGGAAGACACAGCACCCCTTTATAGACAGAGTACCAGTAGCACCCCTGGATGGACACCACACAGAGACATCCGTTCAATACAGGCTTCACAGCTTGAGTGAAGATGGTGCGATTACCAGGGACTTTTAATGAATCCAAATCCCATGAGAATCTGGCAGCGGGCTGATGACGTTTTGCATCATTTTGGGAGTCGAGTCAGGTGGGAACCCCCAAGCCAGACTCGGAACTTGAAATTCGGGTGGGTCTGTTTCCCAGAGAACCAGACCTGCTCATCTCTACTATAAAGGAGTCAGGAGACTGAAGCAGGTACCCAACATAAACTCTTGCCTTTGTGGTATACTGGTTAAACATGCATGTGGACTTTTGAGAACTATAGTACTCATACTGCCACCTTAAAGCAGTATTGGCAAAGTGCAGTGAAGAACCACTGCACATATAATTTACTGTATGTTTCTAATTTGTTTTTACTTTATACTCTACAGATACATTGTTTATATTTGTAGTTCTTTTCCCCATCTCCTGCTTTTCCCATCACTGCAGTTCCCTTCAACCCCTGCACTACAGCCCCCTTCTCCTGCATTTCCCATCAATACTGCCCCCACACTCCTTGCTGTGTGTACCCTTATACTATGCCCTGTGCCCCCCTCCCTCATCCATCTCTCTCTCTAGCAATTCACCATCATTGTGTGGAATAACGTGTTTAATGGATAGTTCTGTGTGGCATAACGTGTATAAGAGTTAGTACTGTGTTGAATAATGTGTATAAAGGGTACTACTGTGTAGTATAATGTGAATAAGGGCTCTAGTGTGTTGCGCAATGTGTAGAAAGGGTACTACTATGTGGTGTAATGGGTATCCATAACCTTTGGCCAATGATTTCCCACTCTGAACCTGATTTTGGTGATGTCTCACTTGGTCTTCCTCTTTTCGACGTTGCTCGAAAAATGGAACTGTTCCTTGTCATTGAATCCAGACATTTGAAACAGCAGCCTTGTCACTTCAAGAAAGTGAAAGAACACCCAAGTATACCATCTCCTCCTGTTTTTGCATTTGTGTGGGTACATTGCACACACTGATCCATAATATCCACTCCCCACCATGTGTGTGTTATACTATTCTGTACCTAACCCCTGAGATAATAAAAACAAAACTAATAAAACAACCACTACTAGCACAGGTTCTACTAATATGAATACTGTCATTTGAAATAATTTACAATTAAAAAAAAGTTAGGAAACATACAGTATAAGTATATCAGCTATCAAACCTGGCATATTTGCTATTATATGGTGAACCTCTTTAGGTTAGGCATACATACCATGAGAAACCTTGCACGCATTATGGATTTTTAATTGCAGGACATTTATTGAAGTTGATTTTACATCAATTGTGAAAAAAAACATTGAGTATTTGAATCAGTACAACTAATATACAGTATTATGCCCTAAATGTGGCTTTTATTGATTTTGATTTGATTAATTATTTTTGAGTAAAAATATTTGACAGAAATCCGTAAAGTGCGCGGTGCAGGTGAAATTTTCTCAGCCAGAATTTTTTCATTTTTTTGTTTTTGTAGGAATTAAATACTATGGCATATTTCAAAGTTTGGTAGAGGTCTAAAGAAGAGGACACCATGCACTAGTGATGTCAAGAGTTTTTATAGGAGCTAATGACTTAAAAACAGCTGTTCACTCTATGCATGTGTGGGTTTAAACATATTTTAATATTATTGAATAACAGAGAGACAGTGTGCACCCATCATATCTACTTATCTACCCTTTGTATGTATAATTTATCCCAATGGGCCTAATTCATAGATGGACACAGTTCACACAGCAGATGCATCTTTGGAGGCAAAAGGAAGAAGAAGAGAGAGAGAGCTCTGTAGAAAAGGATGTCTCATCAGACTCCTTGGGTAGGATGTCATGAAGTCCGAGTTTGGTGGCTGTGCGGGATGCTGGCTGAACATGGTCGTTTTTCTAGAGGGGAAATATATGATTGCCCCTTTAAAAAAAAAAAAAAGTTTGCCCGTCATCCTGCACGGCCGCCGAATTCCGACTTTATCACATCCCGTCCCTGGTGCATAACCTCCACTGATGCATTGGAGAGGGCAACTGATCTGGACCAACATTTCCTCAAGGCCACTACTCTTGATTTAGAAGGCCTTGGAGATGCTGGGTCCACCAAACCAAAACCAGACTGACAAACCTCAACTGGAAAGAATGGGAGGGATCTGACAGGAAAGCACTGTAGTGGAAAGAAGCCTATAGGTTTCTATAGGGCGTTACCCTTCACATCGTAAACCCGGTGTTCGGTTCTTAATACATACATGAAATATGTATACATCCCACCCTTTATGAGACTGCCAGAGCATTCACACCAGGCCTGGTGGCATGAACAGGTGGGAGCATGAACACTGGATGCTCCTTGCAAATGGAATTTATGAGCTGTGGGAATCACCCTATGCCAATTACAAAGTCACTTTTTGACTCTTATTTTGGTCCATGGGCTATGACTTATTGCTGAACCAACTGAATGTGGTCTTATCCACTGCCTTCTCCAATAACTTCAGAGCTGTCTAGGTTGACACCAAATGGTCAGCATGCACAAAGTCGATATGGTCAAAAGGTTGACACGGTTAACAGGTCAACACGGAAATGGTTAACACATGAAGTGGTCAGCATGAGTTTTTTTTTTGGGGGGGTGGGAAAATTTCCTTTCCGTCACGTGGACCCCAATTAGTGCACCGCAACCCCTCGCATGGCTCGCTTCATTCGCCTTGCTTTGGACAAGCAGGTTGCTATTCTCAATTGTAGTCCACAGGACTGTTTGAAATCTTGACCATTTGGTGTCAACCTATTGCTTGTTGATATTTTAACTGTCGACCCATCTTCCGGATACCCATACAGATGACATGCTGGATATTGCAACTGTATTGGCAAGATTTACTGTACTATCCATTGGTATTCAGATAAACTGTTTCCTATTGTTAAACCTTTGCTTCTCTATGCCCATATATGAAGTTCAGAAGGACATCCGATCCCCTATTACACTGAACTTTTGTTATTCTATCAGGGATGTTATCCATTTATATCACGTATGAGGCATTCATTTATTTAAAGCACAATTGATGTAGTGTTCAATAATTATTTCATACAATTTATTGTTCTACAATTGCAGTGAATCACAAATAAGGATTTTTTTTGTATAACATGCTTTTAAAATTTATTTTCCTTTTAATATTCACAATATAAGACACATGCAGTTATTCACTTAACAGAAACATTTAGTCGGTTTTCTGCTGTATTTAGCTTGAGGAACATCCGTTTTTAGTATCCAGCAGTAATCTGCAAGCATATTTGGATTCCATTTTCCTTGGTAGCGAGTTTCCATCATTGATATATCCTGATGGAAGTTTTCAGCAAGCCTCAGACTTGTTCAAGCTTCTCTCAAAATCCTTCATGAGCTCTCATATTTGTGTTCCAACTAGAGATGAGCGGGTCTGGTTCTCCGAGAACCAGATCCACCCCAACATTGTGATCCGAGTTGGGATCCAAGTCCAGCTCGGGACTTACCCACCTTACTCAGATCCCAAAGCGAGGCTGAACGTCATCTTCCCACTGGATTCTAGTAGGTTTTGCATTCTGTATACGTCCCCGGTGATCGGCGCCATCTTCACTCCGGCTGTGGAGATTGTACTGGATGGATGTGTCCGTCTCAGTACTGTGTTGTCTGGCGTGGGGCAGTTGCTTTTTCTGCTGTATCTGAAAGGGGTGCTGTCTGCTGTATCTGAAAAGGATGCTCTCTCTGTTTGCTGTATCTGAAAAAGGGATGCTCTCTCTGTCTGCTGTACTTGAAAAAAGGGTGCTCTCTCTGCTGTATCGGAAAGGAGTGATCTGTCTGTCCATCCAGGGGCTCCGCTCCAGTGTAAAATTAAAATAAAAAAACTAAAAACAAAAAGCCTAAAATTATAATATATATATTTTTTGGTTTGTGCTGTACCCCAGTGTACTATACAATTTTTATTTTCATAAGTATTGTGACACTGCCGGTCAGACCGCAGTATATTCTTTCCTACTCCTACACATATTGTGCGACATTGTTGGTGAAGGTCAACCACAGTGTTTGACTACCATTTCTGACTCATACACGTATTGTGCGATGCTGTCGGTGAAGCTAAACCACAGTGTGTAATAATATATACTTCTGACTCATTTGTGCGACACTGTAACCGCTTGATATAAAAAATCATAATACAAATTTCTGACTCGTATGTGCGACCATGTCGGTAAAGCTAAACCGCAGTGCGTAAAAATAAATATTTCTGACTCATTAGACCATTTGATGGTGGATTCGAGCGAGGACGAATTAATAGTCTGTGAAGAAGAGGATGAACTGTACACACTGATGGGTGTGAGGAATCGGATGCTGATGACGACATTGTGTTTATTTAAAGTACTAAAGCCAGTTTGTGCACTGCCCATTGCCAGCTTGTTTTGTGGGGGTCCAAACAAACCAATCATTTCAGTCACAAGTGGCAGTTCCTATCGCTGAAATTATTGGTTTGTTAAACTGTCCTGTTTAATATACAACATAAGGGTGGGTTGGAGGCCCCAAGGACAATTCCATCTTGCACCTCTTTTCTTTGCATTATGTGCTCTTTGGAGTATTTTTTTTTGTCTGCCACTGCAGTGCCACTTCTAGATGTGCCATTTGTTTGTGCCGCCCACTTCTGTTGCTTAGCTTAGTCATCCAGCTACCTTGGTGCAACCTTTTGGCCTAAACTGGATGAAAACAATATTGTGAGGTGTTCAAAACAGACTGGAAATTAATGGAAATTAATGTTATTGAGGTTAATAATACTGTAGGAACAAAAACACCACCAAATTCAGTTATTTTATCTGATTTTATGATTTTTTTTTCAAAAAAATTCAGATCCAAAACTAAAACTCGCAAGGGTGGTTTTGGCAAAACCAATACAGATCCAACACACGAAGGAGATCCAGAACCAAAACAAAAACCAAACATGAAAAAAGGCCCAGTGCTCACCCCTAGCTCCAACAAATATCCCCTCTTTCATTTTTGCTTCACTTATTCTACCAGACTTGCTCTTTATGAAAGAAAGCCTTGGCTATTACGATCCATCACTTAAACAAAATTCTTCATTAAACTCCTCCTCTTTAGAATGTAAGCTTGGTCCCCTCATGTGCTTTTCCTTCTCTTTCCTAAACTATCTTTCACTACACACTCCCTACAACGGCATCTAACCTTTGGGTCTGCCACTATGATGCTTATATTAGTGTCGTGTCTCCTGATGCAGAAATGTGTACGTACCATGGTCTGTACTTGTCCTACATTATCTTGTGCTATAAGTCCTTGTTTTGCTCATGTATTTTTATGTACTTTGTTAGGTGCTGTGGAACCCATGTGGTGCCATATAAATAAACAATAATAATAATAATAATAATAATAATAATAATTCTAATATGCAATGGTGAAGGTATACTTTCTCTGGATTCATAAGATGCTGACAAATTGACATTTTCATTTACAGGTATGAGATCTTTTCTCTTTGGCTACTGCTTTTTAATAAAGTGTTTTTCCTGTCCCTACTATCCCGCTGACCTAAAAAGCAATAGAATTTTGTGTACCCAAGCTGAAGTCCTATTAGAAGGGATATCTTCTTTAGATCTCCACAAATATGCCAAGAATACTTCTTATACTGTTTCATTTTCAATTTCATATTGTCATATGACTCCTTCATATGTGCTGATAAAGGTGGATTGATGGATTTTCATTTCCATTATTAAGGACAATGGCTTTCAGACTTGTTTTTGAAGAATCTAGAAAAAGTCTCCATTATTCAAGATTGTGCTGCTGTTCTAATTAGAGAGGTGTGCCAGACCATTTTTGCTGTTTTTTGTTGTGGTTCTAATTTGTGGTCTGGTTTTGGTTTTGCTACAGGTTTTTTTTTTTTTTAATGAACAAAAAAAGCTAAAATCAAATAAATTTAGGCCTTTTTTGTTGCTATGGTATTATTAACCTCAATAGCATTAATTTCCAGTTAATTCCAGTCAATTTTGACACCCACACAGCTCACAACATTGTTGTCATCCAGGTTAAGCAAAAGGCTGCAACAAGCTGGCTGGTTACTAAGTGACACAGCAGCGGCACAAACACACAGCAATTTATAGCACATCTAAGAAACACTGCCACATAGCAGTAATTTAAATGAAAAGTGGTGCAAGATGGATTTGTCCTTAGGCCCTCCATCCACCTTTATTATGTTGGATATTAAAAAGTACATTCACAGTTTTACAAACCAAGCACTTCAACTATAGGAACTGCCACTTTTGTGGCTGACTTGCATGGATTGTTTAAGCCCCCACAGCAAGCTGGATGGTTACTAAGTGACACATCTAAGAAACACTGCCACACAGCAGTAGCAGAATGGAATTATCCTTAGGCCCTCCTTAGTGGTGCAAGATGGATGTTGGATATTAAAAAGTACATTCACAGTATTACAAACCAAGCACTTTAACTGATAGGGACTGCCACTTTTGTGGCTGTAGTGCTTTGATTATTTGGACCCCCACAAAATAAGCTACCAATTGGCTTAAGGCAGTGTAGCTAACAGCCCTGTAGTGGTAAGATGTCATGGTCACTACCATCCTCACCCTCATAAGTGTATGCATCATCCTCGCACAATATCAATTAATCCCCAATGGAATCCACCGTTACAGAAGTTTCTATACTTTGATGTACTGTAATTGCTGGTAAATGGCTTACTCAAGGAATTTGTAGTTCATTTTGATAAACATCATCTTTTCCACATGTTGAGGAAGTAGGCTCCTACGCCAATCACTGACAAAGTTCCTGGCTGTGCTGAAAGCTTAAGTAATGTAAATCCAGTTTGTGCAAGGGCCTCCAATTTACCTATTTTTCCTTCCAGTAGTCAAAGGGACTCTGTGCAGGGATTCAAAGGAATTTTATATTCAGTATATGTGAACAAAATGGGTAAAGTGCACCAGAACAGTACAAACAGTAGAACAGTATATATATATTTTGCACTTTGCAGCTAAACTCACACTGCACAATTCATAGGACTATGTACTTGAATAACAAACAGACGGGTACAGTATGCCTGAACAGTACAATCAATAGAACAATATATTATTTTTCACTTTGCAGCTCAGCTCACACTGCATGGAGTAACTATCGTAAGGCTCCTATATGCACATGAACAAAGCACAGTAGAATCATATTTTTTTTTCTTGTTTTAACTCACAGTTCTGCTTACACTGTGTGGAGTCACAGGACTTCTAGGGTACAGTGCACCAAAAAGTACAAACAATAGAATATATTTTTTATTTTTTTTAATTTGCAGCTCTGCTCACACTAGGGCATATTTACTAAGGTGTGACTTTTTTTTTAGAAATGGAGATATTGGCCATAGCAACCAGTCAGATTCTTGCTATTATCTTCTAGATAAATGTTATGTGGAATCTGATTGGTTGCTATGGGTAACATCTCCACTTCTTAAAAACTCACACCTTAGTAAATATACCCACTGTGTGGAACCACAGGGCTTATATATGCACATGAACAAAGTGTACTATGGTACAGCGCACCAAGCTGTACAAACTGGCTCTTTTTTTTTTTTCACTTGCAGCTCTGCTTACACTGGGGTAAACTTACTAAGATGGGGGGTAGGATCTATTTAAGATGGGATGTTGCCCATAGCAGCCAATCAGATTCTACTTCTCATTTACCTAGCACCTTCTAGAAGATAATACCTGGAATCTGGTTGCTATGGCCATCTTAAATAGAACTCCCATACTAGTAAATTTACCCCGCTGTGTGGTGTCACAGGGCTTATATATGTACATAAACAAAGTGCACTACGGCACAGCACACCAAACAGTGCAAACAATATACATTTTTTTTCTATTTTTAACTTGCAGCTCTGCTCACACTGCATGGAGTCAGAGGGCTTATATATGTATGAACAAAGCGCACTGGGGTACAGCACACACAGGTTATAGAAGTGTAAAAAGTCTATTTTTTAAAACTTTTGTTTTACTTTAGAACTTTTTTTAAACTTTTGTTTTACTTTAGAACTTTTTTTTAACTTGTGCTTGGACACAGCACTTGTGGGTGGACAAAGCAGTTGTGGATGGACACCGTTGTGTATAGAGGCAATGATGCTTCTTATATCGAGCTGGATCCGCAAGAGTTCAGAGTCTCTTGCCCAGGGACATAGCTCATTGTTTAAGGCACATGAAGCTTGTCTATGCAATCCTTATATCGCCCCTACGGAGCGGTGATTGAAGGATCTGGTCAGATGACCGCCGATAGGCCAGCAGAGAGCACCAGTGGATTGGTGTGACAGGAGACCACTGTAGAGCCTGTGGTTGGGGATTTAGCGGTCAGCTGATCTCAAATATCATGGCGGCGCTTGTGTGAGTTTTGGAGGTAACTCTGGCATGGAGGAAGTAGGCCCGAATGCTGGGGAAGCGGAGTATCAGCAGAGCAGTGTGGGAAGCAAGAACTGGAATTAGCATGCCATGTTGGGTTCGCACAGCATGGCATGGACAGACATCACTGCTGAATTAGGAACTCTACGGATTACTCACAGGAGAACTCACACAGGAGGCTAATCAGAAGCAGCTAGCAACACAGACTGCAGTTTGTAAGCTGAGCAGACCTTAGATAATGGACTCAACAAAACAGGATATACTTGGTACTGGTGAGCTGGGCTAAACCCAGCGAGTAATACACTTTTGGGATGCAGGATTTATGGCAGGGGTAGGTCACAAAATAAGAGAGATTAAGTCAGGATTGTGACAGTCCATTTTCCTCAAGGTAGGTTGCAGCCACGCAAAAGATGGGGGTTAGTCACTACCGTGGAGGGCCAGTTGCACAAACAGCGCTGAAATTGGTTCAATGCACACACATTTTCTAACCGCTGTGTCCAAATTGTGGCATACCCTACTTCCCACCATAGCAATATCCTCATGCACATATGGCCCCTTTTGGCTCAGAACTACTCCCAGTCCATGTGTAATGCATTAGTTCGCAGGGCCGTTGCTACGGGTGTGCCGGTGGTACTCCGCACACAGCGCATATGCCCTATGGGCGGAGAACCGTCCGTCAGTTGCACCCACACCCAGCTGGCACCCACATCCACTTGCTGCATCGTAATGTATTTAGTGGTGTGACCAGCTCCCTTTCTTCCGGGCGCACCACCTCATACATTACAGTGGGCAGAGATACAGCTGCCCGCCCAACTGCTGTAGCTTGTGGACTCATTGTGTAATTAAGGGGTCTATTTACTAAGCCTTAGATGGAGATAAAGTAGACTGAGATAAGGTACCA
Source organism: Pseudophryne corroboree (assembly GCF_028390025.1). NCBI lineage: Eukaryota > Metazoa > Chordata > Amphibia > Anura > Myobatrachidae > Pseudophryne > Pseudophryne corroboree. The sequence goes on along the minus strand of NC_086444.1, from coordinate 711,100,274 downwards.
GCCAACTAACTCCTAACTGTCATTTTTCAAACCAAGCCTGTGATGTGGCAGTTAAGAGCTGATTCGCTGGTACTATGTTTCAGTCCACTTTATTTCCAGCCAAGGCTCAGTAAATAGACCCATGAGTACTTTGTATATAGCATTAACATATGCAGATTTCTCTCTTGTTTATGCTACAGGCATGCGGCCTAATTATGTAATAATTGTAGTTTCTATGAACCCTTTGACACTATTATTTTATTTAAAGACCTATATTTTGGTAGCATTTAGGCCGGGGCATAATTATCTCTAATCGTAATCTACTCTAATTAGCCTGATAATTTTATCTTCTTGTCACCACATTTTGCTGCAATAAGGGCAAAATTAATGCCTGTAACTAGGGTGATGCAAGTGGTGCATATGCATACCTCCCAACTGTCCTAATTTTCACGGCCGCAGTGTCACACGGTGGATTGGGGAGACAGTTGGGTGCCCTCTGTCACTCACTGCTCTGCTTAGCAGAGCAGCAGTGAATAGATGCTGTTGTGACAAAGGGAGAAAGAGCATGCCAGTAGCTCACAGAGCACTGGGCATGCCCCCTCAGTGACTAAAATGGTGGACGTGGCTTGCGTTCGCTGCACTCCTGTGAAGCCACGCCCCCTTCACATAGGCCACACCTGTTTTGGATGCAATTTCGGCACGCAGTTGTCCCGCGCAACGATTTAGAAATGTTGGGAGGTATGCATATGCCATGTGGGTGGAGAACCGGCTGGCGACCATACTCTCATCCACATCCACCCAGATCCCGCATCCTCTCGCTGCCTGCTGTAATGTATGTAGCAGTGAGACCGTCTTGTTCTTTGCCGGGCGCGCCACTATAGAGGATTCCCTTTTATCATCAGTAATCACCTGTTACTGGCTCCACCCACTGCGCAGTTGGCAATTACTTTGCTGCCACCACCAGGCTCCTTCAAATGGCACCTGGAACCACTTTTGTATATGTGTAGACAAGCTGTGGCCACACCTCCTGATTGGTGTTGGCTGGTTCCCACTGGTCCCTCACTGTACCAGTCCCTGCACAGTAGTTGGCAGAGCTTGGAACCACTGGGCTCAACACAAAACAGCCAGAGAGCAGGATAGCATTTGATGCAATCCTGTTGGTCACAGGATACAGATGCAGTCATCTGGAAGGCAAGATGGTTGCCTCTGTGTCTCAGCCCACCTGCAGTGATAGTCAACGCCCAGCTGCTGGCATGTCTAGTGTGGAGGAAAAATTCACTCCAAAGCTAATTTCCAGGATTCTGCGAAGGGACCAAGTCTGCCACCTAAAGCCTGAAGCCGAGCTCCAAAGATGGGCAACCAAGGTCCCCAGGAAGGTTATCCTGACCCTGGAGGGGAAGCTTTTTGGAGCTCTCTGAAACCACTTACTGTAGCTGTTATGCAGCCTTTTCTCTATGTCCTGATGCTGTTCCAAATTTCCCCTACACATTTTAAATCGTATACATGTTATACAATTTCATTTAAATTACATTTATACTTGTTATGTACATTCTCAGAATATCTACATTAGGGTTACGCTGTGGGCTGGGAGGTTTAGGGTTAGGGTATGGTACTAGAAGGAGCTTTTGAGGTAGGGATTTGGGATAGATAGAGTCTACGTATGGGATGCTGGTGCAGATGATTGCTCAAGAAGTGACGGTCACATCACTGCGAATGCCAGAAACTTATTCATGCAGGGGTACATGCAGCCATCGGGAGTAATGAATTCCCATTGGGCAACCAGGAAAGATCTTGCCAAATTAGAACTTCCCATTTATCATTTATTCCTATGACAGAGACCGCGAGTGACCTGTCATTTTGACAGTGCATGTCCGACTAGGCTCTTTTCTGTTTGTTTTTTAATCTTCCAAAGATCTGTGGTGGTTCAGCCTGATGCTGATTATAGGAGCTAGGTGGATCCTTATGCATCCTCCCCCCCCCCCCCCATTTTGCAATACAATATTTTGAGAGGCCTGGTGAAAGTTACTGATTTGGGCTGGGATCTCACATAATTGTTTTTCTTTTAACCATTTAATAGGTTAAAAAGCAATCAAACTCTCCACAGGTCATACTGACTTGTGCAGTGCTTTTTTTTGGATGAGTGTCCGTCATTTCTTAAATTCAATTTGCCATTGGTTTTAAACTGGAGGATCAAAACTGGCGGCTCTTAGAGCTGCAACAACTGACTGACAGTAATGCTGGGTTTCAATTGAAGTTGAAAAATAGTCAACACTTAGTAAATTTCCCCTGATTAGTCTGAACAGAAACTTGTGAAAGAAAATTCCTATATACTGTACAGTGTACACCAGGAAAGAACAATTTTCACAGTCTGTCAGGCAGAAACCTGTCTGTTACCCCCCAAAAAAGATCAATTGCATGATTTTGTTGTGTGTTTATTGCTTTCGTGTGCTAGTCATATCCATTATTCCAGTACAGACTATCCACAAAACAAAATAACCTGACAGTTATTATCCCAGATCTATAGATCATAAATTCTGTAAAGTGTTAATTTGCAAACATAGAGCTTGACTTATGTTTGTACTGTAAGTAAAACAAAATAGCAAGCAACTCGGCAAAGCCATGTAGCACTGCACGTGAGGCAAATGTCACATGCAGAGATATTTAGATTTGGGTGGGGTGTGTTCAAACTGAATTCTAAAATTGCAGTTTCAAAATAAGCTGTCTAACTCTTGTGGGCTACATGCAAAAGCAGCCAGTATTTACCATGCACAGAAAAAATATAACTGTATTTGCACTCCTTGCATGGCAACATCATTTGTTCCAGACACAAAGTTACGTGTTTTTTTTTTTTTTGCTCTGCTTAAGAACATGAATCAGGCCCATAGTGCAGAATGCCTATTATGCAAATTGTCTGAAGCAAAATGTTTACACCCTCTTGTTTACCTGCCTGTCTGACACCTGGTGTATGGCATGGGATGATCTAGTTTAGTGGGGAAAGAAAAACATTATTAATTTAGTGTGACCATATTATCCCTTTTACCTGGGACGCTCATGGATTACACAGGTTCTGTGGCTGGCTGACTTCAAGCCTACATTTCAGCTGGTTTTAATCAGCCACAGAACCTGTGTAATCCATAAACGTCCCAGGTAAAAGGGATAATATGGTCACTCTAAATAATTGTACAACACTATTTGGGATAAGAGGCTAAAAAAATATATTAGTATAAGTGCCAGAAACTGCATTAAAATGTCTGTGCCCTCATAAGGCCAAGTGTCCATTAACATTGTTTATATTTTTTACACTATTACAAACATTAGTGAAAATATGCAACTCATAATTAATAATTAAGCGCAATATTAAAGGCAACAAACCTTTGTATAAAAAGTGTTAGGAAAAACACAAACCAAGAAAGACGTAGCAAGTATTGTGAAAACAAAAAAGATGGCATTTAGGAAATGTTAGGAAATGTAAGCAGACACAAAATAATGAAAACAAAGAGATACTGTATCTTGTCAGACAGAAGGAGACTTAAGGGGGGTACACATGGAGAGATCCATGTTTAAAATCTAAGCAATGTGACTAGAATGCTTAGATTTTAAGAACGGATCTGCCGTGTGTATGCCCCCCAGCGATAGCTATCGCCGGTGCTAGGCTCAATCTAGCGGGTCGCTCACTTCAGCGCTGTGTACAGTGAGCGGCCCCCGTGTGCCCCCCCCCCCCCTTTCGCTCAGCACATCGCTCTGTGCTGAGCGAGGAGAGAGATGGGCCCACATCTCTCCCGTCAGTACCCCCCTTTATGGTGCCCACACACGGTGCTATCTGTACTAGGTGTGATTTGAGCTATACTATTTGTGCTATGCGATTTGTACTTTAGTGGTATGTGATTTGAACTACACCCGAATTTGACTGCACTACAATATGTAATGTATGCGATGTAGTTCAGAAATACCGGCCTGCACATACTATTTGCCTTGTGATATGGCCTACACGGGAGCGCGCATCGCAAGGGAAACTAAACATGGTGCAGTGTGAACTAGACACAATGCTATTTAAACTAAAAAGATCAAATAGCATGCAATACTTGCACCGTGTGTGGGCACCATAAGAAGGTAATCAGATGTGGAAAGGCACAAGCTGAGGAGAAAATGGCCCAGTCAGTGGGTAAAGGAGGCCAAACTTTTTTTTTTTTTGGTTTATAAGTGAAATGAGAAAATAAAAGGCGGAATAAGAATACTAAAGACAGAGACTGGGAGTCTTGTTGAGGGAGACAATGTAATAGCAGATCATCTTAATGATTATTTTTGCTCGCTAGTGAAAGAGAGGGGAAGGGGCTACAGTTAAGTTGCAGTGATATTCAGAAAAAGTACATTTACAGAGGAGGAGGCCCTAACAGAGCTCTCAAAGCTGAAAGTGAATAAATTAATGGGGCCAGATGGAATACATCCAAGGAATCTGCACCATTAACAGAATTATTCAACCAGTCACTAGCTACAGGAGTAATTCCAGAAGACTGGAAAAGAGTGAACGTAGTCCCACTGCACAAAAGTGGAAGCAAGGAAGAGGCAAGCAACTACTGACCAGTGAACCTTACATCTGTAGAAGGGAAATTGATGGAAACACTGTTATAGAAACGGTTGTAGATTATCTCAAATCCAGCAGTTACAGGATACCAAACAGCATGGATTCACTGGGGGGGAGAGAATGTCAAACAAACCTTATTGATTTTTTTTACTGTGTGACTAAAGTAATAGATAAAGGTGGGGCCGTAAATACAGCTTATCTAGACTTTAGGAAGGCTTTTGACACTGCCCCACACGCAGACTGCTAAATAAACTCGAAAGCATGGGATTGGATACTAAGATGGTTGAACGGATAAGATCTTGCTTGCAGGATAGAAAACAGAGTTGTAGTGAATGGAGTGCACAGGAGGGAAATGTTACCAGTGGAGTACCCCAGTACTCGGACCAGTACTTTTAAATATCTTGGTGACATTGCAAATGGCATTAAAGGGAAAGTATGCCTTTTTTGCAGATGGCACAAAGGTATACAACAGGGTAGATACACCAGGACGGGTGAAAAAAATGATTGCTGATCTAGGAGGACTAGAGGAATGGTCAAGTGTATGGCAAACGCCGTTTAATGCCAAAAAATGCAAAATCATGCATTTGGGCTTCAAAAATCCAAAGGCTACATATAGTATTAATGGCCCAATACTGAGGATCTAGGAGTCACTATTTCAGGTGACATAAACGCAGGTAAGCAATGTAACAAAGCAATGAGGAAGGCTAGACAGATGTTTGTTTGCATAGGGAGAGGAAACAGCAGCAGAAAGAAAGAAGTAATAATGCCACAGTATAGGTCATTGGTACAGCCTCATCTAGAATACTGTGTTCAATTCTGGAGGCCATATCTTCAGAAGGATATAAATACATTAGAGACTGTACTAAGAAGGGCAACTAAAATGGTGCATGGCCTACATCACAAAACATACCCAGAAAGACTAAAAAATCTCAATATTTATGTAGCCAGAGCTGATACCGCTTCTCCGCCATGTAAGAATGCAGTGGTTTGCTGTACATGACAGGCGCATACTAGTGACTGCCATATAATAAAGAGACCAATCTAGCAACAGTCATATAATAGAGAGCATTATAGTGACCACTATATAATACAAAGAGCATACTATTGTCTGTCATTTAACACAGAGAACGTCCTAGAGTCCCCCATATAATACAGAAAGCTTTCTAGTGAACACCATATAATATAAAGCATTCTAGAGATTGGCTTCACTTACAGTACTACAAGTGGGAGCATTATGTGCCTTGTACCAGTAAGAGCTGGGAGGGGGATGGGATCATGCACCATCCTATGATGCTCACTGCACATGACAGACACAATAGCGCATTATGTGATAGGTACTTTTAATAATAATAATGGTATCAGCATACAAATGAAGAAAAAGTCTATAGTCACTAGCTGAAAAGATTTTGTGCATATTAAGACTTTGCAAGTAGATCAATGAGTTTTCCTAACAGTGTACATGTATATAACTGTGTAAAATGAAACTTAAAAGGCTGAGCTGTTAGATCAACAACTTGAAAATGTTGATAACTTCTGGATTTAATGCTGTATACACATAATGTGATATGTTGTTCGTTTAGCTGATGAACGATATATCACATAGTGCAAATGTCCATGTCTACAAAAGTTTTCCACAGACGTATCACGTTGGCCCTGTAGCACAGCTTATTTCGATTATATCTGGGAGATATATCAGTACATCTGGCTGTGTGTACCGCTGCTCCCCTGACCAACCCGTTAAGCGGCTGCAGGAACCTCTGACAATGACGTCACAACTGGTAAATGTAAATGCCCACCCAGTTGTGATGTGTGACCAGACATATCAAGGGGCAGATTAGAGTGTATAATATTACTAATTGGGCATTCAGTCAGTGGATCCATGGGTTGGCGGACAAGTAGGCTAGGTGTGTACTCAGGATTAGAGAAAGCAGACTCTGTGGGAAAGAGCTTTTTGGGAATTGATCTGCAATCCCACCTGCAGTTTGCCGTGAGTGGGTTTGCATAAAGGTTGAGAAGTCTTCTACTCACTGCTTTGCATACTGACAGCATCCATGCACTAGAGAGGGGCTGTGGACAGCTCAGTAAGTACAAGACATGCCCCAGCATGACAAAAAAAAAAAAAAACACAAAAGGACATGATCATGCTTCCTGCTGCAAGACCATGCTCCACTCCCTTTTTCACTGGTGTGCCCCACACCCCTATTTTTGGGAGGTATGTAGATAGAAATATCTATATGCCCCCCTTTCCTCCCTCCTGGACCACATGCAGCACAGCGAGAAGGTACCCGATGAGGGTGCTCTTGCTGCCTGTCATAGATGGATAATTATCCTTCTGCTGAGCATAAAAGGGCAGCTTACCCGAGCTCCACTGGCCAGCTTTCTTCTTTCTTTCTGCCAGCCTACGAGACTATAAAGAGCAGGAAACCAGGGCAATGTGGTGCAGAAGGCATCTCAGGCACTGCCAGGAGGAAAGAAGCAGGAAGAGGAGAGCTAATATGCGCAGCCCACACAGATCCCAGGGGTGTGTAACGTTCCACTGTGCCACCCATACATTTTGTATTATGGCCAAGACTGTTCTGGAATTGATTACCAGACGGGTGGTCAGGGAAGTGTGCGATGTTGTACTTCAGACGACCTCTGGTAGCCATTCACAGGATTTTTTTCCCCCTGTTTCCAGTGGATCTGGGGTACTGTGGTCCTGTTTTCACTGTGGGCCTGGAGCTGCAGCTCCATCAGCCCCATTGTTATTCTGGCCCTGACAGCAGCAGCTAAGACTGAGAGCCACTCAACCACTGCAGTGCCTGAGACCAGCAGTGTGTGTGACTGTAACTGACAGGCAGAAAAGGAGACTATGCCCATGGAGGCGGGACAAGATGCAAGCAGCTGCGTTGCCTAGTCCTAAGAACATAGAATGGGTGGGGCTGCTGACTGACAGCTGTTCCTGTCAAGCCAGCAGTCAGTGTGCAGAGAGCTAGAAGATGGACAGGAGCAGGGGTGCTTGGCAGGTCGGGCACGGACCTACACATTCTGACAGCGGACTGTGAAAATGAATGAAAACCATCAGCTGTGGAGGACCCATAGACACCATCGATGGTGAGTAGCTATCTGTTGCACTGCTATCAATGGTAAAACTATAATATATATATAATAACCATTCCTAACTCAAAATCAACCCCTGTATGTCAAAATAATCATGGGTTTATGCATAAATGTATGGGCATATACAGTATGTGTGTTTGCAGTGTATTTTAACAATTATGCAGCAACTATAATGTATGTGTAGCTAATGCCTGAGAGTTAGGTCTTTTTTTCTAAATCAGATAGGTGCATATTTTATAATATTAGTCAGGGAATTTAGTTCCATTCCATATGCATGAACAGAGAAGATGGGTCACAATTGCATAGATACATCAGGACTGGACAGCAATAAGCCGGGAAGTGTCACTCGCCTGCTCTGGCAGTATTTTATAAGAGGCTTTCTATAGCTGCAATAGGCAGGTTTCAGTTGCTCTAATTCTTTATTCAAATAATAATGCATTTTTTAGGATTTTGATATTTAAACCTACAGCCGTAAACCCTTTCATAATTTATATTCGGTAATTGAGAACAGCCCCTATCTTTGGCAAACACACATTTTCAGTGACGATATCACCCTTTGATAAATATGCACCCAAGACATAATTCTTCAAGATATTTTATTAATTACTATTTAACTAGCTACAGTTACTATTTAGCTTCAAATGGGTCAATTATTTACTCACCCCAAAAGTTAAATATCCATAGGTAGAGAGAGAAGAAAATTGCTTTGGAAAAGTTTTATTTATTTATTATTACCAGTTTTTATAGTGCACACATATTCTGCAGTGCTTTACCGAGAGAATACTTGGCCATTCACATCACTGGTGCTTCCAATCTATATTCCCTACCACATGTACATACACGCTAGGGTTCATTTTGTTTGGAGCCAATAACCTACCAGTATACTGTATTTATGTATTATGGGAGGAAACCAGAGCACCTGGAGAAAACCCACGCAAGTATGGGGAGAATATACAAACGCCAGTTAGGGCAATGGTGTGGGAATTGAACCCTCAGTGCTGTGAGGCAGTAATGCTAACCATTACACCATCCATGCTGTCCATAAAGCTCTTACAGCACAAAAAAATGGCTGTGCTGTGAGAGGAGTTTAACTACACTCCTATTGCCACATCAGTCTAATCTGGGAACTACAGTATTCTAATTAGATCCTGGGAGTGAACAACTGACAGCAGCTGAGCATAGATGGCTTGGTCACATGAGTGTTAGATGGCGGTACAGGCTCAATGCATATTAATGCTGGATTTATTGTAGCTGTAACCACCATTTATTTACAGTAAGTGTTTAAATTAGAGATGAGTGGGTCCGGTTCTCAGAGAACCGGACCCACTTGAACGTAGCGATCTGAGCTGACTCAGATGCCAAATCGAGGTAAAACGTGATCCTCCTGCTGCTGGATTCTCACGGGTTTTAGATTCTATATAAGGACCCTGTTGATTGCGCCATTGTAATCAGTGTACAGTGTACTATAATCATACACGTATTGTGAGTGACACAGTAGGTTGTCTGTGCTATGTTGCGCGTAACGGGGTCCTCTGCCAATCTAGGAGTGCTTTGCTCCAGATATTGTTAAATAATATATCATAAAAAATTATATATATATAAATTCTCCAACGGCGGCACTCTGGTCTCTCTAATAAAAACTACGGGACACGGCTCTCTTTTGGCAACGTTTCAGCACTTAGCAGAACTTTCATCAAGCAATCCCAGCCACCTTGCTCATCCCCATTTCCAGCCACCACACAGGTCTTCCGCGGAAGTGATGCCGTATATGGGTGATGAATCCAGGGCCCAGTTTGCAAAAAAACATAGGTCGTGCAATTAGGACACCTACATTTTTGGCCTTACCAAAAAATGTTCCAGCAGCTTTCTTGCCCAACATAGATACGTCATTCCTAACTAGATAATATTTCACATTTTTGCCTCATAGCATGTCATCCAGTTTTTTCTGATGAAACACAGGCAAATCCTTATCTGACGTGACTATGAGCCATAAAGATTTGGCTTTCTATTTGATCAGTGGGCTTGTGTGTGAATTTATTACCCCACACATGACGATCAACATTACTCTTCTTATCTCTAGAATGCAACGAATCATCAGGCGGAAATGCTAGCGCCTTAGTTTTAGCCTTGTTCAACTCTACTGGATCATAACCCCTTTCTAAAAATGTAGAAAACATGCTGTCTATATAGTGTATATATTTTGGTGATAAACACCAGTGTACTATACTATTATCTTCCTGTGCCGGTGAGACTGCAGTGTACGGTATAATTAACCATACACGTATTGTGACACTGTAGGTGATCCCTGCTTTGTTGTACATTAAGGGGTACTCTGCCAATCTAGGGTGTTCTGCACCAGTTATAGCGAAATAATATTTCATTTTTGTACATTATATATTTATATTATTCACGTTTAGAGGTATACATGTCACCTATGTGTGAGTCATTTTTCACACTGTCTTCATAGAGAATCCTCTTTCACCACCTTTCACCATTTCTGCACCAGAAAAAAAAGATGGTGATGATGAGGGCTTAATAGATATAATAATATAAATTGAGGATTTGTGTGTGGAAGTGGAAAAGGATGATGGGGATATGTGTAGGGATGGCCATTGATTGTACCATTGATAGATAATCTTGATGGTGTAGAACACAGGTTCTCAAACTCGGTCCTCAGGAGCCCACACAGTGCATGTTTTGCAGGTAACCCAGTAGGTGCACATGTGTATTAATTACTCACTGACACATTGTAAAAGGTCCACAGGTGGAGCCAATTTTTTCACTTGTGATTCTGTGAGGCGACCTCAAAACATGCACTGTGTGGGGTCCTGAGGACCGAGTCTGAGAACCTATGGTGTAGAAGCATCTGTAAGGGAACCAGTGATGGTTTCACCCATCAATGGTCACTCCTGCATTACTGTTAAATAAACTGCGGCCCAATCAGAGCCCAGGGGTGTGGCTTTGCAGGTGTCAGTAGGCAGGGCTAAGCTCTGTGCCCTGACACTTTGAGAGAATTTTTTTCTTTGTAGCACTGAACCATCAATGGTAAAAGTGTTCAACATCGATCATAGACCATCAATTATTTTAAATCATCGACGGGCGATGTCCATCCCTATATATGTGTGTACTGACACTGAGGATGTTGATGATGATGATGCAGTGGCTGCAGTTCTTGCCCGTGATAAAAATAAAGTAATTGTGATGCCTGGGTCCAAGACCAAAAAAGCCACTTCTTGGGTGTGTGATAATTTTTACTCAAGTACTGACAATGTTTGTGAAGGCCTCTGCTCTATTTGCGCAGGACAATTCCATCTTGCACCACTTTTCTGCAATGCTATAAACTGCCATGTGTTTGTGCTGCTGCTCTGTCAGTTAGTAACCAGCCAGCTCATTGCAGTCTTTGGCTAATATTAGGGAAAACAATATTGTGATCTGGTAGGTGGTCAGTAGTGACTTGGCATGACTGGAAATAAATGTTATTGAGGTTAATAATACTGTAGGAACAAAAACAGATTGTGTTTTATGATTTTTTTGACAAAAATATAGATCCAGAACCAAAACACACCAGGGTGGTTTTGGCAAAACCATATGAAGATCCAAAACAAGAAAGACATACATATCCAACACAAAAACCAAAACACGGGGGTCGGTGTACATCTCTAGTTTAAATACTAATTATCTTCAGGGCCGTAGACAGCCTGCCCGGACCCTGGTAATGCATGGAGCATGTCCTACTCACAGGGATGTGGCCACTCCCCCTTTACAAAAAAACTTTAATAAAGTATTGTCCATGTGCCGTGGAGTGGAGTCAAACTGCACAAGGGGCACAATGCATTCTTCAGCCAGGAACAGATTCAAGAGGGGGCGCGATCAGTGCAATTGCTAACCCCCTCCCCCTACAGGAAGGAGACACCCAGCAGCAGCAGGGAAGAGAGACTGCAGTGCTGCAATCTGACAGGTAAGGAGGGGGGCAGGTGGGGCAGATGTAACATGTAAATAGAGATTTAGGTTTGGGTGGGGTGTGTTCAAATTGAATCCTAAATTGCAGTAGAAAATAAAGCTATCTAACGTTTGTTGTCTACATGCAAAAGCAGCCAGTATTTGCTAGAGAAGTGCCCACCTGAACTTTGTTGATCCGAGCTAATCTGAGTGGTGGCTTGGGTTTTCCCACCTTGCTTGGATTCCAAACCTAGGCAAAATTTTGACATCCGACATTGAATTCTTGCAGGTTTTGGATTCTTTATAAGGCCACCGCAGTGGTGACTCTGCGGAATTTCTCACTGTCCATGCTGCTGTGGTGGCTGCTGGGCTGTGCTGTGCTGTCTCCATTGTACTATGTCCATTCACATACTCCAGTTAGTGGCTGCTGGGCTGTGCTGTGCTGTCTCCATTGTACTATGTCCATTCACATACTCCAGTTAGTGGCTGCTGTGCTGTGCTGTGCTGTCTCCATTGTACTATGTCCATTCACATACTCCAGTTAGTGGCTGCTGGGCTGTGCTGTGCTGTCTCCATTGTACTATGTCCATTCACATACTCCAGTTAGTGGCTACTGGACTGTGCTTTCTACATTTTGCTTTGTCCACTGTCCATGCACTCCAGTCAATGGCTGTGTTGTCGCCATTGTACTTAGGGGTCATTTAGATCCTGCCGCTATTGCAGCACGCAGCGCAGTTTGCAGGTGGTGGCAAATTGCACATGCGCAGTGAGCGCACAGTGGCTGCCCGGACACACACATTGTGGTAGCGTCCCCAGTGGCGAACAGGGGCAGGTTGGGACCGTTTTTGGATGTCACATGCAGCTGCTCAGAAAAAAAATTGCTGTTGCGCTACCAGGGGTCAACTTTCTGCGTTCATCTCTGAATAACCCCCTGTATTCACCGCCCATACACTCCAATCAGTGGCTGCTGCTGTGTTGTGCTGTATCCACTTCAACTATAAACGATGTGACTGCAGTGTCATTTGTAAAAAAAAGTTACGTTAAAAAAAGTTACCAAAATACCACTGTGTTTACATACATACAAGCGCTGTGCATTGTGAGTTGTTATTTGCGAAAAAAGTAGTAAAAAACGAAATATTGTTCTTTTGTTTGCACTATTTCTTCTGTGTGTAGCACCCCAAAGTTAAATTGCCGGCAGTTGGGATCCCAGCAGTCAGGATACTGCTGACAATGCGACCAGCTGGAATCCTGGCTCACAGGTGCTATTCCCACTCCCATAGAGTGGGCATAGAACCTGTGAAGTAGAAAAAAAATAGTACTATTGTTTGCACTACTTCTGTGTTTTCGTCGATATGTGTAACGATCAGTTGAGAGAATAGCAGGAGCAGCAACCAAATACTAGTCCATCAACGTCCTCTGCTGAAGCTGATGCCCAAGGGCATACAGGGTTTAAGTCAGGGCATCCAAAATAAAATAAAAATATATTTTACAATTGTAAAGAAAAAAACGCCTCTTACAAGAATAGTGCAGAAAAGCATAATTGGCAACATGCCATTCACCACATGCAGTGGCAGGGAAAGGCTCAGGTCTTGGTCTTTATTTGTGAGTGGTGGTTCTGCAACTGTCAGTGAGGCATCTTCTTCTGCTTGTCATGATGATGTAAGCCCTTCTCACTCGAAGTCTAGAAGAGGTTTTAAAAAAATAAAAACCACTAAGGCAGTAGAACAAACTGTGTGTGTGTGTGTGTGTGTGTTTAGAACCATCACAAATCCCTGAGAAGAGTCTAGGGGTATCCACGTTAGTTATGTGTCCTCATAGAGAAGCCTTCTTCCACCTTTTCTGCACATGTGAGGAGCAGTACATTAAAATATGGTGATCAAGATATAATAGAAATTAAGGATGCGTGTGTGGAAGTGGAACAGGATGAGGGAAGATGAGGATGTTGATGATAATTGCGTAAGTCAGCCACCAGTGGCTGTATTTCTTGCTCGTGATAACAAAGGGATCCGGTCTGAAGATCGACACTGTCTAGGTCGACAGGGTTTCTAGGTCGACGTGAGTTTTTCAATTTTTTTTTTCTTTTTTTGAACTTTTTCATACTTAACGATCCACGTGGACTACGATTGGAACGGTAACCTTCCCCGAAGCATGGTGAGCGAAGCGAGCCATGCGAGGGGACACAGTGCACTAATTGGGCTTCCCGGTCACTGTACAGAGAAAACGACACCAAAAAAACATGAAAAACTCATGTCAACCTTTTGACCTGTTGACCTAGCAAATGTTGACCTAGAAACCCTGTTGACCTTCAGACCCTGTCGACCTAGTGACTGTCGACCTATAGTGGTCGACCTAAACATTGTCGACCTAGACACTGTCGATTTGATGATCCACGCCCGATAAAAAAAAATGATTGTGATGTCTGGGCATAAGACCACATCTTTGGTGTGGGAATTTTTTTTACCCAAATGCTGTCAACATTTGTGAAAGCATCTGCTCCATTTGTGAGGCCAAAGTTAGTAGAGGTAGGGATGTTAACCATCTAGGCACCTGCTCCATGCTCCATCATTTTGCAGTGAGTTCATAAAATTTGTTTTATAAGATTATAATGTAGTTAACACCCTCATCATCAACCTCATTAGTGATCAAAGGTAGCTCTTCCAGAAAAATGGTTGGTGGAGACCCAAACAAGCCAAGCACATAAGCAACAAAAGTTTCCAATCACTATCACTGGCATGCTTGGTTTGTTAAACTGTGCATGTCCTTTTTAATATCCAACATAAAATTGTTGGGAGGGCCCAAGGACAATTCCATATTGCACTACTATTCTTTTCATAATGGGCTGTACAATTGAGTGGAAATTAATGTTATTGAGGTTAGTACCATAGGAACAAACACAGGGGGTGATTCAGAGTTCACTCGCTAGCTGCTTTTAGCAGCATTGCACACGCTAAGCCGCCACCCTCTGGGAGTGTATCTTAGCAGAAGTGCGATCAAAAGATTAGCAGAATTGCGAATAGAAATTTCTTAGCCGTTTCTGAGTAGCTCCAGACTTACTCAGCCATTGCGACCAGCTTAGTCCTTTTCGTTCCTGGTTTGACGTCACAAACACACCCAGCGTTTGCCCAACTACTCCCCCGTTTCTCCAGCCACTCCTGCGTTTTGCAACTCGAACGCCTGCGTTTTTCCGCACACTCCCATAAAACGTCCAGTTTCCGCCCAGAAACACCCACTTCCTGTCAATCACACTACGATCTGCACAGCGATGAAAAAGCTTTGTTATGCCGTGAGTAAAATACCTAACTTTTGTGTAAAATAACTAAGCGCATGCGCTCTGCGAACCTTGCGCATGCGCAGTAAGCGACTAATCGCAGTATAGCGAAAATCGTCAACGAGCGAACAACTCGGAATGACCCCCAATGCCCAAATTATGTGATTTTATCCGTTTTTATCAATTTGAAGTAAAAAAAAAAAAGAGCTCCAAAACACATGAGGGCAGTTTTACCAATACCAAAACACACAGTTAATACAGATCCAAATAAAAAATACGGGGTCGACTCACATCTCAAATATTTATAGAAAAAATATTAATGTATTTGCTCCCCTTGTATGGCAACATGGTTTGTTCCAGACACAAAGTTACTTGCTTTTTTTGTTTTACTTCCAAAATGAATTAGGCCCATTGCTGCCTCTACTGTGTTCGGATTATTACCCCTACAGTTTTGATCCAACTTTGTATTGTGCTGTATCTGATGATTTTTGCACTATTTTTCAGTGTCTGTTGTATCTTTTTCTGTTCAGGGATTTAGTATCCTATATAAATCCCTGAAGATCAAAGATTTTAATATGAACCTTTACTACAGCGCAACGGAGTACCTGTGACTGCATAAAGTTTTACAGGTTTATTATGGAAGCTGGTGGAATGCACTACATTATTACATGCTTTACTGAAGATTATCCTTGGTATTCACAGACCAAGTAGATCAGTTTTGATCTACTTGGTACAGAACTTATACATTACTAGCTGAAGTGCCCGGTTTTACCCAGGTAGACCTTCAATATTTACTGTTTCCATTTTCTTCATCCCATCTTAACTTAAGTTATATGCTTAGTTAATTTTATGTCTCTGGAGCACAGGACTGTGGTCGTATCAAGATGAAATAAATTAAGATATTTAAAAAAAATGTTATATGAATGAATTGAAGGTGGGTTATAAGATGTATGTACACCTGTTTTTCTCTACTTAAGGATATTTTTGTAAACCTCATTGGTGGTTCAACAGGTAGTCTGGACATCTCAACAATTCTAGTTAAATGTACTGAATAGTAGTATGTAAGAAAATGCGGTAGCTGAAGGCCGCCCTTAGAACGGCTTTGGTTCATGGTAGCTTGTGGAATTCGAGGTCTGTCAGACCCCCAGATAAAACGCATTACTAGGCTTTGCAATTCTCTGAAAAAGGACATAGGGATAGCAATAGGCAATGCCTGTAACAAGTATCGAATCTTGGGTAAGATATTCATGTTTATTGTGTTAAGTCTACCCAACCAGGCCAATTGCAATATTGACCATTTCTGTAAATCTTTTTTGAATTGTGTGAGCAAGGGAGGAAAGTTGAGAAGGTATAAATTTGCAGTAATAGGAGATAGGAGGATTCCTAGATATTTATGTTAATAGGGATGCCAAATAAAGGGAATGGCGATTTTGAGACCTACTACCAGAGATGCAGGAGACAAAATGTTCATGGCCACAGATTTAGAATAGTTTATCTTAAAATTAGATACTTGTCCAAATCTGTCAAACTCACGCATGAGGGCATGGAGAGAGATCACCGGTGAAGAAATAATTACAAGCAAGTCATCAGCAAATAATGCCAGTTTGAATTCGTTATCACCAATCGTGATACCTTTAATATCACTATTAGACTGGATAGCCCTCCCCAGTGCTTCCATGCAGAGCATGAAGATAAGGGGAGATAGTGGACATCCCTGTCTAGTGCCATTTTTTATTAAAAAAAAGAATCAGATAGGGCACTATTTAACTTGTACCCGAGCTGAAGGTGAGTGGTATAGAGCGAGGATATGGGGGACACAAAAAGGACCCAAAAGCCGGAGAGGACCTTCCATGAACTGTCAAGTCAAAGGCCTTCTCCACATCTGTAGAAAAAAGGATTGCATGGTGACCATAGCTGGTTACATGATGGATGAGATCTATGAGTTTTGTGGAGTTGTCCTTGGCCTCCCTTCCCCACACAAAATCCACCTGATTTCTATGGATCAGACCTGGAAGAAGCTGACCCAGACTGTTAGCGAGCAATTTGACATATAATTTTATGTTGTTATTTAATAAGGAGATTGGTCTATAGCTAGAGCACTGAGTGTGTCCTTGCCTTCCTTTGGGATTACAGATATATGTGCCTCAAGAGGCTGAGGGAAGAACACGGTCTCTGCAGAAATCATATTGCAGGCCCGTAAAAAGAGAGGCATTAACTGTTGCTGGAATGTCTTGTAATAGCTCACTGGGAATCCATCTGGACCTGGGCTTTTCCGAACTGGTGTTGAGAACATAACAAAATCTAATTCGTCAATTCTAAATGGCTGTTCAAGTGAGGCTAGGTCGGTATGTAGTTAATATCCCGGCGTTATGGATCCCGGCGGTCAGAATACCGACTCTGGGATCCCAACCACTGAGAATGCCAACAGCTGCGCCAGGGCTATTCCCACTCGTGGGTGTCCATGACACCCATAGAGTGGGAATAGAACCTGTGGCAAGCGCAGTGAGTTGCAGGAAGTCGACTGAAGAAGATAATTCTCCACAGCTTCTGAAAATGCGGGTAACTGACTGGTTTGGGGATTGAGATCTTTCAGGTTATAATGGTTTATATAATAATTTTGGAATGCAGCTGCAATCTGAGAGAGTGCATGGAGCCTCTATTATGGTCCTTTATCGAGTGCACATATGCCTGCAATCATTAGGTTCTCAGTGCTCTAGATAACATATAACCAGTTTATTGCCCCAATTATAATATTTATGTCTTCAGCAAATCATAGTTAGTCCTGTCTTGAAGGAGTTTGTGAGGGGCCATTCAAGCTTCAGTTAGATCACACAACACTGCTCCATCTAGGTAAGATTTATGGGCGGTCTTCAGCAATTGAATATGGGTCAATAATTGTTTACATTGATCCTTCTTCTTCCGCTTCAATTGAGAACCTAGCTGGATACAATTTCCCCTGATCACACACACGTATGCGCCTCTCAGACTGCTACTACAACAGTATCTGGAATATCATTGAGCGAAATATAATCAGTGATGGTTTAAAGAAGTTCAACTTTCATAAGTGGGTCAAGGAATAAGAGCTCATTAAATCTCCACCTCCACGGCCTGGGAGGCGGAGGATCTAGAATTGCATAGACTGGAGTGTGGTCGAACTATGTAATTTGGCCAATGTGGCTGCTAAAGAAAAATTGTAGATTCCTATGATCAACAAGAAAGTAATCAATGCGGGAGTACAGTGAGTGGGATGGAGAGAAAGAGGTGTAGTCTCTGACAGTGGGGTGCTGAACCCTCCACAGGTTCAACAACTGATATTCATGTAATAGCTGGCATACATTACAATGATCCTTATATGAAGCATGAGGAGACCCAGAAGAGCAGTCTAATGGGAGTTCAAGGGACCAGTTAAAATTGCCACCTAGGAATAAACACCCTGTTTTTAGCGGTTCTATAAGACGAAAAAAATGTTAACAAAAAACTGTTGCTGGTTTAAATTGGGAAAATAAACATTAACAAAAGTGTATGTCTATATATGTATTGTATATTGTACATTTCAAAACCTGGCCTCTGCCTTCCAGAAAGAGATGATGCGAGATGCCAGATACAAGTAACTGGCGGGAGAAAACTATAACTGCTCCAACAGATTTACCTTTAGGGTTATTACTGCAGAACACATGGAGGTAGTAATAATTTCCTAATCCTGGGGTTTGAAATTATTTTTTTTAATAAAAGCTGCACTCACCCTTTCTGAGTGACGTTCCCATAATAAAGTGAAACGCTTTTACGGGATATTAAGGCCCATTACATTTAAAAGAACATAATTTCACAGCCATTGTACGTGTTGAAGCCATAGGAGTATCAGATATGCGAGTGCAGCATACACAAGAATGCGCAGCCATTGAGTCAACCAATTAGAATAAGTTACCACATTAGAGATCTCATGAGGGAGAGGCTAAGGGAGGAATAAAAAAAAAAAAAACAGAAGAGAGGGAAGGAGAAATTGATTTACAGAAAAGAGGCCAGAAAAAATTGAAACGCCTATAACTGCAATAGTTTACACTACAGTAATGTCTAGCATAAAAATAAACAGTCTGCTGTTGGAACATATGGAGTACATCTTTTGACCCATGTTCCAAGGTCGGAGTGCGGAACAACCCAACTGGGGTAGGGTAGCTGCAACCTCTACCCGGGAAGTTTAGTAAATAGAAGAAAAACACATTGAACCTGAAACCTATTAAGCAGATGGTATTAGATCTTTACTTCGCTAGAAGGAATATCTTTCTAGCGAAGTAAAGAAAAACATATATACAGTATATACTAGAGATGAGCGGGTTCGGTTTCTCTGAATCCGAACCCGCCAGAACTTCATGTTTTTTTTCACGGGTCCGAGCGACTCGGATCTTCCCGCCTTGCTCGGTTAACCCGAGCGCGCCCGAACGTCATCATGACGCTGTCGGATTCTCGCGAGGCTCGGATTCTATCGCGAGACTCGGATTCTATATAAGGAGCCGCGCGTCGCCGCCATTTTCACACGTGCATTGAGATTGATAGGGAGAGGACGTGGCTGGCGTCCTCTCCATTTAGATTATAAGAGACTGAGAGAGATTTACTGGAGCTGACTAGGAGGAGTACTGTTACTGTAGAAGTGTAGAGACTGAGTGGAGAGAGTTTACTAGTGAGGACAGTGCAGTTTGTCAGGTCCGGGTGTTTTTGTGAATCCGTTAACCTGGAACCAACCACAGGGGTAGGTGCTGGGGTATGAAGAAAACAGGGAGGACGAAGGAAGTTCCGTTTCATATATTTATTAAAGTAACAATTCAGTAAGGAGTTAAATGACTAGTTGTTAATCATTATTATACTGAAGTATTGCAGGAATGACAGAAATAATATGCAAGAGAAAACTCAGAAATAAATAAAAGAAATGTTCATGGAAACATATGCAAAAACAAGCTGAAGAATAAATGTTGAATTGTCCAAATATAAACAGGCTTTGATGCTGAACTGCAGATTGTGTTTAACTGGTTAATGCAGACATGGAGAATTAACTGTAAGAATTTGCAATGGAGTTTTAAGAGTTAACTGAGAGACTGTGAAGAATTATCCTTGTAATGACAACATAGAAAAAGTACTGAATTGGGTTACTTGCGGGTTCCGGAGATCACTCTGAAACTGTAGTAGATGGCGAGGTGATGAATGGGTTAAATGCAGAGTTGAACAAACGAACAGCTGAGGGAATTGGAATCCTCCAGACTTTGTATGATAGGCAGACAGACAAGGTAACCTCATGCAGGACACTGGGAATCCAAGTATTTCCAATAGGTGTGCAATTGACTGATAGCACAATGGAGAGCCGGTAGATCTTTGGCAGTGAAGGCTGCAAAACGGACCTCTGGGAACGGAGGCGATATCTGGACCACGGGAATCACACAGGAATGCACGGAGAGAGTTCAGAGCTAGAGCACAGCTTTGATACAACAAAGCACTGGCCCAGAGTGACATAATCCCAGCCTACTTAAAGGCAGCACAAGCACGGGATTGGCTTACACCTGCCCACAGGTGTTTTCACAAGTGCTCAGTATTAGCTATTTGGTCTCCAACATGGCCACCTCCTATACAGCAGACACACCGCAGTGCCTTAGGCCATTTGGTCCCCGCACTCACAGTTCCCAGACTCTGCATTACCTGTGCCATTGATCACGCCGTGTCCCCACACGGGCGCACAGCACCGCGAGCAACCGCACTGGCAACGGATGAACCCCAGAACCCGCAAAGGTGAGAGACCGGTTCGTGACAGTACCCCCTCTTCTACGGGTGGTCTCCGAACACCTTTGAACCTTGTCAGGATTTTTGAAGAAGTATTTCTGTACCAGTCTTGGAGCATGAACATCTTCAGAGAAAACCCAGGATCTCTCCTCCGGGCCGTAACCCTTCCAGTCGACCAGAAACTGTAAACGTCCATATCGGGAACGTGAGTCCACAATCTCTTTAACTTCAAATTCCTCATTCTGCAAAGAGTGAACTTTAGGAGATTTGGACTGGGTAGTACGGAACTTATTGAGAATCAAAGGCTTCAGTAAAGATGTATGAAAGGCGTTAGGAATTCTCAAAGACGGTGGCAGCTTGACTTTGTATGACACAGGGTTGAGTACCTTTACAATGGGAAATGGACCAATAAACCTGGGAGCAAATTTCTTAGAAGGAACTTTGAACTTGAGATTGCGCGTAGAAATCCAAACTTGGTCTCCCACTTTGTAATTCGGTACAGCTTTACGTTTTTTATCTGCAAAAGATTTATAACGAGCGGAAGTTTTGACCAAGGACTTACGTACACAACTCCAGATGCTAGATAGACGTTGAAGCTCTTGATCTGCCGCTGGGACCTCTAGGGCTGGCAATGGATGAAACTCTGGCACACGAGGATGAAAGCCGAAGTTAATATAAAAGGGCGTAGATTCTGAAGATGAATGGAAGAGATTATTATGAGCAAATTCTGCCAATGGAAGGTAGTCAACCCAGTCATCCTGTGAGGACGATATATATAGCCGGAGAAATGTTTCAAGGTCTTGGTTGACTCTCTCAGTTTGTCCATCTGTCTGAGGATGATATGCAGAAGAAAAGTTCAACTTGACATTTAAAGATGAACAAAGCGACCTCCAAAACTTGGCCACAAACTGTGTTCCCCGATCAGAAACAATTTCTCGAGGAAGGCCATGCAACTTGAAGATTTCAGAGATGAACAATCTGGCTAGTAAAGGGGCTGATGGTAACCCAGTTAATGGAATGAAATGTGCCATTTTCGAAAATCGATCCACTATCACCCAAATGGTATTTCGCCCTTTTGATGGAGGTAGATCGGTCACGAAATCCATTGAGATATGAGTCCATGGTTGTTTGGGTATGGATAGTGGAGGTAACAAACCTGGTGGAGAACTTCTTGGACTCTTATGTTGGGCACATTTAGGACATGCTGCTATAAACTCTTGGACATCGGCTTTGAGACGTGGCCACCAATAAGACTGTTGAATAAACTTGAGAGTCTTTAGAACCCCAGGATGACCCATGAAGGAAGAGGAGTGAGCCCAGGTAAGCAGCCGTTTTCGAAGACTTGTGGCGACAAAGGTCTTGCCAGGCGGAGGAACTGGAGAGGTTCGAGTCATTAAAAAGGACCTAGGATTCACAATGGCTTGATTCGTGGTAGCATCATTTAATTCAGAAGAAGCAAAGGACCGGGAAAGGGCATCTGCCTTTTTGTTCTGAGACCCTGGACGATAGGTGAGTTTGAAATCAAATCGTGAGAAGAAAAGCGCCCATCGGGCTTGTCGTGGATTCAAACACTGAGCTGACTGCAGATACAGAAGATTCTTATGATCAGTATAAACTGTAATGCGATGTTGAGCTCCTTCTAGAAGGTATCTCCACTCCTCAAATGCCAACTTGATGGCAAGTAACTCTTGCTCACCGATTGCATAATTACGTTCTGCCGGGAGGAACTTACGGGAGAAATATCCGCAGGGATGGACCTTTTTATCTTCAAAGACTTGTGACAACACAGCTCCTACTGCTTCTGTAGATGCATCCACCTCTAGTAGAAAGGGACGATTCAGATCAGGCTGTCGAAGAATGGGGGCTGACACAAAGGCTTGCTTTAAATCAGAGAAGGCTTTGATTGCTTCTGAAGACCAGTTCGTAGGATTTGCTCCCTTACGAGTTAGGGCTGTGATGGGAGCAGCTAACGTAGAATAATTCTTAATGAATCTCCTATAGAAATTAGCAAAGCCGAGAAATCGCTGAATCCCCTTGAGAGTTGTAGGAGTGGACCAATCTCGGATAGCTTGTACCTTACCGGGATCCATACATAGCTCTGATCCAGAAATGATGTAACCAAGGAACGGTATGGAAGATACTTCAAAAGTGCACTTCTCTAACTTACAATAAAGTTGATTTTTCCTCAGACGTGTCAGTACCTCTTTAACTTGGTGACGGTGAGACTTTATATCCCTAGAGAATATTAGGATATCATCCAGGTACACTACTAGACACTTGTAGAGAAGATCACGAAAAAGTTCATTCACATAGCTTTGAAAAACTGCAGGTGCATTACAAAGACCGAAAGGCATTACAAGGTATTCGTAATGCCCATCCCGGGTATTAAAAGCAGTCTTCCACTCGTCCCCTTCTCGGATGCGGATTAAATTGTAGGCCCCTCGGAGATCCAGTTTTGTAAACACAGTAGCTCCTTTTACCCGGTCAAATAATTCTGGAATTAAGGGTAATGGATACTTGTTTTTCACAGTGATCTCATTGAGTCCACGGTAATCTATGCATGGTCGTAACCCACCGTCCTTCTTCTTAACGAAAAAGAATCCGGCTCCTGCAGGTGAAGAAGATGGTCTGATAAATCCTTTGGTTAGATTTTCTTGTATATAATCAGACATAGCTTGCGTCTCTGGGATGGATAGCGGATAAATTCGTCCCCTAGGAGGTGTTTTACCCGGAACCAGGACAATTGGGCAGTCCCA
The DNA here is from genome assembly GCF_028390025.1 of Pseudophryne corroboree. Taxonomy (NCBI): domain Eukaryota; kingdom Metazoa; phylum Chordata; class Amphibia; order Anura; family Myobatrachidae; genus Pseudophryne; species Pseudophryne corroboree. Next base: position 711,076,888 of record NC_086444.1, on the reverse strand, counting down.
TTCGCGATGAGGAGGTAGAGAGTCTGCTGCTTGTTTACTGAAAACATCCGCAAAGGATTGATACACCGGAGGTAGGTCGGGAAGGCTGATTGACCGGAGAGGTACAATTGAGGCTAAACAGTTCTTGGTACAAGATTTACCCCATGAAAGGACTTCCATGGTTTGCCAATTAAGTTGAGGGTTATGTTTCTGCAGCCAAGGTAAACCAAGTATCACATCTTGAGAGGCTTTGGGAATCACGTAGAAGGAGAGGTATTCGGAATGGAGCACACCAACTTTCATCTTGAGACATACGGTTCGATGAGTAATTATACCATCTGGAATTCGACTTCCATCCACTGCTGTAACGGCAACTGCTGCTTCCAGAGGCATGGTTTGAACTTTAGACCGCATGACAAAGGCTGAGGAGATGAAGTTCTCGGCTGCCCCAGAATCTAGGAGAGCTGAAACTTTCACTGTAGAACTTGGCACTTCTAATTGAATAGACAAGGTCGGCTCTTTCCCAGAACGTGATTCTAGAGTAACTCCTAGCTTAACCTCTCTTGAATAAGCTAGGAGCGAGAGTTTCCCGGTCGGAGTTTGCAGAATTTAACTAAGTGTTCAGAGGACCCACAGTACATGCAGAGGTTACCCTGTCGACGACGAAGTCGTTCCTCTTCTGTGAGGCGAGAGCGCCCAATCTGCATAGGTTCGTCTGTCGTTACCGGAGACTGTGATGAAGAATCTTGTCGAGGCCTAGGATGATAACGTGGACTGGATCGCTCTGCCCTGGATTTCTCTAAACATCGCTCCCTGTAGCGTAGGTCAAGTTTGTTACAGAGAGAAATCAATTCATCCAGTTTAGTTGGCACATCCCGGATAGTTAAATCGTCCTTGATTCTCTCAGAAAGTCCATTCCAAAACGCGGCGATCAGGGCCTCCTCATTCCAGTTTAACTCTGAAGACAACGTGCGAAACTGAACAATATATTGATTGACAGGACGTAAACCTTGACGTAGACGGAGAATCTCCAAAGATGCTGAGGTGGTCCTGCCGGGTTCGTCAAAGATTCTCCGGAAAGAAGATACAAACTCTTTGTAATTAGAGAGGATAGGATCACCTCTCTCCCATAATGGTGATGCCCACTCCAGAGCCTGACCGGAGAGGAGGGCAATAATATATGCGACCTTAGAACGAGCTGATGGGAAACTGGCGGACATCAGTTCGAACTGGATCTCGCATTGATTCAGGAATCCCCTGCAAAGTTTTGGAGTTCCGTCAAACTTACTCGGAGAGGGTAACTGCAAGCGGGACGTAGGCAGCATCACAGGAGAAGCTGTAGTGGTAACTGGGACAACCGGAGTTGGAATCTGGACTTGAGACGTTTTAATTGCTGTATGAAGAGTCTCTAAACGGTCTGCCATAGTTTGCATAAACTGCACTATTTGTGTCTGTATAGACTCCTGGTTTTCCAGACGGGAAAGGATATTTGACGTAGCACCGCCTCCTGCGAATTGGTCACTTGACGGATCCATGTGGCCAGTGCTTACTGTCAGGTCCGGGTGTTTTTGTGAATCCGTTAACCTGGAACCAACCACAGGGGTAGGTGCTGGGGTATGAAGAAAACAGGGAGGACGAAGGAAGTTCCGTTTCATATATTTATTAAAGTAACAATTCAGTAAGGAGTTAAATGACTAGTTGTTAATCATCATTATACTGAAGTATTGCAGGAATGACAGAAATAATATGCAAGAGAAAACTCAGAAATAAATAAAAGAAATGTTCATGGAAACATATGCAAAAACAAGCTGAAGAATAAATGTTGAATTGTCCAAATATAAACAGGCTTTGATGCTGAACTGCAGATTGTGTTTAACTGGTTAATGCAGACATGGAGAATTAACTGTAAGAATTTGCAATGGAGTTTTAAGAGTTAACTGAGAGACTGTGAAGAATTATCCTTGTAATGACAACATAGAAAAAGTACTGAATTGGGTTACTTGCGGGTTCCGGAGATCACTGTGAAACTGTAGTAGATGGCGAGGTGATGAATGGGTTAAATGCAGAGTTGAACAAACGAACAGCTGAGGGAATTGGAATCCTCCAGACTTTGTATGATAGGCAGACAGACAAGGTAACCTCATGCAGGACACTGGGAATCCAAGTATTTCCAATAGGTGTGCAATTGACTGATAGCACAATGGAGAGCCGGTAGATCTTTGGCAGTGAAGGCTGCAAAACGGACCTCTGGGAACGGAGGCGATATCTGGACCACGGGAATCACACAGGAATGCACGGAGAGAGTTCAGAGCTAGAGCACAGCTTTGATACAACAAAGCACTGGCCCAGAGTGACATAATCCCAGCCTACTTAAAGGCAGCACAAGCACGGGATTGGCTTACACCTGCCCACAGGTGTTTTCACAAGTGCTCAGTATTAGCTATTTGGTCTCCAACATGGCCACCTCCTATACAGCAGACACACCGCAGTGCCTTAGGCCATTTGGTCCCCGCACTCACAGTTCCCAGACTCTGCATTACCTGTGCCATTGATCACGCCGTGTCCCCACACGGGCGCACAGCACCGCGAGCAACCGCACTGGCAACGGATGAACCCCAGAACCCGCAAAGGTGAGAGACCGGTTCGTGACACAGTTTACTTTATAATCCGTTCTCTGCCTGAAAAAAGCGATACACAGCACACAGTGACTCAGTCACATACCATATCTGTGTGCACTGCTCAGGCTCAGGCCAGTGTGCTGCATCATCTATTATCTATATATAATATTATATATATCTGTCTGACTGCTCAGCTCACACAGCTTATAATTGTGGGGGAGACTGGGGAGCACTACTGCAGTGCCAGTTATAGGTTATAGCAGGAGCCAGGAGTACATAATATATTATATAGTGAGTGACCACCAGACACACAGTGCAGTTTATTTAATATATCCGTTCTCTGCCTGAAAAAAGCGATACACACAGTGACTCAGTCAGTCACATACCATATCTGTGTGCACTGCTCAGGCTCAGGCCAGTGTGCTGCATCATCTATTATCTATATATAATATTATATATATCTGTCTGACTGCTCAGCTCACACAGCTTATAATTGTGGGGGAGACTGGGGAGCACTACTGCAGTGCCAGTTATAGGTTATAGCAGGAGCCAGGAGTACATAATATATTATATAGTGAGTGACCACCAGACACACAGTGCAGTTTATTTAATATATCCGTTCTCTGCCTGAAAAAAGCGATACACACAGTGACTCAGTCAGTCACATACCATATCTGTGTGCACTGCTCAGGCTCAGGCCAGTGTGCTGCATCATCTATTATCTATATATAATATTATATATATCTGTCTGACTGCTCAGCTCACACAGCTTATAATTGTGGGGGAGACTGGGGAGCACTACTGCAGTGCCAGTTATAGGTTATAGCAGGAGCCAGGAGTACATAATATATTATATAGTGAGTGACCACCAGACACACAGTGCAGTTTATTTAATATATCCGTTCTCTGCCTGAAAAAAGCGATACACACAGTGACTCAGTCAGTCACATACCATATCTGTGTGCACTGCTCAGGCTCAGGCCAGTGTGCTGCATCATCTATATATATTATATATCTGTCTGACTGCTCAGCTCACACAGCTTATAATTGTGGGGGAGACTGGGGAGCACTACTGCAGTGCCAGTTATAGGTTATAGCAGGAGCCAGGAGTACATATTATATTAAAATTAAACAGTGCACACTTTTGCTGCAGGAGTGCCACTGCCAGTGTGACTGACCAGTGACCTGACCACACTGACCACCAGTATAGTTAGTAGTATACTTATATTGTGATTGCCTGAAAAAGTTAAACACTCGTCGTGTGACTTCACTTGTGTGTTTTTTTTTTTTATTCTATAAAAATAAAACTCATTCTGCTGACAGACAGTGTCCAGCAGGTCCGTCATTATATAATATATAATATATACCTGTCCGGCTGCAGTAGTGATATATATATATTTTTTATATCATTTATCATCCAGTCGCAGCAGACACAGTACGGTAGTTCACGGCTGTGGCTACCTCTGTGTCTCTGCACTCGGCAGGCAGTCCGTCCATAATTGTAATACCACCTAACCGTGGATTTTTTTCATTCTTCTTTATACATACATAGTTACATAGACATCTTCTCTTTATCAACCAGTCTATATTAGCTGCAGACACAGTACAGTACGGTAGTTCACGGCTGTGGCTACCTCTGTGTCTGCACTCGGCAGGCAGTCCGTCCATAATTGTATACCACCTAACCGTGGTTTTTTTTCATTCTTCTTTATACATACATAGTTACATAGACATCTTCTCTTTATCAACCAGTCTATATTAGCTGCAGACACAGTACAGTACGGTAGTTCACGGCTGTGGCTACCTCTGTGTCTGCACTCGGCAGGCAGTCCGTCCATAATTGTATACCACCTAACCGTGGATTTTTTTCAGTCTTCTTTATACATACATAGTTACATAGACATCTTCTCTTTATCAACCAGTCTATATTAGCTGCAGACACAGTACAGTACGGTAGTTCACGGCTGTGGCTACCTCTGTGTCTGCAGTCGGCAGGCAGTCCATAATTGTATACTAGTATCCATCTCCATTGTTTACCTGAGGTGCCTTTTAGTTGTGCCTATTAAAATATGGAGAACAAAAATGTTGAGGTTCCAAAATTAGGGAAAGATCAAGATCCACTTCCACCTCGTGCTGAAGCTGCTGCCACTAGTCATGGCCGAGACGATGAAATGCCAGCAACGTCGTCTGCCAAGGCCGATGCCCAATGTCATAGTACAGAGCATGTCAAATCCAAAACACCAAATATCAGAAAAAAAAGGACTCCAAAACCTAAAATAAAATTGTCGGAGGAGAAGCGTAAACTTGCCAATATGCCATTTACCACACGGAGTGGCAAGGAACGGCTGAGGCCCTGGCCTATGTTCATGGCTAGTGGTTCAGCTTCACATGAGGATGGAAGCACTCAGCCTCTCGCTAGAAAAATGAAAAGACTCAAGCTGGCAAAAGCAGCACAGCAAAGAACTGTGCATTCTTCGAAATCCCAAATCCACAAGGAGAGTCCAATTGTGTCGGTTGCGATGCCTGACCTTCCCAACACTGGACGTGAAGAGCATGCGCCTTCCACCATTTGCACGCCCCCTGCAAGTGCTGGAAGGAGCACCCGCAGTCCAGTTCCTGATAGTCAGATTGAAGATGTCAGTGTTGAAGTACACCAGGATGAGGAGGATATGGGTGTTGCTGGCGCTGGGGAGGAAATTGACCAGGAGGATTCTGATGGTGAGGTGGTTTGTTTAAGTCAGGCACCCGGGGAGACACCTGTTGTCCGTGGGAGGAATATGGCCGTTGACATGCCAGGTGAAAATGCCAAAAAAATCAGCTCTTCGGTGTGGAGGTATTTCACCAGAAATGCGGACAACAGGTGTCAAGCCGTGTGTTCCCTTTGTCAAGCTGTAATAAGTAGGGGTAAGGACGTTAACCACCTCGGAACATCCTCCCTTATACGTCACCTGCAGCGCATTCATAATAAGTCAGTGACAAGTTCAAAAACTTTGGGTGACAGCGGAAGCAGTCCACTGACCAGTAAATCCCTTCCTCTTGTAACCAAGCTCACGCAAACCACCCCACCAACTCCCTCAGTGTCAATTTCCTCCTTCCCCAGGAATGCCAATAGTCCTGCAGGCCATGTCACTGGCAATTCTGACGAGTCCTCTCCTGCCTGGGATTCCTCCGATGCATCCTTGCGTGTAACGCCTACTGCTGCTGGCGCTGCTGTTGTTGCCGCTGGGAGTCGATGGTCATCCCAGAGGGGAAGTCGTAAGCCCACTTGTACTACTTCCAGTAAGCAATTGACTGTTCAACAGTCCTTTGCGAGGAAGATGAAATATCACAGCAGTCATCCTACTGCAAAGCGGATAACTGAGGCCTTGACAACTATGTTGGTGTTAGACGTGCGTCCGGTATCCGCCGTTAGTTCACAGGGAACTAGACAATTTATTGAGGCAGTGTGCCCCCGTTACCAAATACCATCTAGGTTCCACTTCTCTAGGCAGGCGATACCGAGAATGTACACGGACGTCAGAAAAAGACTCACCAGTGTCCTAAAAAATGCAGTTGTACCCAATGTCCACTTAACCACGGACATGTGGACAAGTGGAGCAGGGCAGGGTCAGGACTATATGACTGTGACAGCCCACTGGGTAGATGTATGGACTCCCGCCGCAAGAACAGCAGCGGCGGCACCAGTAGCAGCATCTCGCAAACGCCAACTCTTTCCTAGGCAGGCTACGCTTTGTATCACCGCTTTCCAGAATACGCACACAGCTGAAAACCTCTTACGGCAACTGAGGAAGATCATCGCGGAATGGCTTACCCCAATTGGACTCTCCTGTGGATTTGTGGCATCGGACAACGCCAGCAATATTGTGTGTGCATTAAATATGGGCAAATTCCAGCACGTCCCATGTTTTGCACATACCTTGAATTTGGTGGTGCAGAATTTTAAAAAAAACGACAGGGGCGTGCAAGAGATGCTGTCGGTGGCCAGAAGAATTGCGGGACACTTTCGGCGTACAGGCACCACGTACAGAAGACTGGAGCACCACCAAAAACTACTGAACCTGCCCTGCCATCATCTGAAGCAAGAAGTGGTAACGAGGTGGAATTCAACCCTCTATATGCTTCAGAGGTTGGAGGAGCAGCAAAAGGCCATTCAAGCCTATACAATTGAGCACGATATAGGAGGTGGAATGCACCTGTCTCAAGTGCAGTGGAGAATGATTTCAACGTTGTGCAAGGTTCTGATGCCCTTTGAACTTGCCACACGTGAAGTCAGTTCAGACACTGCCAGCCTGAGTCAGGTCATTCCCCTCATCAGGCTTTTGCAGAAGAAGCTGGAGGCATTGAAGAAGGAGCTAAAAGGGAGCGATTCCGCTAGGCATGTGGGACTTGTGGATGCAGCCCTTAATTCGCTTAACAAGGATTCACGGGTGGTCAATCTGTTGAAATCAGAGCACTACATTTTGGCCACCGTGCTCGATCCTAGATTTAAAGCCTACCTTGGATCTCTCTTTCCGGCAGACACAAGTCTGCTGGGGTTGAAAGACCTGCTGGTGACAAAATTGTCAAGTCAAGCGGAACGCGACCTGTCAACATCTCCTCCTTCACATTCTCCCGCAACTGGGGGTGCGAGGAAAAGGCTCAGAATTCCGAGCCCACCCGCTGGCGGTGATGCAGGGCAGTCTGGAGCGACTGCTGATGCTGACATCTGGTCCGGACTGAAGGACCTGACAACGATTACGGACATGTCGTCTACTGTCACTGCATATGATTCTCTCAACATTGATAGAATGGTGGAGGATTATATGAGTGACCGCATCCAAGTAGGCACGTCACACAGTCCGTACTTATACTGGCAGGAAAAAGAGGCAATTTGGAGGCCCTTGCACAAACTGGCTTTATTCTACCTAAGTTGCCCTCCCACAAGTGTGTACTCCGAAAGAGTGTTTAGTGCCGCCGCTCACCTTGTCAGCAATCGGCGTACGAGGTTACATCCAGAAAATGTGGAGAAGATGATGTTCATTAAAATGAATTATAATCAATTCCTCCGCGGAGACATTGACCAGCAGCAATTGCCTCCACAAAGTACACAGGGAGCTGAGATGGTGGATTCCAGTGGGGACGAATTGATAATCTGTGAGGAGGGGGATGTACACGGTGATATATCGGAGGGTGAAGATGAGGTGGACATCTTGCCTCTGTAGAGCCAGTTTGTGCAAGGAGAGATTAATTGCTTCTTTTTTTGGGGGGGGTCCAAACCAACCCGTCATATCAGTCACAGTCGTGTGGCAGACCCTGTCACGGAAATGATGGGTTGGTTAAAGTGTGCATGTCCTGTTTTGTTTATACAACATAAGGGTGGGTGGGAGGGCCCAAGGACAATTCCATCTTGCACCTCTTTTTTCTTTTCTTTTTCTTTGCATCATGTGCTGATTGGGGAGGGTTTTTTGGAAGGGACATCCTGCGTGACACTGCAGTGCCACTCCTAGATGGGCCCGGTGTTTGTGTCGGCCACTAGGGTCGCTAATCTTACTCACACAGTCAGCTACCTCATTGCGCCTCTTTTTTTCTTTGCGTCATGTGCTGTTTGGGGAGGGTTTTTTGGAAGGGACATCCTGCGTGACACTGCAGTGCCACTCCTAGATGGGCCCGGTGTTTGTGTCGGCCACTAGGGTCGCTAATCTTACTCACACAGCTACCTCATTGCGCCTCTTTTTTTCTTTGCGTCATGTGCTGTTTGGGGAGGGTTTTTTGGAAGGGACATCCTGCGTGACACTGCAGTGCCACTCCTAGATGGGCCCGGTGTTTGTGTCGGCCACTAGGGTCGCTAATCTTACTCACACAGCTACCTCATTGCGCCTCTTTTTTTCTTTGCGTCATGTGCTGTTTGGGGAGGGTTTTTTGGAAGGGCCATCCTGCGTGACACTGCAGTGCCACTCCTAGATGGGCCCGGTGTTTGTGTCGGCCACTAGGGTCGCTAATCTTACTCACACAGCTACCTCATTGCGCCTCTTTTTTTCTTTGCGTCATGTGCTGTTTGGGGAGGGTTTTTTGGAAGGGACATCCTGCGTGACACTGCAGTGCCACTCCTAGATGGGCCCGGTGTTTGTGTCGGCCACTAGGGTCGCTTATCTTACTCACACAGCGACCTCGGTGCAAATTTTAGGACTAAAAATAATATTGTGAGGTGTGAGGTATTCAGAATTGTTAGAGTCTCCTGCCCTGTGCTGCCACGTCGTCATGGCAACCGGGAGACAAGTGCTAGTGGAGTAACCTGAGCGCAGCTGATACTCCGGTTCGGGTCTTTTGCTGTGCAGTGGTTATAGGCTCTGTGCACAGCAGGGGATCTGGTGCTGGTTTTTGTGCTCACAGTCTGTGAGGTCTGAGTGGGGCGTGGACAGCACCTGCTTTATAAGGCCTCTTTTCAGAGTAAGCAGATGCTGCTGAATCTTTGTTGGTTAGTCAGTTCATGAAAGTTAGCCAGTACTGTGTAGCTTTGTATTTGTTTGTTGCTTACTGCAAATAGGCCTGGGGATTTGGTATTACACTCTGCCAATCCAGACCTAGCAGTAAGACTGGAGTCAGTCGTTTAGCTTGCTGGGGTTCTGTTACTACTCTGTGAACTTAGCAAGTTTGCGGCTGTATTCTAAGACTTGCCTGCCTAAATCCTGTCTCACTGTGCTAGGTGTCAGGGGTCAGTTTAGTGGCAGTAAGCTAAAACCTGTGCACTGCAAGTGAGAATTAGGATTGTGGAGATTCTCCTTGTGTCTATCATTCCATCTCTGACCAAGGAGTTTACTGCCACACCCGTTGGTAACCCTTTAGGGTTTTGCTGTTGCCCTTAGCAACAGCATTTCGGGTTCTCTACGTATTAAAACACAACATCTTGCTTTTCCATCTGTGCAGTTCTAATACAAGGGAGATACCCAGTTCCTTAGCCTCTGGGCTTCTCTGTTCACTTTGTGTGTATTTTGTTACCCTATCACCTTCTGTGTACGTTATGTCATATTCCCCAGTTTGTCTGTGAGTCCATTTGTTTCGCATAACAGTTCAAACACCAGTACATTCCTGCAGACACTGGAGTGCATAACAGTTCTGACACCAGTACTTTCCTGCAGGCACTGGTGTGCATAACATATTCAGCAGCCCAATACTCCTGTTGAAATTTTGTGGGAATATGGAGCATACCCCTCAAAATACGTTGCAACAGGTGGTCGATCAGGTGCAGGTCCTGACCCGACAATTTAATGATTTGTCCATTAAAATGCACACCTCCCAGGCTGCTGGCGGTGCTCCCGCAGCAGCAGCACCTGCAGGGGTTAAGGAGCCGAAAGTAAATCTCCCGGATCGTTTTTCTGGAGATCGCTCGCAGTTCTTTTGTTTCAAGGAGAGCTGCAAGCTATACTTCCGGCTTAGGCCTCAGTCTTCTGGGTCGGAGATTCAGCGGGTGGGCATAGTGATTTCCTTGCTACAAGGAGACCCACAGGTCTGGGCATATGGGTTGCAGCCTGACTGTCCGTCGCTTAAAAGTGTTGATGCTTTTTTTACGGCACTGGGCATGTTGTATGATGACCCTGACAAGACGGCCTCAGCCGAGGCTCAGATTTCGATCCTTAAGCAAGGGCGAAGGCCAGTAGAGGTTTACTGTACGGAGTTTCGGAGGTTGGCCCATGATACCCAGTGGAATGACCCAGCCCTGAGACACCAGTACCGAAGAGGTCTTTCTAACCAGATAAAGGACCAACTGGTACAATATCCCTTGCCTGATAGCTTGGATCAGCTCATGCAGTTATCCATCCGGGTGGATAGACGGCTGAGAGAGCGTAGGCTTGAAAGGGAGACTGAGATTTCCTTCCTTCCCAAGGGAACCTCGGACTCTGAGGAATTTTCTGAGGAGCCTATGCAGATTGGGGCTACCCGCCTCTCCTCGCGTGAGAAGACGCGGAGGAGACAGCAGGGGTTGTGTTTGTACTGTGGGAATAAAGGTCATGTGGTAGTATCATGCCCAGAAAAGCCGGAAAACTTCAGGGCCTGAGGGTGATGGGAAATATCCTGTCAGGCCAGAAGTCAGAATTTCCCAAGAAGACTTTTATCATTCCGGTGACCTTGAAGATCCTCGGTCAAACTGTCAAGACTGAGGCCTTTGTGGACAGTGGGGCCGACGGGGTTTTTATGGACCGCCAATTCGCCCTGAAACACTCTGTTCCCTTAGTACCCTTGGCATCGGAAATTGAGATTTGTGGGTTAAACGGGGAACCATTATCCCAAGGTAAAATTACCTCTTGCACTAGCCAGATTTCTTTGTTTATTGGAGCCACACACTCTGAAAAATTGTCCTTTTATGTGACTGTCTGTACTTTTGCCCCATTGGTGTTGGGGTTACCCTGGTTAAGGGCCCACAATCCTCAATTTGACTGGGTCTCTGGGGAGATTCTTAGTTGGGGTACTGATTGTTTCAGGAGTTGCTTGAGCCTTCCAGTCAGGCTCTCGCAGCTAAATTTGCCAGGATTGCCAGGGTGTTATGCAGATTTTGCGGACGTGTTCTCCAAAAAAGTTGCAGAGGTACTACCTCCCCATCGCCCCTATGACTGTGCCATTGATTTGTTGCCAAATGCTAAGCTTCCCAAGAGCAGGTTGTACTCCCTGTCACGTCCTGAGACTCAGGCTATGGCAGAGTACATTCAGGAGAACTTGGCTAAGGGATTTATCAGACCTTCACAGTCTCCAGTTGGGTCGGGGTTCTTCTTCGTGGGTAAAAAGGACGGTTCGTTGCGACCCTGCATCGACTTCAGGGAATTGAACCGTATCACAATTAAAAACTCATACCCACTGCCTCTCATTTCGGTCTTGTTTGACCAGCTTCGTACTGCCACCATTTTTTCTAAGATTGACCTACGCGGTGCGTACAATCTAATCCGAATAAGAGAGGGGGATGAATGGAAGACTGCCTTTAATACCCACTCAGGGCATTATGAATATTTGGTGATGCCTTTTGGGCTCTGTAATGCCCCGGCAGTCTTCCAGGATTTCATGAATGATGTGCTCAGGGAATATTTGGATAGATTCTTAGTTGTATACTTAGATGACATCCTAATCTTCTCCCATTCCCTGGAGGAACATCGGAAGCATGTACGCTTAGTCCTCCAGAAACTCAGAGACCACCGGCTTGGGGCAAAGCTGGAGAAGTGCGAATTTGAAGTTCAGCAAATCGCATTTCTAGGATATATTATCTCCCCAGAAGGTTTCCAAATGGAGGGTTCCAAGGTACAGGCAGTCCTGGATTGGGTGCAGCCCACTAGTTTGAAGGCGCTTCAGCGTTTCCTGGGCTTTGCGAATTTTTATAGACGATTTATCGCTGGATTTTCGTCTATAGTGGCGCCCTTGGTGGCACTCACTAAGAAAGGGGCGGATGTTGCTCACTGGTCTTGTGAGGCTAAAGCGGCTTTTGCCCGTCTCAAAAGGGCATTTGTTTCGGCCAAGGTGCTGCGACACCCAGATCCAGAGCGTCCTTTTGTGGTGGAGGTGGATGCCTCTGAGATGGGTATTGGGGCAGTGCTTTCTCAGATGGGAGTGTCTGATAATCGCCTTCATCCCTGTGCTTACTTTTCCCGTAAATTTTCGCCTGCCGAGATGAATTATGACGTGGGTAACCGGGAATTGTTGGCTATTAAGGATGCACTCGAGGAGTGGAGACACTGGCTTGAGGGGGCTAAGTTTGTGGTCTCAATTCTCACTGACCATAAGAATCTGGCATATTTAGAGTCAGCGAAGCGTCTCAATGCCAGGCAGGCACGATGGGCTTTGTTTTTTGCTCGCTTTAATTTTTTGATAACATATCGCCCTGGGTCAAAAAACATCAAGGCTGATGCGCTCTCGCGGAGTTTTGCTCCAATCCAGGAGACCACCGAGGAGCCGTTGCCCATTGTTTCCCCATCATGTATTAAAGTGGGCATTACCCAGGACCTCTTATCATTAGTCCTTAGAGCACAGGAGCAGGCTCCTCCAGACCTTCCGGTAGGTCTTTTGTTTGTGCCTCCTAGGTTAAGACAGCGAGTGTTTCTGGAATTCCATGCCAAGAAGTCGGCAGGTCACCCGGGTATTGCCAGAACTCGGGAGTTGCTATCTAGGGCGGTGTGGTGGCCCTCGGTGGCTAAGGATGTGGATCAGTGGGTTCGGGCATGTGACATCTGTGCCCGAAATAAGACTCCTAGAGGGGTTCCTGTTGGCCCATTACATCCACTCTCTATCCCATCTAAGCCATGGACCCACATTTCAATGGATTTTGTGGTGGACTTGCCCAAATCCTCGGGGATGACAGCCATCTGGGTTGTCGTTGACAGGTTTTCGAAGATGGCGCACTTCGTTCCACTGGTTGGGCTGCCATCGGCCAGACGCCTGTCTGAATTATTTATGCTGCATGTTGTGCGTCTCCACGGGTTGCCACTTGATGTGGTCTCTGACCGCGGATCCCAGTTTGTGGCCAAATTCTGGAGGGCATTTTGTTCCGATCTCCAGATTTCTGTCAGCTTGTCGTCAGGCTACCATCCGCAGTCTAATGGGCAGACTGAAAGGGTGAACCAGTCCTTGGAGCAGTTCCTCAGGTGTTATGTCTCCAAGTGTCAGACTGACTGGGTTGCTCATCTGTCCATGGCGGAGTTTGCCTATAACAACGCGGCTCACTCTGCTACAGGGATCTCTCCCTTCCTTTGTGTGTATGGGCATCATCCTAAGGCCAATTCTTTTGACCCCCTGGACTCCACGCCTGGTGGTTCCTCTGTGGTTTCGGTCCTTAGAGGTATTTGGCGGAAAGTGAAGAAAGCCCTTGTGTCTGTGTCATTAGTGACCAAAAGGGTTTTTGATAAGCGGAAAAGACCCTGCAGCTTCAAATTAGGAGACTTCGTCTGGTTGTCTACCAAGAATTTGAAGTTGAGACAGCCATCTCATAAGTTAGGCCCCCGGTTCATCGGCCCTTATAAGATCACCAGGGTTATCAATCCGGTGGCATTTCAGTTAGATCTGCCCCGTTCTTTGGGTATCAATAAAACATTTCATTGTTCCCTTTTAAAACGGGCGATTAGTAATCCTTCTTCCAGTGGAAGACCTTCCCCTCTTCTGATACGTGGCCAGAGGGAGTTTGTTGTTGAAAGGATTCTTGACTCCAAGGTGGTTCGGGGTCGGCTGTCATTTTTGGTGCACTGGAAGGGGTATGGCCCGGAGGAGCGGTCGTGGGTGCGCAGTTGTGATCTTCATGCCCCCAGACTGATACGCTCTTTCTTCTCGCAGTTCCCCGATAAACCCGGTGGTAGGGGTTCTTTGACCCCTCGTCAGAGGGGGGGTACTGTTAGGGTCTCCTGCCCTGTGCTGCCACGTCGTCATGGCAACCGGGAGACAAGTGCTAGTGGAGTAACCTGAGCGCAGCTGATACTCCGGTTCGGGTCTTTTGCTGTGCAGTGGTTATAGGCTCTGTGCACAGCAGGGGATCCGGTGCTGGTTTTTGTGCTCACAGTCTGTGAGGTCTGAGTGGGGCGTGGACAGCACCTGCTTTATAAGGCCTCTTTTCAGAGTAAGCAGATGCTGCTGAATCTTTGTTGGTTAGTCAGTTCATGAAAGTTAGCCAGTACTGTGTAGCTTTGTATTTGTTTGTTGCTTACTGCAAATAGGCCTGGGGATTTGGTATTACACTCTGCCAATCCAGACCTAGCAGTAAGACTGGAGTCAGTCGTTTAGCTTGCTGGGGTTCTGTTACTACTCTGTGAACTTAGCAAGTTTGCGGCTGTATTCTAAGACTTGCCTGCCTAAATCCTGTCTCACTGTGCTAGGTGTCAGGGGTCAGTTTAGTGGCAGTAAGCTAAAACCTGTGCACTGCAAGTGAGAATTAGGATTGTGGAGATTCTCCTTGTGTCTATCATTCCATCTCTGACCAAGGAGTTTACTGCCACACCCGTTGGTAACCCTTTAGGGTTTTGCTGTTGCCCTTAGCAACAGCATTTCGGGTTCTCTACGTATTAAAACACAACATCTTGCTTTTCCATCTGTGCTGTTCTAATACAAGGGAGATACCCAGTTCCTTAGCCTCTGGGCTTCTCTGTTCACTTTGTGTGTATTTTGTTACCCTATCACCTTCTGTGTACGTTATGTCATATTCCCCAGTTTGTCTGTGAGTCCATTTGTTTCGCATAACAGTTCAAACACCAGTACATTCCTGCAGACACTGGAGTGCATAACAGTTCTGACACCAGTACTTTCCTGCAGGCACTGGTGTGCATAACAAGAATAGACTGAAAATGAGTGTAAATTATGGTTTTTGAGGTTAATAATACTTTGGGATCAAAATGACCCCCAAATTCTATGATTTAAGCTGTTTTTTAGTGTTTTTTGAAAAAAACACCCGAATCCAAAACACACCCGAATCCGACAAAAAAAATTCGGTGAGGTTTTGCCAAAACGCGTTCGAACCCAAAACACGGCCGCGGAACCGAACCCAAAACCAAAACACAAAACCCGAAAAATTTCAGGCGCTCATCTCTAGTATATACCACTCATATTATCAGTAAGAATGATAGTGTTTTAAACAAAGAAATGCTGTATCAATGAAGAACCTCAATAATATAGAGGAGAGGCAGAACCAAATAACTAAACAATTGGAAACTGAACTACCATACTAAAATAGAGATCAATAGTATCGGTAATTGTCATGTAATACAGAACCTGTACATACAGTATCTGAGAAGTCTCTAGAGCAGGGGTGGGGAACCTCAGGCCCGCAGGCTGTATAAGGCCCACAAAGCCACTTGATCCGGCCCGGCAAGGCTCACCTAACAGAGGGAGATGCCGGGTGCCCGCTGAGATTTTGTTACCAGCGGGCACCTGGCTCCTCCTCAGCAGAAGCCGGAGGCAGGAGCTTTCTCCTGAGCTCCGGCTCAGGCAGTGTACATGTGAGGCGCTATGGGAGAGACGTCATGATGTCTCTCCCATAGTTCCGAGGAGCGGGCGGCCAGGCGGAGGGCATTGGTCCAGAAGCAGAAGCGGGGCTGGTAAGTATTGTGTGGTTATTTTTTTTTTATGTGTGTGTGTGTGTGTGTGTAAGCGGCGCTACTAGGGGGCATAACCTACAGAGGGCATATCTAATGGGGCATAACAACTGACTCGGGGCATATCTAATGGGGCATAAAAAGTGACTGGGGGCATATCTAATGGGGTATAAAAAGTGACTGGGGGCATATCTAAGGAGGCATAAAAAGTGAGGGCATATCTAATGGGGCATAACAAGTGACTGGGGGCATATCTACTGGGGCATAACAACTGACTGGGGGCATAACTGCTGGTGACAGGCTAATTTTTAAGTTGATAATTTTTGTATGGCCCCCGAAGGATTTAATAATTATTCAAATGGCCCTTGGTAGAAAAATGGTTCCCCACTCCTGCTCTAGAGCAATCCTTAACCATGCACTATAATTCACACCTGTAAAGCTACAGTCTATCAGGTACCAGAAGCAGCATGATTCTGACATGGAGAGGGTGGTCACACTACATGAAGATCAGGGGGGTCAACTCAAAACGAGAGTGTAACAGAGTCCAATCTTCAAGAGGGGGCCTGGGGTTGGAAAGTGCAGAACAAAACTGATCCAGGCCCTTGGGTGACTGTAGGATAAGTTGGTATGAGACACTTGTATGCTTAGAGGAAATCCCCAACAGAATCGAATATTCCTCTTCCCGAGGCCATCAGTAAGGGGCTTTAATAGGCGTTTCCGTTGAAGAGTGCTCCATGAAAGATCGGGGAAGATTTGTATTTTTGACCCGTTAAATTCCATCTCTTTTAGTTTTTGTGCTTTGCTAAGGATGTCTTCTTTAACATGATGGTAGTGGAGGTGACAGATAATATCTCTAGGAGCCCGTGAGGGTAGGCCTCCCAGACGCAGAGCATGATGGAGCTAGGTCAAATAGGATCGAGTTATCCTGAATAAGTTTGTTAAAGAATTTAGTGAGTGCGTCAACATTACCCGGGCCTTGGACATCTTCTGGTAGCTCCTGAACTCGATGATTGTTCCGTCTGCGTCTATTGTCTAAGTTGTCTAGTCAGCGCTGGATGACCATTAGTTCCTGTGCATGCAGTGCAACTGAGTCTTGCAGATGTCTGTGTGATGAATCTATTTCCTCCCGATGCTCCTCCATATCTGAGACTCTGTGGGACATATGTGAGAGGTCAGCTTTAAGTGCAGAAATCTCTACTTTTCCAGCAGTATTTTCTTTTTTTCACATCCCAAAAAATCTTGTTTCATGGGAAGATCTTTTTTTGTAGGAAGAAAGCGTAGGTGATACAAAATGTCTGCCTTGGTGGGGTCTAGAGAGGTCAGTGGACAACTTAGTCTGTGTTTTCGTGACTCTAGTGACAGTAGAAAAGAGAGAAGAGGCTGAGGTAGAGCAGGTGTCTTCGCTAGCAACATCCATCTCGAGGGGTTAGATAGCGGTAAAAGTTAAATTGTGCAGATGTGGCAATGGCTTTCGGGGTGTCAGACAGCCACCTTTTTTATTTTTTCCCATTAAAATAGAAGGATGCCATACAAAAACTACTCAAGTGTCATGAGATACAACAGGATGAAATATGAGTGGCGCTATAATCTGTAGCGCTACATAAGGCTGGTTCCCAGGTGTCAGCAATCAGTATCCACCCCCATATTCTAGGGGCAGATTAAGGGGGTCATGGGCCATAAGTGAAAGGAAGGTGGCCTGCAAGGATCTAACCTCCTTGAGTGGCCCGGGAAGGTATTTCAGTATCTCACTGTGGTTTTAGGCTTCTATGGGCCAGAGATACTATCCACAGTCCTTTCAGTTTTCACAATTTATGCCGAAGCTTCCGGGAAAAGAGAAGGCCGCAACCTGTAGTTAGTGTAATTAACTAATAGACTTGAATTTACAGACCCCCAGCTCTAGGGATTAATAGGTAGAGGGAGGGTTAGAGAGAGTGGAAGATGGCGTTTCCCCATCCAGACTCACCACCAGTTGTCTACCCAAATGCTCCCTGTGTCAGGTGCTGCTGGGGCGGGAGGCGCTGGTCACAGTACAACCAGTGACTGCGGCACCTCAGACACAACCCAGCTGTGTTTAAAAGTCACCGGAATCTTCACTTCACCACGGCCAGGCAGTCTCCGGCTAGGAGCAATCCTGCATTCCTAGCTGTGGGACCCTCAGGCCGACCAGTAGGCAGCAAGGTGGCGGGTGTGGGTAAGCAGGCCACCCAGCAGCAGAGCTATGTCAGGGGAGGGAGATCCGCTGCACACGGACAGGTCAGTGGACCCAGACTTCTCTCTACTGTATGTCCCCGGCAGCAGGCAGCAAAATCTAGGTCCTGGCTTGAAGGGGATGGGTAGGCCTCAACCTGCAGGGACAGCTCTGTAGCTTTCACCCACCAACTCAGGGCAGCAAGACAAGGTTGGTGTGGTAATGTTGGGATCTGGACAGGGCTGGCAAGGGGTCAAGAGCCACTTTGTGTGCTGAAATAGAAAGGAGCCCTTGTCTCACACGTCTGCCTCCTTAGATGGCCAGGCCATGTCCCCCAGACAGAAAATGTTAAAGAAAATTGTACATTATATTTTAATCTCAGGCTTGGTCCACAGGATCTGAATGTAAAAAATTGGAATTATAATTTTATTACTCCCAAGGGTTTTCAAAATGTTGGTCACAAAATCATGCTGCTCTTAAACAGGGCATTCAAATGTTTATTATCATCCTCTTTGGAGTAGCTAGGGCCATTATTTGATGAGTCTGAGTTAACTCAGGTTGAGAATAACCTCTATTTGCGAAAAGGGTGCAGTCTTACTGAGGGCTATTGGTTTTAGACAGCAGTCTACTGAATGTACTGTAGTTTGAACAGTGCTTACTGTAATTGTAAATTTAGATGTATCTGCACAATGGGGTTAACGATTTTCTGTTACAATAACAAGCTCTTGATAGTCTGGATGCTTTAATGCAGTTAGCTATAATTACTGACACAGGAATTTGAATGTGATTCTTACCCCTCATAAATTCCTCACCAGAGGAGTCTATGTAGATTGGGGCTTTGCGATTGCTGGTGGTGAGGAGAAAGAGAGTCAGACCAACATCTCTGCTGTAAGTAGTCAGGAAATGACAAGGATGAGGTGTATACAAGAAAAATAAGAATTTACTTACCGATAATTCTATTTCTCGTAGTCCGTAGTGGATGCTGGGGACTCCGTAAGGACCATGGGGAATAGCGGCTCCGCAGGAGACTGGGCACAAAAGTAAAGCTTTAGAACTACCTGGTGTGCACTGGCTCCTCCCCCTATGACCCTCCTCCAAGCCTCAGTTAGGATACTGTGCCCGGACGAGCGTACACAATAAGGAAGGATTTTGAATCCCGGGTAAGACTCATACCAGCCACACCAATCACACCGTACAACTCGTGATCTAAACCCAGTTAACAGCATGATAACAGAGGAGCCTCTAGAAAAGATGGCTCACTACAGCAATAACCCGATTTTTTGGTAACAATAACTATGTACCAGTATTGCAGACAATCCGCACTTGGGATGGGCGCCCAGCATCCACTACGGACTACGAGAAATAGAATTATCGGTAAGTAAATTCTTATTTTCTCTAACGTCCTAAGTGGATGCTGGGGACTCCGTAAGGACCATGGGGATTATACCAAAGCTCCCAAACGGGCGGGAGAGTGCGGATGACTCTGCAGCACCAAATGAGAGAACTCCAGGTCCTCCTCAGCCAGGGTATCAATTTTGTAGAATTTTACAAACGTATTTGCTCCTGACCAAGTAGCTGCTCGGCAAAGTTGTAAAACCGAGACCCCTCGGGCAGCCGCCCAAGATGAGCCCATCTTCCTTGTGGAGTGGGCATTTACAGATTTTTGGCTGTGGCAGGCCTGCCACAGAATGTGCAAGCTGAATTGTACTACAAATCCAACGAGCAATAGTCTGCTTAGAAGCAGGAGCACCCAGCTTGTTGGGTGCATACAGGATAAACAGCGAGTCAGATTTTCTGACTCCAGCCGTCCTGGAAACATATATTTTCAGGGCCCTGACAACGTCTAGCAACTTGGAGTCCTCCAAGTCCCTAGTAGCCGCAGGCACCACAATAGGTTGGTTCAGGTGAAACGCTGAAACCACCTTAGGGAGAAACTGAGGACGACTTCCTGAGGAAGCTGGTAGTTAACATCAGCGAAACGCGTAGAGACGATACTGCTGGACAGATTTCACTGATTATCCCCTGCTAAATTGGAGAACTTTATACTTTCGACTGACCCGGACGGCACGAATTGGTCTCTCCACCTTGGACCCAACTTGTTATGGTGAGATGGGAAAAAAATCCCTACCTGCATGAAAAAGCTTGCACATTGTGCTTAAAAGAGGGACTTTCAAAAGTTGTCACTCACCAAATACCCATACTGTGGACCATAATCTGGAGAGAATCCTAGCCTGGGGTACCATTTAATTCTCCTAGGGGAATAGTGAATGTCCTTGACCCACGAACTGAGCTTTTTAAGCTGATGACCCATGAACTGAGTCTTTTTTAGCCAAGTATAGATGTCATAAGTTCTATATGTTTTCAAATATTTTAATAAATTATTTTATTAATTCAACATAAAACCTACCGTCCTTTTTGAATTGTATTTTCTCTATCATTAATTATGTCATTTTGATTTTCTGAGAGATTAGAGGGATTAACCCACTGGTACAACATAGCGCAGGTGTCTTTTCTCTCGTTTTTTGTGACTATATTGGGGAGTACCACCCCCCACACCAGCTGCTATTGACAGCGCACCCCATCCATATTTCTCCATAGACACTCCTGTTTGCAGGAAATGTAGGAATCGACCCAGTTGAATTTCCTCCGTCGGGCCTTACTGGCCTCGCACCACGCAACATATTTTCGCCAAATGCGGTGATAATGTTTTGCGGTTACATCTTTCCTGGCTTTGATCAGGATAGGGATGACTTCATCCGGAATGCCTTTTTTCCTTCAGGATCCGGCGTTCAACCGCCATGCCGTCAAACGCAGCCGCGGTAAGTCTTGGAACAGACAGGGTCCTTGCTGGAGCAGGTCCCTTCTTAGAGGTAGAGGCCACGGATCCTCCGTGAGCATCTCTTGAAGTTCCGGTTACCAAGTCCTTCTTGGCCAATCCGGAGCCACGAATATAGTGCTTACTCCTTTCCATCTTATCAATCTCAGTACCTTGGGTATGAGAGGCAGATGAGGGAACACATACACTGACTGGTACACCCACGGTGTTACCAGAGCGTCTACAGCTATTGCCTGAGGGTCCCTTGACATGGCGCAATACCTGTCGAGTTTTTCCCAACGGTTTATAATCATGTGGAAGACTTTTGGGTGAAGTCCCCACTCTCCCGGGTGGAGGTCGTGTCTGCTGAGGAAGTCTGCTTCCCAGTTGTCCACTCCCGGAATTGCTGACAGTGCTATCACATGATTTTCCGCCCAGCGAAGAATCCTTGCAGCTTCTGCCATTGCCCTCCTGCTTCTTGTGCCACCCTGTCTGTTTACGTGGGTGACTGCCGTGATGTTGTCCGACTGGATCAACACCGGCTGACCTTGAAGCAGAGGTCTTGCTAAGCTTAGAGCGTTGTAAATGGCCCTTAGCTTCAGGATATTTATGTGAAGTGATGTCTCCAGGCTTGACCATAAGCCCTGGAAATTCCTTCCCTGTTTGACTGCTCCCCAGCCTCGCAGGCTGGCATCCGTGGTCACCAGGACCCAGTCCTGAATGCCGAATCTGCGGCCCTCTAGAAGATGAGCACTCTGCAACCACCACAGGAGGGACACCCTTGTTCTTGGTGACAGGGTTATCCGCTGATGCATCTGAAGATGCGACCCGGACCATTTGTCCAGCAGGTCCCACTGGAAAGTTCTTGCGTGGAATCTGCCGAATGGGATTGCTTCGTAGGAAGCCACCATTTTACCCAGAACCCTTGTGCATTGATGCACTGAGACTTGGCTCGGTTTTAGGAGGTTCCTGACTAGCTCGGATAACTCCCTGGCTTTCTCCTCCGGGAGAAACACCTTTTTCTGGACTGTGTCCAGGATCATCCCTAGGAACAGAAGACGAGTCGTCGGAACCAGCTGCGATTTTGGAATATTGAGAATCCAATCGTGCTGCCGCAACACTACCTGAGATAGTGCTACACCGACCTCCAACTGTTCCCTGGATCTTACCCTTATCAGGGAATCGTCCAAGTAAGGGATAACTAAAATTCCCTTCCTTCGAAGGAATATCATCATTTCGGCCATTACCTTGGTAAAGACCCGGGGTGCCGTGGACCATCCATACGGCAGTGTCTGAACTGATAGTGACAGTTCTGTACCATAAACCTGAGGTACCCTTGGTGAGAAGGGTAAATTTGGACATGAAGGTAAGCATCCTTGATGTCCCGAGACATCATGTAGTCCCCTTCTTCCAGGTTCGCAATCACTGCTCTGAGTGACTCAATCTTGAATTTGAACCTCTGTATGTAAGTGTTCAAAGATTTTATATTTAGAATCGGTCTCACCGAGCAGTCCGGCTTCGGTACCACAACAGTGTGGAATAATACCCCGTTCCCTGTTGCAGGAGGGGTACCTTGATTATCACCTGCTGAGAATACAGCTTGTGAATGGCTTCCAAAACTGTCTCCCTGTCAGAAGGAGACATCGGTAAAGCCGACTTTAGGAAAACGGCGAGGGGGAGACTTCTCGAATTCCAATTTGTACCCCTGAGATATCACCTGAAGGATCCAGGGGTCTACTTGCGAGTGAGCCCTCTGCGCGCTGAAATTCATTGAGACGGGCCCCCCACCGTGCCTGATTCTGCTTATAAAGCCCCAGCGTCATACTGAGGGCTTGGCAGAGGCGGGAGAGGGTTTCTGTTCCTGGGAACTGGCTGATTTCTGCAGCCTTTTTCCTCTCCCTCTGTCACGGGGCAGAAATGAGGAACCTTTTGCCCGCTTGTCCACGAAAAGACTGCGCCTGATAATACGGCGTCTTCTCATGTTGAGAGGCGACCTGGGGTACAAACGTGGATTTCCCAGCTGTTGCCGTGGCCACCAGGTCTGAAAGACCGACCCCAAATAACTCCTCCCCTTAATAAGGCAATACTTCCAAATGCCGTTTGAAATCCGCATCACCTGACCACTGTCGTGTCCATAACCCTCTACTGGTAGAAATGGACAACGCACTTAGACTTGATGCCAGTCGGCAAATATTCCGCTGTGCATCACGCATATATAGAAATGCATCTTTTAAATGCTCTATAGGCAAAAATATACTGTCCCTATCTAGGGTATCAATATTTTCAGTCAGGGAATCCTACCACGCCAACCCAGCACTGCACATCCAGGCTGAGGCGATTGCTGGTCGCAGTATAACACCAGTATGTGTGTAAATACATTTCAGGATACCCTCCTGCTTTCTATCAGCAGGATCCTTAAGGGCGGCCATCTCAGGAGAGGGTAGAGCCCTTACAAGCGTGTGAGCGCTTTATCCACCCTAGGGGGTGTTTCCCAACGCACCCTAACCTCTGGCGGGAAAGGATATAATGCCAATAACATTTTAGAAATTATCAGTTGTTATCGGGGGAAACCCACGCATCATCACACACCTCATTTAATTTCTCAGATTCAGGAAAACTACAGGTAGTTTTTCCTCACCGAACATAATACCCCTTTTTTTGGTGGTACTCGTATTATCAGAAATGTGTAAAACATTTTTCATTGCCTCAATCATGTAACGTGTGGCCCTACTGGAAGTCACATTTGTCTCTTCACCGTCGACACTGGAGTCAGTATCTGTGTCGGCGTCTATATCTGCCATCTGAGGTAACGGGCGCTTTAGAGCCCCTGACGGCCTATGAGACGTCTGGACAGGCACAAGCTGAGTAGCCGGCTGTCTCATGTCAACCACTGTCTTTTATACAGAGCTGACACTGTCACGTAATTCCTTCCAACAGTTCATCCACTCAGGTGTCGACCCCCTAGGGGGTGACATCACTATTACAGGCAATCTGCTCCGTCTCCACATCATTTTTCTCCTCATACATGTCGACACAAACGTACCGACATACAGCACACACACAGGGAATGCTCTGATAGAGGACAGGACCCCACTAGCCCTTTGGGGAGACAGAGGGAGAGTTTGCCAGCACACACCAGAGCGCTATATATATACAGGGATAACCTTATATAAGTGTTTTTCCCCTTATAGCTGCTGTTTTATTTAATACTGCGCGTAATTAGTGCCCCCCTCTCTTTTTTAACCCTTTCTGTAGTGTAGTGACTGCAGGGGAGAGCCAGGGAGCTTCCCTCCAACGGAGCTGTGAGGGAAAATGGCGCCAGTGTGCTGAGGAGATAGGCTCCGCCCCCTTATCGGCGGCCTTATCTCCCGTTTTTCTATGTATTCTGGCAGGGGTTAAATGCATCCATATAGCCCAGGAGCTATATGTGATGCATTTTTTGCCATCCAAGGTGTTTTTATTGCGTCTCAGGGCGCCCCCCCCCAGCGCCCTGCACCCTCAGTGACCGGAGTGTGAAGTGTGCTGAGAGCAATGGCGCACAGCTGCAGTGCTGTGCGCTACCTTGTTGAAGACAGGACGTCTTCTGCCGCCGATTTTCCGGACCTCTTCTGTCTTCTGGCTCTGTAAGGCGGCCGGCGGCGCGGCTCTGGGACCCATCCATGGCTGGGCCTGTGATTGTCCCTCTGGAGCTAATGTCCAGTAGCCTAAGAAGCCCAATCCACTCTGCACGCAGGTGAGTTCGCTTCTTCTCCCCTTAGTCCCTCGATGCAGTGAGCCTGTTGCCAGCAGGTCTCACTGAAAATAAAAAACCTAAAACTAAACTTTTCACTAAGCAGCTCAGGAGAGCCACCTAGTGTGCACCCTTCTCTTTCGGGCACAAAAATCTAACTGAGGCTTGGAGGAGGGTCATAGGGGGAGGAGCCAGTGCACACCAGGTAGTTCTAAAGCTTTACTTTTGTGCCCAGTCTCCTGCGGAGCCGCTATTCCCCATGGTCCTTACGGAGTCCCCAGCATCCACTTAGGACGTTAGAGAAATAATCTATATAATATATGCATGGACTCCATTATTCAAAGATTTGTGGTAATGATGTTAACCTAGAAACAGGGATGATTTAAGAGAGGAGAAGACCCATGTACACTTTCTATACAGCCCCCCTCCTTTTTTTATCTGGTGCAGTTGCAAGGTAGACTCTTAACACTGTGAGTCTTCTGGGCATGCTCAGGTCTCCAAGATCATGGCGCCAGTACCATGTTCCTGGTGATTTTTACAGCATTACTGCTGGACTTTGGAGATGTAAGTATGATGGGGGTAATTCCAAGTTGATCGCAGCAGGATTTTTGATAGCAATTGGGCAAAACCATGTGCACTGCAAGGGAGGCAGATATAACATGTGCAGAAAGAGTTAGATTTGGGTGTGGTGTGTTCAATCTGCAATCTAATTTGCAGTGTAAAAATAAAGCAGCCAGTATTTACCCTGCACAGAAACAAAATAACCCACCCAAATCTAACTCTTTCTGCACATGTTATATCTGCCTCCCCTGCAGTGCACATGGTTTTGCCCAATTGCTATCAAAAATCCTGCTGCGATCAACTTGGAATTACCCCCGATGTTTGGGTGCACCACATATCCTGTATCCATGAATATAGATACAGCCATGCCCAGACACTGAAGCTACCCACTTTATCACTTGAGTTGGGTATCTTGGAGTCACCTAGCTAGGGTTTACACATTTTTATACTCTTCCTGTATAAGAAAACAATCTATTTTTCTCTCATTTATACTCCCTCTTTTTCTATTGTGTTTGGATTTCCATGGATGAGTACAAATAATCTTGAGATAAACTGAAAAGAATAAGGAATAGCAAGATGATCTGATGAGTGTATCAACATATAGAGGCCTATCTGGATGGCCTATATATAAAAAAAATAAAGGGAACACTAAAATAACACATCCTAGATGTGAATGAATGAAATTTCTTATTAAATACTTTGTTCTTTACATAGTTGAATGTGCCGACAACAAAATCACACAAAAATTATCAATGTAAATCGAATTTATTAACCCATGGAGGTCTGGATTTGGAGTCACACTCAAAATTAAAGTGGAAAAACACACTACAGGCTGATCCAACTTTGATGTAATGTCCTTAAAACAAGTCAAAATGAGGCTCAGTAGTGTGTGTGGCCTCCACGTGCCTGTATGACCTCCCTAGAACGCCTGGGCATGCTCCTGATGAGGTGGCGGATGGTCTCCTGAGGGATCTCCTCCCAGACCTGGACTAAAGCATCCGCCAACTCCTGGACAGTCTGTGGTGCAACATGGCGTTGGTGGATAGAGCGAGACATGACGTCCCAGATGTGCTCAAGTTGGATTCAGGTCTGGGGAACGGGCGGGCCAGTCCATGGCATCAATGCCTTCATCTTGCAGGAACTGCTGACACACTCCAGCCACATGAGGTCTAGCATTGTCTTGCATTAGGAGGAACCCAGGGCCAACCGCACCAGCATATGGTCTCACAAGGGGTCTGAGGATCTCATCTCGGTACCTAATGGCAGTCAGGCTACCTCTGGCGAGCACATGGAGGGTTGTGCGGCCCCCCAAAGAAATGCCACCCCACACCATTACTGACCCACTGCCAAACCGGTCATGCTGGAGGATGTTGCAGGTAGCAGAACGTTCTCCTTGGCGTCTCCAGACTGTGTCACGTCTGTCACATGTGCTCAGTGAAAACCTGCTTTCATTTGTGAAGAGCACAGGGCATCAGTGGCGAATTTGCCAATCTTGGTGTTCTCTGGCAAATGCCAAACGTCCTGCACGGTGTTGGGCTGTAAGCACAACCCCCACCTGTGGACGTCGAGCCCTCATACCACCCTCATGGAGTCTGTTTCTGATCGTTTGAGTAGACACATGCACATTTGTGGCTTGCTTGAAGTCATTTTGCAGGGCTCAGGCAGTGCTCCTCCTGTTCCTCCTTGCACAAAGGCGGAG
Organism: Pseudophryne corroboree; assembly: GCF_028390025.1. Classification (NCBI taxonomy): domain Eukaryota; kingdom Metazoa; phylum Chordata; class Amphibia; order Anura; family Myobatrachidae; genus Pseudophryne; species Pseudophryne corroboree. Next base: position 711,050,270 of record NC_086444.1, on the reverse strand, counting down.
GTAGCGGTCCTGCTGCTGGGTTGTTGCCCTCCTACGGCCTCCTCCACGTCTCCTGATGTACTGGCCTGTCTCCTGGTAGCGCCTCCATGCTCTGGACACTACGCTGACAGACACAGCAAACCACCTTGCCACAGCTCGCATTGATGTGCCATCCTGGATGAGCTGCACTACCTGAGCCACTTGTGTGGGTTGTAGACGCCGTCTCATGCTACCACTAGAGTGAAAGCACCGCCAGCTTTCAAAAGTGACCAAAACATCAGCCAGAAAGCATAGGAGCTGAGAAGTGGTCTGTGGTCACCACCTGCAGAACAACTCATTTATTTGGGGTGTCTTGCTAATTGCCTATAATTTCCACCTGTTGTCTATTCCATTTGCACAACAGCATGTGAAATTGATTGTCAATCAGTGTTGCTTCCTAAGTGGACAGTTTGATTTCACAGAAGTGTGATTGACCTGGAGTTACATTGTGTTTAAGTTTTCCCTTTATTTTTTTGAGCAGTGTGTATATATATATATATATATTTATTTATTCTACAAATTCCTTGAACACTGTACAAATTTAATTGTGTTTTGCAAAAACATCTGTAGATAGGTTGCCTCCTCAATATTTTGATTGTGCCACTGACCTCAGCACAGATGCTAAATTTCCTTTATAAGATTTTTGCACTATCCATTGCTGAATCCCAGGCCATGGAAACATATATCAAAGAAAGTTTGTAAAAGGGCTAACCACACTTCAAGGGGCTCATTTACTGTGGGTTGCTTTTCACTGTGAGTATCAAAACAAGAACTATATCCCCATGAGCAAATGTGTATACCTGGGCATTCTGATTATACACTCTCTGTTGAGATTGCTACATATATTCCTTGACAATGGGCACCACCTCCACAGTCTCACAGAACTGTCTTACCAGGTTTTACAGGAGTGCGAGTTCGTGGCTCTAGGGGCCACTGCAGTATAGACAGTAGTTCCTCTGCCGCCAGATAACTTTCCACCATCTCCACATTGCACTCAGAGTGACAGTGTAACTCCCATTTGAGTCAGAATTTGTATTTTTAGTTTTTCATAGTCCAAAGCATCTGCAGTGCTTAAATCAAAATAAGCGTTTTGAGGCTCATCTGAGAGAGAGGATGCCAGCAGGCTGGCCCACTGTCCTTTAGGCCAATTCTTCTGCTTGGTTTCCTCTCAAACGTAGTCAGGTACATCTCAACATCATCAGTCTCTGTAATTAGTTTTAAGGAAATTACTAGCATATGGAGCTAGTTTGAACATTTGGGGAAGCATTTAGAGGCTGTGCTGCAAGATGCTGCACCACCTTTTTAAGGATCTCACGGTCCTAGTGCGGTTGCCTCTGTATCGCCTCAAACTCCAATTGATGTTGCCTGGTGGCTTCCTGCTGTGCTGCCGTCGCTTGTAGCAAGGCCTTAATTACGTCTTCCATGTTTTCAGGTTTTTCCAGCAATTTTGTAGCCACTTTCACCCAAGACATGTACGGTATCAGTACTGGTTTCCTAAATGGGTGAGTCTGGTCCTTTAACTGTACAGTTTTTTCCAGAATTGTGCAGACAAAAAAGCACCATTTGGACTTGCTTCTATGTGTGAGGCACCACAGCTTCCAGCATTCACACTGTGAACAATCTTCTGCAGAGTTCTGCACCTGCAGTTTTACTCTGTGTCATATCTTTAGCTTCAGTCCAGGCAGACACAGACGTACTGTCTGCTGGGCTCTCAAAGCTGCCGATCCCTTACAGATCATACAAGCCAATTTTCCATCATGTGTAATAGGGTCAAGGCAACAGGTACCATCTCCTAGGGTATATGGCTGGCTGTGTGTAGCAGCTGAGAGATCACACAAGTCTGTTGGTTTGGTGCAACTGGCCTCAACCAGTTTTATTGTACAGCAAAACATAAATAAATATCAAGAATAAAATATCTTGCCGGCTGGCACTAACGAAACACAGGATAATCCTAACTCACTAAGAAAAAAATACAAGAAGTTTACCAAGCACAGCTCAATGGTTTTCAACAGAAGTTTTTTTTCTCACAGATACTGCATAGTCTCTCCTCTTTCCCTAGGCAGTGTGAGCGAGCAATGATCAGGGTGACAGCCCCATACAGCTGAAAGCCCTAATTAGTCTTCTGTGAGGCTAAAAGCCCACAGACCTGAACTGCGCCTAAATGGATGGAGAAGCCACCCTCTCTTCTCACATTCAACCCTAGGACCCTTATCCAGTTCTTACTAATAGCCAAAGCACATAGATAATGTGCCAAAGCACATAGATAATAAACCTGGGGCAAATATACCTGCCTTCCACTACTATTTCAGTGATCTTGTCACAAATCAAACAGCAGTTTATTAATAAACAATATACATTTAACAATGCATAACAGATTTATAAGTAGATAAAGATTGTAACGATATACTTGGATAAAAATCAAGACTTTAGCAATCCCTGAGTGGTCTTTTTCTGTCATAATCTGACACCTAGATTGATGTACGTGGACACTGAACATATCTATCCACATCAGATCAAGTTACTCAGGCAAAGATGTATCAATCATTCATTTTTATCCTCCTTGAGATTAGGGTTGGAGCTTCCCCAGAAATGCATAGCGAGTATAACTAAATAATAACATTAAATTCATCTATTTACTTGTGCTAGAGGCCACTGTGGTATGACGTAGGCCCAATAACAACTAATTTGCATATGTAAGTCTGAACAGAACCCATGGGAAGACAAAATGTTTTCTTTACATTCTACAGCACACAAACATGCCACCTTATACTGACTATCAAGTAGGCTATGGGTCACATGAATTCTAACATTGACCCTACTGGTTACAGCATGAGACCACAATGGATGCCAAGATTAAATAAGGCAGTCTGGGCATGATGGGGTAAATTTACTAAGATGGGAATTCTATTTAACATGGGATGTTGCCCATGGCAACCAATTAGATTCCAGGAATTATCTTCTAGATGGTGCTAGATAAATGAGAAGTAGAATCTGTTTTGGTTTCTATTGGCAACATCCCATCTTAAATAGAACTCCCATCTTAGTAAATTTACCCCGATGTGTTCAGTGCTACTGCTGCAGTTCCACAAACGGCAAGTAATATGTACCGATATCACACTTGCAGCTTAATTTGATCATGAGCATGATGCATAAAGATACTGGAGACCAATAAGATAAGAATCCACTAGAGGATTCTTTGGTTCATCTGAGGGATGTTCCCACACTTGCAGTTATGTCTGTTATTTAGATGTCACAAAGTGCTGTAATAAGGTGTATTTATTGTGCTTGTGTATTTTAATAGGATCCTGATATATGCTTCTCTTTCTTTTCGCAGGTCTTGGACCTTTCCTGCCTTCAGTTTGTTGGTGGCTTTGTCATTACCATTTGGATGTACAACATCTTAACCTATGATCACTCTTGGATGACTGGACATTCATTTATTTTTTTTAAAAAAGGATTGCAAGGGAAATTCCAGATCATACCTCTCTTCTAATTATACCTCACAGCTATGTGGTCATTACAACTGCTACTCTGCTTGATGCTGTTGATAACACTAATTCATGGTAAGATTTAATAGAACTTATTTTAAATATAGCTTAGATGACTTCCGTAATCAACATTATATTGATTAGAAGATTTTATTATACAGTATTTGTTTGTCAAAAACAGTTGAAAGTGAAATATTTGTAATTCATATTAATATTAACTTTTTGTATGTTATGGAATATACATTTTAGGGGGAAAAGAATAGAATCAAACACCCATTTATGTTTTTTTGAAGGCAGCTGAAAACTTAGTAAAGCAAATTCTAGCATTAGTATAGAAATGTGTATTTATACAATGACCTTATGTAACAGCGTGCAGGATGCTGACAGCAGCACGATTCCAATAAGTTAACACATATTTTAGGTACAAGTTTAAAAGAGCGCTGATGTTGCTGTTCAATTTACAAAATACAATAGATACAAGTTTAACAGAGTGCTGATGTGGCTGCTCAATATACAAAATACAATGGATATAGTGTTTAAAAGAGCACTGATGTTGGTTTTGCCTTTTAAATTATTTACGCTATAAAAATAACTTGCTGGAACCATGCCTGCCTGTATTTCACATCACATAATGCCCAATGGGGGTTATTCAGATGAGGTTGGAGTTGCTACTACTACTGCTTCCTTGGTAATGCAGTAGGAGGTGTCTATTACAAGCAGATGCCTCCTGCTTCAGTAGTGATCCGTCCTGCAACCTAGGATGCAGGCATCGTATCACTGACAGACGGTAATTACAGTAGACTGTCAATTACTGGCAGTCTGCTGCTGTCCTGCTTCCTACATTGCAGGATCCATTCGGGCATGCGCAGAACGGGTCCTGCGCATGTGCAAAGTACTGATAATTGGTACTTTGCTGCATGTGAAGCAGCAGCGACCGGAACTGAATAAGGTTTAATATGACTATTTATTAAAATCTTTATGCCAGTATAGTGGCTCCTCTTGCTGGGGCAGTAGCTTCGATAAGAGTCTGTCTCAGCAAAAAGTAACAAGTAGAGTGATGGCTAATTCTATACTTTTACTGCTGGATTGGAGTCTTGCTTGTGCTGCCATTGGGCAAGTACGTACAAATATGTAGCCTATAAAATGCAGCAGCTTATACCATCAAAACATAGTGTTTAGTCACTGTGTTGCAGCACTGAAATTGTCCAACTGCAGATATATGTAAAAATAGAACCTTGATGTTACAGTAAATGGTCTGACACTAAATGATTATTGTTTATTATATAGTCCCTGCCCCATTGGTGTTTACACACTAAATTCATTGGGGGAGATTCAAATGTTTGAAAAGTCGGTTGGGTCTCTGTTTTTTCCTGTCTATTAGATAGGAAAAAACAGACACCCAACTGACTTTTCAAACAATTGAATATCCCCCATTTAGCCTAACAGTATGTTTTTAATTAATTGACTGCAAGTAATTTATAAATATGCCCCTACAAATATAGCAGCGTTCATCTTACCGCGATGCATATGCATTGTGGGTACACCTCGGAACGCCGAGCTGTAACTATTCTTACCTGCGATCGCACAGAGTGAATGTGTTGTGTGTTACGTCCTAGAGGATGCTGGGGTCCACATTAGTACCATGGGGTATAGAAGGGTCCCTTGGGAGCCATGGGCACTATAAGAGTTTAATAGTGTGGGCTGGCTACTCCCTCTATGCCCCTCCTACCAGACTCAGTTTAGAAAAAGTGCCCGGTGGAGCCGGTCACAGCTAGGGGAGCTCCAAAGGAGTTCTTTAGTTTTTATTATTTTTAATAGAGTTAGGCACAGGAAGGCTGCTGGTAACAGCCTCCCTGTTTCGTGGGACTTAGGGGTGTAGTATCCAACCCTCTGAGGTTAATGGCCACTATTTCCACTTACAGGACACTGGGGTGATAATCGCAAGCCCCAGAGGCGACCGCTCACTCCCGCAGCATGCTGCCACCCCCTAACAGAGCCAGAAAACTTTGGTGGTGAGAAGATTGCCGGCAACCCGACCAGGGGGGAACCGGCGTGTATGGCGGCTTCAGGGTGGGAGCGCAGCGCTGACGCTGCGCCCCGGAGGGCTCAGAGGCAGACTGCGTGACGCTGTGAGGGGTGCCCTGGGCCAGCGCAAAGCCCTACGCACTGGTCACTTGGGCTATCAGGGACTCTGTCTGCTGCCAGCGATGAAATTCCTCAGGCCAGTATAATCTTTCAAAGTGCGGGACGATGCGCCATTACAGGGGGCGGAGCTTCTCCTCAAAGCGGATCCAGCAGCTCACCAGCGCAATTTTCACCCTGCAGATTCACACACAGAGACGCTGACAGGGAGCGCTGACCCTCTACATAACTCCAACTATCCTGTGCGGTACCAGGGGGTTATAGAAGGGGGGAGAGAGTGATAGTCACTATTAAGGTTGGCTTATTAAGGTTGCACAGTTAGTGCCAGGCTTTTATAATATAACGGCCTACTGGGGCACTGTGTGGGTGCTGGCTCCATTATCTCTGTGTCTCTCTGAAGGTACTTGGGAGAAACTGACATTTTCGTGTGTGTGTGTGTGTGTGTGTGTGTGTGTGTGTGTACATATTTCTCACAATACCATGTCCAGGGACTCTGTGTCTTGTGCTGCAGAGTATGTATCTTCCCCAGAGGAATCCATTCCATATACTCAGGTATGTAATGTCATGTGTCAGACTTCTGAATCCGAACCGTTGTGGGTGGCTTCACTTAAGGAAATGATATCCCAAATTTCATCTAGGATAGCTCATAATGAGACTGAAACGCAGGTTTTGAGAAACTCTGTAGAGGTTTTGTCTGGTTCTGTTCCCACAGCCTCCTCAAACTCCCCTGGTATATGCCCAAAGAAGCGTGCTCTTGCCCAGATTATGCAGGTTGACACAGATACCGACTCAGATACGGGAGGCGGTGATGGGGATATGCGGGGGGTGTGGGGGGGGGTGAGGCATGATTAAGGCCATTAGGGATGTGTTACACATTACTGACAAAACACCTGAGCAGGTCAAGGAGGCTTACTTTACAGACAATAAGAAAGCCTCCCTGACTTTTCCGGCATTGAAGGAGTTAAATGCATTATTTGAAAAATCCTGGGAAAACCCGGAGAAAAAATTCCAGATCCCAAAGAGGGTTCTTGTGGGTTTTCACTTTCCTGGGGAGGATAGGAAAAAGTGGGAAAACCCATCTGTAGTAGACGCTTCTGTATCTAGACTAGGGGTGGGCAAAATACGGCCCGCGGGCCGGATGCGGCCCGCACACCGATCCTGCCCGGCTCACTGCCTCCCACCAGCGAGCAATGACAAGCGGCCCGACCGGCTGAGCTGCTTGTCATTGCTCTGCACTGCAGTACCTCCAAGCTGCCAGCGGCGCCTCTCTCCCCTGCTGCTCCTGCTGCTGCGTTGTAGCAGCCTCCTCCAGAGTCCCCAGTGACAACGGCTGTGTTCAGCCGAGAAGGGGGCGGGGCTACGTGCCGATGAGGGGGCGGGGCTACACGGGACCTCAGGGGGCGGAGCTACACGGGACAAGAGCCAGACTGCTACAGATCCATCCTTTCTGCCACTGCCAGCCAGATCAGTAAGTAAATGGGAAAAGTGAAAGTGTGTGTGTGTGTGTGTGTGTGTGTGTGATAGTGTGCATATATTTGTGTGTGTGGGCAGTGGCGTCAGACTGTTTTTAAGTTTGGGGGAGAGATCTTTAGCTCTCGCTGTACCAACCCCTCCCGTGTTCTATCACCATGTCACCCCCATGTTCTGTCACTATGTCATCCCCCCTCCCGTGTTCTGTCACTGTGTCACCCCCCCCGTGTTCTGTCACTGTCACCCCCCCATGTTCTGTCACTATGTCACACCCCCGTGTTCTGTCACTATGTCACACCCCCGTGTTCTGTCACTGTGTCACCTCCCCGTGTTCTGTCACTGTGTCACACCCCCCGTGTTCTGTCACTGTGTCACCTACCCATGTTCTGTCGCGGTCAACCCCACCATGTTCTGTCACCATGTCACACACCCCATGTTCTGTCACTGTCACCCCCACCGTGTTCTGTCACCCCCCCTCCCCGTGTTCTTTCACTGTGTCACATCCCCCGTGTTCTGTCACCGTGTCACACATCCGTGTTCTGTCACTGTCACCCCCACCGTGTTCTGTCACTGTGTCACACCCCCCGTGTTCTGTCACTGTCACCCCCCTCCCCGTGTTCTGTCACTGTCACCCCCCTCCCCGTGTTCTGTCACTGTCACCCCCCTCCCCGTGTTCTGTCACTGTCACCCCCCTCCCCGTGTTCTGTCACCGTGTCACCCCCACCATGTTCTGTCACTGTCACACCCGCTCCCCGTGTTCTTTCACTGTGTCACACCCCCGTGTTCTGTCACCGTGTCACACATCCGTGTTCTATCACTGTCACCCCCCCCTCCCCGTGTTCTCTTACTGTGTCACCCCCACCAATTTCTGTCACTGTGTCACACACCCGTGTTCTGTCACTGTCACCCCCCCTCCCCGTGTTCTGTCACCGTGTCACCCCCACCGTGTTCTGTCACCGTGTCACACACCCGTGTTCTGTCACTGTCACCCCCCCTCCCCGTGTTCTGTCACCGTGTCACACCCCCCATGTTATGTCACCGTGTCACCCCCACCGTGTTCTGTCACTGTGTCACACCCCCCGTGTTCTGTCACTGTCACCCCCCTCCCCGTGTTCTGTCACTGTCACCCCCCTCCCCGTTTTCTGTCACTGTCACCACCCTCCCCGTGTTCTGTCACCTTGTCACCCCCACCATGTTCTGTCACTGTCACCCCCGCTCCCCGTGTTCTGTCACCGTGTCACACATCCGTGTTCTGTCACCCCCCCCCCCCGTGTTCTGTCACTGTGTCACCCCCACCGAATTCTGTCACTGTGTCACACACCCGTGTTCTGTCACTGTCACCCCCCCTCCCCGTGTCCTGTCACCGTGTCACCCCCACCGTGTTCTGTCACCGTGTCACACACCCGTGTTCTGTCACTGTCACCCCCCCCCTCCCCGTGTTCTGTCACCGTGTCACCCTCCCATGTTCTGTCACCGTGTCACCCCCACCGTGTTCTGTCACTGTGTCACCCCCCCCGTGTTCTGTCACCCCCACCGTGTTCTGTCACCGTGTCACCCCCACCGTGTTCTGTCACTGTGTCACCCCCACCGTGTTCTGTCACCGTGTCACACCTTTCCCCAGGGGCCATAAGACACTGGATAATTTGCCTGCTGCACAATAATTATCCTAAATAAAATGTTAATGTGTAAAAAGGCTCTCTACCTGCCGCCGTAATGTGTGTAAAAGGGGCTCTACCTGGTGTAATGTGTGTAAGTGACGCTGTGTGGCGCAATTTGAATAATGGAGACTATTGTGCAGCCTAATATGAATCTGTATTATTTTTTGCCCACACCCCTTCCACATGAAGCCACGTCCCTATATTTTTGGCAAGTGGGGCGAGCTGCTATTTTGTATGTGGCCCTCGGATACTGACAGGAAATGTCAAGTGGCCCCTCAGCTGAAATAATTGCCCACCCCTGATCTAGGCTGTCTAAAAAGATGGTTTTACCAGTCCCTGGGTCTACCGTGTTGAAAGAACCGGCAGACCGCAAAATTGAGACTACCCTCAAATCCATATACACTGCTTCAGGCGTGGCATTAAGGCTCACTATTGCCTGTGCATGGATTTCTAAAGCCATAGTAAAGTGGTCAGGCACAATACTAGAGGAATTGGATTCTATGGATAGAAGTGACATTGAAATGTTTTTACATCACATACAGGATTCTGCAGGTTTCATGGTGGAGGCCATGAAGGACCTGGGTCATCTGAATGCAAGGACGTCTTTCATGGCTGTCTCGGCACGCAGGGGACTCTGGCTGCGCCAATGGTCTGTAGACACGGAATCCAAGAGAAGTGTGGAGAACCTACCCTTCACAGGTCAGGCTCTATTTGGGGAAGCTTTGGATGCGTGGATCTCCACGGCAACCGCGGGTAAGTCAACCTTTCTTCCCTCAGCTACTCAGACACTGAAGAAATCATTTTCTACAGCTACAACGCAGTTCTTTCAGACCGCAAAGATTAAGAAGTCCAAAACCCCTACCACTTTCATCAGAGGTGGTCGGGGAAAATCCAGAAAACCTGCTCCTGTAGGTTCCCAGGAACAGAAGCCTGGCTCTGTTTCCTCACAATCCTCAGAATGACGGTGGACCTCACAGCCTGGAGATCGGGCTAGGAAGGGAGTACCGTCTAAACTTTACCATCGGATCTGGAAAAAGTATGTGTGTCGGTGTGAATCCAAGAAGTTTCCAAAGGTGGAGTTTCAACTTGGACGGTTTCTCCTCTTTATGCAAGCAGGTGTGGATGTGGACCTGCGTTTGGGATCCATAAAGGTCCAAATTTCGGCCTTATCCATTTTTTCCAGAAATAATTGGCTGTCCTCCCTGATGTTCAGACTTTCTTGAAAGGGGTTCTGCACATCCAGCCTCCCTTTGTGCCTCCTACGGCACCTTGGGATCTAAACGTGGTTTTTGCAGTTCCTGCAATCGGTTTGTTTCGAGCCTTTACAGGAGATGGAGGTCAAGTTTCTTACTTGGAAGACTGTCCCACTGTTGGCGTTAGCATCTGCTTGACATGTGTCAGACTTGGGGGCTTTGTCCTGTAAAAGCCCCTACTTGATTTTCCATGAGGATAGAGCTGAGCTCAGGACGCGTCAGCATTTTCTTCCGAAGGTTGTGTCGGCTTTTCATATCAACCAACCTATTGTGGTGCCAGTAGATACTGACTCCTCAATTTCCTCTAAGTCCTTGGATTTTGTGAGGGCTTTGAAAATATATTTGAAGAGGACTGCGCATCACAGGAAATCAGACGCTTTGTCCTTTATGATCCCAACAAGGTTGGGTATCCTGCTTCGAAGCAAACGATTTCTCGCTGGATCAGGCTTACTATTCTGCATGCTTATTCTGCGGCAGGCTTGCCGTGTCCAAAATATGTTAAGGCCCACTCTACTCGTAAGGTGGGTTCTTCCTGGGCGGCTGCCCGGGGTGTCTCGGCTTTACAGCTTTGCCGAGCGGCTAATTGGTCAGGGTCGAACACGTTTGCTAAGTTCTACAAGTTCGATACTTTGGCCTCTGAGGACCTTCAGTTTGGTCAATCAGTTCTTCCACGCTCTCCCTCCTGTACTGGGAGCTTTGGTACATCCCCATGGTACTAATGTGGACCCCAGCTTCGTCTAGGACGTAAGAGGAAATAGGATTTTAATTACCTACCTGTAAATCCTTTTCTCGTAGTCCGTAGAGGATGCTGGGTGCCCGCCCAGCGCTTCGTTTTCCTGCAGTTGTTTTTTGGTTCAGTACTGCCTTGTTACTTGGTTAAGTACTGGATTGTTACCTGGTTAAGTACTGTTGTTCAGCTGTTTCTGAATTGTTCAAGCTGGTTAGCTTGGTTTGCCTTGTTATGTGTGAGCTGGTGTGAATCTCTTCACTATCTGTGTATTTCCTTCTCTCGAAGTATGTCCGTCTCCTCGGGCACAGTTTCTAGACTGAGTCTGGTAGGAGGGGCATAGAGGGAGGAGCTAGCCCACACTATTAAACTCTTAAAGTGCACATAGCTCCCAAGGGACCCGTCAATACCTCATGGTACTAATGTGGACCCCAGCATCCTCTACGGACTACGAGAAAAGTATTTACCGGTAGGTAATTAAAATCCTATTTTTACTCATCATCCCTAGCTGCAACATGCACACTTGAACTGGAAATCTAGAATTGGGATTCAAGTTTCAGATGCCACAAAAATAAAAAATTAAGAAAGCTGGTTTTAAATAAAAAAAGCTAATATTGGCTAATGACATCCTGAGAAGAAAATGAGTTCGCTGTTATTATGTTTGATTATTGTGATGAATAGCAATTCAATTGATGAGTTATCAGTACTGAATAAGTACAGTTATCCTGTATCATTACTTCTAAATATGAGCGGGTTCTGTTCCCGGGGAACCGAATCCCCCCCTCCCGAACTTCCCAATCCGAGCCGGGATCAGAGTCCGGCTCGGGGCTTCCCACCTTCCTCTGATCCCAAAATGAGGCAAAATGTCATCATCCCGCTGTTGTATTCTTCTACAGTATATAAGTCCTGGTAATTGGTGCCATCTTAAGTCTGGCTTTGGATGTTGTACAGCACGGACATGTCATACTGCTGTGGGCTTACATTTAGGGGCTGCTCTAAAATCTATCTATGGGGCTGCTGTGACATCTAAGGGGCTGCTGTGGGCTCACATTTAGGGGCTGCTGTGTCCTCATACATAGGCAGCTGTGTCCTCCAGGGGCTGCTTTTGTCTGTAAGGGGGTGCTCTGTCAAGGGGGTGCTCTCTGTCAGTCCATCCAGGGGCTTTGCCCCAGTGTAAAAAATAAAAAAAAGGAATTCTATTTTGTGCTGTACCCCAGTATACAAAGGGGTCCGCTGTCCGTGCATCGAGGGGCTCTGCCCCCGTGTTAAATAAATATATATATATATATATATATATATATACGGATAAGGGAGAGAGGCGGCACTCAAACAGGCTTGTATTGCAATATAAAAAGGTCAATTTATTCCGACATGTTTCGGGGTAATCACCCCGTCCTCAGGGTCATCATGAGGACGGGGTGATTACCCCGAAACATGTCGGAATAAATTGACCTTTTTATATTGCAATACAAGCCTGTTTGAGTGCCGCCTCTCTCCCTTATCCGTGCATTAGAGGTCTTCGCCTCCAGGAGGGCACCGCAGCCTATACCATCTGTTTCAGAGTGAGTGCCGAGCATACAGCATTTCAAATATATATATATATATATATATATATTAGAGATTTAGAGATATGCGGCTGGCACTTTTTGTGTTTTGATTCTAATTCCACTTTCGTGTTTTGGTTTTGGCTTGGTTTTGCCAAAACCACCCTTTCGTGTTTTGGTTTTGGATCTGGATGATTTTTTTAAAAACATAGGAACAGTTAAAATCACTGAATTTGTGTGTAATTTTGCTCCTACGGTATTATTAACCTCAATAACAGTCATTACCACTCATTTCCAGTCTATTCTGAACACCTCACACCTCACAATATTGTTTTTAGGCCAAAAGGTTGCACCGAGGTTGCTGGATGACTAAGCTAAGCGACACAAGTAGACAACACAAACACCTGGCCCATCTAGGCGTGGCACTGCAGTGGCAGACAGGAGGGCTATATAAAAAAAAAGGCCCCAAACAGCACATCATGCAAAGATGAAAAATAATTGTATGAGGTAGTTGTATGACTAAGCCAAGCGACACAAACTATTGGCCCATCTAGGCGTGGCACTGCAGTGGCAGATAGGAGGGCAGATATAAAAAATGGGCCCAAACAGCACATCATACAAAGAAGAAAAAGAATTGCAATGAAGTAGTTGTATGACTAAGCCAAGCGACACAAACAATTGGCCCATCTAGGTGTGGCACTGCAGTGGCAGACAGGAGGGCAGATATAAAAAAAGGCCCCAAACAGCACATCATGCAAAGAAGAAAAAGAATTGCAATGAGGTAGTTGTATGACTAAGCCAAGCGACACAAACAATTGGCCCATCTAGGCGTCGCACTGCAGTTGCAGACAGGAGGGCAAATATCCAAAAAAGGCCCCTAACAGCACATGATGCAAAGAAGAAAAAAAGGTTCACCGAGGTTGCTGTATGACTAAGCCAACCGACGCAAACAATTGGCCTATCTAGGCGTGGCACTGCAGTGGCAGACAGGAGGGCAGATTAAAAAAAGCCCCTATCAGCACATGATGCAAAGAAGAAAAAAAGGTGCACCGAGGTTGCTGTATGACTAAGCTGAGCGACACAACCACCTGGCCCATCTAGTAGAGTCACGCAGTGGCTGAATGCCGAGAGTGGCCGCAATTGTTTGGTGCACTGACAGCATCTCCAGCACGCTCCAGTCACTTTTAATAAAATCTGCAGTTGGTGGACTTATACGGCAGTACCCCAGGACTAATACAGCAGTACCCCTGGACTCATACAGCAGTGTCGCACAGGATGGCACTTTTCAAAAACTAGGCCCCAAACAGCACCTCATGCAAAGATGTCGAAGAGGTGCAATGAGGTAACTGTATGACTAAGCCAAGCGACACAAACAATTCCAACTGGAAATATACATCCAAATCACTGGAATTAATTGGCAAGATCACTGTAATTATACGTCCAAATCACTGGAATTAATTTGCAAAGTCACTGTAATTATACGTCCAAATCACTGGAATTAATTGGCAAAATCACTGTAATTAATAATTATACGTCCAAATCACTGGAATTAATTGGCAAAATCACTGTAATTATACGTCCAAATCACTGGAATTAATTGACAAGATCACTGTAATTAATAATTATACGTCCAAATCACTGGAATTAATTGGCAAAATCACTGTAATTATACGTCCAAATCACTGGAATTAATTGACAAGATCACTGTAATTAATAATTATACGTCCAAATCACTGGAATTAATTGGCAAAATCTCGGCATTGCCTGCCTAGTGAAGTTGAATCTAGATGGGATTTGTTACCGGGGACACAATACCTCCATCAATTGTCTAAATCCCACTGCACTAATGGCAGATATCGGACGCACGTATAACACCAACATAAGTGTCAAGGCCTTAGTTATGAGGGCTTCCATCGTCATGTGAAGCTGAAGCACTAGTCATGAACATAGGCCAGGGCCTCAGCTGTTCTTTGCCACTCCGTGTCATAAATGGCATATTGGCAAGTTTACGTTTCTCCTCGTACCATTTAAATTTCTTTTTACTGAACTTTGGCTTTTTGGATTTTACATGCCCTCTACTATCACAATAAGCATCGGCCTTGGCAGACGACGTTGATGGCATTTCATCGTCTGTCATGGTTAGTGGCAGCAGCTTCAGCACTAGGAGGAAGTGGTTCTTGATCTTTCCCTATTTTATCCTCCAAATGTTTGTTCTCCATTATTTTTCTGGAGTTATATAACACAATATGCGGCACAATAGAGCGTACCCCTACACCTCACAGGGCAAACCCTGTAAAAATTATTTGGATTAAATATTAATAACCCCTTTATTTGAAGTAAATAATATACAGCACAGGACAGCACCACTGAACTTATATGGCAGCACCACTGGACTGGATTTGTACAGAATTATATGGATTTATATGGAATTATACGGCAGGATAACTGCAATTATACGGCAGTATCACGGGAATTATACTGCAATATCACAGGAATTATACGCCAGTATCACAGGAATTATATGGCAGTAACACTGGATATATGGCAGCAGAGGACACCACCACTGTGACTGGGCACTGAACTGATGCACAAGAGACTTCCCCTGGTCTAATGCAGCACCACTGAAAGGGACTTATACAGCTACACTGGATATATGGCAGCAGAGGACACCACCACTGTGACTGGTCACTTGACTGATGCTGCACAAGAGAGACACTACCCCTGGTCTGATGCAAGACAACACAGCAAAACTGCAAGGGACTTATACAGCAGCACTGGGGACATATAGCAGCAGAGAACACCAACACTGTGACTGGCTGGACTGATGCAGCACAATACACTGACTACACTGGACTGGACTGAGCAGCACAACACAGCACAAGACTCGCCAATCCACTTTCCCGCCCCCACACAGACACTGAGGACGGAGACACGTCCTCTCACTACACTCTCCGAGACTGGAGTGAAAATGGGCGAGACGCGCGGCTCCTTATAGGGAACCCAAATCCCTCGAGAATCCGACAGCGGGATGATGAAGTTTTGCCTCGTTCAGGTTTCCGAGTCAGGCGGGAAAACCCGAGCCAGGCTCGGAACCGGACACGAATGGTGAAGTTCGGTACGGTTCTCTGAGAGCCGAACCATCTCATCTCTAATAAAAAATAAAATAAAAATTATATATATATATATCATCTATTTTGTGCTATACCCCAGTATACATAAAGAGGCATTAAGGGGCTGCTCTGTCCATCAAGGGGTGTTCTGTCTGTCCATTCATGGGCTCCGTCCCAGTGTAAAATTAAAATAATAAAAGCTAAAAACAAAAAGCCTAAAATTATAATTATAAAACAAAATTCTATTTTTTTGTTTATGCTGTACCCCAGTGTACTATACAATTTTTATTTTATTTTCATAAGTACTGTCAGACCGCAGTATATTATTTCCTACTCATAAACGCATTGTGCAACGCTGTCGGTGTAGTCAACCGCAGTGTGTAATTACTGTATATATTTCTGATTCATTTGTGCGACACTGTAAACGCAGTGTGTGATATAATTTTTTTTTAATGTATTTTGATTTAAATTAATATTTTGCGCTGTGTTATCCTAGTATACATCCAGGGACTGCAGTTGCTCCATCCATCTACGGGTGTTCTGTCAGTCCACCCAAAATAAAAGAATTGTTTTTAAAATATTTTGTGCTGTATCCTCCCAAAATACATCCAGGCGTGCTCCGTCCATTTCAGGGTGTGATGTTCGTAGCTCATATTCTTATGTTATAACTTACTGTCCTATTTTCATAATTCTCCACATTGTGATTAATTAAAATTAGTATTATTAATTAATATTATTAATATTAATAATAATTATAAATTAGCTAAATTTAATTAAATTAATATAAATAAACTCTCCACACTTACATTCTGAACTTTCTGCATATCGAATTTATCTTTTAGGAAATTTAAGAATTTGATCCTAAATAAATACTGCCATGTTACAGAATGTGTTTAAAAAATTACAAACAGGAGCTGATTGGGTATTTTAGGGAATATCAGAAGTAGGGCTAATTTTGACTTCATTTGCATGTGTACATGTTGGGAGGTAAGTGGTACACATCTGGTTATTAAGCTTAATGTTTTTAATGTGCAGTATATGGAACTAAATATTCCATAAACATCCTCAGGGGCAAATGCAGGATTTCTGGAGAGGGGTTTCCATGTTTGATTTTAGAGAGATTGTCGCCAGCCCATGAAGGATGCATAATTAGCATATAACAAGCTATAGTTTGCCACAAACAAAGTGCAGTTTATATAAAACAGTACAGCAACTTACCAAATTCTCTCTCTGGGATCCGAGGGCTGCTGCAGCGGGTCTGTCGGGCTCTGGTGTGGCCACTGTGATGCCGGAGGCAGGGAGTTGGGCAGACGAAATGTCGTGGCCTGACGTGTCTGCAGAACTGGGGGCCGCCTAGTTGGAGACCAATCACTGTGGAGCCAATGGTGAGGCTCCATGCTCTGCTCAGCCAATCCGGGCCAGTTTCCCCTAATAAAGGGATCAGAATCAGGGTAAACCTTTGCCAGTGCTTTAAGTTATAGCCTCAAGCAGTTGCTCTAGCTCTGCGCTCCCTAATCATTTATTGCGTTTTTGTGCATATCACTCATTCTGTGGCTCAGTCTCCCCTTCCACCACTACAACATTAAGCGAGCGGTTGCCGATGGTTGCTTCAGTCCCGCTGTCGGTAGTTAGCCACTATTCATGTGGTACCCTCAGGAGTCCTGGGGTCATTGAGGGATCCCTAAGTTGGAAGCAGTATTCTTCAGTCCACAGTCTTTAATATGGATCAAGGGATCCCTGAGTTGGAAGCAGTGTTCTTCAGTATGCAGTCTTCAGTCTGCAGTCTTCCGTGTTCTTCAGCCTTGTCTTTCAAGCAGCATTCTTCAGTCTGCAGTCTTTAAATCTTCTGTGTTCTTCATCATTGGCTCCCGAATATACTTTCTTTTTTTTTCTCTTTATTTTTAAAAGTGGAGGACAGTACAATACAACAAAAGTTACATCCTGAAATACAATAAATCTGGGTATCATCCAATTAATGTTGCATGACATATTGCACAGCTAAACATAATACAGCAGTATAGTACTCTTGAATTTTATATTTTTATAAAACGTACAAAACAAGTGCGAAAAACAGAACAAAACACAGATACAGTATTCGATTGGTGGGAGGGGGGGGGAGAAAAAGAAACAGGAGATCAAATAGAGATAGATACAAAAATTGGGAACACCAAAATGATTGGGATGAGCTTCTTCCATCTATAATGAAAAATAAGCAGCGAATAAGTCTATGAGGTACAAGGCAATTGTCTCTGAAAAACGTTGGTACCAAGGGCTCCAAACTACAGAGAATTTATCTACCAAATCGTGGAGTAGGGCTGTAATATATTCCATTGAGGCTACGAACCAGATTTTATTAATCACCGCTTGTAGGGATTGGGCAGCGTGTTTTTTCCAGTTAGCTGCTTTCAATAATTTGGCTGAATTGAACATATGGTTGCATAATTTGCTCCCTGGTCTGGACATACATTCCAGTGGTTTGCAATGCAGTGCATGAATTGGACTTTTAGGGTTAGAGAAATTAAAGATTTTACCCAAGAGAGAAAAAATATAATTCCAATAAGGGTCAATCCCTGGGCAATCCCACCACATGTGTAAAAATGAGCCCTTGGCACCACATTGTCTCCAACACAGATCTGAAATTAGAGGAAAGATAGCATGTAGTCGGACAGGAACCATGTACCACATCGAGTAAATATAGGCGTTTTCCTTAATATTCGACTTAATAGAGGCTTTAGTGAGTAAGGGGTCTATTCATGAAGCAATGAAAAGTGTGGAGAAGTGAGCCAGTGGAGAAGTTGGCCATGGCAACCAATCAGCATTGAAGCAACATTTATAATTTGCATACTATACAGTTGTACGGAGCAGCTGATTGGTTGCCATGGGCAACATCTCCCAAGGATCACTTCTCCACTCTTATCACTGCTTCATGAATAGACTCCCAACTCTCTCTGATTTCTGACAAATCCTCCTCCAAAGTCACACCCAAATCGCGTTCCCAGGCTTGCTCGAATGGTTCTCTGGAGGGGGGGGGAGAGGGGGGGGGGGGGGGCGGGGGAGTCGGCCAGGAGAGAGTACAAAATTGATATGACACCTTTATGGTCAGGGGTATAAAAACACATTTGTTCGAAAGGAGTTGGGGACCTGAGTTTACCAGGCTTACTTGCTTACTTAGAGAGCGTACAAAACTGGTAATCTGCATATAGTAAAAGTGTCTAATGTGTTGCACGCCGTATTTCTCACATAGGGCTGTAAAAGTTGTTGGGACAAACTCCCCTGAGATGTGTATAAGTCTGGTTATACCCACCGTGACCCATGGGTGCATGTAGGATGCCTTACAACCCATAGGAAGGTCGGGCCAAATTTTTAGTACAGAATGAACACAAGGAGTGGTACCGACCCAGGGTGGTCTCATATGTGGAGGTAGCCATGGGAGAGAACTAGCCTGGTGGTAATTAATCAGTTTATTTTCCAGAGATACCCATTTTTTGCACCCCTCTGGAGTGTGCCAAGCCACTATGTGGCTCAGTTGTGCAGCTTGGAAGTACCGCTCAAATATAGGTAGGCCTAAGCCACCATTAACTTAGGATTTAGCTAGACATCTCCTACTGTGTCTAGGTGTTTTATTAGACCAGATGAAGCGACCACACAAAGATTGTACGGTGCGAAGATATGAGGAGGGTACAACTATAGGAATGGTTTGAAATAGATAGAGCAGTGTTGGAAGAATAGACATTTTAGTTGAATTTATTTTACCCGTCCATGTAAAGGCCTAAAATCATTTAGCTGCTGAAAGGGAATTGAAATAGGGAGGGGAGGGGGCTGTGTGGACTAAAGAAGTGTTCTCCAAAGAGGGAAGCGTCCACTCAGAGTGGGTCCAAAGGGAGGCAAGTGAGCTCAAAGATACGAGCAAACCTAAAGGACCCGATTACTGGGAGTGCTAGAAAAAAATAATTACCAGTGATTCAGAGAGAGCATAAATGGGAGGGATAACTCTCAATTAAATCCCAACTAAGAGGGAGGGGTGGCTTAGCTCGAGAAAGCTAGAAACTATCCACCCGGAATCAACATACATTAGTTACTGTAAACATTACCGAATGGTAAACACAGATGAGAACAACATATCCAACAACACATCATATAGAAAAGAACATAATGACCATAATCCAGGTGCAATTATTTAGTAGAACCAAACAGGAGAACAATGTGGAAGATTTGAATATTTTGGAAGGTCCCACTTCCTAGCGCTGCAATAGCCGTTAGACTAGTGCTAAACAATTGGGGGGGTCGATGGAGGTATATAAGTTCCGAAGTAAAGTAGGCTACAGTCTCCCAAATAAATGCATAGTCCAGAACCCACATTCTAAGAATAACATCAGGAAAAAAGTCAGAATAGTATGGAGTCAGAATAGTATGGAGTGTAACCTCCTGTTACTTGCTAGGCAGTCCTCATCAGGGCCGGGTCGGGCTGCCTGAGATGGGGTCGACCGCCATCCGGGAAAGCTGAAGTCTGGGAATTAGGTCAGACCCTTCCTTAGGGTTGCTTACTGTTACAGGACAGCCGTTCACGTCCACTATCAGTCGGAATGGGAATCCCCATTTCTATTTGTAGCCATTGTCACGGAGGATTCTGGTGATGTCACGTAACTCCCGTCTCTTAAGAATGGTTGAAGGGGCTAAATCTTGGAAGAGTTGCATATGGGTATCTTCAAACACTATGCGAGGCAATAATCTACTGGTGTTGGATATCTGATACTTTATTTTAAAGGAGAGGAATTTCAACACAACATCTCTCGGAGGGTCACCCTCCTTAGGCTTCTGACGGAGGGCTCTGTTCAATATGCAGAGGTTGATCCTTAAGAGCAGGAACCAGTCTCTGGAAAAGGCGTGACAGATACGGTTAAAAGTCGTGGGGTGCGACCGACTCAGGAATGTTCTGGATTCGGAGGTTACATCGTCATTTCCTGTTCTCATGATCTTCTGTCTTGTCCCATAGGAATTCCACTTCCCGGTACACATAATTCACGTCCTGAGAAAATTCCAGTAGGCCTTTGGTGTTAGAGTCGACTTTGGTTTCCAGCGCAGCAGTACGTTTAGAGAGAGAGTACAATTAGTTACGTAGATCTGCAAATAATTGCTGGAAGTTGGCAGTTAGCGTTTTGTTCAAATCCAACATCATCTCCTGGATTTCAATTTTTGTAGCAAAAGAGGTGCCAGGGGGCGCAGTCACTCCTGGGGATTTAGCAGGAGAAGCCAGGGGAGAGTCAGAGGGATGGAGCAATGTCGGCCGTGAGAGGTATTGCATAATTCCGTGTTGTGCATTCTTATTCACCTTAGCATTGTTTTTGGACATGGTGATACTGGGACAACGCGAAAGTAATGAACGAGCAAAACTGTAGAGGTTCTGGGTGAACAGTGGAGAGAGATTCAAAACATAGCTGTTACAGGAAGTCTCCTTACAATGGAGACCACTTTAGGGAGCACTGCGCTGCACTTGAAGACGCTAAGTGAGTCCCCTCCGCAGCCGAAGCGGTAGGTGCCCAGCAGGAGAGAGTCAGCCCAAATCCCAGTTCTTGAAATCCTGAGACCATAAGGAAGTCCTCAGATCGGAATTGTGCTATCCGAAAGCTGGGTCACGGTTGCAAAGTCTTTCTTGCAGGGAGCCAGGAAGGAACTGTAGGATTGGCCGTACAAGCCACTGGGTGGTGCTCTAGGGCTGAACAATGCCTGTGATTCTGCAGTAAGGGCAATCTAGTATGAAGCCGTATAAAATATCCAATAAGGCACAATAGCCCCCCCCCTCCTTGTTGGATGCAGGAACTGCTGCTGTTGGTCTGCTCACCTTCTGATAATGGCCGCCATCCCCGCACTCCCGCGTGGCGACCTCCTGCGGGCCCTGCTCCAGGTCCCAGGCGCAGCACAGCGTTAAGAGGGACCAAGCAGACACTCCCGGCTCCGGATATACCAGGTGGGGATATCAATACCCCCGCGGACTGGCTAGGGCTCAAATCTAGGTCCCCGCTCTTGGATGTAGGGAAGCCAGCGACAGAGGCTGCTCCGTCCCCTAGCCCCGCAACCCGTTCCCACCGACCTGCGTCAGTCTGGCTATGAAGGGGGAGGCAGGGCAGGGGCACAGAGATGCTCCAGAATGGGAAAAAAAACTCTTAGAAGGGCGGCCAGTGCAGGAGCTCCTTCCCTGTGCATCTTTCTCTAATGCCGGCAAAGCCACGCCCCCCGAATATACATTCTACAGGCAGCAAGTCTCCAGTTTTTTACTCTCTTCTAGTTTATCCTTAAGCTCTACATTTCATGAGAAGGAACTACATTAAGCCTCCTTGTCTCCTTCCCATGAAGTAATCTGCTCCCTCAGCTGGCGTCCACTCGTTGTAACCTCAATCTACGCCAAACGTGACATCTCTGATGCGATGACTGAGCAATCAGATCCACAGACACACACACAGCAGACTTTTTGGGAAATCTGCTGCCACAACAGGGCATATGCATTAACCACTTGCCTTGCATGGTCACATCAGATGCGACCATGCCTGCAAGTGCTCTATCTGACCTAGTCGCACAGGATGCGACCAGTCAGAGAGTGTTAGCAGCGACAGTGAAGAGAAACATCCCTCCGCTGCTGCTGACAGAGGGACCGAAAGGTCCTTCTGCCTCCCTGCACTCTCCCCAACGGATTGCCGGGCAGCCGATCACTGCTGATCGGTCAGCAAGGCAGGACCCCCCTCCAGCGGCTGCAGACAATGGCAGCCGCTGGGGAGTGTAAATTAACCCTCCCAAGCCACCTCCAAACACAACACCCCCCCCCCCCCGTATACCTGGAGTCTGAAAGCCTCGATGGCCACGATGTTCCTGATGTTCCGATGGTCACAATGTACCTGATCGATGTTTGAAAAAATATATATATATATATATTTTTTATTAAAATCATTTGGGATAGGGTTAAATTCATGTTCTTCATCAGATTCACTCATTAAAAAAAACGACAATTTCGGAGCGGTTTTTGGCAAAATAAATCATCAGTTAAGTGGTTAAGTCAAAAGAGTGCCCTTCATACTGCATCTACTGCATACTGGCCAGGCTGTGGGGAAGGGAGGTTTCTAGGTAACAGGACCCCCCCTGCATTTGTCTATTATTCTAAAGATGGAAAAGGAAAAACCAATGAGGCTGCTGCCAATGTATCCTCACTATGAAGGACAAATATCCTTACTATACTCATAAATATCGGTCCATTTAATGCCATGCATCAACCACCCTAATAATACAATATAATAATTATAAAGCTGGACATGCAATTTATTGATTGGTAATTTGACCATGTAAATAATTAATTAGCCATTGTATTGCTAAGGTCTTGATTTCAGATGTTGAGAAAGTTCCTGCCTACAATACAGTTGCTCTTTTCCTACATAAACGGGTGTGGTATGGAAGGTCGACCACACTTAGGTCGACAGTGTCTAGGTCAACTACTGTTGGTCGACAGTAACTAGGTTGACAGGGATTCTAAGTCGACAGGGTTTATAGGTCGACATGTTCTATGTCGACAGGTCAAAAGGTCGACATGAGTTGTTTTTTGTGTGTAGTTTTCTCCACACAGTGACTGGGAACCCCAATTAGTGCACTGTTTCCTTTCGCATGGCTCTCATTTCGGCAAGGTGCCTCACTACGCTCGGCACAGGTGGTTACTATTCCCAATCGTGTTCCACGTGGATCGTTAAGTATGAAAAAGTGCAAAAAAAGTGTGAAAAACTCATGTCGACCTTTTGACCTGTCGACCTAGAACATGTCGACCTAGAAAACCTGTCAACCTAGAAACCATGTCGACCTATTTACTGTCGACCAACAGTGGTTGAACTAGACATGGTCGACCTAAGTGTGGTCGACCTAGAGACCAGATACCACCTAAACCTTTTCATTGGATTTTCAGGGTTACTATAATTAGCTAAACTTTACAATACAATAATCTATCGCAAAGGTTTGATGTGCCTTTTACAATAGGTTTTGTAGACCTTTCAGAAAACAATAAATTATTAGCCATTATACATATGTGGTCATGCAGTGTCAGATTGTCAATAGAGATGAGCGGTTCATATAACCTTTAATCTGAACGTGCCCAAACTTCCGGTATTGAGTCAATCTAGGCAATGACTTGAGGTTTCCCGCTAGGCTCGGATTCCAAATTGAGGAAAAACGAACTCCTCACAACTCCAGTCCCCATTGTCTTGCTGTGATTCTACTACACACTCAGCTTGTTCTTACAGTTAACACCTGTATTGCCATGTATTTAGTAATCATTGTCCTGTCTTCTAACCAGTGCACATCCAGTCCAGCAGTCTTCATTCACCATATCTTGCCAAGTCTGTCTGCAGTTACCATTTCTGTACCTAGTCTGCCCACAATTAACTCTTGCCTTGCATTGTCTCCAGTAATCATTGTCCTGTCTTCTAACCAGTGCACATTGAATCCAGCAGTCTGTTTTTTATATGTTTGGATGTTATTTTTGTCTGCCCCCCCTCCTCCTTGTGTTTTGTGTTTCGCCTCTTCCTAGCTTTCCTGTGTTTGTCTGTGTGTATCATACCGGAGGCAGTCAATTTAGCAGCTGTCGGGATCCCGGCTGTCAGGGTAACAACGCCGGAATCCCGATACCCGGTGAAATACCGGCGGTCGGGATTTCGACCGCCGCCTGGAATTCCCAGTTGGTCGCCACCGGGCCCGCATGGCATCTATTCAGTGATCACCTGCTGCTTTGCGGATCAAAGGACCTCCCAACTGCCCTGCTTCCCACGGGTGGGACAGCGGGACAGTGTCCAAGTAGTGTGGACTGTCCCGCTGGATTCGGGACAGTTGGGAGGTATGCTTAAATCGAATATGGTAGAGTGGTGTGTTTTAGCATCAGCTGCATTTTCGTCTAAAGCAAGATGGATAGTGATCTTAACAAAAAAAATCATATTACTGCAGCCCGGACCCGCTGACACCTGGACATGAGGAGGGTGAGTGTTTATTTTATTTTTTTGCCTATGCAATTCCTGGATATCCTAGGAAACCCGGGGTTGACTGGTTTTCATTCCCGAGTCCCATGACTGAAAAAACGGCCTGGGATTGTCCTCCCTAATTCTGTCCTATTGTTCCCATAGGGATAAACTGTTCTGAACCACTCATTTGGAAGCGTAGTCTGCTTTGCCCACACCTGCATATCGCGACTGCTATGTAAATCAGAAGTTGTTATTCGATAATCTGTTAGACAGCATTTTAAATGCAATCACTAAAAATGCAAATGCAGTAGGTGTTGTTAAACACTTCCATGTGGCATTTGCGATCCCAGCACTGTGACTGGCATTACAGTCTGGGATCAGCATCGTCACTCCAGAGTGATCCGAACTGGGAAGAGTATTTCCATATATTTTATTCATTTTACACTGATTTGTATGCTGCTCCTCGTATTGATGTATCTGATGTATCTGAAAGGTTGGCTCTTTGGAGGAATCTTTCGCTGCCTCCGATGTCTGTAGAACAGTCCTTCTCCCTGCTTGTCCCTATTTTGGTGGAAGAGATTAAAAGAGCTATTGGACAAGTTAAGACTAATGACTGAAGTCTGACTAGCAATTACTGTAAATTTGTGCCCCTAGAATTAGTGAAAATCTATAAGTTGTTTTTAATGCTTTTCTCACTGGCACTAACACCCCCTACTTTAACTCCAATATTCTAACATTTTACATAAGTCAGGTTGTGATCCCAACCTTTCTAGTTCATATAGACCAGTCTCCCTTTTAAACACAAACTATAAAATATTCATGAAAAATCAGAGAGACTAAGTTATTTTGCCATCTGATTCATGAAGATCAGTCTGGTTTTATCTGTGATGCAATGGCGGGAATCCTCTGGGTCCTCTCATGTTCATGCCATTCTTTCTCTCAATGCCGAAAAAGCTTTTAATTTGGGAGCATCTATTTGATTCCCGCCGATATGTGCCCCCGGAGGATTTCATCACAGTACCGAGATTATTATATTAAGGTTCCTCCTCTCAAATTTAAAGTAACGGGTTCTTTTCTTTCCCTTTTCATATACTAAAAGGAACACAATATGTTGTTTTTTTTGCAATAGCATTGGAGCCCTTAGCAGTAGTCTTACATGCATTCCCTCTTTTTTTACACCCAATGGAGTGGGTAGGCATGAAGTTAAATTGAGACTTTTTGACAATGACATGCTCTTATTTGCAGTATATCGGACCCTGTTAACTTCATCCCATGCTATAACTAATATAAATAGCTTTGGTAAGTTTGCTGGTTTTAAAGTGAACTATACTAAATCCAAATTGTTGCCTCTCTTTGCACTTTTTTTTTTCTTCAGTTCCTACCCAACCCTCTCCGACTTTTCTCTGTGCCAATCCCCTCTTAAATACTTAGGGATTTGAATACTTCCTACTTTGTGCTCCCTCTAGTCAGTCAACTTTAAGTTTAAACCACTACTACTTACACTTACTAAACTCCTCTTGGGATGGATGTCCCTTCCGCTATATTTGTCTGATAGAGTAGCTATCATTAAGAGTATTGCCTTTTGGAAATTATCGTACCTCCTTCAGACGCTTCCCCTGTGCCTCTCTCGACTAGATTTTTAAAAGTTTAATCGCCTCTTCTTCAACTTTGTCTGGGCAGGTAGGAAACCTTGACTGGCATTTGCCAAAATCAGATTACCTAAGGGGGATGGTGGATTTTGTATTCCAGATACTATACAAAGAGAAAACAATGCGCTTGGGACACTGGTAAATATGTATCATTAGATATCTAAAGGTGCTGTCTGTCAGAATGAATAGCCTCAGTGAAGCTCATTCACATAAAACATCTTTATTTTATAAGCATAAATTCACAAACATACATGTTTATATACAGTTGTGCTCATAAGTTTACTAGAGATGAGCGCCTGAAATTTTTCGGGTTTTGTGTTTTGGTTTTGGGTTCGGTTCCGCGGCCGTGTTTTGGGTTCGAACGCGTTTTGGCAAAACCTCACCGAATTTTTTTTGTCGGATTCGGGTGTGTTTTGGATTCGGGTGTTTTTTTCAAAAAACACTAAAAAACAGCTTAAATCATAGAATTTGGGGGTCATTTTGATCCCAAAGTATTATTAACCTCAAAAACCATAATTTACACTCATTTTCAGTCTATTCTGAATACCTCACACCTCACAATATTATTTTTAGTCCTAAAATTTGCACCGAGGTCGCTGTGTGAGTAAGATAAGCGACCCTAGTGGCCGACACAAACACCGGGCCCATCTAGGAGTGGCACTGCAGTGTCACGCAGGATGGCCCTTCCAAAAAACCCTCCCCAAACAGCACATGACGCAAAGAAAAAAAGAGGCGCAATGAGGTAGCTGTGTGAGTAAGATTAGCGACCCTAGTGGCCGACACAAACACCGGGCCCATCTAGGAGTGGCACTGCAGTGTCACGCAGGATGTCCCTTCCAAAAAACCCTCCCCAAACAGCACATGACGCAAAGAAAAAAAGAGGCGCAATGAGGTAGCTGACTGTGTGAGTAAGATTAGCGACCCTAGTGGCCGACACAAACACCGGGCCCATTTAGGAGTGGCACTGCAGTGTCACGCAGGATGTCCCTTCCAAAAAACCCTCCCCAATCAGCACATGATGCAAAGAAAAAGAAAAGAAAAAAGAGGTGCAAGATGGAATTGTCCTTGGGCCCTCCCACCCACCCTTATGTTGTATAAACAGGACATGCACACTTTAACCAACCCATCATTTCAGTGACAGGGTCTGCCACACGACTGTGACTGATATGACGGGTTGGTTTGGACCCCCCCCCAAAAAGAACCAATTAATCTCTCCTTGCACAAACTGGCTCTACAGAGGCAAGATGTCCACCTCATCTTCACCCTCCGATATATCACCGTGTACATCCCCCTCCTCACAGATTATCAATTCGTCCCCACTGGAATCCACCATCTCAGCTCCCTGTGTACTTTGTGGAGGCAATTGCTGCTGGTCAATGTCTCCGCGGAGGAATTGATTATAATTCATTTTAATGAACATCATCTTCTCCACATTTTCTGGATGTAACCTCGTACGCCGATTGCTGACAAGGTGAGCGGCGGCACTAAACACTCTTTCGGAGTACACACTTGTGGGAGGGCAACTTAGGTAGAATAAAGCCAGTTTGTGCAAGGGCCTCCAAATTGCCTCTTTTTCCTGCCAGTATAAGTACGGACTGTGTGACGTGCCTACTTGGATGCGGTCACTCATATAATCCTCCACCATTCTATCAATGTTGAGAGAATCATATGCAGTGACAGTAGACGACATGTCCGTAATCGTTGTCAGGTCCTTCAGTCCGGACCAGATGTCAGCATCAGCAGTCGCTCCAGACTGCCCTGCATCACCGCCAGCGGGTGGGCTCGGAATTCTGAGCCTTTTCCTCGCACCCCCAGTTGCGGGAGAATGTGAAGGAGGAGATGTTGACAGATCGCGTTCCGCTTGACTTGACAATTTTGTCACCAGCAGGTCTTTCAACCCCAGCAGACTTGTGTCTGCCGGAAAGAGAGATCCAAGGTAGGCTTTAAATCTAGGATCGAGCACGGTGGCCAAAATGTAGTGCTCTGATTTCAACAGATTGACCACCCGTGAATCCTTGTTAAGCGAATTAAGGGCTCCATCCACAAGTCCCACATGCCTAGCGGAATCGCTCCGTGTTAGCTCCTCCTTCAATGTCTCCAGCTTCTTCTGCAAAAGCCTGATGAGGGGAATGACCTGACTCAGGCTGGCAGTGTCTGAACTGACTTCACGTGTGGCAAGTTCAAAGGGCATCAGAACCTTGCACAACGTTGAAATCATTCTCCACTGCGCTTGAGACAGGTGCATTCCACCTACTATATCGTGCTCAATTGTATAGGCTTGAATGGCCTTTTGCTGCTCCTCCAACCTCTGAAGCATATAGAGGGTTGAATTCCACCTCGTTACCACTTCTTGCTTCAGATGATGGCAGGGCAGGTTCAGTAGTTTTTGGTGGTGCTCCAGTCTTCTGTACGTGGTGCCTGTACGCCGAAAGTGTCCCGCAATTCTTCTGGCCACCGACAGCATCTCTTGCACGCCCCTGTCGTTTTTTAAAAAATTCTGCACCACCAAATTCAAGGTATGTGCAAAACATGGGACGTGCTGGAATTTGCCCATATTTAATGCACACACAATATTGCTGGCGTTGTCCGATGCCACAAATCCACAGGAGAGTCCAATTGGGGTAAGCCATTCTGCGATGATCTTCCTCAGTTGCCGTAAGAGGTTTTCAGCTGTGTGCGTATTCTGGAAACCGGTGATACAAAGCGTAGCCTGCCTAGGAAAGAGTTGGCGTTTGCGAGATGCTGCTACTGGTGCCGCCGCTGCTGTTCTTGCGGCGGGAGTCCATACATCTACCCAGTGGGCTGTCACAGTCATATAGTCCTGACCCTGCCCTGCTCCACTTGTCCACATGTCCGTGGTTAAGTGGACATTGGGTACAACTGCATTTTTTAGGACACTGGTGACTCTTTTTCTGAGGTCTGTGTACATTTTCGGTATCGCCTGCCTAGAGAAATGGAACCTAGATGGTATTTGGTACCGGGGAAACAGTACCTCCAACAAGTCTCTAGTTGGCTCTGCAGTAATGATGGATACCGGAACCACGTTTCTCACCACCCAGGATGCCAAGGCCTCAGTTATCCGCTTTGCAGTAGGATGACTGCTGTGATATTTCATCTTCCTCGCAAAGGACTGTTGAACAGTCAATTGCTTACTGGAAGTAGTACAAGTGGGCTTACGACTTCCCCTCTGGGATGACCATCGACTCCCAGCGGCAACAACAGCAGCGCCAGCAGCAGTAGGCGTTACACGCAAGGATGCATCGGAGGAATCCCAGGCAGGAGAGGACTCGTCAGAATTGCCAGTGACATGGCCTGCAGGACTATTGGCATTCCTGGGGAAGGAGGAAATTGACACTGAGGGAGTTGGTGGGGTGGTTTGCGTGAGCTTGGTTACAAGAGGAAGGGATTTACTGGTCAGTGGACTGCTTCCGCTGTCACCCAAAGTTTTTGAACTTGTCACTGACTTATTATGAATGCGCTGCAGGTGACGTATAAGGGAGGATGTTCCGAGGTGGTTAACGTCCTTACCCCTACTTATTACAGCTTGACAAAGGGAACACACGGCTTGACACCTGTTGTCCGCATTTCTGGTGAAATACCTCCACACCGAAGAGCTGATTTTTTTGGTATTTTCACCTGGCATGTCAACGGCCATATTCCTCCCACGGACAACAGGTGTCTCCCCGGGTGCCTGACTTAAACAAACCACCTCACCATCAGAATCCTCCTGGTCAATTTCCTCCCCAGCGCCAGCAACACCCATATCCTCCTCATCCTGGTGTACTTCAACACTGACACCTTCAATCTGACTATCAGGAACTGGACTGCGGGTGCTCCTTCCAGCACTTGCAGGGGGCGTGCAAATGGTGGAAGGCGCATGCTCTTCACGTCCAGTGTTGGGAAGGTCAGGCATCGCAACCGACACAATTGGACTCTCCTTGTGGATTTGGGATTTCGAAGAATGCACAGTTCTTTGCTGTGCTGCTTTTGCCAGCTTGAGTCTTTTCATTTTTCTAGCGAGAGGCTGAGTGCTTCCATCCTCATGTGAAGCTGAACCACTAGCCATGAACATAGGCCAGGGCCTCAGCCGTTCCTTGCCACTCCGTGTCGTAAATGGCATATTGGCAAGTTTACGCTTCTCCTCCGACAATTTTATTTTAGGTTTTGGAGTCCTTTTTTTTCTGATATTTGGTGTTTTGGATTTGACATGCTCTGTACTATGACATTGGGCATCGGCCTTGGCAGACGACGTTGCTGGCATTTCATCGTCTCGGCCATGACTAGTGGCAGCAGCTTCAGCACGAGGTGGAAGTGGATCTTGATCTTTCCCTAATTTTGGAACCTCAACATTTTTGTTCTCCATATTTTAATAGGCACAACTAAAAGGCACCTCAGGTAAACAATGGAGATGGATACTAGTATACAATTATGGACTGCCTGCCGAGTGCAGACACAGAGGTAGCCACAGCCGTGAACTACCGTACTGTACTGTGTCTGCTGCTAATATAGACTGGTTGATAAAGAGATGTCTATGTAACTATGTATGTATAAAGAAGAAAGAAAAAAAAACCACGGTTAGGTGGTATACAATTATGGACGGACTGCCTGCCAAGTGCAGACACAGAGGTAGCCACAGCCGTGAACTACCGTACTGTACTGTGTCTGCTGCTAATATAGACTGGTTGATAAAGAGATGTCTATGTAACTATGTATGTATAAAGAAGAAAGAAAAAAAAACCACGGTTAGGTGGTATACAATTATGGACGGACTGCCTGCCGAGTGCAGACACAGAGGTAGCCACAGCCGTGAACTACCGTACTGTACTGTGTCTGCTGCTAATATAGACTGGTTGATAAAGAGATGTCGTAGTAGTATGTATGTATAAAGAAGAAAAAAAAACCACGGTTAGGTGGTATATACAATTATGGACGGGCTGCCGAGTGCCGACACAGAGGTAGCCACAGCCGTGAACTACCGCACTGTACTGTGTCTGCTGCTAATATAGACTGGTTGATAAAGAGATAGTATACTCGTAACTAGTATGTATGTATAAAGAAAGAAAAAAAAACCACGGTTAGGTGGTATATACAATTATGGACGGGCTGCCGAGTGCCGACACAGAGGTAGCCACAGCCGTGAACTACCGCACTGTACTGTGTCTGCTGCTAATATATAGACTGGTTGATAAAGAGATAGTATACTCGTAACTAGTATGTATGTATAAAGAAAGAAAAAAAAACCACGGTTAGGTGGTATATACAATTATGGACGGGCTGCCGAGTGCCGACACAGAGGTAGCCACAGCCGTGAACTACCGCACTGTACTGTGTCTGCTGCTAATATATAGACTGGTTGATAAAGAGATAGTATACTCGTAACTAGTATGTATGTATAAAGAAAGAAAAAAAAACCACGGTTAGGTGGTATATACAATTATGGACGGGCTGCCGAGTGCCGACACAGAGGTAGCCACAGCCGTGAACTACCGCACTGTACTGTGTCTGCTGCTAATATAGACTGGTTGATAAAGAGATAGTATACTCATAACTAGTATGTATGTATAAAGAAAGAAAAAAAAACCACGGTTAGGTGGTATATACAATTATGGACGGGCTGCCGAGTGCCGACACAGAGGTAGCCACAGCCGTGAACTACCGCACTGTACTGTGTCTGCTGCTAATATAGACTGGTTGATAAAGAGATAGTATACTCGTAACTAGTATGACTATAAAGAAAGAAAAAAAAACCACGGTTAGGTGGTATATACAATTATGGACGGGCTGCCGAGTGCCGACACAGAGGTAGCCACAGCCGTGAACTACCGCACTGTACTGTGTCTGCTGCTAATATAGACTGGTTGATAAAGAGATAGTATACTACTAATATTATATATACTGGTGGTCAGGTCACTGGTCACTAGTCACACTGGCAGTGGCACTCCTGCAGCAAAAGTGTGCACTGTTTAATTTTAATATAATATTATGTACTCCTGGCTCCTGCTATAACCTATAACTGGCACTGCAGTGCTCCCCAGTCTCCCCCACAATTATAAGCTGTGTGAGCTGAGCACAGTCAGATATATATATACATTGATGCAGCACACTGGGCTGAGCAGTGCACACAGATATGGTATGTGACTGAGTCACTGTGTGTATCGTTTTTTTCAGGCAGAGAACGGATATATTAAATAAAACAAACAACTGCACTGTCTGGTGGTCACTGTGGTCGTCAGTCACTAAACTCTGCACTCTCTTCTACAGTATCACAGCCTCAGGTCAATCTCTCTCTCTCTCTCTCAACCCTAATCTAAATGGAGAGGACGCCAGCCACGTCCTCTCCCTATCAATCTCAATGCACGTGTGAAAATGGCGGCGACGCGCGGCTCCTTATATAGAATCCGAGTCTCGCGAGAATCCGACAGCGTCATGATGACGTTCGGGCGCGCTCGGGTTAACCGAGCAAGGCGGGAAGATCCGAGTCTGCTCGGACCCGTGAAAAAAACATGAAGTTCGTGCGGGTTCGGATTCAGAGAAACCGAACCCGCTCATCTCTAAAGTTTACATATCCTAGCAGAATTTGTGATTTTCTGGCCATTTGTCAGAGAATATGAATGATAACTCACAAACTTTTCTTTCACTCATGGTTAGTGGTTGCTCAGACTGCTTTCTTCAGATCAGGGGCGTAGCCAGAACTTTGTGGGCCCCATAGCAACATTTTTAAGGGCCCCCTGTCCCAATGCTTCTAGAGTGACACTTCTCTGCAGCCCTATAATAGTGCCCTAGTTCATTTTCTGAACCACAGTAGAGCCTTAGTTAATGTTATGACACATAGTAGTTCCTTTTATGAATCGCAGTAGTGCTTAAGCTCACCCTATGTCACATTTCAGAGCTGACAGTACACATTATGCCGCACAGTACCCCCAATTCACATTATGATATATATTGCTCCCCATTTATATTTTGGCTCATTACAGTGCATACTTGCCTACTTTTGAAAACTAGTTTCAGGGAGATTGCAGGCAGCAGCTGAATGCGCCGTTGAAGGGCGTCTCTAGCTTCGCCCAATGACATGTGACCGTAAAGAATGTCAGTGTTATCTCTGTGTATATGCAGTCTGAATTCTAATGTGTCGTATATGGGAACCAAATGTGTCATCAATTTCTGTCAAACAGGTGAAAAAGGCATAATATAGGTACCAAATAACTTTTAATGAGGAGTCACAATGCTCCTAACAGACAACTTGTTAATGCTGTAAGTTATCTTGTTAACAATAAGAGGTTAATTCTGTCCATGCAAATGGCGTGAATTAGTCCCATACAAATTCCCTGTCAAAGTCTGTAAACACTATTAACGTCCAGCAAAATTAATGCACCTCAATGATCTGGTTAACAAAGTATATATTCAAGTGCTGATCGCAAATAGATGTACTTTAAAGATGATATTGCGCCCTGAACAGAGCAGTCCTTGGTGCTGCTGACCGCAGCAAATGTTTAATTAAACAGTACAGATAATATAAACGTGTGGTGGGGGATATATGTTCTGGGGGTGCGGCGTCCCGTGACCCTCAGGTACATATACTTACCCTTCTTCTTCTGATCGTCCTCGTCTCCCGTCTCCCGCTGCGCTTCCTTCCTCCCCGTCCCGGTCCCAGGCGTGTGTTGATCCGATGTGTGCAAGCCTGCACACTGATGAGTGAGCCTCCGGGACAACGAGACTACCGGCGGCTGCGGCACTTCCGTGTACCGTTCACCTGGTGTGGGTATTCGGTCCCCGGCGCGCTGCAGCGCTGACGGCGGCTCCACTTCACTAGCCAGTGAAGGAGACCGGGGGATCACAGTGGTGTAGGCTATCAGCGGTTCTTTGCAGATAGTCTGTGTGTATCAGTGTCCTCTTTCTCCAACGCATTTCAGCCTTAATTGGCCTTCCTCTGGGAGTAGTGTATAGATTGCTGGTCTGTAGGACTCCTTATATGGTTCCTCCTACTTTTTCATTGGCTGTATCTTAATTGAATAAACAGATTGGTGTGAATCTAAAACATACACTGGGCTGTGTTTAATTCTGATCGGTCCTAATGTGATCCTTATGGATTTTGACACTTAATCTTCGTGTTTAACCTACGGATTTGTATACATGAAGAAAACTTTATCTGTGACCTTTAAATATTTGACGACTTATATCGTTTGAGTATGGTATAAAATGTAAACATTTGTAATTTGCCTAGTAGGATAGATCACCTACAAACATTAGCAGCTCGCCAAATTCACTAGACAGTATTGCCTCAGTGCGCAGGTGGTAATTCTCTA
Source organism: Pseudophryne corroboree (assembly GCF_028390025.1). Taxonomy (NCBI): domain Eukaryota; kingdom Metazoa; phylum Chordata; class Amphibia; order Anura; family Myobatrachidae; genus Pseudophryne; species Pseudophryne corroboree. The sequence continues at coordinate 711,015,927 of NC_086444.1, read as the reverse complement.
CAATCGCCCAATGGCATGTCTAGCTCCACCTATAGGCGTATTTATTGCGATAGCAGGTAAAAATTATAGTAGTAAAAGGAGCATTATACCCAGTACTTTACATTATAACATTCCGCCCAATTTGTTGAATCTCTCAGGAGGGACATCTGTGCGCACCCAGGAAGTGCCGCGATTATGAGCCCCTGTTTTTGTTACTATGGGGGGCATGAACAGCGCTCTGTGAGCTGCTGGTCATGCCCTGTGTCCTCTCTGCTGGTGAATAGACGCTGTGTGCATGCGCACAGGGTCTATTCACTGCTGCTCTGCTAAGGTCTGCCAACTGCCCCTCCCCCAACTGCGGGACACTGATGCCCGGTTCCGGTATGAATGGTCGACCATGTTATGGTCGACAGTCATTAGGTCAACCACTATTGGTCGACATTGGCATGGTCGACATGGACAAAAGGTTGACACATAAAAATGGTCGACACATGGAAAGGTCAACATGTTTTTTTTTTACTTTTTTGTGTCATTTTTTGCGTAAAGTGACGGGGAACCCCAATTAGTGCACCGCGTCCCCTCGCATAGCTCGCTTCGCTCACCATGCTTCGGGCAAGGTGCCTCGCTGCGCTTGGCACAGATTACCGTTCCCAATCGTAGTCCACGTGGATCGTAAAGTATGGAAAAGTTCCACAAAAGAAAACAAATGTGAAAAACTAATTTCGACCTTTTCATGTGTTGACCATTTTCACGTGTCGACCACATGTCCATGTTGACCATGTCAGTGTCGATCAATAGTGGTTGACCTAATGACTGTCGATCATAACATGGTCGACCATCCAGACGGGTACTCTGATGCCCGCGGGTCGGACAATGGTACAGTCCGTGAAAAAAATGGGACTGTCTCGCCAAAATCAGGACAGCTGGGAGGTCTGACATAAATAACATACACAGCGCCCCTCGCCCATATTACACCCAGTAGCAGATTACATTGCATTATACACAGCCCCCCATATCACACCCAGTTCCACATTACACACAGCCCCTCCATATGGGATGTAACTATGTTACCGGCAATCGGAATCCCAACCGCTAGTAATCCTGACAGTTGGCATGCCGACTAACAGGGACTATTCCCACTTGTTGGTATCCACGACACCCACAGAGCGGGAAAAGAACTTGTGGTGAGCGCAACGATCACCCAAGGGGCTTTGTTGCGCCCGCCTTCCCCGCCGGCAATCTTGCGGCCGGGATCCCAGCGTCGGATGCTGATAGATGGGTTCCCGACCACTGGTCACCAAATCCCAACCCCCCCACTACTACACCGAGCACATTACATTATACACAGCACCCCTCCACCATATTACACCCAGCACATTACATTATACACAGCCCCCTTCCCCCATATTATATTATACACAGCCTCCCTCCCCCATATTACACCCAGCACATTAAATTATACACAGCCCCCCATATTACCCAGCACATTACATTATACACCCCCCTCCTTTAATATTACACCCAGCACATTACATTATACACCCCCCTCCTTTAATATTACACCCAGCACATTACATTATACACCCCCCTCCTTTAATATTACACCCAGCACATTACATTATACACCCCCTCTCCTTTAATATTACACGCAGCACATTACATTATACACCCCCCTCCTTTAATATTACACCCAGCACATTACATTATACACCCCCTCTCCTTTAATATTACACGCAGCACATTACATTATACACCCCCCTCCTTTAATATTACACCCAGCACATTACATTATACACCCCCTCTCCTTTAATATTACACCCAGCACATTACATTAACCCCCCCCCTTTAATATTACATCCAGCACATTACATTATACACACCTCCCTCCTTTATACTACAACCTGTACCAGATTACATATTATTATACACATCACCCCCCTCCCCCTCCCAATATTACACCTAATGCCACATTACATCCCTCCCCCCATTACACTCTGCAACGACCTGGCTAGGTTGCTCCTACCTGTATGGACTGGGAGCAGACCTCAGGACAGTGTGAGAAGGCAGCCAGTGCAGCCAGGAAGAGCCGAGGAGCAGAGAGAGGACAGCTGCTGCTGGGCTGATGATACTTGCTGCTGAGTCTGGTGGGAGGGGCCAGCCACAGGGAAGCAAAGCTCTTCTTCAGACAGCCTCTCAGTGTGCACAGCAGGAAGGCTGCCGCTGCACACAACCCTGCAGTGACTGCCCTGAAGTCTCCAGTGTAGGCCCCGCCCCCCGGCCTCTCCGGAGTTGCGCATGTGCAGTCTAGCGTTTCAATGAAGGACCTTAATATCTGGGAGGGTTGACAAGGTTTGCGGGGCAGGGGGGGAGGCTCTTTTAAAAATGGGGAGCATGTGGGAGGGTAGGCAAACCTGTTACAGTGCCCCCGGTTCATATTTTATAACATTAAAATGCCCTCCAGTTCATTTTATACCACACTACATGGAAAAAGTTTGAAAGGACCCCTATGTACCACCCAGTGGCGAAAAATGTATATAACACATGTAACTTTGATAGGGAAGGTGGGCCCCTTTCAGCCGTGGGCCCCATAGCAGCTGCACTGCCTGCACCTATGGTAGCTACGCCCTTTCTTCAGATACATCTCAGATTAGTTTATGCAATCATCAGTGTTTATGAATCTCGAACTTGAGAGCTTTATTTTATTCATACTGTCAAAACGCTCTTTTACTTACCACCAAAAGTGTATTGCCTTCCTCGGTTACCTCTAACATTCGCTTTACGGACGTATATAAGGCCTGGTGCGGCATTAATAAGAAACTGCACAGAATTTAATTTAAAGCTCTCCATTTACTGTACTACATTTTTTTCCACCAGGTTTGGACTATCCGAGACATTTTTAATCCAGGGTGCACCTTGTGTGCTTTTGATTATTTAAAAGAAAATTTTTATATTTCCCATAAACATTTCTTTATAGAAAATTCTGAAGGGTTCAAAAACTTACATCACACACCACAATTTGTACCAAATATGTACCACCCACAGTGTCACATAATACGTGTCAGAAATAGTAATCGAACGCTGTGGTTTAATTTCACCAACAGTGTTGCACAATACGTGTATGAGTATGAAATAAAATATATTACTGTGGTACAACCTTCACCCACCGTGTCACACAATACGTGTATGAGTCAGAAATAGTGATCGAACACTGTGGTTTAATTTCACCAACAGTGTCGCACAATACGTGTGGACTGACCGGTAGTGTCACCGAAAAATACAATACCTGTAGTATAGTACACTGGGATTTAGCACCAAACAAAAAAAAAAAAAAAAATATATATATATATATATATATATATAGAGTTCTAGCATGGACCGGCACTCCCACTATTGGTAAATTAACATGCCCTTTTGCCCTCTGATATCAATAAGTAAGACAGGAGCGGTAAAACAAACAGCGGCACTCGGGGTCTTAAGCATTAAAAGTGTATTGAAATCTATGAAGTGATTTCAATACACTTTTAATGCTTAAGACCCCGAGTGCCGCTGTTTGTTTTACCGCTCCTATATATATATATATATATATATATATATATATATATATTTATTTCTCATACGTCTAGAGGCATACTTGCCGACTTTTGGGCTGCTCTCTCCGGGAAAAAGCAGCCGATCGGCTCAGCAGGGCAGGCGGGCAGTGTGGTGACGTGCTGAGGGGGGCGGGCAAGAGGCGGAATGGGGGCGGGCCAGAGGCAGAACGGGGCGTGGCTGCTGGACTCGTCATGTAAGCCACGCCCCCCGCTGTGTAATGCCGCTATTACCGGCATTATACAGCAGGGGGCGTGGCTATGATGACGCAATTCAACAAGAATCGCGTCATCGCCTGCCCGGACCGCCCACTTTACTCGCTAAGTGGACGGCCGGGCAGGGGGTGACCCCTGAAATCGGGAGACTTGCCTGCTCTTCCGGGGGGCCTGGAGGGTCACCCGAATTTCGGGAGCCTCCCGCCCATTCTGGGAGGGTAGGCAAGTATGCCTAGAGGATGCTGGGGATGCTTCAAGAACCATGGGGTATAGACGGGATCCGCAGGAGACATGGGCACTTTAAGACTTTAAAATGGGTGTGAACTGGCTCCTCCCTCTATGCCCCTCCTCCAGACTCCAGTTAGATTCTGTGCCCAGAGAGACTGGTCACACACTGAGGAGCTCTACTGAGTTTCTCGGAAAAGACTTTGTTAGGTTTATTATTTTCAGGGAGACCTGCTGGCAACAGGCTCCCTGCATCGTGGGACTGAGGGGAGAGAAGCAGACCTACTTCTGTGAGTTCAAAGGCTCTGCTTCTTAGGCTACTGGACACCATTAGCTCCAGAGGGTCTGATCACTTGGTACGCCTAGCTGCTCGTTCCCAGAGCCGCGCCGTTACCCCCCTTGCAGAGCCAGAAGAAAGAAGCCGGGTGAGTAAAAGAAGAACAGAAGACTTCAGTGACGGCAGAAGACTTTATCTGAGGTGCCGCGCTGCGCCCCATTGCTCCCACACACAAGCGGCACTACAAGGGTGCAGGGCGCAGGGGGGGCGCCCTGGGCAGCATGTTTACCTCAGATAGAGACTGGCAAGAGAGATATTGAGTGCCTGGGCACTAAATACAGACCCCGCCAGTATAAATATATAGAAAATAGCGGGGCTAAGCGCGCCATTAAGGGGGCATGGCTTAGCCCTCACAGCTCTAACCAGCGCCATTTTCTCCTCATAGAGCAGCTGGTCCTTCCAAAACACTGCTGTATAGATCAGTGTGAAAAACGAGGGGGGGCACAGTTGTTTAGTGCAATATAAGATAAAAATAAAATCACACTATCATGAGCGCAATGTAAATGAGCTGGTAAACTCTATGTGTTTCCATGACGGAATGTACTGGGGTCTATCCCTTATAGCCAGTAATGTCGGTGGGTGTTTGGTACACGGGTGTCGGCATATCTGAGGCTGAGTGCTCTGTCACAAAGGGAATGACTGTCGGCGCTGTCGACTCCTAATAGTACTTGGTACATGTAAATAAATGTCAACATGTCAGTAGAAATATATTTTTCCTGAGAGAAAACTATATGGGAGACACAGACGTGGGGGGTGACCCTGTTGGCACCAACAATATCTGACTGGGTGGAAATTGGCATGATAATTAGAGATGAGCGGGTTCGGTTTCTCTGAATCCGAACCCGCACGAACTTCATGTTTTTTTCACGGGTCTGAGCAGACTCGGATCCTCCCGCCTTGCTCGGTTAACCCGAGCGCGCCCGAACGTCATCATGACGCTGTCGGATTCTCGCGAGACTCGGATTCTATATAAGGAGCCGCGCGTCGCCGCCATTTTCACACGTGCATTGAGATTGATAGGGAGAGGACGTGGCTGGCGTCCTCTCCATTTAGATTAGGGTTGAGAGAGAGAGAGAGAGATTGACCTGAGGCTGTGATACTGTAGAAGAGAGTGCAGAGTTTAGTGACTGACGACCACAGTGACCACCAGACAGTGCAGTTGTTTGTTTTATTTAATATATCCGTTCTCTGCCTGAAAAAAACGATACACACAGTGACTCAGTCACATACCATATCTGTGTGCACTGCTCAGCCCAGTGTGCTGCATCAATGTATATATATATCTGACTGTGCTCAGCTCACACAGCTTATAATTGTGGGGGAGACTGGGGAGCACTGCAGTGCCAGTTATAGGTTATAGCAGGAGCCAGGAGTACATAATATTATATTAAAATTAAACAGTGCACACTTTTGCTGCAGGAGTGCCACTGCCAGTGTGACTAGTGACCAGTGACCTGACCACCAGTATATATAATATTAGTAGTATACTATCTCTTTATCAACCAGTCTATATTAGCAGCAGACACAGTACAGTGCGGTAGTTCACGGCTGTGGCTACCTCTGTGTCGGCACTCGGCAGCCCGTCCATAATTGTATATACCACCTAACCGTGGTTTTTTTTTTCTTTCTTTATAGTCATACTAGTTACGAGTATACTATCTCTTTATCAACCAGTCTATATTAGCAGCAGACACAGTACAGTGCGGTAGTTCATGGCTGTGGCTACCTCTGTGTCGGCACTCGGCAGCCCGTCCATAATTGTATATACCACCTAACCGTGGTTTTTTTTTCTTTCTTTATACATACATACTAGTTACGAGTATACTATCTCTTTATCAACCAGTCTATATATTAGCAGCAGACACAGTACAGTGCGGTAGTTCACGGCTGTGGCTACCTCTGTGTCGGCACTCGGCAGCCCGTCCATAATTGTATATACCACCTAACCGTGGTTTTTTTTTCTTTCTTTATACATACATACTAGTTACGAGTATACTATCTCTTTATCAACCAGTCTATATATTAGCAGCAGACACAGTACAGTGCGGTAGTTCACGGCTGTGGCTACCTCTGTGTCGGCACTCGGCAGCCCGTCCATAATTGTATATACCACCTAACCGTGGTTTTTTTTCTTTCTTTATACATACATACTAGTTACGAGTATACTATCTCTTTATCAACCAGTCTATATTAGCAGCAGACACAGTACAGTGCGGTAGTTCACGGCTGTGGCTACCTCTGTGTCGGCACTCGGCAGCCCGTCCATAATTGTATATACCACCTAACCGTGGTTTTTTTTTCTTTCTTTATACATACATACTAGTTACGAGTATACTATCTCTTTATCAACCAGTCTATATATTAGCAGCAGACACAGTACAGTGCGGTAGTTCACGGCTGTGGCTACCTCTGTGTCGGCACTCGGCAGCCCGTCCATAATTGTATATACCACCTAACCGTGGTTTTTTTTTCTTTCTTTATACATACATACTAGTTACGAGTATACTATCTCTTTATCAACCAGTCTATATATTAGCAGCAGACACAGTACAGTGCGGTAGTTCACGGCTGTGGCTACCTCTGTGTCGGCACTCGGCAGCCCGTCCATAATTGTATATACCACCTAACCGTGGTTTTTTTTTCTTTCTTTATACATACATACTAGTTACGAGTATACTATCTCTTTATCAACCAGTCTATATTAGCAGCAGACACAGTACAGTGCGGTAGTTCACGGCTGTGGCTACCTCTGTGTCGGCACTCGGCAGCCCGTCCATAATTGTATATACCACCTAACCGTGGTTTTTTTTTCTTTCTTTATACATACATACTAGTTACGAGTATACTATCTCTTTATCAACCAGTCTATATATTAGCAGCAGACACAGTACAGTGCGGTAGTTCACGGCTGTGGCTACCTCTGTGTCGGCACTCGGCAGCCCGTCCATAATTGTATATACCACCTAACCGTGGTTTTTTTTTCTTTCTTTATAGTCATACTAGTTACGAGTATACTATCTCTTTATCAACCAGTCTATATTAGCAGCAGACACAGTACAGTGCGGTAGTTCACGGCTGTGGCTACCTCTGTGTCGGCACTCGGCAGCCCGTCCATAATTGTATATACCACCTAACCGTGGTTTTTTTTTCTTTCTTTATACATACATACTAGTTACGAGTATACTATCTCTTTATCAACCAGTCTATATTAGCAGCAGACACAGTACAGTGCGGTAGTTCACGGCTGTGGTTACCTCTGTGTCGGCACTCGGCAGCCCGTCCATAATTGTATATACCACCTAACCGTGGTTTTTTTTTCTTTCTTTATACATACATACTAGTTACGAGTATACTATCTCTTTATCAACCAGTCTATATATTAGCAGCAGACACAGTACAGTGCGGTAGTTCACGGCTGTGGCTACCTCTGTGTCGGCACTCGGCAGCCCGTCCATAATTGTATATACCACCTAACCGTGGTTTTTTTTTCTTCTTTATACATACATACTACTACGACATCCCTTTATCAACCAGTCTATATTAGCAGCAGACACAGTACAGTACGGTAGTTCACGGCTGTGGCTACCTCTGTGTCTGCACTCGGCAGGCAGTCCGTCCATAATTGTATACCACCTAACCGTGGTTTTTTTTTCTTTCTTCTTTATACATACATAGTTACATAGACATCTCTTTATCAACCAGTCTATATTAGCAGCAGACACAGTACAGTACGGTAGTTCACGGCTGTGGCTACCTCTGTGTCTGCACTCGGCAGGCAGTCCATAATTGTATACTAGTATCCATCTCCATTGTTTACCTGAGGTGCCTTTTAGTTGTGCCTATTAAAATATGGAGAACAAAAATGTTGAGGTTCCAAAATTAGGGAAAGATCAAGATCCACTTCCACCTCGTGCTGAAGCTGCTGCCACTAGTCATGGCCGAGACGATGAAATGCCAGCAACGTCGTCTGCCAAGGCCGATGCCCAATGTCATAGTACAGAGCATGTCAAATCCAAAACACCAAATATCAGAAAAAAAAGGACTCCAAAACCTAAAATAAAATTGTCGGAGGAGAAGCGTAAACTTGCCAATATGCCATTTACGACACGGAGTGGCAAGGAACGGCTGAGGCCCTGGCCTATGTTCATGGCTAGTGGTTCAGCTTCACATGAGGATGGAAGCACTCAGCCTCTCGCTAGAAAAATGAAAAGACTCAAGCTGGCAAAAGCAGCACAGCAAAGAACTGTGCATTCTTCGAAATCCCAAATCCACAAGGAGAGTCCAATTGTGTCGGTTGCGATGCCTGACCTTCCCAACACTGGACGTGAAGAGCATGCGCCTTCCACCATTTGCACGCCCCCTGCAAGTGCTGGAAGGAGCACCCGCAGTCCAGTTCCTGATAGTCAGATTGAAGATGTCAGTGTTGAAGTACACCAGGATGAGGAGGATATGGGTGTTGCTGGCGCTGGGGAGGAAATTGACCAGGAGGATTCTGATGGTGAGGTGGTTTGTTTAAGTCAGGCACCCGGGGAGACACCTGTTGTCCGTGGGAGGAATATGGCCGTTGACATGCCAGGTGAAAATACCAAAAAAATCAGCTCTTCGGTGTGGAGGTATTTCACCAGAAATGCGGACAACAGGTGTCAAGCCGTGTGTTCCCTTTGTCAAGCTGTAATAAGTAGGGGTAAGGACGTTAACCACCTCGGAACATCCTCCCTTATACGTCACCTGCAGCGCATTCATAATAAGTCAGTGACAAGTTCAAAAACTTTGGGTGACAGCGGAAGCAGTCCACTGACCAGTAAATCCCTTCCTCTTGTAACCAAGCTCACGCAAACCACCCCACCAACTCCCTCAGTGTCAATTTCCTCCTTCCCCAGGAATGCCAATAGTCCTGCAGGCCATGTCACTGGCAATTCTGACGATTCCTCTCCTGCCTGGGATTCCTCCGATGCATCCTTGCGTGTAACGCCTACTGCTGCTGGCGCTGCTGTTGTTGCTGCTGGGAGTCGATGGTCATCCCAGAGGGGAAGTCGTAAGCCCACTTGTACTACTTCCAGTAAGCAATTGACTGTTCAACAGTCCTTTGCGAGGAAGATGAAATATCACAGCAGTCATCCTGCTGCAAAGCGGATAACTGAGGCCTTGACAACTATGTTGCTGTTAGACGTGCGTCCGGTATCCGCCGTTAGTTCACAGGGAACTAGACAATTTATTGAGGCAGTGTGCCCCCGTTACCAAATACCATCTAGGTTCCACTTCTCTAGGCAGGCGATACCGAGAATGTACACGGACGTCAGAAAAAGACTCACCAGTGTCCTAAAAAATGCAGTTGTACCCAATGTCCACTTAACCACGGACATGTGGACAAGTGGAGCAGGACAGGGTCAGGACTATATGACTGTGACAGCCCACTGGGTAGATGTATGGACTCCCGCCGCAAGAACAGCAGCGGCGGCACCAGTAGCAGCATCTCGCAAACGCCAACTCTTTCCTAGGCAGGCTACGCTTTGTATCACCGCTTTCCAGAATACGCACACAGCTGAAAACCTCTTACGGCAACTGAGGAAGATCATCGCGGAATGGCTTACCCCAATTGGACTCTCCTGTGGATTTGTGGCATCGGACAACGCCAGCAATATTGTGTGTGCATTAAATATGGGCAAATTCCAGCACGTCCCATGTTTTGCACATACCTTGAATTTGGTGGTGCAGAATTTTTTAAAAAACGACAGGGGCGTGCAAGAGATGCTGTCGGTGGCCAGAAGAATTGCGGGACACTTTCGGCGTACAGGCACCACGTACAGAAGACTGGAGCACCACCAAAAACTACTGAACCTGCCCTGCCATCATCTGAAGCAAGAAGTGGTAACGAGGTGGAATTCAACCCTCTATATGCTTCAGAGGTTGGAGGAGCAGCAAAAGGCCATTCAAGCCTATACAATTGAGCACGATATAGTAGGTGGAATGCACCTGTCTCAGGCGCAGTGGAGAATGATTTCAACGTTGTGCAAGGTTCTGATGCCCTTTGAACTTGCCACACGTGAAGTCAGTTCAGACACTGCCAGCCTGAGTCAGGTCATTCCCCTCATCAGGCTTTTGCAGAAGAAGCTGGAGACATTGAAGGAGGAGCTAACACGGAGCGATTCCGCTAGGCATGTGGGACTTGTGGATGGAGCCCTTAATTCGCTTAACAAGGATTCACGGGTGGTCAATCTGTTGAAATCAGAGCACTACATTTTGGCCACCGTGCTCGATCCTAGATTTAAAGCCTACCTTGGATCTCTCTTTCCGGCAGACACAAGTCTGCTGGGGTTGAAAGACCTGCTGGTGACAAAATTGTCAAGTCAAGCGGAACGCGACCTGTCAACATCTCCTCCTTCACATTCTCCCGCAACTGGGGGTGCGAGGAAAAGGCTCAGAATTCCGAGCCCACCCGCTGGCGGTGATGCAGGGCAGTCTGGAGCGACTGCTGATGCTGACATCTGGTCCGGACTGAAGGACCTGACAACGATTACGGACATGTCGTCTACTGTCACTGCATATGATTCTCTCAACATTGATAGAATGGTGGAGGATTATATGAGTGACCGCATCCAAGTAGGCACGTCACACAGTCCGTACTTATACTGGCAGGAAAAAGAGGCAATTTGGAGGCCCTTGCACAAACTGGCTTTATTCTACCTAAGTTGCCCTCCCACAAGTGTGTACTCCGAAAGAGTGTTTAGTGCCGCCGCTCACCTTGTCAGCAATCGGCGTACGAGGTTACATCCAGAAAATGTGGAGAAGATGATGTTCATTAAAATGAATTATAATCAATTCCTCCGCGGAGACATTGACCAGCAGCAATTGCCTCCACAAAGTACACAGGGAGCTGAGATGGTGGATTCCAGTGGGGACGAATTGATAATCTGTGAGGAGGGGGATGTACACGGTGATATATCGGAGGGTGATGATGAGGTGGACATCTTGCCTCTGTAGAGCCAGTTTGTGCAAGGAGAGATTAATTGCTTCTTTTTGGGGGGGGGTCCAAACCAACCCGTCATATCAGTCACAGTCGTGTGGCAGACCCTGTCACTGAAATGATGGGTTGGTTAAAGTGTGCATGTCCTGTTTTGTTTATACAACATAAGGGTGGGTGGGAGGGCCCAAGGACAATTCCATCTTGCACCTCTTTTTTCTTTTCTTTTTCTTTGCATCATGTGCTGATTGGGGAGGGTTTTTTGGAAGGGACATCCTGCGTGACACTGCAGTGCCACTCCTAAATGGGCCCGGTGTTTGTGTCGGCCACTAGGGTCGCTAATCTTACTCACACAGTCAGCTACCTCATTGCGCCTCTATTTTTCTTTGCGTCATGTGCTGTTTGGGGAGGGTTTTTTGGAAGGGACATCCTGCGTGACACTGCAGTGCCACTCCTAGATGGGCCCGGTGTTTGTGTCGGCCACTAGGGTCGCTAATCTTACTCACACAGCTACCTCATTGCGCCTCTTTTTTTCTTTGCGTCATGTGCTGTTTGGGGAGGGTTTTTTGGAAGGGACATCCTGCGTGACACTGCAGTGCCACTCCTAGATGGGCCCGGTGTTTGTGTCGGCCACTAGGGTTGCTAATCTTACTCACACAGCTACCTCATTGCGCCTCTTTTTTTCTTTGCGTCATGTGCTGTTTGGGGAGGGTTTTTTGGAAGGGACATCCTGCGTGACACTGCAGTGCCACTCCTAGATGGGCCCGGTGTTTGTGTCGGCCACTAGGGTCGCTTATCTTACTCACACAGTCAGCTACCTCATTGCGCCTCTTTTTTTCTTTGCGTCATGTGCTGTTTGGGGAGGGTTTTTTGGAAGGGCCATCCTGCGTGACACTGCAGTGCCACTCCTAGATGGGCCCGGTGTTTGTGTCGGCCACTAGGGTCGCTAATCTTACTCACACAGCTACCTCATTGCGCCTCTTTTTTTCTTTGCGTCATGTGCTGTTTGGGGAGGGTTTTTTGGAAGGGCCATCCTGCGTGACACTGCAGTGCCACTCCTAGATGGGCCCGGTGTTTGTGTCGGCCACTAGGGTCGCTAATCTTACTCACACAGCTACCTCATTGCGCCTCTTTTTTTCTTTGCGTCATGTGCTGTTTGGGGAGGGTTTTTTGGAAGGGCCATCCTGCGTGACACTGCAGTGCCACTCCTAGATGGGCCCGGTGTTTGTGTCGGCCACTAGGGTCGCTAATCTTACTCACACAGCTACCTCATTGCGCCTCTTTTTTTCTTTGCGTCATGTGCTGTTTGGGGAGGGTTTTTTGGAAGGGACATCCTGCGTGACACTGCAGTGCCACTCCTAGATGGGCCCGGTGTTTGTGTCGGCCACTAGGGTCGCTTATCTTACTCACACAGCGACCTCGGTGCAAATTTTAGGACTAAAAATAATATTGTGAGGTGTGAGGTATTCAGAATAGACTGAAAATGAGTGTAAATTATGGTTTTTGAGGTTAATAATACTTTGGGATCAAAATGACCCCCAAATTCTATGATTTAAGCTGTTTTTTAGTGTTTTTTGAAAAAAACACCCGAATCCAAAACACACCCGAATCCGACAAAAAAAATTCGGTGAGGTTTTGCCAAAACGCGTTCGAACCCAAAACACGGCCGCGGAACCGAACCCAAAACCAAAACACAAAACCCGAAAAATTTCAGGCGCTCATCTCTAATGATAATGTGATATCGGGGAATGCTATACCTATATGTATATGTATGTATAGTGAGGTTACATTGGTCTGTGGCACGATCACAGACGCAATCATATTTATGGTGGGAGCCATATTCAAAGAATTGATTTCTCTCAGACCCCTCGGGATCGCAAAAATGTTATTTTGCCTAATTACTACTCCCTGAGATCGACTCGAATAATGTTTTTTATGTTGCCCATAATATTTCCTGATTAGATCCACAAAATCGGCATTCAGTACATGTTCATACACATTGGAACGTTTTAACGTCACTAGGGACCCTGCTGTTCCTGGTATACGTATTAGATTTTATATATATATAGAGAGAGAGAGAGAGAGAGAAAGAGATGTGTGTATAGGTGCATTGGAAGGTATATTTATGTATATTTATATATAAATATTTATAATGAATGCTGAGGTAAAGTTATTCCTTCTCATGGATAGAATAAAGTCTGAGTCACCCCTGTTCTGCACAGGGCTCTGTCACAAAGGATCGTATGCAGGAATATATGTGATACTCTAATTATGTGTCCACATGTACGTTGATTATACTAGCATTACATGCGCATGGGGGAGTAGTTGTATGTATGCAGGGTACTCCTGAAGTTGAGTCATGTCTATATCATTACAGCATACTGCTGTGCGACTACAAGGGATATAGGACTCTTGGGTTTGCGGGCCACTTCCATGGCGGTCTTGACTAGGAAGACGTTGTGGATTCACCAATGGAATGCTGAGGCTGACTCCGAGAAGTACTGGGGTATCTTCCCTATGAAGGTGAAACCTGGTTTAGGGATGGCTTTGTTAAGTTGATCTCGACAGATACCACTGGTAAGTCTACCTTCTTGAGCTATGTTCCCTCACGACGGTTGGTGACGCATTTTTGTAGGATGCAGTCTTTTCGACCGGATGGATACGTTTTTTTCCCCTTCTTTGCAGGTAGAGGAAGGTGAAAAGGTAAGAGGTCAGCAGCCTTTAAAGTTGCAGAAGCAGAACTCATCCTCTGTTTCTACCACATCCACCGCATGTCGCTGGGTCTATCTTGCAGGAGCCCACACCGGTGGGACCACGTCTAACACTCTTCAGTCAGTCCTGGAATGGACATGGACGAGTGAGTTAAGAATAGAGTCCCAAGGGGGACATAATGGAGTTTCCAGACGGTTCCCTTCACTGATTTTTCAAATAGATCTTACTAATTCTCCTCTGGACGGGGAGGTAGTATGCAACACCATACAGAAGTTGGGTCAGGATCAGGACATTGTCCTGCTGTCCTGGTCATAAAAAAAACCAAAAAAAACCAACAACCTGTTTTTCAAGCTTTTTCGTGCTTCTGAGCCCGGACGGCTCGGTCAGAGCAACCCCAGAAAAGTCTCTACTTAAGAAGTTGAACTACAAGATGGAGTCTCTCAGGACAGGGATCTCCAAACTGTAAAAGGAGTAAGAGGGTCTAAGTACGGTTTATTCCGCATTAGGCTTACCTGGGTTTGCTATTCAGGATTGTCATTGCCATTTCACCGGAGTGATGGCAGTACGATGGTTTTCCTTCAATAGTAAAAGCCATTATTATTCTGTACTGGGACGCTCTCCTGACTACGGCGAGGTCAAGAAAAAAGTGGTGAAAATCGTTGTTTTCTCTCTGACAGTTCTTCAACACAGTGGTTGGTTCCTGAACTTGCCAGAATCACTGTTGATCCCAACGACGCGGATGTCGGAGTTGGGAATAAGGTTAGATACAGAACTGTTGAGAGTGGAAAGAGCTCTGAGGATCCAGAGTCGGATCAGATTTGCAACAGCGTAAATCCATCAATACGTTTTGTTGATGAAGTAGATGGGTGCGGCCTACGAGGCAATTCGGTGAGCAGGTTAAATGCCAGAGTGGTTTTAGCGGGACCAGTTGGACATGTGGTCTGAGTCTCACCTGCACTTACACCGGAAAATAATCCTATTCTCCAGGACCAGAATATCTCTCCTGTGGTGGCTGCACAGTTCTCACCTCCTAGAGGGACGATGGTTCGGCATACAGGATTAGATCCTGGTGTACATGGATGCAAGTCTCCGAGGCTGGGGAGCAGTCTTTCAAGGGGAAGAATTTCCAGGGAAAACGGTCAAGCCAGGAAGCTTGTCTGCAATAAACATTCTAGAATTGAAGGCTATTTACAACGGCCTTCTGCAAGCGGAACATCTTCTTCGCGATCTGCCCGTCTTAATTCAGTCGGACAACTTAATAGCAGTGGCGTAAGTAAACCGCTAGGGCGGAACAGAGAGCAAAGTGGCGATGGCAGAAGCCACAAAAGTTTTCTGCTGGGCGGAAAGGCGTGTTAACGCTCTGTTAGCGGTCTTCATTCCGGGTGTAGACAACTGGAAAACAGACTTCCTCAGCAGACACGATCTCCATCCAGGAGAGTGGGGTCTTCATCAAGAGGTTTTCACAAAAGTGACAGGTCTTTGGGGAATTCCTCAAATAGACGTAATGGCGTCTTGCTTCAACAAGAAACTGCAGAGATATGTTTCCAGGTCAAGGGACCCTCCAGCAATAGCGGTGGACGCCCTGGTGACACCATGGGTGTTTCAGTCGGTATGCGTGTTCCCTCCATTTCTACTCTTTCCAAGGGTGATAAAGATCATAAGAAGAACAAAGGTTCAGGCGATCCTCTTTGTTCCGGACTGGCCAAGGAGGGCTTGGTATCAAGATCTTCAAGAATTACTCATAGAAGATCCCTGACCTCTTCCTCTACGAGAGGACCTGTTACAGCAAGCACCGTGCGTGTATCAAGACTTACCGCGGCTGCGTTGGGTGTCATGACGGTTGAACGCCATATCCTAGCCCGAAAGGGTATTCCATGTGAAGTCATTCCCACACTTCTTCAGGCTAGGAAAGAAGTAACGGCAAAGCATTACCACCGTATTTGGAGGAAATATGTGTCTTGGTGTGAATCCAAGAAGGCTCCTACGGAAGAATTTCAGCTGGGGCCTGAAGTTAGGCTCTAGTAAAGTACAAATTTTGGCCTTGTCAATCTTCTTTCAGAAAGAATTGGCCTCCCTTCCAGAAGTTCAGACCTTCATGAAAGGCGTGCTACACATCCAACCTCCATTTGTGCCCCCTGTGGCACCGTGGTATCTTAATGTGGTATTGCAATTCCTGCAATCTCATTGGTTTGAACCTTTACGTAAGGTTGAGTTAAAATTCCTTACTTGGAAAGTAGTCATGCTGTTGGCCTTGGCATCCAGGCAGGTATCTGAGTTGGCGGCTTTGTCTCACAAAAGCCCCTATTTAATCTTCCATGCTGATAGATCGGAGTTGAGAACTCGTCAGCAGTTTCTACCAAAAGTGGTTTCATCATTTCACGTAAACCAGCCTATTGTGGTGCCAGTGGCTACTGATGCCTTGGCGGAATCGAAGTCTCTCAATGTGGTCAGAGCTTTGAAAATCTATGTCGCCAGAACGGCGCAGATTAGGAAAACAGAGGCTCTGTTTGTCCTGTGGGCTCCCAACAAGATTTGGGCTCCTGCTTCTAAGCAGACTATTGCACTGGATCTGTAATACGATTCAGCAGGCTCATTCTACGGCAGGATTGTCATTACCGAAATCGGTAAAAGCCCATTCTACCAGAAAAGTGGGCTCATCCTGGGCGGCTGCCCGAGGGGTCTCAGCATTACAGCTTTGCCGAGCTGCTACTTGGTCGGGTTCGAACACCTTTGCAAAGTTTTACAAGTTTGATACCCTGGCTGAGGAGGACCTCTTGGTTTGGTCAATCGGTGCTGCAGAGTCATCCGCACTCTCCCGCCCGTTCTAGAGCTTTGGTATAAACCCCATGGTTCTTGAAGCATCCCCATCATCCTCTAGGACGTATGAGAAAATAGGATTTTAATACCTACCGGTAATCCTTTTCTCTTAGTCCGTAGAGCATGCTGGGTGCCCGTCCCAGTGCGTACTGTATCTGCATTCATTGGGTATGTTTGAACACGTGGTGTGTTGTTTTTTAGTCAGACTGTTGCTAACGATATTCAGGCCATAGCATGCGTTATGCTGTTGCTGGTTGTGTTACGTTTTATGTCAGCGTATTGCTGCATATTCTTCATGCCGTCGGCTGGTGTTCTATTGAATACCTCGTTCTGCGGCATACTGGAGGTGTGAGCTGGTAAAATGCTCACTGTGCTTTATCGATAAATTCTTTCCTCGAAATGTCCATCTCCCTGGGCACAGTTCCTATAACTGGAGTCTGGAGGAGAGGCATAGAGGGAGGAGCCAGTTCACACCCCTTTTAAAGTCTTAAAGTGCCCATGTCTCCTGCGGATCCCGTCTATACCCCATGGTTCTTGAAGCATCCCCAGCATCCTCTACGGTCTAAGAGAAAAGGATTTACCGGTAGGTATTAAAATCCTAATATATATATATATATATATATATACTCCTCCACTGGCGGCACTCAAAGGCTTTTCCAAAAAAACGACACAAGTCGGCTGTCTGTGGGCAACGTTTCAGCGCCGTGTAGCGCTTTTATCAAGCCTTCTACAAAATGACAAACACATACCAGAATTTAAGTGCTCCCATCACCATGCCAGCAAGCTCCGCCCACTTCCGTTTCCTGGTCACCAAACAGACCGGATCGGATTGCAGTACGGTTGCCATAGTAACTGACCAATCACCACAGGTGTGTGCTAAAACAATACAAAACACATACTTGTTACAATATTACATTGAAATTAAAAGCAAACAGCATACATGATCGGGCATAAGTTCAATATACCAATATATTCTAAATGTGTGACCACTAATACAGGTCATAAATTAGTAAGGAACCCCATCAGATGGGATAACAATTTTACTTAAATAGTGTAACATAGTGAATGACAGATGGAACATCAGTGTAATCAACTTACAACTGCAATCCGAGCTGGCATGGTGATGGGAGCACTTAAATTCTGGTATGTGTTTGTCATTTTGTAGAAGGCTTGATAAAAGCGCTACACGGCGCTGAAACGTTGCCCACAGACAGCCGACTTGTGTCGTTTTTTTGGAAAAGCCTTTGAGTGCCGCCAGTGGAGGGGTGTATTGCATGCAGCCGTGCTGGTTGTAATGTGGAAGGCACCGGGCGTATTACATTTATGAGTGTTCGTGGAGTGCCGGAGTTGGAGATGTGAGTGTATATATATATTTAGCTATAACTGCACCCCTAGATTGGCAGTGGACCCCTTTATGTACAAAGCATGGACCACCTACAGTGTCACAATACGTGTATGATTATACACACATGCGTCTGACCTGCAGTATCACAGAAAAAAAAAATAGTACACTGGAGTTTAGCAATAAAAAAAATAATAATATATTTTTTTAAATGATATATTTAGCTTTTAGAAGTGATGCAGAGCACCCCTAGATTGGCAGGGGACCCCTTTATGTACAACAAAGCACGGACCACCTATAGTGTTACAATAAGTGCATGACTTTAATAAAATCAGTATGCCCCAGTTGCACAGTAATACTGTACAGTATGTCCCAGTAACAGTATGCCCCATTAGTACAGTATGTCCCAGTAGCACGGTAGTACAGTATGCCCCAGTAAGAGTATGTCCCAGTAGTACATTATGCCCCAGTAGCACAGTATTACACAGTATGCCCCAGTAGCACAGTATTACACAGTATGCCCCAGCAGCACAGTATTACACAGTATGCCCCAGCAGCACAGTATTACTGTATGCACCAGTAGCACAGTATTACAGTATGCCCCAGTAGCACAGTATTACACAGTATGCCCCAGTATCACAGTAGTACAGTATGCCCCAGTAGCACAGTAGTACAGTATGCACCAGTTGCATACTATTACAATGTGCCCCTGTAGCACAGTATTACACATTATGCCCCAGTAGCAAAGTATTACAGTATGCCCCAGCAGCGTAGTATTACAGTATGCCCCAGTAGCATACTATTACACATTACGCCCCAGTAGCACAGTATTACACATTATGCCCCAGTAGCACAGTATTACACAGTATGCCCCAGTAGCAAAGTATTACAGTATGCCCCAGCAGAGCAGTATTACAGTATGCCCCAGCAGCGCAGTATTACAGTATTCCCCAGTAGCACAGTATTACACATTATGCCCCAGTAGCACAGTATTACACAGTATGCCCCAGTAGCACAGTATTACAGTATGCCCCAGTAGCACAGTATTTCAGTATGCCCCAGTAGCACAGTATTACAGTATGTCCCAGTAGCACAGTATTACAGTATGCCCCAGTAGCACAGTATTACAGTATGCCCCAGTAAGAGTATGTCCCAGTAGCACAGTATTACAGTATGTCCCAGAAGCACAGTATTACACATTATGCCCTAGTATTACAGTATGTCCCAGTAGCATAATATTACAGTATGTCCCAGTATTACAGTATGCCCCAGTAGCACAGTATTACAGTATGCCCCAGTAAGAGTATGTCCCAGTAGCACAGTATTACAATATGTCCCAGTAGCACAGTATTACACAGTATGCCCTAGTAGCACAGTATTACTGTATGCCCCAGTAGCACAGTATTACACAGTATGCTCCAGTAGCACAGTATGCTTCAGTAGCACAGTATTACAGTATTTCCCAGTAGCACAGTATTACAGAATGCCCCAGCAGCACAGTATTACAGTATGCCCTAGTAGCACAGTATGCCCCAGTAGCACAGTATTACAGTATGCCCCAGTAGCACAGTATTACAGTATGCCCCAGTAGCACAGTATTTCAGTATGCCCCAGTAGCACAGTATTACAGTATGTCCCAGTAGCACAGTATTACAGTATGCCCCAGTAGCACAGTATTACAGTATGCCCCAGTAAGAGTATGTCCCAGTAGCACAGTATTACAGTATGTCCCAGAAGCACAGTATTACACATTATGCCCTAGTATTACAGTATGTCCCAGTAGCATAATATTACAGTATGTCCCAGTATTACAGTATGCCCCAGTAGCACAGTATTACAGTATGCCCCAGTAAGAGTATGTCCCAGTAGCACAGTATTACAATATGTCCCAGTAGCACAGTATTACACAGTATGCCCTAGTAGCACAGTATTACTGTATGCCCCAGTAGCACAGTATTACACAGTATGCTCCAGTAGCACAGTATGCTTCAGTAGCACAGTATTACAGTATTTCCCAGTAGCACAGTATTACAGAATGCCCCAGCAGCACAGTATTACAGTATGCCCTAGTAGCACAGTATGCCCCAGTAGCACAGTATTACAGTATGCCCCAGTAGCACAGTATTTCAGTATGCCCCAGTAGCACAGTATTACAGTATGCCCCAGTAAGAGTATGTCCCAGTAGCACAGTATTACAGTATGTCCCAGAAGCACAGTATTACACAGTATGCCCTAGTATTACAGTATGTCCCAGTAGCATAATATTACAGTATGTCCCAGTATTACAGTATGCCCCAGTAGCACAGTATTACAGTATGCCCCAGTAAGAGTATGTCCCAGTAGCACAGTATTACAATATGTCCCAGTAGCACAGTATTACACAGTATGCCCTAGTAGCACAGTATTACAGTATGCCCCAGTAGCACAGTATTACACAGTATGCTCCAGTAGCACAGTATGCTTCAGTAGCACAGTATTCCAGTATTTCCCAGTAGCACAGTATTACTGTATGCACCAGTAGCACAGTATTACAGTATGCCCCAGTAGCACAGTATTACACAGTATGCCCCAGTATCACAGTAGTACAGTATGCCCCAGTAGCACAGTAGTACAGTATGCACCAGTTGCATACTATTACAATGTGCCCCTGTAGCACAGTATTACACATTATGCCCCAGTAGCAAAGTATTACAGTATGCCCCAGCAGCGTAGTATTACAGTATGCCCCAGTAGCATACTATTACACATTACGCCCCAGTAGCACAGTATTACACATTATGCCCCAGTAGCACAGTATTACACAGTATGCCCCAGTAGCAAAGTATTACAGTATGCCCCAGCAGAGCAGTATTACAGTATGCCCCAGCAGCGCAGTATTACAGTATTCCCCAGTAGCACAGTATTACACATTATGCCCCAGTAGCACAGTATTACACAGTATGCCCCAGTAGCACAGTATTACAGTATGCCCCAGTAGCACAGTATTTCAGTATGCCCCAGTAGCACAGTATTACAGTATGTCCCAGTAGCACAGTATTACAGTATGCCCCAGTAGCACAGTATTACATTATGCCCCAGTAAGAGTATGTCCCAGTAGCACAGTATTACAGTATGTCCCAGAAGCACAGTATTACACAGTATGCCCTAGTATTACAGTATGTCCCAGTAGCATAATATTACAGTATGTCCCAGTATTACAGTATGCCCCAGTAGCACAGTATTACAGTATGCCCCAGTAAGAGTTTGTCCCAGTAGCACAGTATTACAATATGTCCCAGTAGCACAGTATTACACAGTATGCCCTAGTAGCACAGTATTACAGTATGCCCCAGTAGCACAGTATTACACAGTATGCTCCAGTAGCACAGTATGCTTCAGTAGCACAGTATTACAGTATTTCCCAGTAGCACAGTATTACAGTATGCCCCAGCAGCACAGTATTACAGTATGCCCTAGTAGCACAGTATGCCCCAGTAGCACAGTATTACAGTATGCCCTAGTAGCACAGTATGCCCCAGTAGCACAGTATTACAGTATGTCCCAGTAGCACAGTATTACACAGTATGCTCCAGTAGCACAGTATTGCAGTATGCCCCAGTAGCACAGTATTACACAGTATGCCCCAGCAGCACAGTATTACAGTATGCCCCAGCAGCACAGTATTACACAGTATGCTCCAGTAGCACAGTATTGCAGTATGCCCCAGTAGCACAGTATTACACAGTATGCCCCAGCAGCACAGTATTACAGTATGCCCCAGTAGCGACAGTATTACAGTATGCCCCAGTAGCACAGTATTACACAGCATGCCCCAGTAGCACAGTAGTACAGTATGCCCCAGTAGCACAGTATTACAGTATTAAGCATTATGCCCTAGTAGCACAGTATTACAGTATGCCCCCAGAGCCGGCCATAGGCATAGGCAAACTAGGCAATTGCCTAGGGCATTTGATATGCCTAGGGGCATCAGCAGCTTCTGCTGATTAAAATGATATGCGGCATGCCTATATTCTGTGTGTAGCATTTCATATGCAGATACAGCCACAGTCTCACACAGTATATAGGCATGCTGCATATCATTTTGATCAGCAGAAACTGCTTGTGCATCCTAGCCACATAGCAATGCAAATAAGATGCATTTTCATAAAAAAAAATGTGCCTGACGTTGGCATTGAGGCAAGATTTATGACGACACATCTGAATCCAAGCAGAGGGCAGAGGTCACAGTGTTAGTGGAAGTGTGAGTGCTGTGTGCATGTGAGTGGGTTGGTTGTGCACTAGTGTTCAGAATATGTGTAAGAAGCATTATGTGTGTCATGTAAAAATGCATTAATAATGTGCAACATATGTGTAAGGGGCACTATGTGTGTCATTATGTGTATACGGGCATTAATAATGTGCAGCATATGTGTAACAGGGTACTACTGTATGTGTGTCATTATGTGTATAGGGGCACTAATAATGTGCAGCAAATGTGTAGGGGGCACTATGTGTGTCATTATGTGTATAAGGGCATTAATAATGTGCAGCATATGTGTAAGGGACATTATGTGTAAAAGGGCATTAATAAAGGTTGTCATAATGTGTAATGCACATTATGTTTATAAGGACATTAATAATGTGTCTCATATGTGTAAGGGGCATTACTGTGTGGCATTATGTGTATAAGGTGCTCTACTATGTGGCATTGCGTATAGAAAGGGCACTACTGTGTCGTCTAATGTGAATAAAGAGCAATAGGGTGTGGTGTAATGTGAATAAGGAGCAATTCAGTGTGATGTAATGTGAATAAGGGGCTCTACTGTGAGGAGTAACGTTTATAAGGTAAAGTGATACTACTGTGGGATGCAATATGAATTATGGACACTATCGCATGATCAAATGTGAATAAAGTTGCAGTACTGTGTGGCGTAATTGAAATTGGGGTTACTATTGTGTGACCATGCCCCTTGCCAGCAAAAACACACCCATTTTTGGGATGAGCGCCAAATGTGCGAACTGTTCCAATTTAAAATATAGGGGGTACAAACACCAAAATAAGGACTGCTATGGATGAGGGGTGGTGCTGGGAAAGAGGTGCAAGGTCAGAGGCGGAACCAGCGGTGGTGCTAGGGGGCACCAGCCAAAATCTTGCCTAGGGCATCATAATGGTTAGGGCCGGCTCTGTATGCCCCAGTAGCATAGTATTACAGTATGTCCCAGTAGCACAGTATTACAGTATGCCCCAGTAGCACAGTATTACAGTATGCCCCAGTAGCACAGTATTACAGTATGCCCCAGTAGCACAGTATAACAGTATGCCCCCGCAGCACAGTATTACAGTATGCCCCAGTAGCACAGTATTACACAGTATGAACCAGTAGCACAGTATTACAGTATGCCCCAGTAGCACAGTATTACAGTATGCCCCAGTAGCACAGTATTACAGTATGCCCCCGCAACACAGTAATACAGTATGCCCCAGTAGCACAGTATTACACAGTATGAACCAGTAGCACAGTATTACAGTATGCCCCAGTAGCACAGTATTACACAGTATGAACCAGTAGCACAGTATTACAGTATGCCCCCGCAGCACAGTATTACAGTATGCCCCAGTAGCACAGTATTACACAGTATGAACCAGTAGCACAGTATTACAGTATTCCCCAGTAGCACAGCATTACAGTATGCCCCAGCAGCACAGTATGTCCCTGTAACAGTATGCTGACAACATGCATTCCTGGACATAAATGGCGCCAAGTCCCAGCCGTGGTGCCTTTTAATGATACCAAGTCCCATGAGAATCCGACAGCGGGATGATGACGTTCTGACTCATTTTGGTAACCGAGTCTGGCGGGAATCCCAGAGTCGGGCTCGGTTCCCGGGTCATATCGCTAAATTCGGGTGGGTCCAGTTCTCGATCCGGTGCTCGTCTCTAAACATAACCAAACCTCCTCCATGTGTCACAGTAGGTGCAGTATGGTGTTCTTTTCTTTGAAAGATTCATATTTTCTTCTGTGAAAAAAGAACCGATGTGACTTACCAAAAAGGTCTACTTTTGACTCCAAAGGACATTCTCAGAGAAGCATTTTAGCAAACTCCAGTCTGGCTTTTTTTGGGGATTTTGTTTTTGTTTTTTTCAGTCCTCACGGGTCTACTTCCATGGAGCTGACTGTTGCTCAAAAAGCATCGGATGGTGTGATCAGACACTGACATACTTTGATCTTGGAGTTCAGCTTGTATTTCTTTTGCTGTTTTCTGTGATTCTCAAAATCATTCTGTTTAATGTGGGGTTCATTTTCCTCTTTCACCTGTGTCCAGGAAAGTTAGCCACAATCCCATGTACTTTCATTTTCTTAATATTTGCAAGTGTAGTAAGAGCAAGATCAAGTTGCTTGGAGATGGTCTTATGACTTTTGTGACTACTTTTCTCCATTGAAATAGGCAGAATGACTGATTAGAAGATTGAAAACTAGTGATGATAATTCAGGAAAGCAATTACAGGTTGAGCCTGCCATATCCGAAATTCACAAATACGGAATTGTTTATTGCATACAATTATTAAAAATAGTGTATAAAATTACCTTCAGAGCTGTGTGTATTAAGGTATATATGAAACCAATTAATGTTGTGTATGTATACAGATTTTGTTTAATGCACAAAATTATTAACAATAGTGTAAAAATGTAACTTGAGGCTGTGTGTATAAGGTGTACATGAAACATAAATGTACTCTGTTTACATATCTATCAAGATATCTACATATGGTATGAAAATACTCCAAAATACAGGAAAATCTGATATCCAAAACAATTTTTGTGCCAACCATTTTGGATATGAGAGACTCAACTTGTTGTAGTTTGAAATATAACTATAATACAACTTATTAGCTTTTCCAACAGGTACCAACAAACCTTTCTTATGGTGGGTACATGCTGATAGATATATCTGCAGATATATCTATGGATGGATCGGGCAGTGTGCTGTGCATGCACACTGCCCGATCCATCGGGGACTGACGTCATGAACTGGGCAGGTGTGTACACACGCCCGCCCAGTTCAGCTGTCAATCACCGCCGGCTGCCGCAGCTTGTGTACGGGCGGTCAGCTGGTCGCCCGCACACACTCAGCGATGTGCCAATATATCGGTAAGTATATTGGCCGTTGGCTGTGCTGCAGGGCCGACGCGATATGTCTGTGAATGACGGAGTTCACAGACATATCGCCTGTACACACTGGCCGACGGACCTGCGATATATCGGGCGTTCAATAGAATGGCCAATATTCAATAGAACGGCCGATATATCGGCCGGTGTGTCCGAGCCTTAAGCCGATTTAGAATATCTTTGGAGAATAAGCAATAATGTATCACTTTACACAGTTTCTTTGCTTTATTCTAATTTCTTTTCAGGCGGAATGAAGCATTGTTTCAATAAGATGAAAGAGTACCAACAGATTTGTACACGTCTATATACAGACCGTATTGACCACATGGATTTTACCAGATAAAAAGGCACTTAGTAGCAAATGAATACTGTCATTACTTTGGGCCTAATTCAGACCTGATCGCAGCCGTGAAAAATTCTGAACGGCTACGATCAGTTACTCAGACATGCGGGTGGACGCCCAGCACATGTCTAGTCCGCCCCGCATGTCTGTCCCCCCCCTCCCCCCCCACACACAAGTACAAAAGCATTGCACGGCGGCAATGCTTTTGTACTTGACGAGTAGCTTCCTACCTGCGCGGCTCGTGTGTGCTGGCAAGGAGCTTCCCGTCGCTGTCTGGGTCGCAGCGGCTGCACCCCCCGCATGGTCGGGGTGCGCCTGTGTTGCCTGGACCGCGCCCCAAAAACGATGGCCAAACGCCGCTGGCCTGCCCCCTCCCGCTTAGCGACCGCCTCTGCCTGTCAATCAGGCAGAGGCGATCGCTGGGCTGAGATTGCCATCGGCTGTCTGGCATACGTCGGATCACTGCGGCGCCGGCGCATGAGCAGTTCAGACCTGATCGGCTGCTGTGCAAAAGTGAACAGCAGCGATCAGGACTGAATTAGGCCCATATATCTGTAAGATATCGATGTCCTTCGTAGTGCAAAGTTACAAACATCTATATACAGTATGTGGTGATCTTGTGTGACTAATAGTACAACATCCTGTATTGAGTTTTCAAAATGTTTTCAGAAAATACACAATAAGTAAATGATGGCAAAGTTATTATTCGTATGTACGACCCATAGTGATTATTGGTGTCCAGATTATAGACTTGGTCTTACCAGTAAAAATAAAAATCCTTCTTTAAGGGAGAGTCTGACCGCAGTTTTCCTTGGGTGTTAAACCTGTGATCGTCTTTGTCCTCTGCCAGTAAGGGATTCCCAGCTCTGCTATGTCTGTTATAGTCTTCAATGAGGAGCTGTACAGTTTAGAAGTGATCTGCATATGGGAAACCGGATCAGTCCACTCTGGTGGAAGGAGAATAATGATGTCATCACTGTGTGGTGCTTGCCTGGCCTCTGGGAGATAGCCAGACTCTCCACTATTTCAGGGAGTCTCTTTGACATTGAGAGACAAGTATAATAAACTGTATTTTGTCATACCCCCCCGACATTTGGGAATTAAAGGGGGCATGGCCTTGTGATGTGCCTTGTTTGTATCAATTTTGGTGTGTGCACAGCACACCCTCAAAGTATGCCCAGCACTCCTAGGCTAGATGGGTTGCACCCAGACTCTCTCCGCACTCTAGAAATGTTGTGCAAATGTATACAGAATCTTTTTCACTGCTGCTCCGTGGCCCGCCGGTTGGACTGTAGAACAATCCCAGAAAAGCAGAAGAGTTGGGGGGTATGATCAGGGGCGCTTTAAGATAGGAGGATGCCCGTTTGCAGCCTCCACCGTTCGGCCCTCTCCTCCATGCCAGCAGTGCTGAGAATATGAGCATTAGAGGGCTCAGACTCTACTGCACATGCGCCATTTTCACAGTGATTTAATAGCACTGCTGATGTTAGCGCGGGACTACGGAGGGGTGAGTATTAAAAAAATGGGTGCAGCGTGTGCGGTGTGGGCCCCCACTGGGCTTAGGGGCCCATGTATACCGCATATACTGCACCCATTATAAATACGCCAGCGGGTATGATATGGTAACCACATTTTCTGCTGCGGGGTACACTGGGCTCCACAAGGATTAACATCGGGGTGTATAGTAGGCTCTTGATCCGAGGCACCAACAGGCTCAAAGCTTTTGACTGTTCCCAAGATGCTCAGCGCCGCCTCCTCTATAACTCCGCCTCCATGCACAGGGAGCTCAGTTTGTAAGTTGGTGCCATGCAGTAAGCAGGCACTTAACAGTGCCTATTCATAGCTTTATTTTAAAGAAAGAAGAAGATTCTTTTACAATATCTACAAGGGCGGCAGCAGACGAAGTCTTTATAGATGTTTCTGGCTGCAACGCCGGCACCCCCAGCGGCGCTGTATACTCCCGAGCCCTGGTTGCCGGGTCACTGCAGCGGAGGCGCCGGTTTCTTCACAGAGGTCAGTCACACACACGCCGCCGTCCTCCCGGATCGTGGGGCCGCAGATAAGGGGGAGGTAAGGGGCTTCTGTGCCCGCACTTTACCGCGATCCAGCGTGGCCGTAAGAGGCGAGCCGCGCGCCCTGGCGTGGACACTGAGTACTGGGCAGCCGCTCCACTAGCCACAAGGGACAGTTAAGGGGCACAGGTCTGCTGGGGTGGTTTCTACTATATTAACCCCGCTTTTTACTGTAATGTTCCCGCCCTGGAGCTGAATATCTCTCCCTCACTCCTGACCAGCGGCCATCACAGATTGAGCTGAGCTGTTTCTAGGACTCCTGGGGCAAATCCTCCTCTGTAGAACCGCCTGATTGCCAGTGCTGTGCTTCCTACAGGACACTTAAGTATTCTACCTGTCACTGGGACAGTGTTAAGAAAGAGTGCATACATTCAGGGTATTATCGTGCAACACCCTGTGATATACATCCAGTGTTTACTGTGCTATTGTTAATACATATAGCCATACTAAGTATTACTGTGTATTGCTAGTCCAGTGCAGTTTTATGGTACATAATTTCTGCATGGTACGCTTGTGACTATATATATGTGTGTGTGTGTGCATGTAGCTGCTGCGTGGTTGCCTTATTATAGGGTATTTCACTCAGTGGGCTATTCCTATATTGCTATACCTGAGGGGGCCAAGTGTTTCAGGTTTTCTCTGTTTAATATAGGATCATATCACAAGATATACTGGCAGTGTATTTTTACTTGTGATTTATAGTCACCATATAGTTTATATCTCTTGAACTCCCGGTTCGTAAGCTATCATACACTTTACTGAGAGTTCTTGCTAGGTATAGTGCTGCTACACTTTGTACCAGGTTGCCCAATATTGTGCACCAGTGGCGTAACTAGAAATTTTCCTCCCCCAAGCCAAAAAATCCTTCGGCGCCCCCCCCCCCCCATACCCCCCATAATTGGCATTAGCAATGGGACAAATATGTGCGCGCCTTAGGTGCGCGCCGCCAAAAAGGGGGTGTGGCTTCGTTAAAATGGGCGTGGCTTCGCGTAAAGGGGCATGGTATTGCAGGAAAAGACTACCTTATACCCCAGTTTTGCAACGTGCACGCCCAGACGTTAGCCACCACAGGAAAGAAAAATAATCCTGATTCATGCCCCTTACATTATTTGTAATTTTTCCTCCTTGCCCAGTATACATTATTCCACATACTGCAATGGCCCTTAGACATTATGCCACACACAACAATGCACATGACACAATATGCACACACTGTAATGCCCCCGACACATTATGCCACACACCGTAATGCCTGTGACACATTATGACAGGAATCGCAATGCCCGTTATACATTATGCTACACACTGCAATGCCCCTGATACATTATAGCACATACAATGTCTGTGACACAGTATGACACACACCACAATGATCCTGAGACATTATACCACATACCACAATGCCCGTGATATAGTATACAACACACCGTAATGCCCGACACATTATGACACACACCGCAATGTCCGTGATACATTATGCCACACACCGTAATGCCCATTACACATTAAGTTCTACAGTAAGGCTTCTAATTACTTTTAAATTACCTGCTCGTTGCCAGGGGTTTCATGCTCTTGGTTCCATGCATGGTGCCAGGGGTTTTCATGCTCAGGGTGTCATGCTCGTTGCCAGGGGTTTCATGCACTGGGTGTCATGCTCGTTGCCAGGGGTTTCATGCATTGGGTGTCATGCTCGTTGTTAGGGGGTAGTGCTTGTTGCTAGTGCCGTGCTCCCAGTGCCACATATGCCCCCAGTGCCAGATATTCCCCCACAGTGCCAGGTATATGCCCCCAGTGCCAGGTACATGCCCCCAGTGCCAAATATACCCCTCCCCCAGTGCCACATATGCCCCCTCAGTGCCTGCTACCCCCAGTGCCAAATATTCCTCCACAGTGCCACATATGCCCCCTCAGTGCCTGCTCCCCCACAGTGCCAGGTATATGCCCCCAGTGCCAGATCTTCCCCCACAGTGCCAGGTATATGCCCCCAGTGCCAGGTATATGCCCCCTGTGCCAGATCTTCCCTCACAGTGCCAGGTATATGCCCCCAGTGCCAGGTATATGCCCCCAGTGCCAGATCTTCCCCCCACAGTGCCAGGTATATGCCCCCAGTGCCAGGTATATGCCCCCAGTGCCAGATCTTCCCCCACAGTGCCACATATGCCCCCTCAGTGCCTGCTCCCCCCAGTGCCAAATATTCCCCCACAGTGCCAGGTATATGCCCCCAGTGCCAGATATTCCCCCACAGTGCCAAGTATATGCCCCCAGTGCCAGATATTCCCCCACAGTGCCAGGTATATGCCCCCAGTGCCAGATCTTCCCCCCACAGTGCCAGGTATATGCCCCCAGTGCCAGGTATATGCCCCCAGTGCCAGATCTACCCCCACAGTGCCAGGTATATGCCCCCAGTGCCAGATCTTCCCCCACAGTGCCAGGTATATGCCCCCAGTGCCAGGTATATGCGCCCAGTGCCTGCTCTGCTCTCCTCTCCCCCCCCCCCGCACCTTTGTGCTGGAGGGACAATGAGCGCATAGCGCGTCTCTCCTGTGTCCCTCCTGGCTCTCCCCCGGCAAGTCTAATAAAGGAAGTGCCGGTTCGTGAGCCAATCAGAGCTCACGAACGGCACTTAGACCGGCCGGGGGAGAGCCAGGAGGGACACAGGAGAGACGCGATATGCGCTCCGTGTCCCTCCAAGTCCTTACAGCAGGGAGGGAGACCGCAGATTGACATGCGGTCCGCATGTCAATCTGTGCAAAGTCAGTGGCGCCCCCGAAGCCCCTCGCCCCCAAGCCACCGCGAGGACTGCGGGGGCAGTAGTTACGCCACTGTTGTGCACATAGTTATGTCTGCTACCCGTGGCAACGACGCTGGGGCTTCTCCTACACTGCATGGTAGTGAGGCCGCGGATGTTACGGAGGATAATATGGCAGATGAGAGTTCAGGTTCAGGGGGTTCCTTACTCCCCAGTGGGTCGGTAGCACCTGGGGCATCACAAGACCCACCTTGGGCTACATTTTCCACATTGTTAAACACACTTGTAACTAAATTGACGCCCCCTGGGGGACCACCTGTGCCACTGCAACAGTTTATGGTCCCTGCTGTTAATCCACCATGGGAGGATCAGCTTTCCACTCAGTTACAGCATTTGAACCGGTCTATGACTAAATCTAACTGTCAGTCTCGCTCGCCTAAGACTAAGTCGTCTTCTAAACAGGCCATTACCTTCTCCCAATCCACTGCTATTCCAGACACGTCCCCTGACGAGGACAGTGCATATACTGACCCCACAGACACGGACACTGATGTTTCTGATGGGGAAGGGAAGTCATTGGTGGATGTCCCTGATTTGATTCAGGCAGTCATATGTCATGAATCCTGGGAAAATCCGAGGACAAAATTCACACCGCATAAGAGACTGTTGGCTCGCTATCCTCTCTCTGCGGAGGTCTACAAAAATTGGGAAACCTCTCTGCCTGTAGAATCTCATGTGGCACGTATAGGTTGTTTCCTCTGCTCTGCCAGTAACTACCGTCACCTCTCTGAAGGAACCGACGGATCGACGTGTGGAGGGCTGTTTAAAAGCGACCTATACCCTAACGGGGGCTGTGCATAGGCCAACGATTGCAGTGACTTGGGCTGCTGAAGCTGTTGAGGCATGGGCTCAGGAACTTGAGGCGGAACTGCCTTCCAATGCATCTGAGCATGCTCGACAATGTCTCTCGTATATTGCCACAGCTTCTCTGTACCTTAAGGAGGCGGCCTCCGATCCTGGGGTGCTCGCGGCCAAGGCTGCTACTACGTCCGTCTTGGCCAGACGTATCCTTTGGTTGAGATCCTGGTTGGTGGATATGGATTCCAAGAAAACCCTGGAGGTGCTTCCTTTCAAGGGAGACATTCTCTTTGGAGAAGACCTCAATAAGATTGTGGCCGATCTGGCTACTGCTAAAACAGCCTGCTTGCCTACCTAGTACTGCTCCTTCCGCACAGAAGGCTAAAAGTACTTTCCCTCGGCCCTTTCATCCTCCAGGAAAAGCAAAAGGTCAGGCGTACCCAACGCAAGCTCATGCTTCCAGACCTGCCAAGCCCAGACCGAAGCGTGCCTGGGCCGTCCGTCAGCCAGCTTCCAAAACTGACAAGCCTGCCGCATGACGGGGCGGGCCTCCCTCTGGGGATCCCAGGGTGGGGCGTCGACTTCTAGGTTTTACCCAGGAGTGGTTGAAGACCACTTCAGATACCTGGGCGAGGGAAGTTGTCGCTCGAGGTTACGCCACACCCTTCAAGAATCGCCCCCCCGCAGCGATTTTGCCTGACAGATGTGCCTCTGTATCCGTCAAAAGCAAACACATTGCACTCGGTGGTACATTCCCTCCTGACCACAGGAGTGGTAGTACAGGTGCCTCTGGCTCAGAGAGGCAAGGGGTTCTATTCACCGCTGTTTCTAGTCCCGAAACCGAACGGGTCCTCGCGGCCCATTCTCAATCTGAAGTCCTTGAACAAGCATGGCGGATCTCCAAGTTTCGTATGGAAACACTGCGCTCTATTGTTCTGGCCATGGAACCTGGGGACTATATGGTCTCCCTGGACATACAGGATGTCTACCTACATATTCCTATTGGGGTATCTCATCAGCAGTACCTGCGGTTTGTGGTGGGCAACCTTCATTACCAATTTCGGGCATTACCCTTTGGTTTGACAACGGCTCCACAAGTTTTCACCAAAGTTATGGCGGTCATGACGGCTACACTCCGCCGTCAAGAGTTCAGGATCCTACCATACTTGGATGATTTGTTGTTCCTGGCAAATTCCCCAGAACTTCTCCTGTGTCATCTCGATCTGACAGTTCAGTGCATGAAAGCCCACGGGTGGCTGATGAACTGGAAGAAATCCTCCCTGTTACATCTTGGAGCGTTATTGGACACTCACAACCAACGGTTGTTCCTGTCTCAGGAGAAAGTCCTGAAGCTTCAGGACAGGATTCAATGCTTCCTATCTCATCCGCAAGTGTTGATACATTCGGCAATGTAAGTGCTGGGTCTCATGGTGTCGACTTTCAACAGTGGAGTATGCTCAGTTCCACTCTCGCCCTCAGCAGAAGTTAATTCTGACCAAGTGGGACGGCCTGCCTCACCGGATCGGATCTAACATGATCTCCTTGTCTCCGGAGGTCCGCCTGTCACTGAGCTGGTGGCTTCGAGACCAACAATTGAGCAGGGGCCGTACCTTCTGGATATCTGACTGGGTCCTTCTGGTAACTGATGCCAGTCTGAGAGGTTGGGGCGCGGTGTTGGAACAACACTCTTCAGGGTCAGTGGACCAAGGAGGAGTCTCTACTCCCGATCAATATTCTGGAACTGCGGGCAGTGTTCAACGCGTTGACAATGGCCCAGCATCTTATACAGAACAGACCTATTCAAGTACAGTCGGACAACGCCACCACGGTGGCATACATAAATCAGCAAGGCGGCACTCGAAGCCGCATGGCAATGAGGGAAGTATCACGGATTCTTCAGTGGGTGGAACGCCATCTGCCGGCCATATCCGCAGTGTTCATTCTGGGCGTCCTGAACTGGGAAGCGGACTATCTCAGTCGTCAGGACGTACACGCAGGAGAGTGGAACATCCATCCAGAGGTGTTTCAACTTCTCGTGGACAAGTGAAGCCTTGCAGATGTGGATCTGATGGCGTCTCGACACAATCACAAGGTTCCGGTCTTCGGAGCAAGGACAAGGGATCCTCAAGCTGCGTTCGTGGATGCTCTGGCAATTCCATGGAACTTTCAGCTACCGTACGTGTTCCCTCTAGTGTCACTCCTGCCCAGAGTAATACGGAAGTTCAAGCAAGAAGGGGGAAACCTGCTTCTGGTCGCTCCAGCATGGCCCAGGCGGCACCTGTTCTCCGATCTCCTGGGTATCTCGTGAGATTGTCACTTTATACTTCCACAACGACCAGACCTCCTCGTTCAGGGCCCTCGTGTTTACCAGGATTTGGCCCGTCTGGCTTTGACGGCATGGCCCTTGAGGCTTCCGTCCTGAGGGCCAAGGGTTTTTCTGAGGCGGTTGTTCAAACTATGTTGAAGCCGGCTTCTGCTCGGATCTACCATAGGGTCTGGAATGCTTACTTTACTTGTTGTGCGTCTCACAATCATGACGTTTTCAAGTTTAGTATGGCCAAACTATTGGCCTTTCTACAACAGGGCCTAGACTTAGGCTAGCGTCTGGCCTCCCTCAAGGTTCACATCTCTGCCTTGTCTGTTTGGTTTCAGAGAAAAATTGCTACCCTACCTGATGTCCATACATTCACTCAGGGTGTGTTACGGATTCAGCCTCCTTATGTGCCACCTGTGGCCCCTTGTCAGTAGTTTTGGAGGCTTTGCAAGTGTCTCCGTTTGAGCCTCTTGCCTCTGCTGACCATAAGTGGCTTTTTCTTACGGTCCTCTTCTTGCTGGCTATTGCTTCAGCTAGAAGGGTCTCGGACTTGGGTGCCTTATCCTGTAAGTCTCCCTATTTAATTTTTCACCGTGACCGGGCGGTTCTTAGAACGCGGACGGGTTATTTACTAGTGATGAGCGGGTTCGGTTTCCGAGAAACCGAACCCCCCCGAACTTCACCCTTTTTAGATGGGTCCGAGCCATACTCTGATTCTCCCGTATGGCTCGGTTAACCCGAGCGCGCCCGAACGTCATCATCCCGCTGTCGGATTCTCGCGAGATTCGGATTCTATATAAGCAGCCGCGCGTCGCCGCCATTTTCACACGTGCATTGAGATTGATAGGGAAAGAACGTGGCTGGCGTCCTCTCCGTTTATATAGTTATATACTACACAGTTGATCTGATTGCTTAGCTTATTGTGGGGAGGATTGGGGAGCAGCTGTTAGGAGGAGTACAGTGCAGAGTTTTGCTAATAGTGACCACCAGTTTTTTATCCGTTCTCTGCCTGAAAAAAACGCTCCATACCATATCTGTGCTCAGTGTGCTGCATGATATATCTGTGCTGAGTGCTCACACTGCTTAATTGTGGGGACTGGGGAGCAGCTTTAGCAGGAGTACAGTGCACAGTTTTGCTGACAGTGACCACCAGTATACGTTTGTCTGCCTGAAAAACACTCCTGTGGTGTCTTTTTTTTTTATACCATAAACGCAGTCTGCTGACAGTGTCCACCAGGTCCATTATACTGTATATAGCAGTACGGTAGGCCACTGCTGTATCTACCTCTGTGTCGTCACTCCTCGTCCATAAGTATACTATCCATCCATCTACATTGTATACCTGTGGTGTCTTTTTTTCTTTATACTATAAACGCAGTCTGCTGACAGTGTCCACCAGGTCCATTATACTGTATATAGCAGTACGGTAGGCCACTGCTGTACCTACCTCTGTGTCGTCACTCGTCGTCCATAAGTTTACTATCCATCCATCTACATTGTATACCTGTGGTGTCTTTTTTTCTTTATATTATAAACGCAGTCTGCTGACAGTGTCCACCAGGTCCATTATACTGTATATAGCAGTACGGTAGGCCACTGCTGTACCTACCTCTGTGTCATCACTCGTCGTCCATAAGTATACTATCCAGCCATCTACATTGTATACCTGTGGTGTCTTTTTTTCTTTATACTATAAACGCAGTCTGCTGACAGTGTCCACCAGGTCCATTATACTGTATATAGCAGTACGGTAGGCCACTGCTGTACCTACCTCTGTGTCATCACTCGTCGTCCATAAGTATACTATCCATCCATCTACATTGTATACCTGTGGTGTCTTTTTTTCTTTATACTATAAATGCAGTCTGCTGACAGTGTCCACCAGGTCCATTATACTGTATATAGCAGTACGGTAGGCCACTGCTGTACCTACCTCTGTGTCGTCACTCGTCGTCCATAAGTATACTATCCATCCATCTACATTGTATACCTGTGGTGTCTTTTTTTTTTATATACTATAAACGCAGTCTGCTGACAGTGTCCACCAGGTCCATTATACTGTATATAGCAGTACGGTAGGCCACTGCTGTACCTACCTCTGCGTCGTCACTCGTCATCCATAAAGTATACTATCCATCCATCTACATTGTATACCTGTGGTGCCTTTTAGTTGTGCGCATTAAAATATGGAGAACAAAAATGTGGAGGTTGAAAAAATAGGGAAAGATCAAGATCCACTTCCACCTCGTGCTGAAGCTGCTGCCACTAGTCATGGCCGAGACGATGAAATGCCATCAACGTCGTCTGCCAAGGCTGATGCCCAATGTCATAGTACAGAGCATGTAAAATCCAAAACACAAAAGATCAGTAAAATGACCCAAAAATCAAAATTAAAAGCATCTGAGGAGAAGCGTAAACTTGCCAATATGCCATTTACGACACGGAGTGGCATGGAACGGCTGAGGCCCTGGCCTATGTTCATGGCTAGTGGTTCAGCTTCACATGAGGATGGAAGCACTCATCCTCTCGCTAGAAAAAAGAAAAGACTTAAGCTGGCAAAAGCACAGCAAAGAACTGTGCGTTCTTCGAAATCACAAATCCCCAAGGAGAGTCCAATTGTGTCGGTTGCGATGCCTGACCTTCCCAACACTGGACGGGAAGAGCTTGCGCCTTCCACCATTTGCACGCCCCCTGCAAGTGCTGGAAGGAGCACCCGCAGTCCAGTTCCTGATAGTCAAATTGAAGATGTCAGTGTTGAAGTACACCAGGATGAGGATATGGGTGTTGCTGGCGCTGGGGAGGAAATTGACAAGGAGGATTCTGATGGTGAGGTGGTTTGTTTAACTCAGGCACCCGGGGAGACACCTGTTGTCCGTGGGACGAATATGGCCATTGACATGCCTGGTCAAAATACAAAAAAAATCAGCTCTTCGGTGTGGAATTATTTCAACACAAATGCGGACAACAGGTGTCAAGCCGTGTGTTGCCTTTGTCAAGCTGTAATAAGTAGGGGTAAGGACGTTAACCACCTCGGAACATCCTCACTTATACGTCACCTGCAGCGCATTCATCATAAGTCAGTGACAAGTTCAAAAACTTTGGGCGACAGCGGAAGCAGTCCACTGACCACTAAATCCCTTCCTCTTGTAACCAAGCTCCCGCAAACCACACCACCAACTCCCTCAGTGTCAATTTCCTCCTTACCCAGGAAAGCCAATAGTCCTGCAGGCCATGTCACTGGCAAGTCTGACGAGTCCTCTCCTGCCTGGGATTCCTCCGATGCATCCTTGAGTGTAACGCCTACTGCTGCTGGCGCTGCTGTTGTTGCTGCTGGGAGTCGATCGGCATCCCAGAGGGGAAGTCGGAAGACCACTTGCACTACTTCCAGTAAGCAATTGACTGTCCAACAGTCCTTTGCGAGGAAGATGAAATATCACAGCAGTCATCCTGCTGCAAAGCGGATAACTGAGGCCTTGGCAGCCTGGGCGGTGAGAAACGTGGTTCCGGTATCCATCGTTACTTCAGAGCCAACTATAGACTTGATTGAGGTACTGTGTCCCCGGTACCAAATACCATCTAGGTTCCATTTCTCTAGGCAGGCGATACCGAAAATGTACACAGACCTCAGGAAAAGAGTCACCAGTGTCCTAAAAAATGCAGTTGTACCCAATGTCCACTTAACCACGGACATGTGGACAAGTGGAGCAGGGCAGACTCAGGACTATATGACTGTGACAGCCCAATGGGTAGATGTATTGCCTCCCGCTGCAAGAACAGCAGTGGCGGCACCAGTAGCAGCATCTCGCAAACGCCAACTCGTTCCTAGGCAGGCTACGCTTTGTATCACTGCTTTCCAGAATACGCACACAGCTGAAAACCTCTTACGGCAACTGAGGAAGATCATCGCAGAATGGCTTACCCCAATTGGACTCTCCTGGGGATTTGTGACATCGGACAACACCAGCAATATTGTGCGTGCATTACATCTGGGCAAATTCCAGCACGTCCCATGTTTTGCACATACCTTGAATTTGGTGGTGCAGAATTATTTAAAAAACGACAGGGGCGTGCAAGAGATGCTGTCGGTGGCCCGAAGAATTGCGGGCCACTTTCGGCATTCAGGCACCGCGTACAGAAGACTGGAGCACCACCAAAAATACTTGAACCTGCCCTGCCATCATCTGAAGCAGGAGGTGGTAACGAGGTGGAATTCAACCCTCTATATGCTTCAGAGGATGGAGGAGCAGCAAAAGGCCATTCAAGCCTATACATCTGGCCACGATATAGGCAAAGGAGGTGGAATGCACCTGTCTCAAGCGCAGTGGAGAATGATTTCAACGTTGTGCAAGGTTCTGCAACCCTTTGAACTTGCCACACGTGAAGTCAGTTCAGACACTGCCAGCCTGAGTCAGGTCATTCCCCTCATCAGGCTTTTGCAGAAGAAGCTGGAGACATTGAAGGAGGAGCTAAAACAGAGCGATTCCGCTAGGCATGTGGGACTTGTGGATGGAGCCCTTCATTCGCTTAACCAGGATTCACGGGTGGTCAATCTGTTGAAATCAGAGCACTACATTTTGGCCACCGTGCTCGATCCTAGATTTAAAACCTACGTTGTATCTCTCTTTCCGGCAGACACAAGTCTGCAGGGGTTCAAAGACCTGCTGGTGAGAAAATTGTCAAGTCAAGCGGAACGTGACCCGTCAACAGCTCCTCCTTCACATTCTCTCGCAACTGGGGGTGCGAGGAAAAGGCTAAGAATTCCGAGCCCACCCGCTGGCGGTGATGCAGGGCAGTCTGGAGCGAGTGCTGACATCTGGTCCGGACTGAAGGACCTGCCAACGATTACTGACATGTCATCTACTGTCACTGCATATGATTCTCTCACCATTGAAAGAATGGTGGAGGATTATATGAGTGACCGCATCCAAGTAGGCACGTCAGACAGTCCGTACGTATACTGGCAGGAAAAAGAGGCAATTTGGAGGCCCTTGCAGAAACTGGCTTTATTCTACCTAAGTTGCCCTCCCTCCAGTGTGTACTCCGAAAGAGTGTTTAGTGCCGCCGCTCACCTTGTCAGCAATCGGCGTACGAGGTTACTTCCAGAAAATGTGGAGAAGATGATGTTCATTAAAATGAATTATAATCAATTCCTCCGTGGAGACATTCACCAGCAGCAATTGCCTCCAGAAAGTGCACGGGGACCTGAGATGGTGGATTTCAGTGGGGATGAATTAATAATCTGTGAGGAGGGGGATGTACACAGTGAAAGGGGTGATGAATCGGATGATGATGATGAGGTGGACATCTTGCCAGTTTGTGCAAGGAGAGATTGATTGCTTCTTTTTTGGTGGGGGCCCAAACCAACCAGTCATTTCAGTCACAGTCGTGTGGCAGACCCTGTCGCTGAAATTATGGGTTCGTTAAAGTGTGCATGTCCTGTTTATACAACATAAGGGTGGGTGGGAGGGCCCAAGGACAATTCCATCTTGCACCTCTTTTTTCTTTCATTTTTCTTTGCATCATGTGCTGTTTGGGGACAATTTTTTTGAAGTGCCATCCTGTCTGACACTGCAGTGCCACTCCTAGATGGGCCAGGTGTTTGTGTCGGCCACTTGGGTCGCTTATCTTAGTCACACAGCTACCTCATTGCGCCTCTTTTTTTCTTTGCGTCATGTGCTGTTTGGGGAGTATTTTTTTGAAGGACCATCCTGCGTGACACTGCAGTGCCACTCCTAGATGGGCCAGGTGTTTGTGTCGGCCACTAGGCTCGCTTAGCTTAGTCACACAGCTACCTCATTGCGCCTCTGTTTGGGGAGTATTTTTTTCAAGTGCCATCCTGTCTGACACTGCAGTGCCACTCCTAGATGGGCCAGGTGTTTGTGTCGGCCACTTGTGTCGCTTAGCTTAGCCATCCAGCGAACTCGGTGCAAATTTTAGGACTAAAAATAATATTGTGAGGTGTGAGGTGTTCAAAATAGACTGGAAATGAGTGGAAATTATGGTTATTGAGGTTAATAATACTATGGGATCAAAATGACCCCCAAATTCTATGATTTAAGCTGTTTTTTAGGGTTTTTTGAAAAAAACACCCAAATCCAAAACACACCCGAATCCGACAAAAAATTTTCAGGGAGGTTTTGCCAAAACGCGTCCGAATCCAAAACACGGCCGCGGAACCGAACCCAAAACCAAAACACAAAACCCAAAAAATTTCCGGTGCACATCACTATTATTTACCTAAGGTGGTGTCTTCCTCCCACCTTAACCAGGAGATTGTGGTTCCAGCCTTTAATTCTCCTGAGTTGTCTGCCAAAGAGCGGTCTTTGGATGTGGTATGGGCTCTCCATATCTACGTGAAGAGAACCTCCTCCATTAGGAAATCTGATTCTCTTTTTGTATTGTTTGGTTTTCACAAACGTGGCTGGCCTGCTTCTAAGCAGACTCTGGCCAGATGGATTAGAATGGTGATTGCACATGCTTATGTACAGGCTGGTCTGCCAGCTCCTGCTACCATCAAAGCCCATTCTACTTAGTCGGTTGGACCTTCTTAGGCGGCCTACCGTGGTGCGACCCTTGAACAATTGTGCAAGGCAGCTACGTGGTCCTGAGGGAACACGTTTATCAGGTTCTATGCCTTCAATATCGTCGCTTCCCAGGATGCTTCCGTTGGACGCCAGGTTCTTGTGCTTTAGGACATCCCCAATGTTAATCCTTGTGGAGCCCAGTGTACCCCACAGCAGAAAACAAGATTTATGGTAAGAACTTACCGTTGTTAAATCTCTTTCTGCGAGGTACACTGGGCTCTACAAGGTGCCCACCCTGACGCACTTTGCTTCTTTGGGTTGGTATTGGCATAGCCGCTGACACCCTCTCCTGTGTTGAGTGTGTAGTGTATTTGGCTACGAGCGATTGTCGTCTCTGGTACCTGCTACTGCATTTGGCTGGTTAACGAAACTGAGCTCCCTGTGCATGGAGGCGAGGTTATAGAGGAGGCGGCG
This sequence comes from Pseudophryne corroboree, assembly GCF_028390025.1. Lineage (NCBI taxonomy): Eukaryota > Metazoa > Chordata > Amphibia > Anura > Myobatrachidae > Pseudophryne > Pseudophryne corroboree. The sequence goes on along the minus strand of NC_086444.1, from coordinate 710,975,269 downwards.
CTGAGCATCTTGGGAACAGTCAAAAGCTTTGAGCCTGTTGGTGCTCGGATCAAGATCCTACTCTACACCCTGATGTTAATCCTTGTGGAGACTAGTGTACCTCACAGAAAGAGATTTAACACTGGTAAGTTCTTACCATAAATCTTGTTGTATATACAACTAACAATGCAAAACAGAGAAAATAATTCTGTTAATTTGAAAACAATTGTAAATCTAAAATATTAATGTGGGAGCACATGTAAACAGTATTTGGTTTTTTTTTCAAGCTTTAAACGCAGAAGATTTTTAGCTTGAAACTAAAAAATGTCTTATTCTGTTTATCTTGTTAATTAAAACCACTTAACTGACTATTTATCCCTTCAAAAGTGTTAACAACATTGTTTTTAAAATGTATTTTATTTAATAAAGTTGAAAAAGTATTTTTTCAAATATTTAAACATTATATTATGCGCATCTGCAGAAAGCATCTCCTCGACAAAAATAGGGGGGCAGGGTGGGACGGTGCATTTGCATGAAATCTGACCATGCCAGTTAAGTGGTTTTAATGAAAACCTGATTCACCCAGGGTATCTGAAGTGAATCAAGTGTAGTAGATTAGGCCCCCATTGAATAGTGTTTTCTTTCAAAGAACCTAGTTAACAGATTGTATTTTCTATTGAACAGCTCAGGTAACAGTCTAATTATTAGGCTGCAGCTGTGTGTTTTAATTTGCACTTTTAAAAAGTAGAACTGTTGACTATCTCACATACACTGTCTGGGGACATAATGAAATTCTATCCTGTCATACCGACGTTCCTGTTCAGGCTTTTGTGCATATATAATATGTGAGTTTGATAAATTGGGTGCTGCTGAGAGGGGGGTGTGTATGACTAATTTCAGCAACTTACTGTACACAGTCTTTAACTCCTGTGTGTAAGGAATGTCATCAGTTTTAAATGGGGTGGGGGATACAACAACTCTTAGCCAATCAGAATGCTCACTGAAGCAGTAAAGAAAATGACAATGCTTAGCTGATATTGTGGGAGACAGCAACCTGTCCCCTTATGTGCATTGTTCTCACCAGAAAATGTTGTCAGCTGGGTGGGGCCCTTTGTGCATGGCCTCACAGGGAAGGGGCATAGCCACACAACAGTACAGTTTCACATAATGCCCATACAGTGTGGCCCCTTATTGCACATTATACCCACACAGTATGGCCCCTTATTGCACATTATGCCCACATGCAGCTTCACAGTGCACACTTTTGGAAGCAAGGGAGCACAGCAGGGAATTTAAGCCCAATGAGATAAGGCACTGTAGGGTGCACCAGGTGGAGAAAAACAGTATTTGGAGGCTCCAGGGGTTGTAGAGCACAGAGGGAGATCAGCTGCTGTTGTCAGAAGCCCTGCACTGGAGGAGGAAGTTGGGCGCTGCCTTCAGCTGCAGGAGATAACTAATTACAGCTCAACCAGGGAGCACACACAGCAGGCAGGGGGCAGCAAGCAGGAGCTCCAACCGAAGGCAATTCTGGGAAAGGAAGCAGACTGCCAGGAGACACTGTGATGCCCGACTCTGGTCAGGGCAGAGGAAGCCTACAAGTCGCCCTTGTGTCAGCACAGTAGCAGCAGGTCCACAATGAGGCGAAGGGAAGTGGTGGGATGTAGGTGAATCCAGCCATATTGCCGGAGCCTCAGGATAATACAAAAGCACAGAATGGCTGCCAAATCATAAGCAAACGCAGCATAACTTTTGACAGCCTAAAAGTACTGGATGGCAGGGTCATTTTTTTATCAGGTGGACCACCCAAAAAAATAAAGCATGGGGAGGACACTGGTGTTATTGTGAAGGTGGGGTCACAGTTGGACATGGTGTGGACAGAGTGATTAGAAGGGGAAAGAGCATATTTGGGAAACGACATACTTTAGGTACCTTGCAGTTAGTATAGCTGTATTCTATTCATCAAATCTTACCTGTTCTGTGATGTGCACTGCTGTCTCTCAGATCGGCACTGAAAAGGTTACTATGAAGTGTGCATGTGCAGCTTAGGAGTGCATATATGCATAATTATTTATCTGACTTCACTGGTACATGTAATACACCTGTATGGGGAGATATGATGTAACTTGCTTCTGATTCTAGGAATAAGTAGCAGTTCACAGCAGGGATCATCAACATCTGCAGTATGGCCAGATTATGTTGAAGGTAAAATACTGTAGAAACAGAATGTGATTGCAGATAAGAACCACTTGGCCCATCTAGTCTAGTCTACATACACTTAAAACTAGCATTCATTTTAATAGGGAGCCAATTAACCTACCAGCATATTTTTGGATTATGGGAGGAAATCGGAGTACCCGGGAGCACAGGGAGAATATACAAAATCCACTGAGTTAGGGCTGTAGTGGGAATTTAACCCATGACCTCAGTGCTGTGAGGCAGTAATGCTAACCATTGCACTGTAGCAGGGGTGCTGAGCCCCCCTCTCACAGGCAGGTCTCCTCTATGAGGCCTCCCATTGGATAAGTTTTCCTACTGTATTTCACTTTGCCTCTGTAGTTGCCCCATCCCCAGCTCTCATTCCCTCCTCCACCCTGTTTCCATTGGTAAAGCATTGTGTGCACAGAAGATGCCAGCTGCATTGACGGAAGTACTTAAAAGTTCCCCATGACTGCCTCTCTGCCCTTTTCTCCAGTACAGTATGTACTTAGATGATTAAACACTTCAAGTTGAGTCTTAGCTGAGTGCTATTATACATGACTTAGGCACAATAATTTCACATGCCTGTGTTATTGTGCATAACTAACTAACCTCAATAAACATCATATGTTTGAGTAAATGTAATTCACCAGCTTTAAGGTTAGATTGTCTAGGTGGCAAATGCATGTTGTTTACTTGGCCCTTTAAAAGTTCTGCATATGCCCAAGCATGTCACTGTGATATTGGAGCATTACAGTGCTGTACAGCTTTATAGTACTTAGCCCAGGAGAGATTGATATCTTACTACAGTGGAGAAAAAAAGTATTTGGACAGCCACCGATTGTGCACGTTTACCCACTTAAAAAGATGAGCGAGAGGTCTGTAATTTCCATCATAGGTACACTTCAACTGTGAGAGACAGAATCTGGAAGAAAAAAAAACAGGAAATCACATTGTATGATTTTTAAACAATTTATTTGTATATTCTTGTGGAAAATAAATATTTGCACACCTACCAAGCTGCAAGATTTCTGGCTCTCACAGACCTGTTACTTCTTCTTTAAAAAGCTCTTCTATCCTCCACTCGTTACCTGTATTAATGTCACCTATTTGAACTGGTTATCTGTATAAAAGACACCTGTCCACACCCTTAAACAGTCAGACTACTACCTCTCCACCATGGCCAAGACCAGATAGCTGTCTAAGGACACAAGGGACAAAATTGTAGAGCTGCACAAGGCTGGGATGAGCTACTCGACAATAGGCAAGCAGCTTGGTGAGAAGAGATTAACTGTTGGCGCAATTATTGAAAAATGGAAGAAATACAAGATCACTGACAATCTCTCTCGACCTGGGGCTACATGCAAGATCTCACCTCGTGGGGTATCAATGATCTTGAGAACGGTGAGGAATCAGCCCAGAACTACACTGGGGGGATCTGGTCAATGTCCTCAAGAGATCTGGGACCACAGTCACAAAGATTACCATTAGTAACACACTATGTCGTCATGGATAGAAATCCTGCAGCGCCGGAAAGGTCCCCCTGCTTAAGCCAGCACATGTCCAGGCCCGTCTCAAGTTTGCCAGTGACCATCTGGATGATGCAGAGGAGGATTGGGAGAATGTAATGTGGTCAGATGAGATCAAAATCGAAATTTTTGGTATAAACTCCTCTCGCCGTGTTTGGAGGGAGAAGAATGATGAATGGCATCCCAAGAACACCATACCCACTGTGAAGCATGGGGGTGGAAACATCATGCTTTGGGGCTGCTTTCCTGCAAAGGGGACAGGACGACTGATCCGTAATAAGAGAGGATGAATGGGGCTATGCATTGTGAGATTTTGGACAAAAACCTCCTTCCCTCAGTAAGAGCATTGAAGATGGAACGTGGCTGGGTCTTCCAGCATGACAATGACCCCAAACACACCGCCCAGGCAACTAAGGAGTGGCTCCGTAAGAAGCATTTCAATGTCTTGGAGTGGCTTAGCCAGTCTCCAGACCTCAACCCAATAGAAAATCTGTGGAGGGAGATGAAAGTCCATGTTGCCCTGCGACAGCCCCAAAACATGACAGATCTAGAGAAGATCTGCATGGAAGAGTGGGCCAAAATACCTGCTACAGTGTGTGCAAACCTGGTCAAGAACTACAGGAAACGTTGGACCTCTGTAATTGCCAACCGAGGTTATATTACAAAGTATTGTTAAACTTTTTGATTGTCCAAATATTTATTTTCCACAAGAATATACAAATAAATTGTTTAAAAATCATACAATGTGATTTCCTAGTTTTTTTTTTTTTCTTTCAGGTTCTGTCTCTCACAGTTGAAGTGTACCTATGATGGAAATTACAGACCTCTCTCTCATCTTTTTAAGTGGGTCAACTTGCACAATCGGTGGCTGTCCAAATACTTTTTTGCCCCACTGCATATTGACTGCTGTTTATCTTCTAGACACAGTGGCGTAACTACTGCCCCTGCAGCCCTCGCGGTGGCTTGGGGGCGAGGGGCTGCGGGGGCGCCACTGATTTAGCGCAGATTGACATGCGGACGAGCGTCCGCATGTCAATCTGCTCCTACTAACCCTCCCTGCTGTGTTGGAGGGACACGGAGGGCACAGCGTGCGCCTCTCCTGTGTCCCTCCTGCATCTCCGGCGGCCGCGGGTCTAATAAAGGAAGTGCCGTTCGTGAGCTCTGATTGGCTCACGAACCGGCACTTCCTCTATTAGACCCGCGGCCGCCAGAGATGCAGGAGGGGACACAGGAGAGGCGCGCGCTGTGCCCTCCGTGTCCCTCCAACACAAAACAGCGGGGAAGCGGCGGCGGCGGCGGCGGCGGGGGGGGGGGGGGGGCACGCACTGAGGGGGCATATATGGCACTGGGGGGAAATATCTGGCACTGGGGGCATATGTGGCACTGGGGGGGGAATCTGGCACTGGAAGCATATGTGGCACTGTGGGGGAATATCTGGCACTGGGGGCATATGTGGCACTGTGGGGGAATATCTGGCACTGGGGGCATATGTGGCACTGGGGGGGAATATCTGGCACTGGGGGCATATGTGGCACTGGGGGGGGGATCTGGCATTGGGAGCATATGTAGCACTGTGGGGGAATATCTGGCACTGGGGGCATATGTGGCACTGGGGGCATATGTGGCACTGGGGGGGGGGATCTGGCACTGGGAGCATATGTGGCACTGTGGGGGAATATCTGGCACTGGGAGCATATGTGGCACTGTGGGGGAATATCTGGCACTGGGGGCATATGTGGCACTGGGGGGGAATATCTGGCACTGGGGGCATATGTGGCACTGTGGGGGAATATCTGGCACTGGGGGGGAATATCTGGCACTGGGGGCATATGTGGCACTGGGGGGAATATCTGCACTGGGGGCATATGTGGAACTGGGGGGTTATATGTGTACCTGGCACATAGGGGGGGGGGGGGGCTATATTGTGCACTGGGGTCATGTGAGTACCTGGCACCGTGGGGTAATATCTGGCACTGGGGACATATGTGGCACTGGGAGGACAGCCCTAGCAACAAGCACTACCCCCTAGCAACGAGCATGACACCCAGTGCATGATACCCCTGGCAATGAGCATGACACCCTGAGCATGAAAACTCCTGGCACCGTGCATGGAACCAAGAGCACGAAACCCCTGGCAACGAGCATGACACCCTGAGCATGAAAACCCCTGGCACCGTGCATGACACCCAGTGCATGAAACCCCTGGCAACGAGCAGGTAATTTAAAAGTACTTAGAAGCCTTACTGTAGGACTTAATGTGTAATGGGCATTACGGTGTGTGGCATAATGTATCACGGACATTGCGGTGTGTGTCATAATGTGTCACAGGCATTACGGTGTGTGGCATACTATATCACTGGCATTGTGGTATGTGGTATAATGTCTCAGGGTCATTGCAGTGTGGCATAATGTATAACGGGCATTGCGGTGTGTGGCATAGGGTATAACGGGCATTGCGGTATGTGTCAGGCATTACGGTGTGTTGTATACTATATCACGGGCATTGTGGTATGTGGTATAATGTATCAGGGGCATTGCAGTGTGTAGCATAATGTATAACGGGCATTGCGATTCCTGTCATAATGTGTCGGGGGCATTACGGTGTGTGGCATAATGTGTCGGGGGCATTATGGTGTGTGCATATTGTGTCATGTGCATTATTGTGTGTGGCATAATGTCTAAGGGCCATTGCAGTATGTGGCATAATGTATACTGGGCATTACTATAAGGAGGAAAAATGACAAATAATGTAAGGGGCATGAATCAGGATTATTTTTCTTTCCCGTGGTGGCTAACGTCTGGGCATGCAGGTTGGAAAACTGGGGTATAACGTAGTCTTTTCCTGCAATGCCACGCCCCTTTATGCGAAGCCACGCCCATCCCAACGAAGCCACACACCCTATTTTGCGGCGCGCATCTTCAACTAAACGTACTCTGGTTTGGAATCAATGTGTGAACCTCTTGCTCACATCTGCTATGCACCTACCAACTTTTAGGCATCTGCCAGTCTGGTACAGGTTCAGGACTGCAGCTTTGAAGGATAAATAGTAACATACATTGTAACATACATAGTTGATGAGGTTGAAAAAATACATCAGCCCATCAAGTTCAACATCTATTGGATTTCCTGAGGTTCGCAGCTAATATTTGTAAATGATACAGATGTAGTAACTACCAATCTGTTTCAAACCAGAATCCCCGATGACCCAAAATGGGTCCCCTACTATACATTATAATTAATTGTTATAACCCTGGATACTTTTTTCAGCTAAAAATTGTCTAACTCTTTCTTAAACATCAATTGAGTCTGCCATCACAACCTTCTCTGGCAGTGTATTCCATATCTCATTTGCCCTTACTGTAAAGAAACCATTTAATCGCTGGGTATTAAACTTCCTCTCCTCTAACCTTAGGCTTAGGGGATGATTTCATATACAGTAGAATCTGAAATTGTATACGCCAAGCACAGGTATACTGTAGTATGAGCTTCATAATATTGAAAGGCTCAGAGAACTAATCTCCTTTGCCATAGCAGTTAAAGCATTAGAAACTGTGGAAGGACATGATTGATCCAGGAGACAACCCAAATCTCAAAGAAGTGTCTAGAGCCACTGGTCCCATTGGCTTACCTGTAAAACAGCAAGTATATTCCATCATCAATGGGAAGGTATCTGCAAAGGACATGTGGCTACCCCTGTGATCAATAAATGAAGATAAGGATCTTATGAGGAGAATAAACATCAGAAACATGAATGAATACATTGATAAGATGCTGTCCACCCAGAAATTGGTATCTGTTGGAATTAAGGTAGAAGATGAAGACATCACTATGGCTATTTTGCAAGATCTGACCCAAATTCTACTTTTCTTACGTCCTAGAGGATGCTGGGGTCAACACTAGTACCATGGGGTATAGACGGGTCCCTTGGGAGCCATGGCACTTTATGAATTTAATAGTGTGGCCTGGCCCCTCCCTCTATGCCCCTCCTACCAGACTCAGTTTAGAAAATGTGCCCGGAGGAGCCGGTCACAGCTAGGGGAGCTCCTCTGAGTTTTTTTAGTTTTATTGTTTTTCTAAGAGTGTTAGATACGGGCAGGCTGCTGGCAACAGCCTCCCTGCTTCGTGGGACTTAGGTGGGGAGTAGGAACCAACTCTAGAAGTTAATGGTTCTCTATCTCCGCTGACAGGACACTGAGCTCCTGAGGGTGCTGATCGCAAGCCCACAAGGCGACCGCTCACTCCCGCAGCACGGCCGCCACCCCCTAACAGAGCCAGAAGATAGAAGAGTGGTGAGTATGATGACGGCGGCCCGGTAAGTGGGTCGCCGGCGAGAAGCGCAGCTCTGACAGGCTGCACTCTGGAAGGCTCAGCGGCACTTGGTGTACGGCGCTGTGAGGGGCGTCCTGGGCCAGCACAACATACCCTACACTGGTCACATATGCTAACGGGGCTAGCCCCACTGTTAGCAGCGCAAAACCTCAGGCCAGTATAATCTCTAAAGTGCGGTACCAGGGGTGTTACAGACGGGGGGGGGGGGGGGGGGGGAAGTGTTATAATCACTGTTTAATCCTATTAAGGTTATTCAGTCAGCGCCGGCCGTTTAGTGTATTAACTGCCTACTGGGGCGCTGTGTGGCTGGCTCCATATACTCTGTGGCTCTCTGAAGGTACTCTGGAGGAAACTGTCTGCATTTTACTGTGAGTGTGTGTATGTTTATATATCTCACATAAGCATGTCTACGAACTCTGTATCTTGTGCTGCAGAGTGTGTACCTTCTCCAGAAGATTCCATTCCATGTACTCAGGACTGCAATATACTGTCTCAGCCTTCTGAATCCAACCCCCCATGGGTGGATTATTTTAGGGGAATGATATCCCAGATTTCATCTCGGATGGCTTAAAATGAGACTGAAACACAGTTTTTAAGAAAGTCTGTTGAGGTTTTGTCGTATTCAGCTCCCACTACCTCATCAAAAACCCCAATTATATACCCAAAGAAGCGTGCTCTTGTCCAGATAATGCAAGCTGACATGGATACCGACTCTGATACTGGGGACGGTGATGGGGATATGCAAGGGGGGATGCATCCCTTGCTAAGGGGGTGCAACTCATGATTGAGGCTATTAGGGACATTTTACACATTACTGATAAGGTACCTGAGCAGGTAGAGGAGGCTTACTATACAGACAATAAGAAAACCTCCTTACCTTCCCTGCGTCTAAGGAATTAAACGCATTGTTTGAAAAATCCTGTGAAAACCCTGAGAAAAACAATTCCAGATCCCAAAAAGGGTTCTCATTGCTTTCCCTTTCCCTAAGGAGGACAGGAAAAAGAGTGGAAGCCTCGCCTGTAGTAGACTTTTTTTCTGTATCTAGGTCTAAAAAGGTGGTTTTACCTATCCCTGGGTCCACCGTTTTAAAAGAGCCGACGGACCGCAAGATTGAGACTACGCTCAAATAACTATACTCAGCTACTGGCGTAGCTTTAAGACCTACTATTGTTTGTGCGTGGATTTCTAAAGCCATAGTAAAGTGGTCAGGCACATTACTAGAGGAATTAGATACTATGGATAGAAGTGATATTGAATTGTTTTTACGTCACATACATGATTCCGCACGTTTCATGGTGGACGCCATGAAGGACCTTGGCCATCTTAATATGAGGGCTTCTTCCATGGCTGTCTCTGCACACAGGGGACTCTGGCTGTGCCAATGATCTGCGGATGCAGAATCCAAGAAAAGTGTGCAGAACCTACCCTTCACATGTCAGGCTCTGTTTGGGGAAGCGTTAGATGCATGGATCTCCACGGCAACTGCGGGTAAGTCAACCTTTCTTCCCTCAGCAACAATGCTGACTAGGAAATCTTATGCTACGTCTACAATGCAGTCCTTTAGGACCGCTAAAATTAAAAAGTCCAAACTCCCTTCCACTTTCTTTAGAGGAGGTCGGGGGAAATCCAGAAAACCTGCACCAACAAGTTCCCAGGAACAGAAACCTGGTTCTGCTTCCTCAAAATCCTCAGCATGACGGTGGACTTCTCAGCCTGGAGCTCAGGCAGGTGGGAGCAAGACTCAGAAATTTCAGTCACGTCTGGGTGTCATCATGCCTGGACCCCTGGGTACAAGATATTTGTTGTTACCCAGGGGTATATACTGTAGTTTCAAGTACTCCCACCTCACAGATTCTTCAAATCAGGCTTCGCTGACAGAAAGTGCTATCCTACAGGAGGCCATTCAAAAATTGCTAAAGTCAAATGTCATTGTTCAAGTTCCACCTCACCTAACAAACAAGGGTTATTACTCAAACCTGTTTGTGGTACCAAAACCGGAGAGTTCGGTCAGGCCGATATTGAACCTAAAGTAATTGAACCCTTATTTGAGGGAATTTAAATTCAAGATGGAGTCTCTGAGAGCGGTGATCTCAGGTCTGGAGGAGGGGAATTTCTAGTATCCCTAGATATCAAGGATGCATACCTTCACATTCCGATCTGGCCACCTCACTAGGCTTATCTAAGATGTGCACTGCTAGACTGTTACTATCAATTCCAGGCACTGCCATTTGGCCTCTCCACAGCACCAAGGGTGTTCACTAAGGTCATGGCGGAGATGATGCTACTCCTGCGCAATCAGGGTATGAACATAATTCCTTATCTGGACGATCTGCTGATAAAAGTGTCTTCCAGGGAAAGGCTGTTACAGAGCATTGCTCTCTCAACTCAACTACTCCAGGATCATGGATGGATTCTGAATCTTCCAAAGTCGCATTTGGAGCCGACAAGGAGACTGTCCTTCCTGGGGATGATCCTCGACACGAAAGTACAGAGGGTGTTTCTGCCAACAGAGAAAGCGTTGGTGATACAAACTATGGTCCGGGATGTCCTGAATTCAGCCCGGGTATCTGTTCATCAGTGCATTCACCTTCTGGGGAAGATGGTTGCCTCCTACGAGGCTCTACAGTATGGAAGATTTAATGCATGGTCTTTCCAGCTGGATCTCCTGGACAACTGGTTGGGATCTCATCTTCACATGCACTAGAGGATACGTCTGTCACCGAAAGCCAGAATTTCGCTCCTCTGGTGGCTGCAAACTTCTCACCTACTAGAGGGACGCAGGTTCGGGATTCAGAATTGGATCCTTCTAACCACGGATGCAAGTCTCATAGGTTGGGGAGCAGTCACCCAGGGGGAAAACTTCCAAGGAAGGTGGTCAATTCTGGAATCCATCCTTCCGATAAACATTCTGGAACTAAGGGCCGTGTACAACGTTCTTCTATAAGCGGCACATCTTCAAAAAGATCAGGCCATTCAGATTCAGTTGGACAATGTAACAATGGTGGCCTACATAAACCGACAGTGTAGAACGAAGAGCAGAGCTGCAATGTCAGAGGGAGCAAGAATCCTCCTTTGGGCAGAAAAGCACATGGCGCTGTCAGCAATCTTCATCCTGGGAGTGGACAACTGGGAAGTGGACTTCCTCAGCAGACACAATCTCCATCCAGGAGAGTGGGGCCTCCACCCAGAGGTGTTCACGGAGGTGACAGGTCTGTGGGGCGTACCTCACATAGACATGATGGCCTCCCGCCTCAACAAGAAGCTTCAGAGGTACTGTTCCAGGTAACTCCATGGGTGTTCCAGTCAATGTATGTGTTCCCTCCACTTCCACTCATCCCTAGGATTCTCAAACTAATAAAAAGAACAACAGTTCAGGCAATTCTCATTGCTCCGGACTGGCCAAGAAGGGCTTGGTACACGGATCTTCTGGACTTACTGCTGGAAGATCCCAGGCCTCTTACTCTTCGAGAGGACCTTCTGCAACAGGGGCCATTCGCTTATCAAGACTTACCACGGCTACGTTTGACGGCATGGAGGTTGAATGCCAGATCTTAGCTCAAAAGGGTATGCCGAACAAGGTTATTCCTACCCTGATACAGGCTAGGAAAGGAGTAACGTCTAAACACCACGGCCGTAACTAGGGGGGGGGCTAAGGGGTCACGTGCCCCGGGCGCGGGACTTGAGGGGGGCGCAGACAACAGAGAACACTTCCCAGGTCCCCTTACCCAGTTGCTCCTCCTCACCTGCCCGCTGCGATCATCTCCTGCAGCAGCAGCAGCAGCCGCGTATGACACCGTGACCGTCACGTTACGGTCCAGCCGCTGCTGCAAAGTCTCCGTCTGCCTCCCTCTGCATGTGCGGCCGCCGGCCACCCTCTTCCCTCCCGCTTCGGAGCGCCTCCGCACTTTCTCCTGCCCGGCGGTCTAACTGCTTGCCAAGACCTCCTGAGGGATGCTGAGAGAGTACAGAGCCGGAGACAACTTAACAGCTTCCAATACTTTGCACTGAGGCAAGTGGGCATTGTGAGGGAGGGGGGCTGGGAAAGAGGCTTTACAATATATATAGTATATGTGTGTATATATATATATATATATATATATATATATATGTATATATATACACACACATGTGTATATTTACATATACATGTATATATATATATATATATATATATATATATACACACACAGCACCAGTCAAAAGTTTGGACACACTTTTTCATTCAAATGAATGAGAAAGTGTGTCCAAACTTTTGACTGGCACTATATATACTGTGTGTGTGTATATATATATATATACACTGTACACGTGTGTGTATATATATATATATATATATATATATATATATTCTTTTTTAACATCATTTTTATTTATTTATTTCTTTTTATTTCTTTATATATATATATATATATTTTTTTTTGGGGGGGGGGCGGAGGGGGGGGGGGGGGGCGGCGCTAAATTACCGCCTCCCCCCGGGTGCCAAGAAACCTAGTTTCGGCCCTGTAAAACTACCATCAAATTTGGAAAAAGTACGTGTCTTGGTGTGAATCTAAGAAGTTTCCTGCGGTGGAGTTTCAACTAAGACGATTTTTCCTCTTTCTGCAAGCAGGTGTGGATGTTGGCCTGCGTTTGGGCTCCATAAAAGTCCAGCTTTCGGTCTTGTCCATTTTCTTCCAGAAACAATTGGCTGCCCTCCCTGAGGTTCAGACTTTCTTGAAAGGGGTTCTGCACATCCAGCCTCCCTTTGTGCCTCCTACGGCACCTTGGGATCTTAATGTGGTGCTGCAGTTCCTGCAGTCGGATTGGTTCGAACCTATACAGGAGGTTGAGGTCAAGTTTCTTTCTTGGAAAGCGGTCACACTATTGGCATTAGCATCTGCTAGACGTATGTCAGAATTGGAGGCATTGTCCTGCAAGAGCCCCTACTTAATTTTCCATGAAGATAGAGCTGAGCTCAGGACGCGTCAGCAATTTCTTCCGAAGGTTGTGTCGGTTTTTCATATCAACCAACCTATTGTGGTGCCAGTGGCTACTGACTCCTCAATTACCTCAAAGTCCTTGGATGCTGTGAGTGCTTTGAAGATTTATGTGAAGAGAACTTCTAATCACAGAAAGTCGGATGCTCTATTTGTCCTTTATGATCCCAACAAGGTTGGGTGTCCTGCTTCTAAGCAGACTTTTGCTCGCTGGATCGGGTTTACTATTCAGCATGCTTATTCTATGGCAGGCCTGCTGTGTCCAAGATCTGTTAAGGCCCACTCTACTCGTAAAGTGGGTTCTTCCTAGGCGGCTGCCCGGGGTGACGGACATACTTCGAGAGAAGAAAATACACAGATAGTGGTGAGATTCATACCAGCTCACACATAACAAGGTAAATCAAGCTAACCTGCTTGAAACAATTCAGCAACAGCTGAACAACAGTACTTAACCAAGTAATAAGGCAGTACTGAACCAAGTAACAACTGCAGGAAAACTAAGCTCTGGGCGGACGCCCAGCATTCTCTATGGACTACTAGAAAAGGATGAACCGGTAGGTAATTAAAATCCTATTTTCTCTTACATCCTAGAGGATGCTGGGGTCCACATTAGTACCATGGGGATGTACCAAAGCTCCCAGTACGGGAGGGAGAGCGCAGAGGCTACTGGTACCTGTATTTCCACATGAAAATAAATATAAAAAAAAAACAATATGAATTGCCCCAACACTGCTGAGATTTGTGTTTAGTAAATTTATGAGTTGCATTTTCTTATGAAAATGCAAACTGAAATCAAATCAGGACCTAAGTAAATTTCCACCGTTGAGTGAATGTGAACCCATCAGAGTCAGAGGAATCAGGGACAAAGTCTTCACATCATCTAGAGACGAAACAATTACACTAGGCTGTAGAGGTAGAGACAAGGAAGTTGTTACTGATGTGGAAAATGTACTGTTTGTGCCTGATCTAGGGACTAACCAAATTGTTATAAGTGTTCTTGACAAAAAATGATGCAGAATATATTTTATAAGGGGTTGGTGTGTTGTGTACAAAGAGGTGTTTTTGCCGGAGCAACCCAGTACCAGCACCAATGGGGTGTGGTATGGTATGCCGGCGGTCGGGCTCCCGGCGACCAGCATACCAGCGCAGGGAGCTCCACCGCCGGCTTACCGACAGTGTGGCGAGCGTAAATGAGCCCTTGCGGGCACGGTGCGCTATTTTATTCTCCCTCCAGGGGGGTTGTGGACCCCCACGAGGGAGAATAAGTGTCGGTATGCCGGCTGTCGGGATTCCGGCGCTGGTAAACTGCATCGGGATCCCAACAGCCGACATACTGAAGCCCACCAGCACCAATGCATCCTTGACATAATAAAAAAATTTCATGTACTGGTGACTTGTAAGTCAAACATGTCAGTGAGGCAATGGTATGGAAAGTTAAGACAAATAAATTGCCCAAAGGGGGCTGAGGGCCTAATTCAGACTCGGTCGCTGGTACAATAGCGATCGCAGCCTGAAGCCCTTGCTGGAGTGGGCATGAGCAGCGGCTTCACTGCGTGTGCCACCCCGTGAGACCCAGAGAGATGCGAAAGCATATCAGGGCCCTGATCGTCTCTGCCTGATTCAGAGGCGGTTGTGGGACTGGAGGAGGCGTGTCAACACCGTTAGAACGACGTTGGTGGGGCGACGTACAGACGGCGCAGGCGTGTCCGGGCCATTGCGGGGGTGGGCCACGGCAGCTGCGTGACATCACATGCAGCCACTGTGACCAGGAATGCAGTGGGTAGCCGCCTGCCAGCGCAGCTAGGCTGCACAGGTAGGGAGCTACTTGACGGGTGCGAAAGGGGAGGGTCCTGACATGCATGGCGGACTGGCCCTGTGCTGGGCGTCCCCCCGCATGTCAGAGAAACTGATCGTAGATGTCCTAAATTTAGCACATCTACTGTATGATCAGGTCTAAATCACCCCCTGAGTTTCACGAGTCTACTCTAGTTGAACACAATCATGATTTTCGTAACAACACTAGATGTAGTGGTGCTGGGCCAGAAGTGTGCCAGAAGGTGGAACAATAAATGGAAATAACAAGACTAGTTAGGAAACAGGTGTTCCACGAGGAGTAATTAAAAAAAAAATACAAATTTAAATGAAAATGGAACTTGGAATCTTGTGAACAGACTAACCCACTGAAAAGCAATTAAAAACAAATGGATTTTCTGTAGAAAGCTAAATACAAAGCAACCAAAGCACTATGATAAAAAAAAAAATTCCAGAAGGACAATTATGCCTGCTTAAGAAATCATTATACTGCTTAAAGCAAAGTGGCAGATATTGGTACATCAAACTACACACTGTGTTGCTAGAAACTGAATTTAAAGGTTCATAAACAGATCATTGTCCGTACCACAAAACCATAGAAGGAAAGCTATTATCATTGTGTACAGTACATGGATGATTTGCTACTACAGGTAGAGTATCCCATATCTGGATTGCTCAGTACCAGGAGTATTCTGGATAGGGATTTTTCCAGATAACTGATTACCTGTTATGCGGACAGGTCCCGGGGTCCAGCGCGTTGGTGGCGGGATCCGAGTGTTCCATGGGAGACAGCGGTAGGTCCTGGGAGTCAGTTGCAGGTCCATGGAGTCAGCAGCAGTGAGGGAATGGCTGCAAAGTGTTGAAATATGTACAACAGACTATGGGTTTGTTTATATGCATGTAGTTACCGTACAGGGGCAGCAGATGGCGCTGTATACTTAGAGGTGTATTGTTTGTCTGCTGTATATGCATGTACTTGTTTGTTCTTCCTCCTCACGTGTGTGTTCTAGAAAAGTCTCTGAGGAAAGGAGGTGAGCTGAGCAGCTCATGTTACTGACATGTTTAAGTTAAGAAGCTGTTACCGAAACCTGTTGTTATATTGATCCTGGTACTCAGTACTATATAAAGAAGATATACATCTCAAGTCTCGTTCTGTCTGAATACAAGGTAACTCCTGAGGTGATCCTTTATCTATAAGACCTCCTGCTGCACACCTATGGTATCAATCCATCGCACTATGCCAACAGGTTATGGGCCCAGACTGGAGTCTATACAAGATAAAGTTTTCAGGAGTGCATCCTAAGCAGCATCCAGATCACGAGTTGCACTGCAAGTCCCAGCAGGCGCAGACAGCAGACTGTGTAACGTACACAAGAAACAACCCAGGAGAACCTTGGAAAGAAAACTGTGAGTAAAACAAGTTTAATACCACAGAAGAATAGAGAGATCTATACAAGGAAGGGTTATGGCAAATTACACAGATCTCAGACTAGCTGCTAGCAAGCTTTCTAATGAGAACTATCAGACATGGAAGTTTAAAGTAGAAATGCTATTAACCAGAGATGATTTATGGGATGTTATAAATGCAGACAGACCCGAAGGAGAGGATCAGCAGTGGATTAAGAAGGACAGACAGGCAAGTATAAGTTTACTGGTGGAAGATGAACAGCTTATACACATAAGACAAGAGAGTACAGCTAAAGACATGTGGACAGCATTACAGAGAGTGCATGAAGGATCAAGTTTGAACAGCAAACTATTCCTATTAAGAAAATGATACCAAATGAGATTTAATAAAGGCAAGACAATGCAAGAACACATCAGTGCACTACTAGAGATAACCATACAGCTCAGGTCAATGGGAGAAGAAATCAAAAGCAACCACATAGTAGCTATCCTCCTGTGCAGTGTACCAGATACATACAGTGCACTAATAAATGCACTAGAAATAAGACCTGAAGCAGAAATCACACCAGACTTTGTGAAGAACAGGCTCATAGAGGAGTATCAACGCAGAAAGGAGCTTACAGAGTGCAATACTGAAAGTGACACAGAGAAAGCACTTAAAATGGCGGACACTAAGCCACACACCAGGGAAACAAGAGCATGTTTCAGATGCAAGAAAGTGGGTCACCTGAAAAAAGATTGCACCATATGGAAGACAGAGCAGCACAAACCACCAGAAAGATTACACAAACAAAGAGCCAAAGCCACACTTACAGATACAGGAGCACACAATTGGAATGGAACATTTAAAGCGACAGTAACCCAATTGTCAGAAAAGTTGTATGTAGACTCAGGAGCGACTAGTCATATGACAAATAACAAGGACTTCTTTACTGAACTTGATTTGAACCATAAAGAAACAATCTACCTAGCAGATAGAACAAATATCATTGCAGAAGGGAAAGGGAATGGTCAATTCCTATGCTCCAAGGGTAATGGCAGCTATGCAGAAATACCCGTAACAGATGTGCTATATGTTCCCAAGCTTGAAGGAGCACTGCTATCAGTAAAGAATCTAGTAGAAAAAGGACTTACTGTAAAGTTTCAGAATAATAAGTGTTTTATCCAAAATGGAAGAGAAACGCTAGCTACAGCCAGAATAAAAGAACATTTATACTGTCTGGATATCGCAGCACAGCAGACAAAGCTGAGTACACAGAAACACGCTGACTGTATTCACAAGTGGCATAGAAGATTAGGACACAGACACCCAGATTGCATAAAGGAAATGCAGAGGAGAGACCTAGCCAGGGATCTCAAAGTGTCAGACTGTTCGGAAATGATGAAGTGCCAATGCTGCATGAAAGCAAAAGCAACAAGGACGACAATTCCTAAGAAAAGTGAAAACAGAGCTTCCAGACCACTAGACCTGGTACATAGTGATGTATGTGGACCTATGAAAACGTGAACCGTAGGAGACAAAAGGTATATGCTGACATTCATTGACGACTACTCCAGGTTCACAGTCACTTATCTAATAAAAAGTAAAGATGAAGTCTTAGAAAAGCTGCAAGACTATGTGACCATGACCAGAAACAGGTTCAAGAGGAATATGCTAACTCTTCGCAGCGACAATGGAGGCGAGGTCACAGGACAGAAAATAGAACGGTACTTAAGAGGACTCGGTATTGAGCATCAGTAGACAGTACCATATACACCTGAGCAAAACGGTGTATCTGAGAGGAAAAACAGATCACTAACCGAAATGATAAGGTGCATGCTTACAGATTCAGGACTACCTGATAAATATTGGGGTGAAGCAGCAGCAACAGCCACCTATCTTCAAAACAGACTACTTTCCAAAGCAGTAAGGAAGACACCATATGAGCTGTGGCACGGTAAGAAACCCAGCTTAAAGCACATTAGAGTTTTTGGATGCAGAGCCTTCGTCTACATTCCCGCTGAAAAACGAAGCAAGTTGCAGAACCGAGCAGAAGAGGGAGTTCTAGTCGGCTACAGCGAACATTCAAAAGGCTACAGAATCTTAAATCCAAGAACTGGAAAAGTAGTTATAAGCAACAGTGTGACATTCATAGAAGAAACACGAGATGATGTCATAATTCCAGTAGACTCTACTGAAGAAGAAAGCACTGAATCCAAAGAAACAGATGAAGTAGAGATCACTCAAGAAGTTGAAGTACAACACAAGACAAATACCAGCGACACTCGTGAGAGTACATCCGAGGGGGTCAGACGCTCTTCAAGAGAAAATAAGGGAAAAGCACCTGCACGTTTATCTTACAAAGCAAAAGCTATTAACATACAAGAACCTGCATCGTGGGAAGAAATTGCTAATTTTTCTGAAAGAGAAGCACAGAAATGGTTAGGAGCCGCAAAAGAAGAAATGGAATCAATGGAAGACAATCAGACATGGACATTGACCAGACTACCAGTAGACAAGAAGGCCATAGGATGCAGTGACGTGCGGTGGGGTAAGGCATGTGAGGCAGAGCCTTTCCTGTCATACTTACATTTAAACCAGAATTTTGTCTGAACAAAGTATATGAAAAATACTAATAATTTGTTTGAAATATCTTCTTTGCATTATTCTAATAATTTTTATAGCCCAAACTCTGGAGTAAAAAGTCTATGGCAGGTGAGGCAGTGCCTCACCTGCTTATCTTTTCCGCACATCTCTGATCAAGCCTCACCAAATTTCTAGGGGTTTATACTGCTGTACCTTTGTATAATGCCCAGATGTACCCTTCGGTTCATATATTGCATGGAATTCTGGCTCTGGGGTTAGCCAGTGCCTCCTGAGCCATTTAGCTCACCGCACGTCCCTGATAGGATGTAAATGGACTTTTAAGGTCAAGTATGATTCTGAAGGAAAAATAGAAAGATACAAGGCAAGACTGGTTGCTAAAGGATATTCACAGAAATTTGGAGAAGATTATGATGAAACGTTTGCTCCAGTTGTGAAGCACACTATTATTAGAACCTTACTCCTAACAGCAGCCATAAAGGGTATGCAAGTGAAACATTTCGATGTAAAGACGGCTTTCCTACATGGTGAACTAAAGGAAGATATATACATGGAACAACCACCAGGCTTCGTGAATTCTCAGAACCCAGATCATGTATGTAAACTTAACAAGAGTATATATGGTCTTAAACAAGCAGCAAGAGCATGGAATACAAAGATAAATGGAGTTCTGACAGAAAAGGGATTTATTAAAAGCAAAGCAGACCCATGTCTCTATACAAAGTTGATAGAGGAAAGATGGTTCTATGTATTGATTTACGTGGACGATTTGCTAGTTTGTTTTGAACAAGAAGGGGACGAAATTGAATTGCTACAAGAACTAAACCGTCAGTTTGAAACAAAAGACCTCGGCCACATAACGCATTACTTGGGAATGCAAATCTCAAGAGAAGATGATGGAACATTCACACTAAGTCAGAAATACAAAATTCAGGAAACCATTGAGGAATTTGGTATACAAGATGCAAAGACAGCGAGCACTCCTATGGAGACAAGTTATGAAAAGGAACCAAATGATCAGAGCAACCTGTTACAGGATAACCATCTATACAGAAAAGCCATAGGAAAATTGCTATACATTGCAACCGTCACCAGACCAGATATCTCCACAGCAGTCGGGATTTTAAGCAGAAAAGTCTCTAAACCAACCAAGATGGATTGGAATGCAGTTAAGAGGGTAATTCGTTACTTAAAGGGAACGATTAAGAAGAAGCTTAAGCTCCCAGCAAACACAAGTCACAAGTTAACAGGATATGTTGACGCAGATTGGGCTGGAGATACAAGTGACAGAAAATCCACAAGTGGATATCTATTCTCTATCGGAGAAGGATTAATCAGCTGGACAAGCAAGAAGCAGTCTACCATAGCACTATCTTCTACAGAAGCTGAATATATCGCAGCAGCTCACGCCAGTCAAGAAGTGGTATGGTTAATGCAACTACTATCAGACCTAGGAATGCCTCAAGAAGAACCTATCAAGATATATGAGGATAATCAAGGATGCCTTGCATTAGCGCAAACAGAAAGAGTGAACCCAAGAACCAAGCACATTGATGTCAAGCATCACTTCCTGAGGGATCTACAGGAACAAGATCTTATAGAGTTGAACTATTGCCCAACAGAAGATATGACAGCTGATATCATGACTAAGCCTCTTACCAGAGAGAGACATTGGAGACTTACGTCAAAGATGGGTCTAACTGAAGAAACCCAGTCTGTTGAGAAGGGGTGTTGAAATATGTACAACAGACTATGGGTTTGTTTATATGCATGTAGTTACCGTACAGGGGCAGCAGATGGCGCTGTATACTTACAGAGGTGTATTGTTTGTCTGCTGTATATGCATGTACTTGTTTGTTCTTCCTCCTCACGTGTGTGTTCTAGAAAAGTCTCTGAGGAAAGGAGGTGAGCTGAGCAGCTCATGTTACTGACATGTTTAAGTTAAGAAGCTGTTACTGAAACCTGTTGTTATATTGATCCTGGTACTCAGTACTATATAAAGAAGATATACATCTCAAGTCTCGTTCTGTCTGAATACAAGGTAACTCCTGAGGTGATCCTTTATCTATAAGACCTCCTGCTGCACACCTATGGTATCAATCCATCGCACTATGCCAACACAAAGCCACTCTTCCACCCAGTGGCGTAAGTTTGTCCCAGGCGCCCAGAGGCAAGATAAATGTTGGTTCCCTCCTATAGATAGCTAGATAGACAAAAAGAGAAGGGGGGGGGGAGAGAGGAGGAGAAAGGGGAGAATGACAGAGCGATAAGGTATCAAGGTAGAGAGATAAGCAAGAGAGAGAAAGAGGGTGTCAGAGAGAGAGACAGGGGGGTCATAGAATGTGGGGGAAGAAGAGAGGGAGATAGCGAGACAGTGTCAGGGATAGAGATGGGGTGAGAGAGAGGGTGTCAGGAAGAGAGACAGAGAGAGGCACGCAAGAGAGAGGGTGTCAGGGAAAGTGAGGGAATGAGAGAAAGAGAAGGGAGAGCGAGAGAGTATCAAGGATAGAGAGAGAGGGGTGTCAGGAAGAGAGACACCAAGAGAAGGAGTGAGAAAGAAAGAAGGTATCAGGGAAAGTGAGAGAATAAGAGATGGCAGAGCTAGAGGGTGTCAGGGATGGAAAGAGAAGATAAGCGCCCTCACTGACTTGTAGGTGGGGGTAGGTTGATCTTGAACACACAAGGGTGGAGCCCAATGGGGGTGGGCTTAATAATCCATATTTTCAGGAGGGGGGTGGTCACTTCTGCGGGGGATAGCTCCGCAGCCTAGAGGGTCTAAAATTTAGATTTCACCAGTTCCTGGATAAGAGAGACTCAGCTATCGGATGGTACCTGGGTCAAGTAGATCTGGCCAGTGTTTCCAGAGATATCAGGGGTCAAAGGTCAAACAAATGCTACCAAGGAAACTGGACTTATCTCTAGTGTGGAGCTGGCACTAGGACCCGGTGGTTGAAGCAGGATATCTCCGGTTCTATTAGGGGTATAAACTTGGATCCAGGGTCACCTGGAAGCTGAGAGTCTCCTTTAAATTTCAAGTGTCTCAAGCAAATTCTACGTTTTACGGAGATTTCCAACCAAGACGAGGAATAAATGTTCCACAAATGAAGAGCTCATTTAATTTCTCCGTAGATAATGCATGGTCCCGCCCACTTTGCAGCCAGATATCTCCGCGACTCCTGGTCCTATCAAAAATCAGATAATGGTTCCAAAAAGCAGGGACTCTCCTCTTTCAGTGGACACCTGGGTCGCCAGGATCGGACTGGAAATGCCGGAATGGAAAGAGACCGACACAAGGGTCCCCCTGGAGCCTGTCTCCGGTCAGGAAAAAAAATGCGGTTTTATAGTTTTGCAGACAGATATCTCCACGGCCCATGGGTCTATCAACAAGCTGACAATAGTTCCTAAAAGCTGGAAATCTCACCTTTCAGGGGACACCCGGATCTTCGGGATCGAACTGGATCATCCAAAATGGCTGGCCTTTCTGGATAGGGGATATCTACGGTCCTATGCCGGTCACTGTTATGCATCCTGTAACCCCTTCACAGCTGGAGCCCCATTGTCTCTGGCATTTCTGCCTCTGATCTACGTTGTTTGTCCAGGAGGGGTAAGTGGGAAAGGTGACAATGTCCGTGGCTGGAGAAGGTATGTATGTATGTATGTATGTATGTATGTATGAGCATCAGCGGAGGCGGGCGGCGGGTGAGCTGGCTGACACTGCTGGCGGGCGTTACACTGGGGAGCATTAGCGAATTTACTCCTAGACAATTAAGCACTGGCCGGGCCCCCTGGACCTGTCGGGCCCTAGGCATCTGCTTTGGTTGCCTAGCGGTAAATCCGCTCCTGGGTGGGAGGCAATGGAGAAGTGCCCCCTGCAGGTCAGGAGCCCGGCGGCAGCCGACTCCATTGCCTCCCACAGTTCCGCCAATGCTTCCATTTGTCTGTGATTGGCCGCAGACTCCAGTGACGTCATGACGCCGACCACGAAATGTAGCAGTACAATATGGGCTGATTGTCTGTTATTTACTTGTGGAAAGTCCAGTTGCGCTAAAAGGACATTTGCTATTACTGACTAAGTGTGCAACACAGCTGTTACATATTTCTGAGGGATTGTGTCGGCTACCTGGACTTATTTCTATCTATCTATCTATCTATCTATCTATCTATCTATCTATCTATCTATCTATCTATCTATCTATCTATCTATCCACACACACATATCTATAGTGTTTATCTAATTGCATATACATATCTATAGCTATTTATTTTAGATAGATAGATAGATAGATAGATAGATAGATAGATAGATAGATAGATAGATAGATAGATAGATAGATAGATAGATAGATAGAGAAACAAGATACCGGCACTCAAAACACAAATTGCAACATAACTCGTTACAGTTACTAATTCATAGAAAGATAGATATTATCTATATTGTAACATAAAACCAAGATATTATTCTCATTATACATATAACAAAGCTCACTTTACGATATATTCATGCACTATATTCAAACTTAGTATAAATAAAGAAAACAAAACTTGCATTAAATTGATCCACTAAAGAATACACTGAAGTCCCAAGGACTCGTTTAACCCCCTAGGAGCCAATGTGTCCAAGCAATTAATCCACCTAGATTCTAAACGTAGTAAAGACTTGGACCGCCCCCCCCCCCCTTGAGCTGATAAGGGTACATGGTCTATAATGCGGTAACGTAATGTGGATAGATTATGCTTAGCCACTGCGGTTTTATGTTACAATATAGATAATATCTATCTTTCTATGAAATAGTAACTGTAACGAGTTATGTTGCAATTTGTGCCCATCGAGTGCATGTAACAGCTTGTACATTTAGTAATTATGTTTCATAGTATAATGTAATTCAGTGCTGCTGTTGCATTATTTTAATTGGTTTTCACTGTTTTGTGATTTATCTTTGCACTTTGATAAATGTTTTGATGACGTCATTTCTCACAGTCCGGGCTGTTTTGACCGGAAGTGAGCACTGGCGTCAGCGTGGCGATGGGGGTGATTCTGCATAAATATGGTCAGTGTCTTATCGTTGTTTTATGCTTGACAAAAGCGCAATAAAGCGCTGAAACGTTGCTTTATAGCAGTGCAGTATTGTCTCTTTATTTGGAGTGCCGCCGTGAGTTTATTTAGATAGATAGATAGATAGATAGATAGATAGATAGATAGATAGATAGATAGATTAGATAGTAGTGTATTCAATAGATGTCGGATCCTTTCCGAAATCTGAGTATTCATTGAGCGGCTTGGCTGTTAATGACAATGCCAATCCGACTTTTTTAAAGTCGGTTTGACATTGTCGAACCGGGACCAAAAAAAAGTAGTAAACTACCGTCTTTCCGACAAGACGGCAGTTTCCGACTTCAATTGAATACCCCCCTATAGAGAGAGAGATGATAGTGAAAGCACTGAATGCAAGCCTGTGGATGATCTTCCGGCAGTGCAGAATCAGATTATCTCGATTCAGCGTCCTGTTCTGAAGTGCTGAAGAAAGCTGCTTAGTGCTTCCTAACGACTGCAGTGTTCTCAGCTTCTATGATGCTGCAGGCAGGAGAGAAGTAGAATCGTCCCTGCAAATGCTGCGCTGCAGCATAAGAGCAGGGATAGAGCATCTGAGGCCTGGGAGCCCCTTTAAACACAGGGGTACGGGAGTACTTATCCCCTATAACCCACCCTTAATCTGGCTCTGGAGGGGATGGTTGGAGTTAGGCTGCTTGAAAGGTGGGTTAGGGTGAGGGGGGTGGGGGGGAATCAGGGTTAGCTTACATTTTGGGGGACTGTTGGGATGTTCATCTCCGGGATGCCACTGTTGTTTTTTTTGACCAGGCTCCAAGATATTGTATGTATTCCGTGCACACTAGTGTTGGCTGGAATAGTAAAGTACACTTGTGCAGAATGCAAGAAGCAACTGAATGCTGGTGCAAAGATAGGAACACGATAACTCAGGAAAACTGATGTGCGAATATGGCACTTTTATTATTCTGCCCAGTGGAAGAATACCAATTGATGAAATGACAGTACAGAGCCCATTGTGTACAGTGTATGCAGTACACTGAGCCTGCACTGGCTTATACTGCATGCTTCCATTGGACAGCGGCAAGCACAGCTCCGTAAACAGTGAAGTGCATACCTCCCAACTGTCCTAATTTTGGTGGGACAGTCCCATTTTTAAAGGTCTGTCCTGCTGTCCCACCCGCAGGTTGCAGTGTCCCACGGAGGGGGCAGTTGGGAGATCACTGCTGTCACATGCTGCTCTGAGTAGAGCAGCGGTAAATAGATGCTGTGCGCAACATGGTGGAGTTCTTTATTCCAGATGGGATGTTGCTAGACACGGGGGGTTTATGGGAATATACTAGCTTTTAAAAGCACCAGTCACTGTTCTGTAGCAAGGCCTTCATTTAAAACACCCAATAACAGGGCTTAGGGCTTGGTAACTGCAACACAGACCCTGACTAGGCATGATGGCACCATCAGTGGAAAGGACTTAGTCACTGTCTTTGGCTAAGAGGTCATACTTTGCCATGGTATGTTGTGGAAGTATTTGTTATTCCTGTGTAGAATTACTTGCCATTATTTCCAGCTTGGAATTGCTGTGTAACTGTGTGGACCAATTTGCCATCACTGTGTGGTATCAGAGAAAGTTTTCCTGTGTGGAAGTATTTGCTGTAGTTTTTATTGCAGGGAATTGCTGTGGAATTGTGTGGACTAATTCACTGCCACTGGGGTAAGAGAGGGGGAGAGAGGGAAAAAGAGAGAGGGTATCAGTAAGAGAGAGGGTGTCAGATAGAGAGAGGGTGTGGGGCTGCGCGTGAAAGAGAGAGGGTGTCTTTGAAAGAGAGGGAATGAGAGAAAGAGAAAGAAGAATGAGAGGGTGCAAGGAAGAGAGATAGAAAGAGGGAAGTGTGAGAGAGGTTGTCAGATAGAGAGAGGGTGTGGGGCTGCGCGTGAGAGAGAGAGGGTGTCTTTGAAAGAGAGGGAATGAGAGAAAGAGAAAGAAGAATGAGACGGTGCAAGGAAGAGAGACAGAAAGAGAGAAGTGTGAGAGAGGTTGTCAGATATAGAGAGGGTGTGGGACTGCGCATGAGAGAGAAAAGGTGTCTTTGAAAGAGAGAGAATGAGAGAAAGAGAAGGAAGTATGAGAGAGAGGGGGCAAGGAAGAGAGACAGAAAGAGGGAAGTGTGAGATAGGGTGTCAGGGAGAGAGAAGGAAAGAGGGGAGAGAGGAGCGAGAGAGAGGGTGTCAGGGGGAGAGAGACAGTGTCATGGCTTTGGAGGGGGAGTGTCACGATCCGGGTATCTGGACGCCATTACTTACCCTTCAGATGCCTCCTAAGGCGGGCTCAGCGTTCCAGGACCGGATTCCGCTGTTCCTGAGTTTCCACATGCAGAGTGGTCTTTTCATCAGCCGCGGCCTCCGCTGTGCCCGCGTGGTTAAATGTGCATCTATCAGCCTGGCGTCTCCTGTCTCCGGTGGCCGGCGCCGCCATTACTGTTTCCCAGACCACATGGATTACAAACCAAACTTCCCTCCAAGTGTCTGCATGGGCGCAGCCATCTTGGATTCTGTCATCTGATCATTTCCACCAATCTGCTGTCTGTGTTGTTGATTTGCATAATTGCCTAGCCAATCCCTTCCTTGCTGCAGGTATAAGTAAGCTGTACCTGAGCAAGGAAGACGTCAGTGCTTTGGTTGTCAAACCTAGTTCCTGTTTGTCTCTCTTCTATGATTGTCTTCCAGGTTCCAGCTCCTGTCTCAAGACTTCCATCATAGAGACCCGCACCAGCATTCCACCTGCGGTGTAGCCTGACTCTCCAATCCATTGTGGATTCATCTGTTTCCAGCTACAACACTACCTGCTTCCAGCCTCAGCTTCCAGCAGAGTACAGCTTCCCTTAAAGGGCCGGTGTCCTTTCTACACTTTACCACTCTCCACCGGAATTATTATTTCTCCGCTCTCAAGTTCTACATTTCAGTTCACATTTCATCGCTCCCAAAGTTCATTTATTATTTAACTGGTTCCAGCCAGTATCCACTCCGTGCTAACAACAGTCTGGTTCCAGCCAGTATCCACAGCAGCTGTTTTACCTTCAGCAACCCAGCTCTTCCTGGAACACCAGCTGGTACAATCCTGGGTTATCTCCATTGCTACAGCCGGGCCTGGTAAGGACTTTCCATCTAGAAGATCATAAGAACTATCTCACACTACCAGTGCCCTGTGGCTCCTGCCATGCTGTAGTACTCAGGAACTGTATTTATTCTTTGCTGACTTTTACGTTTTCTTTTATTGCTGCTGTGATGCGGAGTTGTCATAATAAACATCATTGACTTTTATCTAAGTTGTCGTGGTCACGCCTTCGGGCAGTTATTATTCATGTTACTTACATGTCCAGGGGTCTGATACAACCTCCCAGGTTCCGGTACATCTCAGCCCCTACAACTGAGGCTGCCTCCCGTCAGCTCAGGCCCTCAGTTGTGACAGTAAGCACTGACCTAATGAATCCAGCCGGAGACCAGGATCAAGCGGCCAGGCCGATGCAAGAACTGGCAGCCCGACTAGAACATCAGGAGGCTGCACAGGGCCACATCATCCGCTGTCTCCAGGATCTCTCTACTCGGCTGGATGGGATTCAGACAACTCTCCGTGGATCAGGCGCGTCTGGTGCGTCAACCACAGTGACTCCAGCTATAACCCCACCCACCTTACCCATTTCTGCTCCACGTCTTCATCTTCCAACGCCAGCAAAATTTGACGGATCTCCAAGATTCTGCAGGGGATTTCTCAACCAGTGTGAGATTCAGTTTGAGCTACAACCTGGCAATTTTCCCAGTGACCGTACAAAAATTGCCTACATTATTTCTCTTCTCAGTGGCTCAGCCCTTGATTGGGCATCACCGTTATGGGAGAGGTCCGACACCCTGCTATCTTCTTACACTGCATTTGTGTCAACATTCAGGCGCATCTTCGACGAGCCAGGCCGGGTAACTTCAGCTTCGTCTGAGATTCTCCGTTTACGCCAGGAATCACGTACTGTAGGACAATATCTTATACAGTTCCAGATCCTGGCATCCGAACTGGCATGGAACAACGAGGCCCTGTATGCTGCATTCTGGCATGGTTTATCCGAGCGTATTAAAGATGAGTTAGCTACCAGAGACTTACCCTCCAAGTTAGATGAGCTAATCTCACTTTGTACGAAAGTTGACTTACGTTTCAGAGAGAGAGCAACTGAGCGTGTAAGATCATCTGCTCCAAAATCTTCTACTCCTCCTCCTCGCCAACTGTCACCAACTACAGATGAACCCATGCAAATTGGCCGTTCCCGTTTAACTCCTGCTGAGCGCCGAAGACGTCTCTCCGAGTTTCTCTGTCTGTATTGTGCAGCTCCGTCTCACACCATTAATGCCTGTCCCAAACGTCCGGGAAACTCCAAATCCTAGCTCGCCAAGGAGAGGGCCGGCTAGGAGTAATGATCTCCTCTCCATCTCCTCAAGATTGTAACCTCCCAGTCTCGCTTCAAGTTGCTCAACGTTATCAGAACGTCATTGCCCTCCTGGATTCCGGAGCAGCTGGGAACTTTATTACTGAAGCCTATGTTAAACGGTGGTCCCTACCCACCGAGAGACTTCCTTCGTCCTTTTCCTTAACTGCTGTGGATGGCAGTAAAATTTTTGATACAGTTATTTCTCTAAGGACTCTACCAGTTCGTCTGAGAGTGGGAGTTCTTCATTCCGAACTTATTTCATTTTTAGTGATTCCAAGAGCCACACATCCTGTGGTCCTGGGCCTTCCATGGCTCCGTCTTCACAATCCTACAATTGATTGGACGACTACGCAAATCCTGGCATGGGGTTCCTCCTGTACTAAGACATGTTTATTCAAAGTGTTGCCTGTCTGTTCTTCCTCCCCCAGGTCGTCTGATGTTCCACCTCCTCCATATCAAGATTTCACGGATGTGTTCAGTAAAGCTTCTGCTGATATCCTTCCTCCTCATAGAGAATGGGACTGCCCGATTGATCTCGTTCCAGGGAAGGTTCCACCTCGAGGCCGAACTTATCCGTTGTCTCTCCCCGAGACACATTCTATGGAGGAATACATTAAAGAGAACCTAGCAAAGGGGTTCATTCGACCTTCTTCTTCTCCAGCCGGCGCAGGCTTCTTTTTTGTAAAGAAGAAAGATGGTGGTCTGCGGCCGTGCATCGACTACAGAGGTTTGAACGACATTACCATCAAGAACCGCTATCCTTTACCCCTGATTACTGAGCTCTTTGACAGAGTTAGCGGAGCTACCATCTTTACAAAGCTGGACCTGAGAGGTGCATACAATCTCATCCGGATCCGTGAGGGTGACGAGTGGAAGACCGCATTTAACACCCGTGACGGACATTATGAGTACCTCGTCATGCCCTTCGGATTGAGCAATGCTCCAGCTGTCTTCCAGCATTTCGTCAATGAGATATTCAGAGACATTCTATACCGTCATGTCGTGGTCTATCTAGATGATATCCTCATTTTTGCCAACGATTTAGAGGAACATCGTTTCTGGGTAAAGGAGGTTCTGTCCCGTCTCCGTGTCAATCATCTCTACTGCAAATTAGAGAAATGCGTCTTTGAAGTCAAGTCCATTCCGTTTCTAGGGTACATTGTGTCCGGTTCCGGACTAGAGATGGATCCTGAGAAACTACAAGCAATCCAGAATTGGCCGGTACCCTTAACCCTCAAAGGGGTCCAGAGGTTCTTAGGGTTCGCCAATTATTACCGAAAGTTTATACGAGACTTTTCCACCATTGTGGCGCCTATTACTGCTTTCACCAAGAAGGGTGCTAACCCGTCCAAGTGGTCTGAAGAAGCCATGCAAGCTTTTCATCTTTTAAAACAGCGGTTCATCTCTGCACCTGTCCTGAAACAGCCTGACATCGACTCTCCTTTCATCTTAGAGGTGGATGCCTCCTCCGTTGGAGTAGGAGCGGTGTTATCTCAGAGGGCTAAAGATGGTCATTTACATCCTTGCAGTTTCTTCTCACGGAAGTTCTCCCCAGCGGAGCGCAACTATGCCATTGGCGACCAGGAGTTGCTAGCCATCAAGCTCGCTCTAGAGGAGTGGAGATATCTGTTGGAGGGAGCTTCTCATTCAATCACCATCCTTACAGACCACAAGAACCTTCTATATCTAAAAGGCGCACAATGTCTCAACCCTCGTCAGGCCAGATGGGCACTTTTCTTTTCCAGGTTCGACTTTAAACTCCAGTTCTGTCCGGGCTCTCAGAATCGCAAGGCCGATGCCCTTTCCCGCTCATGGGAGCAAGAAAATGAGTCAGAGTCTTCAGACAAGCATCCTATTATAAATCCGTTGGCATTCTCCACGGTAGGGATGGACTCTACGCCCCCATCAGGGAAAAGTTTTGTGAAGCCGACACTAAGGAAGAAGCTCATGCATTGGGCCCATGCTTCCCGTTTTGCCGGACATACAGGTATCCAAAAAACCCTGGAGTTTATCTCTAGGTCCTATTGGTGGCCAACTCTGAAAAAGGACGTTTTGGAGTTTATTGCATCTTGCCCAAAGTGTGCTCAACATAAAGTATCCCGCCAGTCGCCTGCGGGGCAACTGGTTCCACTATCTGTTCCCCGTCGACCATGGACCCATTTGTCGATGGATTTTATTACAGATTTGCCCATGTGCAACAAGTTCAATACCATCTGGGTGGTAGTTGACCGGTTCACCAAGATGGCACACTTCATTCTTCTCACCGGCCTTCCGTCAGCTTCCAAGTTGGCTCAAGTATTCATACAAGAGATCTTCCGACTCCACGGTCTTCCAGAAGAAATTATCTCAGATCGAGGAGTTCAATTCACAGCCAAATTCTGGCGAAGTTTATGTCAAGTCCTCCAAGTCAAGTTAAAGTTTTCCACGGCTTACCATCCTCAGACCAATGGTCAAACTGAGAGGGTGAATCAGGACTTGGAGGCCTTCCTCCGCATCTATGTGTCCTCCTCTCAAGATGACTGGGTTCAATTACTTCCCTGGGCCGAGTTCTGTCATAACAACCAGTATCATTCTTCATCTTCCTCAACACCATTCTTCACCAACTTTGGATTCCACCCTAAAGTCCCTGAGTTTCAACCGCTTCCAGCAACTTCTGTTCCCGCAGTGGATATCACCTTGCATCAGTTTGCCAATATCTGGAAGAGCGTACGATCAGCTCTGCTCAAGGCATCGTTCAGGTACAAGAAGTTTGCGGATAAGAAGCGTCGAGCAGTTCCTGCTCTCAAGGTGGGTGATCGGGTATGGTTATCCACGAAGAATTTGAGGTTAAGAGTTCCCAGTATGAAGTTTGCACCTCGCTACATCGGTCCTTTTAAAATTGATCAAGTCATCAATCCTGTTGCTTACAGACTCCAGTTACCTCCCTTCTTAAAAATACCCAGGACATTCCATGTTTCCCTGTTGAAACCGCTAATCTTGAATCGGTTTCATTCCTCACTTCCACCAACTCCGAAAGTCCAAACTCAACAAGGCGTTGAGTATGAAGTGGCCAAGATCCTGGACTCACGTCACCGTTACGGTCAACTTCAGTATCTCATTGACTGGAAGGGCTATGGTCCTGAAGAACGCTCTTGGACCAATGCCTCTGACGTCCATGCTCCTGCCTTGGTCCGAAATTTCCACGCAAAGTTTCCTTTAAAGCCTAAGAAGTGTCCTGGGGCCACTCCTAAAGGGGGGGGTGCTGTCACGATCCGGGTATCTGGACGCCATTACTTACCCTTCAGATGCCTCCTAAGGCGGGCTCAGCGTTCCAGGACCGGATTCCGCTGTTCCTGAGTTTCCACATGCAGAGTGGTCTTTTCATCAGCCGCGGCCTCCGCTGTGCCCGCGTGGTTAAATGTGCATCTATCAGCCTGGCGTCTCCTGTCTCCGGTGGCCGGCGCCGCCATTACTGTTTCCCAGACCACATGGATTACAAACCAAACTTCCCTCCAAGTGTCTGCATGGGCGCAGCCATCTTGGATTCTGTCATCTGATCATTTCCACCAATCTGCTGTCTGTGTTGTTGATTTGCATAATTGCCTAGCCAATCCCTTCCTTGCTGCAGGTATAAGTAAGCTGTACCTGAGCAAGGAAGACGTCAGTGCTTTGGTTGTCAAACCTAGTTCCTGTTTGTCTCTCTTCTATGATTGTCTTCCAGGTTCCAGCTCCTGTCTCAAGACTTCCACCATAGAGACCCGCACCAGCATTCCACCTGCGGTGTAGCCTGACTCTCCAATCCATTGTGGATTCATCTGTTTCCAGCTACAACACTACCTGCTTCCAGCCTCAGCTTCCAGCAGAGTACAGCTTCCCTTAAAGGGCCGGTGTCCTTTCTACACTTTACCACTCTCCACCGGAATTATTATTTCTCCGCTCTCAAGTTCTACATTTCAGTTCACATTTCATCGCTCCCAAAGTTCATTTATTATTTAACTGGTTCCAGCCAGTATCCACTCCGTGCTAACAACAGTCTGGTTCCAGCCAGTATCCACAGCAGCTGTTTTACCTTCAGCAACCCAGCTCTTCCTGGAACACCAGCTGGTACAATCCTGGGTTATCTCCATTGCTACAGTCGGGCCTGGTAAGGACTTTCCATCTAGAAGATCATAAGAACTATCTCACACTACCAGTGCCCTGTGGCTCCTGCCATCCTGTAGTACCCAGGAACTGTATTTATTCTTTGCTGACTTTTACGTTTTCTTTTATTGCTGCTGTGATGCGGAGTTGTCATAATAAACATCATTGACTTTTATCTAAGTTGTCGTGGTCACGCCTTCGGGCAGTTATTATTCATGTTACTTACATGTCC
The DNA here is from genome assembly GCF_028390025.1 of Pseudophryne corroboree. Lineage (NCBI taxonomy): Eukaryota > Metazoa > Chordata > Amphibia > Anura > Myobatrachidae > Pseudophryne > Pseudophryne corroboree. The sequence continues at coordinate 710,942,592 of NC_086444.1, read as the reverse complement.
AGGGGTCTGATACAACCTCCCAGGTTCCGGTACATCTCAGCCCCTACAACTGAGGCTGCCTCCCGTCAGCTCAGGCCCTCAGTTGTGACAGGGAGTGAGCAGGAGAGAGACATAGGGTGTCAGGGAGAAACAGAGGGGAGCAAGAGAGAGTGTGTCAGGGAGAGAGAGTTAGAGAAGAGAGACAGTGAAGAGGAGCGGAAGAGAGAATGAGAGAGTCTGCCAGGGACAGAGATAGAAAGCGTATAGGGAGAGAAAGAGGAAGAGAGAGGTAGGGAGAGCAAGCAGTAGAGAGATTGGATATCAGGGAGAGAGAGAGGGGAGCAAGAGAGAGGGAGTGTGTCAGGGAGACAAAGCAAGGGAGAGATAGGGAGGGTGTCAGTGGCACTTCACAACATTAGGCCCCACCCTCTTCCCATAAGCAACTCCCGGGACTGCAGTGACCTGCTGCCGGGAGCCGGCTAGGTAGGTGTAAAAATGCCGGGGCAATATTTTCTGCAGTGTGGGTCCCTGAATGATCTCTCCATATGCCTTGCTTATAATCGGGCCCTGACTGTGTGCAATAGTTTTCCTGTGTTTAACTATATCCCCTATATGGACTGGCTCTGTCTAAACTGCTACGTGCATATTGTTCCTTCATTACATTTACCTCCTGTTTCTGTGTATTATCGATTTCTGTATGCTGTGAAATTAAAGTTTTACTTCGATTTCATTTGCTCGGTGTCTGGGTAATTTAGAGAACTCTGTATCTTCACAACCAGCCACAGTCTGTAATACTTCTCCCTGCTGCAATCAGTACTTCTATCAACACAAGTTTGCTTCCAAGCCCCCTGCATGCAGTTTTCTCACTACATGTCCCAGAGTGTTATATCTGAATCATCCTGTCTCCACATTTCCTGCACTATCATTCTGCACTGATAACTACAGTCTGTTACTCTAACAGCTTCCTGTGTGCAGTTCCCAGCATTACCTGCAACACTAACAGCACTTCCAGGAATAGCTTACCATTCCCTGTGGACTGAACTGCTAATGATTTGTACTTACTGGTTAGCTGCTTCAACTGATACACATATCACAAGCGTGTATTGTTATCTATGTTAACATTGTGTTCTGTGTGTTCCTGACATCACTGAATAGTACACTAAATATATACATATTTTGGTGAGAGGGCTTGTGTCTCACCACAATAGCCAGCATTCTGGTGGGATCAGCTCCCTAGAAGGGAGAAGAAAACAAGGCCTGCACGTCCTGCACCTGCAGTGGAGATTTATAATTCTGGGCTTTCTAAATTGCACAGCTGCAACTGGAAAAACAGAGATCTGTGTTTTCCAGCTCACCCAGAGACAGCAGGAAGGCAGGTGCAGGAGAGGGGTTTAAAACTCCTAAACACCCACAGTGCATTGCACTGATGCCTGTTAGAGACCAGTGGGCAGGGAACAGTTTGTAGCGCCAGGGTCTGTGGACATTGGCCGTGCCAGCATGTCATGTGTGGATGCAAGCCACTGCAGCAGAATGACTATAGAGCACTGGAAGTGCGAAGACCTTTTATGTTTGTTGTTTCATTTTCTGTATGTACCTTTGTCCAGGCCCAAGCTTGTATATACTGTTCTACAGTGTTTGATGCCAGTAAAGACACTGTGTTGTAACCGGAAGACCTGCATCATGAGTCCTTATTTACAGTACCTGTGTTAGATTTGGTGGCCCATACTCTAGGGAATATTGCGCTACCTTGTCGCCGCACAAAAGCCAGAGGCCTCCGGCGTGGCCAAAGGATTTAAAGGCAAAATACCGGTTACGTGAGTAATGGTTTGCGGCCAAAATAACCGTAGTTATATTAAATCTGAGTTGCATTATGATAAGTTAACACTGTTTAAACAGTTGCTATTTTTGTTTTTTCATAAGTTCAAATTTTGTCTGCTGTTCAAAAGATAGATTTGTCTGCTGTTCAAAAGATAGATTTGTCTGCTGTGTAATTGGAGATGCCTGAAGTTGAACAGAGCAGGGCACACACATTAAGCACTGCACTGCTGAAGGGAAAAACTCCAGTTTTTTTTCCCCTGTGTTCTGCCTAATGTGTGTACACACGGTGAGATATTTTCTTTCGATTTTGACTATATAGTCAAAATCGTAAGAAAAGTTAGTGCAGATCTCAGCGATGCCGATGCACGGTCCGCATCGCAAGCCTAGATAGGCTGTGCAGGCAAGTCAATTTTACTATCTCATAGAGAGAGAGTCAAAATTGACACTTAGCCAAAATTGCACATAGTCAGTATCGCAAGCACAGTCATTATGTGCTTGCGATGCCGACATAGCACCTGTCGCATAGCGAGAATCGGGGTTAGCCCGAATCTCACCGTGTGTATGCACCTTTCCCCCTGCATTGCTGGGAGGGGAAAAAACAACCCAGTGTTTTGTTTTTATTGTGTGCAGTGCTAAACACCTGTTTGTTTATGCAAACTGGCTTCTTATTTAAAAACACCTAAATTTATGTATACTCTGCTATAAACATGGAGGAACTTTTTCGCACTGTAGTAAAAAGACAGAGAAAAAAATGTTGCAATCAATCAATGGGCACAACAAATACTACAGGGCATCTGGAGAAAATGTCTGCTTCAGATGACCCAGAGGCTTATTTGTTAATATTTGAAAGGGTGGCACAGTGCTTAAAGTGGCAGGGGAAACTTGGTCTGATATGCATGCCCCCTGTCTTACTGATAAGGCTCAGAAAGCCTATGCTGAGCTATCTTCTGTTGATACAGGAAAATATGACTTGGTTAAAAGCACCCTACTAGCCCAGTAAGGTTTAACTGGTTATGGTAAAGCGCAGCACTTTCACAAATGGGCCCTATTACCAGGGGTGTAGTATGGTATGCTGGCGGCCGGGCTCCCAGCGGCCAGCATACCGGCGCCAGAATCCCGACCGCTGGCATACCGACAGCTGGGCTAGCGCAAATGAGCCCCCTGCGGGCTCGCAACGCTTCGGGCACGGTGGTGCGATACGCGTGCCACGCTATCTATTCTCCCTCCAGGGGGTTCTTGGACCCCCAAGACGGAGAAAAGGTGTTGGTATGCAAGGTGTCTGGATTCTGGCGCCGGTATACTGTGCGCCGGGATCCCAACAGCCGGCAAACTGAAGACTACCCATTACCAGGTGTCTCAATTCGGAAGCAGATGGCAGAACTCACCAGACAGGGGCGGAGTTGGCTCCCGCAGTAAGACCGCACTGCCGCTCAGATTGTGGAGTCAGCGGTAATTGAACAGTGTATAACAACCCTAGGGCGGAATATGCAGCACTGGGTCATACATGCTGATCCTCAGAATTTAGGGTAATTAATCAGAGTGTTGGAGCAGTATGAGACTGCAGGAAATATGTCCAAAACATCAGAAAAGAAACTAGGGAATGGGTCGAGCAGTTAAAATGGAACCCCAGTGACCTGTGACCCCTCCTCAAGTAAACACCGCTGGAGACGCCAGGGTCGCTGGTTATAAATGTGGAGAACCAGGTCATATAAGGCGGGACTGTTCCAGAAAAGCAGAGCCTATGGAGTGTGGGGTTGCCAGTATGGATGCCATGTACCCCGCTTTTTGCACAGCGGTACCCCTGGATTCCAGACCCCTGTTACTGTGGGTTTATTTGTTACTGAATGGCCGAGAACTCCCAGCTATTATAGACTAAGGGAGTGAGCTGACCCTGATCTCAGAGGGTGACCTGCCCAGGCCAGTGGAAAAGGTGCCAGGGTTAATTGAAGTACTCTGCATCCATGGGTCCACAGAAAACTTCTCACGGGTTTGAGTGAGCCTCACCATTAAGGGGCGCACTTATGAGGTGTTCGCCATGGTTGGTCCTAAGCTCCCCTATCCTCTCATATTGGGATGCAATTTCCCAGAATTTAGTGAGCTCTTAAAGGAACCACAGAGACAAAGCCACTGTAAAGTCTCCAAGGCGCTACCTCGTAAAAGGGAGAATCTGAGTAGAAAGCGCGCCCAGATCATTTTGGAGAAAGAACCTCTAGGTATCTTTCTGGTTTCCCTGGACCTTCCAATTTTCCGTTCGCGGATACATGGTCGCAGGGCAACGGAAAGAAGCAGTTAAGCTGCGACAATATTGCATTCCGGAGATGCAGTGCCAAGCTGGCAGGCAAGAGATGAAAGTCCAACCACAGTACTTTTTGCTAGACCACTCTGTGGTCGCACTGTCCCTTTGAGGAATACAGTGTCCTTGTAGTGGAGAAAAAGCGTGCAGCTTAGTGTCCACAAGAAACAAGGTCAATTTATTTATTTGACAGAATGCACCACATATGGCAAGAAGGAGGAAGATATGCTTGGGAAAATTGTCGGAAAACATCATACTGGTACCCGACCCTGAGATAAGGACATCCTTTCCATCGAATTTAGAAAGGCTGAATGGTGTCGGGAGACACAAAGGAAGATGCGCGCTTCCCCAAGCATGGAAAAGGGAAAGGGGGGTAAATGTGGTGAGAGGGATTGTGTCTCACCACAATTGCCCACATTCTGGTGGGATCAGCTCCCTCCAACGCAGAAGAAAACAAGGCCTGCGCATTCTGCACCTGCAGTGGAGATCTATAATTCTGGGCTTTCTGAATTGCACAGCTGCAACTGGAGAAACAGAGGTCTGGGTTTTCCAGCTCACCCAGAGACAGAAGGAAGGCAGGTGCAGGCGAGGGATTTAAAATAGAGATGAGCGGGTTCGGTTTCTCTGAATCCGAACCCGCCCGAACTTCATGTTTTTTTACACGGGTCCGAGCGACTCGGATCTTCCCGCCTTGCTCGGTTAACCCGAGCGCGCCCGAACGTCATCATCACGCTGTCGGATTCTCGCGAGGCTCGGATTCTATCGCGAGACTCGGATTCTATATAAGGAGCCGCGCGTCGCGGCCATTTTCACACGTGCATTGAGATTGATAGGGAGAGGACGTGGCTGGCGTCCTCTCCGTTTAGAAATTAAAATAGATAGGAGAGTGAGAGTGAGACACTTCATTTACTTACTGGAGCTTAGGAGGAGTTATACTAGTGACTGATGACCAGTGACCTGACCACCAGTGCAGTTTTATAATTTATTATTATTTAATAATCCGTTCTGTTCTTGTTCTCTGCCTGAAAAAAACGGTACACAGTGACTCAGTCACACTCACATACCATATCTGTGCTCAGCCCAGTGTGCTGCATCATCTATGTATAATATCTGACTGTGCTCACACAGCTTAATTGTGGGGGAGACTGGGGAGCAGTTATAGGTTATAGCAGGAGCCAGGAGTACATATTAAACAGTGCACACTTTTGCTGCCAGAGTGCCACTGCCAGTGTGACTGACCACTGACCACTGTGACCAGTGACCTGACCACACTGACCACCAGTATAGTATATTGTGATTGAATGTCTGCCTGAAAAAGTACACTCGTCGTGTGACTTGTGTGGTGTTTTTTTATTCTATAAAAATTAAAAAACTCATTCTGCTGACAGACAGTGTCCACTCCAGCAGGTCCGTCATTATATAATATATACCTGTCCGGCTGCAGTAGTGATATATATATTTTTTATATCATTATTTATCATCCAGTCTACTAGCAGCAGACACAGTACGGTAGTTCACGGCTGTAGCTACCTCTGTGTCGGCACTCGGCAGTCCATCCATAATTGTATACCACCTACCCGTGGTTTTTTTTTTCTTTCTTCTTTATACATACTACATCTCATTATCATCCAGTCTATATTAGCAGCAGACACAGTACAGTACGGTAGTCCACGGCTGTAGCTACCTCTGTGTCGGCACTCGGCAGTCCATCCATAATTGTATACCACCTACCCGTGTTTTTTTTTTCTTTCTTCTTTATACATACTACATCTCATTATCAACCAGTCTATATTAGCAGCAGACACAGTACGGTAGTTCACGGCTGTAGCTACCTCTGTGTCGGCACTCGGCAGTCCATCCATAATTGTATACCACCTACCCGTGGTTTTTTCTTTCTTTCTTCTTTATACATACATACTACATCTCATTATCATCCAGTCTATATTAGCAGCAGACACAGTACAGTACGGTAGTCCACGGCTGTAGCTACCTCTGTGTCGGCACTCGGCAGTCCATCCATAATTGTATACCACCTACCCGTGGTTTTTTTTTCTTTCTTCTTTATACATACTACATCTCATTATCAACCAGTCTATATTAGCAGCAGACACAGTACAGTACGGTAGTCCACGGCTGTAGCTACCTCTGTGTCGGCACTCGGCAGTACATCCATAATTGTATACCACCTACCCGTGGTTTTTTTTTTCTTTCTTCTTTATACATACTACATCTCATTATCATCCAGTCTATATTAGCAGCAGACACAGTACAGTACGGTAGTCCACGGCTGTAGCTACCTCTGTGTCGGCACTCGGCAGTCCATCCATAATTGTATACCACCTACCCGTGGTTTTTTTTTCTTTCTTCTTTATACATACTACATCTCATTATCATCCAGTCTATATTAGCAGCAGACACAGTACAGTACGGTAGTCCACGGCTGTAGCTACCTCTGTGTCGGCACTCGGCAGTCCATCCATAAGTATACTAGTATCCATCCATCTCCATTGTTTACCTGAGGTGCCTTTTAGTTGTGCCTATTAAAATATGGAGAACAAAAATGTTGAGGTTCCAAAATTAGGGAAAGATCAAGATCCACTTCCACCTCGTGCTGAAGCTGCTGCCACTAGTCATGGCCGAGACGATGAAATGCCAGCAACGTCGTCTGCCAAGGCCGATGCCCAATGTCATAGTACAGAGCATGTCAAATCCAAAACACCAAATATCAGTAAAAAAAGGACTCCAAAACCTAAAATAAAATTGTCGGAGGAGAAGCGTAAACTTGCCAATATGCCATTTACCACACGGAGTGGCAAGGAACGGCTGAGGTCCTGGCCTATGTTCATGGCTAGTGGTTCAGCTTCACATGAGGATGGAAGCACTCAGCCTCTCGCTAGAAAACTGAAAAGACTCAAGCTGGCAAAAGCACCGCAAAGAACTGTGCGTTCTTCGAAATCCCAAATCCACAAGGAGAGTCCAATTGTGTCGGTTGCGATGCCTGACCTTCCCAACACTGGACGTGAAGAGCATGCGCCTTCCACCATTTGCACGCCCCCTGCAAGTGCTGGAAGGAGCACCCGCAGTCCAGTTCCTGATAGTCAGATTGAAGATGTCAGTGTTGAAGTACACCAGGATGAGGAGGATATGGGTGTTGCTGGCGCTGGGGAGGAAATTGACCAGGAGGATTCTGATGGTGAGGTGGTTTGTTTAAGTCAGGCACCCGGGGAGACACCTGTTGTCCGTGGGAGGAATATGGCCGTTGACATGCCTAATGAAAATACCAAAAAAAATCAGCTCTTCAGTGTGGAGGTATTTCAACAGACAGGTGTCAAGCCGTGTGTTGCCTTTGTCAAGCTGTAATAAGTAGGGGTAAGGATGTTAACCACCTCGGAACATCCTCCCTTATACGTCACCTGCAGCGCATTCATAATAAGTCAGTGACAAGTTCAAAAACTTTGGGCGACAGCGGAAGCAGTCCACTAACCAGTAAATCCCTTCCTCTTGTAACCAAGCTCACGCAAACCACCCCACCAACTCCCTCAGTGTCAATTTCCTCCTTCCCCAGGAATGCCAATAGTCCTGCAGGCCATGTCACTGGCAATTCTGACGAGTCCTCTCCTGCCTGGGATTCCTCCGATGCATCCTTGCGTGTAACGCCTACTGCTGCTGGCGCTGCTGTTGTTGCTGCTGGGAGTCGATGGTCATCCCAGAGGGGAAGTCGTAAGCCCACTTGTACTACTTCCAGTAAGCAATTGACTGTCCAACAGTCCTTTGCGAGGAAGATGAAATATCACAGCAGTCATCCTGCTGCAAAGCGGATAACTGAGGCCTTGACAACTATGTTGGTGTTAGACGTGCGTCCGGTATCCGCCGTTAGTTTACAGGGAACTAGACAATTTATTGAGGCAGTGTGCCCCCGTTACCAAATACCATCTAGGTTCCACTTCTCTAGGCAGGCGATACCGAGAATGTACACGGACGTCAGAAAAAGACTCACCAGTGTCCTAAAAAATGCAGTTGTACCCAATGTCCACTTAACCACGGACATGTGGACAAGTGGAGCAGGGCAGGGTCAGGACTATATGACTGTGACAGCCCACTGGGTAGATGTATGGACTCCCGCCGCAAGAACAGCGGCGGCGGCACCAGTAGCAGCATCTCGCAAACGCCAACTCTTTCCTAGGCAGGCTACGCTTTGTATCACCGGTTTCCAGAATACGCACACAGCTGAAAACCTCTTACGGCAACTGAGGAAGATCATCGCGGAATGGCTTACCCCAATTGGACTCTCCTGTGGATTTGTGGCATCGGACAACGCCAGCAATATTGTGTGTGCATTAAATATGGGCAAATTCCAGCACGTCCCATGTTTTGCACATACCTTGAATTTGGTGGTGCAGAATTTTTTAAAAAACGACAGGGGCGTGCAAGAGATGCTGTCGGTGGCCAGAAGAATTGCGGGACACTTTCGGCGTACAGGCACCACGTACAGAAGACTGGAGCACCACCAAAAACTACTGAACCTGCCCTGCCATCATCTGAAGCAAGAAGTGGTAACGAGGTGGAATTCAACCCTCTATATGCTTCAGAGGTTGGAGGAGCAGCAAAAGGCCATTCAAGCCTATACAATTGAGCACGATATAGGAGGTGGAATGCACCTGTCTCAAGTGCAGTGGAGAATGATTTCAACGTTGTGCAAGGTTCTGATGCCCTTTGAACTTGCCACACGTGAAGTCAGTTCAGACACTGCCAGCCTGAGTCAGGTCATTCCCCTCATCAGGCTTTTGCAGAAGAAGCTGGAGACATTGAAGGAGGAGCTAACACGGAGCGATTCCGCTAGGCATGTGGGACTTGTGGATGGAGCCCTTAATTCGCTTAACAAGGATTCACGGGTGGTCAATCTGTTGAAATCAGAGCACTACATTTTGGCCACCGTGCTCGATCCTAGATTTAAAGCCTACCTTGGATCTCTCTTTCCGGAAGACACAAGTCTGCTGGGGTTGAAAGACCTGCTGGTGAGAAAATTGTCAAGTCAAGCGGAACGCGACCTGTCAACATCTCCTCCTTCACATTCTCCCGCAACTGGGGGTGCGAGGAAAAGGCTCAGAATTCCGAGCCCACCCGCTGGCGGTGATGCAGGGCAGTCTGGAGCGACTGCTGATGCTGACATCTGGTCCGGACTGAAGGACCTGACAACGATTACGGACATGTCGTCTACTGTCACTGCATATGATTCTCTCACCATTGAAAGAATGGTGGAGGATTATATGAGTGACCGCATCCAAGTAGGCACGTCACACAGTCCGTACTTATACTGGCAGGAAAAAGAGGCAATTTGGAGGCCCTTGCACAAACTGGCTTTATTCTACCTAAGTTGCCCTCCCACAAGTGTGTACTCCGAAAGAGTGTTTAGTGCCGCCGCTCACCTTGTCAGCAATCGGCGTACGAGGTTACATCCAGAAAATGTGGAGAAGATGATGTTCATTAAAATGAATTATAATCAATTCCTCCGTGGAGACATTGACCAGCAGCAATTGCCTCCACAAAGTACACAGGGAGCTGAGATGGTGGATTCCAGTGGGGACGAATTGATAATCTGTGAGGAGGGGGATGTACACGGTGATATATCGGAGGATGATGATGAGGTGGACATCTTGCCTCTGTAGAGCCAGTTTGTGCAAGGAGAGATTAATTGCTTCTTTTTTGGTGGGGGTCCAAACCAACCCGTCATTTCAGTCACAGTCGTGTGGCAGACCCTGTCACTGAAATGATGGGTTGGTTAAAGTGTGCATGTCCTGTTTATACAACATAAGGGTGGGTGGGAGGGCCCAAGGACAATTCCATCTTGCACCTCTTTTTTCTTTAATTTTTCTTTGCGTCATGTGCTGTTTGGGGAGGGTTTTTTGGAAGGGACATCCTGCGTGACACTGCAGTGACACTCCTAGATGGGCCCGGTGTTTGTGTCGGCCACTAGGGTCGCTTATCTTACTCACACAGCTACCTCATTGCGCCTCTTTTTTTCTTTGCGTCATGTGCTGTTTGGGGAGGGTTTTTTGGAAGGGACATCCTGCGTGACACTGCAGTGACACTCCTAGATGGGCCCGGTGTTTGTGTCGGCCACTAGGGTCGCTTATCTTACTCACACAGCTACCTCATTGCGCCTCTTTTTTTCTTTGCGTCATGTGCTGTTTGGGGAGGGTTTTTTGGAAGGGACATCCTGCGTGACACTGCAGTGACACTCCTAGATGGGCCCGGTGTTTGTGTCGGCCACTAGGGTCGCTTAGCTTAGTCATCCAGCGACCTAGGTACAAATTTTAGGACTAAAAATAATATTGTGAGGTGTGAGGTATTCAGAATAGACTGAAAATGAGTGTAAATTATGGTTTTTGAGGTTAATAATACTTTGGGATCAAAATGACCCCCAAATTCTATGATTTAAGCTGTTTTTTAGTGTTTTTTAAAAAAAACACCCGAATCCAAAACACACCCGAATCCGACAAAAAAAATTCGGTGAGGTTTTGCCAAAACGCGGTCGAACCCAAAACACGGCCGCGGAACCGAACCCAAAACCAAAACACAAAACCCAAAAAATTTCCGGCGCTCATCTCTAATTTAAAACTCTCAAACACCCACAGCGCATTGACTAATGCCTGGTAGAGGCCAGTAGACAGGGAACAGTTTGTAGCGCCAGGAACTGTGGACAATGGCCATGCCAGGAGAGTATGCAAGCCACTGCAGCAGAATAACTATTGAGCACAGGAAGTGCTACAACCTTTCATGTTTGTTGCTTTATTTTCTGTGTGTGTCCAGGCCCAAGCTTGTGTATGCTGTTCTATAGTGTCTGATGCCAGTAAAGACACTGGGCCTAATTTAAGGTTGATTGAAAAACATAATTTTCCTCTAATGGGCAAAACCATGTGCACTGCAGGTGGGGCAGATATATTATAGGGTTGTGGGAGGATACCAGAGTACCTGGAGGAAACCCTTGCAAGTATGGAGAGAATATACAAGCTCCACATAGTTAGGGCCATGGTGGGAATTGAACCCATGAGATAGATATATATATATATATATATATATATATATATATACATATATATCCGGCACTTCCGCAGATTACCACACAAACTTGCTCCAGTGCCCTCTTAGTAGGGAACAGCCCCCCCCCCCCCCACAAATATCGAGATGAGGAAAGAAGTGGCACTTGGAGTCTCCAAATAGTAGCAAACCAAGCTGATGAGCTTTTAATACATCAACGTTTCGGGGTTTCCCCCTTCATCAGGATAACTTACAACATATCCTCCGGCAGCTCCCGCTGTCCGTCCCGGGCCTGGCCGCCACACCCCCAGCCTCGGTGTCGTGCTGGTTCCCAGGCAACGACCCGCCACCAGCCGAGTGCGGGCGCGTCACTTCCGCTTCCGGCTGATGCTGAGGCTGGGGGTGTGGCGGCCGGGTCCAGGACAGATGGCGGGAGCTAGCCTTATGAGGACCTTGCCACAGTGATAGACTGATTCAGCACTGCAACACAAGTCAGCGGCTCCTGAGGGGAATCCAAAGCTGATGGCCAGACAAAGGTTGACATTGCTAACAGTGGAGCCAGTGGGCAAAGTCTTTCCACCTAAGTACTTTGAATGGGGTGAATACATGCTGAGTGAAAGCCATCAGGAACCCAATAACTGTAGTTACTTGGCTAGGTTCCATCTTTCCGAATTGCTGAACCATTTTCATTTCTCCATGGAGTCCATTGCTGTTTCGGGTGACTATTCTTATAAACCAACAGGCTTTGCTAGCCCTGATGGACTTTGGGAGTAAGCTGACATTAGTCTTTAGTAATGTCGTTCCAAAAGTTATGTCGGCAAGGTTGCCTAAGGTGACACGGTTATGTATTCATGGAACTACAGAGGAATATGAGCAAGTATGTCTACCGCATACATTGAAAGGGGCAAACATTTATGGTAGTGGCTGCAGTAGCCACAAGATTACTGTACCCCCTTATTCTGGGGTGAACTTTCCCATGGTTAGGGCTAGGCTGTGGGAGAGGGTGATTAGGGTTTGGATGCGGGAGGGTAGGTTAGTTGTAGGAGTAGGGGTATAAGTATGGAGAAAATGCTTACCAGGATCAATTGAATTCTGGCCGTAGAGATCCTGTTGTTTGTCTGCCAACTGCTGGGATTTCGTACCCAACCCATCCTGACCAGTAACATCTCCAAAACATTCTTACACAATTTTGCTGGAATCATACACAAACAGAGAGTCTGACTTTCTGTGACGAGAAGTTCTCTTCACATAAATCTTCAAAGCCCTCACAACATCCAAGGACGTTGAGGTAATTAAGGAGTCAGTAGCCACTGGCACCACAATAGGTTGGTTGATATGAAAAGCCGACACAACCTTTGGAAGAAACTGCTGATGCGTCCTTAGCTCAGCTCTATCTTCATGAAAAATTAAGCAGGGGCTCTTGCAGGACAATGCCCCCAGTTCTGACACACGTCTAGCAGATGCTAATGCCAACAGTGTGACCGCCTTCCAAATAAGAAACTTGACCTCAACCTCCTGTAAAGGCTCAAACCAATCCGATTGCAGGAACTGCAACACCATGTTAAGATCCCAAGGTGCCATAGGAGGCACAAAGGGAGGTTGGATGTGCAGAACCCCTTTCAAGAAAGTCTGAACCTCAGGGAGGGAAGCCAATTGTTTCTTGAAAAAAATGGACAAGGCCGAAATCTGGACTTTAATGGAGCTCAAACGCAGGCCCACATCCACACCCGCTTTCAGGAAGAGGAGAAACCGCCCAAGTTGAAACTCCACCATTGGAAACTTCTTGGACTCACACCAAGACACATACATTTTCCAAACTTGATGGTAATGTTTAGACGTTACTCCTTTCCTAGCCTGTATCAGAGTAGGAATAACCTTTTATTCGGAATGCCTTTCCTAGATAAAATCTGGCGTTCAACCTCCGTGCCATCAAACGTAGCTGTGGAAAGTCTTGATAAGGGAACGGCCCCTGTTGCAGAAGGTCCTCTCGAAGAGGACGAGGCCTCGGATCTTCCAGCTGTAACTCCAGAAGATCCGTGTACCAAGCCCTTCTTGGCCAGTCCGGAGCAATGAGGATCGCCTGAACTCTTGATCTTTTTATAAGTTTGAGAATCCTTGGGATGAGTGGAAGTGGAGGGAACACATACACTGACTTGAACACCCACGGAGTCACCAGTGCATCCACCGCCACTGCCTGTGGGTCTCTCGACCTGCAACAGTACCTGCGAAGCTTCTTGTTGAGGCGGTATGCTATCATGTCTATGTGAGGTACACCCCAAAGACTTGTCACCTCTGCGAACACCTCCAGGTGGAGGCCCCACTCCCCTGGATGGAGATCGTGTCTGCTGAGGAAGTCCGCTTTCCAGTGGTCCACTCCCAGAATGAAGATTGCTGACAGTGCCGCTGCAGGCTTTTCTGCCCAGAGGAGGATCTTTGTCACCTCTGCCATTACAGCTCTGCTCTTCATTCCGCCTTGTCGGTTTATGTAACCCACCGTCGTTACATTGTCTGACTGCACCTGAATGGCCTGATCTTGCAGAAGATGGGCTGCTTGTAGAAGACCGTTGTACACGGCTCTTAGTTCCAGAATGTTTATCGGAAGGATGGATTCCAGACTTGACCACCTTCCTTGGAAGTTTTCCCCTTGGGTGACCGCGCCCCAACCTTTGAGACTTGCATCCGTGGTTAGAAGGATCCAGGTCTGAATCCCGAACCTGCAGCCCTCGAGAAGGTGAGGCATTTGTAGCCACCACAGAAGGGAAATCCTGGCTTTCGGCGACAGACGTATCCTGTGGTGCATGTGCAGGTGAGATCCCGACCACTTGTCCAGGAGATCCAGTTGGAAGGACCTTGCATGAAATCTACCGTACTGTAGAGCCTGGTAGGAGGCAACCATCTTCCTCAGCAGGCGAATGCACTGATGAACCGATACCCGGGCTGGTTTCAAGACATCCCAGACCATTGATTGTATCACCAACGCCTTTTCCACCGGTAGAAACACCCTCTTCGCTTCCGTGTCGAGCATCATCCCCAGGAAAGACAATCTCCTTGTCGGCTCCAAATATGACTTTGGAAGATTCAGGATCCATCCATGATCCCTGAGTAGTCGAGTTGTGAGAGCAATGTTCTACAACAACTTTTCCCTGGAAGATGCTTTTATCAGCAGATCGTCCAGATATTGAGTTATGTTCACTCCCTGCTTGCGGAGGAGTAGCATCATCTCTGCCATTACCTTGGTGAACAGCCTCGGTGCCGTGGATAGGCCAAATGGCAGTGCCTGGAACTGATAGTGACAGTCCAACAGCGTAAATCTGAGATAAGCCTGGTGAGGCAGCCACATCGGAATGTGGAGGTACGCATCTTTGATATCCAGAGATACCAGAAATTCCCCCTCCTCCAGACCTGAGATCACCGCTCTGAGAGACTCCATCTTGAACTTGAATTCCCTCAAATAGGGGTTTAAAGATTTCAGGTTCAATATCGGTCTGACCGAACCATCCGGTTTCGGTACCACAAAGAGGTTTGAGTAGTAACCCTTTGTTTCCAGATAAGGTGGAACTGGAACAATGACATTTGCCTTTTCCAATTTTTTAATGGCTTCCTGTAGGATAGCCCTTTCTGTCAACAAAGCTGGTAAGTCTGATTTGAAAAATCTGTGAGGTGGAAGTTCTTGAAACTCCAGTCTGTACCCCTGGGACACAATATCTTGTACCCAGGGGTCTAAGCCTGATGACGCCCAGACCTGACTGAAATTTCTTAGATGTGCTCCCACCTGTCCGATCTCCAGGCTGGGAGGTCCACCGTCATTCTGAGGATTTTGAGGAAACAGAACCAGGTCTCTGTTCCTGGGTACCTGTTGGTGCAGGTTTCCTGGATTTTCCCCGACCACCTCTGAAGAAAGTGAAAGGGGTCTTGGATTTTTTAACCTTTGCAGTCCGAAAGGTTGACTTACCCGTGGTTGCCGTGGAAATACACGCATCCAATGCTTCCCCAAACAGAGCCTGACCTCCACACACTTCTTGGATTCCACATCCATAGACCATTGGCGCAGCCAGAGCCCCTGCGTCCCGAGACAGCCATGGAAGACGTCCGTGCATTTAGATGACCGAGGTCCTTCATGGCCTCCACCATGAAACTTGCAGAATCCTGTATGTAACGTAAAAACATTTCATTGTCACTTCTATCTATAGAATCTAAATTCTCTAGTAATGTGCCTGACCACTTTACTATGGCTTTAGAAATCCATGCACAAGCAATGGTGAGCTTTAGACAATCTAGATACAGAAGCGTCTTCTATAGGGGGGTTTTCCCACTTTTTCCTATCCTCTTCAGGGAAAGGAAAAGCAACAAGAACCCTCTTTGATATCTGGAATTTTTACTCCGGGTTTTCCCAGGATTTTTCAAACAATGCGTTTAATTCCTTAGACGCAGGGAATGTAAGGCAGGCTTTCTTATGATCTGTAAAGTAAGCCTCCTCGACCTGTTCAGGTACATTGTCTGTAATGCGTAAAATGTCCCTAATAACCTCAATCATGAGTTGCACCCCCTTAACAAGGGATGACTCCCCCCCCACAGTATATCCCTATCACCGTCTCCTGTATCAGAGTCGGTATCCGTGTCGACCTGCATAATCTGGGAAAGGGCACGCTTTTTTGGGCATATACCAGTGGATTTTGCTGAGATTGTGGGAGCATAATACGACAAAACCTCTACAGATTTTTTTATAAATTGTGTTTCAGTCTCATTATGAGCTATCCTTGATGAAATCTGGTATATCATTCCCTTAATAGAAGCCACCCACTGGGGTTCGGATTCAGAAGGCTTAGACAGTATATTGCATTCCTGAGTACAAGGAATGGACTCTTCTGGAAAAGATACACACTCTGCAGCACAAGATACAGAGGGGGTCATTCCGAGTTGTTCGCTCGCTGCCGTTTTTAGCAGAATTGTGATCAGGCTAAAAACCGGCTGTTCTGCGCATGCGTATGGGCCACAGGGCACACGCGCTAAGTACTTTCACACAAAACTGTGCAATTTTACACAGGTCCGAGCGGCGCATTTCAGTCGCTCTGGTGATCGGTGAGTGATTGACAGGAAGTGGGTGTTTCTGGGTGGTCACTGAGCGTTTTCCGGGAGTGTGCTAAAAAATGCAGTCGTGCCAGACGAAAACGCAGGAGTGGCTGGGGAAACAGGGGAGTGGATGGCCGAACGCAGGGCGTGTTTGTGACGTCAAACCAGGAACCAAACAGTCTGCAGGGAACGCAATCTAGGAGTAGGTCTGGAGCTACTCAGAAACTGCAGGGAAATATTTAATAGCAGAACTGCTAACCTTTCATTAGCAATTCTGCTAAGCTAAGATACACTCCCAGAGGGCGGCGGCCTAGCGTTTGCAATGCTGCTAAAAGCAGCCAGCGAGCGAACAACTTGGAATGAGGGCCAGAGTCCCTAGACATGGTAATGTGAGATATATTACATACACACACACACAGGAAAATGTCAGACACAGTTTCTCCCAAGTACCGTCAGAGAGAGACAGAGTTAAGAAGCCAGCACACACAGTGCCCCAGTAGGCAGTTATATATTAAAAGCCTGGCGCTGACTGATTAACCGTAATAGACAACACAGTACTATAATGTGAATAACCCCCCCCCCCTTTCTATAACCCCCTAGTACTGCACATAATAGTTCGAGTTATGTGGAGGGTCAGCGCTCCCTGTCAGCGTCTCTGATCCGTGATCTGCAGGGAGAAAATGGTGCTGGTGAGTCCTGGATCCGCTCTGAGGAGAAGCTCCACCCCCTCTAATGGCGCATCTTCCCACACTTCTGGAGATTATACTGGCCTAAGGTAATGGTGGTTAGCAGCAGTACAGAGTCCCTGATAGCAATAGTGACCAGTGTTTAGGGTATTGCGCTGGCCCAGGGTACTCCCACCCTTGTGCCGCCATTCTTGCCGGTGACCCGCTTATCAGGGTATCAGCGTCTTGCTAACCACCTCGATCTTCTGGCTGTTAGAGGGTGGCGGCAGTGGTGCGGGAGTGAGCGGTCACCTCGGGGGCTAGCGATCTTCACCCTCAGGAATTCAGTGTCCTGTCATGGGAGATAGGGGCCATTAACCTCTAGGGTTGGATCCTACTCCCCCCGCCCCCCAAGTCCCACAAAGCAGGGAGGCTGTTGCCAGCAGCCTCCCTGTACCTAACTCTTTAAAAAAAAAACTAAAATAACTCCTAGGAGCTCTCTTAGCTGTGACCGGCTCCACCGGGCACATTTTCTAAACTGAGTCTGGTAGGAGGGGCATAGAGGGAGGAGCCGGCCTACACTATTAAACTCTTAAAGTGCCCATGGCTCCCAAGGGACCCGTCTATACCCCATGGTACTAATGTGGACCCCAGCATCCTCTAGGACGTAAGAAAGTGGGAAGAGCAAATTTATCATGTTATTGTACTAAAGCCTTGGCACGATGGAAACTCTGTGTCGTCAATAATAGCCAGTTAAATAGAGGACTGTGATATGCCCATTAAGTCCTCTTTGACCCTGCCTCTGAGGCAACAGGTGGTAGAAAAAGTGACTCAGGCAGGTTGGTTTTCTTGGGCATACTACTATAGAAGAGCACAATATACTGTAGTCTCATTCCCTGGGGTAATATGTAAACAATGGCCCTAACATGGACCCAAAGCTAGGCTAACTACGGTAAAGCAGGAAGTTGAAAATATACATAAATTAGAAAAAAAAAATCTTTAAGGTGCCAGATTTGTAGCTTAGCTCTGCCCTCGGGCTCTGATTAGCCTGCAGCTCATTGAAAAGAAAAGCAGGGATGACCATCGGTGGGTGAAGCCATTGATGGTTCTTTTTACAGGTAGTTTTATACCATCTACGTTAATCATCAATGATACATCCAGGATGGTGTCAGGCCCAGGTCCGGTGGGGGGATGACCTAATTGTGCAGGTGTAGCCACGACCCCCACATAAAAGTATGTATTATGGTGCCAGGCATAGTTCCAGCAGGGGGTGTGCATCAATGTGATCGTTTTCCCCCCTCCCCTCACACATCAGGGGCAGACAGAGGATGCTGCTGAGAAGTAAGAGAATGCAGGAGCAAAAACCCAGGCCCACCCCACTCTCTCAGAGGCTCTGACAGCTCTGAATAATTATAAATAAAAGGTAATAGTCAGGTTGGGTTATATACAAGTTATAAATGGTATCTTGTGGGATGGCTTAAATGGTCACTGTCTTTGTAAAATGTTCTGCCAATACTGTACATTTCTTTTCAAGATAATATCTGTGGGTGAAATAAGAAATTAACAACTGTAAAGGGTAACATGTTAGCACTACATGGTTGATCCACATAAAGACCATATCTACTCTGCATCCCTGTAACACTATTGTTTATTATCTATAAAACATTAATTATTATTAAAATGCAGTCCTGTCCAATCTTTGGTGGTGATTCAGACCTGATCGCTGCTGTGCGTTTTCGCACAGCGGGCAATCAAGTCATAACTGCGTATGCACTGCAATGCACATGCGCGTTGGACAACAACAATGGGCATCGCGGTCAACAATTCTGATTGCATATGCGTTCACAAGGTGATAGACAGGAAGAGGCCATTTGTGGGTGGTAACTGACCATTTAAGGGGAGTGTCAGGGAAAATGCAGGCATGCCTAAGCATTTTCAGGGAGGGTGTCTGACTTCAGCTCCGGAACCGATCAGCCTGTTCTCATCGCACTGTAGGAGTAAGTCCTGGGCTGCACACAGACTGCACACACTGGAGTTTTGCAGCTCGGCATACACTTACACAGCAAATTGACACTCCCCCTGGGGGCGGCAAATATCTCAAGGTAGGACAGCAAAGTTAGCAGCCCAGAGATCAGGTCTGAATCACCCCCTTTGTTTATTTCCAACTTCCCGTAAGCATGAACAACACCAAAGGCATATTTGAGATTATAAAGATACTAGCTGTTCTACCTGTTCTTCGCATGGGAGTTTCTGATTTTCATGGTTGTAAATATTAATGAGTCTTAAAAATTTGGTAAATCTATAGAGCTGTAAATTTGAAAAGTCTTAATGTAAGTAAATATTAATCCATGGTTCTTGGCGTTACCTGAGAAGCACCCGTAGCAGATATAGTACAAAGTGACAGGACCATTTTTGTAGTTTATTACACTCTACACACTGGAGGTGCAATCCAGATTTTGATCTAATTGTCAGTTTGGGTGTGGTCGTTCCCACAACGCAAGCCACACAACGGTAATGATATCATTATGTCAACGCCCTTTCATCCCCTTATGGGGAAGTTTTGTTTGAATTCTAATTACGTAGTTTTCCTACAGTATTTCCCACCTGCAGAATACCTATGTTAGAGGTCATCATCCTAACATACAGGGAAGTAAGAGAATTCGTGATCAGTCAGTGAGTGAGTGAGGGTTTTCGCATTTTTGTAGTTTATTAAATTCTACACACTGTAGGTGCAATCCAAATTTTTATCCAATTTGGCATCATTCCCGCGAGGCAAACCATGCATTGGTAATGATGTCATTATGTCAACCCCCTTTTCATCATCTTAGGGGAGATTTATTAAAATTCTAATTACGTAGTTTTCCTATTTCCCAAATGAAGAATACCTATGTTGAATTTCAGCTTCCTAACATACTGTGAAGTAAGAGAATTAGTCATGCGTTTTATATAGATATATACAGTATATATATATATATATATATATATATACAGTATATATGTATATATATATATATATATATATACTGTGACTTGCACTTTACAGCATGCAACATATTAGGGATATTACTATACTGTAGCTCTATTATCTGTAGTGATGATACAAAAACCACTGTGGCAAGAAGACCGCAATGTCCCAGTTGAGAGGCAATAATCGCTACCTGGTAACCTGGGTGTAATGTGTTTAGCAAGTCTGCAGGACTGTAGTTAGCCACGTGGGGTCCTGGTACTGCCATGGGGTGGGCGTGACCTAAAAGGAGGCGTGTCCATGTCCCCTAATATAAATGACATTTAAAAATATTATTGGTGGGGCCGCTTCACACTCCATAAGGGGCACCATTCAATTCCAAGAAGATTTCGAGGGGAAGACAATCGCTTCCTACCTTGCTTGCTCCGAGAAGTGAGTCCCCCCTCCCTGGCTAGCTCCATTATCCCAGTGGTATTTGGGAAGATGGCACATGTGCACTAAAGAGTAAACACCATCTTCCTGAAGATGTCACTGGGAAGATGGTGACGCCGTGGTGAAGGGACCCTCTTCCTGGATGAAGTTAAGTATACCCGGGTGGGAGGGGCAGTTTGTGGACCCAGGCCCATTTGGGGAAAAACTTACCGGACACATCTTGCACGGTGAGGACCCTCCAACAAGTGTGCAGCAACAGAGAAACCCAGGCATTAATGTGGTGGCAGGCTGATTTCCTTCCCTGGTGCCTGGTGGGAGCCTGAGCTGCATAGTATCTAGGTGGGTGACTAGGGTGAACCGGCCAGTTAAAATCTGTTTATTTCCACTAGTGGAAAATTTATGCAGAGTGCAGATGTGTAGAGATTATGCTGTGACCTTAAATAAGTGTTTATACAGTGTGAATATTTGCAAGGGAAAAAAGTCAAAAAAATAAACTGTGAATTTGGTGCAGCACAAAACCCAAGAGGTTTGTTTTATATGTATATATATATATATATATATATATATATATATACACACACACACATACATATAGCAGAAAGGATACTGGATGGCACTTACGGATCTTCACTTTAGCTGGTAAATACAGTCAGCACGACTTTGTAGCAATCAGTCAACGTTTCATTTAATAATAAATTTTGACATACACAAATAACATCTTGCCTTAAATAGCTGATAGGAAAGAGCCTCCGCCATGTCCGTCCCTGCGTTCAGCATCCACGCCGGCCCGGATGGATGACATCCCGTGACCGTGATGTGTGCCCGCCAGCACCGCTGTCATGGTTACCTGTCCGGCATGTAGCGCTGAACAGGATAATTAATGAAAATAGTAAAACACCATGTGCATGTGCATAAGCCACATGGTGTTTTACTATTTTCATTCATTCTCTTGTTCAGCGCTACATGCCAGACAGGTAACCATGACAGCGGCGCTGGCGGGTGCTTGTCAGCTACAAAGTTGTGCTGACTGTATTTACCAGCTAAAGTGAAGACCCGTGAGTGACATCCGGTATCCTTTCTGCTTTGTGTTTCTCCTGTGGAAGGCACCAGGGCAATTTCTATTTTCTATCAGGAGTGCCGATCATATGATATATATCATATATCATTATATATATATACAAACAGAAAGTTCAGCACTCACCATATATATAATATATAAATATATTATCAGGGACGTGCAGTCAGGGGAGGCAGTGCCTCCCCTTTCATTAGTGATTAAAATAATACAAAGAAGATTCTTATGACACTTGTTCTGTGTCATAAGTGTTTGCTTTGTATTATACTAACCATATATACAGTAAAATTTTAATTTGGGAGGCACCCGTTGATAATAGGAAAAGTGCGGGGGCAGGGCCAAGCCGTGGGCATTAAAAGCTCATTGAAAATAACATTAAAAGTGGCACTAGTATGCAGTAAGTGCCTCTGTGACAGGGACGTGCTTTCACTGCACATGAAAGCATGTCCCTGTGATTTCACAGGCAGATGTGATTGGACTTGTCACTGGATACTGCTGTCCAGTGATGGATCCGCTATCATCACTGGTTGGGCTGCGGGATGTGCGGCGGAGGTGCGGGCGCTAGCAGTGGCGGGGATAGCTGGCATGACGGCAGGCCTGGATTCAAGAGGATCCAGTCCCTGCCTGTCATTATGCAGAGTTCAGCAGCAGAGCAGAGCAGTTCCATTTTCAATATATGGCGCCGTTAGTGTCATTTTTTAAATCTAAGATGTCTGCTGCGAGCCAATTATTGCTCGCCGCGTCATTGCCCCACACCCTAGGCTGGTTGTAGAAGCCAGCGGCTGTCAGTCCGCCAGCGGGGATGGAGCGTGCAAGAGCTCCAGAAGACAGAAGACACCGGGAAGCCCAGGGGAGGCGCGGCCATGGAAAAGAGCTGCTCAAATGCCGCCATCCCACAGGTGAAGACGCGGAAGCCCTGGGGAGATGGCTGCCCCCCCAGGTGAAGACAGAAGACTCCAGAAGTCCTTGGGAGGCGGCAACCAAAGAAAAGAGCTGCTCAAAGGCCGCTGCCCCCCAGGTGAAGACCCTGTATAATAAACTTTTTTAGTAAATGTGTCTATATTTATTTTAATATTTTCTTTACAGGAGGACTACAGGTGCCAGTGGGCCAAGATTGTCCCGGCATGCAGGCACTTGTGGTTCTCCAAGTGCCGTCATGCTGGGGCAGGCTTGCTGGGACCTGTAGGCCGCCTGTAAAGAACAATATTAGTATGTCATGAACCCCCCCCCCGCCACCGGGGGCTTTCATCCCAGTGCTGGTTGTTTCTCGAGAGTGGGGACCCCAGAAAAAATAAATGGGGTCCCCACTTTCCGAGGAATTCCAGCCCTGGGCTGACTGGTTTGTGTTAGAGTTAATATGGCAGGGGGAATCCACACTAAGTGTTCCCCCTGCTATGGCATTACACCTCCTGGCTGGTTCAACCCGTTGCTGGTTTTGGTTAAGTATGGGTGACCCCCTTCCCCCCCCCCTTCATATATGAGGGGAGTTGGATCATCTGGTGCCTCCCCAGCCACTGACCTCACCGCATGTCACTGATATGTGTGTGTATGTATATATATATATATATATATATATATATATATACAGTGTGTATGTGTGTGTGTATATATATATATATATATATATGCTAGAAAGAATCAGGTGAGCACACTGGTAAGTTAAAAGGTAATCACTTTATAAAAAAGAGTAATATCCACATACATTATGGTTTATAGATCCAAGCTCAATGAAAGGAACACTGTCACCGTTGTGCTTCGTCTCGCTCAGTCTTTCCGGATCCGGCGGGTGATGTCACAATGTCAAGGAACAAAAAGGTCAAGGAACAAATGGCTAAAAAGAAGCGTCCTTTCAAAGCATTTAAGTCTGACTGAAAGGTGGAATCATTCCAGTTCTACAAGGAATGTAACAATAAATGCAAAAAAGCGATTAGAGCAGCTAAAATAGAAAACGAAAAACAAATCGCAAAGGAGAGTAAAACAAATCCGAAAAAGTTATTTAAGTATATAAATGGTAAAAGGTTGAAAAGGGAGAATATTGGGCCCTTAAAGGGTAAGCTGGATGTGTTGATTAATGATGATAGGGAAAAAGCAGATGTATTTAATAAATTGTTTTCATCAGTATTCACGAAAGAGGACAGGTTGACAAGAATAGAGCATAACAGAAATAATAATAATGACCCACTGCTTGGTACTTGCTTAAACGAGGGAGTAATCCGGGAGAGACTGAGTAAAATTAAGATAAATAAATCTCCTGGGCCGGATGGACTCCACCCCCAGGGTTCTTATGGAACTCAACGTAGAGATAGCCAAACCTCTATATTTGATCTTCATCGAGTCAATTAGATCAGGAATGATACCAAAGGACTGGCTTATAGCAGAGGTAGTCCCAATATTTAAAAAGGGTATAAAAACGCTCCCCAGGAACTATAGACCGGTTAGCTTGACATCTATAGTGGAGAAAATACTAGAAGGTATATTAAAGGATAGAATTCTAGAGTACTTGGATACTTCTAAGGTTATTACTGGGAATCAACATGGATTTGTGAAGGACAGGTCATGTCAAACTAACTTAATAAGCTTCTACGAGAAAGTGAGCGATAATATTGATAAGGGTCAAGCAGTGGATGTGATCTTTTTAGATTTCTCTAAGGCTATTGACAAAGTTCCACACAGGAGACTAATCCTCAAACTAAGAGAGCTTGGGGTGGGAAATACTATCTGTACTTGGGTGAGTAATTGGCTGTTTAATAGGGAACAGCGAGTGGGGGTTAATGGGATGTACTCTGAATGGGCTTCAGTACTCTGTGGAATACCGCAGGGCTCAGTACTCGGACCATTGCTGTTTAATATATTCATTAATGACCTAGGTGAGGGACTGGAAAGCACAGTGTCAATTTTCGCAGATGACACTAAATTATGTAGAATAATTAATTCAGACAAGGATGTTGAGTCTCTACAGAATGACTTAACAAGACTGGAGGCCTGGGCAGACAAATGGGGAATGAGGTTCAATATAGACAAATGTAAAGTTATGCACCTTGGGACTAAGAACAATCAGGCAGCCTATAAACTAAATGGGGAAAATGTAGGGATAACGGTAATTGAAAAGGATCTGGGTGTGCTCAGCGATAATAAACTTGGTAGCAGTTTGCAATGTAAAAATGCAGCAGCAAAGGCTAATAAGGTGTTATCATGCATAAAACGGGGTATGGAGACAAGGGATGAGAGTGTAATCCAGCCACTGTATAAATCATTGGTGCGGCCACACCTGGAATATTGTGTACAGTTTTGGGCACCATACTATAAAAAAGATATCTTGGAACTCGAAAGGGTTCAGAGGCGAGCCACCAAACTGGTTAAGGGGTTCGAGGCATTGGACTATAAGGAAAGACTTAGAAGGCTTGATATGTTCACACTGGAAAAGAGGCGACTGAGAGGGGACATCATTAATATTTATAAATACATTAAGGGACAATACAAGGATCTATCAAACAATGTGTTTACCAAAAAAACACTACATAGGACACGAGGACACCCACTGAGGTTAGAGGAGAAAAAATTCCATACCCAACGGAGAAAAGGATTCTTCACAGTAAGAGCAGTAAGGATTTGGAATTCTCTTCCAGAGAAGGTAGTAATGGTGGACACAATCAATAAGTTTCAAAATGGATTAGATAAATTCCTAGCTGAAATTTTTTTCCAGGGATACAGCATTTAATTAATATTTCTAAAAAAAATAAAAAATAAATAAATAATAAAATAAAATAATGTAATGTACAATAGGTTGAACTATGTAACCTCCACAGCAGATAACCACGGGCGTGGTTATCTGCTGTAGACGTTGTGACGTCACCCGCCGCGTCCGGAGCCGGCGAGAGAGATTGAGCGAGACGAAGCACAATGGTGACAGTGTTCCTTTCATTGAACTTGGATCTCTAAACCATAATGTATGTGGATATTACTCTTTTTTATAAAGTGATTACCTTTTAACTTACCAGTGCGCTCTCCTGATTCTTTCTAGCACAAATACTTACGGCTCCTGGGCTTGGGGCTGGATTGAGCTGCAAACTGGTGGAGTTGTGAAAAAAACTCTGGGAAACACGGACAGGCTGCGCAGGGATTGACTTTCTACCTATATATATATATATATATATATATATATATAGCATTCCAAGTCAGCCGGCACTCTGTGCTTTCATACAGCTGGTCCCGGTGCCCTGTGCAATAATCCACACATACCTCCAAGACCGCACGGCACTCGCAGGGACTCGTTTCACCAAAAAATTTAATGGCAGTGTTTCAAACAGTCAACATGTTTCGAGGCTGACGCCTCTTCCTCAGGACACACCAACAAACAACAACTAGACATACATTAAACATTTAAATACCTGATACCCAGGAGATCCACCCACCACGCTGATCGTCCACAGCTGCCTCCGTTGAAAGACCGCGGGCACCTCACTTCCGGGTCCACGCAGGCGGAAGTCGCATAGCAACCTCCAGCTTGTGTTCCAGCTGAGAGGAGCCAGCCACTACATCATCCAGCGGCGCTGCATACGGACGGAGCTGGGGGGGGAAGACAACAAACAAAAATACATATAAAAAATAATACATATAAAAACGTGATCACTTATTTAACCCATTCAACATCAGTATCCATAGGGGGGACAAATTAATACAACAAGAGTACATATAGTAACCCACTAGTTCGTAGAACCAAAATTCAGGGAATAATATATGCACCTGTCATTACTTTATATCCATAGCAACAGCTACCTCACATCAAGCAGTACACTAATAGCATTCTGTGCTATTACATCAAGCTATTCCAATGTATTTTTTTGTTTAATCCGTTGGGAGCAGTAGTACCCAACCGTGTGATCCACCTGGCCTCAGTTAAAATTAAAGATTTGGCTCTATCACCTCCACGAGGAGATTCTGGAATATGGTCTATTATAAAGTATTTCAAATCTGACAAAGAGTGAGGGCTCCTCTCAGCTGGAACGCAAGCTGGAGGTTGCTATGCGACTTCCGCCTGCATGGACCCGGAAGTGAGGTGCCCGCGGTCTTTCAACGGAGGCAGCTGTGGACGATTAGCGTGGTGGGTGGATCTCCTGGGTATCAGGTATTTAAATGTTTAATGTATGTCTAGTTGTTGTTTGTTGGTGTGTCCTGAGGAAGAGGCGTCAGCCTCGAAACATGTTGACTGTTTAAAATACTGGCATTAAATTTTTTGGTGAAACGAGTCTCTGCGAGTGCCGTGCGGTCTTGGAGGTATATATATATATATATATATATATATATATATGTAAAAACAAGGATTGTTACTGCGCCACATGCGATAAAAACAAATATGTTGTGTGATAGCTGGCTTATAAGACACTCCCCTACACTGCTAGTGGGGCGTCAGCTGTTTCCCTCAAATGGATACAGGGGTGGTAATTTACCTGAGATTAATGTAAGAAAAAGGAGGGGATGAGGGATAAATAGCGACCAAGGTGTCAATAAAATGGGTTGCCAGTTAAAATATTAAAAAGTATTTATTAAATTAGCA
Source organism: Pseudophryne corroboree (assembly GCF_028390025.1). Classification (NCBI taxonomy): domain Eukaryota; kingdom Metazoa; phylum Chordata; class Amphibia; order Anura; family Myobatrachidae; genus Pseudophryne; species Pseudophryne corroboree. The sequence continues at coordinate 710,915,703 of NC_086444.1, read as the reverse complement.
TAAAAGAAACACATAAAAAAATGGGGACAACAATATATACACACAACTGAACTAAAAGCACTTAAATGAATATATGCACTTAAAAAATAATATAGAATTTTTCCTTATCTTAGAATGAGGTAGGTACAGGTCACCCAACGCGTTTCGTCTGATGAGACTTCTTCAAGGGGTATGGACAGAATGAGACAGTACATGCTTTTATAGCCAAAGGTGATCAGTGGGAGGGCCATGACATCACATATAGTCATGTGATGCAATTACATATTAAATCCTATAAGGCTGTTTATATATATAAAGCACTGCTTAACATGTTATTCTGGACTTAGTATAAGTAAAAACGAGTAGATGTACACTTAAAAAACGGATGAAACACAACGGCTCTGGAGTGATACAGGCTGAACTTCCGCCACACTTCCGGTGGCGGCGGACCCGACGCGTCACTTCCGCCCCACTTCCGGTGCTTATTGCGCATGCGCCCGCGGCGATTCCATGTTCTTATCCAGTTCTCACTGTCAGTGGCTGTAGTTCACAGGGGGAAGGAGCCAGTCTTAGTTAAGTCCCAAAGGTGGAAGCCATTTTGGGTGTACTTGTGTCCATAGATCTCCTGGTAGCAGCGGCCATTTTCTAGTAGTTCATCTGACAATAGCACTTGTCAGATGCCCCGGTATCCATGGTGATAATTAAACATAAAATAAGAGAGAATAGGAGTATCAGGAGCATGTCATTGTTTTGTAAACACCTAGTTTTAACATTATTTAAGAGAACATAGCTAAACAGGATTGAAAATAAAAAAAGCTGTATATTTGTAAATGCTTATGATTGCGGACATCATTATGGGAATGTTATTTGCGGACATCATGGGAATATGATGTAGAGGTCATGCTTGGTATATAATTTAGTACCACATAGCTTGTTAGTGCGGACATCATTATGGGAATGTTATTGCGGACATCATTATGGGAATTACTATTGCGGACACCATTATGGGAATATTATGGTATTGGTCAGTGTAGTACCACAAAGTGGAGAATTTAACGGCTCATGCACATATGCAAATAAATAAGACCATTATATACATTAAGATTGATAAATATATAAAAGTTTGGTGCGAGTGGAATAAATATATAAAAGTTTGGCGTGAGTGGAATTAAATTGCCTCAAGGGGGGTGTTCATTAAAATACCGTGCCTATGTATAAGTTAAATCCCTTATGGGTATAGGGAATGGTACATACAGTGAAATGGTGCACATTATAAAAGTGAAATAATAATGTGCGTACAATGTGACTCAGTGGGTCCGTATGTGCATGGAGTGTGACTTAACTAAAGGCCCATATACATTAGCGACATCGTCTAACGTCTCCCCTTCCCGGGCCGGCCGGTCGGCGGCCGCCTGTACGCACTGAGCGATATGACTGCTCAGATCGCTCAGTGACGTCACGCCCCCGCCAAGCCCTGCATGAAGGTCGTGGACGACAGTCCACATCCTTCATGCATGCCCTACCGACAGCGGCGATCGTTGCCGACCCGCGGGGCCGCGCATCGGTCGTCGCTGGCGGCATACACACTTAACGATAAAATGAGCGACGTCGCTCAAGGAGGGGGAAAATGAGCGACGTCGCTCATTATATCGTTAAGTGTGTATGGACCTTAAGACTGGCTCCTTCCCCCTGTGAACTACAGCCACTGACAGTGAGAACTGGATAAGAACATGGAATCGCTGCGGGCGCATGCGCAATAAGCACCGGAAGTGGGGCGGAAGTGATGCGTCTGGTCCGCCGCCACTGGAAGTGTGGCGGAAGTTCAGCCTGTATCACTCCAGAGCCGTTTTTCAGTGTGTTTCATCCGTTTTTTAAGTGTACATCTACTCGTTTTTACTTATACTAAGTCCAGAATAACATGTTAAGCAGTGCTTTATATATATAAACAGCCTTATAGGATTTAATATGTAATTGCATCACATGACTATATGTGATGTCATGGCCCTCCCACTGATCACCTTTGGCTATAAAAGCATGTACTGTCTCATTCTGTCCATACCCCTTAAAGAAGTCTCATCAGACGAAACGCGTTGGGTGACCTGTACCTACCTCATTCTAAGATAAGGAAAAATTCTATATTATTTTTTAAGTGCATATATTCATTTAAGTGCTTTTAGTTCAGTTGTGTGTATATATTGTTGTCCCCATTTTTTTTATGTGTTTCTTTTATGCTAATTTAATAAATACTTTTTAATATTCTAACTGGCAACCCATTTTATTGACACCTTGGTCGCTATTTATCCCTCATCCCCTCCGTTTTTATATATGTGTGTGTGTGTGTGTGTGTGTGTGTGTGTGTTGCAGCAAAGAGTAAAGCTGGCCATACACCTAAAGATTTATTGTCCAATCTAGCTGGTTGGAATGAAAATCTGGTAATGTATGGGAGCAAATAGCAATTGAACATATGCTCCGCAATGCCGGAAAACTGCCAATGACGATCATTAAGACAAACTGGTTAACTGAAATGGATATAACCAATTTGTCTGACTGACCAGTTTTGAATGTTTTTCAGTGTTGGGAGCAAATGGTCAAATGTTATTTGCCCTCACACATTACCAGATTTTTATTCCCACCAGCCAGATTGGACAATAAATCTTCAGATGTATTTGCCTTGTAAATTTGGCGGAGTGCAGTCACCTGTGCAAAGATGAAGCTGTGTGCAGCCAGGGTTAAGTTTTTTTTTTAGTTGCTGATTTGTAGTGCCTCTAGGACACAGGTTCTCAAACTCGGTCCTCAGGACCCCAAACAGTTCATGTTTTCCAGGTCTCCTCACAGAATCGCAAGTGGAATAATTAGCTGTACCTGCTGATGTTTTAAAATGTGTCAGTGAGTAATGAATACACCTGTGTTTCTGCTTGGAGACCTGCAAAACATGAAGTGTGTGGGGTCCTCTTGGGACAGAGTTTGAAAACCACTGCTCTACGAGGTAGTACACAGCAGCCACTGTCAAGCTATGTCTCTACAAGTAACAGAGGGTGGCTTAGCATTTGGAGGCCAAATTTAAATTTGCCACAGAGGCCAAAAGAAATATGGAGGAAATCCTATTGACTTTTACAAATGTGGCTGCAGGTCAGTAGACCCAAATACAAATACTGCAGTCCCGGATGCATGCTCAGCTAGAAAGCAATAAGCTGATGCATACTAAATCGTTCCTACTAAAGAAAGCAGGTCAGGAGCCAAATGTGCTACAGAAAAATGACAACGTCTGATAATATTGCTGCATATCTGCACACCTTTAAAAAGGTTGAGACTTGCCTAGGCTGCCAGAAAGAGGAATGGGTTAATAAGTTGGCACCATATTTAACTGGGGATTCTCAGAAAGCTTATACTGACCTTCCTGAGCAGCAAGCCAGTTTGTATACCCATTTTAAAACAGGTATACTTGTTAGGTTCCATGACTGGTGGTTTTCTTCTGCAGAGGCACCCCAAGTCCAATCAGACTGGGTAAAGCATGGTTAAAACCTAAATACGGTTAGCCGGGTTTTGGAGATGGTGGCCATAGATGACTGTATAGGAGTAATGAACCGAGAGATATAGAGCTGGGCTCTCCAGACTAACCCCCAGACTTTTATGGATTTATCCCTAGTTATTGAATGATCCTCTCACTAGGAAAGATAACAAAAATACCTGACCGGATCCCACAACTCGTGCCCGGGCCACCTACCCAGGTCCTGACGAAGTCTGACAAAAAAAATTCAGTGGTGAATTGTTAGGAATGTGTTAAGTCTAGGCATGCAAGTCGTGACTGTCCAACACACTGTGAACACATGTGGGTCAATCACCAGGTGCGAGTCTGTGAGTGCGAATTCTTTCATGAAATTCGCAGACATTCGCACAAATGCGTGTATCCAAGAATTTTTCAATCCAAATAAAAATGCCTATACGCGATACTCTCTTCGAAGAGTTGCAAATTTTCTACAATATGTGCTTTTCCTGGACCCCACAAAAGTGACAATTTCATTAGTAGAATCAACTAGAAGAATGTTAGCAGACAAAAGGAAAATACTTGATGCTATTAAACCCTTCAGTGGTGGGTTTTTAGAATTTGGCCACATCTCCCAGGGCAGGTTTTTAATTTTTTTTACCTGCGCGTTGCCAGGGGTGTCATGCTTTTTGCCAGGGGTTTTATGCTGTGGGTTCCATGCTCATTGCCACGGGGAATGCTCGTTGTCTAGGGGTAACTAGGGATGGCCATCGACCATCGATGATTCAAAATCATTAATGGTCTGTGACCGATGTAGAATACTTTTACCATCAATTGGAGAGAACCAGATGGTTTCCCGCCATCGATGGTTCAGTGCTACCCAATTTTATTCATTTATTTTCCTCCTTACAGTGTCAGGGCACTGAGCTTAGCTCCGCTCCCTGACACCCACCAAGCCACACCTCATGACTCTGATTGGTCCACATTTGTACAGTAATACAGTGATGACCATCAATGGGTAAAAACCAGCGATGAATCCATTCCAGATGGTTTTACACCATCGGTGTTATCCATCAATGGTGAACATTGATGGATAACCCACCGATGGCCATTCTTAGCAGTAGCATTTGCTAGTGCCCGCCAGCACTATAATCACCCCCTTCCTTCTCCCTTGTACTCCGCTCGGCGGGCAGAGTTTTGTGGAATGACGCGATTGCGTCATCCACTGGGCCGGCCGAGCAGAGTGTAAGGAGGGGAAAGGGGGAGCAGTGGCATGGTCCGGAAAATTTCCGGGGTTGCCAGTCTGCACAGCGCAGCTGGCCCCGTAAATTTTCCGGGCATGCCACTGAAGAGGTTAAAAGGTGTCAAATGGCAGATTTGTGTGTGTGTTTGTTTTTTAGATTTAAGTACAAAGGAATTAGACCAAAATTGCAAAAAAAACAAAAAACAAAAAACAATTAGAAAAAAGGGTACTTGTGGGGTATTTTGCTTTTTCCAAAGCAATTATTTATGGCTGAAATAAATTACATTTGGGGTGCATAATGAAACAAAAAAGTTGATTTAGGGGTAATTTGAGGCTATAAATAAATATATATATATATATATATATATATATATTTTTATATATATATATATATATATATATATATATATATACACTGCTCAAAAAAATAAAGTGAACACTAAAATAACACATCCTGGATCTGAATGAATGAATGAAATATTCTTATTAAATACTTTGTTCTTTACATAGTTGAATGTGCTGACAACAAAATCACACAAAAATTATCAATGGAAATCAAATTTATTAACCCATGGAGGTCTGGATTTGGAGTCACCCTCAAATTTAAAGTGGAAAAACACACTACAGGCTGATCCAACTTTGATGTAATGTCCTTAAAACAAGTCAAAATGAGGCTCAGCAGTGTGTTTGGCCTCCTGCACCCATTATAGATACGCCAGTGCTATGGGGGATGCTTTCTTGACCAATTTACCAGTTGAAGATGGCATTATCCATTGAAGACTATAGGCTGCATATACAGAAAAGCATCTACAGAGAGCTATCTGTAGGATCCCTTCCCACCACTCCTTACTCACCACTTGAGCATACCTGGCAGCTAGGGTTACCACCTCATCACTTTAATTCTGGACACATTAATTACACAGGTTCTGGGGCTGATTAAAAACAGGTAAAATGGAGTCTTTAAGTCAGCCAGCCACAGAACCTGTGTAATTAATATGTGTCCAGAATTAAAGGGATGAGGTGGTAACCCTACTGGCAGCAGGAAGTGAAAGTAACGTGATCGCTAATGTTATGGTTGTGTCAATGTTCCCTTCGTGATCAGGACCTGGAGGTGACATAACAAAAGGGTAGGAGAGAACTTCCGCCTTAAAGCACCTAAATGTTTTCTCCGTTTGTTTGAGGTTATTTTTTGTTTTCTATGCACCTTTGGACCCTCGCGGGCCCGCGTCACTTGCCACGCTGCGGGCTTGGTGTCTCACTTCGCTCACCACAGGTTACTATTCCAAATAGTTTGTGACATGGACCCAAGGGTTTATGGGAAAGGTCCTCTCCACGAAGGTAAACTAGATGCTACCCTAATGTTATCCCTTTACTTTTACACTTCACAGGGACTGCATGTGAATAATAGTACATTCTGGCATACTTAATTTCTTATTGCCGCAAACAGCCGCTATGAGAAATTATAATTATTGGGTAAAAAAACTGATAGTTAATAAATGGGCCCACTTATGAGCTGTATCAAGAAATATATCAATGTCTTTCCAGCGTGAATAATATTTATTGACAAAATTCAATTGTGATTTGAGGGTTAACCCATTTTAAAGCTCTCACATGAAAAACCAGGTACAAAAAATATCAGAGATATTTCTGACATTTTGCAGACAATAGTACATAAAATCAATGTATTGGTCTTTTCAATACCATATACAGTAATAAAAATAGACATTTAAAACATTTTAATAAAAACATAGTATAAACAAAATAAATTTCTTGCTTATAATTTGCTGCAGCTCATTTCTCAGAGGTCTATACAATTCTTTAAGCAGTGGACAGTGGATAACATTCCAGGATCATGTTGTCTTAAAGTGGCAATCATTTAAAAGGCAACACCAGCCTGGTATTCCTTTTTTAAATGATTCCCACTTTAAAACATTGGGCATTTTAAAACATCATGACAGACTTGCTGAAATCTTGCGGATGCCTTCAAGTGGCAGGCTATTGCATTTTCCTCTATATCTCATTGGCTGTCGATTTAGATACAGTACCTCCCTGGGCACTGAACTGATCTTTTTGTTTTCACAAAGTAAAATTAATGCCATCTCAAGGCTTTTTGATGCTTGATAAATAAGGTTCATTGGCCATTCCAATAGAGGGTATGAGGATGGTTGTAAAGTGCAATGCTGGTTAAGGCTGGAGACATCTCTGATTTCTGTGGTATTAAGAAAAGCATTGATGAGTCCTTAAACTGGCCATATTAGGGCATTATCTGGTGTGATTGACAAGTTTTCTCAGTATAGTGCTGCATTAATTAGTGGCCCTTTATAAATAAATATATTACAATTATATTACTTCTTTTTTGGACTTGGAAAGATATCATTAATCTGTTGTAGTGCAGCTAAAATCTTTGGTCAGTATTGTGGCTGTGACCTTAGGGGTAAGGAACAATTAGGATGACACATGTCTGATGATATGGATATAATCTTTTCCAATAATATATTTCAGCACATTAAAAAGAAATTCTACCTGCCTATTCTTAAATGTGGAATACAGATATTAAGGAATGTACAGTAAATCAAATTAAAATTTTAGTAATTAACATAGACAACTCTTCAGGAGCATATCCAACTAGCTGCATTCATTTTACCTCTGCGAATAACTTGTTATCACAACCATTTTTTTTATTTTTGCGGCTAGGTAGCCCCTGAAGAAAACTGCCTGGGTGCAGTTAAAATGGGCCAGTGTATTGGCTATGAAAATACTGCATACATGAATAAAGATTTTCCTTCTAAGCCAGTGGCTCTCAAACTCTGTCCTCAGGACCCCAAATAGTTCAAGTTTTGCTGGTAACCCAGTAGATGCACAGGTGTGTTCATTACTCACTGACATATTTTAAAGGATCCACAGGTAGAGCTACTTATTTCACTTGTGATTCTGAGAGGAGACCTGGAAAACATGAACTGTGTGGGGTCCTGAGGACCGAGTTTGAGAACCTATGTTCTAAACGGAATGTGAGTGCGGGTCCTATACTTTTCTCTGCCTGGAGAGGATGGGTGTTATTTATTCATTATGGACCCTGCACCGGTGCCGTCATATAAGGATTAGAGTGCTGTCTTACTGTCAACTTGTATTATTAAGGCTATGCATAGTGGTGGATTTAGGGATGAGGGGCCCCTAGGCACAACAGTAATACCCCCCCCCCCCACCTGCCTAATTTTATTTTATTTATTAATAAGCCTCATTTGATGATAGCCAATTTAATAGAACAAAAAAAGCCACAAACTGATTTTTTTTAATTATATGTAAATATATAGTAAGTAGGGCAGCTTACAGAGGTAGTATGTGCATGTCCTACCCGTTTATAATCCATTCAAGATGGCATATGGTACAGTGCAGTGAAAATATTTTGCATTTACTGGTACTTTTATGGCTGATAGTACCAACACAACCTATCAAATACAACCCCAAACAAGTTCCGCCCCTAGGTATGTGCCTCATGTGCCTAATGGGAAATTCGCTACGGACTATGCACACTTTCAATAGCCTTGGGGCCTAATTCAGACCTGATTGCAGCAGCACAATTGTTCTCTGAGGGGCAAACCCTATGCAGTGCAGGTGGAGCAGATATAACCTGTGCAGAGAGAGTTAGATTTGGGTGTGGTGTGTTCAAACTGAAATCTAAATTACAGTGTAAAAATAAAGCAGCTAGTATTTACCCTGCACAGAAACAAAATAAAATAACCCATCCAAATCTAACTCTCTGCACATGTTCTATCTAACCCCCCCCCCCCCCCTCCCCTGCACTGCAGTTTTGCCCATTAGAGAACAATGTTGCTGCTGCGATCAGGTCTGAATTAGGCCCTTGATATTCAAATGAAATAAGATGGTTGCAAAATTTTTTCCAGCTGATAACTACAAAAAAAGTCGAAAAATGGGGAACAGTCTGTATCTGAAAAAATGTAAAGAAAATATTGGGTAACAGTAACAATGTAAATTACTGTCCCAAAGAGAAGATTTTGTTCTTGCTTTAAATGACGACTGTGTGTGTGGTTTTTTTTTTAAAGGTAAAAAATATCATTATAAAGCAAACTTTTTTGTTTAAGTACAATGGTAAAAAAATTAAACCTGATAAAATTGAAATGATGTTCATTTTGAGGTTAGTTTATGCCATTTTATTTATTTATTTATTTTTGAATTAGGAAAAATCACAAGCAATTATTTTTCATTACAAAAAATACTTTAATTTTGGGGTGTATAAAGTAACATCAATAATGACATGTAATTATTGGACTAGTTAAGCTATTTGGAAACAACCATTTTCCTGATTACAGGGGGTGTCCAAGAGGTTCAGAACCTAGACTCAACATTTTTACATAATAGGACAATTGGTAATTGAGTAGGAATAACCTTGCAGCTGCAATTGGATATGCCCCTTAAACTTTAACTATTGTAAAAGCCAGGGCTGTAACTAGGGCAGTGCTAGAGGCGCTTTGCACACACTGCAGATGCTGCGTTGGCGGTGAACCACTGGCAGTACACGTAGGGCTACGTTGCACTATTGTCTGACCACCAACCCCCTTGCCATCGCCCGCTAGCAAGCTGCAGCACTGCCCATGGTGGACAGTGCCTGGCTCTGCTCCTCTCACTACTACAAGCAGATAGCCGGGCATCACTGCAGCTGCCCAAGCACATGCTCTGACCCTCCTGGCTTCCGCTCTGCATGCAGCCAGAGTCTCCTGGGACTCCAGTGCCCTGTGCTATGTGGAGCCTTGGTGTTTGGGCAGGGGCCAGGAAAAAGAACAGAGAACTGACCCAGGAGATGGGCGGGTCCAGTAAGCAGTAGCCAGGCAGGTCAGACAGCCCAGCCCCCAGCAGCAGCAAGTGGAGCACTACAGTATAGTGCATGTGCACCTGACAGTGAATGTAGCCCAACCCTGCCCAGGTCAGTGCCATCAGTCACCATCTCACAGAGATTGGGGAGGGGGGCTCTACCTTGGGTAATGTGTGTAAGGTGCTCTACCATAGCATAATGTGTATAAGGTGCTCTACTGTGGTGTAATGTGTGTAAGGTGCTCTACCTAGTGTAATGTATGTAAGGTGCTCTACGTGGCATAATATGTGTAAGGGGCTCTACTTGTTGTAATATGTGTAAGGGGCTCTACTTGGCGTAATATGCATAATGGGCTTTACCATGACATAATGTGTGTAATAGACTCTACCTGGCATAATGTGTATAATGGGCTTTACCGTGGCATAATGTGAGTAAGGGGTTCTACCTGGAGAAGTGTGTTTAAGGGGCTCTACATGGTGTAATGTGTGTATGGGGTTCTACCTGGCAGGATGTGTGTAATGGGCTCTACCTACCATAATGTGTGTAAGATGCTCTACTTGGCGTAATGTGTATAATGGGCTCTGCCATGGTGTTATGTGTGTAAAGGGTTCTACAGGCATAATGTGTATAATGGGCTCTACCATATCATAATGTGTGTAAGGGGCACTACCTGGTGTAATGCGTAAGGGGCTCTACCTGGTCCAATATGTGTAAGGGGCTCTACCTGGCATGATGTGTGTAAGGGGCTCTACCTGGTGTAATGTCTGTAAGATGCTACCTGGCGTAATGTGTGTAAAGGGCTCTACCTGGCGTAATGTGTGACAGGGGCTCTACTTCGCATAATGTGTAAAAGCGGCTCTACCTGGCATAATATGTGTAAGGGGCTCTACTTGATGTAATATGTGTAAGGGGCTCTACTTGGCGTAATGTGTATAATGGGCTTTACCGTGGCATAATGTGTGTAAGGGGTTCTACCTGGAGAAATGTGTGTAAGGGGCTCCACCTGGTGTAATGTATGTATGGGGCTCTCTGGCAGGATGTGTGTAATGGGCTCTACCTGCCATAATGTGTGTAAGATGCTCTACCTTGCGTAATGTATATAACAGGCTATACCTGGTGTAATGTGTGTAAGGGTTCTACCTGGCATGATGTGTGTCAGGGGCTCTACTTGGTGCATTGTGTGGAAAGGGCTCTACCTGGCGTAATGTGTGTAAGTTGCTCTACCTGGAATAATGTGTATAATGGGCTCTACCTGGCATAAAGTGTATAATGTGCTCTACTATAATGTAATGTGTTTATGGGGCTCCACTATGGTGTAATGTGTTAATGCGTGTAAAGGGGGACTACTTGGTGCAATGTGTGTAAGGGGTTCTACTTGGCATGATGTGTGTAAGGGTCTCTACCTATCATGATGTGTGTAAGGGGCTCTACCTGGCATAATGTGTGTAAGATGCTCTTCCTGGCGTAATGTGTGTAAGATGCTCTACCTGGCATAATGTGTTAATGAGCTCTACTTTGCATAAGGTGTATAATGTGCTCTACTGTAGTGTAATATGTTTAAGGGGTTCCACTATGGCGTAATGCGTTAATGCGTGTAAGGGGCTCTATCTGGCATAATGTGTATAATGAGCTTTACCGTGGCATAATGTGTGTAATGGGCTCTACCTGGCATAATGTGTGTAATGGGCTTTACCGTGGCATAATGTGTGTAAGAGGTTCTACCTGGAGAAATGTGTGTAAGGTGCTCTACTGTGGCGTAACGTGTGTAAGATGCTCTACCATAGCGTAATGTGTGTAAAGGGCTCTAGCTGGTGTAATGTGTGTAAGGGATTCTACCTGGCATGATGTGTGTAAGGGGCTCTACCTGGCATGATGTGTGTAAAGGGCACTACCTGGTGTGGTGGGTGGCAGGGGGCACCACATGTCTTTCTGGCACAGGGCACCAAGATGTCTAGTTATGGCTCTGGTAAAAGCTTCTACATCTAAATTCCTCCAGATTAGCTATATTTCTACACTACATTATAGTGTCCCTGTTACAACTCTAAACCAGATTGTGCATCTTATATTTTGTACTCTGTGAGAGGGGGACATAACATTGAGCAGACCATTAATGTATTCTATGTGGGGCCGATGCTGTATTGGTCTTAAGCCTGTTTGTATAGCATAAAGTATGCAAATGATTCTGTACATGCCCATAAAATTGTGCATGTGCTTGGCCCTCTCTATGTATGGAAAAGTGAGATAGGTGAGGAAAGAGGCATGAGAGCACAGACCAAATAGTGTTTTATATACGGTATAGTGGTGTGTTAGTGTTTTTTTTTCACAGCAAATCATTTGCTGTTACCTGAGTGCTGGAACAAATACACACTGATAATGGCCACTAGCACCTGCTGGCCCCTGCTGATTGCATATTCACATTTGAAGCTCTGCCCTCTTTAGTGATTGGCCGCAGCCTACCCTACCCATCTGCAGTGATGTCCATTAATGGGGTGCAAATCATTGATGGTTTCCAGTTAATGGTTTCAGACAATCATTGTTAATGTACAGTGAGGTAGAGGACTGCGCTCACTAACTAGTAGGGGGGTGATGGTGTATACTGGCTATATGGCTATACTTGAAGGTGTCCAGCCTTCTTGTGTTATAGATAAATATGGGAAGGTATGCGCAGCTCTGGGTAAATGAGAAGGGTGGGTTGGACAGGGGAAAGATAAATAGGTGAGTGACATGCACTGTTATACCATGATAATTTGTACCACACACGTGTGAAGAAACACCACACAACTGAACAGTGCATGTCACTCACCTATTTATCTTCCCCTCTCCAACCACCCCACCTTATTCCCATTTACCCAGAGTTGCACATGCCATCCCATATTTATCTAATTGTTATTAATGGCCAATAGCACCACTGATGGTGACCATCAATGGTTAATCCATTGGTGGCCATATATGGATTATAAATTTTTATATTTAAATCGCACCTACAGTATTAGCAAATGCATTTTTCACTATCAATACAAATGTTCACAAATCTTTTTCTTTTGGACATGGTTGGATGTAACTGTGTCTGGATACAGTATTGATTCAGTATGATTTCCCGACGGTCAGGGCACCGGCCGTCAGTATACGGACAACGAGATCCCGGCCGCCAGTATGCCAGCAGCGGGGCGTGTGCAAAGTGTCCCCTTGCAGGCTCACTGCCCTCGCCATGCTTGCCACAGGTTCTGTTCCTACTCTATGGGTGTCGTGGACACCCCCGAGTAGGAATAGACCCTGAGCACCAGGATTCTGGCTGTCTGCATTACAAGCTGTCGGGATTCTGGTGTCTGTATCTGACCGCCGTGATCCCGAAAGCCGGCAAATTAACTGCATCCCGTATGTATGCCCCATGCATGCTATTGGTGCAGAACTGGATCCACCTTGTCTCCGGATCAGCTTAAGCTGTAAATACACTCTCTCTTTTTTTTTTTTGTAATTCAAAACTCATCTGCTAAACCAGGTTTAGGCAACCTGTGGCCTCGCAATTGTTTTGCTGTTAGGGCATACAACTGGCAAGGCACGCTAGGGTGCCAGATGTTCTCCATCCCTGTGCTAAACTGTGTATGGTGAATGAAGAAGATGGAAATATTTTGTGAATGGTAGCAAGTATATACTATCTGTAACCATTTATGTACAATAAAAATTCAAGGAAAATAAACTTTCACAATTCAGATGATGCTAATATTTTACCAATGTTATTTTAACTGGTGTTGTTAACTTTTATTTTTAAGGTAAAATAATTCTAAAATTCTGTTTGCTAAATGAAAAGTATTTGTGTCACCCTGCAGCTTTCAGCCGTGCTCCAATTCCTATGGCAGTTGTTAGGAGGGAACTGTCGTGTGAGAGCTACCCAATAGAGTTGCGTTGTCCTGGGACTGATGTTATCATGATTGAAAGTGCCAACTACGGAAGAACAGATGATAAAATTTGTGACTCCGACCCAGCTCAGATGGAGAATATTCGGTGTTATCTTCCAGATGCCTATAAGATTATGTCCCAGAGGTAAGTTTCTTCTGTTGTACAGTACTTACTTTTCTGTGTTTTATAGTACTGTATATCACAGTTGCCCTTCCTATTATATCATTTCACTGTAAATTTCAAAACTGAAAACTTTTTTTTTAAAGGCTTGGGAATATACAGGTTGAGTATCCCATATCCAAATATTCCGAAATACGGCATTTTTTTAGTGAGAGTTAGATAATGAAATCTTTGTTTTCTGATGGCTCAATGTATACAAACTTTGTTTAATACACAAAATTATTAAAAATATTGTATTAAATGACCTTCAGGCTGTGTGTATAAGGTGTATATGAAACATAAATGAATTGTGTGAATGTACCCACACTTTGTTTAATGCACAAAGTTTTTTAAAATATTGACTAAAATTACCTACAGGCTGTGTGTATAAGGTGTATATGAAACATAAATGTGTTCTGTGCTTAGACTTGGGTCCCATCACCATGATATCTCATTATGGTATGCAATTATTCCAAAATACGGAAAAATCCGATATCCAAAATGCTTCTGGTCCCAAGCATTTTGGATAAGGGATACTCAACCTGTATTAATATGGGAGCTGCAAAATCACGGAGAAATGTGTGACTGTGGACAAAAAATTAATTTGGCAAAATAACTGTGGGCGTGATTGATGATGATGCTACGTGGGCATTGTTTCACACAGCTAATGAAATCCAAAACATTATTTAAAAGAGCTTTATTCAACTGCAGTATAGCATGACAAAATTCAACACAGAGTTAATTCTAATAAATTACTGTCAAAGACAGAAGTCATTAGAGTGACTGACCACTATAAATATAAGATGCTTTTTAACTTATATACTGTCCAGTACAAACTAATAACCACTATACATTGGATTAAAATTACCATTATATAACATAATACTTGCTAACTTTACTATGTAAATCTGATGTACTACCTTTGATCTCTTTTTCTCCCGGCACACCAAAATGCTGGAATAGGATGAGTCTGAAATTATAAAGTCCCAGTCAAGAAACCCCATAAAAAGTAAATCATACAAATAATTGGTGACTCTGTTCTTCCCTGTACCAGACATGATGCAACAGTGCAGAAAAGAACTAAAGTGTAAAGAACTGGAAATGGAGCACCCCATGGGAAGTCACCTATCTGTGGAAAACACCACATGGGAAGTCACCTATCTGCTTGAAACACCACCTGTAGGGACTGTAACACACGCTCCGGTTTTTCCCGGATGGCAAAAAGCTGGACAAACTTTGTCCGTTTTTTTGCCATCCGGGAGGGTCTTTCACACACAGCGGCTTTGAGCCGTGTGTGATGCTGTGCGCATGCGCAGCATTAGACACTGCTTGAAAAAAAAAAACGTGTGGGAAAGCCCCCTTTCACACACACGGTCCACTGCCTTCAAAGACGGCACGGCCCGGCAGCCGGAGCTTCCAGTGGATATTTCCAGCTGCAACCCGGCAGCCGGGCCGGGGCCGTGCAGTTTGAAAGGACCCTACCCTTTGCGCTGTTCATTACAATACCAGCACGGGAAAAGCCATCCGGCTTTTTACCGGCCGGCAAAAGCCGGCGCGTCTGTTACAGCCCTAAGAGTCAAAGTACAAAAAGAGAAGGTGTAAATCCGTATCAATATCAAGCTTTTCCAAAAGAGTGATCTTTCCCTATACATTCACCAAATGCAACACATCATCCAAAGGCTGGAAATTAACTTTACAGAGGCTGCATTCACGTCCTGGATATGAAGTGTTGGATAAGGCAAAACTGTCCAGCCTCCTTAGGAACCACACCCTTGGGTACAAAGCCTGTCCCATGAAGGCAGGCTCAGCAAAAAGTTCACATATCCTACCAAGAAGATTTTATTCCCAGATCACCTCAGGCAAGTTTCTAGTAGAACTAAAATCATGTCAGGACCTTGAATGAATAACACCCTTAATAGGCACCACGAATGCCAGGGAGAATTCTTCCCATAAATATCCACATCTACCCTATTAGTACCAATCTAGCCACTTAGCATGGACTCTAGATTCATGAGATAATCCACAGTACTCAGATGCACTCATGAGCAGGCTGGGCAAGGGGGATGACTAATGTGGCATGAGCGCATTAGCAGTACAGGCAGACCGGCTGAAAAATACATTAGGAACTCATAGTGGCCGTTGTTATAGGAATAGCACTTTCCACTGGACTTGCATCTGGGAGTAGGATGCACCTGACACTTGACCAAGGGACCACCTTTCCAAAGGATTAAGGGCTGGTAAACAGAGCTGTATGATGTCCAGTCATGCCTCTACGTCTTGCTATGGCCATTAGGGTCCAGCTAGTGAACTCTGTCAGGTACTGTAGTCTCACACTTCTGTTACTGTGACGTGGAAATTCAGTCCACTCAGTCAAGGTAATGCCTTCACTCTGTCTCGACTCAGACCAAAAATTCTTCCCCAGCCAGTGGGACGTGTTCCCTGAAACATGTAGTAATTGAAGTGAGATTCTGTTATTTATGCATTATTATGATGTTATGCTTTATTTATAAAGTTTTATATTTTTTATAATGAGAATATAAATATTTTTTTCTGATACTGTTTTTTTTAAATTGATACTGTGAATACTGACTACAAAGCAGATACAGTATACTTATTACTCATTGAACTGAAGTGAGTAAATCCTGTTCCTTTGCTGGCTCCTATGAGGGGGTCACTAATAAGAATGTATTATTTTGCACTAACCATATGGGATTATTGAACACTAAAGAATTAAGGGTTTGGAAATACATTGGTGTGTTATCAGGTAATCATTACTGCACTGGAGGTGATATATTGCACCAAGCCATCCTGAGGGGTATCCGTTTGGATGGTCGACAGTCATTAGGTCGACCACTATTGGTCGACATTGACATGGTCGACATGGACACATGGTCGACACATGAAAATGTTCGACACATGAAAGATCGACACATGAAAAGGTCGACATGAGCTTTTCACATTTTTTTTCTTTTGGGGAACTTTTCCATACTTTGGACTACGATTGGGAACGGTAATCTTGCCCGAAGCATGGCGAGCGAAGCCGTGCACTAATTGGGGTTCTCCGTACTTTACGCAGAAAACTACACCAAAAAAGTAAAAAAAAACCCTCATGTCAACCTTTTCATGTGAAGACAATTTCCATGTGTCGACCATTTGTCCATGTCGACCATGCCAATGTCGACCAATAGTGGTCGACCTAATGACTGTCAACCATAACATGGTCGACCATTCATACCGGAACCATCCTGAGGTAGCCCGATAGGTTGCAACCACTAGCTAAACAAATTTTCTCTTATGTTCTAGAGGATGCTGGGGTCCACATTAGTACCATGGGGTATAGACAGGTCCACTAGGAGCCACTGGCACTTTAAGAGTTTTAGAGTGTGGGCTGGCTCCTCCGTCTATGCCCTCCTACCAGAGTTTAGAAAATGTGCCCGGAGGAGCCGGTCATAGCTAGGGGAGCTCCTAGAGCTTCTTTAGTTTTATTTTTTTCTAAGTGTTAGTTTAGGAACAGGGAGGCTGCTGGCAACAGCCTCCATGCGTTGTGGGACTAAGGGGGGGAGTAGTGTCCGCCCTGCGGGGTCTGAGCCACTATCTCTGCTGACAGGACACTGAGCTCCTGAGGGTGCTGATCGTTAGCCGCTCCAGGCATCCGCTCACTCACGCAGCATGCCGCCACCCCCTTACAGAGCCAGAAGATTTCGGTAGCGAGTGAGTCACCGCCAGATCCCAAAAAGGGTTCTGGTTGCTTTTCCCTTCCCTGAGGATAGGAAAAAATGGGAAAACCCACCCATTGTTGACGCATCTGTCTTCAGACTGTCTAAAAAGGTGGTTTTACCTGTCCCTGGATCTACCGCATTAAAAGAACTGGCTGATCATAAGATTGACTCTACACTCAAATCCATTTACACTGCTTCAGGAGTGGCGTTAAGGCACACTATTGCCTGTGCGTGGATTTCTAAAGCCATAGTAAAGTGGTCAAGCACATTACTAGAGGATTTGGATACAATGGATAGAAGTGACATTGAATTGTTTTTACGTAACATACAGGATTCTGCGGGGTTCATGGTGGAATCCGTGGAGGACCTGGGTACGTTGACTGCGAGGATATCTTCCATGTCGGTATCAGCTCGCAGGGGACTCTGGCCATGCCAATGGTCTGCAGACGCAGAGTCCAGGACAAGTGTGGAGAACCTACCCTACACAGGTCAGGCTCGGTTTGGGGAAGCATTGGATGCGTGGATTTCCATGGCAACCGCGGGTAAGTCACCTTTCCTTCCCTCTGCTACACCCCCTACACAGAAATCAGCTGCTTTGCAGTCCTTTCGGACCGCTAAGGCCAAAAAGTCCAAGCCTCCTACCACCTTCTTTAGAGGTGGTCGTGTGAAATCCAAAAAGCCTGCTCCCACAGGCTCCCAGGACCAGAAACCTGCTTCTGCTTCATCAAAATCCTCAGCATGACGGTGGACCGCACAGCTTGGAGGAATAGTTGGTGGGTGTGAGACTCAGGCGTTTCAGGCACGTCTGGGTGTCGTCCGACCTGGTTCCCTGGGTACAGGATATTGTGTCCCAGGGGTACAGACTGGAGTTTCAAGAACTCCCGCCACACCGATTTTTCAAATCAGGCTTGCCAGCCTTGCTGACAGACAGGGCTATCCTACAGGAAGCCATTCTAAAATTGGAAAAGTTACAGGTCATTGTTCCAGTTCCACCTCATATGCAAAACTAAGGTTATTATTCGAACCTTTTCGTGGTACCGAAACTGGATGGTTCGGTCAGACCAATTTTGAACTTGAAATCGCTGAACCCTTATCTGAAGGTGTTCAAATTCAAAATGGAGTCTCTCAGGGCAGTGATCTCAGGTCTGGAGGAGGGAGAGTTTCTGGTATCCCTGGATATCAAGGATGCGTACCTCCACATTCCGGTTTGGCTGCCGCACCAGGCTTATCTCAGATTTTCACTGTTAGACAGTCACTATCAATTTCAGGCGCATCCATTCGGCCTCTCCACGCCACCGAGGGTGTTCACCAAGGTGATGGCAGAGATGATGGTTCTCCTCCGCAGATAGGGGGTGAACATAATCCCATATCTGGACGATCTGCTGATGAAGGCATCATCCAGGGAGACATTGTTGCAGTCCATTGTTCTCACGACTCATCTGCTCAGGGAACACTGTTGGATCCTGAACCTTCCAAAATCACGTTTGGAGACGACAAGGAGATTGTCTTTTCTGGGAATGATCCTCGACACGGAAGTGCAGAGGGTGTTTCTGCCAGAGGAGAAAGCGTTGGTGATTCAGACAATGGTCCGGGATGTCCAGAAGCCAGCCTGCGTATCGGTTCATCAGTGCATTTGCCTTCTGGAGGAAGATGGTTGCCTCTTACGAGGCTCTATGGAAGGTTTCATGCTCGGTCCTTCCAACTGGATCTCCTGGACAAGTCGTCGGGATCTCATCTACACATGCACCAGAGAATACGTCTGTCGCTGAAAGCCAGGATTTCACTCCTCTGATGGCTGCAAATACGTCACCTTCTGGAGAGCTGCAGGTTCAGGAGTAAGGACTGGATCCTTCTAACCACGGATACGAGTCTCCGGGGCTGCAGGGAAGGTGGTCAAGCCTGGAATCCAGCCTTCCAATAAACATTCTGGAACTAAGAGCCATCTACAACGGTCTTCTCCAAGCGGCCCATCTTCTGCGAAATCGAGTTATTCAAGTGCAGTCGGACAATGTAACGACGGTGGTCTACATAAACTGACAGAGCGGAACGAAGAGCAGAGTAGCAATGTCAGAGATAACAAGAATCATCCTCTGGGCAGAAATACATGCGTTGGCGCTGTCTGCAATCTTCATTCCGGGAGTAGACAACTGGGAAGCGGACTTCCTCAGCAGACACGATCTCCATCCAGGAGAATGGGGGCCTCCATCCGGAGGTGTTCACGGCGGTGACAGATCTTTGGGGTGTACCTCAAATAGACATGATGGCCTCCTGTCTCAACAAGAAGCTTCTGAGGTATTGTTCCAGGTCAAGGGACCCGCAAGCCGTGGCAGTGGATGCCCTGGTGTCTCCATGGGTGTTCCAGTCGGTGCACGTGTTTCCTCCACTTCCACTCATTCCAAGAGTTCTAAAACTCATAAGGAGAACAAGAGTTCAGGCAATCCTCATTGCTCCTGACTGGCCAAGAAGGGCTTGGTACACAGATCTTCTGGATCTACTGCTGGAAGATCCGAAGCCTCTTCCTCTTTGGGAGGACCTGTTGCAACAGGGACCGTTCACTTCTCAAGACTTACCGCGACTATGTTTGACGGCATGGAGGTTGAACGCCAGATATTAGCTCGGAAAGGCATTCCGAATAAAGTCATTCCTACCCTGATACAGGCTAGGAAAGGAGTAACGTCTAAACATTACCATTACATTTGGAAAAAGTATGTATCTTGATGTGAATCCAAGAAGTTTCCTATGGTGGAGTTTCAACTGGGACGGTTTCTCCTCTTCCTGCAGGCAGGTGTGGATATGGGTCTGAGGTTGGGATCCGTAAAGGTTCAGATTTCGGCCTTATCCATTTTCTTCCAGAAACAATTGGCTGCCCTCCCTGAGGTTCAGACTTTTTTGAAGGGGGTTCTGCACATCCAGCCTCCCTTTGTGCCGCCTACGGCGCCCTGGGATCTTAACGTGAAGACTGTCACTTTGTTGGCCTTAGCTTATAATAGACGTGTGTCGGAGTTGGGGGCTTTGTCCTGTAAAAGCCCCTACTTGATCTTCCATGAAGATAGAGCTGAGCGCCGGACACGTCAGCAGTTCCTTCCGAAGGTTGTGTTGGCTTTTCATATCAACCAACCTATTGTGGTGCCAGTTGCTACTGACTCCTCAATTTCATCAAAGTCCTTAGATGTTGTAAGGGCTCTGAAAATCTATGTGAATAGGACTGCTCGTCACAGAAAATCGGACTCTCTGTCCTGTGTGATCCCAAGAAAATTGAGTGTCCTGCTTCTAAGCAGACGATCTCTCGCTGGATCAGGTTTACTATCCACATGCGTATTCTACGGCAGGATTGCCGTGTTCAAAATCTGTTGAGGCCCACTCTGCTCGTAAGGTGGGTTCTTCCTGGGCGGCTGCCTGGGGTGTCTCGGCTTTACAGCTTGGCAGAGCAGCTACTTGGTCAGGGTCGAATACGTTTGCTAAGTTCTACAAGTTCGATACTTTGGCCTCTGAGGACCTAAAGTTTGGTCAATCGGTTCTGCAGGAGCCTCCGCGCTCTCCCTCCCGTTCTGGGAGCTTTGGTACATCCCCATGGTACTAATGTGGAACCCAGCATCCTCTAGGACGTAAGAGAAAATAGGATTTTAATTACCTACCGGTAAATCCTTTTCTCGTAGTCCGTAGAGGATGCTGGGCGCCCGCCCAGCGCTTCGTTATCCTGCATTGATTTATTGGTTCAGTACTGCTTTGTTCTTGGTTAAGTACTGTTTTTTACTTGGTTAAGTAATATTGTTCAGCCGTTGCAGATTTTTCAAGCTGTTTAGTTTGGTTTGCCTTGTATGTGTGAGCTGGTGTGAATCTCACCACTATCTGTGTAAAATCTTTCTCTCGAAGTTGTCTGTCTCCTCGGGCACAGTTCCTATACTGAGTCTGGTAGGAGGGGCATAGAGGGAGGAGCCAGCCCACACTCTCAAACTCTTACAGTGCCAGTGGCTCCTGGTGGACCCGTCTATACCCCATGGTACTAATGTGGACCCCAGCATCCTCTACGGACTACCAGAAAAGGATTTACCGATAGGTAATTAAAAACGTATTTTCAAGGTACAGTAGTTGATCAGCACAGGGGACCAATGCTACTAATTCTAAACTACTAGTTAGCTAATTTGGGACAGGGATTATGAGCTCCAAAGATGAATTTCTACCCATTGTTGTCCAGTCACACCCATTTGATCTGCAAGAGCTCCCTCAGATTCCCCTGAGCTAACCTCTCCAGAGGGTAATGCTGCAAACCATACAAGTAGAGGCAATCTGACAGCATTATGATATGCATCTATACACTACAGCGAGGATTTGCACTCTGTTTTTCGATATGTTAATTTAAAATAAATGTTTATAAAAGTCCGTTGAATTTTTTGTTTGTAGAGTATGAATCAACTAATATAAACCAATGTCAACAAAGCGAGCGGTAACAAAGGGAGATAACTCTATCACTGCGTCTGCCATTTATGTCGTACAGTCTTTATAATGACAGAAGCTGATAGGTTGCTTTGGGCAACTGCTCCACTTTATCTCACTCCAAGGCTAGATATTTCTTCCCTTTAGTCTAAATGTCAGTGTATAAGGTCATCATATGGAAAGGTTCTATTTCTCGTGTAACTCAAATAGTTGCTCGGTATCCAGGCAGATTACTCTCCACGGAATACATACTATTTGCCAGAGCCCAAGATGCCGGCTGTCAAGATACCGACTGCGGCATCCCAGTCGCCAGTATGCCGGCAGCAGGGCGAGCGCTAGAAAGCCCCTTGAGGGCTCCCTGCACTCTCCATGGACACCCATAGAGGGAGAAAAGCATGTGGCGTCGGTATTCGCCTTTCGGGATTCCAGTGTCGGCATTGTGACTGTCAGGATCCCGACAGCTGTTCTTGTGATTGCCTCCCCTCTCCACCACCATCTCTGTAAATGACTACTAGTTGGAAGTTCATGGCTGTAATATTGCCATGGTAACAACTTTTAAAAGCAGAGCCTAAAGCATCCTAGAAACTTGGAAATATACAAACTGAGAACGTAAGGTTTATGAGGGAGCATAGACACTGGAGTTTGTGATTTTATGTTGCTAAGCTTACAAATTCTGTTTGTGATGTGTGACAGTATCTCCCTCTCCAGTGATTTCCATCCAGTCAGATGAATGTACTTGCCTATGCATAGTTGTTTATTCCAGTCATCTAAATTGCCTGATTTCATTTTTCCTCATAGAAGTGTATGGGTTGGTGGTAAGTGGAGGTGAATGGTAAATCTCTTATTTCTCCAGCATTAACCCTCTGAAAAAAAATGGAATAAAGCAGTAAAGACCTTACTTTCACTGAAAAAAAATATTTTCACTGCTTGATAAATAGAGCCCTAAAACATAAAGTGTGTTCATGTTAGCAGTAGCACTTCAAAAAAATAGTGTTCATGTGTTACTTTATTAAGGTGCATGATGAGGTTTTTAAAATGATTTTCTATTTCAGATGCAATAACCGGACACAGTGTGCAGTTGTAGCTGGACCAGATGTGTTTCCTGACCCATGCCCAGGAACTTACAAATATCTAGAAGTCCAGTATGAGTGTGTACCTTACAGTATGTATAGCTCTTCTTCCAATGTATTTTACCTATGGTACAGTTGATATTTTTGTTGAATTTACATGTTCATTATTTCCAAGCTTGTTTTGAAAATATGACTTCATTATTACACTGGGAATGTTGTATAATTTGTATAGTTGGTATTTGTTTAACATTTAAATAGGCCTCTGACAATTTCGACTATGTTTATATCTGAAACAATGGCCCTCATTCCGAGTTGATCACTAGCTGCCGTTGTTCGCAGTACAGCGATCAGACTAAAAATCGGCACTTCTGCTCACGCGCGACGTACTTTCACAAAAGCCGATGCAGTTTTACACAAGCTCTAGCGCCGCTTTTCAGTCGCACTTCTGGCCGCAGAGTGATTGACAGGAAGTGGGTGTTTCTGGGAGGTAACTGACCATTTTCAGGGAGTGTGTGAAAAAACGCAGGTGTGCCAGATAAAAACGCAGGAGTGGCTGGAAAAACGTAGGCGTGGCTTGGCGAACGCAGGGCGTGTTTGTGACTTCAAAACAGGAACTAAATAGTCTGAAGTGATCGCAAGGTAGGAGTAGGTCTGCAGCTACTCTGAAACTGCACAATTTTTTTTGTAGCAGCGTTGCGATCCTTTCGTTCGCACTTCTGCTAAGCTAAGATACACTCCCAGAGGGCGGCGGCTTAGAGTTTGCACTGCTGCTAAAAGCAGCTAGCAAGCGAACAACTCGGAATGAGGTCTAATATCCAGGGTCTCTCTCTCTCTCTCTCAACATCGCACAGATGTTTTCCTTATTAAGGTGGGTACACACTAGGCAATGTGCTCTACGGGCGACGTCGCCTAGTGTTTCCCCTCCCGGGCCGGGTTGGTCAGCGGCAGTGCATACACACTGGGCGATATGCAAACCATATCACTCAGTGATTCACGCGGCGGCCGGGCCATGCATGCAATTTTTGGACGACAAATTGAGCTGCATTCACGGTCGACAGCGAGGGTGATTAAAACCCGTGGGGCCGCACATTGTGCGGCGGCAGCATACACACTTAGCAATAAATTAAACGCTCAGGAAGAGTCATAATGAGCGATGTTGTTTAATTTATCGCTAAGCGTTTACTTCAGAATCCCTATTGTAGTTCGTATTGTTAAGACGTCTCCTTCTTAGCACCCCCCCTTATATGGGCCGGCTGCTGTTCTCCAGTGAGCCTGCTGTTCAGGGCAGGCCCCAAAGGTATCTAAAGTAAAGGACAAGAAAAGTGCCGTCTGATGTAGCATATTGTTAAGAAGTGGAGTACCCTCCACCCCACAAGGCCCCATGTGTTTTATGGAGTACCTTAAATGGTGGAAGAATACCACTCTTTGTACTGTGGTCTGTATATAGTTATGGATGTACACGTCACATCTTTAGGATGGGTTCAAATCCCCACAAAAGGCCTAATACAAGGTTGAGTGTAAAACAACATTTTCCTCTAATGGGCAAATCCATGTGCATTGCAGGTGGGGCAGATATAACGTGCAGAGAGAGTTAGATTTGGGTGGGTTATATTGTTTCTGTGCAGGGTAAAATACTGGCTGCTTTAATTTTACACTGCAATTTAGATTTCAGTTTGAACACAACCCACCCAAATGTAACTCTCTCTGCACATGTTATATCTGCCCCACCTGCAGTGCACATGGTTTTTCCCATTAGAGGAAAATGTTGTTTTGCAATCAGCCTTGAATTAGGCCCAAAGTGCAGTACTCATCACAGTATAGTCCGGGATACAAATATAGAAAAAGAAGAGTAGGCACAATAGTGTGATACCATTTAACACAACATTTATTTAGATAAACAAAAATGCCCATACATATAAAAAAGAGTTTAAAAGCTTATCTGAAATTCCTTTCAATGTGCATACAGGATCAGGTAGAGAGTAAGGACAATTTGACTTACTCTCTACCTGATCCTGTATGCATTTTTCACATGACCCTGTCCAACTATGTAACCTAAATACATGTCTTCTGTCAGGGCCACTGCACATTTCTCAGGGTTAGCTGTGAACCTTGCAGATCTCAATGAGGCCAGTACTTGCCTCATCTTTAGGATTATGTAATTCCCAGACTTGTGAAAGTATCACAATATCGTCTCGATAGGTGGCTGCATAGGCAATATGAGGTTTCAATACTTTGTTCATCACCCTTTGGAAAGTGGCTGGCATTCCATGCAAACCAAAGGGTAGGACCTTTACTGGAAAAGGCCTTCAGGAGTGGAAAAAGCTGTCTTCTCCTTGGCTGCTGGTCAAAGAGGGATCTGCCAATAGTCCTTTGTTGAGATCTAGGGATGGCTAATATTTTCTACCTGCCAAACTATCCAACAGTTCGTCCACCCGTGTCATCGGGTAGGCATCTAACTAGGGCACCCTGTTATATTTTTTTGCTATATATAATCTTTTTTTATTGTTAGAAATCCAAGAACAGGTACACAAAGTAGCATAGGTAGAAGTAAGTCCTGAACATTAAAAAATTGCTAAACGTACAAAATATCAGGTGAAACTGACCCACTCATATTAATTTTCTAAAGACAAAATAACATATAGGAGAAAGAAGAAAAGATAAGGTATAGAACAAAAAAGAGATATAGAAGAGAGCGAAAGAGCTAAGGAAACCAAATAGTCGTGAACTCAGCATGTCTACTCATGGATGATGAGAACAGTTCTTCCATGCTCATAAAGTAATTAATTTGGAAAACCAGTGTAGGAGGAGATGGAGATTTCCACAACGCAGGAATCCCCTATATTGCAGCATTGCTAACATAGTAGAGATCCCTTATAGGCAGAGACTGACATTGGGGAATGACCCAACAACCAAAAGGCTGGAGCAGTGGGGGGTGTTATATTTAAAATACATTGCGATGTTTTAATAACATTGTCCCAAAAGACAGTTAAACAGGGACATTTCCACCAAACGTGGAGTAGCATGTATTGGGAGAGGATGGTACATGGCATGAAGGAGTGAGGGATACCTATACCAGCGCATTAATACTTTATACTGGATCTCATAGAATTGTTTAACAGAAGATGAAGTCACCAGCTGGCTGATCCTGAAGAGACCCGCACCCGTCCTTCGGGCAAAGTGAGAAAGAGAAAGACCTGGGGGAAGCAAGAATTAGGCAAAAAGACGTCAGTGTCCCAAATTCAGAGAAAATAAAATCAGAACGTCTCAAAGTCCTCCATAAGGTCAAAGTGGGGGAAATCATTGGATGGGGACAATGAGGTTTAGGTAGTTTAGGAAGCCAAGGGAATATCTCAGTATGTTGTCGCATATAGCTACCTTCAATCACTGCCCATTGTTTAACAGCCCTATTCCTAGTCCAATCCAGGATTCTGCTCAGAATGACAGCACAATAGTAAGTCTTAATATCGGGTAATTGGAAACCCCCAGAAGAAGAAAGACGTGTTAAGATAGTGTGTTTTATTCTAGGTCTCTTACTTGACCAAATAAATTGTCTAATCAGGAGCTGAACGGATTTAAACCAAGAGTTAGGGATGTGAATTGGCAGAGTTTGAAGGAGATATAGTATTTTAGGGAGCATGTTCATTTTAACTACATTCATTCTCCCTAGCCAAGAGAACTGTTTAGAGTGCCATCTGCTAAGGTCGTTCCGGATTGTTCGAAGAAGGGGCAAGAAGTTGAGGGAGAATAAATGGGTGATATCTCGCAATAGCTTAACTCCCAAATAGGTTATGGATGAAGATACCCATGAGAATGGAAACAAACGCCTGTCTGAGGCCTGCAATCATAGATGAAGATGCCAAAATATTAAGAGCACTGGATTTAGAGAAACTTATTTTAAAATTTGATAATTTGCTAAAAGTCTCAAATTTACGCATTAAGAACAAGGCTAGTTTGTAGTCCTCTCCATCAACTTGAAGGCCTGATATGTTAAGATTAGCCCTAATTGCCCTGGCTAGGGCTTCAATGCAGAGAACAAATATTAATGGGGTCAGAGCCTGAGGACATCCTTGCCTCGTCCCATTATGGATGGTGAAAGGATCTGATAGAGAGCCATTCACGCTGACCCTAGCCATGGGTGATCTGTATAATTCCAGAATTCTGTGAAGAGCAAGTGACCCAATCCAATATGCTCCAGCTCCTCCCTCATGAAGGTCCAATTGACCCTATTGAACACTTTTTCAGCATCAGTCGAAAGCAGTATAGTAGGAATCTGCCGTTGAGAGGCCAGGTGGATAAGATTCAACACCTTAGTTGTATTATCTTTGGCTTCTCTCCCAAGAACGAATCCTACCTGATCCAGGGTAATTAATGAAAGGAGCAGTTTATTTAATCTATTAGCCATCAATTTGAACGTCGACCTAAAAGTATTCTCCAAAATGAAATGGGTTGGTAGCTTGAGTATACTGAGGGATTCTTACCCTGTTTCAGAAGAACCATTATATGAGCCTCCAGGGAGTGTCAGGAAAAATAAGTAGTAGAGAGTTAAAGGCCTGAAATAGCATAGGGGCAAGGGTGTCTTTAAATGTTTTATATTACGCTATAGTGAAACTGTCCGGTCCCGGACTTTTGCCTAATGGGGACGAGGAAAAGGTCTTCTCAACTTCTTGTAGGGTGAAGGATTGTTCCAAAGCTTCCCTATCCAGGGATGAGAGCATGGAAAAAACCACAGATGAGAGATTAAGTCTTAATTTGTGTGAACGAAGGGGAGGGTCTGAGTTGGTAATGTTATTGGTCAAGTTATATAACGTAGAGTAATATTGGCTAAAGCAATTTCAGGGGTTTTAAAGTAAGATAAGCCCTTGTCGTTTTTCATCGAAACAATAAAGGACACTGCATATTGCGTGTGGAATGATTGAGCTAACAAGCTACCTGGTTTGTATCCCCATTGGTAATACCAACGTTGACATTTGCAAATGGAGTGTTTCATTTGATCCGAAAGTAAGGTATGCAATTGAGAGCGTGCCTCCGTCAGTTCTACATACACTGTCTCGGACTTAGGGGATTTGTGGGAAGTCTCAAGGAGTGTAATTTGCTTTTTCAAGTACAATCCAAGTTGGATGAGTTTACCTCTGAGAACGCAGTTATGTGCCTCCCAAAATGTAATCCTCGAGATATCTGAGGAATCATTAAGAAATATATAATCGGCTAATGCCTTATTGAGCTCAGCTTTACAGTACACATCATGCAGCAAAGATTCATTGAGACGCCATGTCCACTGTCCTTGTTAGGTTCCTGGTGCTCAGAACAAGGGAGATGTTATGAAGCGAGTCCAGAGCACCAGGACGTAATGCTGGGAAAGGGGAATGGAAAGGGAATAGCCCCTGGCGCCCTAACTCCGTTGTCTCGCCCGTGTTATCAGAAATCCCCTGCGAGACTATGGTTGCTTGAGCCCATGGCAGCCGCGTTTGAAGGGCGGATTATGTCTGCCCAACTCCGATGCCCCCTCAGGTCTTAATGGGAGACAAAGGGAAATCCGAGACAGGGTGATAACAAGGGGCCCTCTGACTAAACAACCAGGCCAGGGGCTACAAGCTAACTAAACTTAAACCAGAAGTATGTGCGGACAAACCGCCAGGGAAAAGGACAACCAAAATCCACTAATCCGTTACTCCTACCCAGCACCGCTGGATACCAGAGTGGATTTGTGGGAGCGGAATCCTCCGCAAAAGCTCCGAGACTCAATATAACAAATAATAAATAGTAAGCGGTCAAGCCGCAACACACGGCTACGCCGCGACTCACGAACACCACAGGATGTTAAAGGTGCTCGGTCAGGACTCCAGGAACAGATGACAACTTCCGAGTACTGGACCACTGAGGACAGGAACGACCGGAAAGAGCAGGACTGGAAACACTCTCTGCAACAGATACAGCAAACAGGAAGCTCAGGAACTAGCAGGAACCAAGCTCAGAACTCAAGCAGACTGAAAACCCAGAAATATCACCAGCATCTGCGAACTGCAATCAGCCAGCATATAACAGAGAGGCCTAATTAATAATCCAGTGCAGCTGGCCTATTGCAGGACTCCAAGCTGACAAGATGCAATTAGCAGCCAGATGAGGCTGAACACATGGGAACAAGCTGCAATTGCACAGACTCACCAGCGGCAGCAGACAAGAGTAATCTAAAACAGAGCAATGGGAAATCCTGGCATGCAAGACAACTAAATAAACATAAAATAGAAATGAACCACTACCTGTGGTTCATAACAGTATCCCCTACTTAAGGGTGAGCTCCGAGCACCCCATGACACCCACGGGGAACATAAACAGAAGTATAACAAAAAATACATAACAAAAATGCAAAACAGGAATGAGCCACAGCCGTGGCTCATAACATTACCCCCCCCCTTGAGGAGGGGTCAAAAGACCCCAAAATTCAGACTATCCAGAACAAGGGATACAAAAAAAAAAACCTGACACACTGGTCTAACAGACAAGAAAACAAAAACAAGCTGTAGCAACAACTTGTAACAGTGCCCTCCCCCTAACGGTGGCCACAGGACACAAGACAAGGAGAAAAAAAAATCTCTTTTTTTTTTTTTTTTTTTTAAATCAAGGCAAGAGTCAAAAAATTATTTCTTTTTCTTCTTCTTCTTCTTTTTACAAAGCTCTTTAGGTCTGACCAAGGTAATTCCCCAAACATTGTCTGAACTGATGGTACCACCCAGCAAGGCTGCGTTCAAATGAGAGACAGGTTTCTTACCCTTGGGAGCTGAACTTTCTGGTAAAGTACTATTATTAGAAGAAGAAGAAGTCAAAAAAGCACATCCTGCAGTCAAAACATCGGGCTGGGACTCTTGTGCAGAGTTTACAGTATTTGGTGGACTCTCAGCAGACAAGACGGGTGACTTAGAGGAACCTGAACCAATTTCTTTGGAACCGTATCTTTTAACAATTGCATCACAGAATGCTAGGGGATCCTGAAGAATGGGATCTTCAGCTTTCATTAGGCTGGTTGCCCACTCAGAAGGCTCTCCTCTAAAAGAATAAATCAGATAGAGCCCAAGGTTTTCTGAAGTGATGCCCAGAAATGGTCTAGACAACATAATAGTGTAATAGTGTTTGAAAAGCGCCAGAAATTGGGCGAAGTCCCCATCAAAGGTTATGGATGTTGAGATATCAGAGTCAGGATCTGTTTCCTTCTCATCTGACTGACTGGAGTGCTTTGCTAGGACCTGGTCACTATTGACCTTACTCGAGGCTGAGACTCTCTGAACCCCACCCGGGGCTGAGACTTTCTGAACCCCACCCGGGGCAGTGACTTTCTGAACCCCACCCGGGGCAGTGACTTTCTGAACCCCACCCGGGGCAGTGACTTTCTGAACCCCACCCGGGGCAGTGACTTTCTGAACCCCACCCGGGGCAGTGACTTTCTGAACCCCACCCGGGGCAGTGACTTCCGGGAACCCCGCTGGGGCAGTGGCCTCCGGGGACCCCGCTGGGGCAGTGGCCTCCGAGAACCCCGCTGGGACAGTGGCCTCCGAGAACCCCGCTGGGACAGTGGCGTCCGGGAACCCTGCTGGGGCAGTGGCCTCCGAGAACCCCGCTGGGGCAGTGGCCTCCGAGAACCCCGCTGGGGCCAGCACCTCGGATTCTTTTACTGGGACCGGGCCGTTGGCCTCCCTGACTGGGATCGGGCCATCGGCCTCCCTCTCTGAGTCGATAATTATCGAAAGTTCTCCCGGGACTATGACTTCCGGGACTTTTGCTGAAGCAATAACGTTCAGATCCTCCACTAATGCTATGCTTCTTAAGTTCTTTCCTGGGGAAGCGACTTCTAGACCCTTCTTTGGGGCTGCGTCTCTCGAGACCCCACTTGGGGATATTACTTCAAAGATCCCTTCTGGGGTTTTGCTTCTCGAGTTCCCCTCAAGAACTATGGTTTTAGAGACCCTTTCTAGGGTTGCGCTTTTCAAGTCCCTACCTGGGGTAACAGCTTCTGAGACCCCTTCCGATATGGACACCTGAACTATAATATTTGATGTCCCTCTATAAGCTAGGGCATCAGGTACCGCTCCAGCACTCTGGGCATCGGGTACCGCTCCAGCACTCTGGGCATCGGGTACCGCTCCAGCACTCTGGGCATCGGGTACCGCTCCAGCACTCTGGGCATCGGGTACCGCTCCAGCACTCTGGGCTACGGGCACCGCTCCAGGACCCTGGGCTACGGGCACCGCTCCAGGACCCTGGGCTACGGGCACCGCTCCAGGACCCTGGGCTACGGGCACCACTCCAGGACCCTGGGCTACGGGCACCACTCCAGGACCCTGGGCATCGGGCACCACTCCAGGAACCTGGGCATCGGGCACCACTCCAGGAACCTGGGCATCGGGCACCACTCCAGGAACCTGGGCATCGGGCACCACTCCAGGAACCTGGGCATCGGGCACCACTCCAGGAACCTGGGCATCGGGCACCACTCCAGGAACCTGGGCATCAGGCACCACTCCAGGAACCTGGGCATCAGGCACCACTCCAGGAACCTGGGCATCGGGCACCACTCCAGGAACCTGGGCATCGGGCACCACTCCAGGAACCTGGGCATCAGGCACCACTCCAGGAACCTGGGCATCAGGCATCACTCCAGGGACTTGCAACTCCGCTTCCACAGGAACCTCAAGAGAGGAGAGAAACATTCTCTTTTGATTCCTGAATCTATAATGGGGCTCCCTTGCCCAAGGACCCCAATTATAGGACAGAGAGCTTTTTTGTGTGGGTTGTGTGACAAGTGCCTCTGCCACAGTAGAGACAGGAGTAGGTCTTGTATCATGACTCAACTTGGCCGGAGGGCAAGACTCGTCACCACACTTTGGCTTGCGCAACTCACAGGTCTGCAGATAATGGCCTAAACCCCCACAATATAGGCATAAGTTTAAGTTTCTGCGACGCAGACGCTCCTCTTCTGAGAGCCTGGGCCGCAGAAAACTTTTAAACCTTTTCTCTTCAATTAGACCAGAGGATTCTCTTGTCACCATACTGTGAGCAAGAGTCTCTTTAGAGATAGATGTACTCTCAACGACTTCTGGCAAAATGAGCAAGATTTTAGTCAGAAGGTTTTGCAGTTGCTTTACGGATTGCTGCAAAACTTCTAGTCGCTCTGGTCTCAAAGCACTGAATACAGAGTTCAGAGCTGCGAGAGATGCCTGCAGGGCTTGCATAGTAGACATAGGAGGATTTAAAACTAGACGAGACAAGACAAGGCAAGACAAGGCAAGGCAAGACAAGGCAAGGCAAGACAAGGCAAGGCAAGACTAAATTTTGCTAAACAAAACAAGACTTTTTTTTATTTTATTTTTTTTAAACACCGGACTGGATTCTAAACACCGGACTGGATTCAAAACACCGGACTGGATTCAAAACACCGGACTGGATTCAAAACACCGGACTGGATTCTAGACTAGACACTGGACTGGGCCAAAAAAGAAAAAAAGTTTTATTTCTTTTTTGTGGTATGGCTGGTGACAATGTTAGGTTCCTGGTGCTCAGAACAAGGGAGATGTTATGAAGCGAGTCCAGAGCACCAGGACGTAATGCTGGGAAAGGGGAATGGAAAGGGAATAGCCCCTGGCGCCCTAACTCCGTTGTCTCGCCCGTGTTATCAGAAATCCCCTGCGAGACTATGGTTGCTTGAGCCCATGGCAGCCGCGTTTGAAGGGCGGATTATGTCTGCCCAACTCCGATGCCCCCTCAGGTCTTAATGGGAGACAAAGGGAAATCCGAGACAGGGTGATAACAAGGGGCCCTCTGACTAAACAACCAGGCCAGGGGCTACAAGCTAACTAAACTTAAACCAGAAGTATGTGCGGACAAACCGCCAGGGAAAAGGACAACCAAAATCCACTAATCCGTTACTCCTACCCAGCACCGCTGGATACCAGAGTGGATTTGTGGGAGCGGAATCCTCCGCAAAAGCTCCGAGACTCAATATAACAAATAATAAATAGTAAGCGGTCAAGCCGCAACACACGGCTACGCCGCGACTCACGAACACCACAGGATGTTAAAGGTGCTCGGTAGGGACTCCAGGAACAGATGACAACTTCCGAGTACTGGACCACTGAGGACAGGAACGACCGGAAAGAGCAGGACTGGAAACACTCTCTGCAACCAGATACAGCAAACAGGAAGCTCAGGAACTAGCAGGAACCAAGCTCAGAACTCAAGCAGACTGAAAACCCAGAAATATCACCAGCATCTGCGAACTGCAATCAGCCAGCATATAACAGAGAGGCCTAATTAATAATCCAGTGCAGCTGGCCTATTGCAGGACTCCAAGCTGACAAGATGCAATTAGCAGCCAGATGAGGCTGAACACATGGGAACAAGCTGCAATTGCACAGACTCACCAGCGGCAGCAGACAAGAGTAATCTAAAACAGAGCAATGGGAAATCCTGGCATGCAAGACAACTAAATAAACATAAAATAGAAATGAACCACTACCTGTGGTTCATAACTGTATCCCCTCCTTAAGGGTGAGCTCCGAGCACCCCATGACACCCACGGGGAACATAAACAGAAGTATAACAAAAAATACATAACAAAAATGCAAAACAGGAATGAGCCACAGCCGTGGCTCATAACAGTCCTATGGCGTGAGGCGGAATCAGTAGGGTCACGGACACAGGGTTGTGATCCAACCAAGTAATCGGCTCAATGGAAGCATCTAAAAGTAAAGGAAGGTGTCTGTGGCTTAGGAAGAGATAGTCCAGATGGGAGTACACCCGGTGGGGATGAGAGTAGAAAGAATAATCCCATCCAGAAATGTGTAGGACCCTCCAGGTATCGACCAACTGGTGCTTATGAAAAATCCTCCTGACCTGTCGATGTTTATGTTTTGAAAATCTAGGGGAATTAGTAGAGGTGTCCATGAGTGGGTCCATGGCCCAATTAAAGTCACCACTCATTACAAGGACGCCCACGCCCTTTAGTAAAAAGTCAAGTTTCATAGGATGTGAAAAACTGAGGTTGGGCGCATATACAACACTAAAAGTATAGGCTTGTCGAAAAATCAAGCAGTTTAAAAGAAGCAATCTCCCCGGGACTATTTTGTGCATTGAAATAGCCGAGAGGTGAATTCGTTTTCAAAACAGAATCGCTACGCCTTTGGTCTTCCCCTCAGTACTATTATTATAATAAGCAGGTGGATAATAATGATTTGAAAGGGATGGACTACAAGTAGCAATTTTAAAATGTGTTTCTTGTATGAGAGCAATGTCAATCCTATCTGACCAAAGGGTTCTCAATAGATTAGATCGTTTTTCTGGAATGTTAAGTCCTCAAGCATTTAGCGAGGCTATTTTAATTTTATCAAACATCGTCATCATGACTAAGGAAGAGGTTCTCTTGTATCCGTTCCCTGGATAAGGATGGGGGAAGGGGAGAGCAGGAAGGGGACAGAAGGAAAATACAAAGAAATAAAACATTAGAAAACAATCAGTGAAAACAATGAGAAACCCGCCGTGGTAACAACGGCATAGTGAGTATACCAGTGCCCCAAGTAATAATAACCTAACAAGCGGGTAGGGGAGCAAGGGAATCGTCGTCAGAAGGCACCCCAAGAAAAGATTGCAAAACAACAATACTGTAAATATAAACATCTCAATTAAGCAAATGATGTGTAACCTATAACTCTATGTAAACACACTAAATAGAACACATTTGAACATACGCAAGTAGATATGAAGGTCACATTGCCCGTGAGGTAGTCTAGTGCCCATAAAAAAAAAAAAAGAGAAAAAAAAAAGGAAATCATAGTACCACAGAAATTGTAGTCAGGTACTTCCAACAGTACAGTCATGTACCTTCCAGCTTGGGCATAACCTTAAAACAGTGAGTAGCAGTCAAATATAAAAAAATACTGTATGTGTCACAATACACTATGGTCACAAGATAAACATAGACAAATATCAAGGAAAGAATCCCGTAATCAGGAAAGGTCTCATTGCCGGTGAAGGCAACTGGAGTCCAGTAGAGAAAAAATAGCAGAACATCACCGACAGTTCATTAAGGTATTTTCGGCGTCAGATGGACGTAGCGCATCGAGGGATCTCTTCTTCACGCCTTGTACCTTGTTCTTCCAGGAGTAGAGAACCAAACTGTACTATGTTGGGTTGTCTAGGCCCCTGTTGCTCCCAACCCTCCTTTAGCACATCCAAAATGCCCTGGGGTTGCCTCCCATATAGTAGCTCTAAAGGGCTAATCCCAGTTGAGGCTTGGGTTATCTCTCTGTCAGTGTACAGTAGGTAAGGAAGAAGGGGGTCCCAATCCTTCTTGTCTTTCACCACTACCTTTCTGTTCGTATGCTTCAGGGTTCAATTAAATGTAGTCCATTTGTAGATGGTATATGGAAGTGCGGAGGGGTTTCATCCATAACAACTGACACCTATCCCTCATTAGCCTGGGCATAAAGGGCATACCCTGATCAGTAAGAATTTCCTTAGGGATTCTCAATCGAGCATGCAAATGAACCAGTTCCTCACCTCTTGTCCTACACTTTATATTTCGTAAAGGTATTGCCTCCGGATAACGTGTTGCATAGTCTAGCACCACCAATACATACTGGTGGCCTTGAGCCAACTTCTCTAACATATCCATACCAATATGCTCAAAAGGCATTCGTATACCAGGGGCCTGGTATGAGGGTTTATGGCAGATTCTCTAGCAAATGGAACAAGCCTGACAATACTTATTCACTGTCATGTAAACCTAATAAAACTCACTGCCAATAAATCTAAGCAGGACTCTCTCCCGGATTTTGTCCTCACCCAGGTACCCTGCCAACCATGAGTATGGGCTGTGTTTAGAACCAGCGGTTTATGAACTTGGGGTACCACTAGCTGTTCCACTACTCTCTCCTGTACAATGCTTACTCAGTCTATACAGGCAATCATTCTTAATCCCCATGGTGGTGGGCCAAGACCCGGCCAGTGAATCAGTTGGTGGTATGTCAGGTCGGACTTGTTCTGTGATCATCTCCTGGAATAAAGGAAAGTCACATCCCAAGATGAGTGGATACAGCAGCTTAAGAGCGATTGCCACCACGGGCCATGCAGTCTGTCCCTTGAGGGTGACTGGAAGGAGGGTCCTCTCATGTTACATAAATACACGGGACCTTTACTCTTGGTAACAGAGGTACTTGCTCCGCTGGGATCAGTGAACCAGAACCCAGGGTAAATTCATTAGCAGTGTCTACCCAGGCCCGGATCACATTCTGGTTAATAAGGATTGTTAACCAAAACAACCCATTGCCCTTCTGGCGTACGCTAATGGTACAATAGCTTGGGTGCATTGGCCAGGCCTCCTGGGTTAGGGAACAGACTCTAGACTCCTGTAGTGTTGGGCACTCCATCCAGATGTGTCTGGGTTCACCACATTCAAAACATGTTAGCTTAGCCAGGTTCATGTTCACCTCTCTTTCCAGAGAGTTTTTCACAGTTCAGTTGGTCCAAGGCAGTTCCCATTCAGCACAGGCTTTGTCTGGTCATAGGTTTTAGCACAAAGCCAGGAGGCTTGCCCATTTTTTGGCATCCCTAAATCTTTCACCAATATGACAAGTTCTTTGGGGCGTCAGTGGTTTGCCTGCAGCACCCACTTTTGCATACACTAAACCAAGGTCCGAATGTAGTGGTTGGCCGCCAACAGTTCCATCATATGTTGTGGCAAGGTTTCCTCTGGCTGTAACCACTTCTTTAGTATTTTGAGTAAAGCGGCCAACTGAGGTCTAACTGGAGTTTCTTTAGAGTAACACCACTCATGGATGCGCTGAGCCTGGCCTGGTCCACTAACCCTCAACACGAGACAGAATCTCACTCTTTAAGGTTGAGTACACCACCACCTCCCTCTCATCGAGGTCCATATAAGCCTGTTGGGCCTCCCATGTCAAGTAAGGCACCAGCTTCTCCATCCAGACTTCCGGTGGCCATTTTGCCCTATGCGCCATTCTTTCAAAGCTGGTGACATATAGACTTATTCTTATTCTAGTGAATGGGGCGCGTGCGCATCAGGGACGCGCCTCAGGCAGGCGCACAGACTGAGCCACGATTAGCATGGCGCCATCTGTATGTCATCGTCGGCTAACATTTATTGAAGATTGGGATCCTCCTTAGGACCCGGCTGACATTGCTATGGCATCTGTATCCATTTCTGCTGCCCACTCATGATTATTTAGTATGTTTTTTAAGCGTTTTTACTATGATTTCTGACTTTTTCTATACACTACATGGTTTTTGCCTTTTTAATACACTTAACATGGCATCCAGCTTTTTTAATACACTTAACAACATAGTTTCCGGTCTTATTTAGAACATTTACTATGATTTCCTTCTTCTTAAATTCACTTTACATGGTTTCCGCCTTTTTTCAATACATTTGCTACGGTTTCTGGCTCTTTTTCAGTACATTTACTCTGATTTCCAGCTTTTTCAATCCACTTTACATGGTTTCTGGCTTTTTTAATGTATTTACTATGTTTCCGACTTTTACCTTCTTCCACAGGGCAGCACCTGATTGATGGATTTATGCTAGCCATATATCCCGGAAACTTCCCTGACCCTTTCTCTCCCTCCCCCCATGCTGGCTTCCAATGGCACATTAGGGGGCTCTCCATGACCCCTGATCAACTTTCCCATGCAACTGTCCCTATCATCCCCCTACCCACCCACTGGTGCTCTTATATGCTCTCCCCGACGCCTGCTAGTGCCTCATATAAAGAGAATTAAAAAAAACTCACTCTAGCAGGTTGCATGATTAGGAGACCTGAGAGAGAACTGAGGCACTAGTCGACATGCAGTCCTCTTTCCCATCTGCCCATGCTGCAGTCCTCATTTATGTCTGCTATATTCAAGCATGAACTGATACATGCATAGTGGACCAGCAATTAGCCACAGAGGAAAACTCTGCAGCTAATTTAATATCCCCCTAATACAAACCTGCTCA
Source organism: Pseudophryne corroboree (assembly GCF_028390025.1). Lineage (NCBI taxonomy): Eukaryota > Metazoa > Chordata > Amphibia > Anura > Myobatrachidae > Pseudophryne > Pseudophryne corroboree. Next base: position 710,877,892 of record NC_086444.1, on the reverse strand, counting down.
TAAAGCATATAGGGTGGGATGTAGATGGGTCCATGTTTATCTTGGCCTTTAATAGGATTAACGGAGACTGGGCAATCGGACCTAATCCCCTGCTGTAATGACTTAATGCCCTGCTGTATTGTTCTCTGTATTGTATTGCAGCTGAGAACAATAGATGAGGGGTTTATATAAATAAACCATGGTGTGCCTAGGCGCAGCAAAGAAGTCAAGATAACTGTGGATCAGTCTGTACTAAAGGGAAAATGTGTCCTATCAAGCTCTGGAATGCAATGCACTCTGCATTCAAAGCATAACTAGAGATTTGTGGGCCCCATTGAATTATAAAAATATTAAAATATAGTTTGTGCCCCCCCGCCAGTCACTGCAGTGCCCCTTAGGGGAGTAAGAGAAAGAGAGAGAGAGACAGACAAAAAGTGTTAAAGGGGGAGAGAGGAGCAAGAAGAGAGGGGCGATTTTTATTGAAAAAGAGGGAATGAGAGAAAAAGAGTAGCAAGAGAGAGGTTGTCAGGAAGAAAGGGACGAGGGAAGAGAGAGAGGGCATCAGTGAGAGAGAGAGGGTGTCAGAGACAGAGAGAGAGTTTGTCATAGAGAGGGGGAGGAGCAAGAAAGGGAGGGGAGCTAGAGGGAGTGAGAGAGAGAGTCTCAGGGAGTGAGTGAGAGTAAGTGAGTGTCAGGGAGAGACAGAGAGGGAGAACGAACAAGAGAGAGGGTGTCAGGGAGAGAGAGAGAAACAGTGTCTGTGTCAGGTAGAGAGAGACAGTGTCAGGGAAAGAAGGCGATAGGCCGTGTCAGACTATGTGTGTCAGAGAGACAGTGGTACGGAGACATCAGGGAGAGAGAGACAGTGTCAGAGAGAGGGAGACGGAGAGAGACAGTGTCAGGGAGAGAGAGGAAGAGAGTGTCAGCGAGGGATAAAGACAGTGTCAATGAGAGAGATAAAGGGAGAGAGCATCAGGAAGAGAGATAGAGACAGTGTCTGGGAGAAAGAGATACAGTGACACAGTACGGCAGGCGGAGTTGCCTTTTACACAGTACGGCAAGTAGAGCCTCCTTTTACACAGTACAGCAGGTAGAGTTCCCCTTTTACACATTAGGCAGGTAAAGCTCCCTTTTACACATTACAGCAGGCAGAGTCCCCCTTTTTATACATTATGGCAGGCAGAGTCCCCCTTTTTATACATTATGGCAGCAGGGTCCCCCTTTTTACACATTATGGCAGCAGGGTCCCCCTTTTTACACATTATGGCAGCAGGGTCCCCCTTTTTACACATTATGGCTGCAGGGTCCCCCTTTTTACTCAGGCAGACAGAGTCCACCTTTTTGCACATTAAGCAGGCAGAGTACCCATTTAACATATTAGGCAAAGTACCCCTTTTTTGCACATTACGGCAACAGAGTCCTCATTTATTTACACATTACAGCAGGCAGAGTCCCCCTTTTTTTTTTTACACATTATAGCAGCAGAGTCCACTTATTTTACACATTAAGCAGGCAGAGTCCCCCTTTTTGCACATTAAGCAGGCAGAGTCCTCTTTTTACACGTTAGGCGGCAGAGTCCTCTTTTTACACATTAGGCGGCAGAGTCCCCCTTTTATACACATGAAGCGGCAGAGACCCTCTTTTTACACATTATGGCATCCAGTCTCCCTTTTTACACATTATGGCAAGCAGTCCCCATTTTTACACATTGTGGCATGTAGTCCCCCATTTTTACACATTATGGTAGACAGTCCCCCTTTTTTACACATTATGGCAGACAGTCCCCCTTTTTTACACATTACAGCAGTAGACTCCCCTTTTTACACATTAATCAGGCAGATCCCCCTTTTTAAACATTACAGCAACAGAGCCCCCCTTTTTTACACATTACAGCAACAGAGGCCCTCTTTTTTACACATTAGGCAGGCAGAGTCCCCCTTTTTTACACATTACAGCAACAGAGACCACTTTTTTACACATTAGGCAGGCAGAGTCCCCCTTGTTTTACACATTACAACAGCAGAGTCCCCCTTTTTACACATTAAGCAGGAGGTCTCTCTTTTTATACATTATGTCAGGCATTCCCCCTTATTTACACATTATGGCAGGCAGTCCCGTTTTTACACATTATGGAGAGTGAAAGTTATACTCACCTGTGACGAGCCGCATATCTCTCCTCTCCCCGCCCTACGCTGCACTCTTCGCAGTGCAGGGCATTGTGGATGGGATGGGGACGGGCTGGGAGAGACTTCATCTCTACTAGCACACAGGGAGGAAGTGGAGAGGGATTTGCAGCTCTGCCCAACTACCTATGTGTGAGGTAGCCAGGCAGTGCGTCAAAGGATGGGGGGTGCGGGCCGGACCCCACAGTGCATCGAAGGCGACTGAGTGGCCAGGCGGATGTTGCCGGTGGTCATGCGCCTCCAGCACATCTGTGCTGTGTGCCAGACACTACTGTCACACACCTAGTTATGGCCCTTATGATTAGTATGTATACGGTAAGTAGCGGGATGCACCGTACAGGATTTATGTAATAACCATGGATTTAAATTTGAAATAATAGTCACTGTTGAATGAATCAGTGCCGTTTCTTGTGGCGGGCGAGCCGTGCAACCGCATGGGGCGCCCGCCGTGGCACTTCTTGAGCACTTTGAATCCTCCCGAGTGCCCAGCTCGGGGGGGCGGAGTTTCACGGAATGACGCGGATGCGTCGTGGCATCACGAAGCAATCGCGTCATTTCACAAAACTCCGCCCCCCCAGGCTGGGCACTCAGGAGGAGGGCGAAGGGGGAGCCAAGCCGGCCGGAGCCACGCAGACGAGGGAGAGGCGGCTGAAGAGCGGGAAGAACCACTTCAAATGTAAGTTAGCCTCTCTCTCCCCCCCTACCCCCCCGCCACCTGCCGTATTATGTAAAATGGGGACACTTCCCTGCCGTAATGTGTAAAATGGGGACACTTGCCTGCCGTCATGTGTAAAATGGGGACACTTGCCTGCTGTATTGTGTAAAATGGGGACACTTGCCTGCCGTATTGTGTAAAATGGGGACTCTTGCCTGCCGTAATGTGTAAAATGGGGACACTTGCCTGCCGTAATGTATAAAATTGGGACACTTGACTGACGTAATGTGTAAAATGGGGACTGTTGCCTGCCATAATGTGTAAAATGGGGACACTTGACTGACGTAATGTGTAAAATGGGGACACTTGACTGACGTAATGTGTAAAATGGGGACTCTTGCCTGCCGTAATGTGTAAAATGGGGACACATGCCTGCCGTAATGTGTAAAATGGGGACTCTTGTCTGCCGTATTGTGTAAAATGGGGACTCTTGCCTGCCGTAATGTGGAAAATGGGGACTCTTGCCTGCCGTAATGTGGAAAATGGGGACTCTTGCCTGCCGTAATGTGGAAAATGGGGACACTTGACTGACGTAATGTGTAAAATAGTGACTCTTGCCTGCCGTAATGTGGAAAATGGGGACACGTGCCTGCCGTAATGTGTAAAATGGGGACTCTTGGCTGCCGTAATGTGGAAAATGGGGACTCTTGCCTGCCGTAATGTGTAAAATGGGGACACGTGCCTGCCGTAATGTGTAAAATGGGGACTCTTGGCTGCCGTAATGTGGAAAATGGGGACTCTTGCCTGCCGTAATGTGTAAAATGGGGACACGTGCCTGCCGTAATGTGTAAAATGGGGACTCTTGGCTGCCGTAATGTGGAAAATGGGGACTGTTGCCTGCCGTAATGTGGAAAATGGGGACATGTGCCTGCCGTAATGTGGAAAATGGGGACTCTTGCCTGCCGTAATGTGGAAAATGGGGTTTTAATGTATCAAGGGCATTGCGGTGTATGGCAAAATATATATTTTTTATTTTTTTCCTGTGCTCGCCGTGATCTGTCGGTGCAAGGTCAAAAACTGGGGTGTAAGGTAGTCTTGTCAGACGAGGCCACACCCGTTTTTTCCAGAGACCACGCCCATTTTGTCGAGGCCACGTACCCATTGTCGGGAGCGTGTGCGCCAAAGGCGGGGGGCGCATTTTTTTTGTTATGTCAAGGGGGGGGGGGGGGGGGCGCATTTTCAAATCTCTCACTGGGAGCCAAATTGGCTACAAACAGCCCTGGAATGAATGTTCAGAGGATATGAGCAATATGGTATGGTATACACACTGACGGATTTTTAATACTTTACCTCCCTGTGGTACAGCAGCAGCGCAGCAGAAATCACTGGGAAAATGGGCGTGGTGCAGTTTTCCCGGTGATCTGCATATGCATAGTAGACTCTGGGACAGCACTAGCGTCCCCTAGTGCCCGGAAAGACAGCGCTGCCGGCTAGAGAGGAAATGGCACAGATGGAGCCTACACATGGGCCTCCTTCTCTCAAGAAACGCCCCTGGGTATATTGCTTGAGTTAAGACACTGATTGACACACATAATTGATGAGAGAGATCATATTGGTATCCATAAGTGTCTGATCGGCAACTTGACACTTCTTTTGCTATACTATTGGAGCCCATTTTGGTATTTACATCACTGTGACCAGAGGCCCTGTATTTTGCACATGCTGTGTATATTGTTAACCTGCTGGTTAATAATTTGAGTGAACATCTATGTGCAGCACCATTTCTCTTACGTCCTAGAGGATACTGGGGTTCCATTTAGTACCATGGGGTATAGACTAGGAGCCATGGGCAAAGAATTTGATAGTGTGGGCTGGCTCCTCCGTCTATGCCCCTCCTACCAGACTCCATTTAGAAAATGAGCTTGGAGAGCCGGTCACGCTTATGGAAGCTCCGGACGAGTTTTCTGCGTTTATTTTATATGTGTTTTTTTTTCCGGCAGGGCTGGTTGGCACCAGCCTGCCTGCTTCGTGGGACTTAGGGGGAGGAACGGCCCAAACTCTTGAAGGGTTAATGGTCCCGTTACCGGCTATCAGGACACTGAGCTCCTGAGGGAACTATTCGCAAGCCCCACCACGGTGAGCGTACATTCCCGCAGTACGCCACCACCCCTAACAGAGTCAGAAGAAAGAAGAGTGGTGAGTACTAAGCCGGCATCCCAACTAGCGGGTTGCCGGCCATTATGGTGACATGAGGGTTCAGAGACGCGCGGCTTCTAACCGGGCAGAATGCGTCTCCAGACACAGTACATAGCTGCGTCTCAGTACACTGTACACAGTACCCAGACTGGCAAAAATAGCCTTAAATTTGTTTTCTCTCCATTTTAAGCACCAGATTACCTCAACCAGTATAAAAAAAGCGGGAAGACAACTCAGAGGTAGAGTGCCAGTGCTTCAAGTTACCTCCTTGTGAAAGTTTCTCCAGCTCTGTGCTCCCAGGTTACTTCTGGTTCCCTGGTCCTGGTTGCTCTCATCCATCGGTTACCTAAATGCTGCTGCAGTCCTGCTGTCTAGGTCCGGTTGCCACTCGTGGAAGCGCTCACGGGGTCCCAGGTCGTAGAGTAGCTCCAGGTGCTAACGGCGGTTCCTGCAGACGTCTTCATTTCTTCAAAGTCCAAGTTCTTCAGCCTCGTCTTTTAATCATAAAACACAGTCTTCAGTTCTTCTTTACCGGAGTTCTTCAGCTTAACTCTTCAAGTCATTTAACCATAGACTCTAATTCTTCCAGTTTCTTCAATTGCTCCAATATTTCGTGTACAGCCTGATTATTCATTAAAACTACAGATATCTTCCTACAAAGTCCTCCTTTTCTTTACGCCCTCCGGCCAACGTTAACACTTAGTTAGGCTTCCACCCTATGAGGAGTAATTACATTCAGCCACCTCGTTTACTCTCCTCACAGGTAGCTGTCCTTTCAGACAAAACTCTGTTGTCGGAACCCCAACTTACACCGAGCGTGACATCCCTGAAGCGCTCTTTGTGGGTTCATTTTGCTCAACCCGATTTTCTGTGTGTGTGTGTGTGTGTGTGTGTGTGTGTGTGTATGCTGTCACATTTACATTATGTCAGACAAAGAGTGTGTGTCTTGTACACCGGAGTGTTCCTCTTCACCAGGGATCTCACTACTGGGTACTCAGGGCAGTGCACCTTCCCAGAATAGCGGGGCTGAACCGGATTGGGTTACTTCCATTAAGGGAATGATCTCAAATATTTCTACAAAGCTATCCCACAATGGGAAACAGACGCAATACTTAAGACAGACTGTGGATGAGTTTATGAATAGAGACTCAGTCTCCAAACCAGTGTCTCAATCCCCTCCCATTTGTCCGCAAAAACGATCTCTGGCCCATATCCTGATGCTGACGGGTCAGACATGGTGGAGGGGAGTTGGATTTGGAGGAGAATATCCTACTCTGTCACAGGGAATAGAGGCTCTTATAGAGGCTATCAGAGATGTTCTGAAAATTCCTGATAAGGTGACAGAGGAGTGTGAGGAATCTTATTTTAATGTAAAAAAAAAGTCCTCAGTCACTTTTCCTGCGTCAAAGGAATTGAATACCCTGTTTGAAGAACCGTGGGTTAATCCTGATAAAAAATTTCAAATCCCTAATAGGTTGCTCTCGTCTTTTCCTTTTCCCCTACAGGATAGGAAAAAATGGGAATATCCACCGATAGTGGCCATATCAGTCTCTAGGCGGTCACGTAAAATTGTATTACCTGTCCCTGGCGAAGCCTCCCTGAAAGATGCAGCTGATCGTAAAATTGAGACTACACTCAAATCATTGTACACAGCTGCTGGGGTGACCCAAAAACCCACTATTGCATGTGCGTGGATCACAAAAGCCATTGCTAAATGGTCAGGTAACCTAACTGAGGGGTTAGATTCCTTGTTTAGGGGAGATGTTGTTTTACTACTGCGGCATATTCAGGACTCTGCGAACTTTATGGTGGAGGCCATAAAAGAGATTGGGTTGCTTAATGCACACACCACTGCTATGGCAGTGTCAGCACGCAGGGGCTCGCGGCTAAGCCAGTGGCCTGCTGATGCGGACTCCAGGAAAGGCCTGGAAGGCCTGCCATTCACAGGAGAGGCCTTGTTTGGAGACAAACTAGACAAATGGATCTCCAAAGCTACTGTGGGTAAGTCTATGTATCTTTCTTCTGCAGCTCCCCCAGCCAGGAAAGCTTATTCAGATTCAAATTTACAGTCCTTTCGGACAGCCAAATGTAAGGGAAAATCCAGAGGTGCTTCTACGTCTTCCAGAGGTGCAAGAGGTAAACCACGCAAACCAACAACTGCAGGTGCTCAGGAACAGAGCTTAGGCTCTGCTTCCTCAAAGTCTTCAGCAATGACGGTGGACTGCGACACCTAGAGGGCTGTCAGGTGGGAGCCCGACTAAAATTCTTCAGTCACATCTGGTCAAGTTCGTGCCGGGATGCCTGGGTCATAGATCTTATTTCACAAGGATACAGACTGGAGTTCCAAGACTTGCCACCTCACAGATTCTTCAAATCAGGCTTACCAGCTTCACAAGAGGCAAGTATAACTTTACAGCAGGCCATCCAAAAACTGGTATAGACTCAAGTCATTGTTTCAGTTCCACCTCATCTGCACAACAAGGGGTACTATTCCAACTTCTTTGTACCAATTCTGAACCTCAAGTCCTTGAATCCGTTCTTAAAAGTGTTCAAGTTCAAGATGGAGTCTCTGAGACCGGTAATCTCAGGTCTGGAGGAAGGGGAATTCCTTGTGTCTCTGGATATCAAGGATGCGTACCTCCACATTCCAATCTGACCGCCTCATCAGGCTTATCTATGGTTTGCACTATAGGACTGTCACTACCAATTCCAGGCCCTGCCATTTGGTCTCTCCACGGCACCGAGGGTATTTACCAAAGTGATGGCAGAGATGATGTTTCTCCTTCGCAAGCAGAGAGTGAACATAATTCCGTACCTGGACAACCTGCTGATAAAGGCACCGTCCAGGGAGAGGTTGCTGGACAGTATTGGCCTCTTAACCAAACTTCTCCAAGATCACGGGTGGATTCTGAACCTTACGAAATCTCACTTAGAGCCAACATGGAGGCTCCCATTCAGGGAATGATACTGGACACAGAGTCGCAGAAAGTGTTCCTTCCGTTGGAAAAGGCATTGGTAATCCTATCGATTGTTCGGGCTGTCCTGAAGTCAACCCGGATATCAGTGCATCTATGCATTCGATTTCTGGGGAAAATGGTGGTCTCTTACGAGGCACTTCAATACGGAAGGTTTCACGCAAGATCCTTCCAGCTCAATCTGTTGGACAAATGGTCCAGATCGCACCTTCACATGCACCAGAGAATCCGTCTGTTGCCAAAAGCCAGGGTCTCCCTTCTGTGGTGGCTAGAGATTTCTCACCTCGTCAAGGGTCGGAGGTTCGGAATTCAGGACTGGATACTGTTAACCACGGACGCAAGCCTCAGAGGTTGGGGAGCAGTCACCCACGGGGTGCAGTTTCAAGGAAGATGATCAAGTCGGGAACTTGTCCTTCCAATCAACATTCTGGAACTCAGGGCAATCTACAATGCCCTTCTGCAGGCCTCATCTCTACTTCTGAATCAGGCCATTCAAGTCCAGTCGGACAATGTAACGGTGGTAACGTACATAAACCGGCAGGGCAGAACGAAAAGCAGAGCAGCAATGTCAGAGGTGTCAAGAATTCTCCTCTGGGCGCAAAAACACGCCGTGGCGTTGTCAGCGGTCTTCATTCCGGGAGTAGACAATTGGGAAGCAGACTTCCTCAGCAGACATGACCTGCACCCGGGGGAGTGGGCCCTCCACCCAAAGGTTTTCCAGTTGTTGACACGCCAGTGGGGATATCCACAGATCGACATGATAGCCTCTCGACTCAACAAGAAGCTCAAGCGGTATTGTTCCAGGTCGAGAGATCCACAAGCAGTGGTGGTAGACGATCTGACAACTCCGTGGGTCTACTAGCTGGTGTACATGTTTCCTCCACTTCCTCTGATCCCAAGAATTCTAAAGAGAATAAAAAGGGAAAAGGTTCAACCAATACTCATTGCTCCGGACTGTTCTGGAAGGGCCTGGTATTTAAATCTTCTCGAGATGCTGATCGAATACCTGTGGCCTCTACCTCTTCACGAGGATCTTCTGCAACAGTGCCCATTTGTCTATCAAGACTTACCACAGCTTCGTTTAACTAGATGACTCAATGTGGGTTCCTGCCTGGCTCAAGACAGTGGTCAATAATTCGGATTCGTAATCAATTTAATCACAGATATGCAAGCAGTAATAAATGCAAATTAAAAAAAGACAATCAAAAAGAGTCGATTTGTATTACCTGAAAAGGTCCGTCTGCAGGAGGGATATGGGATGGCTCCGTTGGTATTGCCATACCAATATTCTTCCTCAAGCAAGTAAGACATGTCATTGCTTTCTCACCTGCATGAGAAGAGAACCCTGGTGCACTCCAGTAGGCTCTTACCAGTTTGCACATACCTTCCTTACCCAGATGAGTCAGACCGTGTGCTGCATCAGCTAGGCTTGGGAGATATGCCCTGGGGGCCACTGGCTTACCGTGTCCATCTGTCCAAAGTCCTGAGGACTCCAGACCATATCCCTTCACCTTTCAGACCGCCTTCTCCTGTAGGGAACACAAATTTTGCATTTCAATTAATTGTTGCATGTTAACTGTGTTAAATGTCATCAGTGGTGTGATGTTAGTTTGTATGGTGGTGCTTGCTGCTGATTTTGCAGCTTTGTCTGCCTAGCAGTTACCAAGTGAAATTGGGTCTTGGTTGTGAGTGTGTGCTTTACACTTGATAACAGCCACTCTGTCCGGTTCCTGTATTGCTGTCAGAAGCCTCTTGATGTATGACTCGTGCACTACAGGTGTGCCAGCTGCCGTCATGAAATTTCTGAGGCGCCACAGGGCCCCAAAATCATGCATCACACCAAAGGCGTACCTAGAATCCGTGTATATATTAACTGACTTACCCTTTGCCAACTCACATGCTCTGGTCAGTGCTACCAGCTCAGCGACTTGTGCTGAGTGAGGTGGGCCAAGGGGTTCAGCTTCTATGATACCTTTGTCATCTACAACTGCGTATCCGATGCACAGGTCTCCTGATTCCATCTGTCTGTGGCAACTACCGTCAGTGTAGAAGGTAAAGTCTACGCCTTCCAGTGGGTTGTCACTGATGTCAGGTCTCGCAGTGAATGTCTGGTTCAGGTATTCCATACAATCATGCATATCAGTGTCTGCACTAAATCCTCCTTCACCATCATTCTCATCCTCCACCCTTTGTGCATGACAAGGCACACTTGGCAAGTAAGTTGCAGGATTTAGTGAGCTGCACCTCTTAATGGTGATGTTTACAGGGGCCATCAGTGATAGTTCCCACTTTGTAAACAGAGCAGATGAGACATGTCTGGTTTGGGCGGGCTTTAGCAAGGCTGATACTGCATGTGGGGTATGAATGGTCAAGTCGTGTCCTAACACTAAGTCCTCGCTCTTACTTACCAGCAAAGCAATGGCTGCAACACTTCGCAAGCAAGTGGGGAGAGACCGTGCTACAGTGTCCAACTGTGCGCTGTAGTAGGCTATTGGTCTGCTGGCATCACCATGTTTCTGTGTTAAGACTCCTGTTGCGCACCCAGCACTTTTGGTACTGTACAATTCAAAGGGCTTCTCATAATCTGGCATACCCAATGCTGGTGCTTGTGACAAGCACTGTTTTAGTCTCTCAATTGCCAGTTTGGACTCATCTGTGTGAGAGACTCGTTCTGGTTTATTCGAGGAGACCATTTCTTGCAGCGGTAGTGCCAGTATAGAGAACCCTGGAATCCAGTTCCGACAGTACCCACACATTCCAAGGAAAGTGCGGATCTGTTGCTGAGTTTGTGGCAGAGTCATGTCGCGGATGGCCTGTATTCCGTAAGTGGTCAAGCCCCTGCGTCAAGCAATGCCCCAAGTATTTAACATTAGTCCGACACAACTGCAACTTATCCTTTGAAACCTTGTGTCCTGTCTGGGAGAGATGAAACAGAAGCTGTTTAGTGTCTGCCAAGGAAGACTCGAATGAGTCAGAGTACAACAACAAGTCATCAACATATTGTATTAGCACCGACCCACTCTCAGGTCGAAAAGATTGCAGACAGTCATGTAAGGCCTGAGAGAAAATACTTGGGCTGTCAATGAAACCTTGGGGGAGACGAGTCCAGGTGTACTGTACTCCCCAGTAAGTGAAAGCAAAGAGGTATTGGGTGTTAGGATGGAGAGGGACAGAAAAGAAAGCAGAACAGAGATTAATGACAGTGAAGAACTCAGAGGTGGAGGGAATTTGCATGAGGATGACAGCTGGATTGGGCAGTATGGGGAATTGAACTCTCAACTATCTTGTTTATCCCCCTTAGATCCTGCACTAGCCTGTAACCCCTCCCCCCACTCTTTTTCACAGGGAAGATGGGACTATTGGCTGTGCTGGACGTCCTGACTTAGGATGCCCTGCTGTAGCAGCCGTTCTATGATGGGGTACACTCCTAATTCTACCTCTGACTTCAGGGATACTAGGGGATTTTTGGAGCTATCCTGCCATCTTTTACTTGTACTGCTACTGGGGCTACATTCGCCATCAATCCAGTGTCCTGTCCATCTTTGGTCCAAAAGGAACCCGGGATTTGCGAGATAATTTCCTCTACCTTTGATGGACACGTGTCTATAACAGTAGAGTGCAACATTAGCCTTTGAGGGGTGTCTAATATATCTTGTACCTCCTGTGCATGGTTCTCAGGGATATCTAAGAACACATCATCAGGGGTACAGTATATGACACACCACATTTTACACAACAGGTCTTTGCCAAGTAGATTAGTCGGAGCCGATGCAGCCAGCAGAAAATAATGTTTGGTTTGCAAGGGCCCTATCGTAATCTCTGCAGGTCTACTCAAAGGGTATTGTTGCAGCTTTCCCGTTACTCCCATTGCCGAAATTGTTTTTCCCGTGGTCGTTACACCTGTGGTGGAGTTTAACACTGATCTGGCCGCCCCTGTATCTACAAGAAAAGGTTGTGGTACACCAGCTACATAAACCATGACCTCAGGTTCACTACCAAGGCCAGCAATCAATTTCACTGGCTGCAGACTACAGGTGTGGCCTAACCTCTATTGTGTAGTGGGACCCTCCCACCGGGCATTGGCAGCTACTATATGTGCGGGGGATAACTGTGAGTTTTGGATAACTGGGGTCTGCCAGGTGGGTACCTCCTTGTTTCCCCTCTATGCGGCTCATAATCTTTTCTAGGTGTTCCCTGTTCCCAACTATGTGTCTGGTAATGTGGTTCGTATTCATGTCTAGGGGGTCTATATACATTATGTATCCCTTTACTCCTACATTCCTTTGCAAAATGCCCTTCTCTCTTGCAAAAATAACATATTATTGGCCTTGACTTACCATCAGGGGTCTGGGTTTTAGGCTGATGGGACTTCCCTGTAAGAGCCTGTATGCTCACCATCATCAGCTTGTCCCCTTGCGACTCCCTGTGTTTAGTGATGTTGCGATCATGCTTGATGGCAGACTCTCTTAGCGCAGCCACCGAAATACCTCTCCAATTTGAGAGAGGTTTGCACCCTCGTCCTCAGTGCCTCCTTTAATCCACCATTAGCACAGAGACAGATACCTCCCTGTGGTTGGCATCCTCCTTAATATCCTCTATCCCAGTGTATCTAGCCATTTCCTGCAGTGCTCTATGGAAATACTCGGATGCCATTTCACTGTCCTTCTGTCTTATGGAGAAAATTTTGTTCCACTTAACAACAGTAGGGAAATACACTCCTAATTGCAGGCTGATTTGCTTTACATTCTCCTGATTGTACTCATCAGTCAGAGGCACTTCTACATCTAATTTACAATCAGTTATGAATTTTGGGATGCCAATGTTTGAGGGTAAACTCGCTCGTAGCACTGTTCGCCAATCTTTATTTGTGGGCTCATGAGCGTTGCCCAATTCTTTAATGAATTTCTGGCATCCGACTAGATCTTTTGGGATCGGGGAATTCTGACATAATTGATCTCATTTCTGATCGGGACCAAGGACAGTGCATTGCAATGTTTCTGATGGGAGTTACTCCCTGATTATCAGTTCTCCCATTGGGCACTGCAATCACCCTGACTGGATTTAACTCAACCACATCCTTTTTGTTTGATTCTATAATACGGGGAGCTATTGTCTCTGTATAATGTATGGTACCGTACTTACCGGTGGACATGACCTCACTCACCCCACCGCTGGGGGGCATCACTACTACTCTTGGTGGTTGGGCCGTGCCCACCTGAGTATCCTGTATGGTAGCTGCTAAAAAGAGTGCCGATATTGTGCTAGGCTCGTCATCCTCCTCACTACCTTGAGGAAAATTCAAAACAGGATACAACTGGCATGGGTTAGGGTTAACACATTGATGAATCATTTTGCTATCCTTTATTGATGCACCATTGGTTGTAGCCAATTTCTCCCCATTGACATATGGCGGTGGTGGTGCGCTCGCAATCGCTTTCCCGCTGGGTTTGGAACTTGCTGTGCGAGCCAGTTTCCTTTGCACCTCCCCCTCCTACTGCCACAGATTTAAACAATCAGTATGTCTGATCCTCTGTTTTCTAGATTTGATCAGACATATTCTAATTCTTATGCTCTGCAGTAGCTCTGGTTCAAAAGTACCCACTGTAGGGAATGATGCCCTATCTTCAGCAGTCATACGTACCCATTCATTGCAAAAATCCTCCGCGAGTGGACCATATTTCCCACACATTATCAACCTTGCAGACCCTTTTGTCCGCACCTCTTCAGCCTGAACGTGGCTGCTGTACGTCTTCCGCTTGTGCAATTGGATCCCATTGCGGACTTTTTAAACACAATACTCAACTGCACAACGAACAGACGGTGTAAGTTCTCCGAGCGCTTTACACACACTCCTTCTCCGCTGATGTACCAAGACTCACTCCAATAGTGACCACCGCGAGGACCCTATCAGCAACTGGTTTCTATTTACTGGAATTTGTGTAGGGAGAGAAACAGACTATCGATCCCCCTTTCCAATGAACATCTCACCTTGGACAATTTCTTCCTGAGAGAGACAGCGAAAAAACTTTCTTCTACTATACACAAATCACGCTTGCGTATGCTCTACATGACGCATATGATAACGTAATTTACGCAAAGCACGCAAACTGGTATCACGTTGCGCCATGTATTGCATGCACAAATGTGCGGTCCAATCGCACAGCGATACTTGTTATCTATCTACCCTGCGATCAGTGGAGTCGAATTCACAAGCTGCGCTCCTCAGCCGGCGCAAAACACAAAACCTTAACTTCAATACACAATTCTATACTCTATCACGCTCCTGTGCAAGTCTCCTCATGACTTGCGTACTTCTCTATTTATTAACGTAAGTCAGCCGACCTTACGCCACCAAGCCTCTGCTTACTCAGTGTCCCCACGGTATACCAATTTCCAGGTTCAATACATCCACTCTTACTTTCACTCACTCAAATACACAATGTTTTTCTTTTCTGTACAGAAAATATCACTCCCTTTGACCAGTAGTCTTATCCCAGAGGTAATACAGTTTAAACAAAGTTTTACAATAATCTGCTTTTGAAATCAGATAGTTATGTGCTATTTATTAAATGTAATCCTGCCTTAAATTGAACAGCTATCATGTGGTTTTACCTTGCGCTCGCAACTCTACTCAACCTTGCGTAAACACGCGACCGTGCGTGCCTCTACGCCACGTGTGTGACCCTGCGCCACGTACATGCTTCTGTACGCTGTCCTCACGTTCCGTACCATGTGTACAAACAGGCGTTCGCAATTCACTGAACCACACAATCTCGATTGCTGATAGATTAAAGTCTGTTACGGCCTGCAAGTCTGTGAGTGTGAGATGAACCGGACAGAGCCCCCAATTGTTAAGTTTGATTAACTTTCAGGAAGAAAAAGCAATACCTTAAATATATATCTGTTCAGGCCGCTGCGGCCGCTAAGCATGTGTGTGTGAAACCCCTAACAGATACGTACGTAAGCAAGCCGTCACGCTGTAAGCACAGAGTAGCTACACGTGAGGCTGAATACACTTTATGACCCCTAGCAGGAAAGGAATACGACACCAATTGTATTTAAAATGTTGGTATCCAACCCACCAACAGTTATTTACTCAAAAGGGGGTTACAACAATAATACAATCACATAAGAGAAGAGGCTACAATCAATGGATACATATGTTCGCCAGCGACACCTGGTTCCGGTCCTCAGTCAATCTGGGTAGATGACCATCAGAGAATGTGTTTGACTGGCCAGGCAGCGTGGCTTTTATACATTAGTCCAAATCATAAAACAATGGTATCTGTAATCTCTTTACCCATAGGTCAAAGGGCTGGTCATTTACAGTACAGGAGGGGTCATAGGTCCGTTTGCATAGGTGTGCGATGCCTGGTCCAGGTGCACTTGCAGATGTTATCCACTGGGTTCCTTCCAAATATCAAGAGTACTGTAAATACAGTGTAATATTAATATTCTGCTTCTGCGCATATCTATGTGCAGGAGCGTGCTATCTGCTGCAAACTGCTACCAGAATATTGCTCTTAAAATACTGTGCAGCTGGATACCAAACACCACCTCCTAACCTAATTCTGTCCCCTCATATCCTGTAAAGTCGAATCCCTCTGTTGTTATACCTTTCAAGCATATGTAACTCGCTGGTGTGGTGCATGTAGACTATGTGTAAATTATGTGCTATGTGAATTCAATATGAGATATGTCTTTGTGGCTTTTCCATGCGAATGCATATGCTACCGTAATTACTCATACCATGCGATAACACGCAAGACCGCGTGAGCGATTATACGTAGCTTGCGAGTATGCGCACGCACGGCAGAACAAGCACCCGCACGGAGGCCATCTGTGTGGTGTTTGTACGTGATGCGTGTGGCTATAATATTTTCGACTTCGACACGGGACATGCGCATTTAGAATAGATGACCGACTTCCGTGTATGAAGTTTAGACGCGGTGTCGCCCTAGCAGATATCCGGTGTATGGAACGCACAATTTAGGGAGTACTCTGTTAACACATGCGCATTATGATTACATTAAGATGGGAATGTTGGTGCTAAGTTGCTTTCTAGTTTGTTAGTCGCTGCTTAGAGTTATGGCAGTGTTACCCGCCACTGCAGACCACTAAGTGTTATTGCTGTTACTACAATGCACTCTACAGCATTATTGATTTAGATGAATTGGGTATTCTGGAACTGGAAGTGATGCGTTCCACGCTGGTGTATATCTATTTGTGATCCAATTTCCTGTAATTAATTAATTAATTTACTGAGGTATTTATATGGGCCCTGGTGAGACAACCATTATCACTTCCTGCTTTGTGTTGGTTGGATATGTTTGGCAGTGGTCTTGAGAATTACCCTGATGGGTCGAAACATCAACTGTTACCTGCTATGATGGTGACTATAAGCAATTAAAACAGTTTTTTGTATATTGGTGAGTGTCCTCATTTGACCTTTGATGGTCATCCAGTGTATGTGTGTATGTATAATCGTTGGGCTAAATGCACAATGTAATCAGTAGGGGAAGAAAAACCTCCAGGCCATTCAGTAAGAAGAAACAAAAAATGGAGCCGTCATGGATTTCCAGGGACTGTTAGTGCCTTGAGAATTGACTTTGTGAAACACTGGTCTAGGTCCTGATGACAAATTTTGTTACCAGAATATACATTTTAAGCTAGAATTGAACTCTGTTGTATGCAATATGCTAATAAGACTTTGTACTGCACTTAGTTTCCAACATTACTGTCTGTTGTGCAAGCAGGATAGTATCGTGATCCTGGCGCTTGGGATGCTGACGGTCAGAATACAGACAGTGGCATCCCGACACTTAGAAGGTAACTATGCTAATCCTCCTGTTCTCCCTCCCTTTACTCTATCCCTGCCTTCCCACAGCCTAAGCACCCTCTCCCTGCAGCCTAACCCTCACCCTCCCTGGTGGTGCCTAAACATAACCCCCCTTCCCGCAGCCTAAACCTAACTCTCCCACCCAAGCAGCCTAACCCTAACACTTCCCAGTGGTGCCTACCCCTAACATCCCCTCCCCGCAGCATAACCCTAACCCCCCCCCCCTCCGAAAGCCTAACCCTACTCACCCCCCACAGCCTACACCCCCGCTGCCTAACCCTAAGGAGCGCTTGAATACTTATGTTTGGGATGCCAGCAGTCTAGATTCTGGCATGGCATTTTAATCCATGTCTGGATCCCGGCATCTGTATTCCAACTGGCGGCATCCTGAATGCCAGTATGCTGACCAGATACCGTGCAAGCAAAGGAGATGGAGACAAGAGGAGTAATATGCCATCCAGAGCACAATGTGTCTTAGGTGCTCTACATTGCATAATGTGAGTAAGAGGTTCTACCTGGCGCAATGTGTATAACGTGCTCTACCTGGCGTAACGTGTATAACGTGCTCTACCTGGCGTAATGTGTATAATGTGCTCTACCTGGCGTAATGTGTATAATGTGCTCTACCTGGCGTAATGTGTATAACGTGCTCTACCTGGCGTAATGTGTATAATGTGCTCTACCTGGCGTAATGTGTATAATGTGCTCTACCTGGCGTAATGTGTATAACGTGCTCTACCTGGCGTAATGTGTATAATGTGCTCTATCTGGCATTATGTGTATAAGGGGCTCTACCTGGTGTATAAGTATAAGGTGTATATGTATAAGGGGTGCTACTGTGTTGTGTAATGTGTATAACGAACACTTCTGTGTGGTGTAATGTGAATTTTTTGTATTCTGTGGCCACACCCCTATATTTTTGGCACACGGCTTCGCGCACACTGTCCCTATTTTAAATATGGGGCCGAGGCACCAATTCTCTTTCTGGCACAGGGCACCAAAATGTCTAGTTACGGCTCTGCTTGTTGGTGGGCAGTGAGGATGTAAGTGTGTAAACATCATAAGGCTGATGGATAACTCTGTGCATTTGATAAACCCTTAACTCTTAACCTAACTCTAAAATAAAGACTCGGAGACTTCCCTCTCCATTCCTATTTCAGTCATTCCGTTCTAAAGTAATTTGTGAGTGGGGAGGAAGGATATAGGTGCATTTACTGTAATTGTCTGAATGCGGGGGAATCTAAGGGTATATTATTGTTTATGGGGGGAATGTAAGTGTATGCTATTGTTAGTGGGGTGGATATACTTTAAGTATCAAGCAAGGAGGAGGGGGGGGGGGGGGTTATAGTACTTATGGGAAAATGCTTCCAAAATCCCCAAAACTTCCATTTTCAGACTTTGGCCGCATTTCCCATATGCTCTAAACTCTGTGGGCATCACTGTGTATTTTGCCTCCGGGCATCTGGTATGAACTTGCGCCTCTGCATAAGCCCACTGCAATTCACAGCATTATGCCACGAGAGGTGGGGCCATTATGATGCAATTCAAATCATCATGTCTCCTGCACTTGCAACTTGGCAAGTATGTTTATATGATTGTAGATAACCATGCCCACTACTGTACTTTCAGTTGTTTCATTTTTAAGCTGTGTAGCCATCAGTCTTACATCCTTTGGGTGGTGCCATACCCATACGTGTGCTGTTCACTCCATTTTAAAGATCAACATTTAATCTCTGGAAATTAAAAGTATTTCTATAAATATAAACTGAGTGAATGTCACTAAATACTAAGTGGTTTTGGGCAAGTTTCCGAAGAACAAAATAAAAATGTTGTATTTCAGCAGACCTTGTCATACAGAGTGATTTCTATGTGCTCAAAATAAGCTGAGATGTTTGAAATATAGCACTTTTCCAACTGTGTTAATACTATAAAAAATAGATTTGAGTTCTTCTAAAAAGTGCTTTAAACAAGCCTGTTTGACACCACCCTTAATGTACACACATACAATTAAGTATTATAGTACTGTAAATATGTTGCCCTGTAAATTTGTGTCTTTTAAAAAAGGACTTATATAAAAAAATAACTGTTTTCTCCTTTTTTTTTCTTTTTTTTTTGCATCTCCATCTGTAGAAGTGGAACAAAGAGGTAATTTAAATTGTATAGATGCATAATATGTTTAATAATTAATTTAATAATGAAATTTCATAACACTATCGGAATTTAACAATTGTTGTACTCACCAATGCCCACCTTATGTTACAGTTCAAGGTAATAACCATTGAATCAGTAATGTCTTTTAACAATATTAAATAACATTTTGTAAATCAACTTGAATAAAATCTACTAACATTCATGCACACAACTCTATCTATCTATCTATCTATCTATCTATCTATCTATCTATCATGGTACTAGAGAGGGGGGGAGGGGGTACAAATTACCCGGGCCCAGGTGTGATGGAGGGGCCCAGTGAGGGTCCAGTAGGGGCCCAGGTCCCCTCCCCCTTACCTGGTAGCTGCAGCTCTTCTCAGTACACTCTGCTGTGTACTTGGCTGCAGTGTGGCCATGGAGGTGCTTAAAATACTTTTTTTTTTTCAGTATTTTTTTTCTAAGGGTACATGGCCACACCTCCTGTGCTTAGGTCACGCCCCTTAAAAAGTACCTGGGTCCATCCTGGCTCTCGACTGCCCTGTTTATCTATCTAGCTAGCTAGCTAGCTAGCTACCTAGCTATCTAGGAATAGTAGATTTTTGGTTTAGTTCACTTTACAAAACTTTTGTGTGTGGTGTGGCAGATTAAATGGAAACCATTGGAAGTGTGAAAAAAGGATAAGAGAGACTGTCCAGTAAAGTGAAAAATAAAGAGAGTTCCACAGATGAGTAATGGGCAATGTATGTATACACATGTATCTATCTATCTATCTATCTATCTATCTATCTATCTATCTATCTATCTATCTATCTATCTATCTATCTATCTAGTTAGTCAGAGAGTAGATCTGATTCCCTGATTGCACCCCAAATTGCAGGCTCAAAGTAAGTAAAAATGTTAGTTATTTTGAGAATACTATCTTGAGATGCTTGTCAGCCAATGTAGTAAAGCATTTATGTCCTGGCCAGCAAAGAATGTGCTGTTATATATTAATTAAACTTAAAAAGAATGCTGCAAAGAAGCAAGTAGTAATTCCCTGCCTCATGTACAAAAAAAATACAAATACAATTTTCTAAATATACACACAGAAAGATTTTCACTCAGCCTACATTTGAATGCCCCCATCCCATCTAAGCAGGTGCAAGTGAGCGTATATGTACAGCATGCATCCACTGTTCTGAACATACTCACAGTGAAGATACACAAGGGAGCAGATGTATTAAGCCTGGAGAAGTGATAAGTGCAAGGTGATAACGCACCAGCCAATCAGCTCCAATATGTAAATTGTCAGTTAGGAGCTGATTGCCTGGTGCGTTATCACCTTCCACTTATAACTACTTTATCACTTCTCCAGGCTGAGGGGTCTATTTGCTAAGGGGGTAATTCCAAGTTGATCGCAGCAGGAATTCTGTTAGCAATTGGGCAAAACCATGTGCACTGCAGGGGAGGCAGATATAACATGTGCAGAGAGAGTTAGATTTGGGTGTGGTGTGTTCAATCTGCAATCTAATTTGCAGTGTAAAAATAAAGCAGCCAGTATTTACCCTGCACAGAAATAAAATAACCCACCCAAATCTAACTCTCTCTGCACATGTTATATCTGCCTCCCCTGCAGTGCACATGGTTTTGCCCAACTGCTAACAAATTTCCTGCTGCGATCAACTTGGAATTACCCCCTAAGCTTGGGTGGAGATAACGTCGATGAAGATAAAGTACCAGCCAATCAGCTCCTAACTGTCATTTTTCAAACCCTGCCTGTGAAATGTTAGGAGCTGATTGGCTGGTACTTGATCTCCGTTGACTTTATCTCCATCCAAGGCTTAGTAAATAGACCCTTTAATCCCTTTCCCTAATGATATGCTACGCCAACTGACAGTGTAGTCATTGGCTTTAGAACCAGGGTGTGCATTCGTTATGACTGACCTAATTCTTTTTAATGCATCTATATTCTATGGAATACTATATTTTAAATTGTGTCTAGGTATGTGAACTTTAAATACGTTTCAAGTTATTTGTGAAGGTAGGAGGTAGTCATTCTGCAACAGGGACTCTTATTAGCCACATTAATTATTGTATGCTATAAAAGAGAAACCGTTTCAATTTCATAATTATTAAACATAAAATTTAAATTATAAATTTAACATTTTTATAATTCTGTGCAGTTTGTCACCATCCTCCACCCCTTAACCTGCCTCCCTCCTGAGACATCTGTCTCCGTTTTCCTCCTTGTATCCACGCCTCTACAGGTACTGTGTACTGCATGATGAGGGATTTCTGCACTTCTGAGCTTGTAAAGCTGTCAAATACTGTTGCATAACATAAAAGTAGATTCATAGAAGCTCCATAAATATACTTTTATCATTCTGCAGTAGCTGAATTTGAAGTTTATCCACTTAGGATACTAGCAGGTGAAATCCCAATGTTCAGAATGCCGCCACTAGCATTCCAATGGTAAGTACTGGGGCTAGGGTTAGTAATAGGTTTTGCCACTAGGGGGAGAGTTAGGGCTAGGCTGGGGGGGTGGGATGGTTAGGGTTAGGCTGCGGGAGGGATGGGTTAGGGTTATGAAAAGGGGTAAAATACTCGCCGGGATCTGTGACGATTTTGAACTTCCCAATGTCACTGTCGACATTCTGACCGTCAGTTTTCAACTGCCGGGATATCAATACCACCCTCATTAGCAGCTAGTATTGGCATATCATTTGAGCAGTTAATTATGAATACCTCCACAGATAAATTTAGGCATTTATGAAAAAAGGGTATGCCTATCAAACCGCCTATCAAAATAACATGCTGCATACTTAAAGCTAAAGAGTAGGGAACCCTTGCTGAAAAGGCAGGGCTGCACTACTCATTTCCTATAATAAATGCATCACATGCTGTACATAACTCTACAGTAGAACTACTGTACTGTATATGCAAGCATTTCCATATATCTCTGTTGTAAGATATGGAAGTACGCAGTCCGCCACCACAGTTCTTCCAGCTCTCAGTGGTTGTTCCTGTGCAAGGATGTATCTAGTGGTCTGAGCGCTCCTGGCAAGGCAGTGACCTCTGTTCCCTACAGTATCTGCAGTTCTTTCCCCCTCCTGCAGCTACCAGCCGTACACTACCCTTCCCACAGCCAGGTGAACTAACATGCGGGAGACCCCATAACCACCAGATACACACACTCATACAGTAGTAACACCTGGCATACTTACACAAAGCTTCTGCAGCTGGCCACAAGAGCCAGACCAGTGACCGCTGCATGGAAGGAGGAAGCCACTTCCTCAGCAGGGTGTGCACTCTCCCAAGTGCACTCCTTGCACTCTATCACAAGCACGGCTGTGGTTGCGGCCCCCACCAGTGGTGGATTTGACTGGATGTTGCATCCGCCCAGGGTGCATGAAGGTCCACACTGCATCTTGGTACTGTTACACCCCCAAAGCCAACGGTGGCACTGCCGGGCATGTCCCCTTAGGCTGGCACCCCTGGCGAGTGCCATCCTTGCCCAGGGGTAGATACGTCCCTGTTCCTGAAACCAATCTTGTTTGATGTAAAAAAAAAGAAGGGAACTTTTTTGAGGAATACAGTGTTGTCCAGCCTCAAAACTGTGTTTATTTGTTTTTATATATGTTCCTAAACAATTAATTATTTTGAAACATTTGTACATTGATTTATAACAACTAATAATTATCTATGCAGTTCAATCAAGACAAGCAACATTAAGAGTAATATAAAGAAACAAGATAACCAATAAAGAACATTACTATAACTCTAGACACAGAGCCGGCCCTAGGCATAGGTAAACTAGGCAAATGCTTATGGCATTTGGAATGTCTAGGGCAGGGCTGGCCAAACCGGTCCTCGAGATCTACCAACAGTTCATGTTTTCCAGGCCTCCTGGAGATCTGTAGAATTGTCTGTTAGGAATGAATGCAGCACATCTTAATTAGTACTGACTACACCTGTGCACCAGCTAGGTGGTCTGGAAAATGTGAACTGTTGGTAGATCTCGAGGACTGGTTTGGCCAGCCCTGGTCTAGGGGCACAAGCAGCTTCTGCTCATTAAAATAATATGAAGCATGTCTATATTCTGTGTGCAACTGCGGCTGTATCTGCATATGAAATACTACATTACAGTATATTCCTGGAAATCATTGTAAAGTAGCATTTCGTATGCAGATACAGCCACAGTCGCACACAGAAAATAGGCATTCCACATACTGTATCATTTAAATCAGCAGAAACTGCTTGTGCATCCTAGTCACATAGTGACACTAATAAGATGCATTTGAAGCAAAAAAAAGACCCCCAACATTAGCAGAGCTGGCCAGGAGCTGCTAGTTGACTCACACAGGCATCTCCTGCTGCATGGCATATTGAGGCAAGATATGAGAACACATTTGTATCCAAGCAGAGTCAGAGATCACAGTGTTAGCGGCTGTGTGCGGGTGGGTTGATTGTGCAATAGTGTCCGGCATATGTGAAAGGGGCATTGTGTGTAGTGTATAAATGCATTAATAATGTGTGGCATATGTATAAGGGGCACTGTGTGTTATTTGTTTAAGGACATTAATTATGTGCGGCTTATGTGTAAGGGGCATTATGTGAATAAGGGCATTAATAATGTGCAGCTTATATGTGTAAGGGGCTTTATGTATGTTATTATGTGTATAAAGGCATTAATAATGTGCAGCTTATGTGTAAGCGACACTATGTGTATAAGGGCATTAATAAAGGTTGGCAAATGTGTAAGTTGCATTATGTTTATAAGGACATTAATAATGTGTCATTTGTTAGGGGCATTACTGTATGGTGTTAGGTGTATAAAGGCATTATTAATGTGCGCCAGTATATGCATAAGGTGCTCTACTGTGTGGTCTAATGTATAGAAAGGACACTACTGTGTGGTCTAACGTAAATAAATAGCAATATGGTGTGGTGTAATGTGAATAAGGAGCAAGTCAGAGTGATGTAATCTGAATAAGGGGCACTACTGTGAGGAGTAAAGTACATAAGGTAAAGAAGTACTACAGTGTGATGTGACGTGAATAAGGGACACTATCACATAATATGTGAATAAAGTTGCACTACTGTGTGGTGTATGTTGAATTGGGGGTACTGTTGTGTGGTCATGCCCCCTCCCAGCAAGAACACGTCCCTTTTGTGCGGGGTAGGAGCACCAAAATGAAGACTGCTATGGCTGAAGGGGGAGGGGTGATGGTGCTGGGAAAGGGGTACTGGGTGAGAGGTGGAAATAGCGGCGGTGATAGGGGGCACTAGCCAAAATCTTACAGAGGGCAACATATTGGTTAGGGTCGGCTCTGAATGCAAACATGCAAAAATTCCTGCTGGGAGACCAGGTCGGGTGGGTCCTGGGAGTAATGCCCCATACACTCTAAACGATCCCCGCCAACATCGATATTGGCGGCGGTGGGGACCCGGCGGGGTGCTGACATCGGCAAGTGTGTACACACTTGCTGATGCCAGCGGGAAAGGGAGCAACAGCGGCGGGAGGGGGGGGAATGACACTCATGCTGCATCTGCAGCATGGCTGTCGTTAACGATGCACGAGAGCGCACATCATTAATGACATTGAGTGTAGACACTGGACGAGATTGTAAAAAGATCTCACTCACTTGGCCATTCTGAGTGAGATCTTTTACTTTCTCATCTACTGTGTATGGGGCCTAAGTGAGCTGTTGTGGGTAGGGGTTTGGCTGTCTGTGCTGGTCATGCATGCTGCGTGACGGGGAAATTAGAGGTGCTGGCCACTGAGGTGGGGGGGGGGGCTGCTCGCTACTGAATGTTTAGGGCGGCACCGCGGCTCCGGGGGTAATAATGCCCTTGGTCCTTTGCATGCAAGTTATGAATGCTGGTGGGAGGGTGGCAGTGAGGGGGACTGGGAGGGAAGTTAACAGCGGGGGGGGGGGGAGTATTTACCTGATCAGGAACTTATGTCCTGGATCCCGTCACCTTGGCCCCGAATTGTCAGCTTTGCCCTGGTGGTCTAGCAGGCTCTCCAATGCCACTGCTGCTTTCTCCTAGCTCCTGGGGCCAATATGGACACGTTCAGGTTCACGGAAGTGATATCATCTGGTGGTTGGAGGTCATGGTGCATTGTCCAGTGGGCGCCACTGGTCTCCTTTTCCCTTATGGTTCACAAGATGCTTCCTGGTATGGTAGTGGCTAGAACCCCCTTCAGGTAATGTAGCCTCTAACATCATCAGACCACATGAACCATGGGGCATACTATTTAAACCTACAGTGGCAGGAGGAAGAGCAAGGTCAGTGGGCTAGCAGTTTTACTGTCCATGTCAACATCTGTTAGTAACCTGTGGTGAGTGAAACAGAGTGAGCCACCAAGACCAAAGCATGGCGACCGAAGCAAGTCTGCAATGGTTCACTTTGGGTCCCATGTTGCACTTTGGGTCCCATGTTCTGAATCTAGCTCCTCCTCCTGCCATCACGGTTCATATAGTATGCCCCATGGTTGTGGTCTGACTGCATCTAAGTCTACATTAACTTAAGGGAGAGAGACACAACCATCCTAGCCTAGGATCTCCCTGTATCACTGTTATGAGACACTGCTGCAGCTCATTTCTGTTTGTGTGTCTGGCTGTCTACTAGCATTCCAGAATTTGTCTACTGTGTGTAGCAGCACATCTGTTTGGGAATGCTTTGCTTTGTTACCCGACTCCAGCCTGTTTCTCATAAAAGTCAGGAGCCTGGTGGATGTGCAGCAGCACAGCTGCAGAGAGTTGGTAATTATGGGAGGCTGGCTGTGCTGTGACTCTCAATGGCTCTTGTCTCCAATGTATGTGTTGTCTGTCTCTCACTCCTTGCTGGTCATAGTTTCTGGTTGCAGCTGGAGCCCTTGTCTCTAAGTTCTAGTACTAGTCGTGAAATTCTTTGATTATTTTGCTGCTGTCCTCTGCAGTATTCCTGTGTTCTTTAGCTCTGTTAGTTATGTAATTATCAGCATCCAAACGTGGTTATATCTGTGTTTAGCTCTGTATCTGTTATGTAATTAACAGCATCCAACTCAGTATTCCTGTGTCCAGCCCTGTGTGAGTACATAATCATCAGCTTCCTACTCTGTGTCAGTTGCATTATCTGTCTTGATTGCTTGTGTTATTTCTGCTTACAGTACTCCTCATCTTCTTGTTATATAGTCTCGTGTTTCCTCAATTATCTGTCTCACCTGCATACCCTCAGTACTTCCAATGCCAGTGGATCTGTCTCTTTGTTGTTTTTATTCTAACTTCTTTCTGTTGTGTAATGTCCGTGTACATACTTCATGTTCTCTCCTCACCAAAAAGCTGTCCAGAGTTTGGGAGAGTTTTATGTTTAAGTGGCTATTGTTGGTTCTCCAGTCCCTTGTCTTAGAGCAGCTCCTATCCTCTTTTGGTCTTTCGCTCCATCGGCATTGATTCAGGTCACTCAGGGGTTGAGCTCATACTTCTGCTAGTGGCGTAAGACACTGGTGGCATTCCAGTACCGGTAGGCATGTAACGCCTTATGGGAAAAGTGTCTGTTAAAGGCATAAAGACCTGCTGGTAGGTTCTATGAGGCTCAACCCCAGGTGTACAAGAGTCACTGTCCAGAAGACCTCTCTGAGCTCCGCCCTCCTTGGAAGGAGAACTGTTGCTAGCTGAAACAATCACTTTGACCTCTCCATGTTGAGTCAGCTGGTTAGTTGCCGTGAGGAGAAAGGGGGAGGACCATGGCTCCCAGAAACGAAAGGGACAGTGGGTTTGGAGGGGTGGCAGGGAAGGCTTTGAAAGCTGGCAAGGAAGAAAAATTTCCAATAATCAGATGTCCTGGCCTTTCACTGCTATGCAGATGAAACATAACTTTGCTCCAGGTAGTGAGAACCCAATGACAAACTTAAATGGGTGTCTAGCTGAACTCTAGGTGTGGATGAGTGCCAGTTGGCTGTGACTGAATCCTGAAAAAATAGAGGTCATTATGATATGTCAAGTACAAGACTGCAGCTTAGCCAACCAACAGAACTTACACTTGAGGGTTCAGAATTACAAAACACAGAACATGTGCAGAATCTTGCAATGTCCTGGATAGTGATTTGACACTTAAACATAAGGTATCAGCCACAATGAAATCCTCATTCTTCAATCTGAGGAGACTAGCCAGAATCAATCACTTAATTCCCTCAGAATATCTGCATAAAGTCATACATGCATCTACCTTGATCTCCCAGCAAAATATTTGCACTGCTTGCAGCTGGTACAAAATGTAGCTGCCAGGCTCAACCAGCCAGCCCTGTTCCACCCACATAACATGCATTCTCTACTCCCTCCACTGGGTGCAGAGAGAGTTAGATTTGGGTGTGGTGTGTTCAATCTGCAATCTAAATTGCAGTGTAAAAATAAAGCAGCCAGTATTTACCCTGCACAGAAACAAAATAACCCACCCAAATCTAACTCTCTCTGCACATGTTATATCTGCCTCCCCTGCAGTGCACATGGTTTTGCCCAACTGCTAACAAAAATCCTGCTGCGATCAACTCAGAATTACCCCCATTGTGTGTAGAATTTTGAGGGGAAAAATGATTTTTTCTCTTACGTCCTAGAGCAGGGGTGTCAAACTCAAATTCATCGGGGGCCGCATCAGCAGTTTGGTCCCCATCAAAGGGCCGGTTGTATCTGTAGGTCTATGTGTCCACTCTTTATTATCATAAATTAATGTCACTGCATTCAATTATTACTGTTTTTTGTAATAATGTAAGTAATAACTAGCTCTGAAAGGGGGAGACGCAGAGAGAGAGCGCGAGGGGGGAGACGCAGAGGGGGGAGAGACGGAGAGAGGAGCAGAGAGAGGGGGAGACAGAGAGGGGAAATGGATAGTGAGGAGATAGGGATAGAGAGGGGGGAGAGACGGAGAGAGAAAGGGGGGAGACAGACAGAGAGCGAGAAAGGAGGAGAGACGGAGAGTGGGGGGAGACAGAGAGGAAGGAGATGCATAGAGGGGGATACATGAAGAGAGAGGGGGGGCAGAGGAGCGAGAGAGAGGAGGAGCAGCACTTTCCACTTGTACAACAATAGTATTGCATTTTCCTGCCTGGCATCAGTAGTGCTTACAATCAGGGGCTGTCACTGTGCATGGAGATGGCTGCCAGTGACTCTATGCATCCCTCCCATGAACTTTTGGCGCTGGTGACAATCAGGACCGGGGTGTAACAGCCAGGTGTCCGTGTGAACAGCAATAGAGAGAGGGACTTGGAATAGTTAAACAAGTCGGGCACATGCAGCATTTGAGTCTATGGTGGAGGAGCTGAAAGCAGAGCATCTCCTTCTCCCCCTCCGGCCGGGAGTCGGGACCCGAGTCACTGACTGTGCAGTGACTGTCTTAATGCACAGGGCTCCGGGGCACTGGTGGTGGGCAGACAGGCGCAGCGTTGGTGGCGGCATTAAATGAGTCAGTGAGACTCATTGTAATGCCGGAAGCTCGGGGACCTGAACCAGCCCCCACCGCGGGAACAGTCAGCCCCCCTGTCACCGCTGATTGTAACAGCTCAGAGCTAAAGCAGCATCACCACCCGGAGCTGGCCGCGGGATCACGGAGTACCCAGCCCCGATCCCCGGCTGCGGAACACTGGCAGCTCTCAGACCCCAACACCCTCCTCCAGCCGCAGGTTATCCACTGTCCGAAGCACAACTCACCAAATCGAGGAGAGCTGCGCCATCAAGTCCGCACTGGCAAGGCTCCACCTCCTATTTTTAAAGTTTGCAGCCGGGCCACAGAGCCATCAATCAATCTGGCAGGCTAGGGATTGGCTGCAGCGAAGCGCGTCCCACGGACCCACCCATGTTTGAAATGTGAGTCCGCGGGCCATCAGACGAGGTCTGGCGGGCCGGATTTGGCCCGCGGGCCTTGTGTTTGACACCCCTGTCCTAGAGGATGCTGGGGTCCACATTAGTACCATGGGGTATATTTATCATAATAACTGCCTACTGGGGCGCTGTGTGGCTGGCTCCTTATACTCTGTGTCTCTCTGAAGGTACTCTGGGGGGAAACTGTGTCTACATTTTCCTGTGTGTGTGTGTTGATCTATCTCACATTACCATGTCTAGGGACTCTGTGTCTTGTGCTGCAGAGTGTGTATCTTACCTTGATAAAGCTGTGGATACAGCGAAACGCGTTGGTTTGGAGGAGCCGTGCACTGTTTGAATCACCAATTACACCTTGAACAAGCCTAGAAGTCCACCAGCAATTGGGAATTTTGCAGAAGTCCACAAAGGCACCAGAGATCCAGCTTTGAATAGGACTGAATCTGGTTTGGAACCAAGCAATCAAGGTTCGCCTAATATTCCAGACTTTCAACTGCTAGCATTGCAAAGTGCACCCAGGACTGTGGCGTAATTCCAAGGATTTTCACCAGTACATCTTGTCCGGCTTCCTCGTGTGGTAATACACCAAACAAACTTGCTGTGCTTGCCCTATTTGACACGTTTTTATATTTATTCATATATATATGAATTGAATGATTCATTTGTTGCAACAATTTTTATAATAAATTGTGATTATTAATTTTACATATCCAGTTTTTTAGCGCTGTTTACACACCCCTTTTCCCATCTTCTCCTGAAGAGTCTATTCCATGTACTCAGGAATGTAATATACTGTCCCAGGCTTCTGAATCCGAACCCCCACGGTTGGCTTCTATCCGGAGAATGATAGCCCAGATTTCATCTAGGATAGCTCATAATGAGACTGAAACACAGGTTTTAAGACAATCTGTAGAGGTTTTGTTGTATTCAGCTCCCACTGCCTCCTCAAAAGCCCTGGTATATACCCTAAAAAGTGTGCTCTTGCCCAGATAATGCAAGCTGACACGGACACCGACTGTGATTCAGGGGACGATGATGGTGATATACTGGGGAGGAGGGGCGGTTGGGGTCATCCCTTGCTAAGGGGGTGCAACTCATGACTGAGACTATTAGGGATATTTTACACATTACTGATAAGGTACCTGAGCACTGTTTGAAAAATCCTGGGAAAACCCGGAGAAAAAGTTCCAGATCCCAAAAAGAGTTCTCATTGCTTTTCCTTTCCCTGGGGAGGACAGGAAAAAGTGGGAAAATGCCCCTGTAGTAGACGCTTCTGTATCTAGGTTGTCTAAGAAGGTGGTTTTACCTGTTCCTGGGTCCACCGCTTTAAAAGAGCCGGCTGACCACAAGATTGAGACTACACTCAAATCATTATACACAGCTAATGGCGTAGCTTTACGATCCACTATTGCTTGTGCATGGGTTTCTAAGGCCATATAAAGTGGTCAGGCACTTTACTAGAGGAAATACATTCTATGGATAGAAGTGACAATGAATTGTTTGTACGTCACATACAGGATTCTGCAGGTTTCATGGTGGAAGCCATGAAGGACCTTGGACATCTTAATGTGAAAGCTTCTTCCATGGCTGTCTCGGCACGCAGGGCACTCTGGCTTCCCCAATGGTCTGCGGATGCTGAATCCAAGAAGAGTGTGGAGAACCTACCCTTCACAGGTCAGGCTCTGTTTGGGGAAGCATTAGATGCGTGGATCTCCACGGCAACTGCGGGTAAGTCAACTTTTCTTCCCTCTGCAACACCGCCGACTAGGAAATCTTATCCTACGTCTACAGTGCAGTCCTTTCGGACCACAAAAGTTAAAAAGTCCAAACCCCCTTCCACTTTCTTTAGAGGAGGTCGGGAGAAATCCAGAAAACATGCACCAACAGGTTCCCAGGAACAGAAACCTGGTTCTGCTTCCTCAAAATCCTCGGCATTACGGCGGACCTCCCAGCCTGGAGATCGGGCAGGTGGGAGCAAGACTAAGAAATTTCAGTCATGTCTGGGCGTCCTCATGCCTGGATCCCTGGGTACAGAATATTGTTACCCAGGGGTACAGACTGGAGTTTCAAGAACTCCCACCTCACAGATTCTTCAAATCAGGCTTACCAGCTTCGCTGACAGAAAGTGCTATCCTACAGAAAGCCATTCAAAAATTTCTAAAGTCAAATGTCATTGTTCCAGTTCCACCTCACCTAGCAAACAAGGGTTATTACTCAAATCTGTTTGTGGTACCAAAACCGGATGGTTCAGTCAGACCAATATTAAACCTAAATTCATTAAACTCTTAATTGATGGACTTCAAATTCAAGATGCAGTCTTTGAAAGCGGTGATCTCAGGTCTGGAGGAGGAGGAATTTCTGGTATCCCTAGATATCAATGATGCGTACCTTCACATTCTGATTTGGCCGCCTCACCAGGCTTATCTAAGATTTGCGCTACTGGACTGTCACTATCAGTTCCAGGCACAGCCGTTTGGCCTCTCCACGGCACTGAGGGTGTTCACCAAGGTCATGGCGGAAATTATGTTACTCCTCCGCAAGCAGGGTGTGAACATAATTCCTTATCTGGACGATCTGCTAATAAAGGTGTCTTCCGGGAATAAGTTGTTACAGAGCATTGCTCTCTCAACTACTCCGGGATCATGGATGGATCCTGAATCTTCCAAAGTCACATTTGGAGCCGACAAGGAGGCTGTCCTTTCTAGGGATGAACCTCGACACGGAAGTACAGAGGGTGTTTCTACCAGCGGAGAAAGCGTTGGTGATATAAACAATGGTCCGGGATGTCCTGAAGCCAGCCCAGGTGTCAGTTCATCAGTGCATTCACCTTCTGGGAAAGATGGTTGCCTCCTACGAGGCTCTACAGTACGGAAGATTTCATGCATGGTCCTTCCAACTGGATCTCCTGGACAAATGGTTGGGTTCTCATCTTCACATGCACCAGAGGATACGTCTGTCACCGAAAGCCAGAATCTCGCTCTTCTGGTGGCTGCAAACTTCTCACCTACTCAAGGGCCGCAGGTTCGGGATTCAGAATTGGAAGGTGGTCAAGTCTGGAATCCATCCTCCCGATAAACATTCTGGAACTAAGGGCCGTGTACAACGGTCTTCTACAGACGGCACATCTTCTAAAAGGTCAAGCCATTCAAGTTCAGTCGGACAATGTAACGACAGTGGCCTACATAAACCGACAGGACGGAACAAAGAGCAGGGCTGCAATGTCAGAGGTGACAAGAATCATCCTCTGGGCAGAAAAACACGCAGTGGCACTGTCATCAATCTTCATTCCAGGAGTTGACAACTAGGAGGCGGCCTTTCTCAGCAGACATGATCTCCATCCACGAGAATGGGGCCTCCACCCGGAGGTGTTCGCGGAGGTGACAGGTCTTTGGGGTATACCTCAAATAGACATGATGGCCTCCCGCCTCAACAAGAAGCTTTGGAGGTACTGTTCCAGGTTGAGAGATCCACAGGCAGTGGTGGTGGACGCCCTGGTGACTCCGTGGGTGTTCAAGTCAGTGTATGTGTTCCCACCACTTCCACTCATCCCAAGGATTCTAAAACTAATAAAAAGAACAAGAGTTCAGGCGATCCTCATTGCTCTGGACTGGCCAAGGAGGGCTTGGTGTGCGGATCTTCTGGAGTTACTGCTGGAAGATCCGAGGCCTCTTCCTCTTCGCGAAGACCTTCTGCAACAGGGGCCTTTCGCTTATCAAGACTTACCATGGCTACGTTTGATGGCACGGAGGTTGAACGCCAGATCTTAGCTTGGGAGGGCATTCCGAAAAAGGTCATTCCTACCCTGATACAGGCTAGGAAAGGAGAATCGTCTAAACATTATCATCGTGTTTGGAAAAAGTACGTGTCTTGGTGTGAAGCCAAAAAGTTTCCTACGGTGGAGTTTCAACTAGGGCGGTTTCTACTTTTTCTGCAAGCAGGTATGGATGTGGGCCTACGCATGGGCTCCATAAAAGTCCAGATTTCAGCCTTGTCCATTTTCTTCCAGAAACAGTTGGCTGCCCTCCATGAGGTTCAGGCATTCTTGAAAGGGGTTGTGCACATCCAGCCCCCTTTGTGTCTCCTACGGCACCTTGGGATCTTAATGTGGTGCTGCAGTTCCTGCAGTCGGATTGGTTCTAACCTTTACAGGAGGTTGATGCCAAGTTTCTTACTTGGAAGGCGGTCACACTGTTGGCATTAGCATCTGCTAGACGTGTGTCAGATTTGAGGGCATTGTCCTGCAAGAGCCCCTACTTGATTTTCTGTGACGAGAAGAGAACTTCTCGTCACAGAAAATCGTACGCTCTCTTTGTCTTTTATGATCCCAAAAAGGGATCATAAAGCAGACGATTTCTCGCTGGATCAGGCGTACTATCCAGCATGCTTATTCTACTGCAGGCTTGCAGTGTCCAAAATCCGTTAAGGCCCACTCTACTCGTAAAGTGGGTTCTTCCTGGGCGGCTGCCCGGGGTGTCTCGGCTTTACAACTTTGCAGAGTGTCTACTTGGTCAGGTTCGAACACGTTTTCTAAGTTCTACAAGTTCTATACTTTGTCCTCTGACGACCTAAAGTTTGGTCAATCGGTTCTACAGGAGCCTCCGCGCTCTCCCTCCCGTACTGGGAGCTTTGGTACATCCCCATGGTACTAATGTGGACCCCAGCATCCTCTAGGACGTAAGAGAAAATAGGATTTTAATTACCTACATCCTTTCTCGTAGTCCGTAGAGGGTGCTGGGCGCCGGCCCAGCGCTTCGTTTTCCTGCATTTGTTACTTGGTTAAGTACCGCGTTGTTACTTGGTTAAGTACTGCATTGTTACTTGGTTAAGTAGTGTTGTTCAGCTGTTGCTGACTTGATTCAAGCTGGTTAGCTTGGTTTTCTGTTGTTATGTGAGAGCTGGTGTGAATCTCACCACTATCTGTGTATTTCCTTCTGTCGAAGTATGTCCATCTCCTCGGGCACAGTTTATAGACTGAGTCTGGTAGGAGGGGCATAGAGGGAAGAGCCAGCCCACACTATTAAACTCTTAACGTGCCCATGGCTCCCAAAGGACCCGTCTGTACCCCATGGTACTAATGTGGACCCCATCATCCTCTACGGACTACGAGAAAAGGATTTACCGGTAGGGAATTTAAATCCTATTATTCCAGTTTGGAATAAGGCTGTAATATAACAAAATATGGAAAAAGTGAAGCGCTGTGAATACTTTCCGGATGCACTGTATATTTACTGTATACTAGCTGAAGACCCATTCTTTGCTATGGAATTTCAAGTATGGTCACAAAGAGATGAAAAGCGCTGATATTTAAGCAACTTTATTTAATACCGTTTTTAAAATTGATTACATATTCTTTGTCAGGCCGCACCTCTGGCTGGTCCTTCCCCCGATTGATGCTGTCAAAAGGCTGGCGCTGAGGAGAATAATCTGCCTATTTCTCTGCCTCATCCCGCCTCTGATGCCACCCTGCTCAGTGCTGTAAATGCAGGGATGACAGTCCAATCTCCGCCTGCTGTACAGACAGAGCCACGCTATTCCTGGCTCCGTCTGTACCGGTGCGCACCAATTGCAGCATCTGGGACGTGCGTGCTCAATGGGAGCATCTCTGTGCACTCCCATAGCGTGGCTAGGCGCCGTATCGCCTAGTCGTGCCAGGACTGCAAGTTTGCGATGGAGCTGCATCAGATGAACGCTGCTCCATCTGTCTGTTAAATATGTAAGGTTTGCAGGGATAGGCTGACTCTATTCAAAAGGGCCCTAGGTCTCCTGTCTTAGCTTCTTGCTCTCCTTAGGGCTCCTCCTTTGAGGTAAAAAGGTAAAGAGTTTTTCACAACGCTTAAGGTCACTGGGAGAGCAGTTGGTAACCTTTACACAGCAGATAAGCAGTTGCTGATTATTAAGGTTTCCACTAATGCATTTAAGAGTCATAATATATATCTCTCCTTTCCTCCTATTGGTCTCTGAGAGGCTCGGCAATGTTTAGTTCAAGCTACAGGTTAACCTGTAAAAATTGAGACACTATCCTCTCCTAACTGGAAATAGGTTGGTTAAGTACTTATATCTGAAATCTATATATATAAAAGGCAAATACCACTGACTCATCACAAAATCTCCTGAACCATAAGGCTGAACTGCCTTGCCAGTGGCAGTTGCAGAGCAGTCCATTATTCAAATAGGGGAGCCACACCCAGCGATGTTTGACAGAGCTTAGGGGTGGCAGTTGATGTGGCTCCCCTATTTGAATAATGGACTGCTCTGCAACTGCACTGGCAAGGAAGTCTAGGAACAGAGCATTGTTTCCTCGCCCCTCCGCTACTTGGCAATGCCAGCGCATATGCCTTCTTTATAGCCCTGGCTGGGTGGGCTATCTTAACTCCTCTGTGAGGGAGGAATTCTCAATAATAATTTCACCCCTTTTAACCCCTTTTGTGGTGGAATTTTGAAAAATCCCTTCTTAGTTGCTGCCTATGTCACAAAAGCAAGCTACTGTAAAAATGTCAAGTTCCTAGTCCTTATGGTTTAGGAGATGAGTCAGTTGTATTTACCTTATCTCCTATATATTTGGCTACATCTGTGACTCTGTGCCTGGCCGTAACGCTGGGTGGAGTCACAGCGGTGGGCGGAGTCAGCAAGTCTCTGCTCCTGCTGCCTGTCCATCTCTCTCTCCCCTTCCCCCACCCATCAGCAGCTCTGACTCCCCGGCCGCGGCGCCGGGCCAACAACAACGGCTGATGCCGCCCCCGGCATACACATTAGGAGGGACGGGTGGTGCAGGAGAAGGCTTTCATAGCCCTCCCTGCCCCGCGTACACAGACCCGCCGCCTCCTCCGCACACATCCAGCTGTCCGCTCTCCTGCTGTGACAGGAGGCGAGTGCTGCAGTGACGTCATCTCCTGCAGCACTCGCCTCCTGTCACAGAGAAGAGCCGGCACACACACTCCAGTCTCTGGGGGCTGCCAGCATCTACAGGCAAGCTGGAAATACCCCCGGAGCGATATCCGCGAGGCCACGCCCCTTTCACAGCAGACCACACCCCTTTTCGGTCGCGGGGGTTGAGAGATGTGTGTAACCGTAATACTAACCCGGTGACGCCTCTGGACACTACTGTTTACCAGCCTCAACGGTGAGTCCCTCCCACTTTACAAATGTCTCCTCTTCTGGTGCCCTCCCCCTCCACTACTTTCCCCCCCTCTCTTCATCAGCTTCCTCACTGGGGACCCTCCCTGCCGACCCGCGTCTCTATATCCCCTCCCTACCGCCCCGCGTCTCTCTATCCCCTCCCTACCGCCCCGCGTCTTTCTATCCCCTCCCTACCGCCCCGCGTCTCTCTATCCCCTCCCTACCGCCCCGCATCTCTCTATCCCCTCCCTGCCGCCCCGCATCTCTATATCCCCTCCCTACTGCCCCGCTTCTCTCTATCCCCTCCCAGCCGCCCCGCCTCTCTCTATCCCCTCCCTACAACCCCGCGTATCTCTATCCCCTCCCTACCGCCCGCGTCTCTATATCCCCTCCCTACTGCCCCGCGTCTCTCTATCCTCTCCCTACCGCCCCGCGTCTTTCTATCCCCTCCCTACCGCCCGCGTCTCTATATCCCCTCCCTGCAGCCCCGCGTCTCTCTATCCCCTCCCAGCCGCCCCGCCTCTCTGTAACCCCTCCCTACCGCCCGCCTCTTTCTATCCCCTCCCTACCGCCCCGCGTCTTTCTATCCCCTCCCTACCGCCCCGCGTCTCTATATCCCCTCCCTACCGCCCGCGTCTTTCTATCCCCTCCCTACCGCCCGCGTCTTTCTATCCCCTCCCTACCGCCCCGCGTCTCTCTATCCCCTCCCAGCCGCCCCGCCTCTCTGTATCCCCTCCCTACCGCCCCGCGTCTCTCTATCCCCTCCCAGCCACCCCGCCTCTCTGTATCTACCTGCTGACCCGCGTCTCTGTATCCCCTCCCTACCGCCCCACGTCTCTCTATCCCCTCCCTACCGCCCGCGTCTCTGTATCTCCTCCCTACCGCCCGCGTCTGTCTGTATCCCCTCCTCCCTACACCTCTGTATCCCCACCCTACCACCCCGCGTCTCTCTAACCCCTCCCTACCGCCCGCGTCTCTCTATCCCCTCCCTACCGCCCACGTCTCTCTATCCCCTCCCTGCCACCCTGCGTCTCTCTATCCCCTCCCTACCGCTCTGCGTCTCTCTATCCCCTCCCTACCGCCCTGCGTCTCTCTATCCCCTCCCTACCGCCCTGCGTCTCTCTATCCCCTCCCTACCGCCCGCATCTCTCTATCCCCTCCCTACCGCCCACGTCTCTCTATCCCCTCCCTGCCACCCTGCGTCTCTCTATCCCCTCCTTCCGCCCTGCGTCTCTCTATCCCCTCCCTACCGCCTCGCGTCTCTCTATCCCCTCCCAGCCGCCCCGCCTCTCTGTATCCTCTACCTGCTGCCCCACGTCTCTGTATCCCCTCCCCAACACCCTGCATCTCTGTATCCCCTCCCTACCGCCCACGTCTCTCTATCCCCTCCCTGCCACCCTGCGTCTCTCTATCCCCTCCCAGCCGCCCCGCCTCTCTGTATCCTCTACCTGCTGCCCCGCGTCTCTGTATCCCCTCCATAACACCCTGCATCTCTGTATCCCCTCCCTACCGTCCCGCGTCTCTCTATCCCCTCCCTACCGCCCTGCGTCTCTCTATCCTCTCCCTACCGTCCCACGTCTCTGTATCCCCTCCTCCCTACGCCTCTGTATCCCCACCCTACCACCCCACTTCTCTCTATCCCCTCCCTACCACCCTGCGTCTCTCTATCCCCTCCCTACCGCCCTGCGTCTCTCTATCCCCTCCCTGCCGCCCTGCGTCTCTCTATCCCCTCCCTACCGCCCTGCGTCTGTGTGCCCTCCCTACCGCCCTGTGTCTCTGTATCCCCTCCCTACCGCTCTGCGTCTCTGTATCCCCTCCCTACTGCCCTGCGTCTCTGTATCTCCTCCCTACCGCTCTGCGTCTCTGTATCCCCTCCCTACCGCCCTGTGTCTCTGTATCCCCTCCCTACCGCTCTGCGTCTCTCTTTCCCCTCCCTACCGCCCTGTGTCTCTGTATCCCCTCCCTACCGCTCTGCGTCTCTGTATCCCCTCCCTACCGCCCTGTGTCTCTGTATCCCCTCCCTACCGCTCTGCGTCTTTCTTTCCCCTCCCTACCGCTCTGCGTCTCTGTATCACCTCCCTACCGCTCTGCGTTTCTGTATCCCCTCCCTACGGCCCTGCGTTTCTGTATCCCCTCCCTACCGCCCCGCGTCTCTGTATCCCCTCCCTACCGCCCTGTATCCCATACACGGTGCATACCACCGGCTCCTTGATACCTTCCTGACAAACCCTCACCAGGAGTACAGGAGCCATAACCCCCTGCGGTGCCCCCAATAGTTACCGGTATATCTGTGATGCTCCGCTCTGCCGCCTCCTCCCTATTCCTCACACAGCAAGCGCAGGGCGCAAGCCCAGCACCGAGCACATGACCGCGCTGTCCATGTCCATTGGCCCTGGTACCAGCTCCAGCCATCGCCCCCTCCTCCTACTGCACCTGAGGGGGGCGCGCACATAGCGCATGCAGAGGGGACTGGTGCACCTGTGGCCGCGTGGAGACCTTGCGTGCGCAACATGTCCGTGTTGCTACACCTGAAGGATGGTACGGTGTAGAGAGAGGACACAGCTGCCCCTGCTCCGCATTGTACCAGCACTTCCCTCTATGTCTAATGACACCATTTACCTCTTAATGCGGGTATGTCTATATCACATACATCCTTATCCGTGTCCTATATATTGTTACAAATAAAATGACATAGGTATAGGTCCCGCACCCCCTCCCCCCACACCTGCATCCACCTCCCCGTCCACTCGCAGCATCTACATACTCCCTGCCTCATCCGCGGTCCCCCCCGCACCCGCTACATTCGTGCTCTGCAGGCACTGTTCACGCCGTCGCAAGGGGCTACGCCCCCTTCACCATTGGAAGCACTTTCGTTGTGCAGTATTTAACCACTAACAAACCTAGGAATGCAGGTAATACTCATACAAATATTGAACCACAGCAAGGCGTGCAGGGGTTAAGGGGGCGTAGCCCCTTTCGACGGTGTGAAGAGCGCCCGTAGGGCGTGATGAAGCACCTAGTATATATATATATATATATATATAGATAGATAGATAGATAGATAGATAGATAGATAGATAGATAGATAGATACTGTAGATATGGAAGGCAATCACATTGCTCACTGTCGGGATGCTGGTGGTCAGAATACCGACGCCAAAATCCCCACACCCGGTGAAATGTCGGCAGTCCAAATCCTGACGACCGCCCGGATCCCCCACTTGGAGCCACCACCTGAGGGGAGTGCAGCAAGCCCGTAAAGGGACACACTGCGCTCTCTCCGCGCTCTCTCCGCTGGGATTCCTTCATCGGGATATCATACTAATATCATACTAATACAGA
This sequence comes from Pseudophryne corroboree, assembly GCF_028390025.1. Lineage (NCBI taxonomy): Eukaryota > Metazoa > Chordata > Amphibia > Anura > Myobatrachidae > Pseudophryne > Pseudophryne corroboree. The sequence goes on along the minus strand of NC_086444.1, from coordinate 710,838,621 downwards.
TATAGATAATTATTCATAGATATGTAGATCTATGGAGTTAAAAATGCTGTCCTTTCCTTGGCTGCTGGTGTAACAGGGATCTGCTAATAGCCCTTGGTGAGATCAAGGGTGGTCAAGTATTTTCTGACCCCAAACTTTCTACCAGTTTGTCCACCCGTGGCATCAGGTAGGCATCAAACTGGGATACGCTGTTTAACTTTCTATAGTTACTGTAGAACTGTAAGCTGCCATTGGACTTTGTAACCAGCACAATCGTGCTATAGTACACCACCGATTGATTCAATGTAGCCAGATTCCTTGCCTGCCGGAGAGAGCAAGAACCAGAAAACTCTGGAACTGTGATTGTGTGTGAAAAAGCAAGGGGAGTACATTACCTGTAGGAGACAGGACTGAGACTGCCAGAGAGGCTGCTGCCTGTGTTTTCAGCCCAAGTGAGGTATTGGAAGGCAGCCAAACCAAAGCAAGGAGCAGGCAAGGCTGAGAGACACTTTGTGTTTCAGACTAACTGCCCGTATAGAGAGGGGCCAAGAAGAAAGAGCCCTGCATGAGGGTTAGGTTGTTTTCATTTATTTACAAGAAAGGCTGTGTTTGGATCCTGATTAAGAACCTAGACACTGCACCCATACACCCCTCTACCAAGTTTATTATCCCAGATCATCACTTGTGGTGGAGAATTGGTGTGGAAAAGATCTGTGCAGGAAAAGTGGATCACAGTGGTTTAAAGGAATAAAAGGATGCTTACTGCACTGCATAGTGGACACAAGTCAGTACTCATCAAGGTGATGAGTGGGGGAAAAAAACTGTTTTAAGTGTTTGAATGAAAAATATTCTGCATAGCTGCAAAAACTTAATGCAGAGTTTATGCAAACGGCAAATGTGGAGAAGTTGTGAAGTCTATACGTGTTTTACACAGCGTGAATATATGCAGCCAAAAATAAAGTGTTTGAACTTGTTGCAGCAGAGAAAAGGTTCATGGGAAAAGTATGGTAATCTTGTTGGAAGCTCAAGTCTGTAATCCCCATTTAAAGTGACAAAGCAAAGTAAAACGGACAGTGGGTGTAAGTGGGTCAGTGTAAGGTGCTGGGTCTGGCAGGTGAAGACTATGTCAGCATCAAAGAATATGACTTTATGAATACAGTGATGCATGCTGTTATATTATTATGAGCAGATAACTGACTTAAAGAGAAAGTCAGCAGAAGATAAAGTGTTGCATGAGTAAGTGGTTGAAAAGCTGCACAGTGAGTTGTACTCTTTAAAAATATCTTTTAACCACTTAACTGACGACTTATTTCGGCAAAAACCGCTCTGAAATTGTCGCGTTTTCTTAGGAGTGAATTAGGTGAAGAACATGAATCCCTATCCCAAATGATTTAGTTAAAAAAAAAGTTTTTTTTTAATTTTTTTTATTTTTATTTTAAATATTTATTTTCCAAACATCGATCAGGAACATTGCAACCATCGCGGCTTTCATTTTGAAAGCCGGGACAGCCTGCAGGTATACAGGGGAAGGGGGGTCTGGGGGTGGCTTGGGAGGGTTCATTTACACTCCCCAGCGGCTGCCATTGTCCTGCCGTGCTGACCGATCAGCAGTGATCGTCAGCACGGCAGTAAGTGGGGGAGAGTGCAGGGAGGCAGAGGGACCTTCCGGTCCCTCTGACAGCAGCAGCGGAGGGAAGTTTCTCTTCCCTGCCGCTGCTAACACTCCCTATCTGACTGGTTGCATCCCGTGCGACAAGGTCAGATAGAGCACTTGCAGGCATTGGTCGCATCTGATGCGACCGTGCCAGGCAAAGTGGTTAATCACGAGAAAAAAAGAGTTGGAAATTAATGTTTTTAAAGAGACTTAATTCAATTTGGCAGTTATATCTGAATGCTTTGAGGAGGCTTCAGCATAAAAATGTATTACAAAATAAGAAAATGGTGGGCTGCTTGCAAAGAATAAAGTCATAGAGCAGGATATTGCTGAATTGCGCCAGAGGTGTTTGGATTTTCAGCAGGAAGTTGAAGATTTAAGAGAATGTGTAAAAGGACATCAGAGTGATGCAGAGTGCACACAAGTGAAAAGGGCGGATATAGACAAACTCGAAGAGTGTGAATTAGAGAGTGATTCTCTGGCTGAGAAGCTTTGTGAATACTTTGGAGTAAAAGAGAAAAATCTCCACGTGCTGCAAACTCATGCTCATTTGGAGAAAGACTGTGAGGAAAAAAACAGGAAGGTTGTCCATATTGAAGCAAGTTTTAGAGATCAAATACAAACATACAAACACTCCATTTCAACTTGGCCACAGCCATAGCAAGTTCAGAATATCTGTATTAAAGAAATCAATAAAAAAAATCTAATATGATATAATCTGGTCCTGTTTACACACAATCCAAAACCGAAGTTTGGTTTGTAAATTTCAGTTCCGAACTGACAACAGACCTGAGCCAGGGCTTGGTTCCACTCGGAACCCGAAAGGTATTCTGAACCCCTAAGTTCAGGTGTGTTCGTATTTCAGGAAAACCAAACCCACAATTAGTGTATTGGTGGATTTCTGTACTGTAAATGGACTTTTGATTACGGATTACGAATTGATTTTGTCTTGGTTTTGTCTAATCTTCTATTTTTTGTCTGTTTTGTGGTCACTATCTATTTTCATTTCATTTTATCTGTCTAATGGCCTGTACACACTAGGCGATATAGTGAGCGATATTGCTCATTTTTACCCTCCTGAGCAATATTGCGTACTATATCGTCCAGTATGTATGCTGCAGACGAGGGCCGATGTGCTGTCACGGCGGTCCTTAACAACCCCCTCCGTTGGCTGTGCATGCATCTCAATCTTACGATATTGTCAGATGCTGTATGTTCAGGCTGGCTGCGGCATGATGCTACTGTGCGATATCGCTAGCAATATCGCACGGTGTGTAACACGTCGGGCGGCCTGACCAGGGAGGTTACACACTAGGCCAGGCCTGGCCAACCTGCGGCTCTCCAGCTGTTATGAAACTACATAACCTAGCATGCCCTGACATAGTTTTAGCAATCCCTAATAGCAACACTGTGGCAGGGCATGCTGGGACTTGTAGTTTCACAACAGCTGGAGAGCCACAGGTTGGCCAGGCCTGCGCTAGGCGTTGTCGCTCCTGGAGCGAATCGCCTAGTGTGTATGCAACGTTAGTTATGTGTGACTGTTGTGTTCAATCACACAACAGTCACACATAACTAACGTTGCATACACACTAGGCGATTCGCTCCAGGAGCGACAACGCCTTGCGCAGGCCTGGCCAACCTTTCAATCAAGTGTTGGCAATGTCTTTTATTTTTCTGTTTTCTTTATTGTATTTTTTTGTATATACAGTATTTGTAAGATATAAGGCTTTTAGGAGGAGAGAGGATGAGAATAGTGATATTAAGAGGAGACAGACTTCCTATTGGGGCAACAGATTAAATAGAAATAGGAAAATGATGTTCTATACTACTATCTGATGTCTGAACCTGCTAGAAACGCATTTTTGGCAACCAAGTTAGAAAACATCAATAGCAACAATGCAACTGTTGTTTTGTCGCCATAAAGACCCTATTATTATGAGTTGGTACATTGCAACTGGACTTTCCACATATGAACTTTATCACTGATGTTTGGAGGCCACAATAGGAACAGGAGAACTGTGCATGAAGAGGTTCCATTTGTTTCAACTATAAGAGACAGGGGCAAATTATTTGCTGTCAGAACTATTGATCATTTTTAAATATTTTCCTTTCAATGTGTAAATGCTTTTAATTAATTTTATTAAATATTGATTATATCATTAACATCTGTTAATACTGATTATAATTTCTTCCTCAATAACCGCTGTTTACTCTGCTTCAGTAATCAGTACTACAGTATATCTTCTCCAAAATCCTCACTGGAAGGAATCCTAAATATCATAGGTTGACAGGCAGGTTTCTAGTTGAGTTGCAAACACTTTCTCAATAACCTTTTCTAGAAAAGGAAGTTTTGATGCCATTCTGTGGTTGCTCATGCAGTCGGGGTCTTAATGGTTTTTTTTAAGAAGTGGTCTAATGATTTCGTATTTTGTTGGTTAAAATGTCTGTCTGCAAAGAGCAGTGTAATCATTTTGCAAATACAGGGTCAATTATGTCCATATTAGAATCTATAAGAAGCTTGGATGCGGCAGGGTCCAAATCACAGGTGGTTGGACGAAACATTCAGGTAATTTCAGCAATGTCTTTTACTGTACATCCCTTGGGTCCAAGCTGTTCCATGAAGATAGGTAGCTTACATTGGCAGGCTTGGTAGTTTGGCACTCCTCTGATGGCACTGTGGGGATTCCAGCCCAGATGGAGGATACCTTATCTGCAAATAATTTAGCAAACTGATTGCATCTTGACTGGGAGAGGGTACAGGCATGCTGTTTTGGAAAAGCATCTCCACTGTAAGGAAAAAGCTGGCCTTTTGTTTATTGCTGTGAGCTCATTTAAAAGGAACTCTATTTTCTTACGGGTAATTGTTGTTTCATTAGTTTGAACTTATCCTCTACCAGGTTCGCCTTCCTCCATCATCTTTCAAGTGTATGACCCTCTACTTTTTTTTTTTTCCCAACACTAACACTGTTGTCAAACCAATGGGCTTCAGGCTGTGGTATGAGGAGCCATATATGCACAGGGACAATAATATCCATTGCAGCTGTTACATGCTAGTTATAGTAACGATCTAGGGAACAAGGATCTTCACAGGCCCCTATTAACACAGATCCAGATTTTCTGCAAGAGCCTGGGGAGTCATACCCCTCCTTGGATGATACCTTGTCATCTGTATGGGTAAAGTTCTATTTCAAGGGGTTGTGACTGAGAACCAAATTGAGAGATGGCCACACCACATGACTGGGTTTTATTTTTAGGTCAGTGACTACCAATCCAATCTGGAAGACAAATTCAAGAGTGTGACCACTTTTATGTGTAGCAGAAGGAATGGCTCATGTGAGGCCCAGAGCATTCACTGTGCACGGGAGGTCTTGGCCAAGGCAGAAGAGCTCATCATCGACCCATGCATTAAAATCCCCATGGGTCAGTCATCTTGATGGTTCAGAAATGGTCGAGCAACAATATCTGCAAATTCTTGTAGAAACTTGTTTACATCTCCAGTTGAGCAGTGCGTGAGAAGTACTCTGAAACCGAATTCTGTAGAACTTCAGGCAGCGATGCACTCAAATGAGTGAATAATTTCCATTGGGTGGACCCTAAGTAATTACTATAAAACAAGTTCGTCCTTGTGAAACACTGTATGGTGCCAATGTTCAGGACCAGCCACTCTACCTGGTGAGTACACCCAACATTATTTCATTATAGCATGTGTAAACTGTTTTACAAGTTTCCAATATTAACATGCAGTGGTACTGTACATTGAACTTCATTGATGTTATCCACCTAACATATGTAAGTATATTAATATGCTATGTCCATCACATGTTTAGACTTAGTTATAAAAAGCATACCAAGCATCAAATAATATCTAAATTGTCCTGTTTACATCCACAGGTTCAATATAAAACAGGCTTGTCAACATGCACCCAACAAGCTCAGGAGGATGACAATGATGTAGACGATGAGTGTCACTAGAGAAAAAATACAAATTAGACCCTTGCATCTCTATGCATCCAGCCACCAATACTGTACAACATGAAGCACCACTAGAAACTAAAAATGATGCAGAAGTCACCGTTTACTGAACAAGAAATGCTGCATCAGCACCAATCTACTAGTCTATCAACCATCTCAGCTAAAGGTGCACTTGTTCCTGATGTGTATGGAGCATGCGATGACCTACACACTTTACAAACAAACTTCATAATTGAACAATGAGGCCAAATGCAGGACATTTGTTCACACATGCTTAATGTATCAAATGTCTAACATCACACAGGGCCGTAACTAGATGTGTGCAGAGTGTGCCTTGCACACAGCGCACTTGTGGGGGGAGTGCATCTTGTGCCGAGTCCCTGATTGCCCGCTATGGTTTTGTGACTGTACTCTGGTGCTGGAACGGTGTGTCCGCTCCCAGTGCTGGGCAAACAGTGGTATGTGGGGGAGCTGTGTTCCCTGCGGGATACAGTAGAGCACATCGCTGGGATCGAACGTCCGATCTCAGTGCTGTTAGTTCTGGGGTGGGTATCCGGTGCTGGTATATTGTATGGACTCCTTGCACCGGACTTGAAGCGGTGACTGGCAGCGCCGTGAAAACAGTGCTTTATCCTTGGCGCCACTTTGGCAGCCAATGGAAAGCGATGGCCACGGCCTTTCAAATCCGGCGCCCTCCATGAGCCACTCACAGCTCACTGAGCAGCATCCAATGGAAAGCTGCTGTGGCAAGCCAATCAGAGCTCGCCGCGCCGCAGCTGGCCCTGCCCCGGCATCTGACGTCAGACGCTACAAGCGTGGTGAAGAAAGAAGATGCCGCAGAGGAGAAGAGGAAGCGCATCGTCCGGAGCAGGGAGAAAATGCCGGACAAAGAGCTCCAGTGGCCACGGAAGAGGCCAGGAGACTCCGGGGAGGCATGCAGTGGTGGGAAGGAAAAGAGCCCAGTGAAGCTTTCCACTGCAGCTTCTTCCACTATGAAGTAGGCCCTTCTAAGGCCCTACATCTTTCCTCCCTAGGCCACCAGGGATTGGGCATTAGGACCCTGGGCAAAGTCAGGCCCTGTGCAGTGCAGCAGGCAGGAACTAGGCCCGTGGCCATAATTCAGGCATTAGGCCTGTGGGCATAAGATAGGGCACTAGGCCCTAAGAGCTGAAGCGTCCCCCCATTAGGTATATAAGGTGACTCTGGGCACTAGGCCCAATTTGTATGAACCCCTCCCCCAGGTGAATAGGGTGACTCTGTGCACTAGACCCAGGTCACTGTAAAGTGCAGCAGTAAGGCAGGCTAAAAGCCTGAGCTGCCTAATAAGGGTGATCTGGGCATTAGGCCCAGGTCACTCCAGCATAATATATAAAAGGGGTCTCTACCTGCCATAGTGTGTAAAAGGGGACTCTACTTGCCAAAATGTGTAAAAGGGGGCTCTACCTGCCGTACTGTGTAAAATGGGACTCCGCCTGCCGTAATGTGTAAAAGGGGACTCTACCTGCCGTAATGTGTAAAAGGGGACTCTACTTGCTGTAATGTGTAAAAGGGAGCTCTGCATGCCGTAATGCCTAAAATGGAACTCTACCTGCCGTACTGTGTAAAAGGGGACTCTACCTGCCGTACTGTGTAAAAGGGGACTCTACCTGGGGTAATGTGTAAAAGGGGACTCAACCTGGTGTAATGTGTGATAGGGGCTCTACCTGGAGTAATGTGTAAAATGGGGTTCTACCTGACATAATGTGTGACAGGGGCTCTACCTGGCGTAATGTGTGACCAGGGCTCCACCTGGCATAATGTGTAAAAGGGGCTCTACCTGGTGTAAAAGTGTGTAAATGGTGTTACTGTGCTGTGTAATTTGAATAATGGAGACTACAGTACAGCGTAATATGAATTGGTATTATTATTTTATGGCCACGCCCCTAGATTTTTTGGCACATTGGCTCTGTTTTGTATATGGGGGGGGGGGCAATGTTCTTTCTCTAACGTCCTAGTGGATGCTGGGAACTCCGTAAGGACCATGGGGAATAGCGGGCTCCGAAGGAGGCTGGGCACTCTAGAAAGATCTTAGACTACCTGGTGTGCACTGGCTCCTCCCACTATGACCCTCCTCCAAGCCTCAGTTAGATTTCGTGCCCGGCCGAGGTTGGATGCACACTAGGGGCTCTCCTGAGCTCTTAGAAAGTTATAGTCTTAGAATTTGTTATTTTCAGTTAGACCTGCTGGCAACAGGCTCACTGCAGCGAGGGACTAAGGGGAGAAGAAGCGAACTCGCCTGCTTGCAGCCGGATTGGGCTTCTTAGGCTACTGGACACCATTAGCTCCAGAGGGATCGACCGCAGGCCCAGCCTTGATGTTCGTTCCCGGAGCCGCGCCGCCGTCCCCCTTACAGAGCCAGAAGCAAGAAGATGGTCCGGAAAATCGGCGGCATGAAGACTCTGTCTTCACCAAGGTAGGGCACAGCACTGCAGCTGTGCGCCATTGCTCCTCTCACACACTTCACACTCCGGTCACTGAGGGTGCAGGGCGCTGGGGGGGGCGCCCTGAGGCAGCAATAAAAACACCTTGGCTGGCTAAAATACCTCAATATATGGCCCCAGGGGCTATATATGAGGTAAATACCCCTGCCAGAATTCCATAAAAAACGGGAGAATAGGCCGCGAAAAAGGGGCGGAGCCTATCTCCTCAGCACACTGGCGCCATTTTTCCCTCACAGCTCGGCTGGAAGGAAGCTCCCTGGCTCTTCCCTGCAATTCTACAGTACAGTAAGAGGGAAAAGAGAGGGGGGGCATTAAAATTGGCACTGTATACAGTATATTATATAAAAAGCAGCTATTAGGGACATAACTCAGTTAGTCCCTGTATATATATAGCGCTCTGGTGTGTGCTGGCATACTCTTACTCTGTCCCCCCAAAGGGCTTTTGTGGGTCCTGTCCTCGTTTAGAGCATTCCCTGTGTGTCTGCGGTGTGTCGGTACGGCTGTGTCGACATGTTGAATGAGGAGGCTTATATGGTGACAGAACAGAGGCCGATATATGTGATGTCGCCCCCTGTGGGGCCGACACCAGAGTGGATGGATAGGTGAAAGGTATTAACCGACAGTGTCAACTCCTTACATAAAAGGGTGGATGACGTAACAGCTGTGGGACAGCCGGCTTCGCAGCCCGCGCCTGCCCAGGCGTCTCAAAGGCCATCAGGGGCTCAAAAACGCCCGCTCTCTCAGATGGCAGACACAGATGTCGACACGGAGTCTGACTCCAGTGTCGACAAGGTGGAGACATATACACAATCCACTATGAACATCCGTGACGTGATCCCGGCAATAAAAAATGTGTTATACATTTCTGACTTTAACCCAAGCACCTCTAAAAATGGGTTTTAGGTTTGGGGAGAAAAAACAGGCAGTGTTTTGTTCCCCCATCAGATGAATAAATGAAGTGTGTGAAAGCGTGGGTTCCCCCGTTAAGAAACTGGTAATTTATAAAAAGTTACTGATGGCGTACCCTTTCCCGCCAGGTGGATAAGTTACGCTGGGAGATATCCCCTAGGGTGGATAAGGCGCTCACACGTTTGTCAAAAAAGGTGGCACTGCCGTCTTAGGATACGGCCACTTTAATAGGTACCTGTTGATAAAAAACAGGAGGCTATCCTGAAGTCTGTATTTACACACTCAGGTACTAGACTGAGACCTGCAGATAGTGCTGCTGCAGCGTGGTCGGTGACCCTGTCAAACAGGGATACTAGTTGGCAAACATAAAAACATATTAAAGACGTCGTCTTATATATGGGGGATGTACAGAGGGATATTTTGCCGGCTGGCATCCAAAATAAATGTAATGTCCATTCTGTCAGGAGGGTATTAGAGACCTGTCACTGGACAGGTGATGCTGACTTAAAAAGCGCATAGAGAGCCTTATAAGGGGAGGAATTATTTGGGGATGGTCTCTGGGACCTCGTATCCACAGCAACTGCTGGGAAGAAATAATTTTACCTCAGGTTTCCTCACAGACAAAGGTACAGTCCTTTCGGCTTCAGAAACAAATGGCGCTTCCTTTCTGTACAGAGACAAGGGTAGAGGGAAAAAAGCTGCACCAGTCAGCCTGTTCCCAGAATCAAGATTCTTCCCCCGCCTCCTGTGAGGCCACACCATGACGCGGGTGCTCCACAGGTGTAGCCAGGTACGGTGGGGGGCCGTCTCAAAAATTTCAGCAATTAGTGGGCTCGCTCACAGGTGGATCCCTGTTTCTTTCAAGTAGTATTTCAGGGGTACAAGCTGGAATTCGAGATGTCTCCCCCCAGCCGTTTCCTAAAATATGCCTTGCTGACAACTCCCTCAGGCAGGGAGGCTGTGCTAGAGGCAATTAATAAGCGGTATTCCCAGCAGGTAATACTCAAGGTGCCCCTACTTCAACAAGGACGGGGTTACTATTCCACACGGGTTGGGGTACCGAAACCGCATGGTTCGGTGTGACCCATTTTATATTTAAAATCCTTGAACACAAAAATTCAAGTTCAAGATGGAATCGCTCAGGGCGGTTATTCCAAGCCTGGACGAGGGGGATTACATGGTATCCTGGGACATCAAGGATGCTTACCTGCATGTCCCCATTTACCATCCTCGCCAGGAGTACCTCAGATTTGTGGTACAGGATTACCATTACCAAGTCCAGACACTGCCGTTTGGACTGTACATGGCACTAAGGGTGTTTTATCAAGGTAATGGCCGAAATGTTGATACTCCTTCAAAAAAAGGGAGTTGTAATTATCCCGTACTTGGACAATCTCGTTATAAGGGCGAGGTCCAAGGAGCAGTTGGTAGTCGGGGTAGCACTATTTTGGAAAGTGCTACAACAGCATGGTTGGATTCTAAACAGTCCAAAGTCACAGCTGGTTCCTATGACACGTCTACTGTTCCTGGGGATGGTTCTGGACATAAACCAGAAATAGTGTTTCTCCCGGAGGAGAAAGCCAAGGAGTTGTCATCTCTAGTCAGAGACCTCCTGAAGCCAAAATAGGTAGCGGTGCATCATTGCACGCGAGTCCTGGGAAAAATGGTAGCTTCCTACGAAGCAATCCCATTAGGCAGGTTCCATACAAGAACTTTTCAGAGGGACCTGTTGGACAAGTGGTCCGGATTGCATCTTCCGATGCATAGGCTGATAACCCTGTCTCCAAGGACCAGGGTATCTCTACTGTGGTGGCTGCAGAGTGCCCATCTTCAAGAGGGCCGCAGGTTCGGCATACAGGACTAGGTCCTAGTGACCATGGATTCCAGCCTTTGAGGCTGGGAGGCAGTCACACAGGGAAGAAATTTCCAGGGACTTTGGTCAAGTCAGGTTATTTCCCTACACATAAATATTCTGGACCTGAGGGCCATTTACAATGCCCTGAGGCCGGCAAGGCCTCTGCTTCAAAACCAATCAGACAACATCACGGCAGTCGCCCATGTAAACCAACAGGGCGGCACAAGAAGCAGGATGGCGATGGCAGAAGCCACAAGGATTCTCCGATAGGCGGAAAATCATGTGTTAGCACTGTCAGCAGTGTTCATTCCCGGAGTGGACAACTGGGAAGCAGATCTTCTCAACAGACACGACCTCCACCCGGGAGAATGGGGACTTCCTCCAGAAGTCTTCCAATAGGATTGTACACCATTGGGAAAGGCCACAGGTGGACATGATGGCATCCCGCCTCAACAAAAAGCTATAAAGGATATTGCACCGGGTCAAGGGACCCTCAGGCGATAGCTATGGACGCTCTGGTAACACCGTGGGTGTACCAGTCGGTTTATGTGTTCTCCCCTCTGCCTCTCATACCAAAGGTACTGAGAATAATAAGAAGGCGAGGAGTAAGAACGATACTCGTGGATGGCCAAGAAGAGCTTGGTACCCAGAACTTCAAGAATTTATATCAGAGGACCCATGGCCTCTGCCACTCAGACAGGACCTGCGGCAGCAGGGGCCCTGTCTGTTCCAAGACTTACCGTTTGTCGGCATGGCGGTTGAACGCCGGATCCTGAAGGAAAAGGGCATTCCGGAGGAAGTCATTCCTACGCTTACTAAAGCCAGGAAAGAGGTTACAGCAACTCATTATCACCGCATATGGCGAAAATATGTTGCATGGTGTGAGGCCGAAAGGGCCCCAACAGAGGAATTTTAACTAGGTCGATTTCTGCATTTCCTGCAAGCAGGAGTGACTATGGGCCTTAAATTGGGTTCCATTAAGGTACAGATCTCGGCTCTGTCGATTTTCTTTCAAAAAGAACTAGCTTCAGTACCTGAAGTTCAGACATTTATAAAAGGAGTGCTGCAGAGTCAGCCCCCGTTTGTGCCTCCTTTGGCACCTTGGGATCTCAACGTGGTGTTGAGTTTCTTAAAATCACATTGGTTTGAACCACTAAAAACCGTGGATCTGAAATATCTCACGTGGAAGGTGGTTATGTTATTGGCCTTGGCTTCTGCCAGGCGAGTATCAAAGTTGGCGGCTTTGTCTTGTAAAAGCCCTTATTTGATTTTCCATATGGATAGGGCAGAATTGAGGACTCGTCCCCAGTTTCTCCCAAAGGTGGTGTCAGCGTTTCACCTGAACCAGCCTATTGTGGTGCCTAGGCTACTAGGGACTTGGAGGACTCCAAGTTGCTAGACGTTGTCAGGGCACTGAAAATATATGTTTCCAGAACGGCTAGAGTCAGAAAATCTGACTCGCTGTTTATCCTATATGCACCTAACAAGCTGGGTGCTCCTGCTTCTAAGCAGACTATTGCTCGTTGGATTTGTAGTACAATTCAGCTTGCACATACTGTGGCAGGCCTGCCACAGCCAAAATCTGTCAATGCCCATTCCTCAAGGAAGGTGGGCTCATCTTGGGCGGCTGCCCGAGGGGTCTCGGCTTTACAACTTTGCCGAGCAGCTACTTGGTCAGGGGCAAACACGTTTGCAAAATTCTACAAATTTGATACCCTGGCTGAGGAGGACCTGGAGTTCTCTCATTCAGTGCTGCAGAGTCATCCGCACTCTCCCGCCCGTTTGGGAGCTTTGGTATAATCCCCATGGTCCTTACGGAGTTCCCAGCATCCACTAGGACGTTAGAGAAAATAAGAATTTACTCACCGGTAATTCTATTTCTCGTAGTCCGTAGTGGATGCTTGGCGCCCATCCCAAGTGCGGTTTATCTGCAATACTTGTACATAGTTATTGTTAACTAAATCGGGTTATTGTTGAGCCATCTGTTGAGAGGCTCTATTGTTTCATACTGTTAACTGTGTTTCATATCACGAGTTGTACGGTGTGATTCGTGTGGCTGGTATGAGTCTTACCCGGGATTCAAAATCCTTCCTTATTGTGTACGCTCGTCCGGGCACAGTACTTAACTGAGGCTTGGAGGAGGGTCATAGTGGGAGGAGCCAGTGCACACCAGGTAGTCTAAGATCTTTCTAGAGTGCCCAGCCTCCTTCGGAGCCCGCTATTCCCCATGGTCCTTACGGAGTTCCCAGCATCCACTACGGACTACGAGAAATAGAATTACCGGTGAGTAAATTCTTATTTTCTTGCACACAGCGCTAAAATGTCTAGTTACGGCACCGTCATCACAGCACACTCAAACTAGAATTACTAATTAATTAGCCCGCATTGTCACTAGTTTAGTCCAAAAGACCATTGCAGTTACCAGTATAGGGAGAGACTGCTTCTCAAATTTCTTTCATCCTTTGGCCATTTGCATGATAAACTGCTAGATTTCCTGGATCACTGACTTCGACCGAGACCAGCCTAAAGAGCACATCACCTACATTGGCTCCAACATATGTTCTGTGTGCATACTGGGGAGGATGAATAAGAGAGCTCTCTAGGGGTGCTGATTATGGAGGCCCTGCCAAAAAATAAGAATAGATCAGTGTTTATGCCTATTTATTTACAATTGTTGACATTAATCAGACAAAAAAAAATTAAAACAAAGTTGCTCATTAATAAAAATATTGTTTTGTATTCATTTGTAAAGCATAGTATAGTTCATGTTGACAGCATAATCTTTTTGTTTGGTGTGTACATAATGGATGTATATTACATATACTGACATTTATAATAAAGAAAATAGAGCCATGAGAGAGTAGAATTGACAATAAACAGTCACAGGTTAGGCCACAGGACAATGCTCTAAACATAAAATAAATGTGACTATAAAGGGTTACAAAGACATGAATATTCTGAGTGTGGTTTTGGGTAAACAATTACATATACTGTAAAAGAGTTTTGTTATCCACTCACTCTCTGACCTGCCTCTCCACCTCTGTAGTCTCCACATAAGAAGGTATTTGGATACCTGGCCAAATGGCCTATCTTTTTTATTTTATTTTTACTTTTATTATAGAAGTTTTGTCCAATAATCATGCAAATGACATGTACAAAATATCAGAGAAAACAAAAAAGGGACACAAAAAGCAAACACTATACATACACTCTTGTGTTTCTCCTCCTCATTTAGAAAGAGAGCCTAGGTAAGTAATCTCAAATATCTTGCCACACCAACAATTAAAAGAAAGTATAGGTATACTGCAAATAGGACAGGTGTGTGCAATTTCAGCCACCTCACCTGCCAGAACCACTTTTGTTTGGTGGGGTTCATGATCGGTTTTCCAGTGCTTTGTGAAACCACATGAAAAATATCTGGTGACTATTTCCAGAAAGATTTTCCAAAATAAATCTGGTGGTTTAATAACCATGAAAAAAAAAAATTTCAACACTGCTGCTTGATAAATTCTGGTGACTAGTTCCAGAAAGATTTTCCAAAATAAATCTGGTGGTTTAATAACCAAGAAACTGTTTTTTTCAACACTGCTGCTTGATAAATTCCCCAAAACTTTGTGATACCATACTAATGGACTGAGAACATGTATATCATAATGTAAGTACTGATTCGCTTATACTCTTATCACTTTCATTCTTAAATACATTAATATACTGTAATTCTACAACAATATATTCACTTTGTCTTTCATTTACTTATAGATAATTAAGGAACTGGTCAATATAAAAAGTCTTGAAACATCTTTGTGAATAAACAGAATGTGAAAAGTCAGCATGGCATAGACATCTTCTAGAGCACAGGTTCTCAAACTCGGTCCTCAGGACCCCACACAGTGCATGTTTTGCAGGTCTCCTCACAGAATCACAAGTGACATAATTAGCTCCACCTGTGGACCTTTTAAAATGTGTCAGTGAGTAATTAATACACCTGTGCACCTGCTGGGTTACCTGCAAAACATGTACTGTGTGGGGTCCTGAGGACCGAGTTTGAGAACCACTGTTCTAGAGCATCATGCAAAGTATGAGACTTCAGCTACTGTAGGTTGGACCTTTTCTTTCACCAGGTACAGCACAGTATTATATAATAATATACAATATGAATCCTTTAAATGTACATTTGACAACATTCAAGAATCTTAACTATACCAAAACGTCAGTGATGTACATATCTTTTCACACAGAAATGTTCCATAATATGAGATGGAAGTCATTTGAGAATAAAAAAAACAGTTGATCAGTCACAGCCACTGGAATCCATCATCCACTAGAAACTTCATGTATGAGATGCTCGAAAACTGGCTCAGGGTCAGTTATTATTATTGAAGGTACTACATATACTGTTTTGTTGAAGAGTTTGTGTTTTCACTTGTATGCATATGTTACTGTTCTCTATAGTGTATATTTGACTGATTAAGAGCTGTTTGATTTAATTCTGTAGTCTAAACCTGTAGTAATATTAACATCAATAACATTAATTTCCAGTCATTTCCAGTCAGTTGTGCACACCATCATGCAATGCTATCAGGGAGGCGTCTGATTGGCTCCAAATTTATTCTGCAGCAGGACAACAACCCCAAACACACAGCCAATGTCATTAAGAAGTGTCTTCGGTGTAAAGAAGAACAAGGAGTCCTGGAAGTGATGATATGGCCCTGATCTCAACATCATTGAGTCTGTCTGGGATTACATGATGAGACAGAAAGATCTGAGCAAGTCTACATTGACAGATCCACGGATCCACATCCACAGATCTGTGATTAGTTCTCCAAGATGTTTGGAACAGCCTCTCAACCACGTTCCTTCAAAAACTGTGGGAAAGTGTACATAGAAGAACGGGTGCTGTTTTGAAGGCAAAGAGTGGTCACACCAAATATTAATTTGATTTAGATTTGTCTTCTGTTCATTCATTTTACATTTTGTTAATTGATAAAAATAAACTATTAACACTACCAATTCTTACTTTGCAGCTTTTTTTCCACACCCGCCGAAGACTTTTGCACAGTGCTGTATAATAAATAAATAAATATATATATACATATACGTGTGTGTGTGTGTGTGTGTGTGTGTGTGTGTGTGTGTGTGTGTGTGTGTGTGTGTGTGAAAAGACTGCAGGCTTTGTGCATGTCCCATTTCCTCACAGCCTATTATATTTATATATATATATATTTTATATATATATATATATATATATATAGTATGTTGTGAGGAAATGTGGCATGCACACAGCCTGCAGTCTTTTCACACAACCAAAACGAATGCCTGCAGGGACTTCATAGGGGCAGCGTGTTGATGCAACTGCTGTCCCTGAGAAGTTTATAGCTGAATAGCGGGGAAAAGAATTGAGAAAAAAAACATTATTGTTAACAATGTTGTCTGAAAATATTCAGGATATTATCCGAGATGGTTGCAGACTTGAACCCTTAAGTTGGATAGACACTATAAGATTATCTGTCCAGTCTTTCTGGTTGGAATAAAATTTGGTAATGTATGGAAGCTAGGGGCAGATGTATCAAGCCTGGTGAAGTGATAAAGTGGAAGGCGATAAAGCACCAGCCAGTTAGCTACTAACTGTCATGTTTCAAACCCAGCTTGTGACATGACAGTTAGGAGCTGATTGACTGGTGCATTAACACTTTCCACTTTATCACTTCACCAGGCTTAATACATCTGCCCCCAAATGACAAATAACCGTTTGCTACCAAACACTGGAAAACAGTGAAAATATGTACGATCAAATAAATTGGTTAAATCAATTTCATTTAACTAATTTATCCAAAGGACCATTTTTGCAATTTTTCGGCTATTGGGACCAAATAGTTTATTATCATATGCTCCCATATGTTACCAGATTTTTGCTCCAACCAGAAAGATATACTCTTATAGTGTGAATCCAGTTTGTCAGCATCCGGGGACTTACCGGCACGCCGGGTCCACGGGGTCTGCGGTGCGGGCGGCTTCTGGGCAGCGGCGGAGGAGGGCTGCTGCGGCAAGCCCGCTCGCGGTGGGTAGGCGGCGCTGAGGGGTCCGCTCGTGGTGGTGGGACGCCGCTGCAGCGGCTCCCACTCAAGGGCAGTTACTGGGAGACCAGGGGCGGGGGAGTGTCTGGGTTCCAGCAAAGGTCTGCTGTACTGGGAGCCGCCATGTTGGAGACCAATTCTGAGGCTAAGGTGCAAACTTCCTGTGTATCCAGCCAATCCAGGGAGATCTCTCCCTATAAAAGGGGGCTGGTTCATGACAGGGGCGCCAGTGCTTCAAGTTACAACCCAGTTGTAGGTGCTATAGCTCTGTGCTCCGAGGATTCTTGCAGTTTCCTGGTACTCCCTGGTTTTGCCTGCCGTCTTTTAGTTGCTGCCGCAGTCCTGCCGTTGCTAACCCACTGCCGTCCGTGGAAGCGCTCCTGGAAACCCCGACCCAGTAAGGTCCTCCGGGCCGGACGGTTCCAGTATCTACAGCCTCGTCTTTCAAGCCACAGTCCACAGTTCTTTGTCTCCAGCCACGTCTTTAAACCACCATTCACAGTTCCGCAGTTCATTTTCTACAGCCTTGTCTTTCAAGCCACAGTCCGCAGTTCTTTGTCACCAACTACGTCTTTAAGTCACCATTCACAAGCCACAGTTCTCTACCTCAGCCTCAATCTCAAGAACTACAACTCACTGACTCCTAGCCCCGCCTACGTTCTAAATTGCTTCTTGTCCCATGAAAAGGAACTATATACAACCCCCTCGTCTTCTTCATCCGCAGACAACTACTTCCTTGGGCTAGTCTCAGCTGCCGGATCCTCAAACCCGGTTAGGCGTGACACAGTTGTAGTTATTGTTTCTCAGTGCTGTGAGTGTTTTAGAATAATTTAATAACTGCTCAAAGTAATCTCACATGGAAACATTCCCTGTCTGCCTTTTGACCCAAAATCTGAGATGCTATAGAAGTTATGATAACTGGTAAACAGACATAGTACATTTGAATATGTCCAATTTGAGAAAAGTGGTAGGAAAGATGGAAAGCTCTTTTATGCATTTTATGCAGTAGTGGATTTAGACCTCATGGGGCCCTAAGCAAGATACTTATTTAGGGCCCCCCTCCCTCAAACAATCCATAGGACTATATTTTCATTCCTAATTTATGCCCCTTACATTATTTGCTGTTTTTCCTCCTTATATTCTATTACAATATATAACTTCACCCCTTCACTGATTGTACTATGTCCCCTCACCTCTAATTTCCATTATTATACCACACAGTTACTGCATCCCTTCACTGAATGTAGCAGGTCCCCATACCCCATTATTACACCCTCACTCACTGTATAATATATAATATGTAATGTACACACACATGTATATACACACTCACATGTTATTAATTTTTATTATTGGACTCTGCTTATGAAGATTTAATAGTGGTCAGTGTTACTTATATAGCTTTGTGGTGTTAATATGTCTTGTTATGAAAGTAAGTCAAAACCTCTGACAGAATACTGGTCACGAGATGCGATGAACGTAAAGTAATGCGATTGTGAGCTCTACTGTCTGCCCAGGCCCGCTTGGGTGATGTTCAGCCAATTACCTTCTTGTTTGCATTGTAACTGGTATTCTGTTCTCTGCCCCCGTGTGCCATATTAGTTTCATTCCGCCCAGCTGGCGCTCTACCTCATGCTCTTGGTGCTACCCTGCAAATTTGGCTGGGCCATGAAAGGAGCGAAGTCCAGGCAAGGGGGATGCACCCTAAACATTAATCCTAATACCCTAGTGTATTAGGGTTGGTGTGGCTGTTAGGATTAGTTTAGGGGGTTGGGTTAGGGTATTAGGGATAGGGTATTAAGGTTTGTGTAGCTGTTTGGGTCAGGGTATTAGGGTTTGGTTTAGGGCATACAGTAGGTTCTCAAACTCGGTCCTCAGGACCCCACACAGTGCATGTTTTGCATGTAACCCAGCAGGTCCACAGGTAATTATCTCAGTTGTGATTCTGTGAGGAGACCTGCAAAACATGCACTGTATAGGGGTCCTGAGGACAGAGTTTGAGAACCTGTGGGTCAGGGTATTAGGGAGAAAGGTATTAGCGTTGATGTAGCGGGATGGCTAAGGGCATGTATAAGGGGAAAAAAAGTGCTATGGATTGTTTGAGGGAGGGGACCCCAAACCGGTATCTTGCCTAGGTCACCATGAGATCTAAATCTGGCTCTGGGTGGTGATATAATAAAAAGTCTATACAAGCAATTATATATATGGAGAAGTGCCCTCTTATCTGTATGGAGACTAAACCTACAGTAACTCCCATTCCCGCAGCCTAATCCTAACCCCCCTCCACACAGTGTAAATCTAAACCCCACCACCATCACGGTTTACCTCTCCGGGGGCCAGAAGTCACTCGTTCGGGACCCTGGCTTTCAGTATGTCGGCGCTGGGATTATGATCTCATTCAGGATGCTGGCGCCGGCATTCCGAGTAGTGTCGTAATTCTGGCATCGATATTTAGACTGCCGGGATCCTCCCTAAATAGGGAGGATCCTGCAGTCTAAAAGAAAAAAAAAACACATTACCCAAAATGAATACTAATTTACACTAACAACTTCACTTACTTTAGGAAGAAACAGACATTCTTTAGTACACTTTACTAGTGAAAGAAGGATATATTTTAACATGAATCAAAAAAACAATATTAAAAATAAAGAAAAAAATCACTGAGAGGTGGAAGTGCTTCTGCCCCTCCCTACCCGCTTATGTGCCCCCCCTTCCCCGTGTACAGACACTATGCCTTGGGGGAGTGAGTGTTGATGCTGTTTGGGGGCTGGTGGGTTGGACGCTAGCAGTAGATGAGGATGGAGCATATGTAATGGCACTTTGGCCCACCAGCTCACTGTGTGGGGTGGTTGTTGCTAGTGGGGAGATGGGATGGGGGCTGGTGGCTACACAGTCTCATGCTCCTCTGCTTGCACAAAAGACTAAACCACCAGGCCAAAATGTCTTGTCGTGGTCTCGGGTGCTGGTGATGTGTGTAGCGGCGGAGCCATCTAAACCTGAGAAGGACCTGGAAAGTAAAAAAAAATGCAAATTAAACATATTTGTACTCTTAAAAAAATAGTGGTAATTTTTGCAAGGGTTTAAAAAAATCTATGCTTGCTGAGAGGTAAGGAAACCACAAAATTAATGAAAACACGACAATGTAAGCATTGTTTTAATGTAATTTTTCAGGGGAACTTTTATAAAAATAATAATACTTTGCATATCAGTGTGCTTTAAGTATGAAACGGGGGGAAAAAATCACTGATATGGTTGTGACATAATTACATTATGTAAAGGTTGCAGGCCTTAATGTCACAATGCTAACTTTAAATTGGGCCCAAATGTATTAAGCCTTAAAAAGTGATAAAGTGGAGATGGATAAAGACAGATAAATGACCAACCAAGCAGCTCCTAACTGTCATTTTTCAAACACAGCCTGTGACATGGCAACTAGGAGCTGATTGGCTGGTACTTTATCACTTTTTATCCGTCTCCACTATATCACTTTTTAAGGCTTAATACATTTGGGCCTTAATTTTATTTGACATTACACAGAGGCCTGCTGAACCATGTTAATTTGTGTAATGTTGTGTTTTGTTTTTTCCTGGTACTTACCAGCCTCCTGCGCATCCATCTCTCTGTGCTGCCTTTTTGGTGGAGCTGGACTCCTTGAAGAACCAGATCAGTAAAAACAAATGGAATTATTTAGTGATGTTTTAATGTTTTATAATACATGTACCTTTTGCACAATATGCATCCTAAAGGATTGTAAACACCATATTTTATGTGCTATTGGCATTGCAAACACAAATAATGTTTGTTGGTTGAAGGGACATATTGCACACATTACCAAATGCCCTCTAACTGTAATAGAGTCTCACACATTCATAATAATGAAAATACAACATTGACAGGATTTACAAACAAAACCATTTACTCTTAGGATATGGCCACATCAGGGACATTTTAAGAGAGGAGGAGGCCCGTGTGCAGCCTTCTGCATCATTTGCCCCTCCTCACTGACCGAGGCACAAGGTTTTATACTTACCTCTCCGGAGTTCCCCGATGGTGCCATCCTTCTCTACAGCTGCAATAGAGTTTGAGCACAGACTCTATTGCCCATGTGCAGACCTCTGGGAACACGGCGTGGCGGCCATTTTCCTGAAGATTTTCCTAATGCGCATGCGTGAAACTCCGGAAAAATGGCTGCCACGCCACGTTTCCGGAGTTTTCAGCAGGCGCAATAGAGTTTCTTCCCCCTGGTGTTCAGACTCTATTGCGCTGCCGAAAAGGGATGGCTGCGACGGGTGACTCCAGAGAGATAAGTATTAAACACACTGCAGCCATTATAGATATGCCAATGGGCCACATATGTGTACTTAAAAAAAAAAAAAAAAAAAAAATTAGCAATTTTTAAATGCATACATTTTTTACATACTTTAGAAATATATTTTAAACAGAATTAGTGATTAAATTAATTATTCAAATCTGTTTACAGGCAATGCAGTTAAAACTAAAATATTAATACAATAATTCTACAGTGCATCCAAAAAGTATTCACAGCGCTTCACATTTTGTTATGTTACAGCCTTATTCCAAAATGGAATAAATTCATTTTTTCCCATCAAAATTCTAAACACAATACCCATTAATAACAACGTGAAAAAAGTTTTTTTTAGATTTTTGCAAATTCATTAAAAATAAAAAACTAAGAAATCACATGTACATAAGTATTCCCAGTCTTTGCTCAATACTTTGTTGATGCACCTTTGGCAGTCTTTTTGAATATGATGCCACAAGTTTGGCACACCTATCTTTGGGCAGTTTCGCCCATTCCTCTATGCAGCACCTCTCAAGCTCCATCAGGTTGGATGGGAAGCGTCGGTGCACAGCCATTTTCAGATCTCTCCAGAGATGTTCAATCGGATTCAAGTCTGGGCTCTGGCTGGACCACTCAAGAACATTCACAGAGTTGTCCTGAAACCACTCCATTGATATCTTGGCTGTGTGCGTAGGGTCATTGTCCTGCTGAAAGATGAACCGTCGCCCCAGTCTGAGGTCAAGAGCACAGCAAGTTTTCATCCAGGATGTCTCTGTACATTGCTGCATTCATCTTTCCATCTATCCTGACTAGTCTCCCAGTTCCTGGCGCTGAATAACATCCCCACAGAATGGTGCTGCCACCACCATGCTTCACTGTAGGGTTGGTATTGGCCTGGTGATGAGCAGTGCCTTCTTTCCTCCAAACATGACGCCTGGCATTCACGCCAAAGAGTTCAATCTTTGTCTCATCAGACCAGAGAATTTTGTTTCTCATGGCCTGAGATTCCTTCAGGTGTATTTTGGCAAACTCCAGGCGGGCTGCCATGTGCTTTTTACTAAGGAGTGGCTTTCGTCTGGCCACTCTACCATACAGGCCTGATTGGTGTATTGCTGCAGAGATGGTTGTCCTTCTGGAAGATTCTCCATTCTCCACAGAGGAATGCTGTAGCTCTGACACAGTGACCATCGGGTTCTTGGTCACCTCCCTGACTATGGCCCTTCTCCCTGATCGCTCAGTTTAGACGGCCGGTCAGCTCTAGGAAGAGTCCTGGTGTTTCTGAACTTCATCCATTTACGGATGATGGAGGCCAGTGTGCTCATTGGGACTTTCAAAGCAGCAGATATTTTTCTGTACCCTTCCCAGATTTGTGCCTTGAGACAATCCTGTATCGGAGGTCTACAGGCCATTCCTTTCACTTCATGCTTGGTCTGTGCTCAGACATGCATTATCAAGTGTGGGACCTTATATAGACAGGTGTGTGCCTTTCCAAATCAACTGAATTTACCACAGGTGGACTCCAATTAAGCTGTAGGAACATCTCACGGATGATCAGTGGGAATAGAATGCACCTGAGCTCAATTTTGAGCTTCATGGCAAAGGCTGTGAATACTTATATACATGTGATTTCTTCGTTTTTTATTTTTAATACATTTGCAAAAATCACAAAAACTTTTTTCACGTTGTCACTATGGGGTATTGTGTGTAGAGTTTTGAGGAAAAAAATGATTTATTCAATTTTGGAATAAGGCTGTAACATAACGAAATGTGGAAAAAGTGAAGCGCTGTGAATACTTTCCGGATGCACTGAATATGTTAAGCAGACATTTTGACCATGAAGAGAGAAAAAAAACAAAAAACAGTTGACACTGATTTAGGTTGGTACAGTTAAAAGGGGGACATTTTTTTGATTACTCAGCAGGATGCTTTGGTGATGCAGGAAAATCAATGTCCTGAATATGGGGCCCTGGAAGGACTTCTGGCTCAGATATTTGTTTTAGTTCCTCCCCGTATGATATATTTTGTAAGGGAGCTGCACGACCACCTCCTATCCTAAGGGCTGTAACACACGCGCCGGCTTATGCCGGCCGGGAAAAAGCCGGATGGCTTTTTTCCGTGCCGGTATTGTAATTAACAGTGTGAGGGGTAGGGTCCTTTCACACTGCACGACCCCGGCCCGGCTGCCGGGTTGCAGCCGGAAATATCCACTGGAAGGTCCGGCTGCCGGGCCTGGGCCATGCTGTCTTTGAAGGCAGAGAACCGTGTGTGTGAAGGGGAGCTTTCACACACAACGGGTTTTTTTCAAGCCGTGTCTGCTGCTGCGCATGCGCACAGCATTACACACGGCTCAAAGCCGTTGTGTGTGAAAGGCTCTGCCAGATGGCAAAAAGCCGGACAAAGTTTGTCCGGCTTTTTGCCATCCGGGAAAAACCGGAGCGTGTGTTACAGCCCTAACTGTCTTGCGGCACTCCTAAGCCAGTTTTGCCTTTGTGAAGCGCTTGACATCGTTGAAGCGCCTCTTGATGTTTTTTATGTCACATGGGAAATGACTTAATAGCATTCACCACATCAGTCACTGAGCACCATATCCTTTTGTGGGGTCACTGTGGGTATACTGCTACCATGGCATGGACCAGGGCACAATTTTCATCAAAGCTAAAATGGACATTGCACCCAGTCCATGTTTTCCCCAAGTCAGGTGCAGCCTCATCTTCCTCCTCACTCTCCACCAACTTCTCTGTGCCTCCTGCTCCTCACTGTCCTGCTCTTCTGTGCTATCCTCCAGGGATGAGCGGTGAGTTAAATGGCTCAGGAGACACTGGCTAGTACCAGAGCAAGATTTAAACAAAATGTATAAGCTCAAGGGTTCATGTGGGCATTATACACAGGTTCAGCAGTATACTGTATACTGTTGGAAATTTGGTGAGTTTTGATCAGAGATGTGTGGAAAAGATAGGCAGGGGAGGCACTGCCTCACCTGCCATAGACTTTTTACTCCAGAGTTTTGGCTATAAAAATGATTAGAATAATACAAAGAATTTCTCATATATTCTTTGTATTTTTCATATATTTATACGCTCAAAACTCCGGCGTATACGTTAGTATGACAGGAAAGGTTCTGCCTCACCCCACGTCACTTTCAGGCTGCAGTACAACATCCGCATAGTGAAACTTGCTTGTTGGTTGGTCAGAAATTTATTTTTCCTGGAGTGACATCTCGTGAGTGTCGCATGCAAGTTATATTTGTGCCTAAAATCTCGCAAGGTACAAGTTTGAACTTGCAAGAAAAACTTGCACCCTAAAAATTGCTGCGAGTTTGTGGTTAATTGGATACCACCCTAAGGGACAAAGTGAATTTTTTGCACGTCTATCAAGCAACAATTGCCACGGCTTTGTACAGAAATGCGCACTCCCATTTTTCACCCTATCCTGTTCCAAACGTGTGAAAGTGGGACTGGGGTGAAAATGGGGAAATCAGCCTGTACCTCAAAAAATGCTAAACTAACATAGGACAACAGTATAGAAGTGTATTATAGATCATATTAAAACTATTTGGGGTTCTTAAATTGGGTCAAATGACTGTTAAATGTTTTTTTGTTTTTTTTTTACAAAATTGTAAAATATAAAAGCAATTTCTTCTTCAGGATTCATAGGGTTTCCACAGGGATGGTAGGTGGTGAATTAGAGTCCCAGCTACAAACAGTTAAAGCTTTCAGCGTATCCCAGAATGCTGGGCTCCTCTCCCCTATAACCCCGCCTCCATGCTCAGACATTAATTTTTTTTTGGGCTGGTGCCTGCAGGAAGCAGCCCTTTTTTTAAGTGTTTTTTCTCTTCTCTGCGCATTCAACGCTGTAAGTCTGTCGGACTTCAGTCATGCAGCTCCATCACCCCCTGCTGGCGCCAAAACTCCCGCTTGGCCAGAGCCTCAGACAGGAACTTGTGGCAGGGGACCACACAGTACGACTAGCACCGATTGCTACTGGGACTCCGGGACTGCATGGCCGGCAATGGGGGCAGGTAAGAGGGTCCCCTTACGCATCCAGGGAGATGGACCATAGTACTGGCGTGGACAATGTCTATGGGCAAGGACTCCACTAGACCACCAGGGCATTTATGGGCATAGGTTCAGGTGGTAAAATGCCTGTTTATTAAGGCCCTTTAAGTACCTGTGGTGGAACACCAGCATAGGGGAGGCAGCACTTGACCTGTAGCCCCTCCCCCAGCTCTGGGCACCAGTCTACTGCAGATTTCCCACCCTTGATCTGCCTCACTCTCCCTCCTTCCCTCAGAGACCTGGCAGCCATCTTACAGCAGGCAGCAAGCAGGTCTTCAGGCATGCTGGGCTCCCTGTAAAAACGTCTGCAGCATGCCAGGTATTTACAATAACTTTTCTCATACGTCCTAGAGGATGCTGGGGTCACATCAAGAACCATGGGGTATAGACGGGATCCACAGGAGACATGGGCACTTTAAGACCTTCAAAGGGGTGTGAACTGGCTCCTCCCTCTATGCCCCTCCTCCAGACACCAGTTTAGAATCTGTGCCCAGGCAGACTGGATGCACATTGAGGAGCTCTACTGAGTTTCTCTGAAAAGACTTTATGTTAGGTTTTTTATGTTCAGGGAGAACTGCTGGCAACAGGCTCCCTGCATCGTGGGACTTAGGGGAGAGAAGTCAGACCTACTTCTGTGAGTTTAAAGGCTCTGCTTCTTTGGCTACAGGACACCATTAGCTCCTGAGGGTCTGATCGATAGGTACGCCTAGATGCTCGTTCCCAGAGCCCGCCGTCACCCCCCTTGCAGAGCCAGAAGTCAGAAGACAGGTGAGTAGAAGAAGATCAGAAGACTTCAGTGACGGCTTTGAGGTACCGCACAGCGGCCACGCTGTGCGCCATGCTCCCACACTCAGAGGCACTACAGGGGGGGAGGGGGATCTTGCACCCTGGGCAGAATTTTAGCCTCAAATAACTACCTGGCAAGAGCGGACTAAGTGCCAGGGCACTGTCCGGACCCCCGCCAGTATAATTTTAAAAAAAAAAGAGCGGGTCTGAAGCGCGCCATTACGGGGGCAGGGCTTAGCCCTCACAGCACACAGCCCAGCGCCATTTTCTCTACACGAGGCTGCAGAGACGCTGGTCTTTCCTCACACTGCTGTACAAGTAACAGGGTGCAAAACGGGGGGGGGGGGGGAGCAGTGATTTTGATGCATTATTTCTACCTTATAAAAGCACTGCAGGTCTGGGATATTTTCTGTAGTGTTTTCAGACCGGATTTGGGCGCTGGGGTGTGAGCTGGCAATATCTCCCTCTGTGTCTCCCTGACAGGCTTTACTGTGGGTCTGTCCCCTATAGGCCCAGTTTATCTGCGTGTGGTGGGTGCACGTGTGTCGGCATGTCTGAGGCGGAGTGCTCTTCCCAGGAGGAGACTATGTTAGGGACACAAACGGCTGTGGGAGTGACCCTGACGGCACCGCCGACACCTGATTGGGTGAATGTTTTTTGAGTGCTTTGAATGCAAATGTGGCTCTGATAAATAAAAGACTGGATAAATCTGAGTCTCAGAACCAGGCATGGAAGAAATCCATAGAGGATGTGTTGTTTCAAGTCCAGACCCCCTCGGGGTCACAAAAACGTTAATTTGCCCTGCTGGCAGACACGGATACCGACACGGACACTGACTCAAGTGTCGACTATAGTGATGCTAGATTAGATCCAAAACTGGCAAAGAGCGTTCAGTACATGATTGTGGCTATAAAAGATGCATTACATATCACTGAGGACCCTACTGTTCCTGATACTAGGGTCTGTATGTATAAAGGGAAGAAACCTGAGGTAACATTTCCTCCCTCTCATGAACTGAACACGTTTTGTGAAAAGGTTTGGGAAAGTCCTGACAAAAAGTTTCAGATTCCCAAAAGGATTGTAGTGGCGTATCCGTTTCCTCTGGGGATAGGGAGAAATGGGAGTCACCCCCCATTGTGGACAAAGCTCTGTCATGGCTATCCAAAAAGGGGGCTCCCCCGTCCCCTGACATGGCAGCCCTAAAGGACCCTGCGGATCGTAGACAGGAAAATACATTGAAATCCATTTATGTCACCACGGGTACGCTACTCAGACCAGCCATTGCATCTGCGTGGGTGAGTAGTGCTATCGAAAAATGGGCAGATGACTTGTCATCTGAAATGGATACCCTGGATAGGGATAGCATTCTTTTGACACTAGGTCATATCAGGGATGCTGCAGTCAACCTAAAGGAAGCTGTGAGAGATATTGGCCTCTTGGGATCACGGGCCAATGCCATGGCAGTCTCAGCTAGGAGAGCATTGTGGATTCATCAATGGAATGCTGATGCTGACTCTAAGAAAGCTATGGAGTCTCTACCGTATAAAGGTGGTGTGTTGTTTGGTGAC
Organism: Pseudophryne corroboree; assembly: GCF_028390025.1. Taxonomy (NCBI): domain Eukaryota; kingdom Metazoa; phylum Chordata; class Amphibia; order Anura; family Myobatrachidae; genus Pseudophryne; species Pseudophryne corroboree. The sequence continues at coordinate 710,810,986 of NC_086444.1, read as the reverse complement.
GGCCTCGCTGATTTGGTATCTACGGCTACCGCGGGTAAGTTATCGTTTTTACCTTATGTGCTTGCACCACAAAAGAAAGCACACCACTATCAGATGCAGTCCTTTCGGCCCAATAAATACAGAAAGGGCCGAGGGTCTTCCTTCCTTGCTACTAGAGGAAAGGGAAAAGGTAAACGATCACCGGCCGTGGCCGGTTCCCAGGAGCAGAAGTCCTCTCCGGCTTCTGCCAAGTCCACCGCATGACGCTGGGGCTCCTCTGCGGGAGTCCGCAGTGGTGGGGGCATGTCTCAGGCTCTTCAGTCAGTTCTGGGCTCGTTCGGCCCTGGACCCATGGGTTTTAGAAATAGTGTCCCAAGGGTACAAACTGGAGTTTCAAGACGTCCCCCCTCACCGATTTTTCAAATCAGCCTTACCAGCGTCTCTTCCAGACAGGGAGGTGGTATGCGCCGCAATACAAAAATTGTGTCACAATCAAGTCATTGTCAGGGTTCCCCCGTCACAACAGGGAGAAGGCTTTTATTCGAGCCTGTTCGTGGTCCTGAAGCCAGACGGCTTATTCAGACCAATCCTGAACCTCAAATCCCTCAATTTCTACCTAAAAAAATTCAAATTCAAGATGGAATCTCTCCGGGCAGTGATCTCCAGTCTGGAGGAGGGGGATGTTATGGTGTCGGTAGACATAAAGGATGCCTACTTGCATGTTCCCATTTATCCCCCACATCAGGCTTACCTGAGGTTTGCAGTTCCGATTTCAGACGTTGCCGTTTGGTCTGTCCACGGCTCCGAGGGTTTTCACCAAAGTAATGGCCGAAATGATGGTTCTCCTACGCAAGCAAGGAGTCACGATTATCCCGTTCTTGGACGATCTCCTGATAAAGGCGAGATCCATGGACAATTGATGCAGAACATTACGCTCTCGCTGACAATTCTGCAGCAGCATGGTTGGCTCCTAAACTTGCCAAAATCACAGTTGGTTCTGACGAGACGGCTGTAGTTTTTGGGAATGATTCTGGACACAGAATTACAGAGAGTCTTTCTTCCAGTGGAAAAGGCTCTGGAAGTTCAGTACCTGGTCAAACAAATGCTGAAACCAGCAAGAGTATCGATCCATCAATGCACTCGGTTGCTGGGAAAGATGGTGGCAGCCTACGAGGCCATTCAGTTTGGCAGATTCCATGCTAAAGTGTTTCAGTGGGACCTGTTGGACAAGTGGTCCGGGTCCCATCTGCACATGCACCGAAGGATAACCCTGTCTTCCAAGACCAGAATCTCACTCCTGTGGTGGCTGCACAGCTCTCACCTCCTAGAGGGACGCAGGTTCGGGATCCAGGACTGGATCTTAGTGACCACGGATGCGCGTCTCCGATGCTGGGGAGCAGTCACGCAGGGAGAAAGCTTCCAGGGAAGATGGTCAAGCCAGGAAATGTGTCTACACATAAACGTTCTGGAGTTAAGGGCCATTCACAACGGCCTTCTGCAAGCGGAACATCTTCTTCGCAATCGGCCCGTCTTGATTCAGTCGGACAACATAACAGCAGTAGCGTACATAAACCGCCAGGGCGGAACAAAGAGCAGAGCGGCAAAGGCAGAGGCCACAAAGGTGCTTCGTTGGGCGGAAAGGCATACAAGCGCTCTGTCAGCGATCTTGATTCCAGGAGTGGACAACTGGGAAGCAGACTTCCTCAGCAGACACGATCTCCATCCAGGAGAGTGGGGTCTTCATCAAGAGGTCTTTGCAGAAGTGACAAGTCTTTGGGGAATTCCTCAAATAGACATGATGGCGTCTCGCCTCAACAAGAAACTTCAGAGATATTGTTCCAGGTCGAGAGACCCTCAAGCAATAGCAGTAGACGCCCTAGTGACACCGTGGGTGTTTCAGTCGGTGTACGTGTTTCCTTCGCTTCCACTCATTCCAAAAGTGATAAAGATCATAAGAAGAACAAAGGTTCAAGCGATCCTCATTGTTCCAGACTGGCCAAGAAGGGCTTGGTATCCAGATCTTCAGGAATTACTCATAGGAGATCCCTGGCCTCTTCCTCTGAGGGAGGATCTGTTACAGCAGGGGCCGTGCGTGTTCCAAGACTTACCGCGACTTCGTTTGACGGCTTGGAGGTTGAACGCCGGATCCTAGCCCGAAAGGGTATTCCCAAGGTAGTCATCCCCAGGAAAGGAGTAACCATCAGGCCAGGAAAGGAGTAACGTCTAAACATTACCACCATATTTGGAGAAAATACGTGTCTTGGTGTGAATCCAAGAAGGCTCCTACGGAAGAATTTCAGTTAGGACGTTTTCTCCATTTTCTACAAGCCGGTGTGGATGCGGGCCTAAAGTTGGGCTCAATTAAAGTTCAAATTTCAGCTTTATCGGTTTTCTTCCAAAAACAATTGGCCTCCCTTCCAGAAGTTCAGACCTTCGTGAAAGGCGTGTTGCACATCCAACCTCCCTTTGTGCCCCCTGTGGCGTTGCAGTTCCTTCAATCTCATTGGTTTGAACCTTTACAGAAGGTAGAGTTGAAATTCCTTACTTGGAAAGTGGTAATGCTGTTTGCCTTGGCATCCGCAAGGCGGGTGTCTGAATTGGCGGCCTTGTCTCACAAGAGCCCTTATTTGATCTTCCATGAAGATAATGCAGAGTTGAGGACTCGTCAGCAGTTTCTGCCGAAAGTGGTTTCGTCGTTCCACTTGAACCAACCTATTGTGGTGCCAGTGGCTACTGACGCCTTGCTGGAATCAAAGTTTCTCGATGTAGTAAGAGCTTTGAAAATTTATGTCGCCAGAACGGCTCAGTTTAGGAAAACAGAGGCTCTGTTTGTCCTGTATGCTCACAATAAAATTGGGGCTTCTGCTTCCAAGCAGACTATTGCGCGCTGGATCTGTCATACGAGTCAGCAGGCTCATTCTACGGCTGGATTGCCGTTACCGAAATCGGTGAAGGCCCATTCTACCAGAAAGGTGGGCTCGTCCTGGGCGGCTGCCCGGGGGGTCTCGGCATTACAACTTTGCCGAGCAGCTACTTGGTCGGGTTCAAACACCTTTGCGAAGTTGTACAAGTTTGATACCCTGGCTAATGAGGACCTCATGTTTGGTCAATCGGTGCTGCAGAGTCAACCGCACTCTCCCGTCCGTTCTAGAGCTTTGGTATAACCCCATGGTTCTTGATGTGACCCCAGCATCCTCTAGGATGTATGAGAAAATAGGATTTTAATACCTACCGGTAAATCCTTTTCTCTTAGACCGTAGAGGATGCTGGGCGCCCGTCCCAGTGCGTACTGTATCTGCAGTTATTACTTGTGGTTACACACATGTTGTGTTACGTTTATAGTCAGCCTGTTGCTGATGTTGTTCATGCTGTTGACTTGCGTTGTGTTAAATGCCATGTTCTACGGCGTGCTTGAGGTGTGAGCTGGTATGTATCACACCTTAGTTTAACAATAAATCCTTTTCCTCGAAATGTCCGTCTCCCTGGGCACAGTTCCTATAACTGGAGTCTGAAGGAGGGGCATAGAGGGAGGAGCCAGTTCACACCCCTTTGAAAGTCTTAAAGTGCCCATGTCTCCTGTGGATCCTGTCTATACCACATGGTTCTTGATGTGACCCCAGCATCCTCTACGGACTAAGAGAAAAGGATTTACCGGTAGGTATTAAAATCCTATTATATCCTACCTGATTCAAAACAAGCTGATTAGTTGATTCAAGTGTTCATTGCAGTGATATTGTATATTTATCTGCATTGTATGTGACTGTGTGCTAGTTCTGCTGTCTGACTTTCCTTTCAGCTATATCATTTATACCTCTCTCTGTTATGTCTATAGCATGTACACAGGTGCTTTCAGGGCTATTTTTCACAGCACATACTGTACTTGTCTGTGTTCAGTCACATACTATACTCTGACTATCTATATCATATTATTTTATAGTGTAAGGGCATCTATATTGTTTTACTAACATGTCTAACAAAAAGGATGCAAACAAGCAAAATCCCCTGTGTTGCTCTCATGTAGAGTTTGCCTGGAAGGGTTATCTGCGGAGGCTGTTATACAGGTTGGCCTCCGTGCTAACTGTTATCCACCTCCTAGTCAGTCCACACCTCCTGCTCCTTCGAAGGAGCCTCCCTGGGTGGCTTTCTCTATACTATTAGTACTTATCGGGACCAACTTTCACCCACCATGGGACCCCCTATGTCGCTACCACCCAGTATAGTATCAATAGTGAATACACATTGGGTGGATACCCTGTCTGCTCGGGTTCAACAGCTAACACAAACTCTAACTAGACAAAAGGCCCTAACAAAGCTTAAACATGCCCTGGTTCGTCAAGACAGGCTACTTCTTCCTACCAATCCATGGTCTTATCAGATTCTGATGTGTCATCTGAGGAAGTGAGGATTCAGCTCTCTCAGTAGGGCATCCCCTTCAACTTCCTCAACGACGGGACCTTCTATCTCAGGGCCCATGTCTCCATCTAGATCTAGCCCATCTGTCTTTGATGGCACGGCTCTTGAGTCATCAATCCTGAGGACAAAAGGTTTTTCAAATGCTGTAATTCAAACTATGCTGATGTGGTTCGTGCTCTACGTGTCTATATAGACCGTACTGGCTCCATCAAGACGGTCTAATACTCTATCCATTCTATTTGGATTTCACATGCATGGTTGGCCTGCTAATAAGCAGATGCTGGCCAGATGGATTAGAATGGTCATTGCACAAGCTTACGTTCAAGCTGACCTTCCTGTACCATCTTCAATTTCTGCCCATTCTTCTCGGTCTATAGGACCTTCTTGGGCAGCACTGTGTGGTGAGTCTGCCGAACTATTGTGCAAGGCAGCTACAGATGGAGCCGCGCTTATCTGATGTGGCTCCATTGCATAGCAGCTTTCTCTGCATGACTAGGCGATCCGTCCACCTAGTCACACTGGGAGCGCACCGAGACGCTCCCATTCAAGTGAATGGGGCATGTGCGCGTCACGGATGCAGCGACGGGCTCGCCCAGACACAGATTGAGCCACGATTAGCGTGGCTCCATCTGTATGGGGTCTTCAGTCCACAAGTTTCTTAGGCTTTCTGCATTTGATACATTCACCTCCCAGGATGCTTCTTTTGGATGCCAGATTATTTTATCCTCTCAGGCGCATCCCCTCCCTTGAAATACTGTTTTAGGACGCCGCCGATGTTCCCTGTGAAACCCCTATAAACCCTGGAGAAGAAAACGAGAGTTATGGTAGACTTTCCTTTGTTAACTCTCTTTCTTCTAAGCTCATAGGGTCCACAGGGCACCCACCCTGATGTACCTGGCCTTTCTGGGGTTTTACAGCATTGGCCTCTGGTTCCTTTCTTCTGTCTGCGAGAATGTGTTCTTATGTGCCTAACATCTTTCTTCTCTCCTTTCCTCTTCCTGCATGGAGAGGGAGTTATATGGGAGAGGAGCCGAGCATTCTGGGATACGCTGAAAGCTTTAACTGTTTGGTGCCCGGACTCTCATCCACCACCTACAACCCCGATGTTCGATGTGGATCCTGTGAACTTCGAATAAAGAGAGTTAACAAAGATAAGTCTACCATAACTCTTTGTGGTTTTTTCAGCAAAATAAGTGCTCAAATTAAATTAAAGGGAAAGAAAAATTGGTATAAATATCAGTGACGTGCGGTGGAGTGAGGCAGGAGAGGCTGACCAGATGTATGCTTTGGCTCATATATTGCATGTAAATTTGCCTCTGGTGCTAGCCAGTGCCTCCTGAGCTATTTAGCTCACCGCACGTCCCTGATAAATATATGTTAGGGTCATTTTCATGGGAATTCATTTTTTACTACTCCCACCTGCAAGTCTAAAGACACTTGTCCCACTCATAAAACATCCCAATGTACCTATCCCATACCTTGAACCTCCATCACTTTGCGCTTTCTCATCCCAAAACTGACATTGTCATCATTGGCCAATTAAAAACTTCAAAGTGCATAATTAGTCATTAGGGGGAGGGTGGTGGTGGTGATGGTTCTCAGGGGTCCTGAACCAAATCCTGACATTTTTACCTTAAAATAGGGATTTTCCCCATGTTTTCACCTGCTCAGAGTAGGTGAAGTGAAATCACGGTAAATTATTGTAGGAAAAGTTTTCTCCGCAAATTGGATTGTTTTTTTTTACGATTCGCAGTAAAAGTCTGTTTTTTCACGTGAAAACGGGTTATCGCTGCTAATAGGATACCCCCTTAGTGTCCATGTACCCTGCATGCTGTAGTACTGACAGACTTTTTTTGCACGCACTACAAGCATCCTCCTAGTCTGACCTGATCACAACAGGAGCTTTGTATAATGCGTGCACCATAGGGGTTACCTCGGGTGTAGTATGGCTGACCAGCGGTCAGGAGACCGCCGGTCAGCTTACCGACGCCGGGATCCCGGCGGGGAGGGGCGAGTGCAGCAAGCCCCTTGCGGGCTTGCTGCGCTGCAGGCTCGGTGGCGACCTACGGTCACCACGGGTTCAATTCATGGGTGTCGTGGACACCCACGAGTGGAAATAGTCCCTGTTGGTCGGCATGCTGACCATCAGGATAGTGAGGGGTCGGGATGGTGGAGGAGGTCATGTGACTATCGGTCTCCCGACCGCCGGTCACATGAATACCACCCGTTACCTCAAATTTTCATGCATGCACAGGTACTGTATGTGAACTGTCTCTCAAGTACTGTATGTGAACATGGTCATTGCGGTGCATAATTGCATGCGACTCAGGTCTAGGGCCTTTCTGAGCAACTTTTCATCTGACCCAATAATATTTATAATACTTCCATTTACCTACTTACTTCACTAGAATCATGGTTTCTGGGTTAAAGCGCAAATTGTTCTTATGGACATAAGAGTTTGCTTTAGGCAGAATTGTCTGACAGCTATTTAACAACATTTCTCTTACGTCCTAGAGGATGCTGGGGACTCCGTAAGGACCATGGGGTATAGACGGGCTCCGCAGGAGACATGTGCACTATAAAGAAACTTTAGAATGGGTGTGCACTGGCTCCTCCCTCTATGCCCCTCCTCCAGACCTCAGTTAGATCCTGTGCCCAGAGGAGACTGGGTGCACTGCAGGGGAGCTCTCCTGAGTTTCTCTGAAAAAAGAATGTTGTTAGGTTTTTTATTTTCAGGGAGCACTGCTGGCAATAGGCTCCCTGCATCGTGGGACTGAGGAGAGAGAAGCAGACCTACTTAAGTGATAGGCTCTGCTTCTTAGGCTACTGGACACCATTAGCTCTAGAGGGAGTCGGAACGCAGGTCTTCCCTCGCCGTTCGTCCCAGAGCCGCGCCGCCGTCCTCCTCACAGAGCCGGAAGAAAGAAGCCGGGTGAGTATAAGAAAGAAGACTTCAAAGGCGGCAGAAGACTTCAGATCTTCCCTGAGGTAAGCGCGCAGCGGTAGCGCTGCGCGCCATTGCTCCCACACACAACACCAACTGCAGGCACGGATGGGTGCAGGGCGCAGGGGGGGCGCCGTGGGCAGCAATATTACACCTCTAGGACTGGCTAGTACATATATAGGCTGCGGAGGCAGTATATATTAAAATCCCCCGCCAGTATTACAAAATTGAGCGGGACCGAAGCCCGCCGCTGGGGCGGAGCTTGATCCCACAGCACTAACCAGCGTCATTTTCTCCACAGAGCACTGCAGGGAAGCTGGCTGACCGGACTCTCCCCTGCTGAACACGGTGACACATGGCAGAAAAGGGGGGGGGGCATTTGTAACGTGCAGTGAGTGTATTATATGCAGATAATTATATATAAAAGCGCTGTTTATCTGGGAATTTTGTTTCCAGTGTTAGTTGGCGCTGGGTGTGTACTGGCATACTCTCTCTCTGTCTCTCCAAAGGGCCTTATTGGGGGACTGTCTCCATATAAATAATATATCCCTGTGTGTGTGGGGGTGTCGGTACGAGTGTGTCGGCATGTCTGAAGCGGAAGGCTCATCTAAGGAGGAGGTGGAGCAGATGATTGTGGTGTCTCCGTCGGCAACGCCGACACCTGATTGGTTGGACATGTTGAATGTTTTAAATGCAAATGTGGCTTTATTACATAAAAGGATGGACAAAGCAGTGTCCAGGGAAAAAGCAGGGAGTCAATCCATGGGTTTAGCTGTGTCACAGGGCACTTTAGGGTCCCAAAAATGTCCTCTATCCCAAATAGCAGACACTGATACCGACACGGATTCTGATTCCAGTGTCGACTACGATGATGCAAGGTTACACCCGAGGGTGGCCAAAAGTATTCATTATATGATTATTGCAATAAAAGATGTTTTGCATATCACAGATGATCCCTCTGTCCCTGACACGAGGGTGCACATGTTTAAGGAAAAGAAACCAGAGGTAACCTTTCCCCCGTCTCATGAGCTAAACGAGTTATTTGAAAAAGCTTGGGAAACTCCAGATAAAAAACTGCAGATTCCCAAGAGGAGTCTTATGGCGTATCCTTTTCCTGCAAGGGACAGGGTACGATGGGAATCCTCGCCCAGGGTGGACAAGGCTTTAACGCGCTTGTCCAAGAAGGTGGCGCTACCGTCTCCAGACACGGCAGCCCTCAAGGATCCTGCTGATCGCAGACAGGAAACTACCTTAAAATCTATTTATACACATACGGGTGCTTTACTCAGGCCGGCAAAAGCATCGGCATGGGTATGTAGCGCAGTTGCAGCTTGGATGTCAGCTGACATTGATACCCTAGATAGGGATACCATTTTATTGACCTTAGGTCACATTAAAGACGCAGTCTTATCTATGAGAGACGCTCAGAGAGACGTGGGGCTGCTAGATTCGAGAGCCAACGCCATGGCGATTTCTGCTAGGCGAGCCCTGTGGACCTGCCAATGGACGGGTGATGCCGACTCAAAGAGACATCTGGAAGTTTTGCCTTACACGGGTGAGGTTTTATTTGGGGAAGGTCTCACGGACCTGGTTGCCACAGCTACCGCGGGTAAATCTACTTTTTTGCCTTTTGTTCCCCCACAGCAAAAGAAAACTCCACAATATCAGATGCAGTCCTTTCGGTCGCATAAGTCCAGAAGAGGTCGGGGCTCATCCTTCCTCGCCAGAGGTAAGGGTAGGGGGAAAAGAACGCCTGCTACGGCTAGTTCCCAGGAGCAGAAGTCCTCCCCAGCTTCCACTAAATCCACCGCATGACGCTGGGGCTCCACGGAGGGAGTCTGCACCGGTGGGGGCACGTCTTCGACTCTTCAGCCAGGTCTGGGTTCTGTCAGACGTGGATCCTTGGGCACTGGAAATTGTGTCCCAAGGCTACAAACTGGAATTCGAAGAGGTGCCTCCTCGCCGATTTTTCAAGTCGGCCTTGCCAGCTGCTCCCCCAGAGAGGGAAATAGTGTTAGCTGCAATTCAAAAGCTGTGTCAACAGCAAGTGATTATCAAGGTTCCCTTAGTCCAACAGGGGAAAGGGTACTATTCAACCCTGTTCGTGGTCCCGAAATCAGATGGCTCGGTCAGACCCATTTTAAATCTAAAATCCCTAAACCTGTACTTGAAAAAGTTCAAATTCAAGATGGAATCGCTCCGGGCAGTGATCTCTAGCCTGGAAGGGGGGGATTTTATAGTGTCACTAGACATAAAGGATGCATGCCTTCATGTCCCCATATATCCTCCTCATCAGGAGTACCTGAGATTCGCTGTACAGGACTGTCATTACCAGTTTCAGATGTTGCCGTTTGGGCTTTCCTCGGCCCCGAGGATTTTCACCAAGGTAATGGCGAAGATGATGGTGCTCCTGCGCAGGCAGGGAGTCACAATTATCCCGTACTTGAATGATTTCCTGATAAAAGCGAGATCGAGAGATCAATTGCTTAAAAGCGTGTCGCTTTCTCTGAGAGTGCTACAACAACACGGTTGGATTCTAAATCTGCCAAAGTCTCAATTGATTCCAACGACTAGTCTATCATTCCTAGGCATGATTCTGGACACGGAACAGAAGACGGTTTTTCTCCCACTGGAAAAAGCCCAGGACCTCCAGAACATGGTCAGAGACCTGGTAAAACCAAAAAGAGTGTCTGTTCATCAATGCACTCGAGTTCTGGGAAAAATGGTGGCTGCCTACGAGGCCATCCCCTTCGGCAGGTTCCATGCGAGGACATTTCAGTGGGACCTTCTAGACAAGTGGTCCGGATCCCATCTACAAATACATCAGAAGATAAGCCTTTCCCCCGGGCCCAGGGCGTCTCTCCTGTGGTGGCTGTAGAGTGCTCACCTTCTAGAGGGTCGCAGGTTCGGCATTCAAGACTGGGTTCTGATAACCACGGACGCGAGCCTCCGAGGATGGGGAGCAGTCACACAAGGAAGGAATTTTCAGGGACTATGTTCAAGCCAGGAGGCTTGTCTACACATCAACATACTGGAATTGAGGGCCATATACAACGGCCTACGACAAGCGGAGAATCTTCTTCGCGACCTACCGGTTCTGATTCAATCAGACAACGTCACAGCCGTGGCTCATGTAAACCGCCAAGGCGGGACAAGGAGCAGAGTGTCAATGAAGGAAGCCACCAGGATTCTTCGCTGGGCGGAAAATCACGTAAGCGCTCTGTCGGCGGTCTTCATTCCGGGAGTGGACAACTGGGAAGCAGACTTCCTCAGCAGACACGATCTCCATCCAGGAGAGTGGGGACTTAATCAAGAAGTTTTGGCAGAGATAACAAGTCATTGGGGACTTCCTCAAGTAGACATGATGGCGTCACGCCTCAACAAGAAGCTTCGGAGGTATTGTGCCAGGTCAAGGGACCCTCAGGCAGTAGCGGTGGACGCCCTGGTAACACCATGGGTGTTTCAGTCGGTCTATGTGTTCCCTCCTCTTCCTCTCATCTCAAAAATATTGAGAATCATAAGACGAAAAAGAGTGCAGACAATACTCATGTTCCAGATTGGCCTCGAAGGTCCTGGTATTTAGATCTTCAGGAAATGCTCACAGAAGATCCGTGGCCTCTTCCTCTCAGGGAGAACCTGTTGCAGCAGGGGCCCTGCATGTTCCAAGACTTACCACGGTTACGTTTGACGGCATGGCGGTTGAACACCGAATCCTAGCTGGGAAAGGTATTCCGGAAGAAGTCATCCCTACGCTGATAAAGGCTAGGAGGGAGGTGACGGCGAAACATTATCACTGTATCTGGAGGAAGTATGTATCTTGGTGTGAAGCCAAGAATGCTCCTACGGAAGATTTCCATCTGGGCCGTTTTCTCCACTTTCTACAGACAGGAGTGGATATGGGCCTGAAGTTAGGCTCCATTAAGGTACAGATTTCGGCTCTATCTATTTTCTTTCAGAAGGAATTGGCTTCTCTCCCAGAAGTCCAGACTTTTGTAAAGGGAGTGCTGCACATCCAGCCTCCTTCTGTGCCCCCAGTGGCACCATGGGACCTTAACGTGGTGTTACGGTTCCTAAACTCTCACTGGTTTGAACCGCTTCAGATGGTTGAATTAAAATTTCTCACTTGGAAAGTGGTCATGTTGTTGGCCTTGGCATCTGCGAGGCGGGTGTCCGAATTGGCGGCCTTGTCTCACAAGAGCCCCTATCTGATTTTCCATATGGATAGAGCAGAGTTGAGGACTCGTCCTCAATTTTTGCCCAAGCTGGTTTCATCATTTCATATGAACCAACCTATTGTGGTGCCTGTGGCTACGGGTGACTTGGAGGACTCCAAGTCCCTGGATGTAGTCAGGGCCTTAAAAATCTATGTAGCCGGGACGGCTCGGGTTAGGAAAACAGAGGCACTGTTTGTCCTGTATGCAGCCAACAAACTTGGCGCTCCTGCTTCAAAGCAGACTATTGCTTGCTGGATCTGTAACACAATTCAGCAGGCGCATTCTACGGCTGGATTGCCGTTACCAAATTCGGTAAAGGCCCATTCCACTAGAAAGGTGGGCTCTTCTTGAGCGGCTGCCCAAGGCGTCTCGGCTTTACAGCTTTGCCGAGCAGCTACCTGGTCGGGTTTAAACACTTTTGCAAAGTTCTATAAGTTTGATACCCTGGCTGATGAGGACCATGCGTTTGCTCAGTCGGTCCTGCAGAGTCGTCCGCACTCTCCCGCCCGGTGTGGAGCTTTGGTATAAACCCCATGGTCCTTACGGAGTCCCCAGCATCCTCTAGGACGTAAGAGAAAATAAGATTTTAAACCTACCGGTAAATCTTTTTCTCGTAGTCCGTAGAGGATGCTGGGCGCCCGTCCCAAGTGCGGACTATTTTTCTGCAAGGCGTGTATATAGTTGTTGCTTACACAAGGGTTATGTTACAGTTGAAATCAGTCTTTGCCTGATACTGTTTTGTTCATACTGTTAACTGGTTGCGTATATTCTAGGTTATACGGTGTGGATGGTGTGGGCTGGTATGAATCTTGCCCTTAGATTAACAAAAATCCTTTCCTCGTACTGTCCTTCTCCTCTGGGCACAGTTCTCTAACTGAGGTCTGGAGGAGGGGCATAGAGGGAGGAGCCAGTGCACACCCATTCTAAAGTTTCTTTATAGTGCCCATGTCTCCTGCGGAGCCCGCCTATACCCCATGGTCCTTGCGGAGTCCCCAGCATCCTCTACGGACTAGGAGAAAAAGATTTACCGGTAGGTTTAAAATCTTATTTTCAATTTATTTGTTGCTTGTCCTCTCCAGCTTTCTCCTCACCAAATGCCAAGTATGTGTTCAGTTTATTGGTGCTCCCTTTGTTTGCATGGGTTTCCTTTGGGTACTCCTGTTTTCTCCCAGACTCCAAAAAACATTGATTGTAAGCGTCAATGGAACAGGAACTGATGCAGATGATTACATAGGGGGGTACTCAATTGGTGTCGAAAAAAACGGCACTTGTCGGAATACACGTGGGCCGATCCACGTGTTCTTGACAAAAACGCGGCTGTTATTTTAGACAGTTTAGCGCTGATGCAGATTTGAAACGGCCAGCATTGAATAGTGACGTGTCGGATCCTTTCCTTCGGAGAGATCCAACTTCTATTGAATAAACCTCATATTCTTTCTTTGTACAGCACTATGCAATACTGTATGTCTGTCACTTATATAAATACACTCAAATATTTAAAGTATCTAGTTACGTGACACCCAGATATTTATAAAAGTAGACTAAATTAAAACTTGAGTGAATTAATTGTGAATGTATTAATATACAGTATATGGAAAAAAATTGTTATAGCATTACTAGCCCACCCAATTATAATAATAAACAGTACAGCATTGATTTCTGTAGTAAGTGATGGAGGCTGATAATTTGTTTTCCAAGAGAAGCTTTAATGCTTAATTTCTATAAATACCCACAGTGTGTAAAACATGTAAATGTATAAATGTGAGCCACACACTAGGAGCGCTTCTTCTGTAATAACAAAACATGTTTCACATTTACTGATGTGCATCATTATTGGAGCAATATGCTGACAATTTTCTATTTTGAAAAGCATATACCATATACAAAGATTTGCTGCTTTTGGAAAATAATATTAAAAAAATGATTATATTAAAACTAAAATAGTGAGTTTAACATGGTATCTGGTCTCTAGGTCGACCACACTTAGGTCGACAATGTCTAGGTAGACAGATTTTCACAATTTTTTCCTTTTTAAAAAAAAAACTTTTTCATATTTAACGATCCACGTGGACTATGATTGGGAATAGTAACCTGTGCCGAACGGTGCACTAATTGGGATTCCCGGTCACTGTGCGGAGAAAACGACACAAAAAACAATTCATGTCGACCTTTTGACCTGTCGACCTAGAATCCCTGTCGACCTAGTTACTGTTGACCAATAGTGGTCGACCTAGACACTGTCGTCCTAAGTGTGGTCGACCTGCCATACCACACCTGTTTAACATACAGCCCTATACATAATACAGGTTGAGTATCCCTTATCCAAAATGCTTGGGACCAGCGGTATTTTGGATATGGGATTTTGGAATAATTGCATACCATAATGAGATATCATGGTGATGGGTCCTAAATCTAAGCACAGAATGCATTTATGTTACATATACACCTTATACACACAGCCTGAAGGTCATTTTAGCCAATATTTTTTTAATAACTTTGTGTATTAAACAAAGTGTGTGTACATTCACACAATTCATTTATGTTTCATATACACCATGTACTATTACACACAGCCTGAAGGTAATTTAATACAATATTTTTAATAACTTTGTGTATTAAACAAAGATTTAATACATTGAGCCACAGAAAACAAAGGTTTCACTATCTCACTCTCACTCAAAACATTCCGTATTTCGGAATATTTGGATATGGGATACTCAAACTGTAGCATATTTGTTTTTATACTACAAATGCATATTCTTTCTTTTGCATACATGATATATTATATAGAAAGCTCGCCCTTCACAGAACAATAAAGACATTATACAATGGGTCCACATGGTAACCACACTTGGGCCGCTTGGGGGGAAGGGTGTTCAAATTTAGGCTGACTAAAATAGCATACAAATTATAATAATAAAATAATAATAGTAATGGACACCTGTCTTCGCTACCAAGCTGCGAACAAGCAGGTAATGTGTAATGGTGGGCAGATACAGACCTCAATTATACCTATATGTGGTAATCATAATAAAGGACCAGGGCCGGTTCCGGGGCTTCTTACGCCCCGGGCGGCATCAGGGGGCGTGGCTTCATACAGGGGGCGTGGTCAGTTACGCCCCCTGTACTGTAGTAGGATGTGCGGTGCGCGATGACGTCATCGCGCACCGCACAGCAAAGGTCCTCTCCACAAAGGAAAACTAGACGCTAAGCGTCTAGTTCCCTTCGTGGAGAGGACCTTTGCTGTGCGGTGCGCGATGACGTCAACGCGCACCGCACATCATTACAGTTAAGGTCCTCTCCAGGAAGGGAAACTAGACGCGTAGCGTCTAGTTTCCCTTCACAGCGGGCAGCCCACGAAGGGAAACTAGACGCGTAGCGTCTAGTTTCCCTTCACAGGACAGCGGGCAGCGGCAGCGGGAGGCACCACAGCAGCAGCGGATCTTGCCATGGTGCGGCGCCCTCCGGATGGCGCCAGCGCCCTTTATGTGGTGGCAAAAGTCCTGCTTGCCCGTGGCAAGATCCGCTACTGTAAAGGACACTAGTAAGCTGAGAAAAAGAGGATTGTGTAATGTGTAGTGGTGGGCATATATAGACCTGTTGTTTCTTTGGATGTTGGATAAAAATAAATGTGTTATACGAAAAATCTGTGATGTAGCTGTAGTACCTGTAATGCTAGAGGACAGAAGTAAACATATTTGTGAGGGGTGTGGTGGGCATCATAAGGGGCACATGGAGAGGTGTTGGGACATTTGTGTGACTGGCACCTTTGCATTATGCTATGGGTACACCTTGATGTGTAGTACATGATAATAAGGACTCTGGGCCTTATTCAGGCTTGTTAGCAAACCAAAAAAGTTAGCAATTGAGCAAAACCATGGCCCTCATTCCGAGTTGTTCGCTCGCTAGCTGCTTTTAGCAGCATTGCACACGCTAAGCCGCCGCCTACTGGGAGTGAATCTTAGCTTAGCAAAATTGCGAACGAAAGATTCTCAAAATTGCGAATAGAAATTTCTAAGCAGTTTCTGAGTAGCTCGACACTTACTCTGCCACTGCGATCAGTTCAGTCAGTTTCGTTCCTGGTTTGACGTCACAAACACACCCAGCGTTCGCCCAGACACTCCCCCGTTTCTCCAGCCACTCCCGCGTTTTTCCCAGAAACGGCAGCGTTTTTTCACACACTCCCATAAAACGGGCAGTTTCCGCCCAGAAACACCCACTTCCTGTCAATCACACAACGATCACCAGAACGAAGAAAAAACCTCGTAATGTCGTGAGTAAAATACCTAACTGCATAGCAAATTTACTTGGCGCAGTCGCAGTGCGAACATTGCGCATGCGCAGTTTGCGAAAAATTGCTGCGATGCGATGAAAAAGAACGAGCGAACAACTCGGAATGAGGGCCCATGTGCACTGCAGGGGGGGGGGCAGATGTAACTTGTGCAAAGAGAGTTAGGTTTGGGTGGGTTATATTGTTTCTGTGCAGGGTAAATACTGGCTGCTTTATTTTTACACTGCAATTTAGATTTCAGTTTGAACACACCCCCACCCAAATCTACAGATGAACTTGTCCAAACTCATTTGCATGCAAACTAAAATAAAGTAATATGAGTACAATATTAAATTCAAAAAGTGTGATTTGACACCCCACATGTGTCACTCTACTACTAGGTGATGAAGGTGATGTTTGAAAAATTTAATAGTCCCGTAATCCACTTTATGGCACCCACACGTGATGACACACTTGTATAATGCAGAAAAGCTCACATGTATGCTTATTCATAATACAGTTAGCAGGCACGTAAATGTATCTTTATCTTCCTGGTTTTCTGTATAATAGTCTCCATATAATGGAATCATATCTCTCTTTTGTATGACTGACTAATCTCTTGTTACTATGTGGAAGAACCTCAAGGTGTGTGTGGAGAGCAGAAGAGTGTGTATAGGGAGCATCAGAGCAGGGACTGCAGGGTGTGTGTGTGTGTGTGTGTGTGTGTGTGTGTGTGTGTGTGTGTGTGTGTGTGTGTGTGTGTGTGTGTGTGTGTGTGTAGGATGCAGGAACAAGGTGTGTGTGGGGAGCAGAAGAGTGTGTATAGGGAGCAGGGACTGCAGGGTGTGTGTGTGTAGGGGGCAGGGACCAGAGGGTGGTTGTGTGTATAGGGACTGCAGGGTGTGTGTGTGTGTGTGTGTGTGTGTGTGTGTGTGTGTGTGTGTGTGTGTGTGTGTGTGTGTGTGTGTGTAGGATGCAGGGACAAGGTGTGGTATAGAAGATCTAAAGTAACTAGATAGACAGTCATTAGGTTGAGCCCATATGTATGACATGCATTAGGTCAACAGGGTCAAAATGTGGACAGTGAAAAGGTAGACAGTGGGTAAGGTCACCAAGTAAAAAATGTTGAAAGGGTCAAAAGATGGACATGACAATGGCAAGTTTTTTTTAACGTTTTTTGGGTGTCATTTTGTATGTTTCATCATCTGTGACCACAATCCGTGTCAACATGTACCTTTGCAGGCTAGCTTCGCTCACCACGCTTTGGGCAAAGTGGCTTGCTAAGGTCAACACAGGTTACTATTCCCAATTATAGTCCACATGGATGCTAAATCAAGCAAAAGTTAAAACATATGTGAAAATGCACAAAAACTTGTGTGGACCATTGTTGACCTTTTGAACCTATCGACCCGTTATACCTATCAAACTAAGCACTATCTACCTTTTGATCTGTTGATCTTTTGAACGTGTGTGTTTGTGTATGGACCACAGGGTATGTTTGCGTAGAGAAAACAGGGACTGCAGAGTGTGTGTAGGGAGCAGGGACAACAGGATGCTTGTGAGTATAAGGAGCAGGGGCTGTACGGTGGGGGTGTGTTTGTAATAGGGTGTCTGTGTGTGTGTGTGTGTGTGTGTGTGTGTGTGTGTGTGTGTGTGTGTGTGTGTGTGTGTGTGTAGGGAGCAGGGACTGCAGGGTGTGTTTAGAGGTAGAGAGCAGGGAACACGGGATGTTTAGGGTGCAGGTACCACAGGTGAGTGCGAGAGGGTGTGCCTGATGCATGGTCAGGCTGTAGGGGCATAGAAGGTCTGAGGATCATGGAAGGCCATGGAGGAGGCCCAGTACTATAGTAGCATCAGAACAGGGCTCCTCCTGCAGCTCCAAGCAATCTCTGATCCCTTGCACCTCTTCAGAGAACACATACTGTACTACTCAGAGTGGCGGCTCTTCCAAGCTAAGCACACACTAATAGCAGCACTGAGAGGATGAGAGCTATAATAAAGTGTAGAGAGCAAGGACTGCAGGGTGTATGGGGTGTATATAATAATATGTGAGTATATATAATTTCTCTAGCATCCATAAGGGATATTGGGGAGACTTAAGGAGCCGGTGCACTTTAAATTTCTTCACAGGGTGTTCTGGCTCCTCCCCTCTCTGTCCCCTCCCACAGGCAGTTTAGAGAAAAGTGCCCTCAGGAGAGGATACACATCTCTGCAGCTCCAGGGAGTTTTCTTCAGTTTCTCTTAAACTTTTATTATTTTTGGTATGCTGTTTGGGCAACAGCATAACTGCACCGTGGCAGTTAGGGGGGGGGGGGGGGGGGGGTTCACCAACCTTGCGAGGTGTCAGGGCCGCTTCCCCACTGCAGACCACTGTCCTGAGAGGTTGTTTGTTCAGCGGGGCACTGCGCCTTAGCTGTCACATTCGCAGCACGCCACACACCCCTAACAGATTCCTGAAGGTGACAACAGTGGTGAGTACAAACCGGGGGTCCCTCAGTTCATGGTGCGGCATACAGGACCCTCCTGTGGGGGACCCGCTAGAGCCTGGCTAGCGGTGGCTTAAACTAGCACTTGGGTTATGCTTTTAAGCACTTTAGGAGACATTGCCAGTATAAATACTTTGTAGCCGTGGTGCCAATGGGGGGGGGGGGGGGTGTACAGAGCTACCTCAGAGCAGGACCAGTGGCATTTTGGTGCCTTCCTCTGCTTACTGCAGCAGCAGCAGGCACACACAGCTCCTCCTGACACTCAGAAAATGCTGGAAAATTGGTACAGGGTCTAGCAAAGGGGGAGAGCCGCTATTGTACACAATCTGTGTACTATACAGGACAGAAATCATTAGTGTTTCATTGTGATATAATAAGCTGACAGCCTCACTGCGGCTGTGTAGCTGGGGTGTTCTGGTCTTCTCTCTCTGTACTGTATGTCTCCCTCTCACATACATTTATGGCAGGTTTGATAAGATTGTATGTGTATGTCATTGTATCTGTATGTGATTGTATGTGTATGTCATTGTGATTTACTGTGACAAACTATGCAGTGTGTGCCACACCAGATTCTCTCCCTTGTCATCTGATTCTGTTTCATGTGAACAATGCAGCCAATCTTCACAACTCCGTGAGGGGGCTGGTAGAGATGGTCAAGTGCCCTCCTGTCTAGGGGCCCTTAAGAATATGAAGTCTGATATGTCATCACAACTCACTGCTAATGGTCAGAAAACTCAGCTACTACAACAGGCTGTTGCAGACTTAGCTGCTAGGGCAGATGTTACACAGTTCCCCCTCTCTAACTCAGGACCACGAAAGCATGGTTTTCCTGCCTCACTATCTGATTCAGATGAGGATATACAGGAGGATGGGGATGACTTGGATCCCATTAGTGGGGATTCCGCTTCTGCTCAGAAGCCTAATGTCACTTTCCCTGATTCTGAGTTAGATGACCTATTTAAGTTAGCCTGTAAAAAATCCAGACAAGAAATACCAATTGTCAAAAAGATTTTTGCACACTTTCCCATTTGCTCCTGAAGGTAGGAAATTCTGGGAAGAACCTCTGGGAGTTGACGTATCAGTCTCGCGACTGTCAAAAAAGGTGGTGCTGCCTGCCCCGGTCTCCTTTACCGTAAAGGACTCTGGGGGCAGGAAAATAGAGATTACATTAAGTCTATCTACACAGCAGCAGGTGTATCGCAAAGGCCGGTCATAGCGGGTTGCTGGATGACCCATGCAATTCAAAAGTGGGCTTCTCAAATTCAGGAGGGACTCTCCGGGGATATGCCTCTGGTCACTACGGTGACTCTCCTGAAGCATATTTAGAACACTGCACGCATCCTGTGTGACTCGCTCAAGGAGATGGGAAATATTAATGCTAGAACTTCTGCCATGGTAGTGCCCGCACGCAGGGCCTTGTGGTTGCGTCAGTAGATAGCGGACGTAGAATCTAAGTGCAGTGTGGAATCTCTCCCCTTTTCTGGGGAATGGCTCTTTGGGGTTGAGTTGGATACGTGGATTTCCAAAGTCACTGCAGGGAAATCCACGTTTCTCCCCTCTGGGGCCCCACCGGCTAGGCGTTCCTACCCAGGGCCATCTGTTCAGTCCTTTGAGTCTAACAGATTTCTATCTAGGGCCAGAGGTGCCGCCAATGCGACTAGAGGCACCAGAGGTAAGACAAGAAGATCTGCAAACATCTCAGGAACAGAGCACCAGCTCTGCTTCCACTAAGTCCTCAGCATGGTGGTGCCCACCCTCCCTCAGGGGATCTCGAGGTGGAAGCTCGACTGCATCACTTCAGCTGCATCTGGGAGGTTTCCTGCCAGGATACCTGGGTCAAGGACCTAATTTCTTAGGGCTACAAGCTGGAGTTCGACGGTGCTCCTCCCCAACGATTTTTCAAATCAAGCTTACCAGCTTTGGAGGATATGCTAGTTATGTTGCAACAGGCCATCCAAAGGTTGGTCCAGTCCCACGTCATTGTTCCAGTACCAATACCTCATCGAGGAAAGGGTTATTGCTACAACCTGTTTGTGGTACCAAAGCCGGACGGTTTGGTAAGACCCATTTTGAATCTAAAGTCCTTGAACCCTTACCTGAAGGTTTTCAAGTTCAAGATGGAATCCTTGAGAGCAGTGATTTCGGGCCTGAAAGAACAGAAATTCATGGTTTCCTTGGATTTCAAGGACGCCTACCTTCATATTCTCCTGTTCCTGGGGATGTTGCTGGATACTGTGGCCCAGAAGGTGTTCCTCCCAGAGGACAAAGCGAGAACACTTCAGGAGATGGTCCGCATGGTGCTCCGACCTTCTCGAGTATCCATCCATCTTTGCATAGGATTGTTGGGGAAGATGGTTGCCTCATACAAGGCGATCCAATATGGGAAGTTCCTTGCCAGAATTTTCAATTGGATCTCCTGAGCAAGTGGTCTGGATCACATCTACAGATGCACCGGATGATACAGCTGTCACCTCAGACCAGGGTCCATCCTGTGGTGGCTGTAGTCCTCCAATCTCCTGGAGGGCCAGAGTTTCTGGATTCAGGATTGGATCCTCCTCATGACAGATGCAAGTCTGAGAGGATGGGGAGCTGTCAGCCAAGGGGCTCCGTTCCAGGGCAGGTGGTCAGCCCATGAAGCCCTCCTTCTGATCAACATTCTGGAACTTTGGGTGATCTACAATGCTCTACTTCTGGCCTCTCCTCTGCTCAAGGATCACGCAATCCAAATACAGTCAGACAACGCCACAGCAGTGGCGTACATCAATCGGAAAGGAGGGACAAAAAGCAGAGCCTGCATGCAAGAGGTGTCAAAGATACTCCACTGGGAGGAAAGAAATACAAGAGCAATGTCCGCAATCTTCATTCCGGGAGTCGACAACTGGGAAGCGGACTTCCTGAGTCGTCACGATCTTCACCCAGGGGAGTGGGGGCTCCACCATCAGGTGTTTCAGCAGATCATCAACCGGTGGGGTTGCCCACAAATAGACATGATGGCTTCTCAACTCAACAAGAAGCTTCACTGGTATTGCTCACGAACCAGGGGCCCTCAGACGAGGGCAGTAGATGCACGGATGTCGCTTTGGCCTTACCAGCTGGTCTACCTGTTTCCTCTGATTCCGTTGCATGCAAGGGTGCTCAAGCGAAATAGAAATAAGGGAGTCCAGGCAATTCTGGTTGCCCTGGATTGGCCTTGCAGGTCATGTTACGTGGATCTTCTAAACATGTCAGTCGAAGACCCTTGGCCTCTACCACCAAGAAGAGACCTTCAACAAGGGCCATTCGTCTGCCCGGACTTACGGCGACTTCGTTTGATGGCATGGAGGTTGAGTGGAACATCCTAGTTCACAAGGGCCTTTCCAAGAAGGTTATTGCTTCCATGGTTCAGGCCTGGAACCTGTGACATCAAAATACTATTATCATATCTGGAGAAGATATATCTTTTGGTGTGAGGAATGCACATATCCGCCTGCAGAGTTCAACTTGGGACGTTTCTTACATTTCCTGCAGGCTGGTGTGGATAAGGGCTTATGTCTGGGCTTCGTTATGGTCCAGATTTCAGCTCTCTCAATTTTCTTTCAGAAGAAATTGGCAGTGGGGCCAGAAGTTCAGACCTTCTTGTAAGGGGTGCTCCATATACAACCTCCTTTTGTGATTTGAATGTGGTGTTGGAATTTCTTCAGTCCTCCTGGTTTGAACCTCTGATGATGGTAGAAGACAAGTACAGTACGTCACGTGGAACACTGTGATGTTACTGGCCCTGGCTTCTGCTAGATTTGTCTCAGAATTGGGGGCCTTATCATGTAAAAGTCCCTACTTGGTCTTTTACGAGGACAGAGCGGAGCTCATGACTAGGCAGCAGTTCCTGCCGAAGGTTGTCTCTGCATTCCACTTGAATGAGCCTATTGTGGTTTCGTCCAGTTCTGGCACTTCTGCTCCTCCGAAGGCATTGGAGCTGCTCATGGAATCCCGGCCTTGCAACTATGCCGAAAAAGGCACAGAGTTGCTGAAACGCGTTGGCCCGAAGACCACAAATGACCAAGGATATTTACACCCTGAACGTCTATTTCTCCCTCCCTGGCCAGAGAGAGGAAGCCCGTGTACACAGAACAGCGCCGGATAACGTGACTGCGAAAACCGGTAGTAGCGGAGAACGAGCCAGAGAGATCAGCGACAGCCGAGCTGGGACTGTGCACCGCGGACACGCACCTAAGAAGACAAGAGGTACACCAGAGGGAAAAGGGACGGAAGCTGAGCCGGGACAGGTGCATATCATGCATCCCCGGCGGTAAGTATTAACAACAAGCCCGTTACCCTGTTTCCCACTGGTACTTTCACAGGCATTAGGTATGACTAGCGGGACACCGTTATAGTCAAAAACCTAGCAGCAGCACCTAACGTTATAACTATATACTATACCCATCACCACGATTGGTGAACATACACAAGGTACATAGGCTCATTTAGAGTCTATGGTAAAGGTATTCCCTAAAGGTTTACCTGACATTTTCCCCCATATAGGGGACCCTTGCAAACACTGTTATACAGCAGAAGGTTAGTCTGCAGGACTAACTTGAAGACACAACTCAGTAATTATCCCACTGAGCATTTATATATATAATAAAAGAAGTACTTGATTTTACCAACACCCATTAGTTACTGAATTTGTCAGAACATACACTCAGTTTGTGACTATATTGTTTAGCATCACACATCTAATCCGCTCTCCATACTTTCCATCTCCACATCCCCAGCCCCTCTCTCTCTCTCTCTCTCTCTCTCTATTTATTTATTTTTTAAAATATTTTTTCCCTTCTCACTCTCCCTTCCTTCCAATCTGCATACCCCCAATCCTGTGTGCGCTGACAACCCCCACATTGTGTATCTATCAAGGAGGCAGGACACCTCCCAGTCTAGCTGCACCGAATCCTTTCCCCAACCCTCTTCCTACATACCCCCATATACCCATGTATGAGTGAGCGCAGTCCCCATCTTTAAACTAACAATTAGATTGTCAGGGTTCGAGTGGCAGGCGCAGCAGTGTGGATTGGCTGCCGGTCTGCAAGCTCTGATTGGCTCATTACCAGAGCCAGATTTAAATGACGATGGCACTGTCTCTTATGGGCTGTGGCTGCAGATGTGCTTATGTCCCGCCCACCAGAGCCAGACACGCAAATCTATGATCAGATCGGGAATTACACCCATTACTGTGTGTGGCCTAATGTGGAAAAGGCGTTACTGTGTATGGCCAAATGTGTAGAGGGCATTACTCTGCGTGTGGCCTAATGTATAGGGGGCATTACTGTGTGTGGCCTAATGTGTAAGGGGCATAACTACTGTGTATCATAATATGAAAGGGTCTGTGCGGCAAAACGTGAATGGGCTCTACTGTCTGACGTAATGTGAATAAGGAACACTGCAGTATTGTGTAATGTGACAAAGGGGCACTATTGTGAATAAGGAACACTGCAGTATTGTGTAATGTGACAAAGGGGCACTATTGTGTGGCATAATTTGAATTGGTGGCAGGAGGCTGGATAGACACTGGGGACAGGAGGCTGGAGAGACTGGGCTGGAGTGACACAGGGCAAAAGGAATGAGTAATGGGGCAGGAGGCTGGAAAGACAGGCCAGGAGTTTGTTGTAGGGAAAATGGGGCAGGAAATGACAAAGGGGGCATGAGTCTGATTGAACTCTGTTGTATGATGATGACATTGGTAACATTACTACACAAACCAGGGGCGTAAGTTCATGCCAGGCAAAATAAAAGGTGGTGCCCCCCAGTGGTTCCAGCTTGCAATTGTGCTGACATCCCAGTGACTTGCCAATGGTATATCTAGGAGAATAAAGATTCCTTATTGAAGCTAATTGTAGCATAATGAATCTTTACTGTCAGGTGCTGGCTGCAAATGATAAACAGAGCCCTGAGCGGGAGTTTTATCAAAGCTCAGAGAGAGATGAAACTGAGAGAGATAAAGTACCAGGCAATCAGCTTCCGCGTTACATTTCACAGGCTGTGTTTGAAAAATGACAGGAGCGGATTGGTTGGTACCGATGGCGGAAACCCGGCTTTTAGATGGGGGGGGGGGGGCGAGCGCAACGAAGCCCCATGCGGTCTCGCTATGCAGTGGACTCGGTGGCTCGTTGCACTCACCACAGGTTCTATTCCAGCTCTATGGGAGTCGGGCTATTCCCTGTTCGGGATCCCGGCGTCGGTATAGTGACCGGCGCTCACATAACCACATCCCTCATAAATAACCCCCCTTAAAAGTTTTATTATAATAATTAGTGCATTACCAACTTCTGCTTTCCTTTCTTTCATCATATAAGACACAGCAGCAGAGCTGTAGATCATTGCACACACTTTGATCGGTTATCAGACACATTCCAGGCTCTTCAGCTGAAGGGGTCTTCGAAGGAGGATTCTGAGCTTGGACAGCAGTGAGCAGTGACCGCAGCAAATCACTATGAAATGAATGGAGAGAGATATTTTCTAGTTCAGAAGCTGCCTCAGTCTTTCTTTCTTTGGGCCCCTCTGACAGCGGAAGCCCAGCGGCAAATGTCTCTTTTGTCTCTGGGAGTTATGCCACTGACACAAACAGCTATCTTCTGGACCATGTGATGTCTACATAACTATATTTATTTGTTACCAGTTATTTATATAGTGCACACATATTCCGCATCGCTTTACAGAGAATATTTGACCACTCACATCAGTCCCTGCCCCAGTGAAGTTACAATCTACACATGTACATACACACACACTTGCACACGAATACTAATTTTTGTCTGGAGCCAATTAACCTACCAGTATATTTTTGGATTTTGGGAGGAAACTGGAGTACCCGGAGGAAACCCATGCAAGTACAGGGAGAATATACAAACTCCACACAGTTGAGCCTTGGTGGGAATTGAACCCATGACCGTAGTGCTGAGAAGCAGTAATGCCAACCATTTATAGTAAATTTTCTACTAAAGACGCTGTTGCCCAGGGAGGATCAATTTCTTCAGAGGTTCCCCCGTTGCGTATTTTGTATATTGTGTATTTTATTTAGTACACCCAAAACTATGGATTTCATAAGTGGAATTCTTTTAGTGGGTTGCATAGCTAGCTCTCCATGCCTCAGTTCTATACTGCACCTGATAATTATTTTTGTTCCCCTTTAATTTAACCCCACATGCACACTTGGGGGGGGAGGCATAGCACACATGTGCTCCGGGCACCATGGCTGCACGCTACACCTTTAGCTGCACTCCCTGCACCTATGGTAGTAATGGGATATTGGCCCCGTCTGCCAATGCAGTGGAACAGTACAGGAATGGTGGCAGAGGTTGGGGTGTGACTGAGGGAAAAAGCAGATAAACAGAGGATAACATGAGGGAAATGCAGATGGTCAGAGGTTGATGAGTGAGGACAAAGCTGGTGGGCCAGGGATGGTTTGTCAAATACTCTCTCAATTTACAACATATTAACTTTAAAAAGTGATGAAATGCCATAGGTAAAAAAAACCCATTATGGTTTCACATATCCCATTAAGACTTATTACACATGATCTGAAATTTCATAAAACTGTTTTGACACTTCCACTCAAACTTCAAAAGCAATGGAATTCCTATCATTATGGCTGATGCCTTAATGGACGTGTTCCTTGTGCAATTCAGATATGGGGCCAAGGTCCTCATTCCGAGTTGATCGCTCGCTAGCTATTTTTTGCAGAGCAGCGATCAGACTAACGCTTGTGCAGCCGAGCGGGGCGAAAAAGTTTTGTGCAGTTTCTGAGTAGGTCTGGACTTACTCAGCCCTTGCGATCACTTCAGCCTGTCCGGTCCCGGAATTGACGTCAGACACCCGCCCTGCAACGCCTGGACACTCCTGCGTTTTCCCTACCACTCCCAGAAAACGGACAGTTGACACCCATTAACGCCCTCTTCCTGTCAATCTCCTTGCGATCGGTTGTGCAAATGGATTAGTCGCTAGAAGCCTTGCACAGCAACGATGCTGTTTGTACCCGAACGACGCGCCTGCGCATTACGGTGCATACGCATGAGCAGTAGTAACCTGATCGCTGTGCTGCAAAAATCGGCAGCGTGCGGTCAACTCGGAATGATCCCCCAAATGTAATAGAGTGAAAGTTTCAGAAAGTGAGAGATTTGGTAAGGTTTTGCAGTTTTTTTTAAAGTGCCAATCATTTACACAGCAAGATCAACCTGGTTTTGCAGTGTAAATGATTGCCACTTTAAAAAAAAAACACCTGAGAAACCTTACCAAATCTCTCACTTTCTGAAACTCTCACTCTATTACATTTGGCCCATGGTATGCAATCATACCCTGTGGTTAACTGCAGATTCAGCACTCTCATGGGGGTAAATTTACCAAGATGGGAGTTCTATTAAAGAAGGGATGTTGCCCATAGCAACCAATCAGATTCTATTTCTCATTTATCTGGCACCTTCTAGAAGATAATACCTGGAATCTGATTGGTTGCTATAGGCAACATCCCATCTTAAATAGAACTCCCATCTTAGTAAATATACCCCATGGAGTGAGATAGCTGTCACTCACACAATGGTGGAGCTGCTAATTCACAGATTTGTATGCTTACTGGAATATACACATGAAGTCTATGCAACTGAAGGTATGAGCAGTTACTGTATGTGGCACCCTGACCCCACTAATACCTCTTTTCCACTAGCTCTAAAAACACGGGTAAATGCGCGGGGGCGCACATTTACCCGTGTTTTTTCCTAGTGGAAACGGCCCCCCCCTGCAAATTCCCGGATCAAGTGATCCGGGAATCCTACCCGAGTAGCTTGCCGGGTTGAACACGTGTTCAACCCGGTAAGCTGTGTAGTGTATGGAAGGGCGGCGCTGGAAGATCATGTGATCTCCCAGTGCCGCCCCTGCCGTGTCAACAGCAGCATCACCAACCCGGCAATATGCCGGTTTTGTGTGAGCTAGTGTAGAAGGGGGCTGTAACACGGGTCGCAGCCGTGTCAGGCTCCCGGCTGCGACCTGTGCTACCAGTGGAAAAGGGGTATAAGTGTAACTACACAGGACCGTGTTCAGCTTCAGTTGCAATTTTGCAGTAGCATGCTGGGGGCCACCTATCACAGGGCATGGCTGCCCAGCATGCAAATGCCTAGCAGCGATGTGATCGCAGTTCAGTTTGCAATCACATTGCTGAATTACGGATGCCCCTTGCCTCTGCAGCCTGGCTGCGAAGGCAACTGCAAAGTGGCTATTTTTTAGGTTGCGGAGGGCACATCTGATGTCATGCAGATGCTCGAACCCACCCCCGTTTCCGACGACATGCCCCCCGCAATGCCACGTCACTGCCCCACAAACGCCTCTGCATGTCAGTTAGTATTGCATCTCACTGTGTGCGCACACGCAGGACGGCTCCTGCACATGCGCACTGGACATAAATAGCTCAGTATGCGATCCATACTGAATAAGGCCCACAGCCTACACCTCATGTTGTACAGTGTTACAAGACCCGCAGTTACTTTCCTAGTCCTTGTCCTGCCCATGGTCTCCACTAATTGACAATATGTTATTAGTTATATGCTGGGTAATTTTGTTGGATTGTGTTGTTATTATATAATTATACTTTATGTCATAGTTGAAGTATGAAGTTTATTTGGTTATACCATGTTCACTGTGTGCAATTATAATTCTATGCCAGGAAATTTCACAGACAAATAGCATCTGAGATCTCTTGCATGTCACAAAGGCATGTAAGGGGTTAATTCTAGTAGTGACTTCACACTATCTGAGATTTGGAGAAAGGCTAAGGGACTAATTCAGCATGGATCGCTATTCAGAGAATTCACAAATTAAGCAAATATGGAACGACGGCACATGTGGTCGCATTGCGCATGAATGAGGGGTAATAGTAACAAAAAATGCATACAGATCGTAATTGCAATGTTGCCGCTGTTTGACTGACAGGAAGCCAGCGTTTCTGGGTGGAAACCTGCTGTTTTCTGGGTGTGTCAGGAAAAACTCAGGCGTGCCCAATTGTTTTTGAGGAGGGTCTGTGACGTCAGTGCAGACCACTTCTAGGCCGTCTCAGTTGCAAATTAGTTGCAGCCTCAGACCTACTTAGATGGCAAAAATTCTTCGATGTACTTGAAATTGCTTATGCATCTGCAAATGGATAGTGATATGAGATGTATTTGCAAACTTGCAGGGGACGTTTTTTCTTCCTGTCGGGGCAGCACCTTTCTACTTGCAGACAGCGGAAACTTCATTAGCATTTTAGCAATGTTCTGTCCTAGACATGTGTAGACAATGACATGTGTCAGGGGATCAGGATTTAACCTGCACTGAACATGGGGGGTAATTCTGAGTTGATTGCAGCAGCAAGTTTGTTAGCAATTGGGCAAAACCATGTGCACTGCAGGGAGGGGGGGGGGGGTAGATATACCATTTGCAGAGAGAGTTAGATTTGGGTGGGTTATTATGTTTCTGTGCAGGGTAAATAAATACTGGCTGCTTTATTTTTACACTGCAATTTAGATTTCAGTTGAACACACCCCACCCAACTCTAACTCTCTCTGCACATGTTATATCTGTGCCTCCTGCAGTGCACATGGTTTTGCCCAACTGCTAACAAAATTCCTGCTGCGATCAATAATAAGAGAGCACCACACCTTGGACAGTATTGGAAGGCAGGTCTATCCCTGTGGGACTTTGAAAATAGAGCAGTGAGTTTGACTGGGGAGGGAGATCTACAGAGTAGGTCTAGAGAGCAGTAGCTGGATTGAATTGTAGGCACTGACTAGGTATTGCAGTGGCATCAATTGTGAGATTTTGTGGCGAAGGACGCAGTGTAAGCTGTTATCTAGTACCCCTTTCACTTCGCAAAAATAACCCGGTATCGACTCTGCATATTGCCGAGTCGACACGGGTCACAGGGGCAAACGCAGGATTTGGGAGGGGGGGTTTCCGTGTGTGTGTAACACATATATATATATATATATATGTACTCCTATTATCCGGCACTCCCTTGTTAGCACCAACCTTATCTTGCCAGGGTGCACTCCTAGGGGCTGGCAGACCCCATATATATATATATATATATATATATATATATATATATATAAAAATATGTGTGTATATATATATATAATATATCTCTGTGGAGTGCACTAATTGTAATATATCCTAAATTATTACTAACTAAAAAATTTCAATATAGGTGTATTCGGTTGCTGATAAAGAGAGGATAACCTTACAATCACACCTTTTTAAAAAACACTTATTTATTTATTATTGCTATAAAAGATTTCATCTCATTAAAACAAGTTAATAAACATTTTCACAATGTATTATTCATAATAGACATGATATTGAATTTAAATTTTTCCAAACAGTAAGAAAATTTTTCACCCATTACTGTTTGGAAAAATTGAAATTCAAGTGTTTTTTAAAAAGGTGTGATTGTAAGGTTATCCTCTCTTTATCAGCAACCGAATACACCTATATTGAAATTTTTTAGTTAGTAATATTTTAGGATATACAGGTTGAGTATCCCATATCCAAATATTCCGAAATACGGAATATTCCGAAATACGGACTTTTTTGAGTGAGAGTGAGATAGTGAAATCTTTGTTTTCTGTGGCTCAATGTACACAAACTTTGTTTAATACACAAAGTTATTAAAAATATTGTATTAAATGACCTTCAGGCTGTGTGTATAAGGTGTATATGAAACATAAATGAATTGTGTGAATGTACACACACTTTGTTTAATGCACAAAGTTATTAAAAATATTGGGCAAAATGACCTTCAGGCTGTGTTTATAAGGTGTATATGAAACATAAATGCATTCTGTGCTTAGACTTAGGTCCCATCTCCATGTTATCTCATTGTGGTATGCAATTATTCCAAAATACGGAAAAATCCGATATCCAAAATACCTCTGGTCCCAAGCATTTTGGATAAGGGATACTCAACCTGTATTACAATTAGTGCGCTCCACAGAGATACATTTTGTTTCTATCCACTATTGATCTCTTTCGACGGGGGATCATCTCTGTGTGGAAGCTTGCCCATTTATTAAGTTATAAGTTTGGAGAAATTAATTCACGTCCAATCCACTTTCAGAGCGCGATAAGGGATCTTTCAGTATTATATATATGTGTGTGTGTGTGTGTATATTTATATATACACACACACACACACTGGGACTGCAAATGACACACACTGGGACTACAAAGTAAACACACACACTGGGACTGCAGACTTCCCCACCCCACCACACTATGACCTGCAGATTACAAATACATGCACATTGGGATTGTAGACTGTGGAACAGGCACACACAGACTGTAGACAACATCAACACCACACACACACACACACACACACACACACACACACACACACACACACACACACACACACACACACACACACACACACAGTGGGACTGCAGACTGTACACACACCACAAACACGTAGACTGCATAATACATTATACACTCCCCTCTCCTCTCTCCCTCCTTCCCCGGGGACTGCTGCTCACACACACATCTGACCTGACGACCTGTGGAGACTGAAGCCGAGGAGGACGGAGTGCCTGCCTGCCGAGGAATAGTGCAGATCACAGCACAGATCACAGCCCGAGCTCGCGGCTCCTCACATAAATGAAGAAATAATGTTGCACTGCGATGGATCATCCTGGCAGGGGGGGGGGGGGGGGGGTTTCCAGGTACTCGGAAACCCTCCCTGCGTGCGCCACTGGGTCAGTGCACGATCTGAAAGGGCTCCATGAGAATTCCCGGGTCGCCTGACCCGGTAATTCAACTCGGGTAATAAGTAGAGTTATTCCCGGGTTGAATACTGGGTCTGTGGCAGAGCAGCATAGACTCGGGACCCGTTTACTACATAGGGAGAGGCGGAGCGGAGATGAGCTCATCTTCCAGCGCCGCCTACACCCCTGCTGCCGGCTCCGCTCCCCGCCGCTATGGCAACCGACCCGGCATATTGCTAGGTCGGAAAGCCAGAACAGATATTCCAATGCCGGATCCCACCCGGGAAGGACCCGTTTCCAATTCTCCGGGTGGGATCCGGCATTGGAGATCTGAAAGGGCTATTACGTCAGGAGATAAAGGAATACTGCAAGCATTTAACAGCAGGAGTTTGCAGATATCTGTAATCATATACCAATGTACGGACTTTTGTAAGAGAGTTGCCATCCTGGCTTATAATTGTTAAACTTATTCAGAGTTCTTAGCAAACTAAAAAAGTTAGCAATTGGGCAAAACCATGTTGCACTGCAGGTGGGGCAGATGTACATGTGCAGAAAGAGTTAGATTTGGGTGGGATGTGTCCAAACTAAAATCTAATTTGCAGTGTCAAAATAAAGCAGCCAGTATTGACCATGCACTGAAACAATATCTGTTTACATTACATCTGCCTCGCCGGCAGTGCAAAATGGTTTTGCCCAATTGATAACTTTTTGTTTGCTTACAAACCTGAATAACCTCCATAGTGTACTGTGTATATCTCTCACTACTTATATCCATCTCATTCAGTATCCACATGCAGCTCCCATAAACAGCTTGCTTAATTGATAAAACCATCTTACTCTTATGTTCCATCCACACATACTATTCCCCAAAGCCAACATCAGTCCTGACATCTAAACAAATACCTACATTGCAATTTTCAGTCAGCTTTCTAAATTCCTACCCAGTTCCCACATCATACTGTGACAGGGAAGCCACGGTGCTACAAGTCAGAGGCAATACTCACCACATGTCAACCTGGATGTAGGCTGGTTGTCACGACCCTGACCTATTTCATTCCTTTGCAAGTTCAGTGTTTTCTCCAGAATTGGAGATGGACACACCGTTTGAATCAGGTGATCGGTCAAACGCCAACTGGAAGCCAGTATTTGATCACATGATACTGCCAGCCAATCCGCAGTCACCCAGGGGTATAAAGATCTTGCAAAAGCAGTTCCTGATGTCAGTGCTTTGTTGTCATCTACAGTTCTCCAGGGCTTCTCTCTGTGAGATACTCGCCTATGGACTTCTGTCAAGGGCGTTTTTAGAGCGGAGGAGGCCCATGTGCAGGATTCATTTGGGCCCCCTCCTCTCTAGCTGGCAGCGCTGTTGCTCTGGGCACTAGGGCACGTTTCCGGGAAAATGGTGTGGTGGCCATTTTACCAGTGATTTTCCTACTTTGCATGTGCGAAACACCGGGAAAATGGTACCTCACCATTTTCCCAATGATTTCTGTAGCGCTACTGCTGAGCCATGGGACTGCGGAGGGTAAGTATGAAAAATAATGGGTGTGCGGTGTGGGCCCCCCACTGACTCAATACTGGTTCCAGCAATATACTGATTCTCCAAATACCGGTTCCAGCATATACTGGTTTCATCTATTGCAACTTCAGTCTACAGCAGTCTGTATTTTCAAGTTTTGTTTCATTTCGTTTAGGGGTTACCTGGTGCAATGTGTATAAGTGGCTCTACCTGGTGCAATGTTTATAAGGGGCTACCTGGCACAATGTGTATAAGAAGCTCTACCTGGTGCAATGTGTATAAGTGGCTACCTGTTAAAATGTGTATAAGAGGCTCTACCTAGTGCAATTTGTACAAGAGGCTCTATCTGGCGCAAAGTGTATAAGGGCCTACCTGGTGCAGTGTGTATAAGAGGCTCTACCTGGAACAATGTGCATAAGGTGCTACCTGGCACAATGTATATAAGAGGCTCTACCTGTCTTAACGTGTGTAAGAGGATCTATCAGGTGTAATGTATATAAGGAACCCTACTTGGTACAATATGTATAAAAGGCTCTACCTGGCATAACATGTATAAGAGGTTCTCCCTACGCAACGTGTATAAGGGGCTCTACCTGGTGCAATGTGTATAATGGGCTCTACCTGGCGTAACATGTATAAAAGGGGCCCTACCTGGTGTAACGTGTATAAATGGGATTCTGCCCACAGTAGCAACACATATACACATAATGCTTACAGTAGCACTGCATATGCACATAATGCCCACATTAGTGTGTATATACACATAATGCTCACAGTAGTGCCACATAATGCCAACAGTAGCACCGTTACCGCACATAATGCCCATAGTAGTGCCGCATATACACATAATGCCCACAGTAATGCTGCTTATACACATAATGCCCACAGCGCTGTATATACATATAATGCTCAAAGTAATAGTTACACACACACACACACACACACACACACACACACACACACACACACACACACACCCCGCTCACTCACTTACTCATCCTTTACCTCCACTTACGTAACAGCAGCTCATCCTGTGACATATAGTACAGCAGCCCTGGCCTGGTCCTGTGTAGCTCTGCCCCCTTTTCAGGCCCTGGTTGAGAGGGCACTTCAAGTTGCTGGCTGCTGCCTGTCATACAGCATGACAGGTGCAGCAGCAGCTGCATGTGAATTCTCTTAATTTGTGTCCCTGCCTCTTTTGCTGTGCTATTTCCCTGTTTTAAGTCAGCTTGGCCTTTACCTCCCCGACAGTTATAGTCTATTTACAGTGTAAGCAGCTGGTTCCTGTCCTCAGTTCCTGTGTTCTTTGTTGATCCTGTGGATATTCTGTCCATGTTCCTGCCTGTCTGTACCCAGCCTTTGTTCAGTTTGTACCCACGTCTTCGTTACCCTTCATCTGCCTTTCCAGTACATAGGGGTCTATTTACTAAGCCTTGGATGGAGATAAAGTCGCTGGAGATAAAGTACCAGCCAATCAACACCTATCTGCTATGCCACAGGCTGTGTTTGAAAAATGACAGGAGCCGATTGGCTGGGACTTTATCTCCAGGGACCTTATCTCCATCCAAGGCTTAGTAAATAGACCCCTCAGTCTGTAAGATATACTAACTGCACAGTGCCTGCATCCCACCTCACAGTGCATCATCTGTTCTGGCTGAGATACCGATCTATCCCTGCTCCAACCTCCTGTGGCCCAGTGAGTCTATTACTACTCCAGCATCTCGTCTAGTGGTCTCCAGCCCATTGTGTAAGCCTCTACTGCTGGAGGCTTAAGTCCTGGTGGCATCCTACGTACCATTGTGCACATCAAGCACTAAGGGAACAAAGGACGGCTGTTATAGGCGGAAGACCCTCCTTCTGGCTCGAGGGGTCTTACACAACTGTGCTGGAGTTCCATAACATTCTCTGTGTACACCTTAGAAATTGTTGCTCTGAATACAGTGACTAAATATTACAATACATTTACATAAACAGAACTAAACAACTTAAACAAGCAGAAAGATAATGACAGCTCAGGAAAATGGATGTCCTTGCAGTTTAATCAACACAAACCATATCAATCCCTTTTTATCTGTTCATTTATTAAAAATTGTTTATATAGCGCAGCATATGCCAATGCTCTTTAACACTGGAAACAACAGTAATAGAACAAACTGGGTAATAACAGACAGACATAGAGGTAAGAAGGCCCTGCTCACAAGCTTACAATCTATATTGTCTAGTGCATCCATTTTTCTGTCCACCCCATATATGTAAGAATTTAAATTCAATGTTAGTCAAGAAATCTGTAGACAAAAACAGTTTATTAACCATTAAACTCAATTTGTAAATGTATCTATTTGAATACTGCTGGCATGTACAGTAACACTGACATACTACACAGTAGCGGGTCTTGCCACGGGCAAGCAGGACTTTTGCCCGGGGCGCCGGCGCCATCCGGAGGGCGCCGCACCATGGCAAGATCAGCTACTGTGCCGTCCGCTGTGTCCCCCGCTGGCCCCCCGCTGTGAAGGGAACTAGACGCTACCCGTCTAGTTTCCCTTCGTGGAGAGGACCTTTGCTGTGCGGTGCGCGATGACATCATCGCGCACCGCACAGAATTGTGGGACTGACACAGACGCTAGGGGTCATAAATGACGTGTCTATCTATGCTGTGCTATGGGAGAGACGTCATGACGTCTCTCCCATAGATCCGAGGATAGGAGCGGCGCCGGCGGAGTTCTGCAGCGGTCGGG
Source organism: Pseudophryne corroboree (assembly GCF_028390025.1). Taxonomy (NCBI): domain Eukaryota; kingdom Metazoa; phylum Chordata; class Amphibia; order Anura; family Myobatrachidae; genus Pseudophryne; species Pseudophryne corroboree. The sequence goes on along the minus strand of NC_086444.1, from coordinate 710,775,668 downwards.
AATCAGGAGCGGAGATAGTAAGTATTACTTTTTTTTTGTGTGTAAGCGGCGCTACTCTACAGGTTTCACAAATGGGGGCACAACTCTACAGGGGGGCGAAACTGACCACGCCCCCTGTATGAAGCCGCGCCCCTATTTTCCACCCGGGGCGCCAAAAGGGATAGAACCGGCCCTGATACTACAGTATTTGCGAACAGGTCAAATAGCGTCACAGAAAATTCTAGTTAATCTATGCCACTTATTTAAACCACAAGGCCTATTGTGAGAGGGGGAGACAATCAAGTTGCTGGCTGCCGGGATCCTGGAGGTCAGGATACCAAAACCGGAAACCGGACACTCGATGAAATACTGGCAGTCGGAATCCCGACCTCCGTCTGGGATCCCCACTCGGGTGGTGGTCCGCGCCACCACCTGAAGGGGAATATAACCCTCTGGTCGCCACTGGGCCCAAAGCGTGGTGACCGCAGCGAGACAGCAAGGGGACACGCTGCGCTCGCTGCTGTTATTCTGGCTGTGGGGATCCCGGCGTCGGTCTCCTGACCACTGGGATATTGTACTGAATCCGTGAGAGTTGGAGGTAAGCTAGGGATGTGTGGTTGTAGCCAGTGCCATGTGTTTGTTTACACCCCTGCACTATCAGCCACAAATTCTCCTGAGATATTTAAAATTATATTAATATAAAAAAATATATTAATGCTTATCATTTACGAATGTCAGTTGGATACTGTCACTCTTTTCAAAAAAGACAGAGATACCAGCTTTGGAATGTATGATGATTCTGAGCCATTAAGCTGGAGGCCAGGCTGTCTAGAGGGGGAGTGCCCTGTCACAGGAAAACATACAGTCATTTGAAAAAATTGGTCCCATTATAATTTATGGTTTTGTACAAAATCTATAATCTTATCATCATGCTGGTATGATGATGGGCCTGTGATGGACTGTGGGTTATCTGTGCAACAGAACATATGAATAGTAACTAGCAGGGGCGGCTCCAGGTGCAGCTGCAGCTCAGTTCAAATTTCAAATAGGGGAACCACACCAACTGAGTCATTTTCAAATGACAGTTGGTGACAGTTGGTGTGGCTCCCTTATTTAATATTTGTACTAACCTGCAGCCCAACGCTTGGAGCAGCCAGTGGTAACTAGTGAAGAGATTTCTAGTAATCTGGGACACAATCTACATCAAATGCTTTCATTACAGTATTTATTGTTGTTTACTACCTGTGGTAGGAACCATCTATAAAATACAGCTGTATTTGCATCATACCAATGTAATAGACTCTACAGTTTCTATTAACAATGAGTCGTATGTAGGCTCCTGGCATGAAGTGTTTTGTTTTTATTAAAAGTGATGATGTACCATTTTGTGGGGGAGATGTACTAAGCCTTGGAGTGTGATAATGTGGAGAGAGATAAAGTACGAGCCTATCAGCTAACTGCCATGTTACAGGCTGTGTTTGTAAAATATCTAGGGAGGACTGCACACTCTAGCTACATTTAATCAGAATCAGCTTTATTGGGCAGGTGTACTCGCGTACACTATCATTTTTTTGCGGTACAGTGCATCGCCAAGCAGCAACAAGAAGGGGGAATGCATAGCATAAGAAGGGGGAAAAACATAGCATACATTAAAAACATTACATTATGAGTTCATACTGCACATTGCAACTGTATGATAGAATCGACATATTATACATGTTAAACTTTTTATATATTGTTCAGCTGGTGGACAGCTAGTGGGTAGACGCTTTTAATGGATCTGGTCGACTATACGGGAATGGACCTGTAGCGTCTGCCTGATGGAAGCGGTTCAAACAGTTTGTGACCTGGGTGCTGCATATCTGCCACGGTTTTCTCCGCTCTCTTCCTGACCCATGACTGGTATAATTCCTGGACGGGTGGGTGGTCAGTCCCAACAATCTTTTCAGCTGTTCTCACCACCCTTTGCAGCCTCCGTTTGTCACTCTCATTGGCAGCTCCATACCAGACTGTGATAGAGGAACATAGGACCGATTCTACGATCGCTGTGTAGAAGATGAGCAGCAGCTACTGCGGGATGTTGAATTTCCTGAGTTGCCTCAGAAATAACATCCGCTGCTGGGCCTTCTTTATGACAGTGCTTATGTTGGGTCCCCATTTGAGGTCTCGGGAAATTTTTGACCCTACTGACCATTCCTTCTAACTCTTTCTGATCCACCCACAGTGCCTGGGAGTGGAGACCAGGATAGGGGAGTGGGTGATCAGCTTTGCCCGGGACAGGGGTAGGATTGGGACAGGGTGCCTCCTTCTCAAATCTGCAGTAAAAGTTGCTCAGCTCGTCCACCAGTTCCTGATGCATGTAAGTGGGTTTTCAGGTTTGCTTGTAGCTGGTTATGGCTTGCATACCTCTCCAAACTGATGCGGGGTCCTTGGCCGAAAGGTTGTTAGTCAGCTTGCTGGAGATTCGGTTTTTAGCCAGCCTGATTTTGCATGTCAGGGGGTTCCTGGCCTGTTTGTATAGGGCCCTGTCCCCGATGCTGTATGCCTCCTCCTTAGCCCGACGAAGCTTCCTGAGCTTGGTGTTGAACCAAGGCTTGTTGTTATTGACGGTGCGGACTGTCTTTGTTGGCACACACATGTCCTTGCAGAAGCTGATGCAGGATGTCACTACATCAGCCAGGTCGTCCAGGTCGGTTGCAGAAGTTTCAAAAACTCTGCAATCTATGCAGTCAAAACAGACCTGAAGCTTCAGCTTTGCTTCGCTTCATTTGACGGACCTGACCACCGGCTTTTTTTTTGTCCTCAGCTTCTTGATGTATGTGGGGGGCAGATGGACTATGCAGTGGTTGGAGAGGCCTAGGGCTGCGTGGGGGATGGACTGGTTAGCTGTCTTGATGGAGGTATAGCAGTGGTCCAGGGTTCGCCCCTCCCTGGTATGACACTTGACTTGCTGCTTGTACTTAGGTAGCTCCTGGCTCAGGTTGGCATTGTTGAAGTCTCCCAGTACTATAAACAGTAGTCCGGATATTTGAGTTCTGTATCTGTTATCCTGGTGGCCAGCTCTTGCAGGGCATTGTTTGCGCTTGCTTGGGGGGGATATACACCCCCACCAGTATTATTGAGGCAAATTCCTGGGGTGGGGTGGGGGGGTAGAATGGGTTGCAGTTAATGATGAGCATCTCCAATTGTGGGCTACTTGATTTACTTAGGATCGTAACTTTGGAGCACCACCCTTCATTTATGTAGAAGCAGATGCCACCGTCTCTAGTTTTTCCAGTGGGGTCCTTACTTATCGCTGTCGGCCCTGAAGAGGCTGTAGCCTGGCAGTGACAGTGAAGAGTCGTCCAGCCACATCTTAGTGAAGCAAAAGATGGATGATCCAGCAGTGCCCGACCTTGCGTCGCTCATGAGCAGGGATAGCTCATCCATCTTGTTCGTGAGGGATTGAGTGTTTGAGAGTAGGATTGCTGGGAGAGCAGATTGGTGCCCTCTGTGTCTCCACCTGACTAGGTCCCCAGCTTCCTGAGGTGCTTGCTGGGGCTCAAGGCTTGAGGGGATTGCCGGCAATTCTCTCACGGGCGCACCACAAAGTACCACCGCGGGGGTTCCGGCTGGCCAGCCACACTTTTCCCAATGGGGTGCCTCTTCTCCTTGGGCTGCAGCGAGGTCACCTCCATACTTCCGGCCACTCCGGCTTCCCAGCCCCCACACAGGATGACGAGAGCAGCGAGAACCACGGATCCATCCAGCAGCTCTGGTAAGTTTGGCTGGGGCGTGAGTCCTGAGAACCTGAGAAATCTCTGCTGTGTCTGACAGTGGCGCTCACAGGGGGATATAAACATATACAAAAATGAAAAAAAAGAAGAAGGCTGCACCGCAGCAGCCATCTGTGGCGCCATCTTTAACTCATTTATAATGTTATGTGATCCAAAAAATTATAATGGTTTCATGAACAGAGTTATTGCTATAACCTATTACTGCTCTTTAAACCAATGGGTATATTTGAAACAAGTGATAAATAAAATAACTTTGCTTTTCCTGTTGCTGATTTTAGTCAGTTATTGCAGCACAATGCAGGCTTGTGGAAAGGTGTTAGAATCCAATCCCAATTGTGTTGGGGTAAAAGATCTCAGTGTGAGAGGTCTTTGAAGTAGACTTTTGTGGGGGTAGTGATAACATGTGTCCTGGGGAATGGCTGGGGTCCTGCGATTTGAAATGAACAGTGACCATTCAGCAATTCAGAGCCTGAATATACTGTATATTAGTTGATTAATGCAAGAAGTCAGAGTTATTTGTTGCTTAGAGAACAGAGGTGAATGATGTCTAAGTGAGGGGCTGGATGGAGCCAAAGATAGGTTGCAGTCCACAGTACCTTGTCTGGTATGTCCAATGCAGAGTACAGTAGATGCCAAACTGAAGGACTTCTCAGTAGAGAGATGCAGAGGTTTCAATCCAGTGTGTATCTCAGCGCAGGAATGCAATCCATTGGTTTTGATGAGATGTCCGCGTAGAGTAGTACAAGTTAAAGGTAAGTCCTTGGGTATTTATGATGATTCATAGGTCAGTTTAAGCTGTTTTATAGAGATGCTCAGGAGCATGCAGAAGGTGAGGCAGCCATTTTGGGTGCCAGCAGATAGATTAATGAGGTGCCACCTTGCTTATAGTACCACACACAAAGAGAAAAAAGATGCAGGTGCACCATTCAAACATTACTAATTAGAACTGTAATATAATTTGCAATACATTTTGCAATACATAGAGGTATTTAGCATAATCACGATTATGGACTTACCCAAGTAGGTTACCTGGACATTGTGGGTAAGTCCCTAACATTCTAAGGGTTTAAGGGGGTAATTCCGAGTTGATCGCTCGCTAGCAGTTTTTAGCAGCCGTGCAAACACATTGTCGCCGCCCACTGAAGAGTGTATTTTCGCTTTGCAGAACTGCGAATGCTTGTGCAGCAGAGCGCCTGCAAAATCTTTTTGTGCAAAACAAGTCCAGCCCTGAAGTTACTCTCCGTGTGCGTTGATTCTAACTACGGAGGGACGGCTTTTGACGTCACACACTCGCCCAGCGAACGCCCAGCCACTCCTGCGTTTTTTCTGCCACACCTGCGTTTTTCTAAGCACTCCCTGAAAACGATCAGTTGACACCCAGAAATGCCCACTTCATGTCACAATGGACTTTGTAACCGTACGACGCATGTGCGCATTGCGGAGCATACGCATGCGCAGATTAGCCTTTTTTTCTCTGAACGCTATGCAGCGAACAACGGCAGCTAGCGATCAACTCGGAATGACGCCCCAAGTCTGGGACATGGACACCCAAAACCAGCCCAGCCAAACCGCCCCAGGGCATCACACTAGTGGAATAAGTAAAGTGTTAAATAGAGTTACATAGATAAGAGCAGCAACTGCGTGTGTTGGGAGTCTTATAGGGTACTAAAATAAGTGTTATTGTGTAATATTGTGATATTGTGATGCCCTGAAGCAGCCCAGCTACAGCCATTCAGGGGACGTAAATCACATCACAACTGACATACTATATAAATTTATAGGTCTTACCTTAATTGTGCCTTGTTCAATGTGCAGTCAAAAAATGCCTGGATCCCTACTTAAAAACATCAGGGACAGGTGGGTGCTACTGTAGACTGAAGGAACCTCATACATTCAGGTGTACATATAAATACACAATTTTGGATATATAGGGAGGGTGTCTAGACTGAACATCCTAACTACATGTAATGAGAGGTGCTACCTTGTTGATACTTACAGTGCCACACACAAAGAGAAAACAGATGCAGGTTTACTATTCAAACATTACTAATTAGAATTACAATACAATGTGCAATACATTTTGCAATAAATAGAGGCTTTTAGTACTGTATAATCATGGCCAAGGTTATGGGCTCACCCACCATTTCCAGGTAAATCCTTAACATTCTAAGGGTTCACATCTGGGATGTGGGACACCCCCCCCAAACCACCCCAGGGCATCACATGTATTTGTAAAATGTCAGGTACGAATTGTCTGTTACTTTATTTCTCTATACTTTATCTCTCTCCAAGGCTTAGTATATCTCTCCCTGGGTGTGGTGTTGCTCTTGTCTCTTTCATTCTCATTCTACCCTAATGTTATGTTATGCACCATGCAGTTGTTCATTTTTAAAGCTACTATTGTGCAGAAACGTGCATTTATTTATATCAATGAAATAATTGTATGTTTTGCCTTACAGTGTTTCTTTGTCCTGGAATGCTAATGGGAGTTTACCAGAGTGAACATTTATTTGAATCTGACCACCAGTCTGGAGCCTGGTGCAAAGATCCTTTACAAGCATCTGATAAAATCTACTATATGCCTTGGACCCCTTATAGAACTGATACCTTAACAGAGTACTCTTCCAAAGATGACTTTATTGCTGGGCGTCCAACTACAACATATAAGCTTCCTCATAGGGTAGATGGTACAGGATTCGTTGTGTATGATGGAGCACTGTTTTTTAATAAAGAGCGTACCAGAAATATTGTCAAATTTGATCTGAGAACAAGAATTAAAAGTGGAGAGGCCATTATTGCAAGTGCCAATTATCATGACACCTCTCCTTATCGTTGGGGAGGTAAATCAGATATTGATCTTGCAGTTGATGAAAATGGACTGTGGGTCATCTATGCAACAGAACAAAATAATGGAAAAATAGTTATTAGCCAACTGAATCCTTACACATTAAGGATTGAAGGAACGTGGGATACAGCATACGATAAACGATCTGCATCAAATGCCTTCATGATTTGTGGAATATTGTATGTGATCAAATCTGTTTATGAAGATGATGACAATGAAGCAACTGGGAACAAAATTGATTACATTTATAATACTGATCAAAATAGTGACGCTTATGTAGATATACCATTTCCAAACTCGTATCAATATATTGCTGCTGTGGATTATAATCCTCGGGATAATTTACTCTATGTTTGGAACAACTATCATGTGGTTAAATACTCTTTGGATTTTGGCATCCTGGACAGCAAAACAGGTATGTCTGTTATAAATATTCTCTTGTTCATTGAATGTGATCCCATAACCATGCTAATCTGATGTGTAACAAATTTTATAAACATACTAATGATTAAGTGGAATATGCTAAATTTGCCAGATTATCTTTCTTAACATCTTTGGAGGAATTCAATTCTCATCGATGTATGCAAAGTCAGAATGCTGGCTCCTCAGGTCTACCAACATCACAAATTTTCCCTCATACCCCATAGTTGTACATAAAAAATTTAGCAATTTTGGACCCCCAGTGTTGTGCTTCCATAAGTCTTGATGATGTGTATAGTCAAACATTGATGCTGCACTTTGCCGTATTCCCTATGAGTTGGTAATACAGCTTTCATGTCAAATAGCAATTTCATTGTGTGAATATTTATTTATTTATTACCAGTTATTTATATAGGGCACACACGTTCCACAGCGCTTTCCAGAGAATATTTGGCCATTCACATCAGTCCCTGCCCCAGTGGAGCTTACAATCTATATTTCCTACCACACATACACACACATGCATGCTAGGGTTAATTTTGGTTGTGAGCCATTTAAGCTACCTGTATATTTTTGAATTGTGGGAGGAAACCGGAGTACCCGGAGGAAACCCTCGCAAACACGGGAAGGATATACACAGAACCATGGTGGGAATTGAACCCAAGACTTCAGTGCTGTGAGGCAGTAATGCTAAATATTACAGCGCCCATGCTGCCCCAATATATAAATGTATAAAAAAAGTGTATATATATATATATATATATATATATATATATATATATATTTATTTTGTAAGGATATCAGGGTAGGGGTCCTCTCCCCTGGAGTAGATGGGCACCTCCGAACACACAGCATCTAGGAAAACAGCACATCAGTCCAGGGTTTTTGTGCAGTCTAGCCGTGGGTACTTTCATTGTGCAGTATAAAGCCAAACATAAAAATATATCCTAGCCCATTTGTGCACTAACTGAACATAATAGATTCCCTCTCTCAGAATGGTAGGACCTAATGCGTCTACAACAAACTAGAGATGTGCGCCGGCCCAAATCTTGGGTTTTTGATCTGTATCTCCTTCGTGTTTTGGATCTGTATTGATTTTGCCAAAACCACCCTTCCGGGTTTTGGTTTTGGATCTGTATTTTTTTTTTAGAAAAAAATCATAAAAACAACGAACATTACAGAATTTTGGCCTGTTTTTGTTCCTACAGTATTATTAACCTTAATAACATTCAATTTCAATCATTTCCAGTCAGTTTTGTCCACATCACAATATTGTTTTCATCCAGCGTCGGATCTTGCAGGTTTTGGATTCCATATAAAGGAGCCTCATCCAGGACTCAATTTCACTCCCTTTCTGCCACTATGCCTGCAAAAAAGTGGAAATATGTTGAACTAATACAAAAATTAGTTGTGTATATTGGTCAAAAACATACATACTGTATTTATTTTCATGGTACTACCTACCTTGTGTAAAGCTGGCTTGACGCACCTAGAGGCACTCCACCCATACTCCAACAGGTGGTTAGTTACGTTCTTGAGGTCAAACATAACTTTCAGGAACTGATCCTACATTGAGGCTGAAAAGCATCTGTACAGATGATTACAGCATATAAAAAATAAGATTTTACTTACCGGTAAATCTATTTCTCGTAGTCCGTAGTGGATGCTGGGGACTCCGTAAGGACCATGGGGAATAGACGGGCTCCGCAGGAGACATGGGCACTTTAAGAAAGAATTTAGATTCTGGTGTGCTCTGGCTCCTCCCTCTATGTCCCTCCTCCAGACCTCAGTTAGAGAAACTGTGCCCGGAAGAACTGACAGTACAAGGAAAGGATTTTGGTAATCCACGGCAAGATACATACCAGCCACACCAATCACACCGTATAACTTGTGATAAGCTTACCCAGTCAACAGTATGAACAACAACAGAGCATCAGTTCAACCCTGATGCAACTATAACATAACCCTTATTGCAGCAATAACTATGGCCCTCATTCCGAGTTGTTCGCTCGGAGATTTTCATCGCATCGCAGTGAGAATTCTCTTAGTGCGCATGCGCAATGTTCGCACTGCGACTGCGCCAAGTAACTTTACTATGAAGAAAGTAAGTTTACTCACGGCATTTTCTTCGCTCCGACGTTCGCATTGTGATTGACAGGAAATGGGTGTTACTGGGCGGATGCACGGCGTTTCAGGGGCGTGTGGCTGAAAACGCTACCGTTTCCGGGAAAAACGCAGGAGTGGCCGGAGAAACGGTGGGAGTGCCTGGGCGAACGCTGGGTGTGTTTATGACGTCAGCCAGGAACGAAAAGCACTGAACTGATCGCACAGGCAGAGTAAGTCTGAAGCTACTCAGAAACTGCTAACTCGTTTGTAATCGCAATATTGCGCGTACGTCGGTCGCAATTTTAAGAAGCTAAGATTCACTCCCAGTAGGCGGCGGCTTAGCGTGTGTAACTCTGCTACATTCGCCTTGCGAGCGAACAACTCGGAATGAGGGCCTATATACAAGTATTGCAGAAGAAGTCCGCACTTGGGACGGGCGCCCAGCATCCACTACGGACTACGAGAAATAGATTTACCGGTAAGTAAAATCTTATTTCTCTGACGTCCTAGTGGATGCTGGGGACTCCGTAAGGACCATGGGGAATAGACGGCTCCGCAGGAGACTGGGCACATCTAAAGAAAGCTTTAGGACTATCTGGTGTGCACTGGCTCCTCCCCCTATGACCCTCCTCCAAGCCTCAGTTAGATTTCTGTGCCCGGCTGAGCTGGATGCACACTAGGGGCTCTCCTGAGCTCCTAGGAAGAAAGTATATGTTAGGTGTTTTATTTTCAGTGAGACCTGCTGGCAACAGGCTCACTGCACCGAGGGACTAAGGGGAGAAGAAGCGAACCTACCTAAGTGGTGGTAGCTTGGGCTTCTTAGGCTACTGGACACCATTAGCTCCAGAGGGATCGAACACAGGACCCGACCTCGTCGTCCGTTCCCGGAGCCGCGCCGCCGTCCCCCTTACAGAGCCAGAAGCAAGAAGGTGGTCCGGAAAATCGGCGGCTGAAGACTTCTGTCTTCTCCAAGGTAACGCACAGCACTGCAGCTGTGCGCCATTGCTCCTCATGCACACCACACACTGCGGTCACTGATGGGTGCAGGGCGCTGGGGGGGGGGGCGCCCTGAGCAGCAATATTAACACCTTGGCTGGCGAACTGACACCATATATAGCCCCAGGGGCTATATAGGTGTTTATTAGCCCCTGCCAGAACTTTTACAATAGCGGGAGAAAGCCCGCCGAAAAAGGGGCGGGGCCATCTCCCTCAGCACACTGGCGCCATTTTCCCTCACAGCTTTGCTGGAGGGATCGCTCCCTGACTCTCCCCTGCAGTCCTGCACTACAGAAAAGGGTTAAAAAGAGAGGGGGGGCACAAATTAGGCGCAGTATATATATATTATGCAGCTATAAGGGAAAACACTCTCTATAGGTGATATCCCTGTGATATATAGCGCTCTGGTGTGTGCTGGCATACTCTCCCTCTGTCTCCCCAAAGGGCTTTGTGGGGTCCTGTCCTCTGTCAGAGCATTCCCTGTGTGTGTGCTGTGTGTCGGTACTGCTGTGTCGACATGTATGATGAGGATAATGATGTGGAGGCGGAGCAAATGCCTGTGAATGGGATGTCACCCCCTGCGGGGTCGACACCGGTGTGGATGGACTTATGGAAGGAATTACGTGACAGTGTCAACTCCTTACATAAAAGGTTTGACGACATAGGACAGCCGGCTGCTCAGCTTGTGCCTGTCCAAGCGTCTCACATGTCATCAGGGGCTCTAAAACGCCCGCTACCTGAGATGGCAGACACAGATGTTGACACGGATACCGACTCCAGTGTCGACGACGATGAGACTAGTGTACCTTCCAATAGGGCCACCCGTTACATGATTGAGGCAATTAAAAATGTATTACACATTTCTGATAATACCCCAGATGCCACAAAAAAGGGTATTATGTTTGGTGACAGAAAACTACCAGTAGTTTTCCTGCATCTGAGGAATTGATATGAGGTGTGTGAGGAAGCGTGGACTTCCCCCGATAAGAAATTGATAATTTCTAAGCAGCGTACCCTTTTCCGCCAGAGGATAGGTCACGTTGGGAAATAACCCCTAGGGTAGATAAAGCGGTTACACGCTTATTAAAAAAAAGTGGCACTACCGTCACGGATACGGCCGCCCTGAAGGACCTGCTGATAGAAAGCAGAAAACTACCCTTAAAGCTATATACACACACACGGGCATTATATTGAGACCTGCTATTGCCTCGGCATGGATGTGACGTGCGGCAGCTGCGTGGTCAGATTCCCTGTCGGATAATATTTATACTATAGATAGGGACAATATTTTGCTGAAAATAGAGCATATAAAAGACGCTGTCTTATACATGCGTGATGCACAGAGGGATATTTGCCGATTGGCATCACTAATAAGCGCTATGTAAAACCATTGCCTCCAGACGGGGGTTATGGACTCGGCAATGATCGGGCGATGCCGATTCAAAACGGCACATGGAAGTTCGGCACATGGAAGTTTGCCCTAGAAGGGGGTGGAACTGTTTGGGGATGGTATTTCAGACCTCGTTTCCACAGCTACGGCTGGGAAATCAAAACTTTTGCCACAAGCTACCCCACAGCAAAAGTAAGCACTGTATTATCAGGTACAGTCCCTTCGGCCCCAGAAAAGTAGAGGGCTAGAGGCTCATCTTTTCTGCCAAGAGGAAAAGGTAGAGGGAAAAAGCTGCAGCACACAGCTAGTTCCCGGGAGCAGAAGTCCTCCCCTGCGTCCGGTAAGTCCACAGCATGACGCTGGGGCTGCTCAGGCGGACCCGGGTACGGTGGGGGCCCGTCTCAGAAATTTTCAGCGCACAGTGGGCTCTCTCACAGGTGGATCCCTGGGTTCTTCAAACAGTATCTCAGAGGTACAGGCTGGAATTCGAGACGTCTCCCCCCCGCCGTTTCCTAAAATCTGCCTTACCGGCAACTCCCTCTGCCAGGGAGGCAGTGTTGGTGGCTATCCAAAAAACTGTATTCACAGCAAGTGATTATCAAGGTACCCCTCCTTCAACAGGAAAAGGGTTACCTTTCCACAATGTTTGTGGTACCGAAACCGGACGGTTCGGTGAGACCCATCTTAAATTTAAAATCCTTGAACACATATAACAAAAGATTCAAGTTCAAGATGGAATCGCTCAGGGCGATTATTGCGATCCTGGACGAGGGGGATTACAGGGTCTCTCTGGACATCAAGGATACTTACCTGCATGTCCCCATTTACCCTCCTCACCAGGAGTACCTCAAGATTGTGGTACCGGACTGTCACTATCAGTTCCAGACGCTGCCGTTTGGATTATCCACGGCACCGAGGGTCTTTACCATGGGTAATGACCGAAATGATGATACTCCTTCGCAAGAAGGGAGTTTTAATTATCCCGTACTTGGACGATCTCCGGATAAAGGCGAGGTCCAAGGAACAGTTGGTAAGGGGGTAGCACTTTCTCGGGAAGTGCTGCAACAGCAGGACTGGATTCTCAATTCCAAAGTCACAGCTGGTCCCGACGACACGTCTTCTGTTCCTGGGAATGATTCTAGAAACAGACCAGATAAAAGTGTTTCTTCCAATGGAAAAAGCCGAGGAGTTGTCATCTCTAGTCAGAAACCTCCTAAGACTAGGACAGGTGTCGGTACATCAATGCACACGCGTCCTGAAAAAAAAATAAAAAAAAAATGGTAGCTTCGTACGAAGAAATTCCATTCGGAAAGTTCCACGCAAGGATTTTCCAGTGGGACCTGTTGGACAAATGGTCCGGGTCCCATCTCCAGATACAGCAGCGGATAACCCGGTCGGCAAGAACCAGGGTGTCGCTGCGGTGGTGGCTGCAGAGGGCTCATCTACTAAAGGGCTGCAGATTCGGAATACAGGACTGGGTCCTGGTAAACACGGATGCCAGCCTTCGGGGCTGGGGTGCAGTCACACAGGGAGTAAAATTCCAAGGACTGTGGTCCAAACAGGAGATTTCACTTCACATACATTTTCTGGAGCTAAGAGCCCTTTACAAGGCCGTAAGCCAAACAAGGCCCCTGCTTCAAAACCAGCCGTACTGATCCAATCAGACAACATCACGGCGCTCGCCCATGTAAACAGGCAGGGTGGCACAAGAAGCAGGAGGGAAATGGCAGAAGCCACAAGGATTCCCCGTTGGGCGGAAAATCATGTTGTAGCACTGGCAGCAGTGTTCATTCCGGGAGTGGACAACTGGGAAGCAGACTTCCGCAGCAGACTCCACCCGGGAGAATAGGGACTTCATCCAGAAGTCTTCCAAATGCTGGTAAACCGTTGGGAAAGACCACAGGTGGACATGATGGCGTCCCGCCTCAATAAAAAAGATATTGCGCCAGGTCAAGGGAACCTCAGGCGATCGCTGTGGATGCTCTAGTGACACCGCGGGCGTACCAGTCGGTTTATGTGTTCCCTCCTCTCCCTCTCATACCCAAGGTGCTGAGGATAATAAGGAAAAGAGGAGTAAGAACTATACTCATTGTTCCGGATTGGCCAAGAAGGGCTTGGTACCTGGAACTTCAGGAATTGATCTCAGAGGACCCATGGCCTCTGCCACTCAGACAGGATCTGCTGCAGCAGGGGCCCTGTCTGTTCAAAGACTTACCGCGGCTGCATTGACGGCATGGCGGTTGAACACCGGATCCTGAGTGAAAAAGGCATTCCGGAGGAAGTCATTCTTATCCTGATCAAAGCCAGGAAGGATGTCAGCCTGAAGTGCAGACGTTGTAAGGGAGTGCTGCATATTCAGCCCCTTTTTTGTGCCCCAGTGGCACCTTGGGATCTCAATGTGGTTTTGAAGTTCCTGGAATCACATTGGTTTGAGCCACTTAAAACCGTGGATTTGAAATATCTCACATGAAAAGTGGTCATGTGTTGGCTCTGGCTTCGGCCAGGCATGTGTCAGAATTGGCGGCTTTGTCATAAAAAAGCCCTTACCTGACTTTCCATATGGATAGGGCAGAGTTGAGGACTCGTCCTCACTTTCTCCCGAAGGTGGTATCAGGTTTTCACTTGTACCAACCTATTGTGGTGCCTGCGGCTACTAGGGACTTGGAGGATTCCAAGTTACTGGACGTAGTCAGGGCCCTGAAAAATTATATTTCCAGGACGGCTGGAGTCAGGAAAACTGACTCGCTGTTTATCCTAGATGCACCCAACATGCTGGGTGCTCCTGCTTCTAAGCAGACTATAGCGCGCTGGATTTGTAGCACTATTCAGCTTGCGCATTCTGCGGTGGGACTACCGCAGCCTAAATCTGTAAAAGCCCATTCCACATGGAAGGGGGCTCATCTTGGGCGGCTGCCCGAGGGGTCTCGGCTTTACAACTTGGCCGAGCTGCTACTTGGTCAGGGGCAAACACGTTGCAAAATTCTACAAATTTGATACCCTGGCTGAGAAGGACCTTGAGTTCTCTCATTCGGTGCTGCAGAGTCATCCGCACTCTCCCGCCCGTTTGGGAGCTTTGGTATAATCCCCATGGTCCTTACGGAGTCCCCAGCATCCACTAGGACGTCAGAGAAAATAAGATTTTACTCACTGGTAAATCTATTTCTCGTAGGCACTCACCAGCGCCATTTTTTCTCCACAGCTCCGCTGAGAGGAAGCTCCCCAGGCTCTCCCCTGCAGATACACGGTAGAAGAGGGTAAAAAGAGAGGGGGGGCACATAATTAGGCGCAAAAAGTCAATATAACAGCTGCTACTGGGTTAACGTGTTATTCCTGGGTTTATAGCGCTGGGGTGTGTGCTGGCATACTCTCTCTCTGTCTCTCCAAAGGGCCTTGTGGGGAAACTGTCTTCAAAAAGGGCATTCCCTGTGTGTGTGGTGTGTCGGTACGCTTGTATCGACATGTTTGACGAGGAAGGCTATGTGGAAGCAGAGCGGGAGCAAATGAATGTGGTGTCTCCGCCGACGGCGCCGACACCTGATTGGATGGATATGTGGAAGGTTTTAAATGATAATGTTAATTCCTTGCATAAAAGGTTGGAAAAAGCTGAAGCCTCAGGACAGTCAGGGTATCAGCCTGTGCCTGATCCTATGTCGCAGGGGCCGTCAGGGTCTCAGAAGCGCCCACTATCCCAAATTGTTGACACAGATACCGACATGGATTCTGATTCCTCGACGGCGGGCTTCTGTCCCGCTTAAATATGTATTTTCTTGGCGGGGGCTGATACATATATACAGTGCCCAACTGTATATATGTTCACTTTTGCCAAAAAGAGGTCCCAATGCTGCCCAGGGCGCCCCCCTGCGCCCTGCACCCTTACAGTGACCGGAGTATGTGAGGTGTTTGGGAGCAATGGCGCACAGCTGCAGTGCTGTGCGTTACCTCAGTGAAGACCGGAGTCTTCTGCCGCCGATTTCGAAGTCTTCTTGCTTCTCATACACACCCGGCTTCTGTCTTCCGGCTCTGCGAGGGGGACGGCGGCGCGGCTCTGGGATCGGACGACGAGGGTGAGATCCTGTGTACGATCCCTCTGGAGCTAATGGTGTCCAGTAGCCTAAGAAGCAGGATCTAGCTTCAGAGAGTAGGGCTGCTTCTCTCCCCTCTGTCCCACGATGCAGGGAGTCTGTTGCCAGCAGAGCTCCCTGAAAATAAAAAACCTAACAAAATACTTTCTCACAGCAAGCTCAGGAGAGCTCACGGAAAAGCACCCAGCTCGTCCGGGCACAGATTCAAACTGAGGTCTGGAGGAGGGACATAGAGGGAGGAGCCAGAGCACACCAGAATCTAAATTCTTTCTTAAAGTGCCCATGTCTCCTGCGGAGCCCGTCTATTCCCCATGGTCCTAACGGAGTCCCCAGCATCCACTAGGACGTTAGAGAAATATATATTCTACAATATATATTTTACATTGTTTGTACTGTGGTCAAAATTGCCTGGAAATTAATGTTATTGGGGTTAATAATACTCTAGGAACAAAAAATTGCCAAAGCATAGCTGTTTAGTAAATAACAAATGTGAAACCAAAATCAGCATAAATGGTCTGACACAGATCTTTATTAATAACTAGATCAGGGGCCCAAGGGAGGTAGAGTACGTATGTAGCTGAAGGAAGGATTGATTAGTAATTTAATTTCATTTGTTTGATTTTAAAAATATAAATTAATTATTGGGGTCATTGGTGACGGTCTTTATTGCATAGACAACATTTTTTATTGGTGGTTGTTGCACTAATCTGACTATTACTTTTTCTTTGATTTTACATGCCCTAAATTAAGCCATCTATGCCTCTCCTCTCAATTGTTCGCCCTCCATATCTATCAACAAACACAAACCACTTGGGGTACAAAACACACCATAATTTGTACAAAAAATTTACCACCTACAGTGTCACAATACATGTATAAATCAGAGATAATAATCTAACATTCTGGTTTTCTTTTACCTACAGTGTCACACAATACATGTATGAGTAAGAAATAGTAATCAAACACTGAAGTTTAACTTCACCAACAGTGTTGCACAATTCGTGTATGAAATGAGTATGAAAATATATTACTGTGGTAACACCTTTAGTGTTCACTCTAGGAATTTTTTAGGGCAGGGTGCTGATCACGGGGAGGGCACATTTTTCATACGGGAGGGCACATTTTTCATTCAGGAGGGCACATTTTTCATTCGGGAGGGCACATTTTTCAGTTAGAAGGGCAAAATTAGGTACATACTATAATGCTTGGCCCTCCCATTCCCACATGCCAAAGAATGGACAGTGCACGCCGAAGGCGCGCAGCAAAAATTTAGGGGCGTTGTTTTTCACACAGTAGTGCAGCTAATACACACTGCACCAGGTAGAACCTCCTATACACACTGCACCAGGTAGAGAGCACTGAGACACACTGCACCAGGTAGAGAGCACTGAGAAACATTGCACCAGGTAGAGAGCACTGAGACACATTGCACTAGGTAGAGAGCAGCGACACACTGCACCAGGTAGAGAGCACTGAGAAACATTGCACCAGGTAGAGAGCAGAGACACACTGCACCAGGTAGAGAGCACTGAGAAACATTGCACCAGGTAGAGAGCACCGAGAAACATTGCACCAGGTAGAGAGCACGAGAAACATTGCACCAGGTAGAGAGCACCGAGAAACATTGCACCAGGTAGAGAGCACTGAAACGTTGATGATAACTAGGCACTAGTTGCCTCAATATTAATTTCTTCATATTCAGTCCTGTGAGTGCTGCCTAATCTCTTCCGTCTCTATATTCCACTTCTTCGAGTGGTAAGGAGGGCACCAAGGCGCTTACTACATCCAGGACAGAGTGCCGGCCGTTACTGATAGATTTTATATTATATATATATATATATATATATATATAGTACCAGTCAAAAGCAAAAGTCTGGACACACTTTCTCATTCACTCCAGTGAGAAAGTGTGACAAAACTTGTGACTGGTACTGTGTGTGTGTGTGTGTGTGTGTGTGTGTGTGTGTGTGTGTGTGTGTGTGTGTGTGTGTGTGTGTGTGTGTGTATATATATATATATATATATGCAAGCACTGTAAGGCGGCACTCACGAGACTTGAGACAAGAGTAATCAGACGGACAGCGTCACCGTGTTTATTTATATATATATATATATATATATATATATATATATATATAGAAAATAATATATACACCCTGTAGATGCAGGATACTGGAACCAGGCAGAGGCACTCAGATATTTTCAAAGTGCAGCAGGCACAGGGGGCCACACAACATGGGAGGAGGAGGGGGGGGGGGGTAGATGGTTCCGCACACACATAAGACAAGGGGTAGTGGGGCCACACACAGGGGGTTGGGGGGGGGTAGATGGTTCCGCACACACATAAGACAAGGGGTAGTGGGGCCACACACAGGGGGTTGGGGGGGGGGGGGGGGCAGGAGGGCACAAGGTGTCACACACACGGGGGGGGGGGCGCACAAACCAGGGTGAGGGGGGTAAAGTGTGCCACACACAAAGGCTGGGGGTAAATGGGGCCACATGCAGGGGGTGGGGTGGGGGGCAGGATATGGCAATGCATTAAAATACATGTACATTACTTTGTGTATATCTACTCACACTCTGGCAGCTGAGGGTCACACTCCGGTAGGTGGGTACGCTGGCCAGTAGCACTGGCTGGTGGGAGATGGGGGCTGCCCGCGGGTGTCTGGCCATGCACACAGAGAAGGGAGGGCTGGGTTTGCCTCGGCGGGAGAGGCAAACCCAGCCCTCCTGTCTCTCGCAGAGGAGGGGAGATGCGGCGGCTGACAACTAAGGACGGATGGGACGAAGCGGGCGGGACGGACGAGGCGGGACGGGGCGGGCCGCGGAGGTCTCTGTCTCTCATGCAGGGAGACAGTGTGACTGTGATTAAGCACACTGCAGTAATGTGTCCGGCGGCGTGGCGGGGTCCGGCGGGCAGCAAAGTGCGGGGCGGGAGGGCGCACAGAAACGGGCAGGGCGGCATTCAGGTGTCTAAAAAAGGGGCAGGGCGCAGCGCCCTGTGAAAGACACCTAGAGTGAACACTAACCTTCACCCACAGTGTCGCACAATACGTGTATGAGTCAGGAATAGTAATTAAACACTGTGGTTTAATTTCACCAACAGTGTTGCACAATACATGTATGAGATGAGTACGAAAAAATATTACTGTGGTACCACCTTCACCCACAGTGTTGTACAATACGTGTTTCAGAGGAGTACAAAAATATTTTACTGTGGTACCACCTTCATCCACAGTGTCGCACAATACGTGTATGAGTCAGGAATAATAATCAAACACTGCAGTATAATTTAACCAACAGTGTCGCAAAATACATGTATGAGTATGAAATAATATACTGCGGTCTGACTGGCAGTGTCACAGTACTTATGAAAACAAAATAAAAATTGTATAATACATTGGGTTACAGCACAAAAAAAAATAAAAATAAAAAATATATATATATATATATATATATATATAAAAAATGCCAATTATATTTTAGACTCTTTAGCTTTTATTATTTAAATTTTACACTGGGGCGGACCCCCTGGATTTGACGGATTATCACCCCTAGGTGGACAGAGGACCCCATGTCAGATACACCTGATGACAGGCAGAGCACCCCTGTACTGATACTGATACAAGCTTCTGGATGTCTACACAGTATCTTGGATTTTAACACTGGGGCACAGCTCCTGGATGTATATGGACAGATCACTCCTTGTCAGATACACCACCAGACAACAGACAGAGCACCCCCAAACTGATACTGATACATAGGATACACTAGGACACACGAGCCCCTGGATGTACACACAGTATACTGAATTTTCTTTAACATTGGGGCAGAGCCCCTGGATATATATGGATTATGAACAGATCACCTCTTGTCAGATACACCACTTAATGACAGACAGAGCACCCCCGGACTGATACACCAGCCCTACAGCAGCCCCACACCACAGAACCCAGCAATGAGATGGAGTGAAAATGGCGCTGATCACTGGAACCTTTATAGAATCCAAAACCCTGCAAAAATCTGACAGTGGGATGATGATGTTTTGCTTCGTTTTGGAATCCTAGTCAAAGTTTAGGTGGATCTGGTTATCCGAGAACTGGACCTGCTTATTTCTGGTGACTATACACATTTGCTTATTTGTCTCAGCCTGTCGGTCTGCAGTGCAGACTAGCTGAGTAAAGAAAAACACTCTGGGGGTAATTCCAAGTTGATCGCAGCAGGAATTTTTTTAGCAATTGGACAAAACCATGTGCACTGCAGGGGAGGCAGATATAACATGTGCAGAAAGAGTTAGATTTGGGTGGGTTATTTTGTTTCTGTTCAGGGTAATACTGGCTGCTTTATTTTTACACTGCAATTTAGATTGCAGATTGAACACACCCCATCCAAATCTAACTCTCTTACATGTTAAATCTGCCTCCCCTGCAGTGCACATGGTTTTGACCAACTGCTAAAAAAATTCCTGCTGCGATCAACTTGGAATTACCCCCTCTGTGACTGATATTTAAGCAGTATCACTGTGCATAAGTTCAGAGGTGAGCGAACAATTAGTAGCAGTATGGCCCAAACCACAACATTTAAAACATTGTATCATATTATCATTAGAAGTGAGTGTGTCTAGTTCTCCGAGAATTCTCTGGCGTGGGGCGGATGCTCTGTCTGCTGCCTCAGTCCAGTGGCTCTCTGTCTGCTGTATCAGTCCATGGGTGCCCTGTCTGTTGTATCTGAAATGGGTGATCTGTTGGGTGATCTGTTCATCCATCCAGGCGCTCCGCCTCAGTGTAAAATTTAAATTATAAAAGCTAAAAACAAAAAGCCTAAAAATATAATAATAAAAAATAATAATATATTTTTTCTCTAACGTCCTAGGGGATACTGGGAAGTATTAGTACCATGGGTTTAGATCGGGTCCATTGGAGCCTGGCACTTTAAGAAATCTTCAGTGTGTACTGGCTCCTTCCCTCTATGGCCCACCTGCAGACTCAGTTTATAAAAATTTGCTCAAGGAGCCGGGTGCATTCTCTGGAGCTCCAGAGTGTTTTCTTTAGAAATTTGTTCTCATTCGTTATTTTCAGGCAGTACTGGCTGGTAACAGTCTGCCTGCTTCATGGGACTTAGGGGGGCGACCGAACCAACCTCTTATAGGGTAAATGGTCTGGATCCCCGCTGACAGGATATTAGCTCCTGAGGCGCTGTTTCACATGCCCCAAGGGTGTGCGCACACGCCAGCAGCATGCTGCCACCCCTAACAGATGCTGAAGATGCGGTGTGGTGAGTACAGACACCGGGGCCCCGGTTAGCGGGTCCCCGATGACAGGGGCAGCATAAGGGCGTGGTGGACATTTAGCTGCAGGCTGCAGTGCCCGCTGCGGACACCCACACTGGTTCTTGTACAGAAAGGGGTTTTACTTTTAACCCCTTTTCCTGTCATTTGGACACAAATACTAGTATAATACATGTGAGGGGACCGCGCGCCATTATGGGGGCGGAGCTTCCCGGAGAGCGGGACCAGTGGTGAGGAGGCACCATTTCCTGCTGCTTTAGCCTACTGACTGCACGCAGGGAAGCTCTGCTCCTACACAGATCCTCCAGAGTCACTTTGTACGGTACAAGGGGGATTTCTAGTATCAGAAAACCAGTTACCTCATCTAAGGCTCTGGTTTATGCCCAGCAAAGCGCTGCTTTAGCTGTGAGACATTGTGTGCTGGTCTCATCCCTCTCTATATCACTCCATACAGGCTGTCTAGAGTTCTGTGTTCATTTTACTGTGTTTTTCACTATTTCTGTATTATTTCACTTACTGTGTGTGTCTATCAGCATGTCTGGTAAATATGCTGTGTGTCCATCCTGCAAAACAAAGTTTTCCACTTCTCCAGGGAGATCTCTACTATATAATCAATGCTCTCTCCCTTCTCAGGGAAGCATTACATAGCAACCTAAGGGAGAGAGGGTGGTCCGCTGCGCCCCTGCTAACCAACCTCAATATCGTCCCTACCGAAATAATACTCGGAGACAAGATCTGGGATTGAATCACTGGCCACAGTTCTTTATTAACCATTACCTTATTTACAACTTACATTTTTGCAGGGTAGGGGCAGGGAAACGGTGGGCAAGGCACAAAACCCCATCAATGCCAATCATTGATTTACGACGGGGCGTGCCACATACCTACGCCGTAGGCCCTCGACAACGCCCCTGCCATTGAGCCAGCCCCCGCAGCTTCCTCTGGCCTGGTGCGCAGCCGTCGGCCCGCCGTCGACAGCTGGAGCCTGGCATGCGGCACCTCGCCGTCGGTGAATATGTAACCTCAGCTGGCTCCCGTCCTCCACCTGCCTTGCGCACCGCTTCCTCCTGCCATCCTCTTACCAACTGTGACAAAACAACATGCATAACCAAGACTTTGTCGACCACCTTTGTATACGTAAAAGACATCCCATTTCCTTTCCAAGTTTTCTTTATTTATTTATTTATTTATTTATATTTAAATAACATACACAATGCTTACAGACATAGACACTCCAAATGTTGACAGGCATAAACCAAAACAATACAGTCCCTAAAAAGGGGGTGGGTGGGTGGGTGGGATCTCTGTCCGGTTCCCTCTGTAGTAATGCCGCTTCCCCTCCTGCCTCTGCTTTTAACCCCCTCCTGCCCACTCTTCCCTCCTGCTGCCTTACTGGCTGCCCTGTCCCCCCAGGTGTGAAAAGGAGGACGGGCATACCTGCCCCCGTTCCCCCTTTCCCGCCGTTGGCCCGCGGCCGCGTGTGCCACCCCTCCCCCTATATCGCCGCAGCGACATTTTGGCGCCTATGCTCCCTTAAGGGAGAGAGGGTGGTCTGCTGCGCCCCTGCTAACCAACCCCAATATCGTCCCTACCGAAATAATACTCGGAGACAAGATCTGGGATTGAATCACTGGCCACAGTTCTTTATTAACCATTACCTTATTTACAACTTACATTTTTGCAGGGTAGGGGCAGGGAAACGGTGGGCAAGACACAAAACCCCATCAATTCCAATCATTGATTTACGACGGGGCGTGCCACATACCTACGCCGTAGGCCCTCGGCAATGCCCCCGCTATTGAGCCAGCCCCCGCAGATCCCTCTGGCCTGGTGCGCAGCCGACGGCCCACCGTCGACAGCTGGAGCCAGGCATGCGGCACCTCGCCGTCGGTGAATCTGCAACCTCAGCTGGCTCCCGTCCTTCACCTGCCTTGCGCACCGCTTCCTCCCGCCACTGAGGTTTCGGGGCCTGCCCGATTACCAAAAACCCCCCCACCCTGCCATCCTCCCTAACCTAGACTTCCAAAGCCTCCTGCAAAGCGTTGTTGAACAAGTCAATGCCGACGTCCGACAAATGCACCCTGTCTGCCCTGTACATGCCCTTGACCTTCTGACTGATGTCGGGTGACGGATGACCTTTCCTCCTAGCGCCCTCACGCACTTACTCACTGCTACATTCACCTTTTTCCTGGTCCTTTCTATGGCAGCCCCTTTACGCGCCCCGCGCCAGGTGAGCCTAGGTATGATGCTGGACCACACGATGCTCGCTGCCTGCCAACGCGCTTTGGCCCATGCCAGGTCAGCGCCAATCCTTCTTACCATGTCAAGGGACTTCGTGTTCCCCAAATCGTTACCCCCTAAATGAATGACTATTGTGTCGGGGCTTCCCGCCGTTTGCTCGCCCCCCAGCAACGCCTCCCTGAGGCCGTGCCACCTCATCCCCCTCCGCCCGAACCAAAACACTCGTCCAGCGCTCTTTTCCAGCCCCAACTGCCTGCCGTAGGGCCTGCCGGCGGCCCTCTTTTCCGCCCAGTGAACGTGGGAATGGCCGACGATCCAAATGCGCTTTGCCTCTTTGTTCCCTGCGGAGGGGGGGGGGGGGGGGAGATTTAATTAGATGTTAGATTGCTGGTAACCGGCCTGACATAAACTTTATAGCGATCTGACTTCCACCAGCCCAGAGCTCTGATCTCCTCGCCAGCGCAGCCTTCGCTAGCTGCCGACGTGGCAGCACCGATTCTGAATGAATGAGTGCTAAACCTATTGACCGGCCATCCGCTGGCCATTACGCATTTTTTCAGGACCGCCGTAAACTGATATTTCGTTAGTGGTGACCTGTCTGCGTGTACGAGGAAATTATCCCCGCCTTGCGGCCTGCGGTCTAGGATAGCTTTGACCGCCGCCACCGGACATGCCACAACGTCCGCATGCCTGCGCAACTGAACCCATTTTCCCTTACCCTCCTGATCCGTCTTTGACTTCTGTATTTTGCATAGCACAGCTTGCTCGGTTATGGCGACGTCCTTGTACTGCAGCCCATCGCCGTTTGCTAGCTTTGATCTCGCTACCAGCTCGCTGATCCTGTATGCTCCGCTAAAAGCCAACACGAATGCGGCCCCGAACAGCGCCGCTTCGTCCTGATCCCTGCACACTGATGGGATGCGTGCCAGCAGCGTCCTCAATCTCTCCATTGTAATGGGTTCCCTTGCATCTGGCCTCCTAACCTCTGCCCTGGCCCAGCCCCTCAAGCTTGAGGAAGGATCTAGAATCCGAAACGCATCGGTGTGGCTCTTTTTTACATCCCAGGTCGTATGGTATACTTCCACCTGTTTTTATTTCCCAGTAGGACCGACACTCGGCCGTGAGCTGTAGACTCTATGCACTATTTTTAAGAGAATTGAGGACAGACAGAGTGTTTGGTATCCCAGGGTGTTGGTGGAGTAGTGAATTCCAGTCGACCAGGGGAACGTATTTTTATGTTTGTTTTGTAATTTTAATGTTTTATGGATATATCTGTATTAGGTACAATAAATTTGTGCACTTTTTTGGGATATCCATTGTTTTTTTTATCCACATATCTGTTGCAATACCGGTGGTCGCCAGTTGGAACCCTGAGACCTGTTGATAATAAAGAAACCTTTCAAGGAATATAGGGCACTGCTGGGAGGTGAGTGTCCATTTTAAGGGACGGGGTTGTGGAATCACCTATCCTGAGAAGTAAATATATATGAGAGGAACTGCTAAAGAAACCTTTTGACGTACATCTCTCGCATTGAGGAGGTTAGTCAAAAGGTGCGAATCCTGAAAAAATCGTGGAGGAAAATAAGTGGGGGAAATTTCTTGTACTCGTTGGAGCAGAATAAGAATATAAGATCCTGAGAAATTGATGAAAATTGATTGGTTATTTTGCAGCGCTTGTGGACTACCCCATATATTTTGTTTTGTCTATTGTTTCAAGGGGACAGATACGAATGAGGGCCATGATTTCCTCACCAGATGCATGGGAGAAAGATGTCAGAGTTGGTGAGAGGGATGGGCAGGGGTTGTAAGGGATGGGAGGAGGCTGTTTGCTGATGGTCTTGTGTGATGTGATGTCCTGACGTATGGAGTCAATTTTGGATGTGGAGTAAGTGGCAAAGTCAAGAGCAGAGAGTGAGGAAGGGAGACGATGTGGAGGTGGGCAGAGGAGTGAGTTGAGAGAGGAAAAAAGGCTCTGGGAGTTGGAAGTGTGGGAGGAGATGAGGTTATTGAAGTATGACTGTTTAGCAAGAGAAAGGGCAGCACTGAAGGATGAGAGCTTAAGTTTTTAATGGAAGAAGTCTGCCTTAGAGCGTGATTTCCTCCAGTGTCGCTCAGCAGTACGTGAGCATTTTTGCAGATATCTGGTGCATTTGGTGTGCCAGGATTGAGGTTTTAATTTGTGAGGGTGAATAGTGGTTGGTGGAGCAACAGAGTCAAGAGCAGAAGTAAGGGATGCATTGTATGTGGAAGTGGCTTGTTCAGGGCATGAGAGCGAAGTGAGTCAAACAGGGAGGAAAGAAATGTGGCATCAATAGCCTCAATGTTACGCTTAGTGATGGTAGCCTTAGAGGTAGAGATGGGGAAGCAGAGAGAGAGAGATAAGTTAAAGGAGAGCAGGTGGTGGTCAGAGAGGGGAAATGGGGAGTTGGAAAATTCAGAACTATCACAACGGTGAGTAAAGACCAGATCCAGTGAGCTCCCATTCACGTGGGAGGGTGAGGAGGTCCACTGGGAGAGACCAAGTGAAGAGGTGAGGTTAAGGAGTTTAGAGGCAGGGGATTGTGTGGGGATATCGATAGGGATGTTGAAATCTCCTAGGACAATGGAGGGAATGTCAGAAGGGAGGAAGTGAGGTAGCCAGGAAGCAAAGTTGTCGATGAATTTGGAAGCAATGCCAGGGGGGTGCGGTAAATGACAGCTACTCTAAGATGGATGGTTGGAAGAGGCATATAGCATGAACCTCAAATGTAAAGAATATAAGTGATGGTTCTGGTGGTATTAGTTGGTAGAAGTAACTAGAAGCTAAAAGGACCCACCCACCCATGGCGACCCCCAGGTCGGGGTGTGTGTATGTGTGTGTGAATGCGAGGCCCCCAGCAGAGAGAGCAGCAGGAGAAGTAGTGTCAGAGGGAGTAATCCAAGTTTCAGTAATGGCTAGTAGGTGCAGGGAGTTGGAAATGAAAAGGTCATGAGTGGCATTCCAGAGGGCACAGGATAGGGGGTATGAGTTTGTGGGAGAGATGTGAATGAGATTATCGGGGTTGCTGTAGTGAGGAGGTGAGATTAACTTTGAGGGCAGGGATGATGAGAGAGTAGTGATGGTGCGGGTGTCTGAGCTAGGAAGGGAAACTGCAGGAGGTGAGCAGGGAGGGAGTTCAGTGTGATGAGGATGGAGGTGTGGGGAGGTGAGAGTGAGCAGGGCTGAGTTGTGGGGTAGCAGGACCATGGGGCAGAGGTGAGAGAAAGTGGGGTAACAGGAAAGGAGGGGAAAGGAAACAGAGGGATGAAGGGGAGACAGAGAAGGGGAGAGAGGAGGAGGTGTAGGACACTAGTGGGGAAGGATAAAGGTGGGGACAGGGTCAAGATACATGATTAGGTAGACACTGATTGATGTGGGGAGTAGAAGAAAACGTTGACATAGTGTTAAGTAGGTAAATAGGTTGAGGGAAACTGAATGTAGGAGTGGAGGCTGTAAGGGAATCCGAGCAGAAGAATTGCAGAAATGCAGGTGAGAAAAGCAGTATCGGCTCAATGGGTGTAGATTTAGCATGAAGTGAATCAAAAGCATAGATGAAGTGGGTGCAGAAATGTATTTGGACTGTATGAAATGAGAGGATTGTGAGAGGGTTAAAAAGCAATGGTAATTCTGTAAGGATTTTTAAGTGTTTGTAGGTAAAATTTCATTGGTGCAGCTGTGCATAAAAAACAAATTACAAAAATACAGATACAAGCATTTGTTGGTGAAATGGATGGTTTATGAAATGTCCAAGTAAGGTAGTTCCGTGCTATTTATTCAGATGCAACAATCAGGAGGTGAGTAATATGAAGAGTAAGTGACTCACATTTGTTATTAGATCTTCAGTTTTCTATGTTTTGTTAGATTGGTGTAACGCTGCTGTTATGTCAATTTTATCACATTTTGATAAATATGCACACTTCGCGAATAAATACACAGCCTACAGGCTAGAACTTAATACTGCAAGTGAAACCAATAATTGGAATCTCCAACCACACCCCACACCCTAGAATGCCAGGCAGTAAATGACCTTACAAAAACAAACCGGCATACCACATAGATAACAAATGGGTATATACAATTCAAAACTAAAGAAAGTAAAGCAGAATGATATACTATGCAATAATGTTTCAATTTGCATTACCTAGCAGTATCAGCCTGGCCTGCAGAAGTATAATGCAGCAGAATATGTTGGTGGTTGTAGTTATCTATTTGTTGTGATATTTCTTTTCTTCTCACTCGGCACAATATATACAGTATGAGAAATGTGATGCCCAAGAGCATAGCTACCATAGGTGCAGGTAGTGCAGCTGCTATAGGGCACAAAGTTGAGAGGGGTCACAACTACATGTGCTATATACAAGGGCATTGCTACCATAGTGTAACCCTGATTTAGGGTTTAAACAACACTTATACTGAGGTAGTTATAATATGGTGACTAAAATGGAGTATAAGCATATATATTATTCATATAAAAGTTAATGGATGTTGTAATACTGTATGCATGTTTTGAGGTAAATAATACAGTTCACATCTATGTGATTGTATGTACATTGATGTAAATGTAGTGGTGAATACAATTAAGGCTTATTTTATGGTTTCACAGTGTATCTAAAGGGTTAATGTCCTTGTGCTCCTAACTGTCAATCACCTAGTGGGGTGATTGCCAGTGGGCGGGGCATCACCTCAGAGTGGGTCATGTGACTACTAGAGAGGGGTGGAGAGGTGCTGTGAGTGTAGCAGGGGGAGAGACTGCATATCCCTTGGTGAGAGGACATAGTTTTTTGCTGCTCCGGCCGTCGCCCGCATTAGAGCTGAGCGGTATACATTGCGGCGGCCGGAGGGGGCTTAGTGTGTGTAGCCAGAACAGGGCTTCCTTACTGTAAAGGTGGTGACAGCAGCATTGAGACTCAGCACTGTTCATAGAACCCGGCATCAGCGCTAGTCAACTCACCCAGCAGTATTGGAAGGGCGCATCTGTGACAGGGAGACAGAGAGGGTTCCTTCCTACCTATTACCGGCACAGACTCTGACAGCCACAGCAAAGAAGCCAGGACCAGCAGCAGAGGCTCCATTCTGTGTGGCTGTAAGTGTAAGGGAGGAGTCTGGGGAGCAGCCTGCAGCAGCATCACTAGATCGTAGAAGTGTGAGTGTATAATCCAGCCATTTATATTACCCCTACACTAAGCACAGCAAGCCATAGGTGACTATGGTACATAGTCAATTTCATATTGGGACTAAGGACTCCAGGGCTAGGCCGCAATAATGGCTATTAAGCAGGAGGATAGTAATGGGTCACAGTAGTCAGAGTGACCTATAATTACAGTTCCATGTATGGCTTAATCATAGTACTCAGGAGAAGGTAGAAAGCACTGGGTATATATATGTAACTGGAGGAGTGGAGTGAAACTTGAACTGTTTAACGCTTCATAAATAGTTTTAAAGCTCCCCCATATATCAGCATCAAAACAGTCAAAGAAGAGCCAGAGACATTGTTCCGCAGCGCTAAATAGAAAGTAACACCCAAAAGCTGCCACCTAATGTGTGTATTTATGCCCCTGAATTAGCAGAATTAGAGTCAAGGACATTAAAGGTAGCCATACTACAGTGACATTGGATGAATGTTAAAGCCTCTTAGCCACAAAGGATTAGAATATCATCCCGATTCAAGGACTAGCTTGTGGCACTTTAATACAACTGTGTTATATGTATATTCGTGAACCCGTAAGAAGGACTGACACGTAAGAGACTATTAGTTATAAAGTTAAAGGATTTGAGCTCACTGTGACTATGAAAAGAGAAACCATCTCTTGCAGATATATTTAATATAGACTCATCCTAAGAGACAACAATAATTTGAGGCATACAGGAATCGAAAAGCTATATATGCTCTGAAATATAGAAAGCATCAGCTACTTCAAATGGACACAAGGACGCAGCATAACAAAGGTTTATCATACCAGCTTCTTAGGAGTTTACTTTAATACTGGACAACTACGGTAACATTTTTACTGAGGAAAGGATACAGATTCCTTGGTAATCAACTGTTGATGTTACTATCTATGAGCTAAATAGATACTTTCTGTTATCTGCCAAGGAGGAACTATAAGTAACCTTATAGGAGAAAGTAATCGCTACCATAAGTAGACTGAGCCAAACATCTTTCTCTTTAACTGAAGGGAGAACTGATAGTTGATACTAAAACATAGTGTCAGACATTCTGTATTAACTGCTGTTATTTCCATGGAAGTTTATGGGCCCTTATAGTGCACTATCATATTAAGAGTACCCGGGTCACTCTAACACCTAAGGGTGTCTTGAAAAGAAAAAGGATTTGTTGTATTGCATGCAGGTACTGTGTATAGGCCTAATTGACAGGAGGTTAGCATGGATTAATGACTTAAAGGGGAATGTGTAATTGATGAAATGTTAATGTATACTTAATCCATTTGGTACTGGTCATTAAAGTGTTATACTTGCCATGTGTGTCTGGTCCGTCTGGAAGTTGATCTGAAGATCCAGGAAGAAAGAGACAGGTATATTAGATAATATATCTATGATATAAGGGAATCATCCCCTAAGGATAGAGATCAGGCTTACTCAAGCAAGCCTTAACGGTAGTTAAATACTACACATAGCTTGAGTGGAGGCACAACTATTAGGTAACCATCCCTTAATAGAATACATAGACAGCTCTCCTTCAAGGTATTGAGGGTAGGGTTACAATAGGTGCAGGGAGTGCATCTGCCATGGTGTCCAGTGCTGAGAGGGGCCTTTTTCCCTGTCACAGTTACATGTGTTATATACAAGGGCGTAGCTTCCATAGGTGCAGGGAGTGCATCTGCCATGGGGTCCAGTGCTGAGAGGGGCCTTTTTCCCTGTCACCGTTACATGTGTTATATACAAGGGCGTAGCTTCCATAGGTGCAGGGAGTGCAGCTGCGATAGGGCCCAGAGCTGAGAGGGGCCACCTTCCCTGTCACAGTTACATGTGTTATATACATGGGCGTAGCTTCTATAGGTGCAGGGAGTTCATCTGCTATGGGGTCCAGAGCTGAGAGGGGCCCACCTTTCCTGTCACAGTTACATGTGTTATATACAAGGGCGTAGCTTCCATAGGTGCAGGGAGTGCAGCTGCCATGGGGTCCAGTGCTGAGAGGAGCCTTTTTCCCTGTCACAGTTACATGTGTTATATACATGGGCGTAGCTTCCATAGGTGCAGGGAGTGCAGCTGCGATAGGGCCCAGAGCTGAGAGAGACCATCTTCCCTGTCAAAATTGCATGTGTTATATAAACATTTTTCCCATTGGGTGGTACATAGGGGCCCTTACAAACTTTTGCCTTGGGGTCTACAGTATATCTAGTTACACCTCTGGACCTGTTCATTGTAATGTGGTATACAATGAGCTGGAGGGCACTGTAATGTGGCACAATATGAAATGGAGGCACTATAGTGTGGCATAATATGAACTTGGGCACTGTAATGTGACATAATATGAAGCTGAGGTACTAATGTGTGGCATAATATGAAGTGGGGCATTGTAATGTGACATAATGTGTACTGGGGACACTGTCTTAATGTTCATTTGGGGTTCTGTGTTGCATAATGTGTACTGGTAGCCCTACAATGGGGCATAACATTAACCAGGTCACTACTATGGGGCATAACATTACCAACTGCTATGGGCTCACAAAGTTCTGGCTACGCCCCTGGTGATGCCTATGCAATAAATTCTAAATGCAATTTGACCTGTTGTGAATTCATCACTAAACATATAAGTAATTTATGATTTTTGTGTATTAAATGTTATTTTATTGTAAACACTGTATGCCTTCATCTTGTAGGCACTACCTAGAGCTTGAACCTCCATTATCATTGCTCCTTGTGTGACTAGGCGTGCTTGCCTGGGCACACCAAGGCACTGTGAGCGTCAACGTCTGGACGGGAAGGCGCACCCGTACGGAGACGCTCCCCATCCACTTGATTGGAGAGCGTCCCTGTCCGGGTGGGCGTGCGGACCCAGACAGAAATGCTTACAATGGGAAGCATCTCCGTGCACTCCCGGCATGACTAGGTGGACGGATCGCCCAGTCACGCCGGGAGTGCACGCCTGCGCCTCAAAAGCGCAGGAGGGTAGGCAACTATGCCATGTAGACTATGTAGACAACATTCTGGTGACATAGTGATTGTAAAACTCAGTATTGTTTGCATCCCATAAATATATTAAAGGAATAAGAAGCAAGCATATTGTATGTGGTGCAGATATCTGTGAAACCCATTGTAAGTAACCTACATATAGATGTGGTTTTTTATATCTTTAAAGTTGTAAAGTGGCTGATAAAGTAACTCTATTACAACAACAAAAATAAGAATTAACTAATATTGTGCCTTTTTATTTTCAGGTCACATTTCTTATAATGTTCCTTCTAATCATATTGATTCTAATATAGAAAGATCCTCATCTAGAGGTAAGTTTTGTTTTCCTTTTATCTCTATACTGAATTTTTACTACATAATTCATACAGTACAAGCAGATGGGGTAATTCAGACCTGATCGAAGCATCAAATTTGTTAACAGTTGGGCAAAACCATGGGGATCATTCCGAGCTGATCGCTACATAAAAATGTTCGCAGTGCAGCGATTAAATGAAAAAGCGGCACTTCTGCGTATGCGGCGCAATACGCACGCACAACGTACTTTCACAACAGCCAATGTAGTTTTACACAAGATCTAGCGAGGCTTTACATTCGCAATGTCCGCCGCAGAGTGATTGACATGAAGTGGGCGTTTCTGGGTGTCAACTGACCGTTTTCAGGAGTGTTCGGAAAAACGCAGGCGTGCCAGGAAAAATGCAGGCGCGGCTGGGAGAACGCAGGGCGTGTTTGTGACGTCAAATCCGGAACTGAACAGTCTGAAGTGATCTCAAGCGCTGAGTAGGTCTGCAGCTACTCTGAAACTGCATAATTTTTTTTTGTAGCCAATCTGCGATCCTTTTGTTCGCACTTCTGCTAAGCTAAGATACACTCCTAGTGGGAGGCGGCATAGCTTTTGCACGGCTGCTAAAACTGCTAGCGAGCGATCAACTCGGAATGACCCCCCATGTTCACTGCATGTGGGGCAGATATAACATTTGCAGAGAGAGTTAGATTTGGTGGGTTATTTTGTTTCTGTGCAGGGTAAATACTGGCTGCTTTATTTTTACACTGCAATTTAGATTTCAGTTTGGACACACCCCACCCAAATCTATCTCTCTCTGCACATGTTATATCTGCCCCCCCTGCAGTACACATGGTTTTGCCCAACTGCTAACAAATTTTCTGCTGCGATCAACTCTGAATTACCCCCAGAGTTTCTATAACATGCACCAAGTAAAATACATCAGCCAAACTCATATCCAAATGCATATCAGATTCTTTCCAGTAGACAATTTCCTAATCTATCATAATGTGACATGATCCTTGTCAAGTTTTAGGAGTATATTTATTGGGTATGGGATTCAAGGTCGACACCAATTGGTCGACACACCTCAAGTCTGCACCTGAAATAGGTCGACGTGGACAAAAGGTCGGCATGGGAAAAGGTCAACATGAGTTTTTTATGTTTTTTTGGTGTCGTTTGCTCCATAATGTGATCGGGAACCCCAGTTACTGCACTGTTTCCTCTCACATGGCTTGCTTCGCTCGCCATGCTTCGGGCAAGGTGCCTCGCTCTGCTACCACTGCGTTTGGCACAGGTTACCCAATTGTCGTCCGCGTGGATCGTAAAGTATGAAAATGTTCAAAAAATTAAATAAAATGTGAAAAACTCATGTTGACCTTTTTGCATGTCGACCTTGTTCATGTGAACCTTTTGTCCATGTCAACCTATTCCAGACGTCGACATAAGGTGTGTCGACCAATTGGTATCGACCTGGAGTCCGGATACCATATTTATGTACATTAACTTAATGCAGCAGATAAAAAATAAGTTAGAGCATGACAGACAGCAACCCGCAACAAAAAAACTCCCAGGAAGTGTCATCTTAGCTGTGGACTGGTGTCAGCTGGTTATGTATGTACTGTATGAGCTATATTAGATAGAGGATGTACAGTATAATACCTATTGTTCTGCTGCTGGCATTATGTTTGTTTTGTGGTAATTATGCAAATCTAGGCTTTTCACAGTTAAGTAACTTGACCAAAAACTGTGATGTTAGTGTATTAGAATGCTTAATATTTGTAGACACTCCCTTACTAATATGTGTAAGCCTGAATCTTCAGTGATGGTCCCTGGGACCAGGGGGATGCTGGGAAGTGGGTGGTCCAGTGTGCCTAGAGTTGATGATGCAATAAAAACAGCACAGCAGTGAACTCACATGTCTCTGTGTCCTTATGACTGGATTTCTAAACATATGAACAAAACATGGTGTCAGAAGAAGTTTAACTTGGACTGCTAGTGCTCTCAGAGTGTGAAAGAATCTTGCAGAAGTCTGTAAGGCTGTGATACTCAGTGTCTGCAAAGACTGCCGTGTGCTCCTCTCTTCAAACAGTGAGTAACCATGGATAAACTGGCTCCTCCAACCAGCATGCTGATGTCTGGTAACTTGTCTGAAAACTGGAAAAGATTTAAGCAAAGGTTTAATATATATCTTGCTGCATGTGGAGCTGATACAGAGGCTGACAAAACTAAGGCATCCATTTTCCTCCATGTGATAGGAGAGGATGTGCTGGACATTTATAATAGTTTTCAGTTTGCTGAGGGGCAGAATATGGTGCTATCTTCTATAATGCAAAAGTTTGAAGATTACTTTGTACCAAGGAATAATGTGACATATGAAAGATATAAGTTTTTCCCATGTGATCAGAAGTCTGTAGATGGATTTGATCACTATGTTACAGAGCTGCAATCACTTAGTAAAACCTGTGAGTTTGGTGATTTAAAGGATTCACTGATTACAGATTGTATTGTCTGTGGAATACCTGATAATGGACTCAGAGAGAGACTGCTGAGAGAGCAAGACCTAACACTAGACAAGGCAGTGACTATGTGTAGATCTGCAGAAGTAACTAGATTTCAAGCCAAAATGTTACACAAGGAAGTTGATGCTGCTGTCCATGTAGTGCAGAAAACAGAGCCAAGCAAACCTCCATTCTCAAGAATGAAGCAGTCTAAGCCACAGTCTAATAAGGAAATGTGTAGTAGATGTGGAAATGCTCACAATCCTAAAATGTGCGCCGGGCACATAAGCCGGTTATGTTAAACCTGCATGAAATGTGGTAGACTTAATCAGTTTGCCAAATGCTGTAAATTTAAAAGTGAAACAACCAATGTGCATGCTGTTAAACAAACAGAGGAATTCTTTGTGGACTGCATTGAACTTTGCAGTGCAGATAAGAAAGAATGGATTGTCCCTTTAACTGTGAACGAGATTGTCATTCCCTTTAAGCTTGATACTGGCGCGCAGGTGAATTTAATATCGTTTCAAGACTATAAGACTATTAGAGTAAAACCAAAAATTCATCCAGCCAAAGTGAAAGTTACAGGGTACACTGGGGAGGAAATTCCTGTGAAAGGTACATGCTTAGTGACACTGAAATATAAGGGACAACAGTTTAAAACATCTCTACTGATTGTGGATAAAAATGTGCAACCGATTCTAGGATTAACTTCCTGCGAGAAACTAAGCTTGCTAAAGGAAGTTTTTATGGTGACATCACAAGTAGAAGATGACTGCAAATCGATGTTTACAGAATACAGAGACTTGTTTGAAGGTCTAGGCTGTTTGCCTGGAGAGCATAAAATAAATATAGACACGCAAGTTTCTTCAGTGATACACCCCTGTAGAAAAGTGCCATTTGCGCTGAGAGAAAAACTGAAACAAGAGTTAAATCGCATGGAAGCCTTGGGTGTGATACAGAAAGTTGATGAGC
Organism: Pseudophryne corroboree; assembly: GCF_028390025.1. NCBI lineage: Eukaryota > Metazoa > Chordata > Amphibia > Anura > Myobatrachidae > Pseudophryne > Pseudophryne corroboree. The sequence continues at coordinate 710,740,620 of NC_086444.1, read as the reverse complement.
CTACTGAATGGGTAAGCTCCTAAGTAATTGTTGAAAAGAAAAATGGACAACTCAGAATATGTCTAGACCCCAGAGATTTAAACAAAGCTTTTAAACGAGAACATTTCAAACTACCAACCAGAGATCAAATCATGTCGCAATTTGCGGGAGCAAAATGGTTCAGTAAATTGGACGCATCTTCAGGATTCTGGCAAATGAAGCTAGAGGAGGCCAGCTCAAAGCTTTGTACATTTAATACACCAGAAGGTCGATACAGATTTCTTCGACTACCATATGGAATATTGTCTGCTCCAGAAGTATATCACAAAAATATACACATGATTTTTGAACATATTCCAGGTGTTGAAACAATGATGGATAACATTATTGTCTGGGGATCTACAAAGGAAGAACATGATTCTAGATTGAGACAAGTAATGGAACTTGTCAAGAAAGTGAATCTAAAGCTAAACAAGGACAAATGTGAATTTGGCGTTAATACACTTACCTTTATGGGCGACGTGATCTCGGATCAAGGTGTAAAACCAGACCCAAGGAAAATATCAGCCATAGTGAACATGGAACGTCCTAACAACAAAGACGACATCAGAAGATTCCAAGGAATGATTACTTACTTAGGAAAGTTTATTTCTCAACTCTCTGAATGAACAGCCTCTCTTAGATGGTTGTTGGACAAAGATAACGAGTGGATGTGGTCACATGAACAAGAAGAAAGTTGGCAAAACTTGAAACAGATCATTACAGAGCAACCAGTGCTAAAATTCTTTGATCCTGCGAAAAGAATAAGAATTTCAGTAGATGCTTCGCAATTTGGCCTAGGCTCAGTGCTGTTACAAGAACATGAGGATACATGGCAACCAGTAATCTATGCATCAAGAGCACTGACAAGTGCTGAAACAAGGTATGCTCAGATAGAAAAAGAACTTCTAGCGATCACATATGCATGTGAGCGATTTCATCAGTTTGTGTATGGTCAAACATTTACAGTGGAAACTGACCACAAGCCATTGGTAGCTATCATGACTAAATCATTACATGACTGTCCCATGAGAATTCAACAAATGCTTATCAGACTACAGAAATATGATGTACACTTGCTGTAGTGTCTCGGCAAATACATGTACATTGCTGATACACTTTCTCGTGTTGTGGACAAAAGTGAAGGTTCCAAAAGTCTGATGGATGAAGAGATAGAAATCTATGTTAATTTGATCGTAGCTTCTCTACCATTGTCTCTTGCAAGACAAGAACAGATTAGGAAAGAAACTGAGACAGATGACACAATGAAAGTGTTGAAAGATATCATTCTGAAAGGTTGGCCAGCAGAAAAACATGCGTGCCCGCTGTCTATCCATGATTATTGGATGTACCGCAGTGACCTTACAGTTGTCGATGGTATTATTTACAAAGGCAATAGGTTTGTCATACCTGCACGACTAAGAAAAACTATGCTGTGCAAGATACACGAAGGCCACTTAGGAGAAGAAAAATGTAAGCGGAGTGCGCGTGAAGTTATGTATTGGCCAAGAATGAACCAAGACATAGCACAGACTACAGCTACATGTGAATTATGTCTTACGTATAGACCAAAACAACAAGTCGAGCCACTGAGTCCTCACGCAGTGCCAGAAAGTTGGCGCAGATTTGTTTGATTGTAATGGGAAAACGTACATTGTCGTGACTGATTATTACTCTAACTACCCTGAGGTGAAGACACTACATACAATTACTAGTAAAGCCGTAATCAATTGCATGAAGTCAATCTTTGCAAGGCATGGTGTTCCTATGGAAGGGTTCACTGACAATGGTCCTCAGTTTTCCAGTGCTGAATTTAGACAATTTGCTGATGAGTGGGAATTTGTCCATACTACGTCAAGTCCCCACTATCCACGCTCAAATGGGTTGGTGGAAAGTTCAGTAAAAACTGTAAAGAGTCTCATGAAAAAAGCTCAAGAAGGTAAAGAAGATTTCTACAAAAGTATTTTAATCTACCGCAGTACACCTTTACAGAATGGACTTTCTCCTGCACAAATGCTGATGGGAAGGAGGACTAGAGCAAATCTCCCGATACATGATGAACTGCTTAATACACATAACTCAGCATTGGTCAGATTGAGTAAGGAACGTCAACAGGCGAAACAGAAACTGTTCCATGACAGGTGAGCAAAAAGCTTATCTGATCTAAAATCAGGTGCCCAAGTCCGTCTCAGAGATCACGAGAAAGGTATTTGGGTGCAGAAAGGTATTGTGCAAGCACAAGTAGCACCAAGATCTTATACTATGCGTACAGAGCGTGGAACGGAAGGAAGAAGAAATCGGGTGGATTTAAGATCTCAACCTAACCATAATGAAGACAACATGACTGAAGAATACCCTACATCTGACATGTATGATGATCCTGATAATGGTGAACAAACCACGATTCTAGAAAGGTCCAACATGGTCGATGAAACACAGACTGTGTATGAAAGACCCAAAAGGGAAATACGCAGACCTGAGCGACTCATTGAAACGTGTTAGATGATGTTCTTAATATGACGTTGTTAATTGTTGCATTGAAGCATACAGGGCTTATCTTTAAAGAAAAGAGGATGTGATGTTAGTGTATTAGAAGGCTTAATATTTGTAGACACTCCCTTACTAATATGTGTAAGCCTGAATCTTCAGTGATGGTCCCTGGGACCAGGGGGATGCTGGAAAGTGGGTGGTCCAGTGTGCAGTGTGCCTGGAGTTGGTGATGGAATAAAAACAGCACAGCAGTGAACTCACATGTCTCTGTGTCCTTATGACTGGATTTCCAAATATATGAACAAAACAAAAACCTCTATCTTCGTAATGTCCTACAAGAACGCATCAACCTTTAACAACGAAGAGACTATGAATCTATGATTTCTCACTGGTAACCTATTTAGTAAATTAGTTTAAACTGTGATTACCAGTTCCACAGAAAATACCTAGTTCACAGAATTGACTAAATACTGTAAACATATACATTAATTGTGAATCCATTAGCTTAACCCAGGCATGTCCAAACTGCGGCCCTCCAGCTGTTGTGAAACTACATATCCCAGCATGCCCTGACACAGTTTTGCTGTCAGAGAATCCTAAAGCTGTGTCAGGGCATGCTGGGATGTGTAGTTTCTCAACAGCTGGAGGGCCGCAGTTTGGACATGCCTGGCTTAACCCATTCACCGCTGAGGATTTTCTTACCCCTGTACTGAGCCTCTTTTGACATTTTTTGTAGCTGGTCAAATTCCAATATCAATATCAGTAACTTATACATGTACCTATACCAATAATATAAATGTATTTGTGTGTGTGTATGTATATATATATATATATATATATATATATATATTTCCACGGAAAGAGCCGCAGCACACTTCCAAGTCAATGTATAGGTGCCAGGTCAGATAAATGATACAGTACTGTCCATAAACAAGAGAATCCCACAGGAACCAAGCTCAGTATAGACCAGCACACTATTCAATCATGAGAAAATCTTTCTATATTTTTGTATCCATAAAGTGCAAAAAAATCAATGCAAACATGCAGCACAAGTGATTCAGCAGCAAAGTGTCATATGCAATAGTATACTCAACATCCCACCAGCCGTTTCGTATGCCTTCATCAGGGGAATAATAAGCTCAGCATATTTGCCAAAGCACTGCTCATCCTGCAGTGCAACAGAATAAAGTGCCAAGTGCCCAAAAGCTGCATTGCACCCGCAGCCTATTTAAACCCAGTGCATAATTACCTGAGTGCCAGCTGTCACCGCCGGCCACACGTGGGGAACAGACAGACGTCATTTGGATGCGCCGCTGTGAGCCGCGCTCCGGTCATGACGTCAGAGGACTGGCGTGCCCGCACCTCCCTACACACAAGGTGCCGGGCAGCGTCACACCGCCACTCCCTCTGGAGAGTCGAGGCCCTCCAGGTCCTCCCATGGATGACGCCCCCCAGCAGCATAGTGAAATCCTTAAGGTAGGAAAAAGTACTCTGAATGCAAGGTTGTATAAACAAATCTAAAAAGATTGAAACCGGTTCACACAAAGACCCCCTGGCAGACACAATGGGCCTGCCAGGAGGTCTCTGCGGATGCTTATGAATTTTAGGTATTGTGTAAAAGATTGATTTTTAGATTTGTTTATACAACCTTGCATTCAGAGTACTTTTTCCTACCTTAAGGATTCCACTATGCTGCTGAGACATTTGGCAGATTTACAGATTATTCCTGCGTCTGTCACCATGGTGACACTTGATGTCTCCAGCCTCTACACTTGCATTCCTCACTGTGCTGGTGTGGAGGCTGTGAGGCATCTTTCGGTCAATAACCCTCTATACACGGGACCTGACATAGAATTTTTTTTTACTCATGTTCACCCTCACGCACAACTATTTTTTGTTTGATGGACGTTTTTACCGCCAGAAAACTGGATGTGCTATGGGGTCGGCAGTGGCTCCGTCACTAGCCAACTCATATATGTGGGAGGTGGAACGTGAATTATTCTTTGAGAATGCCAGTATAGCGGAGGGGATGTTTGTGTATTAAAGGTACATAGACGATCTCCTGGTATTCTGGGATGGTGATTTGCAAGTGCTGTTGACACATGTTGATAATCACAATGTGCCACCTAGTCCGATCAAACTTTCATATACTGTTAGTTCTACCGAAATCAACTATTTAGACATCATAATTCTGATTGTCCAACAACAAATACAGACAACACTGTATACAAAGCCTACTGATAGAAACAGCCTTCTCGGACACAATAGTTTTCATCCTCGCTCCACTGTCAGGGGCCTTCCATACTCTCAATATTTGAGGGTGTGTAGGACCACCAGTGATCCAGAGGACACAGTAAGACAGTTGGAGCTTATGACAAAAAATTTTTTGGATAAGGGTTATCCTATTCGAGAGTTAGAAAGAGCTAAGGTTAAAGCTTTAGGCCATACACGACAAACACTTTTATCTGAGACTAGTGTAAAGCAAAATAGGAAATCACTACAGAATACCGTTCCATGGATCACTGAATACAACACGCAGAGTGAAGAAAGAAAGAAATATGTTAAATCATGGTGGCCTTTAGTGGCATCTGACTCAGGTTTAAACAGCTTACATGGCACTCGTTTGTTGACAGGCCATTCTAGGAGTAGGAACATTAATGACATCATTGTCCGGACGGATATTACAGGGTTTGGACAAACTAAAAAATCAAATTTTTTGACCAGAAAGAATGGTTGCTACCGATGTCTGGGGTGTACCACGTGTGGGTACCTCCAGACCGGTGACACCATTGCTCACGCCCAGTCTGGGAAAAGATTTAAAATTAGATGGCCTCTTACCTGCTCTTCAAAATTTGTTGTCAATGTGCTGTTTTGCCCTTGTGGGCTTCAGTATGTAGGCAAGACGGTATGCCAGTTTAAAGAGAGGATGGCACAGCATAGGGCGGCCATTAGAGCCGCACTTCAATCTGGGCACAGTGAACAACCGGTGGCACGCCATTTTGCCCATTTGGGACATGGCGTTGCCACCGTACGATATAAGATTATTGACCATGTGCCTCAAACATTGCGGAGAGGTGATAGACACAGAAGTTTACTACAACTGGAAGCCCATTGGATTTTCCATCTTGATACACTGGCCCCGAGGGGTCTGAATGAGACCATGGGCCTCAATTGCTTTCTGTGATCATGTTGGATTGTTCCTTAATAGTGAGGCTTTTTTGATGTGTCAAGTGTCTGCAGGATCGAATATTGGATTGGGTGATATGTCTCAACTCCACTGACTATGTATATGGTGGCTTATCTGTCTATAATGGTTAAGCTTAATGATAATTTATATTCTATATCCATTTTTTCCATATTCATTTATTCCATATGCTGTGTGTTCTTGTTGGTGTAAATGACAGACGATATAAGCCATATAAGAATACTTTATGGTATGATCATACTATTTTATTGTTTTTTAGGTTTATTTTGCCATTTATTTTTTTTGTGTTGTTCTCTTATGATATTTGCTATATGTATTGCTCTCTCAATTAGGCTTACACACTGTACTCAAACAATTTTGTATATGCTCCTACAGCAGCAATGAATTGTGATGCTCATAGTTCACATTTTGTATTTATTGGTGTATTTTGTTTTTGTGGATGCCTGGCACCGCCCGCGGTTAGGATGCTGCTGACGCGACTAAGTATCTTTATGTGGTTTACCTGTATGGTTCTTTTTAAACTATCACATCTGTCACGGGTTTCCGTGGCAACGCCGGCGGCGTCCCTGAATGCGTGTGGTGCCACATTTCCATAGCAACTTTCCAGACGGCCAGCACGGGGGAACCGCGTCACTTCCGCTTCCGGCAACAGCCGCGAGTGGAGGGGGGAGTGGCGACGGATCCCCGGGACGCTGGCGGGAATGCTGGAATGGTTTCATTGGTGGGGGTAATGTATAAAGTTTGTGTCTCGATCACTTGTTGTTATCCTGATGAAGGGGTAAAACCCCGAAACGTTGATGTGATGATATATTAAAGCTTTGTTGCTTTATTCTGCACGATATACCACGTCTCTGAGTGCTGCTTCTTGTTATTAGCTGCATGTGCAGGGGCGCTGACCCCTCAAAGAAGGCACCAGAGCAACTACGATCATTTATGTTTGGAGTGCCGGAATCCTCTGCATGGATATATATTAGAGATGAGCGGGTTCGGTTTCTTTGAATCCGAACCCGCACGAACTTCACTTTTTTTTTCACGGGTCCGAGCGACTCGGATCTTCCCGCCTTGCTCGGTTAACCCGAGCGCGCCCGAACGTCATCATGACGCTGTCGGATTCTCGCGAGACTCGGATTCTATATAAGGAGCCGCGCGTCGCCGCCATTTTCACACGTGCATTGAGATTGATAGGGAGAGGACGTGGCTGGCGTCCTCTCCATTAGAATAGATTAGAAGAGAGAGAGAGAGAGAGAGATTGTGCAGACAGAGTTTACCACAGTGACCAGTGCAGTTGTTGTTAAGTTAACTTTTATTTAATATATCCGTTCTCTGCTATATCCGTTCTCTGCCTGAAAAAAACGATACACAGCAGTCACACAGTGTGACTCAGTCTGTGTGCACTCAGCTCAGCCCAGTGTGCTGCACATCAATGTATAAAAGCTTATAATAATTGTGGGGGAGACTGGGGAGCACTGCAGGTTGTTATAGCAGGAGCCAGGAGTACATAATATTATATTAATTTAAAATTAAACAGTGCACACTTTTGCTGCAGGAGTGCCACTGCCAGTGTGACTAGTGGTGACCAGTGCCTGACCACCAGTATAGTAGTATATTGTTGTATACTATCTCTTTATCAACCAGTCTATATTAGCAGCAGACACAGTACAGTGCGGTAGTTCACGGCTGTGGCTACCTCTGTGTCGGCAGTCGGCACTCGGCAGGCAGTCCGTCCATCCATAATTGTATAATTATATACCACCTAACCGTGGTATTTTTTTTTCTTTCTTTATACCGTCGTCATAGTCATACTAGTTGTTACGAGTATACTACTATCTCTTTATCAACCAGTGTACAGTGCGGTAGTTCACGGCTGTGGCTACCTCTGTGTCGGCAGTCGGCAGGCAGTCCGTCCATCCATAATTGTATTATTATAATATATACCACCTAACCGTGGTTTTTTTTTCATTCTTTATACCGTCATAGTGTCATACTAGTTGTTACGAGTATACTACTATCTCTTTATCAACCAGTGTACAGTGCGGTAGTTCACGGCTGTGGCTACCTCTGTGTCGGCAGTCGGCAGGCAGTCCGTCCATCCATAATTGTATTATAATATATACCACCTAACCGTGGTTTTTTTTTCATTCTTTATACCGTCATAGTGTCATACTAGTTGTTACGAGTATACTACTATCTCTTTATCAACCAGTGTACAGTGCGGTAGTTCACGGCTGTGGCTACCTCTGTGTCGGCAGTCGGCAGGCAGTCCGTCCATCCATAATTGTATTATAATATATACCACCTAACCGTGGTTTTTTTTTCATTCTTTATACCGTCATAGTCAGTCATACTAGTTGTTACGAGTATACTACTATCTCTTTATCAACCAGTGTACAGTGCGGTAGTTCACGGCTGTGGCTACCTCTGTGTCGGCACTCGGCAGGCAGTCCGTCCATCCATAATTGTATTATAATATATACCACCTAACCGTGGTTTTTTTTTCATTCTTTATACCGTCATAGTGTCATACTAGTTGTTACGAGTATACTACTATCTCTTTATCAACCAGTGTACAGTGCGGTAGTTCACGGCTGTGGCTACCTCTGTGTCGGCAGTCGGCAGGCAGTCCGTCCATCCATAATTGTATTATAATATATACCACCTAACCGTGGTTTTTTTTTCATTCTTTATACCGTCATAGTGTCATACTAGTTGTTACGAGTATACTACTATCTCTTTATCAACCAGTGTACAGTGCGGTAGTTCACGGCTGTGGCTACCTCTGTGTCGGCAGTCGGCAGGCAGTCCGTCCATCCATAATTGTATTATAATATATACCACCTAACCGTGGTTTTTTTTTCATTCTTTATACCGTCATAGTCAGTCATACTAGTTGTTACGAGTATACTACTATCTCTTTATCAACCAGTGTACAGTGCGGTAGTTCACGGCTGTGGCTACCTCTGTGTCGGCACTCGGCAGGCAGTCCGTCCATCCATAATTGTATTATAATATATACCACCTAACCGTGGTTATTTTTTCATTCTTTATACCGTCATAGTGTCATACTAGTTGTTACGAGTATACTACTATCTCTTTATCAACCAGTGTACAGTGCGGTAGTTCACGGCTGTGGCTACCTCTGTGTCGGCAGTCGGCAGGCAGTCCGTCCATCCATAATTGTATTATAATATATACCACCTAACCGTGGTTTTTTTTTCATTCTTTATACCGTCATAGTCAGTCATACTAGTTGTTACGAGTATACTACTATCTCTTTATCAACCAGTGTACAGTGCGGTAGTTCACGGCTGTGGCTACCTCTGTGTCGGAACTCGGCAGGCAGTCCGTCCATCCATAATTGTATTACAATATATACCACCTAACCGTGGTTTTTTTTTCATTCTTTATACCGTCATAGTCAGTCATACTAGTTGTTACGAGTATACTACTATCTCTTTATCAACCAGTGTACAGTGCGGTAGTTCACGGCTGTGGCTACCTCTGTGTCGGCACTCGGCAGGTAGTCCGTCCATCCATAATTGTATTACAATATATACCACCTAACCGTGGTTTTTTTATACCACCTAACCGTGGCAGTCCGTCCATAATTGTATACTAGTATCCAATCCATCCATCTCCATTGTTTACCTGAGGTGCCTTTTAGTTCTGCCTATAAAATATGGAGAACAAAAAAGTTGAGGTTCCAAAATTAGGGAAAGATCAAGATCCACTTCCACCTCGTGCTGAAGCTGCTGCCACTAGTCATGGCCGAGACGATGAAATGCCAGCAACGTCGTCTGCCAAGGCCGATGCCCAATGTCATAGTACAGAGCATGTCAAATCCAAAACACCAAATATCAGAAAAAAAAGGACTCCAAAACCTAAAATAAAATTGTCGGAGGAGAAGCGTAAACTTGCCAATATGCCATTTACCACACGGAGTGGCAAGGAACGGCTGAGGCCCTGGCCTATGTTCATGGCTAGTGGTTCAGCTTCACATGAGGATGGAAGCACTCAGCCTCTCGCTAGAAAACTGAAAAGACTCAAGCTGGCAAAAGCACCGCAAAGAACTGTGCGTTCTTTGAAATCCCAAATCCACAAGGAGAGTCCAATTGTGTCGTTTGCGATGCCTGACCTTCCCAACACTGGACGTGAAGAGCATGCGCCTTCCACTATTTGCATGCCCCCTGCAAGTGCTGGAAGGAGCACCCGCAGTCCAGTTCCTGATAGTCAGATTGAAGATGTCAGTGTTGAAGTACACCAGGATGAGGAGGATATGGGTGTTGCTGGCGCTGGGGAGGAAATTGACCAGAAGGATTCTGATGGTGAGGTGGTTTGTTTAAGTCAGGCACCCGGGGAGACACCTGTTGTCCGTGGGAGGAATATGGCCGTTGACATGCCAGGTGAAAATACCAAAAAAATCAGCTCTTCGGTGTGGAGGTATTTCACCAGAAATGCGGACAACAGGTGTCAAGCCGTGTGTTCCCTTTGTCAAGCTGTAATAAGTAGGGGTAAGGACGTTAACCACCTCGGAACATCCTCCCTTATACGTCACCTGCAGCGCATTCATAATAAGTCAGTGACAAGTTCAAAAACTTTGGGTGACAGCGGAAGCAGTCCACTGACCAGTAAATCCCTTCCTCTTGTAACCAAGCTCACGCAAACCACCCCACCAACTCCCTCAGTGTCAATTTCCTCCTTCCCCAGGAATGCCAATAGTCCTGCAGGCCATGTCACTGGCAAGTCTGACGAGTCCTCTCCTGCCTGGGATTCCTCCGATGCATCCTTGCGTGTAACGCCTACTGCTGCTGGCGCTGCTGTTGTTGCCGCTGGGAGTCGATGGTCATCCCAGAGGGGAAGTCGTAAGCCCACTTGTACTACTTCCAGTAAGCAATTGACTGTTCAACAGTCCTTTGCGAGGAAGATGAAATATCACAGCAGTCATCCTACTGCAAAGCGGATAACTGAGGCCTTGGCATCCTGGGTGGTGAGAAACGTGGTTCCGGTATCCATCATTACTGCAGAGCCAACTAGAGACTTGTTGGAGGTACTGTGTCCCCGGTACCAAATACCATCTAGGTTCCATTTCTCTAGGCAGGCGATACCGAAAATGTACACAGACCTCAGAAAAAGAGTCACCAGTGTCCTAAAAAATGCAGCTGTACCCAATGTCCACTTAACCACGGACATGTGGACAAGTGGAGCAGGGCAGGGTCAGGACTATATGACTGTGACAGCCCACTGGGTAGATGTATGGACTCCCGCCGCAAGAACAGCAGCGGCGGCACCAGTAGCAGCATCTCGCAAACGCCAACTCTTTCCTAGGCAGGCTACGCTTTGTATCACCGCTTTCCAGAATACGCACACAGCTGAAAACCTCTTACGGCAACTGAGGAAGATCATCGCGGAATGGCTTACCCCAATTGGACTCTCCTGTGGATTTGTGGCATCGGACAACGCCAGCAATATTGTGTGTGCATTAAATCTGGGCCAATTCCAGCACGTCCCATGTTTTGCACATACCTTGAATTTGGTGGTGCAGAATTTTTTAAAAAACGACAGGGGCGTGCAAGAGATGCTGTCGGTGGCCAGAAGAATTGCGGGACACTTTCGGCGTACAGGCACCACGTACAGAAAACTGGAGCACCACCAAAAACTACTGAACCTGCCCTGCCATCATCTGAAGCAAGAAGTGGTAACGAGGTGGAATTCAACCCTCTATATGCTTCAGAGGTTGGAGGAGCAGCAAAAGGCCATTCAAGCCTATACAATTGAGCACGATATAGTAGGTGGAATGCACCTGTCTCAAGTGCAGTGGAGAATGATTTCAACGTTGTGCAAGGTTCTGATGCCCTTTGAACTTGCCACACGTGAAGTCAGTTCAGACACTGCCAGCCTGAGTCAGGTCATTCCCCTCATCAGGCTTTTGCAGAAGAAGCTGGAGGCATTGAAGGAGGAGCTAACACGGAGCGATTCCGCTAGGCATGTGGGACTTGTGGATGCAGCCCTTAATTCGCTTAACAAGGATTCACGGGTGGTCAATCTGTTGAAATCAGAGCACTACATTTTGGCCACCGTGCTCGATCCTAGATTTAAAGCCTACCTTGGATCTCTCTTTCCGGCAGACACAGGTCTGCTGGGGTTGAAAGACCTGCTGGTGACAAAATTGTCAAGTCAAGCGGAACGCGACCTGTCAACATCTCCTCCTTCACATTCTCCCGCAACTGGGGGTGCGAGGAAAAGGCTCAGAATTCCGAGCCCACCCGCTGGCGGTGATGCAGGGCAGTCTGGAGCGACTGCTGATGCTGACATCTGGTCCGGACTGAAGGACCTGACAACGATTACGGACATGTCGTCTACTGTCACTGCATATGATTCTCTCAACATTGATAGAATGGTGGAGGATTATATGAGTGACCGCATCCAAGTAGGCACGTCACACAGTCCGTACTTATACTGGCAGGAAAAAGAGGCAATTTGGAGGCCCTTGCACAAACTGGCTTTATTCTACCTAAGTTGCCCTCCCACAAGTGTGTACTCCGAAAGAGTGTTTAGTGCCGCCGCTCACCTTGTCAGCAATCGGCGTACGAGGTTACATCCAGAAAATGTGGAGAAGATGATGTTCATTAAAATGAATTATAATCAATTCCTCCGCGGAGACATTGACCAGCAGCAATTGCCTCCACAAAGTACACAGGGAGCTGAGATGGTGGATTCCAGTGGGGACGAATTGATAATCTGTGAGGAGGGGGATGTACACGGTGATATATCGGAGGGTGAAGATGAGGTGGACATCTTGCCTCTGTAGAGCCAGTTTGTGCAAGGAGAGATTAATTGCTTCTTTTTTGGGGGGGGTCCAAACCAACCCGTCATATCAGTCACAGTCGTGTGGCAGACCCTGTCACTGAAATGATGGGTTGGTTAAAGTGTGCATGTCCTGTTTTGTTTATACAACATAAGGGTGGGTGGGAGGGCCCAAGGATAATTCCATCTTGCACCTCTTTTTTCTTTTCTTTTTCTTTGCATCATGTGCTGATTGGGGAGGGTTTTTTGGAAGGGACATCCTGCGTGACACTGCAGTGCCACTCCTAGATGGGCCCGGTGTTTGTGTCGGCCACTAGGGTCGCTAATCTTACTCACACAGCTACCTCATTGCGCCTCTTTTTTTCTTTGCGTCATGTGCTGTTTGGGGAGGGTTTTTTGGAAGGGACATCCTGCGTGACACTGCAGTGCCACTCCTAGATGTGCCCGGTGTTTGTGTCGGCCACTAGGGTCGCTAATCTTACTCACACAGTCAGCTACCTCATTGCGCCTCTTTTTTTCTTTGCGTCATGTGCTGTTTGGGGAGGGTTTTTTGGAAGGGCCATCCTGCGTGACACTGCAGTGCCACTCCTAGATGGGCCCGGTGTTTGTGTCGGCCACTAGGGTCGCTAATCTTACTCACACAGCTACCTCATTGCGCCTCTTTTTTTCTTTGCGTCATGTGCTGTTTGGGGAGGGTTTTTTGGAAGGGACATCCTGCGTGACACTGCAGTGCCACTCCTAGATGGGCCCGGTGTTTGTGTCGGCCACTAGGGTCGCTTATCTTACTCACACAGCGACCTCGGTGCAAATTTTAGGACTAAAAATAATATTGTGAGGTGTGAGGTATTCAGAATAGACTGAAAATGAGTGTAAATTATGGTTTTTGAGGTTAATAATACTTTGGGATCAAAATGACCCCCAAATTCTATGATTTAAGCTGTTTTTTAGTGTTTTTGGAAAAAAACACCCGAATCCAAAACACACCCGAATCCGACAAAAATAATTCGGTGAGGTTTTGCCAAAACGCGTTCGAACCCAAAACACGGCCGCGGAACCGAACCCAAAACCAAAACACAAAACCCGAAAAATTTCAGGCGCTCATCTCTAATATATATATATATATATATATATATATATATATATATATATATACACACACACACACACACACACACACACACACACACACACACACACACACACACACACACACACACACACACACTACCGTTCAAAAGTTTGGGGTCACCCAGACAATTTCCTTATTTTTTTAAAGAAAATCACTGTTTTTTTTCAATGAAGATTACATTAAATTAATCAGAAATAGACTCTATACATTGTTAATGTGGTGAATTACTATACTAGCTGCAAACGACTGGTTTTTAAAGAAATATCTACATAGGTGTATAGAGGCCCATTTCCAGCAACCATCACGCCAGTGTTCTAATGGTACATTGTGTTAGCTAATCGCGTTAGAAGACTAATGGATGATTAGAAAATTCTTGTGCAATTATGTTAGCACAGCTGAAAACGGGTTTGTTCGTTAGAGAAGCTATAAAATTGTCTCCTTTGAGCTAGTTGAGTATCTGGAGCATCACATTTGTGGGTTCGATTATACTCTCAAAATGGCCAGAAAAAGAGAACTTTCATGTGAAACTCGACAATCTATTCTTGTTCTTAGAAATGAAGGCTATTCCATGCGAGAAATTGCCAAGAAACTGAACATTTCCTACAACGGTGTGTACTACTCCCTTCAGTGAACAGCACAAACAGGTTCTAACCAGAGTAGAAAGAGAGGTGGGGAGGCCCCGGTGCCCAACTGAGCAAGAAGACAAGTACATTAGAGTCTCTAGTTTGAGTGCGCAGCACTGTGGGGGCATATGTGTATCTGGCACTGCACTACTGGGGGCACATGTTTATCTGGCACTCTACTAGGGCAGTATATGTAACTGGCACAGTGGGGTCATTATGTGTGACTGGGACAGTGGAGGCATATGAGTATCTGGCAAGGCTAGGGGCATATGTGTATCTGGCACTACTGGGGGTTTATGTGTATCTGGCTCTGATGGGGGCATATGAGTATCTGGCACTGCACTACTAGGGGCATATGAGTATCTGGCACGGCAGGGGGTGTATGTGTATCTGGCACTGCCGAGGGTGTATGTGTATCTGGCACTGCTGGGGGCGTATGTTTATCTGGCACCGCTGGGGGCGTATGTGTATCTGGCACTGCATTACTAGGGGCATATGTTTATCGCACTGCTGGGGGCGTATGTGTATCTGGCACTGCTGGGGTCGTATGTGTATCTGGCACTGCTGGGGAGTATATGTGTATCTGGCACTGCTGGGAGCATATGTGTATCTGGCACTGCACTCCTGGGGATGCATGTGTATCTGGCACTGCACTACTAGGGGTGTATGTGTATCTGGCACTGCTGGGGCATATGTGTATCTGGCACTGCTGGGGGCATCTGGGACTATACTGACATCTTTATGTGTACTGTGTGCTCAGAAACATCACAAATCCCTAAGGGGAGTCTAAGGGGTAAATTTACTAAGGTGGGAGATTTTTAGAACTAGTGATGTTGCCCATGGCAACCAATCAGATTCTACTTACCATTTATCTAGCTGCTTCTAGCAGATAATAGATATAATCTGATTGGTTGCTATGGGCAACATCACCAGTTCTAAAAATCTCCCACCTTAGTAAATTTACCCCTAAGTGTGTCCGTGGGTGCCATGTGTGAGCCTGACCTTTCCAGTACTGTGTTGAAAGAGGAGGCTCCGTCCACCACTTCTGCTACTGCTGCTGTAAGTGGATCTTCAGCCCAGATGGGTACCAGAAAGACTACTTGTAGTAGTTTAACAAAACAATTGACTGTTAATCCTTTGCAGGGGGAGCAAGTATGACAGCAGTCACCCAGTTGCACAGTGGATTACTGATGCTATAACGGCTATACTGTTATTAGATGTGTGTCCCGTATCTGCCATTAATGTAGTGGGTATTAGACAGTTAATTGAGGTCCTGTGTCCCCACTACCAAATCCCATATAGATTCCACTACACTAAAAAAGCAATTCCTAGTACAGTATGTACAAGGATATAAAAAAAAACTTAGTGTCCTCCAAAATGCCATTCTACCCACTGTCCACTTAACCACAGATATGTAAACAAGCAGAACAGGGCAAACTAAAGATTACATGACTGTGACAGCCCACCGGGTAGGTATATTGCCTTCAGCAGCATCTAACAAATGCCAGATCACTCAGAGACAGGCTACTCTATGTATCACCAGTTTCACTAAGAGGCATGCCACTGACAACCTCTTAAAAAAATGTTGAGACATTTTCAACATTCAGCAAGTGCATGTCAATGATTGCAACACATGCAAGTACTGTTGAATGTGTATGTATATATATATATATATACATATATATATATATGAGAATATTAAAGTGGTTAATTTTTTTTTTTTTATAGGACCGTTTTTATAGTACCTTTTTTTTATTAGAGTGTTTATTTTTTTTTATAGAACCAAGCAGAGCTGGTGTATCTGACAAGAGTTGATCTCATCTGTGCACATATCCAGGGGCTCTGCCTGCCCCAGTGTTAAAAAAACCCCCAGAGTATACTTTGTGTGTACATCATGGGGCTGGTGTGTCGTATATATCAGTATCAGTCCGGGGGTGCAGTCAGCTGGTGTATCTGACAACAAGGGGTGATCTCATCTGTCCATGTACATCCAGGGGCTCTGCCCCAGTGTTAAAAAAAACAACCCATTATACTGTGTGTACATCAAGCCTAAAATATAATTATAAAAAATATATATTTTTTTGTTTTGTTTGTGCTGTACTCCAGTGTACTGTACAATTTTATTTAATGTTTATAAGTACTGTGACACTGCTGGTCAGACCACAGTATATTATTACTTCGTACTCATACACATACTGTATTATGCGACACCGTTGGTGAAATTAAACCACAGTGTTTGATTATTATTTCATACTCATACATATATTTTTTTTTCATCAATAATTTTTATTGAAAACAGATTTTCATTTTGCAGGGGGAAGGGGTACAGAAAAGAAAAAGGGAGGGGGAAGCGGAGGGATACAAAACACGGGGGACGGGATGTAGAAGACATACAGTAATCAAAAATGTCAAATAGTCAGATATAACATTGCAATATAAGTAAAATACAAGAAAAACAAAGAGATCTAGAGATATATGCAGATGGGCATAAGTCAAACAAGGAAACATATCGGCAGACAAAAAATCCATCGTAGACACAGGTCTAGCATAGTCAGTACTCAAGGCGAAAATGGAAGCAGAGTCAGTTAGGGAGGAGGAGAAACGCCCCCACCAACAGTTACGTACTTATGCCATGCCATCCATTTCACCAATGGGGAGGAGGCTGAGGAGGAATAAGGCATAAACTCTGTTTCCATAATAAAATGGAATTGAATTTTATTGGTAACCAGGGCTAGGGGAGGAGGAGAAGGTTGTTTACAACTTTGGGCCAATGCAGCCCTGGCAGCTATACAAATATGCCCCAGCAAATATTGTTGATGAGGTGATACCTCAGCAGGGAAAACATGGAGTAAAGCCAAGGCCGGAGAGGGGGCGAGCGACAGGTTTAAGACCTTATTCATCAGCATACATACCTCACACCAGAAACTATGAAGGGAAGGACAGGACCAGAAAATATGAAAAATAGTGCCTACTTCCCCACAGTTACGCCAACAATATTTAGAACAAGACTGCCAAAATATATGTAATCTATCAGGTGTTAAATACAGTCTGTTAAGAAGTTTGATATGCATCTCTGTGTGATTCAAGCACTTAGACATGCGGTAGGATGAAAGAAATAAATGTTCCCACTGGTCTTCAGACAAGGGGAGATCCAAGTCTTGTTCCCATTTCAGCTGTGCATTAGATTTTGTGGTAACAAGTAAACCGACGAGAGTCTTATACCAAAAAGATATGTCCCTCTTGGAATCACACAGAGATACACGCGTTAATACAACCTGGGTAAACGTTTGTACCAGTGTTGAATTTGGAAATAATGTAATTCTCCACTGGGGAGGTTAAATCGAGATTGGAGTCAGGAAAACGAAAGCAAAGCATTACTATCCAAAAGATCACCCAAAACATTCAAATTACAAACATACCAGGCAGAGAGATTTAAATTAGGGATCAATTTACAGATGTAGCCACCTTTATCTTGAGTGGCCGCGGCGGTTGTCCCGTTCGACCATACGCAGCGTACTGTGGCGTAGCGAGGCGCGCCTAGCCACAGAGAGGCTATCTAATCGCACGGAGACAGACATTTGACGTTTGGCGTTACCTTTACGTGTAATACCTGCGATCAGCCACCAGATGTCGCTTTTTACAATCACCACTGCGCATGCGTGTGGTCTCCCGTAAAATACAATACTGACATACATAATAAGGACTACTTTACTAAGGCGTCTCATTACGCTGCATACAGCAAATACTGTACTCATTACGCTGCATTATTTAATACAGTACTGTATATACAGTACGACACCGACGCAAATACAGTAGTACAGCATACAGTATATGATCCATCTACAATACTTTATGAATACTGTATGTGAGCGTCCAAGTCCCGCAGACAAAACACAGTACTGTAAAACCAGTAGTGTACACTGTCGCAAATGGATGTGTGTTACAAGTTCACTATTGCCTCTCAAGATTAGGAATTTTCTACAGTATGTTATCGTCCTAATCCCGTAGCCATTACAGCATAATCAAAACCAACAGATTTATACATTTGTCTGCGGCGAAGTGGTGAAGTGTTTCGCTTCCTATACTCAGAGTCCAGGGTTCGATTCCTTAAGTACGAATGCATGTTACTGTAGTTTTTTTCAGACACTTTATTATTTTTTTTATTCACATACTGTAAACCAGGGCATACAGTAGCTGCATGAGCGGTTCTATGCGATCGAGTCCGGTGTACCATAATGTGCAGGTTCTATGCAGGTTAAGGTACTATGCTCCGTACACAGTACACATACAATTCTGTAGCTGGGCAGACTGAATAGAAATGGCTACCACCTATGACTCCTTGCCCCACAGAGGCCCTAGGCTACGGAGCAAGTAATAGTCCAGATTGTACAGACTATGGGGCAATGCTGAAGGAGCGTCACAATCCCCTAGCTAAAATACACAGTATGCATATTATGGTACACCGGACTCGATGACATACTGTAGCACACTGGCAAAATGGCCGCCGCCCCTGAACCCTTGTGCAGGTTATGGGGCAATGCTGAAGGAGCGTCACAATCCCCTAGCCAAAATACACAGGGGAGGGATAAGCCACTGTAGGATTGCATACAGTATTACGGTACACCGGACTCAATCGCATAGCACACTGTCAAAACGACCACTACCCATGAACCCCCACCTCCTGAACCCCCACCTCGTGGCATGCAGCAGTTGGGTATGGAATGAGAAATGGCATAAGCTGTGCAGGCTACGGGGCGATGCTGAAGGAGCGTCACAATCCCCTAGCCAAAATACACAGAGATACTGTAAGCGAGGTCTATGCACATTTACATTACATTAAAAATAAGGTTGGCACTTCCTTCCCATTGGTGTTGGTTTACAGTATGCCGTAGTGTACTCGGACGCTCATGTAATTGCATTTCAAAGGCACAGTATTTTCCATCGTCTCCCCCCTACCCCCATCACCCTTCCCCCCTGGGGGCCTGCACAGGGAGGAAATTCAGGTCCTGTGCAATACACAAACGCTGAAGATCTACAGTACTGTTTTGCTCAGTTGGTAGCGTCAGAATACACTCATTTCATTCCCGCTGTTTAGGTGCATTTAGCGTAAAGAATCGCTCCTGCAGATGTACTTTGATTTATGTGAAATCTGTGTGCATCCTTCCATTGACTGTCTTACAGTGTAAATAAAAGAATACAGTGCATTATTACAGAAAAAAAAAAAAAAAAAAGAAAGAAAGCACATCAGGTCTCGAACCCTGGACCCCCAGCGAGGGAGGTGGGAGCCTTCACCCCTAGCCCACGACGCCTCATGAGAGATTTCCAATTTCATGTGTGAAAGTACTGCAAACAGCGGCCAGCCCCCGCCCCATTGCTGTTGGTTTATGCCTTAGAGGACTCGGACGCTCGCATTTGTAAAGCACGGTGTTTTCCTCCGCCTCCGGCTAGCCTGCTGCCCTTCCCCCATGGGAGCCTGCACAGATCATGCAGTAGACAGGGAGGGAATGCAAATGCTGGTTATGTGCAATACACAAACGCCCACTGTAGTACTGTTTTGCTCACTTACAGTACTGTACTGTAGGTTGCATTTAGCGTAAAGAATCGCTCCTGCAGATGTACTTTGATTTACTGTACAGTATGTGAAATCTGTGTGCATCCTTCCATTGGATGTACTGTATTGGAGAGAAATTTTTTTTTTTTAAAGTGAATGTCACGGGAACACATTAAAAATAAGGTTGGCACTTCCTTCCCATTGGTGTTGGTTTACAGTATGCCGTAGTGTACTCGGACGCTCATGTAATTGCATTTCAAAGGCACAGTATTTTCCATCGTCTCCCCCCTACCCCCATCACCCTTCCCCCCTGGGGGCCTGCACAGGGAGGAAATTCAGGTCCTGTGCAATACACAAACGCTGAAGATCTACAGTACTGTTTTGCTCAGTTGGTAGCGTCAGAATACACTCATTTCATTCCCGCTGTTTAGGTGCATTTAGCGTAAAGAATCGCTCCTGCAGATGTACTTTGATTTATGTGAAATCTGTGTGCATCCTTCCATTGACTGTCTTACAGTGTAAATAAAAGAATACAGTGCATTATTACAGAAAAAAAAAAAAAAAAAAGAAAGAAAGCACATCAGGTCTCGAACCCTGGACCCCCAGCGAGGGAGGTGGGAGCCTTCACCCCTAGCCCACGACGCCTCATGAGAGATTTCCAATTTCATGTGTGAAAGTACTGCAAACAGCGGCCGGCCCCCGCCCCATTGCTGTTGGTTTATGCCTTAGAGGACTCGGACGCTCGCATTTGTAAAGCACGGTGTTTTCCTCCGCCTCCGGCTAGCCCTCCATTCCCATTATGCATTAGCGAACTCAGACGCTCATATATTTTAAAAGCACGGTGTTTATACATTGTACTGTACATTCTTCCTTTTACACAATTACTGTAGTTGCGTCTCCATACACATACTGTACAGTACTCCATACTTTTTCCACCGCCTCCCGTTACGCCTACAGTATTGCCAGAGCTGTAGATCAATCCGCCGCTATACTGTACGATCGAAAGTACTGGATTAGTGGAGCATTAGCGACACAGTGGTGGAGATGTGTAATGCATGATGAGTATCTAGATCGCCTCAACGCGCCTGCCTGTGATGAAACTCAGCTATCGCATTAGCGTGACTAAACGCCCGTCTCGGCGGAGAAACAGTCAAGATAAAGGTGGCTACATCTGTAGCTATGGCTAGGAGTGAGAGAGTAGAGTAAGGAAATTGATGCCGAGGTAATTTGTCCCAGATCTGTTGTGAGAAGGGTCAAAGAGCGGGGTCTTAAGCTAGGGTGTATCTTAAAAAGATCTTCTAAGGGGAAGTCCAAACTTCCCATACGTTCGAGAGATACCCAACCCACAGCAGGCAATCCACTCATCCAGTATTTGAGCTGGGCTAGGACACAAGCCTCCTGGTACAGAACCAGGTCGGGCATATTGAGCCCTCCCTTCCTACGAGGGAGAGTCATTCTGGACCGAGCCAGTCTAGGTGGGCGCTGCTTGCAGACATAACAGAGCAGAATGGATCGACGCCTATCTAGGTGCTTTTTAGGGATAAGGAAGGGTATGGTACATGAGTTTAGGTAAGAGGGTCATTTTAAAGGCCGCTAGGCGACCAATCCACGAAATGTCATAAGATAACCAGGACTTAGTCAAGTCTAAAAAACTATTAATAAGAGGGGGTAAGTTGACGTCAAAGACAGAGGACGTAGAAGGAGGAATATGTATGCCTAAGTATTGAAGTGAAGTTAAACGCCAGTTATATGGATATTGTGATTGAAGGGTGGACACTATAGGAGTTGGAATATTGATGGGGAGAGCATCCGTTTTTGTCGTATTCATTCTATAATAGCAACCTTCACTATATTGTCTCAAGATATCATGCAAACATGGGAGAGAGGATAGTGGATCTGTAACAAATAAAAGAACGTTGTCCGCAAAGAAGCACAACTTATGTGTGTTAGAGCCAGGCCCGGCGCTACCCGCTCAGCAAAGGGATGCAGTGCAGGTAGGCGCCGGGCACGAGAGGCGCCTTCACCGCTCTGCATCCCTGCTGAAGCGCCGTCCTGTCCCCCCTGCTGCTGCTGTGCCTGTCACACTGACAGGCAGCCGCAGCAGCGCCGGCAGCATGAATCTTTCTCCCCTCTCCCCTGTGACATTGAGAGGAGTGTCAGTTTTCGTTCTGAGGAAAGGGGGCGGAGCTACACAGATCAAGGGGGCGGGGCTACACAGGACCAGGCTAGAAGACTGTGGAAGATCTGGCCAGCAAGATTGTGGTAAGTGGATGTAAAAAGAGTGTGAGAGAGAAAGTGTTTGTGTGTGTGTGTAGGGGTGTGTGTGTGTCTGGGTATGTATATGTATATGTATGTTTGTATTTATGTATGTATGTATGTATGTATGTATGTATCTATCTATCTGTGTGCAGAGCCGTAACTACATGTGCCAGGTAGTGTGTGCAGGGCTGGTGTACATGAGTGTGTGAGAGGTGGCTGTGGTGTACTATGTGTGCTTGGTGGAGGGCTGTGGTGTATATGGCTTCCGTAATGTGTAAAAAGGGGGACGCCGTCTGCCGTAATGTGTAAAAAGGAGGACGCCGTCTGCCGTAATGTGTAAAAAGGGGACGCTGTCTGCCGTAATGTGTAAAAAGGGGGACGCTGTCCGCCGTAATTTGTAAAAAGGGGGACGCTGTCTGCCGTAATGTGTAAAAAGGGGAATCTGTCCGCCGTAATGTGTAAAAGGGGCTGTCCCTGGTGTAGTGGTGCTACTGTGCGGCGTAGTTTGAATAATGGAGACTACTATAATATGTAATATGAATTGGTATTATTTTATAGCCACACCCCTTCCCCATGAAGCCACGCCCCTATATTTTTTGTGCACGCCTGCGGCGCGCACTGCTCCTATTTTACATGCAGGAGGGCGCCGAACACCCTAGCACCGACCCTGGTTAGAGCCAATCTTCACCCCTGGAAAATCCCCAGTCATCCTAACCAGTTCAGGAAGAGGCTCTATGCCCAAGGTAAATATCAAAGGTGACAGAGAGCAACCCTGTCGGGTTTCATTAGTAATAGGAAACACATCCGATAGGAAACCGTTACTGAATACCCGTGCGGAGGGGGAGCTGTATAAAGACAATACCAAAGAGAGACTGTGACCACTAAAGCCAAACTTGTCTAAAACCGAGCGTATATAGAGCCAGTTCAATCTATCAAACTCCTTCTTGGCATCTTAAGAAAGCAGAAGAAGGCCTGTGTGAGGGGTAATAGTATCAATCAAATCAAAAACTCTACGGGTATTGTCATCGGCCTGTCTTCCTGGCACAATCCCAACTTGGGTCCTCATTCCGAGTTGATCGATTGCTAGCTGCTTTCAGCAGCATTGCACACGCTAGGCCGCCGCCCTCTGGGAGTGTATCTTAGCTTAGCAGAATTGCGAACGAAAGAGTAGCAGAATTGCTACTAAAAAATGTCATGCCGTTTCTGAGTAGCTCCAGACCTACTCCTATCTTGCGATCACTGCAGTCTGTTTAGTTCCTGGTTTGACGTCACAAACACGCCCTGCGTTCGGCCAGCCACTCCCCCGTTTCTCCAGCCACTCCTGCGTTTTTGCCTGGCACACCTGCGTTTTTTAGCACACTCCCTGAAACGCTGAGTTGCCGCCCAGAAACACCCACTTCCTGTCAATCATACTACGAACACTCGAGCGACTGAAAAACATCGCTCGAGCTTGGGTAAAACTACAAACTTTTGTGTGAAAGTACTTAGCGCATGCACGATGCATACCATGTGCATAAATGCCGTTTTTTCACCGGTTAGGGTGGGCGATAATTGATCACGAAGAGAAACAAAAAACTTGTTAATGAAGCCGTCTGGGCCCGGGGCTTTACTATGCGGGAATTATGTCAACACCTGAACTACCTCATGAGAGGTCCACGGGGCTTTTAATATTTCAAGTTGTTCCATGGAAAGGGAGGGGAGTTTGACGTCAGCTAGAAAGGTTTGGATAGAATCAGGGGTTGGTTGAAAAGTGAGAGGGTCAGAAGATAAATTGTACAGATTGGTAGAATATTTAGCAAACTGATTTGCTATGTCATATAGGTTGGACACCTTATGACCTTGAGAGAAAATCAGATGTCTAATCCTATTTCAAGCTTGCAGAGCACGGAGCTTACGGGCCAACATTTTCCCCGGCCTATTATCTGTCAAATAGAATTTCTGTCTCTGCCTATTTAAAGCAAATTGGGTCCGTCTCATAAAGAGTTTTTGAAGCTGACCCCGAAGTTCATTTAATTCCTTATGGAGGGCCCTAGAGGGGTGAAGCTTATTCCTATCCTCAACCTCTTTAAGTTTAGATTCCAAGTCCTGTTGTTGTTGGATAGCATGTCTTTTAATTCTAGCACCGGCCTGGATCGCTGTTCCCCGCACAACTGCCTTAAGGGCACACCAGAAAGTCGTGATAGAGGTGTCTGAGGGGAAATTAGTTTCCATATAAATGGAGATGCAATCATCAATCGCTTTTTAAGATATAGGGTCCGATAAGAGGTGGGGGGAGAGGCGCCACGGCCGAGGGGGACTAAATTGATGGCAAATATTCCAGGACCATAGGAGTGGGGCATGATCCGACCAGGAAATAGGCAGGATATCCACCTGTTCTGAATGTTATAAAGTCCATTTATCGCAAAGAATAAGATCTATGTGAGAGTAGGAATTATGCACTGGCGAGAAATACGTATAGTCTCTCCCAGTGGGATTCTGAACTCTCCACAGGTCATACAGGTCATTTTCTGCCAGCAAAGTGCGGAAGGCTATGGATGGGCCAGATGGACCCATAGACGTCTGGGGAGGAAAATAATTGGATCTATCTAATTTTGTATCTAACACTAAATTATAGTCACCCAAAACAATTAAGGCACCTTGACGAGCCTTCGCAATAGTCGAGCAAACTTTTCTAAGGAACGGTACTTGGTTAGAATTGGGAGCATAAAAAGAAACAATCGTGACAAGTTTGCCCTCCAATTTTCCAGCTAGAATGAGGAAATGGACATTTTTGTTAATTGTTTGGTATAACAGTTCAAACGAAACAGAGTACCTAAACAAAACGGCCACTCCATTACGCTTGAAGAGGCTGTTTGCAAAAAAGCCAACAGGGTATCTCCGGTCTTTTAGAGCAGGGGGAGCTGTTGACAAAAAGTGTGTTTCTTGCAGAGCAACTATGTCAGCTCTATGTTTATGAAAAGTGGACAGGGCTAGCCTGCGCTTATTGGGGGAATTTGACCATTTTAACATTTAATGAATAAACACGTACCATTTAAAATAGAGGAAGACTAAAAACAATTGACATCCCATATGAGAGGAGGGGAACAAACTAGGGAAAAAAGAGGAAAGGACTGGAAAGAAAAACCAAAAGGGCCCAGTGTATCAGGCCCGCATTGCTACTGCAAGGGAAAAGCATGCAGTAGAAAACGTAGGGGAGGAGGCGGCATCATCACCACCTGGGGCACAAAACACACATGTATACCTGAAGCAATAATGTATATCCAAAAAAACAAGTAACGATAAGGGTATAAACAAGTACACCTCCAAACATTGTGAGTGAGCAGAGGTAAACCCATAGGTTTGCATTATTAACAGAAAAGAGGGATAATAGAGATAAAATCAGAAGAAAATACAGGTACACAGTTACATAAACAGCAAATAAAGGAACCAAGAGCATACACATATACAACATATGAGCTCACGTATCCGATGTGGATGAGAGGGGGTCTAAGACCCCAACCGAACAATATGAGTTAGCAGGAACTACGTTAAGTGGAACACAGACTGAACGGTCAAGATACAGACCACTCGTGAGGGTGGCAGGCGATTCTTCAATGTAGAGGGCGCTTTGACGGAGATATCCCAATCGGTAAGCAGCTTAATCACAGCATCCAGACTGGCAACCACGTAGGAAGAGTTCTCATGGAAGATCACCAATTTAACTGGGAAGCCCCAGCGGTATATAAATGTCGTGAGAACGTAGAGCCTCCGTGATAGGAGCCAGAGCTCTACGTTTAGAGATAGTCAATGCCGAGAAGTCTGGGAATATTTGTAGACCTCCAAGCATATCCGAATCAGACGCAGATATTGCATCTTGCATGATCCGCTCTTTGGTCGTGAAGAAATGAACACGGAGGAGGGTGTCTCGGGAGCAGAAACCAGCCGCGGTTTCAGAAGCCGGTGAATTCGGTCAATGAGAAGATCCCTGTCCTCCGCCTCGGGGAGCAATTTACGGAAAAGGGTCATGGCATAATCCATAAATGCCGAATTGGCCACCGAATCAGGGATCCCCCGGATTTTAATATTATTCCTCCGCGACCTGTCCTCTATATCCGCCATTTTATCTTTAAACGACTCCATCTCAGCTTGCTGTCGGTCATGGGCAGAAATAAGCTCATTATGGGAGGACACCAGTTCTTCCATTTTACGTTCAAAGTGGTCTGTACGGTTACCTAAAGCAGATAACTCCACTTTGACCTCACGGATAGCCATAGAGAGGTCTTGAGTGAGCTCAGATTTAAAGGCCGCAAGGACTTAACACAAAGTCTTGACAGTGAGAGGGTCTGTAGAGTTAGGGTCCACCCCAGGGACCGATAGGGAGTGACCGGAGCCCTCCATAGTGCGGTCAGATTGGCTCGACGGGATGGGGCCCTTGGCAGGATTAGAGAAGGCCACTGGGGGTGGGAGCGCGCCCTTGATTTTTTTTAGGGGGCATTGCTAGGGGACTGTAGGAGAAGGAAATAAGAGGAGGAAGCTGAAAGGCCAATGTGTCACAGTCTCTGGAGGCAGACTAGTATGCTGGTTCCATTCAAAAACTACTATGTATGCATGAGAACCCTGGGTGGAGGCGGAGAGAGGACAGAGCACATCAGGCCCCTATCTGAACATTATTACATGAAGGATACCCTTGAGAGGTCAGGCAGAGGAATGCCAAATATGAGAAAGGCACAACAAAACCCTGTCGAGGGGTACTCACAGATCTAAAACAGGGATTTTCGGCAGTAACAGGCAGCACTATAATGCAGTGGGATAAGCACACCAGGGGAGATGGCAGAGGTGATGGTGGAGACCCCTGGGCAGAGAACACCAGTCCTGGACCTGCCTAAGACCGAGTCCCTGCCCCAGAATATAATACAGCTGCTGACTGCCCAGAAATCCAAGATGGCTGCTGGCTGTGAAGGACTCCCTCCAAGTTGTATGCAGAGCCAGACTCTCAGCAACCAGGAGGAGAAGCACAGGAATCCCTGGGTCCATGGTCTCAGGGAGCCCCCAGAGACCCTTCAGGGACTGTCAAAGAGAGGTAGGAGCCATCCGGCGGTGCCGCGGCCCGTGTTTCCCGGCTCCGGAAGTCCGGCCCGGGCATGTATCCAAATTTAGTCCCCGGCTTCAGGGGTGAGAGCAGACCGCAAGTCGTGGGAATTTCCGCAATGGCTCCCTGCCGTCATGGACCTTTCAGACTGACACCCGGCGCACGTCCACGGCAGGGGGAAGGCTTGACAGTGTCAGGGGTGTAGAGGGAGTCAGTAATCAGTGGGCAGGAGCTGAAATTTACCGGAGCTCCGCTGCAGCACGTCCTCTCTCCATAACAGCCAGGCCACCACCCCCCAACATTTTTGTGACAGTGTTGATTAAATTAAACTGCAGTGTTTGATTACTGTTTCATATAGAGGGAAAAAAATCAAAAGGGTAGCTAGGTGCAGAGGCAGTAAGACAAACTGTGCCTTCACAATCAGAACCATCAGACATTCTTGAGGAATGTTTAGGGGTGTCCATGTCAGTTATGTGTGAGTCTGATATTTCTCACACTGTCCTCATGGAGAAGCCTCTTTCACCTTCTTCCAAAATTTTTACACCATTTGCATATGTGTGGAGCAGTACAAGTAAAGATGGTGATGATGAGGAAGATGCAATACAAATTGAGGATTCATGTTTTGAAGTGGAACAGGATGAGGGTATTACTACTATCTGACACTGAGGATGCTGATGATGTTGTTTTTGTAAGTAAATATACGACAAGGAGAAAAGAAATCAACTTTTATTAGCAGCACTCTTTCCCTTACATGAAAAATATTTTAATTCTTCTTTAATAGAAATATCTAGTTTATAATTTTATTAATAATCTTGTAAAAATAAAGAAGAACTTCCAATACCCATATGTGATGTTGATATCTTTTATTGGCATCACATGTGATGTATTATATGTCCTCTTGCTTTTAAGGGGTCATGTAGAGTGAAGTTTAAAATAGTCAGAGACAGAAAAACGTGTGAAGAAAAATAAATAAATACACTAACGTGAATAAAGATATTTTAAAAGAAATGATAAAAGCTAATGCATTGTCTTTATTCTGTAACTTAATCTAATACCTGTGATGTTTGATTAAAGGTCCTTAAATGTCTACTGACTATTATAGCCAGTGATGTGCAGGGAGGGTTACAAATGCAACAATGTTTACATGCTGTTGGCACAATTATTACTTCAGTAATCAAAATGCAACATTTGTTGCTTATTGAATAAAGCTGTTTGAAACAATACTGCAATGTGAGCTTTATTCTTATTCTAAGTTACTGAATAGTGTGAGATTTTCTGCTTCTCATTGATAGGCTGATGCACACTGAATTATGCACTGATAGTATCTGTTGTTCGCTTATTCTAGCTAGATTTTTGAGGAATAGTGCCTAAGAAGCGGATCCAACTTCCGGACACTATATAGGCCCCCCACAGTGAATACTTTAGGCAAACTCAATTAAATTAATATGTTGTGCATCTCCCCTCATGAACACTGCAGTTTAAGATATAATCCTGCTTCCAATTCCTGGATGATGATATATGTTCAGCACTGAACAATGACTGCTACTATCTTATGCTGAATTCCTCAGGCTTTGTTAATCAAGAACCAAGTAGATGTGAATCTTTATACTTCTAGCACTTTTTGATTGACTATACAACAATTTCAGTTGCTATTGTCTTGTATTTTTTCTTTACACAAACAGTAATTCAATGAATGTTATTATTTGTACATATAGCTGATATTGCTCTAGACCAGAGGTTCTCAAACTTGGTCCTCGGAGGGCCCACACAGTGCATGTTTTGCAGGTCTCACAGAATCGCAAGTGAAATAATTAGCTCCACCTGTGGACCTTTTAAAATGTGTCAGTGAGTAATTAATACACCTGTGCACCTGCTGGGTTACCTGCAAAACATGCACTGTGTGGGCTCCCGAGGACCGAGTTTGAGAACCTCTGCTCTAGACAGTATAGATATAAATAATTGTGCTTGAGACCATTTATTTTAACTCAGTGGATTATATATGAGTTACCACTGTTAAATTTTAAACAAGTGGATATAGGTCTCACTGCTGCCTTGAGTAGCTGTCCTAGCAGGGAAAACGGGCCACAAATATCCACATTGCCCACATGTAGTTAAATTAAGCAGGAGCTGATATTAGGGAAT
Source organism: Pseudophryne corroboree (assembly GCF_028390025.1). Classification (NCBI taxonomy): domain Eukaryota; kingdom Metazoa; phylum Chordata; class Amphibia; order Anura; family Myobatrachidae; genus Pseudophryne; species Pseudophryne corroboree. The sequence continues at coordinate 710,711,334 of NC_086444.1, read as the reverse complement.
GATTCTATCCTAATACACATAAGTATTGCCAGCATTATTCAGTAACCCCCTAGTAACCCTTTCTAATATTTGTTAGTTAGGTATAATCATACATTCACAGGATTTAAGTACACATATTGAGACAGTATAGACAGCGCATAGCAATGCCAATGCGCATTTCACTTTACTAAGCTTCGTCAGGACTATAGTGTCTATAGGGCTATAGCCCTGACGAAGCTTAGTAAAGTGAAATGCGCATTGGCATTGCTATGCGCTGTCTATACTGTCTCAATATGTGTACTTAAATCCTGTGAATGTATGATTATACCTAACTAACAAATATTAGAAAGGGTTACTAGGGGGTTACTGAATAATGCTGGCAATACTTATGTGTATTAGGATAGAATCATTCCCTAATATCAGCTCCTGCTTAATTTAACTACATGTGGGCAATGTGGATATTTGTGGCCCGTTTTCCCTGCTAGGACAGCTACTCAAGGCAGCAGTGAGACCTATATCCACTTGTTTAAAATTTAACAGTGGTAACTCATATATAATCCACTGAGTTAAATTTTAAATGGTCTCAAGCACAATTATTTATATCTATACTGTCTAGAGCAATATCAGCTATATGTACAAATAATAACATTCATTGAATTACTGTTTGTGTAAAGAAAAAATACAAGACAATAGCAACTGAAATTGTTGTATAGTCAATCAAAAAGTGCTAGAAGTATAAAGATCCACATCTACTTGGTTCTTGATTAACAAAGCCTGAGGAATTCAGCAAAAGATAGTAGCAGTCATTGTTCAGTGCTGAACATATATCATCATCCAGGAATTGGAAGCGGGATTATACTGTATCTTAAACTGCAGTGTTCATGAGGGGAGATGCACAACATATTAATTTAATTGAGTTTGCCTAAAGTATTCACTGTGGGGGGCCTATATAGTGTCAGGAAGTTGGATCCGCTTCTTAGGCACTATTCCTCAAAAATCTAGCTAGAATAAGCTAACAACAGATACTATCAGTCCATAATTCAGTGTGCATCAGCCTATCAATGAGAAGCAGAAAATCTCACACTATTCAGTAATTTAGAATAAGAATAAAGCTCACATTGCAGTATTGTTTCAAACAGCTTTATTCAATAAGCAACAAATGTTGCATTTTGATTACTGAAGTAATAATTGTGCCAACAGCATGTAAACATTGTTGCATTTGTAACCCTCCCTGCACATCACTGGCTATAATAGTCAGTAGACATTTAAGGACCTTTAATCAAACATCACAGGTATTAGATTAAGTTACAGAATAAAGACAATGCATTAGCTTTTATCATTTCTTTTAAAATATCTTTATTCACGTTAGTGTATTTATTTATTTTTCTTCACACGTTTTTCTGTCTCTGACTATTTTAAACTTCACTCTACATGACCCCTTAAAAGCAAGAGGACATATAATACATCACATGTGATGCCAATAAAAGATATCAACATCACATATGGGTATTGGAAGTTCTTCTTTATTTTTACAAGATTATTAATAAAATTATAAACAAGTTAATTCTATTAAAGAAGCATTAAAATATTTTTCATGTAAAGGAAAAAGTGCTGCTAATAAAAGTTGATTTCTTTTCTCCTTGTCGTATATGTATATCCAAATCAACTAGCAGCACCATTTATATGGATTTGTGTTGAAATATTGGTGCTATCAACACAAATTGTCATGTTATTTATATTCCCTCTATAATACCATTTATTAAAAACCTTGTGCGGGAGTTTTTCTAACTCAAAGTTTTTGTAAGTAAGCCACCAGTGGCTGCAGTTGTTGTCCATGATAAAAAGAAAGCCATTGCGATGCCTGGGCAGAAGACCAAAAAAGACACCTCTTGGGTGTGGGATTATTTTTATCCCAATCCTGACAATGTCTGTGAAAGCATTTGCTCTATTTGTGAAGCCAAAGTTAGTAGAGGTAGGAACGTTAGCCATCTAGGCACCTCCTCCATGTTATGTCATTTGCGGCAAAGACATGACATTAATTGTACAAGATTACAATGTAATTAACACCTCATCATCAACATTCTCAGAGTCAATGCTGATCGGAGGTAGTCCTTCCTCTGTTTTGTGGGGGCCCAAACAAACCAGTAATTTCAGCCACAAGTGACAGTCCCTGTTGCTAAAAATGATTGGCTTGTTAAACTCTGCATGTCTTGTTTAATAAATACAGTATAAGGATAGCCCAAGGACAATTCCATCTTGCACCTCTTTGTATTACTGTATGTGCTGTTTGGAGCATTGCTGACTGTGACAACAAACATTTGTATAGTTTATTAAACTGCCATCCCTTCTGCCACTGCAGTGCCATTCTGTTTCCTAGATGTGCCATTTAGGAAGTTTAAGTGCCACCCACTGCTGCCGCTTAGCTTAGTCATCCAGCTACCTCAGTGCAACCTTTTGGTCTAAACTGGATGAAACCAATATTGTAAGCTGTGAGGTGGTCAAATTTGACTGCAAATGAGTGAAAATGTATGTTATTGAGGTTAATAATACTGTAGGATCAAAAGCAGGCATAAATTCTGTGATTTTAGAAGTTTTTATGATTTAAAAAAAATACAGATCCGACTTCTGATTCCAGCGCTGTGTGGAGTATCCACATCCCGCCGTAGCTCTGTTGCCAGCTACCTAAATACCTGTTAATCACCCCCTGGGGCATCTTTATTTGACCCAAACACTCCTCCAAATCCCCCTCTGCAGTGTCTCTACTACCCTACAGCAGATGGATAATTATTTTACAGCTGGCATTCCAGGCAAAAGTCTCTCCAAGTCTGACACAGAGCGCTCCTCCGAATCAAACATGGCCACCGCTACTACCTAGGATGCCGGGGGAACATGTTAATGCTTCACACTCGGACACACCCAAAATGCTTTCTAAAGCCCTGCTACCAGCGCCGCAGGCGCAAACACAGGAATGGACCTTTCTGTCTTATGAGGACATAGTAAAAGCTGTTAAAGAAGCAGTGCAGCCTCTGCTGCAGGAGCAAGTTCAGGTACATCATGCGGCTGCGCTTCAGCAGGCTGTTATAGACATCAAAAGTCAATGTAAGCAACTAGCTAAGCGTGGAGCATACAGTTGATGCTAATTTCCAATTGCGACTTTAAAAGAATCTATTGAAAAGCTCCAGAAATCAGACACTCAGTTGTGGTCAAAGCTTGATGACCTGGAGAACAGGTTGCTTAGAAATAATTTACGCATCATCGATTTCCAGAAGCCTGCTCTGTACTCCGTTTCCACCCTACGGAAAGGAAGTATACCTGCCTCTCTGCAGCACATAACTCCCTCTCTCGGATTGTCTTGAAGCCTTAGGGGGTAATTCAGACCTGATCGTAGCTGTGCGAAAAAACACACATCTACAATCATTTTCTCTGACATGCGGATGACGCCCAGGGTGCGTTGCTTTCACATGATCCGAGTAGCCATCTGCCTATACAGCCTAGCTGCGAAGGCAGACAGCTACCCGCCATGATTTTGGTCGTAGTGGCTACGTGTGACGTCACGCAGCTGCCTCGAGCAATGATCTGGACACGCCTGCATTGTCCAGACCACGCCCCTGAAACGGAGCATTGATGCCCACAAAATGCAGTGTCAGTCCCCCGTTCCTGCCTTCCTCCAGGTCTTAAACTGTGTTCTGCAGAGAACTGGCATATGCTCATGCGCAGAGGAGCAAAAATCACTTCATACCATTTTACACTCATCAGCAATGGGGTCTGAATTAGGCCCTTTAGTCCCAAACAACACTGTAGACTCACGTATGGGCGCTACTACAGTGGCAATAGGAGCTCCTAAAATCACTGCCTCATAACAGTAAAACAGTCATAGTTATGTTCCTGTATTTGACTTGTCAGCTTGCATGCAATGGTATCTTTCCTCTGAACTTCTTCTCACGGAAATTCACCTCTCAATATCCGATGGTGGTTATCATACAAAACAGAAGGATTGCCAGAATCTCATGCAATACGTTTTTAATCTTTATGTAAAAAATTTCCAAATCTTTTTTTAAAATTATGTAAAACAAATAACTGCAGGCTGTAAATAGCACACTTGAGGCAGAGAGAAATCCAAACTTAGTGTAGATGAAATAATTACCAGCTCATTTTGAGAACAATCGTTTTCAAAGTAGATGTTTAGGCAGTCAAATAGCCCCCGGGAAGCACAGCACTGCTAGGAGGTAATCAGATCACTCACACGCCGCATCAAAATTCCCTCACGCCAAACCAACGCGTTTCAAACCTATTCCAGGTTCTTTTTCAAGGTAAGTGAAAGACACAGCCCCACAGTGCCAGATACAATGCCCCACAGTGCCGGTTACATGCCCCACAGTGCCGGTTACATTGCCCCACAGTTCCAGTTACATGCCCCACAGTGCCAGTTACATTGCCCCACAGTGCCAGTTACATTGCCCCACAGTGCCAGATACAATGCCCCACAGTGCCAGCTACATGCCCCACAGTGCCAGTTACATTGCCCCACAGTGCCAGATACACGCCCCATAGTGCCAGTTACATGCCCCACAGTGCCAGTTACATTGCCCCACAGTGCCAGATACATTGCCCCACAGTGCCAGATACATTGCCCCACAGTGCCAGATACATGCCCCACAGTGCCAGTTACATTGCCCCACATACACCACACTAGCCCCAGACACACACACACAACACTAGCCCCAGACACACACAGTAAATTACACACACACACACACACACACACACACACACACACACACACACACACACACACACACACAGTTTAGCCTGCCCTGCTCACCTCCTGCACCTCCCTCCGAGGCCACACGCGCTCCTCCAAAGTCGAGCACGTGCGTACCTCTGAGGTCGCGTACGCGCACCTCCGAGGTCACGCACACGCGCACTGAAGACTTTCCAGGGAGGGGGGGGGGGGTTAGTAGGGGGAGGCTCCTGGCTGCCGCTGCCTGCACAGCGTGACAGGCACAGCAGCCGGGGAGACAGGGAGAGCGCCGTGGGTAGCGCCGGCGGAATCCCTGTCGCATGGGGCGAGTGGGCCGTGCAGGTGCCGGTGGCGCCCCCATCTGCTGGGGCTGCCACGGCGCCAAGGGCACGTGCCCTGCTCGCCCCATGCTAGATACGCCTCTGATTTTTACAAAGCCCAGTGTGAGGACCAAATGTCCTCACCTTGGAATATTGTTTCCATCAAAACTTTGTTTATTTCTCAGATTACAATACAAACAAGATGGAAAATGGCGTCCCCCCCCTCCCCCCCAAAAAAACCCCCCAAAAAACCCACCAAAAGTAGCATGTGCACACGCGTGCTGCAAAAAATAGGCGTGGCCACACTCCAGAAGGGGTGTGGCCACGCACCAGAAGGGGTGTGGTCACTGAAAATGGCCCACAGTGCCAGTTACATTGCCCCACAATGCCGGATACATGCCCCACAGTGCCAGATACATTGTCCCACAGTGCCAGATACAATGCCCCACGGTGCCGGTTACATTGCCCCACAATGCCAGTTACATTGCCCCACAGTGCCAGATACAATGCCCCACAGTGCCAGATACATTGCCCAACAGTGCCGGATACATGCCCCACAGTGCCGGTTACATTGCCCCACAGTTCCAGTTACATGCCCCACAGTGCCAGTTACATTGCCCCACAGTGCCAGTTACATTGCCCCACAGTGCCAGATACAATGCCCCACAGTGCCAGTTACATGCCCCACAGTGCCAGTTACATTGCCCCACAGTGCCAGTTACATTGCCCCACAGTGCCAGATACAATTCCCCACAGTGCCAGTTACATGCCCCACAGTGCCAGTTACATTGCCCCACAGTGCCAGATACATGCCCCATAGTGCTAGTTACATGCCCTACAGTGCCAGTTACATTGCCCCACAGTGCCAGATACATTGCCCCACAGTGCCTGATACATGCCCCACAGTGCCAGTTACATTGCCCCACATACACCACACTAGCCCCAGACACACACACACACACACACACACACACACACACACACACACACACACACACACACACACACACACACACAACACTAGCCCCAGACACACACAGTAAATCACACACACACACACACACACACACACACACACACACACACACACACACACACACACACACACAGTTTAGCCTGCCCTGCTCACCTCCTGCACCTCCCTCCGAGGCCACACGCGCACCTCCAAAGTCACGCACACGCGTACCTCCGAGGTCGCGCACACGCGCACTAAAGTCTTTCCAAGGAGGGGGGGTTAGTAGGGGGAGGCTCCTGGCTGCCGCTGCCTGCACAGCGTGACAGGCACAGCAGTCGGGGAGACAGGGAGAGCGCCGTGGGTAGCACCGGCGGAATCCCTGTCGCATGGGGCGAGTGGGCCGTGCAGGTGCCGGTGGCGCCCCCCTCTGCTGGGGCTGCCACGGCGCCCAGGGCACGTGCCCTGCTCGCCCCATGCTAGATACGCCTCTGATTTTTACAAAGCCCAGTGTGAGGACCAAATGTCCTCACCTTGGAATATTGTTTCCATCAAAACTTTGTTTATTTCTCAGATTACAATACAAACATGGCTATACACCGGAGGTTCTCAAACACGGCCCTCAAGGCACCCCAATGGTCCCGGTTTTAAGTTTATTCATGCTTGGCCACAGGTGACTTAAGCACCTCAGTCAATTTGATTTAACCATCTGTGCTGAGCCACGGATATACTTAAAACCTGTACAGTTGTGGTACCTTTAGGACAGTGTTTGAGAACCTCTGCTATATACTGAAGTACCAAAAGTCATGGGATAGTATCATGTAGCCCAGCAAAGTGCAGCAACTCCACATGGCATCAATTACACAAGTGGATGGAAGACCTCAAGAAAGATGTTGATACATGCCAGTGTTGTACTGGAGCATGAAGGGCTCACTTTGAGAATGCAATACACAAGCTTAAGGGTGTGGCCAGCCAGCAAAGGGGTGTGTGGCCAGCCACTACATAGGCATTGCTAACAATCAGATAAAGCATGTTCTGGGTACCTTTTATAAATAGATATAATAAATGCTTATAGTGCATGGCATGACAATGTACGATGATTGATAACAACAATGCACTGTAATATACCATAGTCCTGGGAATGGAGTGTGCTATAATAATTGAGCACATGATGGTGCTCTTGTCTATATATACCACATGAATGCACTGTACAAGTGATAGGAGACACACTCCATAGACAATTAAAAGATAGACAAACATTAGGTGGACACTATGTGGACGACAGTCAAAAGGTTGATGGGGTCAAAATGTCGACAGGGTCAACACATGTTTTTCAGGTTTTTTTTTCATGTTTTTACACTTTTGCCTCATTTACTATCCATGTCATACACTATTACCTATAGTAACCTTGTAGTGAGTAAGTAACTTTGTGGATCTCCAAGTCCCGACATGCTGGGCCTGACTTACTGGGACCTGTAGGCTGTCGGTAAAGAACAATATTAACATAACATAAACCAGCCCTGGGCTTTCAGCTGGTTGTTGCTCGGAAGGAGAGACCACATTTTTAGTTTTTGGGGTCCCCGCTTTCTGAGGAATTCCAGCCCTGGGCTGAACAGTTTGTATCCAAGTGCTATGGTCCAGCCTGGTGCTGGTCATGGGCAAATAGGGGAAACCCCACTCCATTTTTTCCCCCTTTCACGCACCAGATCAGGCTCAAAGGTGCAGTTTTTTTTTACAACAACCATTAATGATTAAAATTCCCTGTCCCCATCCCTCAGCCGCGATGATATCAATAGTTCTCCCACCCTGTTTCAACACTGTCATTAATATATGTCACCCACCACATAATAAGTCCCCACAGGCAAAATTTTATTCTTTCAGAAGATTGGCGGTCTGCTGAAAAATTGAACATGTGTGTAGGCATTAATTCGAGGTAGAAACTGCCACCAGGTTTGCAGTAGTATCAGTGGTGCCAAGAGGAGGGGAGGCATGTGGGTACTGTTTACCCAGGCCTGGTATACTCTTTACCCGGTATCTCCATGGCCGGTTAAGGTAGGCGCAACAGGGACAGCTTTCCAGGGGCCCCCACACACAGTGTGTTTGGAATCAGAGGAGTCTCGTTCCGCTTGCCTGTAAGAGTCCTGTGTGGAGGGGAGTACTGCCCCTGGCTGCCTGTCTGCTTCCTGTATATAGCAATATGAGACGTGTCCTACTGCTGCAGCAGGGTCTTCTCCAAGGCAGTGACAGCAGTACCACCCATCTCACTCTCCTCTGGTGCTGCACGTTCTGGTTCTCGATGTGGAAGTTTGGCACTGAGCAGCGCCCCCTCCCCGCTATAAGGATTTGGCAGGACAGTGCTGACATCACACCCTCAGTCACACTCACAGAGCAGCGCCCACCGCACACTGATAAAATAGGGGGACGCCTCTACTAGCGGGGTGAGGCTTTTTCCCTACCAACTCATCCTGCTCATCATGGGCACAACCTGCTAGGGAGACCCGCGGGTATGCACCAATGTATTCAATTTTCATATGCATCGCAGGCGTGTGCCTGAAATAAGGGTGTGTGGCCTCTCAGTAAATGTCACACCTGTAAGCCACGCCACCATTTTCGTCACAGTGGGAGCATGCCCAGCACTCTATGAACTGTTGGTCATGCCCCCAGTCCCTCTCTTCCATAAATAAATGCCACGCGCATGCACACAGCCTGTTTTCAGGCAGTGTTTTTCACAAAGGATAGGGATGGTAGAGATGTGCTCCAGACCTCTTTTGCTGGCTTTGGCATTTTCTATTTCATCGTCTAGTTTTGGTTTAGATTCTGTTTGATTTCTCCCATTTTCCCAATAATTGACAAAAAAAAGCTAAAATCGCATAATTTGGGCATTTATTGTCCCAGAGTATTATTAACCTCAATAACATTAATTTCCACTCATTCCCAGTCAATTTTGACCACCTCACAGCTCACAGTATTGTTTTCAGCCATTTTAGGCCAAAGCAGTGAGCTGGCTGGTTACTAAGCAACAGAGCAGCGAGATAAACACACAGCAGTTTATAGCACTAAGAAATATTGCCACACAGTGGTGGCAGAAATGGAAAGTGGTTCAAGATGGACAAAACAGTACAAACAAATTATACAACAATTTATTTATTTTTTAACTGGCAGCTCAGCTCACACTCTGTTGAGTCAGACTGCTTTTATGAACATGCACTGGGGTACTACAGTGTACTTGAGTGCAGTGCATGTGCATTGGTGCTTGTACAGACAAATACAACTTTTTTTTTTTGGGCAAATATGGAGTCACACTGTGAATGCAGGCGGTGGGGCCTTCAGAGTTTGTGCAGCACCACTGTGATGGAATTAGACAAAGGGTACTGGACACAGCATATGGATGGACACAGCACAGCATGGCCACTTAGATGGGCACAGTGACAGCAGCACAGCCCCTTAGATGAACACAATGACAGCAGCACAGCCCCTTAGATGGACACAGTGACAGCAGCACAGCCTCCACAGCACTTGTATTCCTCACAGCCACTTGGATGGATATCACAGAGCAGAGCGCAGCATACAGAAGTGTGACTGGAATGAAATGGTGCTGAATAATGGCCGCAACTCCATTATATAGAATCTAACCTGTGAGAATCTGACACCGGGAGGACGGCATTTGGCTTCGATCTGGAATTCGAGTCTTGCAGGAACACCCAAGCCGCGGCTCGGGTAAACTCAGAGGTGAGCGGTTTGGATTCCCTGGAATCCAAACCGCTCCGAACTTATAGAATCTAAGTGATAGTGAAAGTGTGCATAATGATGATGGCTATGCCATGGGTTGTAAAGATGCATACCGCTCCTCATGCAGGATTTACATTTCATGTATGCAATGCAGGAACAATTGTTCCCACATTTTTATTGGCTCCACAGTGTCATAATACTTTACCATATAATCTGAAATGTGATTATTATTATTATTATTATTATCTTTTATTTCTAAAGCGCTACAAGTGTTCTGCAGTGCCCAGTACAGATTATATAAACAAATAAGCAAAACAAGAAAAAAAAGCACTTACAGTTTAAAACAAAATATAGGACAAGTACAAGGTACATGCAGAAAGCTATTCATTAGGTGCCATCAAAGGGAGTATTCAGTATAAGTAAGAAAAGAAAAGGCGCATGAGGGGAGAAGGCCCTGCTCTTGTGAGCTTACAATCTAAAAGGTGAAGAGCTAACAGAACAGGATGACACAGAAGGGGTAGACCGTGAGCATGGACAAGAGGGTTAGGAGGACAGTTGGCTGGGTTTAGTGAAGTATGTTTTGAGAGTACATTTTAAATTTTGTTGAGAAGTGGAGAGTCCGATGGTGAGAAGTAGAGAATTCCAGAGATCGGGAGCAGCACATGCACAATCTTGTATGTAGGAGTGGAAGGAAGTAATCAGTTGGCAGGAGAGGCAGCGCACATTAGAGCAAAGAGGAAAGGTGGGAGTGTAGAAAGAGATGAGGTCAGAGATGTAAGAGGGAGAAGAGTGAGTGAAGGCTTTAAAAGGTGAGTGTGAGAAGCTTGAATTGGATTCTGAATGGGAAGGGTAGCCAGTGAAGGGCTTGTAAAATAGGGGAGGTGGATGTTGTACTTTTGGCGAGGAAGAAGAGATAGGTAGTAGCATTGAGGATAGATTGGAGTGGAGAGAGACCTATGTCAGGGAGCACAGAAATGAGGAGGTCACAGTAGTCCAACCTGGAGATGACCAGTGAGTGGGCGAGTGTCTCAGTAGCCTCCTGGGTGAAAAAGGGTCTGATCCTGGAAATGTTTTTGAGATGGAAACGTCAGGTTTGTGAGGGTTACTGAACGTGTGGTTTGAAGGAGAGGGAGAAGTCAAGGATTACTTCAAGATTGCGCACTTGGGGGCTAGAGGAAATAGTAGTGCCATCAATAGATAGTATAATTGTGGGAGGTGAGGCTATGCGGGAGGGAAGGAAGATGATTAGCTAAGTCTTAGATATGTGAAGTTTATAAAGTGCTGGGACATCCAAGAAGAGATAGCAGTGAGGCAGTTGGAGATACGAGTGAGGAGAGCAGGGGAAAGGTCAGAGGAGAAAAGATAGATTTGAGTATCATAAGCATAGAGATAATATTGTAAGTCAAAAGAGCTAATGATCTCACCTACAGAATATGTGTAGAGAGAGAAAAGGAGAGGCCAAAGAAACAGAACATTGGGGGAAGTAGGGTAGCGTTGGAGTCATACGAGAAGACAGAGAAGGAATGGTCAGAAAGGTAGGAGGACAGCCAAGAGAGAGCAGTATCACACAGACGAAGGGAGTAAAGGATTTGCAGGAGGAGAGGGTGGTCCACAGGGTCAAATGCAGCAGAGAGGTCAAGGAGAATAAGCAGAGATTAGTATCCCTTGGATTTAGCAGAAAGGAGGTCATTGCAGACTTTCATGACGGCAGTTTCAATGGAATGGAGAGGAAAGAAACAAGACTGTAATGGGTCAAACAGTGAGTTGGAGGAATGAAAGACAGTGAGGCGGTTGTAGACTATACACTCAAGGAGTTTGGAGGTAAAAGGGAGGAGAGAGATAGGTCGGTAGTTGGAGAGAGTGGTTGGATTAAGGTTGGGTATTTTAAGAATAGGGGAGACGAGCATGCTTGAAGGCAGAAGGGATAGTTTCTGATGAGAAGGAGAGATTGAGGAGATGGGCAAGATGGGAACATGCAGAAGCAGAGTGTTAGCGGAGGAGACGGGAGGGGATAGGGTCAAGTTGGGAGATTGAAGGGGGTGAGGAACAGATGCCGGCATTGACCTCCTCACCAGATACAGGAAAGAAAGTGGTCAGAGTCGGTAGGAGGGAATGAGGCGGGGGAGGTCGTTAGTGAATGGTGATGGGGGGCTGCTTAGGGCCTGGTGGGATGGGATATCCTGTCGTATGGAGTAAATTTTAGATGTGAAATTAGTGGCAAAATCAAGAGCAGAGAGTGAAGAGGGGAGTTGATGCAGGGATTGGTAGAGGAGCGAGTTTGACAGTGGCAAAGAGAAGCTGGGGGTGTGAGGACCAGGAGGAGATGAGGTTCTTGAAGTATGATTGTTTAAACAGTGAAAGGGCAGCACAGAAGGATGAGAGAATAAATTTGTATTGGAGGAAGTCTGCCTTAGATCGTGATTTCCTCCGCTGTCGCTCCGCGGTATGTGGGCATTTTTGCATATATCTGGTGCATTTAGAGTGCCAGGGTTGCGTTGTCAATTTGTGAGGGTGAATAGTGGTCGGGGGCCGACAAAATCAAGAGCAGAAGTGAGGGATGTGCTGTATAGGGAAGTAGCTTGTTCAGGGCAGGAGAGAGAATAGGAGAGAGAAATAAGTCAAACATGGTGGAAAGGGAAGTGGTGTTGATAGCCTCAATGTTACGCCTAGTGATGGTAGTCTTAGGAGGAAGAGATGGAGAGCCAGAGAGAGCTAAGTTAAAAGAGAGCATGTGATGGTCAGAATGGCGAAACAGGCAGTTGGAGAAATCAGAAATATCACAGCGGTGAGTGAAGACTAAGGAGGTAATTCTGAGTTGATCGCAGCAGCACGTTTGTTAGCAATTGGGCAAAACCATGTGCACTGCAGGGGTGAGGGGCAGATATAACATGTGCAGAGAGAGTTAGATTTGGGTGGGTTATTTTGTTTTAGTGCAGGGTAAATACTGGCTGCTTTATTTTTACACTGCAATTTAGATTTCAGTTTGAATACACCCCATTCAAATCTAACTCTCTCTGCACATGTTATATCTGCCCCTCCTCCAGTGCACATGGGCCCTCATTCCGAGTTGTTCGCTCGCAAGCTGCTTTTAGCAGCTTTGCACACGCTAAGCCGCCGCCTACTGGGAGTGAATCTTAGCTTATCAAAATTGCGAACGAAAGATTAGCAAAATTGCGAATAGACACTTCTTAGCAGTTTCTGAGTAGCTCCACACTTACTCGGCATCTCCGATCAGTTCAGTCAGTTTCGTTCCTGGTTTGACGTCACAAACACACCCAGCGTTCGGCCAGACACTCCTCCGTTTCTCCAGCCACTCCCGCGTTTTTCCCAGAAACGGTAGCGTTTTTTCGCACACACCCATAAAACGGCCTGTTTCCGCCCAGAAACACCCACTTCCTGTCAATCACATTACGATCCCCAGAGCGAAGAAAAAACCTCGTAATGCCGTGAGTAAAATACCTAACTGCATAGCAAATTTACTTGGTGCAGTCGCACTGCGGACATTGCGCATGCGCATTAGCGACTAATCGCTCCGTTGTGACAAAAAAATAACGAGCGAACAACTCGGAATGACCCCCATGGTTTTGTCCAACTGCTAACAAATTTGCTGCTGCGATCAACTCAGAATTAGGCCCTAAATCAAGCGAGTTCCCATTCACATGGGATGAGACCAAGTGACTATGTGAGGTTATTGACTTTAGAGGCAGGGTATTTTGTTGGGGTGTCAATAGTGATGTTGAAATCAACTCACCTAAGATAATAGTGGGAATGTCTGAGGAAGTAAAGAAGCAAAGTTGTTGAGGGATTGGAAGAGAATGCCAGGGCGGATGGTAAATGACAGCTACTCGAAGGTGAACAGATCTAAAGTGGTGTATTGTATGAGTAGTCAGAGGGTAGTAGGACCCCAACACCACCACCATGTTGACCCCCGGGTCATGGGGTATGTGAGTCCTCCACCAGAGAGCGCAGTGGGAGAAACTGTCAGAGGGGGTAATCCGGGTTTCAGTGATGGCTAGGAGATGCAGGGAATTGGAGATGAAAATGTCTTTTGTGGGGACCAGTTTGTTACAGACAGATCTGACATTCCAAAGGGCACAAGAGGGAGGGAGAGAGTCTGAGGGGATGATTTGTATGAGATTATCAGGGTTGCTGTAGTGATGAGGACAGATGAAGCTAGGAGGCAGGGAATTCAGATGGTGTAGTGATGGAGCTGGCTCCTAAGCTAGGAAGGAAAGCAACAGGAGTTGAGCACAGATGGAGTAAAGGGGCTAATTCAGACCTGATTGCTGTTGTGCGTTTGTTTGCACAGTGGGCGATCAGGTCTGAACTGCGCTGGCGCCGCAGTTCACCGGCGCATGCCAGAGATGCGATCGGCATCTCTGCCCAGTGATTGCCTCTGCCTGATTGGCAGGCAGAGGCGTTCGCTGGGCAGGCCGCCGGAGTTGGGCCGCTGTTTTGGGGGTGTGGTCTGGGCAACGCAGGTGTGCCCGGATCGCGAGGGGGTGGGCCATGGCGGCTGCGTGACATTACAAGCTGCCGCTGCGACCCGGAGAGCAACGGGTAGCTCCCTTCCAGTGCGCAGGAGCTGCGCTGGTAGGGAGCTACTCTTCAAGTACAAAAGCATTGCCGCCATGCAATGCTTTTGTACCTGTGTGGGGGGTGCAGAGCCAGACATGCGGGGCGGACTACCCTGTGCTGGGCGTCCCCCCACATGTCTGTGAAAGTGATTGTAGATAAATTTAGCACATCTGCGATCAAGCCTGAATTACCCCCAAAGTGTGGTACTGAGGGAGATGAGGTGGCAGGGAGAGGAGGGAGGGAGCAGGGTTGAGTGGTGGAGGAGTAGGGGTGCAGGGGTTCCAGCGGTGTTGGAAGTACAGTGGTGATGGTGGTGTCCTCCGTGCGGGGGTGTCAGCAGTACGGAGGTGTTGGCAGTGTCCTCTGTGCACGGGTGGGGGTATTGCAGAAATGCTAGCTGTGTTCTTTGTGCAGGGGTGCTGGCGGTGTTGGCAGTGTGGGGGTGCCGGTTGTGTCCTCTCTGTGGGGGTGTCGGCAGTGCTGGGTCCCAGCGGTGTCCTCTGTGCAGGGGTGCAGGTGGTGTTAGGGTGTCTATGGTGGCTTCTGTGTGGGTGTGCCAGCGATGTTGGCAGTGTCCTCTGTGCGGGGGTGCTGGCTGTGTTGGCAGCGGGGAATGCCGGCGGTGTCCCCAGTGTGTGCGGGGGGTGGCAGCAGCAGCCAATTAAACTCTATGTACGAGCGCTAATTGACTGAGAGCTGTGACAGCTGGCTCTCTCAGCCAATCAACGGTCAGCCCATTTAAATCAATGGGACTGGCACTCAATGCAAAACCTCAAGATCTGAGGTTTTCCCTCGATTTGGGACCAGGGCAGGCAGGGAGATCCGACCAGAGGCTCGGATCACCCCGGATCCCCTATGTTCGGTTGGGTCCAGTTTGCAGGGAGCTGGACCCGCTCATCTCTACTTCTAAGTAGATGAAATTGTGCCCACGCTATATTTAACTATTTCATTAGCATAGAGAAGACATGAATTACTATGCAAAGCAATATAAAACATTTTTTTTTTTTTAATGATTTTATTTTCTCTTGGGGGGAAAAAAGTGTGTTGTGTTTCTGGGATTGCATCAATTGCGTGAATGTGATGGGAATAAATGTAGAAAAGCATATTATTTTTTACTTTATTTGGGAAGATGTTGACAAAAACAAAAATTAAATTTATTTGTTCCAATGTGTCATCCAGAGGTAGCCCTACAGTATCTGCCGACAAAATTTTTGCTGCCATAGTCTAAGAAATAAAAATTAAAATAAAACAATAGATTTCTGTCAAATATGCACAAATAGGAGCAGCCTACAGATGGAACAATCTCTGAGGTGATCCCCACACCTCTAAATTTAAAAACTTCAGTTAAAAAAAAAAAACGCCATTTGCACTGGTGCTCCCCAGTACAGCCAAATACAATGTATTATGGAGCGCTACATTCCTTACAATATAGGAATGTTTTCTCTTTTCCGATTTCACTGAGAGCGCACAATTCAAAGGATTTATCCAATAACATATACTGATCTACTTTCTTTCCAGCGCACAAACATAGGGTAGAATCACTCAGGCATCATCAACATAATGTCATGTAGAAAAGAGAGGAAAAACGCACGAAGCATAATACTTTTAATAATAAAACATAAAAACAAACACCGATAATGCAGTCAAAAAGTAAAAAAGCACACACAATTGGGCAATCCAGTGAAGGTGTGTGGAAAAGTACAATTATAGACTATGGGCCTTATTCAGGTTGGATCGCTTATGCGATCCAACCCGCAGTTTCTGGATGTTCAGGAAACTGCGCACGCGCAGAACCTGTTCTGCGCATGTGCAGTACAGGTCCTGTAATCGCATCTCAGATATGTGATTGCCTCTGCCTGATTGACAGGCAGAGGCATTCGCAGGGAGGAACGGGGGTGGAGGTGACCGATGTTGAGAAAAATATCTCCCCCATTTACCAGGAGTGGTGAGGCCAAGTACTGCATTGCTATTGTAGTTTCTTTGGCGTTGCTAGCCTCCCTGAGGCTGTAAGTCTGAGAAAGGTCAGACTTACTCATACTGCAGTCACAGATGAACAGCATGACCGATGGTAACGATGTTCATCCCAAACTGCGATAGCATCACAGCAATAGTAAATGCAGGAGGGATGTGGTATGCATTTGCATTGCTAAGGATCGTAATGCAAAACTGTTAAGAGTAGCTTTGCAATTACAATCCAACCTGAAAAAGGCCCCATGTCGGAGAACTGACAGTGGACAGCTCTCTGAGTTTTTATTGTGGAAGATACCAGTAGGCATACTGAGTGCAGTCCCTGCTTTCCCACTCAGTCAGGCAATAATCCTCAGTCCTGTCACCATCACAAGGTCATCCAGCCAACATGTTTTCACCCTCTCTGGGGTATTTGTTAAGGCAAATGGAACCTATCGCTCCATATTACATTGTATTTGACTGTACCGAGGAACGTCAGTTGAAGGGGCATTCTTTAAGAAATAAAAATGTTATTATTGGTGAAAATGCATAAAGAAAACGCTCTGGCACTTCAGCAGTTAAAGAGTTCTGGAGCTGTGCATCAGGAGTAATTCATATTTCCTCATTTTCATTTTAGAGCATAATAGCCTGTTGTGTATTTCAGAACATTTATTGGGCTTCTGTATCATGCTATTAATACTCTGTATTCATTATTTTCCTTTGTTTTAGAGTTTTATCCATCCAGACAGTATAATGTAGCTAGTACAACAGCTACTACTACAACTACAACGCATTGGATGACTACCACGACCACAGGGAAAACAACTTCGGTGTCCATACTGACCCGCAAGAACACAACTACATTACCTCCCACGATTGAAATTCCTGCTGATGTTACTACACAGTCCACACCAGTATCATCACAATTACCGGCGGTTGGCATTGAGAGTTGTGAGGCAGTGGAAGCCCGCGAGATAATGTGGTTCAAGACTCGACAAGGACAAACAGCAAAACAGCCATGTCCTTTAGGCACAGTCGGTAAGTGTTTAATTCTCTTTATTAATTCCAAAGCACTACTAATATATATATTTTTTAAGTATGTTCTAGAGCAGGGGAAGCCAACCCTGGTCCTCGAGAGCTACCGACAGTCCACGTTTTCCAGGTCTCCTCACAGAGTTTACCTGTGGATCTTTTAAAATGTGACAGTTAGTAATAAGTGCACATGTGCACCTGCCAGGTGAGCTGGAAAACGTGAATTGTTGGTAGCTCTCGAGGACCAGGGTTGGCTACCACTGTTCTAGAGTATCAGAATTTTTTTCACGCACCCCAGGGTCAAAAGTTTCTTACTGAGAAATGTAGAAAAAAAATATTAATTTAAGTATATTATGTTTATATGTCATCAAGGTTCAATTATGTGGTTAGGAACAAAAATTGCTTCAGCTTGTCCACATATTTTATTATTGTTAGCCACAAGCACTAGTTTTGCCCATTATATTAACAATAAATAGTTTGAATTGGTCCTCGACTACCAATCTGAGGCACCCCTGCAAGTATCTTGCCGCACCCAGTTTTAGAACCTCTGTCTTAGAGGAATTCTTGCACAGTTGAATAAAGGTGCATCAGTTTTTGTGGGATTAAAAGGTACATTTTGCTCAAATCACATTTGGGGGGGGAATGTAATAGTTCCATCACTGTTTTTTTAAAGTGGCAATCATTTACATGGGAAAATCAACCTGGTTTTGCCAAGTAAATGATTGCCACTTTAAAAAAACCTAGAAGAATTCTCCCAAAATTTCTCACTTTCTGATTCTCACACCCTATTACATTCCTCCCTTGTTTTCTTCAATTATTTGTTCAGTCATTTAGGGAACACTGGCAACATTATTTTAGGTTTAAGTAAGAAATAAAATAAAAAAATCTTTAGAACATAACAGAACTAAAACTGTAAATATATATTACAGTTACAATTAAATATCATATGAGGTTGTTAGCATAAATTTGGCCAAAGATATGGGCCTGCCCACTAACGTCTAGGTCACCTTTTTGTCTGGCAAGTCCCTAACATTCTGGGGTTCATATCTGGGGAACAGGGCACCTGAATGTTAGGGACTTGCCCGACAAAGAGATGACCTGGACATTGGTGGGCAGACCCATATCTTTGGACAGATTTATGAATGTAAAAAAAAAAAATCTTTTTTTTTTAAACTAAAATTGTTTTGCATAAGGTTAATTTCATGTTCTTCACCTAATTCATTTATAAATAAAACCCAATAAATTCTGAGCGTTTTTTTGGAGAAAAAAATAGTAATTTAAGTGGTTAAGAAATACACATTCTTCTAAACTGGCATAGCTGGCAAAACTCCCTTTTTTTCCAGTTCAAATGGAGCCCAGGTCCAGATCGCAGGTCAAAATAGGGTCCTGGGACTATTCCTCCCATTATCTTTTGCATATACTGTACTTATTCTTATTATTGTTTAAGGGGCTACAATCTTATTATTTTCTCTACCAAATATTACATATTGTATGCATATGTATGTATGTCAGTTTTCCTGATAGGAAACACTAGTTACAAGTGTAGGTTTAAAATGCATGCTCAAAGAGCAAATATGTCTAGCAAGGTACAGTATTTATTGATAAACCAGTTACCAGCCCATCAAAATGACCGAACAACATATCAGTAATGTCAGTGCAATTGGCTGTGCTCGCCTAAACAAAGTAACACTTGAATTGCTTCGTCGGGTACCATCTAGTGGCCGCCAGTGCGCAAATCACTTGAATTCAGCCCATAGAGGTGAGGAGCAGCATTAGCCTTTTATTATATAGGATTATCTCATCTAGAAAACTAGAATTATATTGCAGTTCTTATTCTATAGTGTTACTGAGGGTATTTCCCAGAGCAGTAACTAAGTCATTTTGGTGCCCCATGCCAGAAAGAGAATTGTGCCCCCCCATATGCACAACAGGGACGTGCAGTCAGGGGAGGCAGTGCCTCCCCTGTCATTTATGATTAAAATAATATAAAAGAAGATACTTATGACACAGATTCTGTGTCATAAGTATCTGCTTTTTCCTTTATATTATTTAAATCATTTGTAGTAGGAAAAAAATAATAGAATTCACTGTCTGGAGGACCTGCTCCCGGTGCCTCCGGCTGCCAATAAGGGAGGGCCGGAAATGGGGGGCGGGGCCAAACATCGGGCAGCCCATTGAAAAAGACCCATATGCGGCACCTAATAGCAGTGCCTCTGTGACAGGGGCGTGCTTTAAGCCCATACGAAAGCACGCCCCTGTCACTATGTCTGGTGTGATTGGGCACCTAACTCCCGGGGCTGGCTGGCTGATGCGAGCATTAGCTGGCCGCACGCCCGCGGACCCCCCCCCCCCTCCCCTCCTCCTCCTCCTCCCCGCGAGCTTACAGTGGCGGCCGATAATACATCGCATAACCCCAGCTGGAGTTTACAGCCGCGGACGCGGTGGGCGCATCATACGGCGGGAGAGAAGTCCTGCACCAGAGGTCCCCGCTCTGCTACCCTGTGCTGCTGGGTTCAATTACATTACTGCCGCTGCACTTGTCAAACTGACAGGCAGCGGCGTGGACAATGTAGACAGCGGCAGATTTCAGCGCCGGGACATGCCATGTGGTGCTTAGCAAGCTGCCGCTGCAGGGTTCCCAGAGGCAGCATTAAAGAAGACCAGGATGGGTGAGGAGACTTACAGTCCGCCGGCTGCAGAGACCCCATAGCGGGATGTGCCTGGAGGGCCTCTGCTGGAGCTTAGGCTGCATGTAACTAAAGTACCAGGACTTCAGGCTGAAGGTGGACTCCAGATAGCAGCAGCCAGAAGGTAATGTAGTGTAACTCTAATCCTACCCCCCCCCCCAGCCTAACCCCAACTACCCCCCCAGCCTAACCCCAACTCCCCCGAAGGCCTAACCCAACCACGCCCCGCAGCCTAACCCTCCCTCGCCGTAGCCTAACTCTCCCATTCTGCAGCCAGACCCTAACCCTCCCCTCCCGTAGCCTGACCCTAACCTCCCCTCCCGCAGCCTGACCCTAACCTCCCCGTCCTCTCCCACAGCCTGACCCTAACCTCCCCTCCCGCAGCCTGACCCTATCCTCCCCACCCGTAGCCTGACCCTAACCTCCCTTCCCGCAGCCTGACCCTATCCTCCCCTCCCACAGCCTAACCCTAACCTCCCCTCCCGCAGCCTAACCATAACCCTCCCCTCCCGCAGCCTGACCCTAACCTCCCCTCCTGCAGCCTAACCCTCCCCTCCCGCAGCCTGACCCTAACCTCCCCTCCCACAGCCTAACCCTAACCTCCCCTCCCGCAGCCTGACCCTAACCTCCCCTCCCGCAACCTGACCATACCCTCGCCCTCCCACAGCCTAACCCTAACCTCCCCCTCCCGTAGCCTAACCCTAACCTCCCCCTCCAGCAGCCTAACCCTAACCTCCTCTCCCCTTCCCCCTAGCAGCCTAACCCTCCTCATCATACTTAAGTTCAGGATTCTGGCACTGGTCTCTTGATGACCGGCATTCGTACTTTGGGATGCCAACTAGATCCCGCTGAAATTATGTTTGTCCTTACTACTACTCCCAACCAGTACCTACCGCTACTATGATCACATAGATTATAGATTATTTCTGTTGAAGTTTTGGTAGGGGCAGCCGCAGTAACGGGGATTAAGTTGGTGGTGGTAGGAGTCACCGTCTGTACTCACAATGACATTTTGACTGCAGTGCCTCAGCAGCCACTAACCTCACCGCACGCCACTGATGCACAATAGGGACAATGCATGCCGAAGGAGTACACCACACAGGTAGTACCCTTTATACACATTGTGCCACACAGTAGTGCCCCTTATACCTGTTACATCACAGTAGTACCACTTATACACGTTACATCACAATAGAACCCCTTATACATGTTATGTCACTGTAGAGAACCTTACATCACTGTAGAGAACATTATACACTTTACGTCACAGTAGAGGCCCTTATACACATTATACCACAGTAGAGCAGAATAAGATAGTGTGCTGAATGTGCGCAAAAAAATACAGTATATAAGTGCAGCCAGTGAAAATACACAAGGGGAAAAATTCACAATTTTTCCCAATAGTCAAAACTCCGGATTTTCAGCCTGTCAGCTGTGGGATGAGAGATGGTATAGCCAAGGTCCCGGTCACAAGGTCTCACAGCAACGCATTTCGAATAGTGTTCTTTTTCAAAAGCAGATGTGGCTAACAATACAGCCACTCCTTTTATACCCATAATGCCGCCCACCAGTCCAAATGATTGAAAAGGCTGTTTTATATTGATTTAATTAGACTCCATTTTCCGAGTCTATGATGGCCACCACTATTTCCGGTAGTGCGTTCCATAAACAGGAAGTTCCAGCTTGCGTTCCACGGTGCATTCCAGATGCCGCGCACCCGGAAGTCTCAAGGATAGATAGTGGCGCATCATTTCTTCAAAGATTTTCCACACATAGCCAATCGGAGCTTAAAAAAACTCTTCCCTCTTGTGCTTATCCTTATCTTACTTTAATAATCCTCAACTGCCCAAATCCCACAGTTTTTTGGCCACCTTGAAACTTATCTCTATGTTGTCTACTGGTGTAGTTATGCTTAGTTACCCTGTACTTGTCCTATATTGTCTTCAACTGTAAGTCACTGTTTTCCTGTTTTGATTATGTGCATATGTACTCTGTAATTGGGCGCTGCGGAACCCTTGTGGTGCCATATAAATAAAGGATAATAATAATAATAAAAAAATTATGAATATGCAGAAGCGCATCTAAATTGAGAGTTTTGTAAGCTCCGATTGGCTATGTATGGAAAATCTTTGAAGAAATGAGGCCACACTACCTATCTATAAGACTTCTGGGTGAGCGGCATCTGGAATGCACCGGGGAACGCTAGCCGGAACTTCCTGTTTATGGAACGCGCTACCAGAAATAGTGGTGGCCGTCATAGACCAGGAATACAGAGTATAATTAAATCAATCTAAAACAGCCTTTTCATTCATTTGGACTGGTGGGCGGCATTATGGGTATAATAGGAGTGATTGTATTGTTAGCCACATCCACTTTTGAAAAAGGACACTATCTGAAACGGGTTAAGCGGTGGCTTGCTGTGAGACCTTCCTACAGATGACAGGATGAAAATCCAGAGTTTTGACTGTTGCTTGCTGCTGACTGTTACCAACTTCTCAGATGGCTGGTGGGAGAGCTTAAGCCTTATGGGACTGAGGGCAGGTCTAATTGCATTACATGCTTGTTATGTTTTTATTTATGTGAGTGCACTGGGTTTTTAATTAAACCTATCCCTATGTTAAAGGGTCTCTGCACTTCTATTTTCTTTTCTTTTATATGCCTTCTGCCTCCTCATTTGGTGCATATGAATCAGGTAGACAAAGGAGCGTTTATCTTCTAGGTTGGAAAACAGGAGGAAGTCGAACCTTTTCTATGCGTGCATTTATACCTAAAGCATAGCTAGTGTCTATATGAATTCTGTGCTACATGTTAATACATGAAAGCGCCTATACTATTTGTCTGTATAGAACCACAGTAGAGCCCCTTATACACATTACATCACAGCAAAGCCTCTTATACACATGCATCACAGTAGAGCCTCATAGGCACGTTACGTGACAGTAGAGTACTGTATACACTCTACATCACAGTAGAGCTCCTTTATACACTTTATGTCACAGTGAACCATTTATATATGTTACGCCATAGTAGAGCCGCTTATAAACATTATGCTAGGTAGAGCCCTTTATACTTCATTCCACCTAGTCCTCATTCCTCCTCCCCACCGTCATAATTTTCCCTTCCAGGGTGTAGTGTCAGTGAGCAGTGAGTTTGCGTGTGTGAGCTGGTTGTAGTGTCAGTGAGCAGTGTCTCTGTGAGCAAGGTGTGGTATCAGTGAGCAGGGTGTGTGTGAGCAAGGTGTATTGTGTTTGTATGTACTAGGGGTGTGTGCCGGGCCATTTTTCGTGTTTTGCTTTTTGATCTGGATATCTTTCGTGTTTTGTATCTGTATTGGTTTTGCCTAAACTGCCCTTGCGGGTTTTGGATCTGGATTTTTATTTAAAATAATCATAAAAACAGCTAAAATAACATACATTGGGGGTATTTTTGTTACTACAGTATTATTAACTTCAATAACTTTCATTTCCACTCGTTTCCAGTCTATTCTGAACACCTCACAGCTCACAATAATGTTTTTATACTGTTTAGGCCAAAAGGTTGCACAGAGGTAGCTGGATGACTAAGCTAAGCGACAGCAGTGGGCAGCAACACGTGGCAGTTAACAATCCATTTTAAATGCTGTAATCATATGTTAAAATTATTTTAAAATTAGGGTCAAGTTCTTCTGTTCCTCAAAGATATCTTTGACATGGAGAAGGTTCGCTAATCATCTGTTAAAACATTTTGGGGTAAACTTATGGTGCTGATTCCTAATATGTCATCGGTTTTGCTAGGTTGGCTCTAATTGTTGAGATACATAATGTAGATAAGAAACAGGAAAAACAAACAATTCAAATCACTCAATTGCTAATTGTAAACTGACAGTGGCTGATATACGGAGGCGGAATAGTCTAGAGCAGTGGTTCTCAAACTCGGTCCTCAGGACCCCACGCGGTTCACGTTTTCCAGGTCACCCGGCAGGTGCGCTGTGCATCACCAACTGTCACATTTTAAAAATCTACAGGTGACCTGAAAAACATGAACCGTGTGGGGTCCAGAGGACCGGGTTTGAGATCCTGTGGTCTAGAGTGATCACGGAGTAAACAACTAGAATATTTTTGTGTCTCATCTAGAATGTTTTGGTAGATTCCCATATTTATGCATTATAGTTAAGTTCCCTAATAATTGAGGGCAGCCGTTATCTCAAGAACTAGAGCCAATATAAAAAAAAAAAATCATTTTTGAATTAAACAATCCCAAAACATCCTAAATTTGTTCAAATATCCTTGGCAACTGAACAAAACGTTTTGTTTTTTTTAGTTGGTATGTAATATCATTATTGAATGCTTTTGTTGTGCTTTTCAGGTTAAGATTGTAATATTGTCATAGTACATGTATATAAATCTTTAAACCTTTAGCGCTCAATAATCAATGTAATCCCTGGGGAAAACAAAAAATTCTAATAATTCCCAATATCTTGCCACTATAAATGTACAGCTTTTGTAGAATTATGCAGAAACTAATTTCTACATTGTTTTATGTATCCCAGCTGTTTTACAAAAGCTTATTGCAGGAGATTTCACAGATCGCAAAAGGCTAATTAGCCCTGCGATATTCATCTGCAATGACAGGCTTCAGACTACTCAGCCTTGCCGTCGCAGTGTAGCTTGCGAGGCCAAGGAAACTGCATCTCGTGATGCAGTACTTGGCTTCGCCACTCCCGGAAAATGGGGGCATCACACTCCCATTTTCCAAAATGTCGTCCTCCCTCCCTGCGAACGCCTCTGCCATTGCCTGTTTTGCACATGTGCAGAATTCAAACATCGCATGAACGTTGAATTAAAGGGTTAATGCCATACTTGCCAACTCTCACGAAAATCGGGTGACTTTCCCGGCCCCCTAGAAGAGCAGACAAGTCTCCCGATTTTCTAGTGAGTAAAATGGGCGGTTCGGGCAGTCGATGACACGGTTCTTGCTGAATCGCGTCATCATAGCCACACCCCTTGCAGTATAATGCCGGTAATATTGCCATTACAGAGCGGGGGCGTGGCTTAAATGACGCGTTGCAGTAACCATGCCCCTGTTTCACCTTCGACCCGCCCCTCTGCACATCATGCTGAGCCGACCTGGCTGCTCTCCGGCAAGTATGGTAATGCTATTCTTACTGCATTGGCCCCTATGAATGATGAAGCACAGGAAAGAAAAAATGTATGTAAAAGTTGTAAAACCAAATTCTGTAGAATTGGCAACTAAACTCCCTTGCAAAGAAATAGACCTTTGTTTTTTTACATTCCTGTCTCCATGGCAACCATGTTTAGGTGTGAGGAGTATGATGGGAAATTTGCTTAAACGGGAATCAACTACAGTATGTCCACACACTACACAGTTATTTTTTTTACTCCTATAATACTGCTTGATCGAGTCCTACTTATGTTATACATAAATCATGAGTGTAATGGGACATTTTAAATAAAGAGTTTATTTCTTGAATATTTTTTTGACATGCTATTTGTGCTTAATAGTAATTTGATTTCCTGCATGAAATGATGTGACTTAAAGATGTAATAGACATTCTGCTGAAAGTGTGGGATAACGGTAATAGTATCTTGTTATGCTAGACTTACCATACTATTCCTTTAAACTGTGACACTGTGGGGGCGTGCCCAACAGCACATGGGCATGTATCTATTCACTTGCTGCTTTGCTCAGAAGGTAATAGTGCTTCCTCAAACTCTGGTATGAGTATATATGCCTAGGTTACATCAGGATATAGAAGTAGTATATGCGCCTGGATTACACCAGGAGCGAGCAGTAGTATATGCGCCTGGGTTGCAGCAGGAGAGAGCAGTAGTATATCTGACTGAGTTACACAAGGAGAGAGCAATAGTATATGCGCCTAGGTTACACCGAGACAGAACAGTAGTATATGTGCCTGGGTTACACCAGGAGAGAGCAATAGTATATGCTCCTGGGTTACACTGAGACAGAACAGTGGTATATGTGCCTGGGTTACACTGAGACAGAACAGTGGTATATGTGCCTGGGTTACACCAGGAGAAAGCAGTAGTATATGCGCCTCGGTTACACTGAGACAGAACAGTAGTATATGTGCCTGGGTTACACCAGGAGAGAGCAGTATATATGCGGCTGGGTTACACTGAGACAGAACAGTAGTATATGTGCCTGGGTTACACCAGGAGAGAGCAATAGTATATGCTCCTGGGTTACACTGAGACAGAACAGTGGTATATGTGCCTGGGTTACACTGAGACAGAACAGTGGTATATGTGCCTGGGTTACACTGAGACAGAACAGTGGTATATGTGCCTGGGTTACACTGAGACAGAACAGTGGTATATGTGCCTGGGTTACACTGAGACAGAACAGTGGTATATGTACCTGGGTTACACTGAGACAGAACAGTGGTATATGTGCCTGGGTTACACCAGGAGAGAGCAGTAGTATATGCGCCTGGGTTACACCGAGAGAGAACAGTAGTATATGTGCTTGGGTTAAACCTGGGGTTAAATTTACTAAGGGCAATTTTTGGTCTAGTTTAAAATGAGCCAAAATCAGCCAACATACCAACAAAATTGATCCTAGTGTTTCTATTGAAAATAGAGCATTTACTAACAGTTACTTCTGTTTTGAATTTGATGGTTAAGTGAGTTCTATTTGTAGTTCTATTTGTATTCAAATCACTGTCAATAGGAGCACAAGTTACCATAAATTTGCGGCAAAACCAAATTATACAAAAGCTATCCTATTGGCCAAAACAGGTTACATACACTGTATTACCCACAAACACTTTCATTGAAGTGATAATTTGCATATTCCCAAAAATGCAAAAGCATTGCTGTGCCTTTAAATGCTGTTTTGGACAGCCAGAATGCCCCACATATTTGTCTTTACTGTTATAGGCATCATATTGAGGTTTAAGACAATTCCACATGGCTTAGAAATCAAGTAGACCTGTTTTTGATGTTTCTATTCAAAAATCGGAATTTGTGGTCGACCTAGACACTGTTGACTTTTTTAAGGTTGACCCAATGATCCACACCCTATCTGTACTACTGTATGCTGATCTCTGCTAAACAATTGTGGACTAATGTCCTTGGATTTTGTCAGTGCATAACGTAACATTCCTGTGGGACTATTACCACAGTAACAGTGGGCACTGCTTGTTGATCTGGCAGGATGTTCACAGCAACAACAAAAGCTGTACAGCAGCAAATGTAGATACTCAATACTCTTTGTTAGACATATTCATATATACACAAACCATTTCTTGGTTTTGTGACTTTGGGGTTTTCCTATATGTAGATATTTTGCTGTTCATCCAGACACCAATATATCGGTATGTTTGGTTGTGTGCACGGGCGACCAGCCAACCAACCGCCTGTATACTGGCTGCAGGGGCTGGCATCAAAGCTGGATGGTCAAATTTAAATGCCACCCTTTTGTGACGTCTGGTCAGACATATTGGGAGGCCGATTGATAAGTGTGTGTATGCTTACCTAATCTGCCACTCTGTCAGCTCAATGGTGGGTCAGCAGACAAGTCAGCTAGGTGTGAACCCAGCCAAAATTAACCTTATTGTACCCAAAGCACACACACCAAGTGGTTCTTTTTAGGACTCCTTTCCTCATCATTGCATCTTAGTCTTATGTACTGCTGAGTCTACAGCTGCCTGCTCCCAAATCATCTCCATTGCAGACGTGATGATGCTGAGACATGTGCTCTGCTGCAGCTGCCTGCCTGTTCCCAGCTTTTCTCAGGTGCTGCAGGAAGCCAGGGGGCGGATGGCACTTTTCATAAGCCCATATAATGAAGGTCCAAATGTACTAAGCTTTAACAAGAGATAAAGTGGAGACTGATAGAGTGATAAATGACCAGCTAATCAGTTCCTAACTGCCATATCACAGGCTGTGTTTGAAAAATGGCAGTTAGGAGCTGTTTGACTGCTCATGTATCATTCTTTATCCCTCTCCGCTCTATCTCTTGTTTATGCTTAATACATTTGGGTCATAGTTTCCAGTAGTAAAGGGGGAAAGAGTGGTTGTTTTTTGTATATGTGCACAAAGCGGGTTATTCATGTTTGTTAGCATCCAGAAAAACACACTAATGGGAAAAACCATGCTGCACTACAGGTGTGTCAGAGGTAACGTGCAGAGAGATTTAGATTTTGGTGGATTAAATTGTTTCTGTGCATAGTAAATACTGTCTGCTTTATTTTTACACTGCAATTTAGATTTCAGTTAGAACACACCCCAACAAACCTAAAGCTAACATGTGGCTCTCCATCTGTTACAGAACTATAGGTTTCAATGACTGTGCCAGACTGAGGATGGATTCTAATCATTTTTAGTGCTTATTGCCTATTTAAAATAGAACAACCTGTATGGTATAATTGGTTTTGATTAGAGATGTGCACTGGACCATTTTACTGGTTTTGGTTCTAATTCGTCACCCGGTTTTGCCAAAACATTGTTACTGGTTTTGGTTTTGTATTTTTTTTAAATTAAATTAACATGCACAGTTTAACAAACCAAGCACTTCAGTGACAGGAACTGCCACTTTTGATGATGAAGTGCTTGGTTTCTTTTGGCCCCAACAAAACAAGTTACCAATGGCTAGCAGCTCTGCAGTGGCAAGATGTCATCGTCACTACCGTTCTCACCCTCATCGGTGTGCACATCATCCTCACATAATATGAATTCATCACCACTGGTATCCATCATTACAGAAGTCTCTGTACTTTGATGTATTTGCCAGTAAAGGTCTTCCTTGTGCAATTTGTAGTTAATTTTAATGAACATCATCTTTTCCATATGTTGAGGAAGTAGCCTTCTTCATCGATCGCTGTAAAGGTTCCTGGCTGTGCTAAAAATGCTTTCTGAGTACACACTCGAGGTTGGGCAGCTTAAGAAATGCAAAGCCAGTTTGTACTAAGGCCTCCAAATTTACTTTTTTCCCTTCCATTACTAAAAGGGACTCTGTGACATGCTTATTTGCATGGTGTCATGACAATAATCCTCCACCATTTTTTGGATGGTGACCATATCAGATGGAGTTACAGTAGAGGTGTCCCTAATTTTAGACAATTCATTTAGACCCAACAAGATATCAAAATTATACAACCATATATTTTTTCTTTTTTTAACTAGCAGCACGGCTCACCATATGTGGAGTCACAGGGCTTACGCAAAGTGAACAAAGCACACTGAGGTACAAAGCATTCTGGAGTAGGTAGAGTGCACAGTACAAGCAAGTTATACAACAATATATTTATTTTTTTAAACGGTAGCTCAGCTCACGCTGTGTGGAGTCACAGGGCTTACATGAAGTGAAAATAACGCATTGAGCATACTGATAGATAGAGTACACAGAACAGTGCAAACAAATTATATAATGTATTTTTTATTTTTTTTAACTGGCAGCATGGCTCATATTGCATGGAGTCAGACCACTTTTATATGTACATGAAGTGAACAAAGCACACTGGAGTATAGAGCATACTGGGGTGGAACAGTACAAACAATAGAACTGCTGTGCGCCCAAGATGATTACCGCACCAGGTACCTTGTGAGGGTGGAATACACAACCCTTGGAAGTTATTACCCAAAATGCCTACACCAATCATGCATTATGCTTTCTGTGTGCTTAAGGTTTTCTTTTATGTCTGTGTTGCTTATCTATTGCTTTTTGATGTCTGTAAAGTGCCTTGAGTCCTGTTGGAGAAAGAGAGCGCTATATAAATAAAATTATTATTATTATTAGTAATATATTTATTTTTCACTTTGCAGCTCAACTCAAACTGCGGCAATTTAAAGGGCTTCCTTTTATATGTACATGAATAATAAACGCACAGGGGTAAAGTGCACCAGAACAGTACAAACAATACAACACAGGGGTAAAGTGCACAAGAACAGTACACACACTAAAACAATATATTTTTCACTTTGCAGCTCAACTAAAACTGTGGCAATTCAAAGGGATTTCTTTTATATGTACATGAATATAAAGGTTAGAAAACAGACAAATGGACTGATGCCAAATTGAACATATGCCTGATTGCACAGTATATATTGTGTATTTCCACACTGTGCACGCTCCGGAAAGTAGGGCAAGTACAGGTTATGCACAGGGTTAAGTATTTTAATTGCATTTACAAAGAGATGAACAGAGGTATCCTCTTAAATCCTTGCTGCAGTCATGCTAAACAGCCCTTGTAGTTGCGCTATGCTGTGGTGGGACTCAGTGGTACCGAGCTTCTTTTTTCCCCCTAGCTTTTGCCACGAAAAATGCATCTTAGAGGCAAAGTAAAAGGATGCACAAGCAGCTTCTGCTGATTAAAATGATATGCAGCATGTCTATATTCTGTGTTTAATTACAGCTCTTTCTGCATCCAAAATGCCACGTTACAGAGTTTTCCATGAAAACATTGTATTATAGCATTTTGTATGCAAATACAGTCGCAGTCACACACAGAATACAGGAATTCTGCATATCATTTTAATCAGCAGAAGCTGCTTGTGCATCCTATTTCATAACTTTGCACTGCACTCACGCGTTATGTGTAACGTGACGTGTAGCACATGGAGCAAAAATGTAAGAGGACACATCTGTATTTATAATGGGTGCACCCATTTCATAAATACTTACCCTGCAGAGTCCCTCATCGACTGCCTGTTGCAATCACTGTGAAAATGGTGCAGTGGCCATTTTCACAGTGTTTTGCAAATGCGTAGTAGAGAAATTGCTGGGAAAATGGTCACTCTGCCATTTTCCCAGAGATGTGCGCATTAGAGTCTGAGCCCTCTAGAGCTTAGACGCTACAGTGCTGTCAGCAGAGAGGAGGGGGCCTGGACGGAGGAGGCTGCACACAGGCCTCCTTCTTTCTTAAAGCACCCTTGCTTCATATGTTTCACTACTCTTCCCCCTTAGCTTCTTCTTCTTCCTTTCTTAGCCCCCCCCCCCCCCCCCCCCCCTTGGATCCAAACGCGCCCCATCACTCCCTTTTAGAGCACCTGTCCCTGGATGTTATTTTTTTTTCCATATTTTTTATTAAGTTTTAACAATAATGGAGAAAGGGAATACAGGAAAAAATATGGGGAACATGGGGGGAAGGAGTGGGGGAGGTACACACAAAAGAACAAAGAGCACATATGATGCATCTAGGTCCAAAGTGAAAAACGCACAGAAATACAAACAAAACAATTCACAAAGCACCATAACAACATTATATAAAATAAAAAAATTGACAATTTACCGGTTTGATCCCGAGCAAACACAAGGAAATATACAATTACGGGATCATATTTGGCGAGGAAGTTCAAGCATCTGGCCCGCGGGTTCTTGCTTGCCAATAATTACTCCACAAGAACCAGCGCAGCCAGGGGCAAGTGGCTGAGGAATAATAAGATGCCCCTACTGTCTCGAACTCATAATGGAATATTCAATAGCCTGAATAGCAGGGACAAATGGTGTACGCCAGTGACGGGCTATCATAAATTTAGTTGCGATAAGTATATGTCCCATTACATATCGATTGTTAGGTGAACGGTCACCAAAGTATACATGGAGAAGGGCTAACTTCAGATGAGTGGACACCGGGAAACCTAGCACCCTTGTAATAAGGACAAATACAGAGTTCCATAGACTAGTGATTGCAGGGCAAGACCAAAAGATATGCAACAATGTTCCCACATTGCCACAATTTCGCCAACAGAGGTCAGAAGTAGATGGTTGCATAGCGTGCCGACGAGCAGGTGTTAAATACAAACGGTGGAGTAGTTTGTAAAGTGGTTCAGCATGGGACAAACATCTCGACAATCGAAAACTGGTTTGAAATATTGATTTCCAGTCCTCGTCTGAAAATATACAGGCTAGATCAGCTTCCCATTTAACCTGGGATGTGAATTTCTTTGAGGCTGGAGAACCAAGTACCAGGTTATACCACCGTATGATGCACCCCCTACTACCCTTTTTAATAAGTAAGTCACAAACATATTTAGGTATGGTGGATACCCCACATGGAGACTGTGTGGCTCCTGACAACCAGTGCCGTAAATGGAAAAATGTGTAAAAGTTCGTATGGGATAGGAATAATCGTGATTGTATTTTGTGAAAAGGTAAGAAAGATCCGGACACGGTCATCTCACGGAGAGACACCACCCCTCTGGACATCCATGATTCAAACCGCAGATCTGGTATAAGGCAGGCCAGATAGTGAAAGGTCAGTGGAGGGTAGGGAGACATAATTCAGTTTGGATACCAGTTCTAGCGATGCTTTACGCGTGGACTCTACTACACATGACCTAGAGGCCACATGCTTCACTTCACGCACAGGGAGCCACAGCACATCCTCCAAAGGGAACAAGGATAACAACCCCCGCTCTAATTGGACCCAAGACTTGGTATCATCGAGATTGATCCACGCCCCCATCTGGGCAAGGATGCAAGCTAGTTGATAAGACCACAAATCAGGGAAGGCCAAGCCTCTCTCCGACTTGGGGAGGGATATCGTTTTTCATGATAATCTCAGTTTCCTACCCTGCCATATATATTTAATGAAGAGAGAGTTAAAGTTAGTCAACAAGCGATTAGGGAGTAAAAGAGGGATAGTTCTAAATAAATAAAATAACTTGGGTAGAATCATTTTCAAAGCTGCAATCCAAGACACATGCTACATCATGCATTCTGTAATTAAAAATGTAATTTTACGCAAAAGTAGGGGATAATTAGCTGCAATCACATCGGCCACTCTCGGGGTTATCTGGACCCCAAGTATTTGAGGCTTCTATCCTGCCAGACTCTGTGCATAGTGGGCTTTCAGGGTTTGTATGACCGTAGGGGGGAAACTAACTAGGAGCGCCTCTGTTTTAGAATCATTTAACTTATAATAGGAGACCTTAGAGTATTCTCCTAGCACAGCATTAAGGGCCTGCAAAGATGTCACCAGTTCAATAAGGGTGAGGAGGACATCGTCCGCAAACAAGCAGACTTTATGAGACCTGTCAAAGAGAACCGGACACATAATGGAATCAATGGATCTTATTTTCTCGGCTAAAGGCTCAATTGCAAGAGCAAAGACCAGAGGGGATAAGGGGCAACCTTGACGCTGAAAAGGCATCCAAGATATTAATAACCTGCCTGGTGTTATCTGGGGATTGCCGACCAGGGACAAATCCCACCTGGGCCTAATATATAAGGGATGGGAGTAAGAGATTAAGTCTATTTGCTATACGTTTTGCATACATTTTCACAACCGTATTAAGCAAAGCTATAGGACGGTAGTTGGACATGATTTTTACCAGGTTTCGGGAAGGTTACTATCCGAGCCTCTAGCATCGCTGCTGGAAAAGTTCCGCAGGAAGAGGCTTTATTAAAGACCGACTCCAGTACCGGCACTAAGGAGTCCTTAAAACTTTTATAGAATAAATTGGTGTAGCCATCAGGACCAGGTACCTACTCCAGTGTTAGGCAAACTATAACACTGCTGATTTCCTTGGGGGACCAAGGCCGCTCAAGGAACAGGCGGGTGTCTGAATCAATTGAAGAGAGGTTAATGTCATTTTAAAAAGGCCTCAATGTCCACGTGCGTGGGTTGTGGAGTTGAAGGATCCCCTCTTCAAATTCTAAAGGAGAGCATAAAAGTCCGCGAAGGCATCAGCAATTACCGAGGGATCAGTAACTGTAATGTTTCTTGAGTTGGTAATTGTCTTCACCCATTCTTTAGCAATTTTCCCTCTGAGTTTCCTAGCCAACATTTTTCCTGCCCTGTCCCCTTGAATGTAAAACCTCTGTTTCAATTTGAAGAGGTTCCTATGAACCTCTGTCAGGGCAAGGGCTATTCCATTCATCCCTAGCTTTCAGTAGTTCTCGATAAATAGTCTTGTTGGATGGAGAGGCTTTAAGCCGTCTCTCCAAGACCTCCAAACGTCTCTCAATATCTGCCTGGTGTTTACGGGACGCTCTTCGGATACAAGCTGCAGCCTGAATTGCAGAGCCTTTAACCACCGCTTTGAGAGCACACCAGTGCGTAAAGTGAGAAGTATCTTGGTGTCATCAAGATCAGAGAGTAGATACCCGCCAAGGCGCCAGGGTCTAGGGGGAGTTTTGATGGAGGTAAGGTCCCAACGTATCAATGTGCCGAGTGATCAGACCAAGAGACCGGCAGGATAGAAGCCCCCTGCACTCCTTGAAGAGTCCAGTTGTCAGAGAGCGCAAGATTGATTCTAGAGTAGTAGCCGTGTACTGGAGAGTAATAGGTGTAGTCCTTGCAGGTAGGGTTCCTGGCTCTCCACATATCATATAAATCATATTTATGGAGGATGTGTCTAAAGGTGTGGGAGTGATCACGGATTTACAGACCCCTATGGATCGGTGAACTGAGGTTCTGTCAAGACATGGATCTAGAACATATTAAAATCTCCTAGCACCATTAAGGATCCCGAGCCACACTTCTGTAAGACAGTACAAAACTTCCTGAAAAAGGGGATCTGTTTGGTATTAGGCGCATAGACAACCGCTAAGCTAGCAGGTCTATTCTTTAGTTTACGCACTAAAATCAGGTATCTGCCTTCTTGGGGGGTAATTCAGACCTGATCGCTGCTGTGCGTTTTCGCACAGTGGGCGATCAGATCTGAATTGCGTATGCACCGCAATGTGCAGGCGCAATGGTCACGCAGCGCCGGGGAGTGCCGGGCAGTGCCAGGATGGTACGACAAATCCGATCGCGCCTGCGATCGTAAGAAGATTGACAAGAAGAGGGCATTTGTGGGTGGCAACTGACCTTTCTAGGGAGTGTCTGGAAAAACGCAGGAGGGAGGGTTCCTGACTTCAGCTCCAGCCCCGATCATCGCTGCGGCTGAGTAAGTCCTGGGCTGTGCACAGACTACTGAAACTGGTGTTTGTGCAGCTCTCCTGCACATGCGATCGCACATCTGCACAGTGAATTCCCTCTCCCCCTGTAGGCGGCGACTACCTGATCACAGGGTTGCAAAAACGCACTATAGTGATAAGGTCTGAATTAGCACCTTGGTCCATATCCTGGGTATCTAAGTTGAAATTGCACGTATTTGAAAACAGTAAAGCAACGCCGGCCTTTTTAATCGGGCCATTGGCCATGTAGCAATGTGGGGAACCTGTTATGCGTAAACAATGGTGGGGACGCGGCTTTAAAGTGAGTTTCTTGTAGGACAATTATTTTTGCTTTACAATTAGCAAAATTGGATAGTGCCTGGATGTGATTTTTAATACATCTGGGCGATCATGTCCAAGATGCAATAAATAACAATTTTATTCTAATACACTATGATCTGAATTCCACATAGCGTGTGTATGGATGGATGAATGGATGGATAGATAGATCTCTGTTATCAGAAAGGTGGTTTGGTGGGTAAGCCCAGCTGCCCCTGGGGACAAGATTCAGCCATTTAAGGATGCCAAAATGAGATTATATCTTGCCTCACCCCCCCCCCCCCAACCTATAAACATTATGGCGCCCTGGGTCTGAGGATATTTCCATCACTCTAGGGGAGATGTACAAAGCGGCACAATATAGTTCTTCCTGCTTTGCCACTTATCAAGGCGAAGCAGGAAGCAATAATACTAAGATGTGGTTGAGATGTATTAACATCTTGGTCGATGGTGTGTGGAGAGAAAACTCTGTAAATTGTCAAATAACACTAATTCTAGCCCATTTGGCACTTCATCTCTACTTACATCTCTTCCTATATCTATTTATCGGAATTTTACACTGCTGTATAACCTGGCAGCAAATACTTACTTGGATCTTAAAGTATCTATATTAAACAAGTTTCAATTAATACAGATGTGTCGTTATTCATCTAGCATTTTTGTGCCATATGGTGCAAGACGTGTGGTTTGAGTTAGACACTGTGCCTTGGATAGTTTTAGTGCCTTTATTCTGGTTGGGATTGGAATGCCGGCGGTCGGGACCATGGAGGTCAGAATACAGAACCTGGGAGAATGCAGTCAGCGGGGCGAGCACTAGAAAGCCCCTTGTGGGCTCGCCGTGCTGCGGGCTCGGTGGCTCACTGCACTCACCACAAGTACTATTCCCACTCTATGGATTTCATGGAAACCCTCGAGTGGGAGTAGCCTTGGTGCAGCTGTTGGCTTTCTCGGTGGTCAGGATCCCGGTGTCTGTGTTCTGACCGGCCGTATCCCAACCGCTGGTATAGTAACTACAACCCCCGTTTTTCACACTGCAGTTGCACACCATCAGATTTTTACTGTAGTGTACTGGCCACTTTTCTCACAATTATGGCAGTGCACATTTGCACAATGTTTCGTGGTGGAATGCATGGCACAACTCAGTCATATTGGTCCCATGTCTCTTGCCTTTTTTTGGTCAGATTAGCGTTTTCAAACTATAGCACTAAAATCCAATAAATGTTTGGGGCTATTTGGCATGATTTATGGATAAGTATATGTGGACACATCTGTGATAACCTATACAAGATATCTTTGCCAAAGAATCATACTTGCTGTATATAGTAAGGGATGCAGTATGTAAGAAATTCAGAGAATATAGATATTTAATTGAAATCTTATTTTTAGAAAAACATTATTCGGTAGCTTCTTTAATCAAATATATTGACCACATACTACATACTGTAGATTCTATCATTAAATATCACTGAAAACAAATATCTTTTGTGTCTAAAGTAAATTCATTGGCTGCTATTTATGACTGGTGATAATGT